>NC_083348.1:31190951-32581361 GCF_019175385.1 Lycium barbarum
TCAACTTCCTATAGTCAATGCACATTCACAGGGAGCCATCTTTCTTTCTTACAAATAGGACTGGTGCTCCCCACGGTGATGAACTGGGTCTAATAAACCCCTTCTCAAGTAAATCTTTCGAATGTGCCTTTAATTCTTTCAATTCTGCCGGAGCCATTTGGTAAGGAGGAATAGAAATAGGCTTGGTGTCCGGCAGCACGTCAATGGAAAAATCATTCTCTCTTTCCGGTGGAAGACCTGGAAGTTCATCTAGAAATACGTCCGGAAATTCATTCACTATTAGAACGGATTGGAAGGTTGGTGACTTTGCTTCGGTGTCATGTACTCGGACTAAATGATAAATATAGCCCTTAGCTACCATCTTTCTTGCCTTAAGGTAGGAAAAAACCTACCTTTTGGAGAGGCTGTATTACCCTTCCATTCAAACACGGACTCTCCCGGAAATTGAAATTGAACTACTTTCATTCGGCAATCAACATTAGCATAATAGGAGGCCAACCAATGCATACCCATAATCACATCGAAATGTAACATTTCCAGCTAAATTAAATCAGCTTTAGTCTGGCGGTCGCATATCACAAATACACAATTTTTATACACTTGTCTAGCTATCACGGGATCACCAACCGGAGTAGATATCTCAAAAGGTTTAATTAGCTCGAGTTTCACCCCAATACGACCAGCAACATACGAAGTAATATAAGATAGTGTAGAACCCGAATCTATCAATGCATACACATCATGGGAAAATATCGATAATGTACCTGCAACCACATCTGGGGAGGACTCAAGATCCTGTCATCCAGCTAAAGCATACATACGGGGCTGAGTGTCACCTGAAGTGGATGCTCCCCCTCTGCCTCTACCTCGACCTGCCGGGATCTGGGGAGTCTACCCTATCGGGCGCACTGAAGATGAACCAGCCGCTGATCCTGTGGGTTGAACCCCAACTCTACCACTCATCGACAGGCAGTCTCGCATTATATGACCAACCTGGCCACAGGCATAGCAAGCATCTGAACCTTGGCTACACTGTCCAGAATGTAGTCTACCGCACTGGCTGCACCGTGGTACTGGGCGTCTCCTCTGACCATAATCTCCCCTGAACTGAGAATCTGAGGCCCTCAAACTCTGACCCTGTCTCGAACGAAAGGAACGATCGAATCTCCAACCTGCAAACCGTGGAGGCACACTAGTCGCCAATTGGCCCGAATGTCTAGAATATGCCTGCACTGATCCCCCTCTATAATCACTTCCAGCCCCCATAGATCTAGCCCTCTTGCTTTGCCTTCTATCAATGTCACGATCACCCCTTTGCGGATGTTGCTGTCCTTCTAAATTCTGGGCATGGGCTTGAATGCGGGAAATATCCATCCCATCTTCCAACGAAGCCATCAAACAATCCTTGAACAAATGTGGCCCTAAGCCACTCATAAATCAATGCACTCTATCTCCCATGTCATCCACCATAGTCAGGGCATATCTAGCCAAAGAATTAAATTGAAGGCTATACTCCCGGGCACTCATATTTCCTTATTTTAGATTTAAGAACCTATCCGCTCTAGCTCGGCGGACCTCGGGTGGCAAATAGTGGCAGATGAAGGCATCTACAAATTCTTGCCAAACGGGAGGAGGTGCATTCTCTTTTCTTGATAATATCCAATTATTGTACCATAATACCATCACATCTCGGAGTCTATAAGATGCCAACTCCACAGATTTAGTTTCGGAGGGATGAATAATCTTCAACGTCCTCAACATTTCATCAATAAAACTTTCCGGGTCTTCATTCGGCTTTGACTCAAAAAATTCCGGAGGATTCAAACTCATAATATCGTAGGCCTTGGTACTAGCTGCCTGATCACTTGGACCTGCATTCTATCACTGTGCCTGGGCGGCAACTAACTGCATCAATAGATGAATAGCCTCGGTCACTTGTTGACCCGAAGCAACTGGTGGAGGAACTGTAGCTGAAACTCCTCCTTGTTCTTCCACATTGGGCAGGGTAGAGGAAGTATTAGATGGGGCCTCATTATGTGACTCTCCCTCTTCTACATTCATTGGCGGCTCTCTTTCTACCCGCCTTTTGATCGTAGTCTTGTCCTTCTGGGCGGCTGTAGCTTTCCCCTTTGGCGGCATTTTTGAAATCATAGCACACTATTAAGGAGGAGAAAATCTTATAACACAGCTCTATCGCACGATCTCTTAAGATGAAAGATGGTCATTTTTCCTAAATGCCCTATAGCCTCTTGTTTATTAGTGTGGCGCGCAACACACCATAAATAAGACTCTACCAGACACGGCTCGTAGACACTTCCTAGGACCGAACTGCTCTGATACCACTTTTGTCACGACCCGGCTAGGGGCCATGATGGGTACCCGGGGCTAACCACCGAGCACCACTCATTCTATTACTTATCATACTCATTAAGCATACATTCATTAATTTATACTCAATCATAGGAAAACCATTTTTCATTTGGAAACATAATTACTTTTATATACATAAGCCCTTCGGCTATCAAAATAATAATATAGATACAATAGTAACATCGTGAGACCATATGACCCACACCTGCGTATCTACGAGCCTCTCCGAGAGTACTAGACATATGGACGGGACAAGACCCCATCGTGCCCAAAATACATACATATATATATATATATATATACACACACACACACACTCACACACACACACAAAAGTATCAACCAAATAGCACCTCTGGAATAATGGAGTGCTCCTGTAAATCTGCTGATAGCCTCTATGGATCTGCACCGTCTCCCTGTCCACCTGTGGGCATGAACACAGCGTCCAACGAAAACAGACGTCAGTACGAATATTGTATTGAGTATGTAAGGCATGAACAATAATGATATATCAATGAAATATGGAGATATCGAGTGGAGAGCGATCTGTAACTGACTTTCACTTAGAACTGAAATAACGCATGCTAACTTACTTCATAATCATCATCATATCATGTATGCATATATGTATAAGCTGCCCGACCATATAGGTACGGTGTGATAATCATTAGCCTGCGTCCAGGCCTCCCGCGTCGGGGGTACCATCTTATGCCGCCCACTAGTGGTGTCTGCCCATGTCATCTAGACATGGTGTACACGCTGCCCGCTTTAGCGGTGTCTGCCCGACCATGTAGGCGCGGTGTGATAGCATCATGTACATCTCATAAACTTAGCATATTCTCATCATACTATTATCATAATGGATGACTGGAAACTCAGAACAACTATACTCTATCGGGGTGACATAAGGTCGTGAACCCGCGATTCTGTTATGGAGCATTCATAAGCATTCTGCCTCAACTTGAAGGAATTAGCATATGAGGTGAGTGTATACAATGAACAACATCAATGGATCATAATAGGAATCATTTGCTTTGTAGAAACATAGTATCATGGGCCTTAGACTCTTTAGACTTAGACTCATCATTATCATGCTCGTAACATACCTCTTATCTTATCTCTTGTGAAGCTCTTTACTAGGATTGACTCATAATTTTCGGGATGTAGGAAAGTCATGAAGAGATAAAGAATATCATGTCATAAGAATCATGCCTTAGAAATAAGGGACTAGCCTTACATACCTTTTCACTTAGCTACTCTACCGCTTGAACGTTTCTCTCCAATATTCACGTTTCTACCTTCAAGAGAGTTTATACTCATATTAGATAATCGATAACATAAGTGTGTTTGAACTAAAGCTATAGAAAATTGAGCAGCGTCTCCTTTCTTTATACTACTTTCTCCATATCATATATCAACTCCCAAACGTCAACAACATTCATAATATCATCATCAATTACTTTATCAAATTCATCATTATCCAATTCCCACAATTTCCTCTCAAGGTCATCCATAATTATGATCATAGCACAACATTACATTCATTCTCATCTAATGTTTCTAACATGCTCTTAACATCATTCATAACGTAATTACAACCTCAACATATCAATATTCATGATTCATTCCCAACTACTATTCAAAAATGGCACTATTCCCATATTCATGACCAATTTCTATCTCCTTCTACAATCCAAGTGTTTCAACTTTTCAATACCTTGAATAACATGGAAATACCATAAAACTTACCTTAGATAGTGTAGAAATAAGCCTTGAGTTGAATTATTTCTTTTGAACCAAAACCTTAATTCACCTCCATTGATATTCCTTGGCTTGGATGAACTTTAATGTGTTTCTCACACTTAGTTTTGTTGATTTGATGAAGTTGATCATCAATTTCTCAGAGTTCTTGTATATGGAGTGTGTGGAAGGTTCTAGAGAATTCTTGAGTTGTGGAGAATGAAAATGAAATGAAAATAATGAACTTGGGGTGCTCTTTTTATAAATTAAAAATCTGTCCCGACGTAATTATACGGACACTTATACGGTCCGTATAAGTGACCATGAAATTGCTTCAACAAGCATCCTTTTCTGTGTTAATTTGGCGGCACATTATACGGTCTGTATAAATTTATACGGTCCGTATAAGTGACAGTGAAATCACCTGTCAACTTCTCGCTTCTGTGTTCATTATACGACACATTATACGGTCCGTATAATTTTATACGGTCCGTATCGTATAATCCCATTAGTGAGGGACTTCACTGTGATGATTCTGCGGTCCATTATACGGACCGTATAATCGGCCGTAGAACTCAACTTTTCTCCGATCTTGTTCTCATCACTTCGTTTGATCTCAAATCCTTATGGAACCTTCTTGACACTTGTTTAACACCAAAAAATTTCCGGGGTGTAACAAAATCTATCCAAAATTATAAATATTGAGATTTTTTTTTTTAATAATGCAATGTATAAACTGGATTTTCTTGACTAGATAAGTTATCCCATATAGATGGGATTGTGTGGGATAGGATGAAATAACTTATCCCACACTCTATATGGGATAACTTATCCCACATTTTATTCCATATAGATGGGATTGGGTAGGATACCAAAGGAGTTATCCACCAATCAAACATGGGATAATTCCAATCCCATGAGACTATAATCTCATCCCATCCTATCCCTCCTACCAAACGACCGAGAATGACTGAAATTTAAACAAACAGATTTTCGTGCTAATGCATTCATTTTACGAGATCATGTTTTTTTGTATTTGAGTAATTCTTTTCTAGTTGTCTCCATAAAACATCTCCCAGGTAGTTAGGTCCTCACAAATGGGGAAGAGAAAGGGATCTATTCCCCTTTCAATTTGCATTTTTCTCAGTTTTAAACTTCTATTTTGGAAATAAATTAGTCAAGTCGTTGGTTCGGTTCCCAAGGGACTCAGGGTATTTGGACCTTTAGTTAGGAAGTTGGCTCTTAAAGTGATTGGAGTGGACTACGGTTAACATCAGGTCATGAAGACCCTGTGTGACTGTTTTGAGTGCACGAGCGGGTTCATTGCATGACTTATGAATGATTTGCATATGTGGTTTATGTCCGGGGGGTCCCAGATGAGTTTCGGGTGTTGATTCAATGTTTGGACCATAGTTGAGTTTTCTGGTTTATGCAGTGTCACAACTACTTACATAGGAGCACACCTGCAGAGCTGCAGCTGCGCATGGTGGGGCCAGAGGTGAGAGATTTGGATAAGGGAGCAAGATCCGCACCTCTTACTTTTGTACATTGAGTTTGTCGTAAGTTAATAGACTTATACTTGTTGAATGAGATTATCTTTGAGGTTATAAGTGATTATTCATGTTATCCTTAGTGTGCAAGAGTTTAAGACCATATTTAGTAGGTGTTGGAAGTGTCACGACCCAAACCGATGATCCGTGACGGGAGTCTGACCTCTAGCGACCAAACACCCCTAAACACTTATCTGAAACATACTGAACATCAGAGGCCCATAAATGGCATAAACTGATCTCATAAAAGGGAACATCAGAACTCTGTACAATCTGCATATATATATACACAACATGTGGAAGAACAGTGCAAGCCAGCTAGGCTGCTACATATACTGTACACAAAAGAATAGAAGCCGACAAGGCTACATTATCTGACTACTACATACAACTATCTACAAACCTCTCCTGGAATAAAAGCTGTAGAAAAGATGGGACAGGGCCCCGTTATACCCATATGTATACACATCTCAAAAGGGGCATACCAAAACTGACTGTAGCTCTGGATCGAATGGAGCTTACTGACCACTGCTAGATCTAGAGGTCCTACTGAGCTGGACCACCTGTCTGTCTCCCTGTACCTGCGGGCATGAACACAACCCCCTAAGCGATGGGGAGTCAGTATGGATAATGTATCGAGTATGTAAGGCATAAAAACAGCATAGATACATAAGAATCATGGATAAGATCTGAACTCATAAACTGAAATGACTGACTGCATGTACTTGTATGAACTAGTATCTGCCTAAATCTGCATAAATCTGCGTAACTGACAATGCCTCTGTGGGCACATAATATGCATGCTCATAGCTATCAATGATGGTCGTGCATCTATATGAGTGCGTATATAACGCCTGATGTATGTGCGTATATAACACCTACATTTGAGGACACCATAGATGGAGTCATTTTGAGTGACACCTTTCTTTACTATCTATTTGCACATGATGACATTCATGTTATTGTTGGGAGTTCATTTGATGTTGGGTGGGGTCCTATTAGGGTACTTAGTTGTTGCCTTGCCCGTGTTATGTGGGTATCTTTTCCTTTTGACCCCGATGAATTCTTAACTTTGTGTGAATGGTATTAGTTTGCAATTGAGGATCATTTGTGTGTTGTGCCAACTTAGTTTCATAAAACCGTTGGTTCCTTTAGAATATCCTCATTTCTTGATCTTTGGGATAGCCAAGTCCTTGGTGCTCTACTTGAGAGCTTATTTTTCATGAAAATAGTTGATACTTGGCTATATCACAAATTTGTGCTTACTTGGCATGGTGGTAGATTGGTCCACCCTAACACTAACCCTCATCATTTGAGGACTTAGTTTTTGTTTGTCTCCTTTATGGTGTTGCAAGGTTGAGATTCGAGGACGAATCCTTTTCAAGAAGGGGAGAATGGTACAAGCCGAGTTGCCTCAAGCACATTTCGAGGACCGTCCCAGGGAGTCAAAGTGTGGATGATAGCATGGGAGGACGGATTAGAGATGGATGAGCATTGAAGTGGCCAAATGACTGAAGGATGGCTATGATTGCAAAAGAGGCTACTTCATTAATTCAAGACTTTCATTTCCAAAAGAAGACTAGCCAAACAAGACCCTTGTCTTGTTAAGAGTAGTTATGTAATAGTGTAGGTGTCTTCCTTAATGTTTTATTATAAATAGCTAGTCTTTTATTTCATTTGTAGCTTTTGATGAATTGATGAATAATTTGAGTGTTTTATGGTTATCTCTAGAGAGAGAAACTTGTGAGAGGCCTTTGGTAGGCTCTTGTTGATTATTGTTTGTTGAGAGGATTGATTGCTTGTGAATTCAATTCCCTTGAGGTCATCTGTCACGACCCAACCCCGTAAGCCGTGACTGGTGCCCGACATGGACACCCCGTATACATACTCTTTAGCTATATGTTCATTTCACATCAAACTCAATATGGATCTTATAACGACCAAACCATGGTCTCAGAACTGTCACATAAATATTCATATAAATGCAAGCCGACAAGGCTGCCATCATATAATAATATCATATGCAAGCCGATAAGGCCGCCATCATATACGAACATCATAGCACAGCACATCGTATAGACACAGCTGAACAGAACCCATACACAACCCACACATATGTCCACAGACCTCTAAGAGTATCAACAGTAACGTAACATATGACGGGACAGGGCCCCGTCGTACCCTTAGTCCACATAGGCATATAAATATAAATCCGAGAAGGATTTGTACCAAATTCTGGACTCCGGAACAATGGAGTTCTCCAAATAGCAGAGGGGAAATCTTAAGCTGTCGGATCACCAAAGCGAATGTCTGCACCTGCGGGCATGAAACGCAACCCCCCGAAGAAAGGGGGTCAGTACGGAATATGTACCGAGCATGTAGAGCATGAAATACAGAAAACAGGATCATAATTGAAATAAGAAGTACAAAAAATGAGTACAATAACCAGAATACCAAGTACTTGCTTTCGAAACATAAATCATGCATGTCAATATCATATATCATATCCGGCCCCATTATGGGACTCGGTGAACATGGTCGCCACCCCGTCTCTGGCGCCATAACACAGCATAACTTCAGAATATAATACATATCTCCGTAATACAGCATAACTCCGTAACACAGCATAACTTTATATCACAGCATAACTTCATAACACAGCATAACTTCAGAATATACATATTTATATATTGTACCCGACCCTTTAATGAGGGACTCGGCGAACAATACAGTGAAAGTGTGCACGATAACATACCCGGCCCGGGACTCGGTGAAAGATATATTGAGATATGCACGAGCAGAGTAGTGAGAAACTATATGCAATTCAAAACATTTTTAAAGACTCAATAGAATAGTCAACACGAACCATCGTTCGCAATTTCAAATAATAGTCATCTCATATACCTTTCGGATGTCCCTGTGGATTATATCAAAATGAATCTTTGAAATAATGTGTACACATTAATATAGATGAATCAAAACATAAGTTATGGGAATCAAAAATCAATAGCCATCCTAGTGGCTCTAGGAATAGGAGTTTCCTTTGGAATCGTATATATATCGTATATTCATTTCACAACGATCATGCCAAAAAGAAAGAAGGGTTAGCTTCACATACCTTTAGCGCTTATTCGTCACACAATATGTATACGCTGCCCAATAATACTTCAACCTATATTAAGATGCCAACAACTACGTTTAAGTTACGGGGAGATTCAAAACGTATTCTAACGTTAGTAACTCCTTTCTAGATGTTTAGGCGAAGTTTGCTCTTGTATCCAAACCAAGTACATACAACCAGCCCAACATCAATAATTATATGTTCAATATCAATCCGTACAGCCCACACAATATTCCAAACAGCCCACATTCACAACATGCAATAACGATTCACATACGGCTACTACATTCTCAAGTTACTTCTAATAGTTGGTAGCCTTAACGTTTGCATGTAACAACTTATAACAGCCCATCCAACATACAATATGATGTAAACTCTTAACTTATAATTAGTCTTTCCAACTTAATGAAAACACAAGTCCAAAACAGTCCCTAACTAACAACACATCCAAAACAGTCCCTAACCGACAACATAACAATGTTCGGAATTCTTGCAAACGTTTACGAACATACTAAGCCAACCACATATGATTTTTACACATAATTTCATGTCTTCTTTTCATATAATTTCAGTAAGTTATGACCAGCTATCCACACGACAAGTACAACATCAATTCATACGCAACTACGCTATATCGTCATTTCTATAATCCTTACAACAATTCTCAAACGACTTTAGTTTCAACTACAATAATTAAACACCTTCATTTCCATCATAAATTTCATGATAATAACAATCAAAATATCAAGTAAAAACAGTTCACTAACTTCCTCACAAAACAGTCCACACACGGTTTCAACATGCTTCAACATCACTTCACATAAAATCATAGATTCACTTTATTTTCATACTAACACAACTTCACCTTTAACCTTCCAATTCTTTTCATTCTTTTTACCATGAGATATATGATAGTAACATCCATATTTATTAAAGAAAATTAGTTCATTAATTCCACCAAAACAGTCCCCTCGGTCACAACAACATTCCAACACCAACATTCATGATTTTATGCATGCGATTCATGTTCTTCAAGTTACAACCATACTACAACATCAACACATATAACCTCATGGTTACTATCATTTTCCAACATCATCACACCTTATTTCATACATACAACTTATATCTACTCATCTACATCACCCTTAATGCATGGAAAAGAAAGTTAGATCTTACCTTGACAACTTGACTTCTCTACTTGGCTAGAGTTGGTGACTTGAGATGAAAATGGTTCTTGTTGCTCCAAAGACTACTTCACGTTTTAGGGACCTTCTAAAGGGTTGAAACACCTTGGAAAATAATTTTTGGATCAAGACTCAAAGAGCTCAAAAATCAGCCCCTTGGCCGAATGCTCTCTCTCTCTAGGCTTAGGTTTTCTTTCTTTGTGTTGTGTAGTTGAAATGAATTGTGATGGATAATTTTTTGGTCATTATTTGGTTCAACTTTGATGCCTACAAGTTGTTCACATGCTCCACTTATGGCATGATTCATTCCATTAACTTTACACTTAAAATTTTCTAATATTTCTCTTCAAGTTTCGGTTAAGTGTGTTGGCTGATTTTTCATCTTTGTTTCCTTTCTTCTTTCTTTTCAATTGTTTACAAGACAATATCATGTGTGGTGAATGATTCACACACCACCCTTTGTCCATTGTAATCATTCCAAGATGGATGAGCAATATTTAATGTGAAGTGATCCCTCCACCATGTTATGTCCTCCTAAAATAATGTATACTTTCATAAAGTAGTGGATGCCCAAATATTCAATTGAAGGCTTCAACTTTTTCCTCCTCAAATTTTTCAGTCCTATGGCCGAATGTAACATGCATATTTATTCCAATTTAATTGTCCACAATATATTGAAAATGTAGTGGATGAATCAACATTTATTTGCACATTTGTATGTCTTCCATTAGCCTTATTTTAGATGACTTTGAGTCATCCTTTTACCTTGGACGTTGGTGCTCTTGTTGACTCATTATTGTCACAAATTTTTACTTGACACCAGAATTAAGTAATTCCTAATCTCCAATAACATTTTTATACTAAGTAAAATTTATAAACGATTAGTTCTAGTTTAGAAATTAAAAATCCGAGGTTTCTATCTCACGTCGATTCCTCCGCGAATAACTCGACGTATAAAATACGGGGTCTAACATCATCCTAACAGTTCGGTGCTAATTAGTATGTAATTAGGAGGTCTTGGTTAGTATAGAACCTTGATTGCCTAATTGTGTCTAATTTTGTGTCAAATTATCTATCCTTTATTTTCTCTTGTTTTCCTTGTTATTTTATTGCTTCCGCGTATCCGTTATTGTATCAGAGAGGGTTCGTATCTACTCTGTACCTATTCCATGTTGATAGAGAGATAGAGGGTCATATGTATACTATTGTACGATTCTACTATATACATGATATACAGAGTTATACATATATATACTGATGTCTGGCCTTACGGTTGGTGAGAGATATTGTTGCCTGGCCTTAAGGTCAGTGAGAGATATTGATGCCTGGTCTTTTGGTCAGTGAGAGATATTGATGCCTGGTTTTACGGTCAATGAGAGATATTGATGCCTGACCTTATGGTCAGTGAGAGATATTGATGACTGGCCCTATGGTCAATGAGTGATATTGATGCCCGGCTTATTAGTTGGTGAGAGATACATCGAGCCCTATATGTGGCCGGCTAGCCATGTTATCACTATATCTTTATGTGTTGCGTCAGAGCTAGTAAGTACATCTCAGAGCATTCTTGAATTTTTGATGCAATATTGAAAACTGAAACGAAAACAAACAAGAATTAAAGATAAAAGTTAAAGACACATGAATGAGACTAATTGAAAACTATGGCTACATTAAAACCAAAACCTTCAATTAAGAGAGCAGACAAGCACCTAAAACTATAAGTCAAACCTCAAGGGGATTAGTAGTCCCCAAGCAATTCACCTTTCCCAACAAGTTTCAACAGTGGCTTCGACAAGCACTCTAAAGCTCTCAAAAGAAGAGTATTCTTAGATTTCAACATAGCTACTCCTAGATATTTATAGTGTTGGAACACTTATTACAAATATGCCCAAAACTGACATATTAGATTTCAAAAATAGTCATTTCACGGATTTAGGATCAGCATTTACGATCCGTAAAATGTTTTATGGATTGTATTTCTTACCGTAAATTGGTAACAAAAAGGGGTTGCCTCAATATCTAGATTTACGGTCAGATTTTACGGACCGTACTTTGTTTTACGGTCTGTACTTCGGGAACGTAAAATTGACCAATCTTTTGAGGTGAATTGTGCCTGTATTAAGGTGAATTTTCACGGTCCATATTCTGTTTTACGGACCGTACTTGTTCAGCTTTAGCAACTGTTCCTTCTTCTCTTATGGTGACCCCCATGATGTGGCATCCCTTAGAAGGCATCAAAATGATTGAAAGGACCTCCATTTTTGTGAATAATCCTTGCAATGTTTGGAGATCTCGATCTTGGCTTTGATTGAATAGCGTTGAGGAGACTCGGTTGCATCATTCTCCCCTTCTTGAGAAGAATTTGTCCTCAAATTCAAAGGATCACCCCTATCCATATCAAATAGAGAAAGATCACAAACATTGACAGTGTTGTGCACTTGATATTCCGGGGGACGGTCAATCTTGTAAGCATTGTCATTAAGTCTCTCAAGCACTTCATAAGGAACATACCCTTTTGGAATCAACTTGGTTTTTCGCTTGTTAGGGAATCTCTCCTTGCGAAAATGTACCCAGACCTAATCTCCCGATTCAAACACAACCTTTTTTCGACCCTTGTTTACCCTTTTTGTTATTTCTTGATTCTTCTTCTCAACGTGAAGTCTCAACTTTTCATGTAATTTCTTCATGGCTTCGGCCCTTGTGTTCCATCTAAACTCAAAACAAACATCTTGAGATAAAGGGGTGAGATCCAAAGGGGTTAGTGGGTTAAAACCATAAGCAACTTCAATGGGACATGACAATAGTACTATGAATGACTCGATTATATGCAAACTCAACTAAAGGCCATTGGTCCTCCCAAGAGGTTACCTTTCCCTTGACCATGACCCTAAGCATATAACCCAAAGTTGTATTCGGTTACCGTGTCGGTGTTTTCAATGAAACCAATGGGTAACCGACCCATTACGGTCCATTGGTTTTCATAGCGTCACTTTCTGAAAATCGATAGACCGCGTCGGTTTTTTTGTCACGGACTGTGTCGCTTACATGGTCCGTCGATGTTTTATCCAATATTAAAAAAAAAATTAAAAAACCTGATGGACGACGTCGGTTTTTTTAATTTAAATAGATACAATATAAATTTTATAAAAAATCGAGGCACTGCGTCGGTTTTTTTTATATACTTTTTAAATAAAAAATCAACACGGTGCGTCGGTTTTCTAGAATATATTACAGAATTAATTTCCAGAAAATTGACGGACTGCGTTGGTTTTCTGGAAAATTTCCAGCATGCAATTGCTGCATTTTCTGCAGCCACACCTGCACAAAAACCAGCATAAAAACCAGTACCAAAAGCTACTTAACCAGCATTAAAATGCTCCAAATCAATTCTAAAAGAGCTACAACACAAAAAATCACCCTAAGTAACAATAAAACACATCAAACACTATCTAAACACATCAAATACGATCTAAATAAACGTTCAAATTTCAAAAATATTTAAATGTCCAACCAAAAGTACCATTAACTAGTTCTACATAGTTTTAACATGAGTCCATAAAACATAAGTCCATTATAAAATCCAAACTACTACAACTGATCATCCGGTGTCTGAGCTACGTAATCACCGTCATCATCATCTTCTGGGTCAAGGGGGCAGGGGGGAGAAGGGGGCACACCAAATGGTCCACATGTAATGTGTCTTTAACTTGTGCCTTGAGCGATTCAAGGTTCGCTTTCATGAAGTTACTTTCCTCAACTCTTTTTGCCTCAGTATCAGCTAATTTCCGATTAAGTTCAGCGATTTGTTGCGCCATAGCTGCGACCTGAACACCATCAATTCCCTCGGCTTGTCGAGAAGACCCTTCACCTCGTAATCCTGACCGAAGGCGACTTAAGTTGTTCCTTGGGCCTAGACCGTACGCTCTACCCTTTTGTACTCCCCCAACTGGTCTACACCAAAAATCTACCTCTAATTTCGGTGGAGGACGGCTCAGGTGGTCAGGCTGAGTTTGGCTGTACTGGTCCACATCTTGCATAAATTGCGTTTGTATATTAAAAAATGAAACTTAGTAAATAACGAATATATCATAATTAGACTTATATATAATTACTTAAATAATAAAATTATCACTTACATAGGAATCACGAGCCTTGTCCTCAACCCATACAATCGGATCTGACTCTTGCTTCTTCTTTTTTGTGTGGGTCTTTAGGAATAGCTGATCTTGAGTCGGCATCTGTCCCGTAGCCTTTTTCTGCCAAAAAAAAAGTTAAAGATAGAATTAATAACTCCTAATGACATATTGATCGTAGGTAACTTTAAAAGTATAAAACTACTTACCATTGTCCTAGCCACGTGCCCCTGATTTCTTGCACCCGCGGTGTGCAAAAAGCCACCTTTCTAGGACGCACGGATAGCCTTTGCCTACTCCGACTTGGCGATAAACTCAGGAGTTCGCCAATATGCCTTAAGTTTCTCCTTTTGGTCGTTGGTTAGCCATTGGGGCTTCCTCATATACCTTCTAGCCCTCGAAAACCAATCAGACAACCTTGCACTCCCCTTCCTTTCAAAGTTCACAACAACCCTATCATTGTCCATTGGATCCCATGTACAATACATCTGCAAATCAAATGGCTAATGTTAGATGATTTATATAAAAGTAAACTCAAGTTATGAAATGTATAATAAGATGTATATGTTAAACTCTCTAAACATAGCCTGTCGAGTATCATATGGGATTTCACCCTATGAAGTATAAAATTGATCACCATAAAGCCTCCGAACAACATCCAGTATGGATTTTGTAGTTTTGTGCAGTTAAAAAATTTACGCATATAAGATTAAGATGAAAAAAACTTTAGGAAAACTTAATAAAACCCGATCGATCGAATCTATATCTCCTGGCTGTAGACCATGATATCCCGGTGCCTGTACAGGTACCGGTGCAGGTGCTGGAGGACGAGGATGGGTCTGAGACTGGCTAAGAGCTGGTGTAGTACTGGATGGCAGTGACTCAGGCTCAGAGCTGCTATCTCTAAGGTGCAAATTAGATATACTGGGAGGTGTACCACCTGGAGAAGGAGAAGGAGACAGTGGTCAATGTACTAGGAGATCTGTCACGTGGTGGGCAATACATAGGTGTAGGTATAAAAGTAGGATGGGTAAATGAGGCCTGCTGAGGTGGTGCCGGCTGGAAGACCCACTCACCAGACTGGGACTGCATAGAAGAACCAGGCATAAAAAAAGATGCAGAGTAGAGTGCATATGTGGAGCGGAGGGAATGGACTGGCTACTAGTCTCTTATCTTTTTTCTTACTAGTTCCTCGACCTCTACCTCTACCTCTACCTTGATCACTACCACCTGATGACATCTGCATATAAATTTATGATAGTATAAATAAACTAATATAATTACCAAGTACAGAAAGTTAATAACGTTAGAATAAAAATTTAAGTATAGAATTGTGTCATTACCAAGTATAGAATAAACTAACATGCAAATAGTCATCCTCTCACTCATCCTCACTTGTTTCATTTTCATTAGATAATTCTTCCCCATCGCTTGTTTCAGGTCCATCGGTCGATTCTTCCTCAACATTTTCTATGATAGTTACATCATCTTCATCAACTTCTTCTAATATGTGTTGAGGATGTTCCAGACTATTTTCTAACTCTGTGTCCACCGTTTGATGAACAACTGGTACATCATTTTGATACGCCACATCTAACGCATTATCTACCTCAATCCTCCCCACAGGCTTAGTCTTTATAACCACCCACCAATCAGCCTTATCCCTATGCAAAGGATATGGAGCATAATACACTTGCTTAGCATTTTGTGCAATTATAAAGGGATCATAGCGATTGTATTGTCTTGTGTGTTTGACTTCAATTACGTTATGTTGACGATTCACCCTTGTTCCTCTTTGGCTTGGATCAAACCACTTGCATCGAAATAATGTTATCTTCGTCGTAGGGTAACCTGGATACTTAAGTTGTATGATCTCCTGCAACACACCGTAATAATCAACAATTACACCGCTACCATTAGCATCTCCTTTAATGCACACTCCACTATTATTCATCTTCTTATATTGAGAAACTTCTTCGGTTTGAAACTTGTAACCATTAACAATGTACTTTTTCATTGTATTAACTTCATTGCCTGGTTTAAGAGCTATATCTTTCACAAATTGGGAATGTTCTCCTGTATGATAAACCTACATAATAAGGAGGAAAATTAAAATTCAATAACTTATATGTAGCCTACAGTTAATTGAAATTATGCAATGAATTTCCACACTTACAAAATCGTACAACCAATGGGAAAACATCGAATATATGGCTTTATCGCCCTTAAGTTCTATGAAGTAACTGTTCGATATATGCAATATTTTCATTAGTTTCACCCTTATTAGTTACCCATTTAATCCAGTAACATAATTCGACACTCACCGAATATATACTTGAATTTCAGGGTAATTGAGCAAAACATGTGTCATTGCTGATTGCCTCTCCATACTACTCATGGATCGTTTTGGAGGCTTTTTAGAACCTCATCCTTGTTGATTAAAGATGGAAATTGGTGGGTAGTTAGGATCAACCCCACCCTCATCATTACGGTTAGGCTTATTTCTCATACACGACACTTGCTCTTCGAAATAATATGAACAGAAATGCGCTGTTTCCTTTGCAAGATACGCTTTTGCAAATAGATCCTTCAATCTTAGATCTCTGCTTAGCCAATTTTTTGCATTTGGCAATGGTCCTGCACACGTTTAATATCCATAGGAACAGTAATTAGTTAACAAAATACATTAAAGAAAGAGGTAGTAAGTTTGGGTTCCATACCTCTCGAAATGATACATCCACCTAGTTTGAACCGGGCCTCCAAGGCGTGCCTATTGTACAAGATGAATGGGAAGATGTTCCATCTCATCAAAAAACCCACATGGAAAGATCTTCTTGAGCTTAGTTGTAATGACTGGCATCTTTTGTTCCATTCTTTGAAGGTTTTCTACCGTCAAAGTGTTAGAACATAAATCCTTGAAGAACAAATTATCTCTGTGATTGGTTTCCATATTCTTTCCGGTAGGCGGCTAAATGCAATAGGAATCAAAGTTTCCATGAAAACATGGCAATCATGACTTTTCGTACCAATCAATTTTCCTTCATTCATATCCGCACGCTTGTCAAAATTGGACACATACCCCTCTGGCATCCGCAAATTCTTAACCCATTGACAAATCTCTCGTTTCTCCTCCAAAGTGAATGAAAAACTAGCCTTGGGCTTGAACACTTTATTATTCGCTAACTCTTGCAAGTTCAATTCAGGGCGCCTACAATATTCCTTTAGGTCCAATCTAGCTTTTGGGTTATCTTTTGTTTTGCCTTTAACATCCATAACAGTATTGAAAAAATTATCAAAGTAATTTTTTTCAATATGCATCACATCATGATTATGCCGTAAAAGATTATCCTTCCAATACGTTAACTCCCAGAATATGCTCTGTTTAGTCCAATTATGTTCAACACTATAACCAGGTACTCTATAAGGGGTAACTTCTGTGACCTTAGGCAAGTGACAAATCCTCCCCCAAATTTCCTCTCCTGACAATGTTCGAGGTGGAGGATAATTTTTAGTTTTATTCTTTCTAAATGCTTGTTTCATTTTCCTGAATTCGTGATCCATAGGCAAGAACTGACGATGAAAATCAAACCATGAATTTTTGTGGCCATGTTTTAAAGTGAATGCTTTACTATTTTCCATGCAATGAGGACAAGTAAGCTTTCCAGCAGTCATCCAACCAGACAACATCCATACGCAGGAAAATCGTTAATAGTCCACATCAAAGAAGCACGCATATTGAAAGTGCTCTTAGTTGATACATCATATGTCACTACACCTTCACACCACAGTTGTTTTAACTCATCAATCAAAGGTTGTAAATAGACGCCAATCAAAACTTTTTTATTACGGGGACCAGGGATAACACAATTTTGGAATATGTAGGGACTTGTCATACACATCTCAGGCGGTAGATTATATAGAGTAAAAAATATAGGCCAACAAGAATAGGTTGCAGCCGAAACAGAGTATGGTGTGAAACCATCCGCACACAAACCCAAACGAATGTTTCTTGGTTCACTAGCAAAATTAGGATAAGTTCTATCAAAATGTTTCCACGCTTCTCCATCTGATGGATGACACATAACACCGGGTGTCCTTCTATTTTCCCTGTGCCATCTCATGTGAGGAGCAGAAGGCGGCGATGCAAACAACCTCTTTAACCTAGGTATAATAGGTAAATAATGCATCGACTTAATTGGAACCATCTTCACAGGAGGTCTCCGCTTATAACACGCATGTCCACATAATTTACATTGATTTAAATCAGCATCTTTCTTATAGAACAACATACAACCGTTTGGACAATAATGAATTCTATCATACGACAATCCTAATTTGGAAACCAATCTCTTTGCTTCATAGTAACTCTTAGGTATGTCGAATTCTGGACTAACTAGTTCCCCCACAAGCTTAATCATTGAGTCCATAGCAGCTTCAGCAACAGTCCAATCTGATTTGATATTAATCATTCTAATTGCAATAGACAACTTAGAATGCTGACTCCCTACCCAAAGTGGACGACTAGCCTTTTCTAATTCTTGATAGAAGCACATTGCTTCTTCATTAGGAGGTTGCTCAAAATTTTGCTCATGTTCAAACCCAGACTGTACGCCAAAAGCATCATTAACCATATCATTAATTCTATCATATTGGACATGACTATATTCCTGCGACACACTACTTTCACCAACAACCATATTATAAGATATACCATTGACCCCATCAGTCTCTCCATGATCAGTCCAAACATAATATTTCTCCTTAAACCCATGACTATATAAATGAACCCTAACCGCTTCCGGTTTCAAATACTTTAAACACCAGCAACGAGAACACGGACACCTAATTACCCCTTCATTTTGAAAAGGGTGAAGTGACATTGCATGTGTGATAAACCCATCAACATCTTCAACAAATTCATTGTGTACACTCACACGATCACTATTATTCATATTATACATCCACATACGATACATCTACAAAAATATACCCATAAATTATTGAGGTTATAGAAACATATTATAACTTAAGAATTCTAACTTAAAATATAACTTAAGAAAACACAATCCCAACCAATTCTAACTTTGAATTCTCAATAACAATTTTAACTTTAATAACTTATGGATTCTAACTTTAATATAACTTTTAAAAGCACAATCCCAACTAATTCTAACTTTGAATTCTCAACAACAATTCTAACTTTAATAACTTATGGATTCTAACTTTAACTCTAAAAATTGAAAAGTAAATCTAGTCAAATAAAGTCTACATTTTAGTTTAGAGGTTATAGAAATATTATAACATAACAATTCTAACCTTGAAAAACACAATTCCAACCACTTCTAACTTTGAATTCTCAATAACAATTCTAACTTTAATAACTTATGGATTCTTACTTTAATATAACTTGGAAAAGCACAATTCCAACCAATTCTAACTAAGCTAACACAAATACATTGACAATGAACATAAACAATAGCACAATCACAAGCAAATATATGTATGAAAAGTAAACTAGTCAAATAAAGTTTACGTTTTTTCACAAATTGAACATCAATAATTTAAGAAAGCACAATACCTACCAATTCTAACTTTGAATTCTCAATAACAATTCAAACTTTAATAACTTATGGATTCTAACTTTCATATAACTTTGAAAAGCACAAACCCAACCAACTCTAACTTTGCATTCTCAATAACAATTCTAACTTTAATAACTTACGGATTCTAACTTTAATTCTAAAAATTGAAAAGTAAATCTAGTCACATAAAGTCTACGTTTTAGTTTTGAGGTTATACAAATATTATAAATTAACAATTCTAACCTTGAAAAGCACAATCCCAACCAATTATAACTTTGAATTCTCAATAACAATTCTAACTTTAATAACTTATGGATTCTAACTTTAATATAACTTTGAAAAGCACAATCCCAACCAATTCTAAAAATTGAAAAGTAAATCTAGTGAAATAAAGTCTACATTTTAGTTTTGAGGTTATAGAAATACTATAACTTAACAATTCTAACTTTGAAAAGCACAATCTCAAGCAATTCTAATTTTAAATGCTCAATAACAATTCTAATAACTTAAGGATTCTAACAAAAAGCACAATCCAACCAAAAAAAAAAAAAAAAACTAGTAAAATAAAGTATACATTTTTGCCCATATTCAACATCAATAATATCACAAACAATGATAACTAAGCTAACACAAATACATTTACAATGAACATAAAATATAGCACAATCTCAAGCAGAAAAAAAAAAAAAGTAAACTAGTCAAATAAAGTTTACATTAGACATTAATAACATTACAAATGATGTTTAACAAAGCTAATAACTAACATTAGGCCTAAAATCTAAAAACAAAACTAAAATTGAAAGAATTTTAAAAGCCCTAATTTAAAAGAAACTAACCTCAATTTACTAAGTTAAAAATGGGGCTGGGGTAGGTGGGAGTGGGTTGTGCAGGTGGCGGCGTCTGGGCGGAGGGGACTAGGTGGCGGGGCTGGGCAAAGGGAAGTGGGCGGCGAGTAGGGTTTAAGAGGGAATGGTGTTTTTTTTGGGGAAAGAATGGGAAATGAAGTGGAAAACCCGTGTGGTCTTTTTGTTTTAAAAAAACCGACGGACAAACCGACCCGGTCCGTCGATTTTGTTTATATAGTTGACCATCTTTTGACCAAAAAAAAAAAGAAATTAAAAACCGACCCGGTCCGTCGGCTTCCTTAAAAAAATTCGTTTATTAATATTTTAAAAAACAAAATGAATTGTAAATTATTTAATATATTTTTAAAACTAAAACCGACATTGTCCGTCGATTTTATATTAATTATTGTTTTTTTAAAATAAAACTGACATGGGATGTCGGTTTTTGTAAAAAATAATTTGTCGGAAATATGATTTCAAAATTCTGCCAAAAAAACCGACGTCGTCCCGTCGGTTTTCTAATTAAAAAAATTTAGAAATGCACAAAACCGACGCAGGCCGTCAGTTTTTCCAAGCGACGCAGTCTGTCAATTTTTTGTCCGTCAATTTTTGGCAATTTGTTAGTAGAGCAACTTCAGTTTGACCATCGGTTTGTGGCTGAAAAAAAAGTAGCAAATAACAATTTAGTCCCAAGACTACCCCACAATTCTTTCCAAAAGTGGCTAAGGAACCTAGAGTCCGTATCACTCACTATGATCTTGGGAATACCACGTATTTTGACCATATTTTCAACAAAAAAAGATGCAACATGAGACGCTTCATCACACTTATTACCTGCAATAGAATGTGCCATCTTTAAAAATCGGTCAACAACAACAAAAATACTATCTTTCCCATTTTTGGTCCTTGGTAAACCTAAAATAAATTCCATTGAAATGTCAAACCAAAGCCTTTGAGGGATGGGGGGGAGAGGTATACAACCCTTGGGAAAGAAGCCTAGATTTAACACTCCTACATTCAACACATTGGCCACAAATCTTAGCAACATCACGACGCATTTTTGGCCAATAGAATTGCTCTTCAAGGATTCCCATGATTTTGTCAATTCCCAAATGACCACTAAACCCCCATTGTGTGCCTCACTCACAAAAATTTCCCTCCAAGAGCTCATTGGCACACATTGTCGCTTTTTCTTGAACAGGAAACTATCAAATTTTGAATAGGGAGTAGAAGACCTATCCCTAATCCATTTTCCATTTCCCATTCTTCACAATCTTGAAGGATTTGTGCAAAGTTGGGGTCCTTGGGATATAATGTATTTAGCCCTTTAAATCCCATCAATTTAGAAGGAAATGTATTAATCAAAACATGTTTGTGGGATAATGCATCCGCCACTACATTTTTCTTCCCCTTTTTGTATTGGATTTCATAGGGAAATATTTCCAAAAATTCAACCCAGTTGGCATGCCCTAAGGTACTTCAAGGACTCATGATCTGTCCGAATTACAAACTCTTTGGGCCACAAGTAGTGTTGCCAATTACCTAAGGCTCTAATTAAAGCATAGTATTCAAGATCGTAGGTGAAATAGTTCAAAGGGGCACCTTTAAGGTTTTCACTAAAATAGGCAATCTGTTTTTGGTCTTGCATCAAAATGACACCAATACCTACTTTGCATCACATTCCATTTTAATCATTTTATCAAAATCGGGCAAATGCAACAATAGTGCGGAACTAAGCATTTCTTTTAAGGTTTGAAAGGCCTTTGATTACTCCTTACCCCAAGAAAAAGGTTTATCCTTTCGGATTACCTCGGTCAAGGGAGCGGCTACGGTGCTAAATCCTTTAACAAACCGCCTATAGAAACTATCTAATCCATGAAAACGTCTCATATCACTAATGGATTTAGGAGTTGGCCAATTGTTAATAGCGTCTACTTTTGATTTGTCAACTTCAATGCCCCTTGAACTCACAACAAAACCCAAGAAAATAATTTCATCAACACAAAAGGAACATTTTTCTACATTCGCATAAAGTTGTTCTTCTCTAAGCACATCAAAAACACGTTTCAAATGATCAATATTCTCATTCATGGTCTTACTATACATTGAAATGTCATTAAAGTACACAACCAAATTTTTTCCAATAAAAGGTATCATTACATGATTCATCAAATGCATGAAAGTACTAGGAGCGTTAGTGAGACCAAAAGGCATCACCAACCATTCATATAGACCAAATTTGGTCTTGAATGCTGTTTTTCACTCATCACTGGGTTTCATCCGGTGGTATCCGCTCCTAAGGTCAATTTTAGAGAATATGCAAGAACCATTCAACTCATTAAGAATGTCATCAAGAGGGGGTAAGGGATTGCAATACTTTACTGTAATCTTGTTGATGGCATGACAATCAATGCACATTCGCCATGTCCCATCCTCCTTTGGAAGCAAAATGATCGGAACCGCACATGGGCTCACGCTTTCTCTCACAACTCCGTTTTCAAGGAGCTCATCTACTTTCCTTCGAAAGTATCTTGGTGTCCTCCGGGTTGCTTCTATAAGCAGCTTTGTTCGGAAATTGGGATCCCACAACAGAGTCAATTTGGTGCTCAATCTCTCTAAGGGGTAGCAATCCCTTTGGGAGCTCCGTGGGAAATACATCTTCATAATCCTGCAAGAGACAAGAAACATAACTAGGAAAAAAAGAGGTTATTTATGTAGTATGTAATAATTAATCCCTATGCATGATAAGGATCACCGCACAATGTTCTTCCATGTCCTCCCTAACCACTTTAAAACATGCCAAGAGAGTCACCTTACCCTTTACCTTAGGATCCATCTCATTCTCTTTTCCTTCTATGGTATTCACTTCATCATTACTTGCTCCTACATCTTTTCACTTGTCTTTCAACTCCCTCATCTTTTGATACACTTCATTAACTTGTAAAGGATTCATGGGTTGAAGAATGAATTTGTGACCATTTATCGTCAAGGAGTACCTATTAGTCATCCCATCATGCATAGTTACACAATCATATTGCCAAGGCCTTCCAAGAAGTAGGTGCCAAGCTTGCATGGGAACCACATCACATAGTATCTCATCTTGATAGTTCCTGATCTTGAACTTGATTAACACTACTGGGGCGGGTTTTTAATGAATTACACATCTCCACATTGGCAGAGCACACTAACGCTACTGCAAAAGCGCTGGGGCGGTAAGACTGTCTCTATAATGGTCTAACTGGGCCCAGTGGCCTGAATTCGATATTTTACACACAATTCGTACAACAGATCCGATCAAGTTAGCGATTTTTAAGAGCATAATGAATCGAAGGTGTTTTAAGGGGTCAAGGTCGTGAATTTCCCAAAAATCACAATAAGGACGAAACGGGTCATTACACATTTGACCTGTTTGACTCAGAAAAAAGTACCTTTTTAGTGGTCCGACAAGTGTGAGGAGAGCTTTCAAAACTTCAAGACTTTATTAACTACAACTCTGATTCTAGCATTGCTCGTGGAGGGCAAGGACTTTGTATTTTATTGTGATGCTTCTCATTTTGCTTTGGGTGTTGTGTTGATGTAGGACAAGAAGGTTATTGCTTATGCTTCCAGACAACTAGAGATTCATGAGAAGAACTATCCCACTCACGATTTGGAGTTGGTAGCGGTGGTTTTTGCTTTGAAGATTTGCAGGCACTTTCTCTATGGTGTCCATTGTCAGGTACTCACCGATCATCGCAGTCTTCAACATGTGTTACTCAGAGGGATCTTAATTCTGGGCAGCAGAGATAGATAGAGTTTCTTAAGGATTTTGATATTAACATTTTATACCATCCTGGCAAGGTAAACGTGGTAGAGGATGCCTTGAGTAGGAAGTTAGCTAGTATGGGTAGTTTGGCTTGCTTGATCGTTTCGAAGCATACATAGCCATAGAGGTCCAACTATGGCTAACAGTTTTATGAGGCTTGATATGTCTGATTCAAGCAGAGTGTTGGCGTGTGTTGAGACAAGATCATTGTTTCTAGAGCATATTAAGGCAAGGTAATTCGAGGATGCATGTTTGTGCAAGATCCGTGATAAGGTTTTGAGTGGCGAGGCAAAGGAGACCATGATTTATAGTGAGGAGGTCTTGATGATTAAGGGTCATTTTTGTGTTCCTCACATTGATGACATGATTAGGATGATTTTGGAAGAGTCCCACAGTTCTAGATATTCCATTCATCATGGTGCTAACAAGATGTATCGAGACTTTAGGTAGCACTATTGGTGGGCTAGGATGAAGTGTGATATTAATGAGTTTTTTCGCAGTGTCAAAACTTTCAGCAGGTTAAGTACGAGCACCAGAGGCCCGGGGGTATGCTTCAGAGGATGTCCATTCTTGAGTGGAAGCGGGAGAGGGTAGCTGTAACACCCTGTACCTTTAACCTAAGCTTTAACCATGATCTTAGACTTAGAAAACCCGATAAAGAATGTGGGAATTTGAAATTCCCTATTCAGTTGTAAGATGGAGGTTTACACCCATGAACAGCGACCGTATTTCAGTATACAGGCCATAATTCGAGTAATAAACTGGTACCAAGGATTTCTGAGCATTCTGAAATTTGACATTTGGATGTCACATGGTTAAATACGGACCATATTTTAAAATATAGCCCGTATTGCAAAACTTATTTGGAATTTCGGACAACTTCCTTGATCAAAGTTGTCGATCTTTGAAATACCTTTCCAACGGTATATTATGGGGGTCAAACAGACATCTGTACAAAGAGTTATGACCATTTTACTGAAGAGACGCAGTGCAGTCTGTATTTCAAAATACGGCCAGTGTTTAACTGGGCCGAAAAACATAATTTTCTAGAACTGTATATATTCATCCATATCAGTTCAAATCATTATTTTTCATTCCTTCAAGCCCTAGAATGACCTCCTATCCTCTTCCATCATCAAGAACACCAAGGTAAGCCCACTATAATTATTCCAAGTAAATTCTAATACATATCCTTGTAATCTAAACAAGAAATAATCATTCCTAATCTAGGATTTTCAAGAAAACCCATCTCAAGGTTCAAGAATCAAGATTTAGGAAATCTTCTTCAAAACTCAAGTCTCTAATTCAAGTTTTGGAGCAATTAAGGTATGTAGAACTTCCATCCACATGTGGGAATCTCTACGTTCTTCCCCATGCTCCGTTTCTTGATATCCATGAAGTTCAAACCCGAGGGCATTAAACCTAACATATTGGTAACCCGTATTTATATATTTATGTACATGAATTTTGTATCTATATTCGTTATCGTATTCCTAATCTTCCATTACGGTTATTAGGAACCATATCTTAATCCATGAATCATGAATTCTTCCTCATGTGTTCTCATTATGTTTATATGAAACTTTATATTTTTATGTAGCAAGTTACAAGCATGTTTTCAAGTCAATTATATATGTATATAAATAATTATGAACTATTGTTATTACTCATGAATCAAAAACATGTTTGCAAGACTATGACATGTTATTTCATGAACAAGATATTTCATGAAACCATGTTACAAGTTATTTCGTGAAATCATTATTACAAGTTATTTACAAGTTATTTCACGAAAATCATGGGCTTCTTAGCCAACTATATCATGTTCATGTTTTTGGGAATTGGTTAGTTAACCGAGAAGCCTGAAACTACGTTGCCACCGTAGGATAAGGGTTGTCAGCAAGGAGGCAACACCTTCATTATGCAGTTTGGATCCTTACATGCTTATTATCACTTAAATCTCATATACCTTGCAAGGTGTGAGTGTTCTGCTAGTAGGACGCAAGTACCAGATCATGTTGTCAGTTATACTATAGCGTTCCCCACGTTACAAGCAGTTTTACATACATGTATTTCCATTTATTTACTGTTTTCAGACTTTACTCACGTTTCATGCTCATGTTCAAGTTACATTCAGTTTCAGTTCATGTCCTATACCTATGTTGTGCCATGTTCTTCATTTCAGCAGGTTTTACATACTAGTATTATTCACCATGTACTAACGTCCCTTTTGCCCGGGGCCTGCACTTCACGGTGCAGATACGGGTTTTCAGGAGCATACACCTGCGCAGTAGGATCACCTCAGTTATCAACTTATTGGTGAGCCCCACTCCTCTCGGGGTTCAACATGGAGTTTGTATTAGTATTCAGTTATGGTAGTCCAGGCAATGTCCTGGTATTTAGTATTCAGTTATGTTTTAGAGGTTTCATAGACATATGTTAGTTGACAAAGTCAGTTATGTTTTCATGCGTGCATACTATTACGTTTTCATGATTTTTCATGCTATGAGATAATTTCAAGAATTTATTCTGCAAATTACATTTTCTTGATTCATTTAAATTGCATCATATAGATTATATTGTTTTGATGCCCATGTTGACAAGCAAGCCATGAGGTTCGCTCGGACACATGCAAGCAAGGGTCGAGTGTTGTGTTACCCCCAGGCCGTGGTTCGGGCGTGACAAAGCTTGGTATCAGAGCCCTAGGTTCAATTGTCTTAGGGATTCTTTGAAACCGTGTCCAGTGGGGTCACTTTTATATGTGTGTGGCGCCCACACATATAAACAGTTGACCACCAAGACATTTAAGATTGTCTCACTTCTTTCAACTCTAGATCGTGCAATAGAGCTATGTTTTCAGAAATCACTCGGACTCGTGTGTTGTTTCCCGTTCTACCAAATACGCCTGGATGAGGAAGATGTAAATCTAATCCTTATTGTTGTGTTGCTTTCAGATGAGGTCATCATGAATTATTCTAACTCGTGCCATGAAGCTTAGAGCAGTAAGTAACATTCTTTTTCCATCGTATTCTGAACGTATCAAATGTGTAAGCAGCAAGAAGAAAATTTGAGGCTCAAGACTAGCTAAATAGTGCATGGTGTGTTTATCAGGTGATAGTACCATTTGAAAGGCAAGTTTCGATGTGATAGTACACGTAGGTTATATACCCTATAGAATAAATTTATTTGGACTCTTTGACCATAGAGGTATAATATAAGGATGATGGTTCAGATTTAAGATCCCACGAGGTAACATGTTATGAAGTTAACTACAGCAGGCATAAACTTCCACGGTAGTTTTGAGCAGGAAATAACCTAAGAGCCAATCACCTGTAATACTAGAAAGTCTCGACTTTTTCAAGGATATATATATTTTTGCCATATGATCTATGCACATTACTAGGAAGGGACTGATGCGATAAGAAAACCATGAGCAGACGATATTGAATTTTTTTAGTATTAGTTTCAAATTATTTCAGCTTATTCAGATTAGACCTAGAGAGTATGATGTTAGTTAGTTACTACAAGAAGCAGATATTACTATGAGATAAAAGATATGACAATTCCCTCTTAGGTTATGTGATTAAGTATTTATCCCTGATGTGTATAGTATGATATAATTTTGAAAGTGTATAGGTAGTTTGGGGTTAGTTGTTCCAATTCCTTGTTTGAGACAGATGAAGTTTCCTAAGTGTGATTTATGTCTATAGTTCAGAATGATAGTACACAACCCCAGAATAGAGTCAGATAAGGAGGAAAAGTTAGAAATAACCTTATGCTTCACTTTAGTACTCAGAAAAGAATTGGAGAATATGATGCTAGCAAGTGGTTAACAGAAGCATAGTGAGTAAGTTTGAATAGACACAGTGAATTAGAGATTTTCAGCAGAGTTAGTAGAAGTACGATTTGAGTTACTTAGTCAAGTTAGCACTACTAAGGTAACTGTCTGAATACACCGAAGGCGTGTTAGAACCCAAAGGGTTTAAGTTAAATTTGAGGTATAGAAATTGGTGAAAGAAGAAAACCATCTAAGCAGTAAGAGAGCAAGCTACAGGAGAAGAGTCTTTAAGAGTTATCAGAAAAGAGTTTTCCCCAAAACTGACAAAGCTAGTATGCTAGTTATGTACATTAGAAACCCGTTCATTTAAGTAATCCAGTTTTCCCAGTAAGTAAGACTTTCTTGAAGTAAGTGGCAGAAATAAGTCGTCAGTATTTTAGAGAAAATTAGTAGAGCCACTAGATGACCACTTATCGCTAACTCGAGAGATCCATAGGCTTTAAATGTCAGCTTTTGAACTAAGGGGGAGATCGTACGATAAGGTGCCAATATAGATTATGTGTTTCGTAAGTTAATAGGTGTTAATGAGATTATGTAAGAGGATCATAGTTTCATGTAGCCAAGATAAGATGCGTAAAATGTGATTTTTGTCATGCTGTTGAGATCAAGTCCTAGGTAATTATGTTATAAGATAAAGTTCTAGAGCGAATAACGGGTTTTAAAGGTATAACGGTTCCAATTCCAGAGTAATTCATGTACTATGTGGTACTAATGCCCAGACGTACTCTACTCGTGCCTTTCGTACCCATATCATGCCCATGTTAGAGATTGATACTCCGCGTTTAAGATACAAGAATTAAAATTTCATACGATAGTAAGGTATGCAAGGGAATGTCCTTTCATGTTTCGCACATCAGGTGTGCT
Organism: Lycium barbarum; assembly: GCF_019175385.1. NCBI lineage: Eukaryota > Viridiplantae > Streptophyta > Magnoliopsida > Solanales > Solanaceae > Lycium > Lycium barbarum. The sequence goes on from NC_083348.1 coordinate 31,219,987, forward strand.
CGTGTCTAAAGTTATAAAAAAAAATCGCATTCGGGTCTCACAAATCTGTCATGCTTTTATACTCATGTCCATGTTCTAGCATCTAAGTGCTTTTCAAATCTGATGATGATCTTGACCCCTATGATTATGTTATCCATGTTACCACATACTCGTGCCCCAATTCATTTCGCTATGTATTCCACTTATAGCGGTATCGTAACAATGATTTTGTGAGATAATAATGAAGGTGAACCAAGATGGATCTCCTACCCATGATTCTATATAATTCGTGCTTATGTTCCTTTAGCTAATGTTTTACGATCATGATGACATGATTCCTTTTTCCTTTCGCTAAGTATCTAGGCCTCGTTATATTCAAGGTGACTTTCTACCCATGTCTTAGATGCTCGAGGAATGAGTTATACATGCCTATAATCCATTCTTTCATGTGCCTTATTTATAACAAGGGCGTTTACTCACGGTGATAAGAGTAAGCTATGTTGAACCATGTCCTATTCTTTCGGTATATCTAAATTCTAAAGGTAATGTTTTATCCATGCCTTACGTCTCTGAGTACCCAAGAGTTAGCTTGCAACTTATGCTCTATGCAAGTCAGACTAATGACTTAGTCTTACTTTAATACTGATGAACTCAGTCCATACGCCATGGTATGTAGGTACTCATATAAACGCCATATTTTTCATGGTCCCATGCCCCATGCCATGCTATTCACGTTTTATGCAATATGAATCACGTTCCCATGTACGCATGTTCCACGTTACGTCGTCCATGTACAATGCACCATGTCATGTCTGTTCTCTAAAGCAAAGTATCTCATATGAATAGTACCAATAATTCCTTTTCTCTCAGTCCTCTATAATTCACTCACGAGAATGAGCAAGATGAGCTAAGGTATTCATAATCACGAGTGACAGCTAATAAGATAATCAGAAGCAAGGTGCATTCCTATATTCAAATAGATATTTTTTCATGTACCCTGTGGTACTTATCTCAGGAGGATTCTACTCTGATTCGACTTATTCATGTCATGCCTATGCTAGAGATTTATGAATACCTATGTTAGGATCATATTCATGTTATACGACTCAAGTCTGTCGCATTCACATCGAGTTGCGCTTACATTCAAAGCCTAAGTCATACTCCTATCTCATATTACCATGGTGACATACGAACATCTATGATCAAGTCTCTATGTATCCAAATCCTACCCGCGCTTAGTATTCAACCCTCATGTTGTAACAATCATGTTTTCGACATTCAGATCCCATGTTACGATATCCATGTTTACACGTATCCGTATCTCATGACAGTTTAGCACTCATGTATTCATTTCATCCAGTCTTCATGTATTTATGTCCCACGTCATGCGTCTCACGCCCAGGTAATCATGTCATGTTCGTGCCTATTTCTAGTACTCATGTCATTCGTGCCTATGCATTTCTTCCAAACCCCATGTATAGTAATCATGTAATCATTCAGCCAATATTTGTATGTTCAAGCCAGCTCAGTATTTATGTTAGCTACATTCAAGATTCAGTAATCACGTCATGTCACATCATGCGTATTAAGATACCGTGTGAGTTGTGTGTTGGTACTTTAGTTAGCTGACAAGCATTTGAGAAATATCTTGAGGGTCAGAATTATGAAGGAAGTCCTGCCATAAATTTTGTAGATTCCAGAGTTAGTAGCGATTCTTAACCACTAGTCATAAATCGAGGACAAATGTTTCATGATTCTCATTCATGTAGGCGCTACTCAGTTTCATGTTCCCCATGTACATGTTTCCATGTAATCACATATTCAGTTCTCATGATCCACGACTATGTTCCCACGTAACCATGTCAAGCTCTTATGTTTTACGTCATGTTGCTTTCATGTTCATGTATCCAAGCCATGTCCAGCCATGTTCTTAACCAAGACCCATCATTCGAGGACGAATGATCCCACGGAGGAGATATTGTAACACCCCGTACCTTTAACCTAAGCTTTAACCATGATCCTAGACTTAGAAAACCCGATAAAGAATGTGGGAATTGGAAATTCCCTATTCAGTTGTAAGATGGGGGTTTACGCCCATGAACAGTGATCGTATTTCAGTATACGGGCCGTAATTCAAGTCGTAAACTGGTACCAAGGATTTCTGAGCATTCTGGAATTTGGCATTTGGATGTCACATGGTTAAATACGGACCATATTTAAAAATACGGCCCGTATTTCACAACATATTTGGAATTTGGGACAACCTCCTTGATGAAAGTTATAGAGCTTTGAAATACCTTTCCAACGGTATATCATGGGGGTCAAACGGACATCTGTGCAAAGAGTTATGGCAATTTTACTGAAGAGACGCAATGCAGTCCATATTTCAAAATACGGACCGTATTTCAAAATACGGCCAGTATTTAACTGGGCCGAAAAACTTAATTTTCCAGAACAGTATATATTCGTCCATATCCGTTCAAATCATTATTTTTCATTCCTTCAAGCCCTAGAACGACCTCCTATCCTCTTCCATCATCAAGAACACCAAGGTAAGCCTACTCTAATTATTCCAAGTCAATTCTAATACATATCCTTGTAATCTAAACAAGAAATCATCATTCCTAATCTAGGATTTTCAAGAAAACCCATCTCAAGGTTCAAGAATCAAGATTTAGGAAATCTTCTTCAAAACTCAAGTCTCTAATTCAAGTTTTGGAGCAATTAAGGTATGTAGAACTTCCATCCACATGTGGGAATCTCTACGTTCTTCCCCATGCTCCGTTTCTTGATATCCATGAAGTTCAAACCCTAGGGCATTAAACCCAACATATTGGTAGCCCGTATTTATATATTTATGTACATGAATTTTGTATCTATATTCGTTATCGTATTCCTAATCTTCCATTACGGTTATTGGGAACCCTAGCTTAATCTATGAATCATGAATTCTTCCTCATGTGTTCTCATTATGTTTATATGAAACTTTATGATTTTATGTAGCAAGTTACAAGCATGTTTTCAAGTCAATTATATATGTATATAAATAATCATGAACTATTGTTATTACTCATGAATCAAAAACATGTTTCCAAGACTATGACATGTTATCTCATAAAACCATATTACAAGTTATTTCACAAAAATCATGGGCTTCTTAGCCAACTATATCATGTTCATGTTTTTGGGAATTGGTTAGTTAACCGAGAAGGCTCAGATAGCCTGAAACTACGTTGCCACCGTAGGATAAGAGTTGTCAGCAAGGAGGCAACACCTTCGTTATGCAGTTTGGATCCTTACATGCTTATTATCACTTAAATCTCATATCCCTGGCAAGGTGTGAGTGTTCTGCTGGTAGGACACAAGAGCAGATCATGTTGTCGGTTATACTATAGCGTTCCCCACGTTACAAGCAGTTTTACATACATATATTTCCATTGATTTACTGTTTTCAGACTTTAATCACGTTTCATGCTCATGTTCAAGTTACATTCAGTTTCAGTTCATGTCCTATACCTATGTTGTGTCATGTTCTTCATTTCAGCAGGTTTTACATACTAGTACTATTCACCATGTACTGACGTCCCTTTTGCTCGGGGCCTGCACTTCACGGTGCAGATACGAGTTTTCAGGAGCATACACCTGCGCAGTAGGATCACCTCAGTTATTAGCTTATTGGTGAGCCCCACTCCTCTTGGGGTTCAACATGGAGTTTGCATTAGTATTCAATTATGGTAGTCCGGGCCATGTCCTTGTAGTTAGTATTCAGACATGTTTTAGAGGTTTCATAGACAGATGTTAGTTGACAAATTCAGTTATGTTTTCATGCGTGCATACTATTACGTTTTCATGATTTTTCATGCTATGAGATAACTTCAAGACTTTATTCTGCAAATTACATTTTCTTGATTCATTTAAATTGCATCATATAGATTATATTGTTTTGATGCCCATGTTGAAAAGCAAGCCATGAGGTTCGCTCGGACACATGCAAGCAAGGCCCGAGTGCCGTGTTACGCCCAGGCCATGGTTTGGGGCGTGACAGTAGCCATGGATTTTGTTGTTGGTCTTTCGAAGACCTTGGATAAATTTGATCCGATTTGGGTCATTGTTGATAGGTTGACTAAGCCTGCTTATTTCATATCGGTTTAGATTACCTACACTGTATAAATGTTGGCCCAGATTTATATCCGTGAGATTGTTTGCTCGCATGGGGTCCCTATTTCCATCATTTCTGATAGAGGCTCGCAGTTTTCGTCTCGGTTTTGACGGACTTTGCAGGCTGAGTTGGGCAACCGATTGGATCTTAGTACAGCTTTTCACCCTCAGACAGATGGTCAGTCTGAGCGGACTATTCATGTTCTCGAGGATATGGTCTGAGCTTATGTGATTGACTGTAGTGGTCATTGGGTCCAGTTCTTGCCATTGGCAGAGTTTCCTTATAATAATAGTTACCACTTGAGCATTGTATGGTTCCATTTGAGTCTCTCTATGGGAGGCGATATAGGTCTCCTATTAGATGGTTTAATGCATTTGACGTAAGGCATGGGGTACTGACCTTTTGAGGGAGTCATTAGAAAAGGTTAAGATGATTCAGGATAAGCTCTTAGTGGCTTAGAGTAGATAGGAAGAGTATGCGGATCGAAAGGTTTGAGATATTTAGTTCATGGTTGGGGACACGTCTTGTTGAAGGTCTCACCCATGAAGGGTGTGATGAGGTTTAAGAAGAAAGGCAAGCTCAATCCTAGGTTCATTGGTCCTTTTGAGATTCTTGACCATGTGGGGGAGGTAGCCTATGAATTGGCTTTACTTCCGGATTGTTGGGTGTTCACTGGTGTTTCATGTGTCTATCCTGAAAAGATATCACGGTGATGGTTCTTACATTCTTCATTGGGATTCTGTCTTGTTGGATGAGAACTTTTCTTACGAGGAGGAGCCTATTGCTATCTTAGACAGGGAGGTATGTAAGTTGAGGTCTAAGGAGATAGCGTCAGTGTAAGTTCAGTGAAAGAATCGTCCCATTGAGGAGGTTAATTGGGAGACCGAGTTCGATATGCGTAATAAGTATCCCCAACTTTTCACCCAGTCAGGTACCTTTCCTCTTCTCTCTTCCCTTTTCCGTTCAAGGACGAACGGTTGTTTCATTGGTATCTGATGTAATGACCCACTAGGTCGTTATATGCGTTTTGAAAATTTACCCCTGCCAACTCATTTTTGAGACTAGGAGCGAGCCTAGTGAAAACATAAAGATTTAGAATTCTAAAATGAAGGAATTTGAGTGTATTTTTGTGCATTTGTTTGATAACTTATTTTATTCCGTCTGGGGGTTGACTTAGTAAATTAGACCTCAGTTGGGGATTCCGAGGCTATGGGAGAGTTCGTAGCGTATTTTTACATATGTGTGCATATCTGGTTTGAGTATCGGAGGAAATTATACACTTATTTGCTCCACTTTCGCTATTTCTTCTTCCTCAATTCAATACCAATGTTGATATCACCTCCATGGACTGGTACATCACCTTGGAATTAAATCAAAGCAATTTTTTTTTAAAACAGCCATGGCTGGCCGTGAACAGTAACAGCCATGGCTGCTCATGCTCTTCTTTCTCTTTTCTTTTTCACAAGGCTAGAAATTTGCAAATGAAGAATGATAGTTTGAATTAGTCATTGACATATATATTTATATGATGTCCCTCCATTGGACACGTCCCCCCCCCCCCCCCCCCCCCCCCCTCCCCCTTAACGACTCATCAATTGTTTTTTTTATTTAAAAACGGGTGGGGCCCACAACTAATAATTGAACTAATTAATTAATTTTAATTAATCATTAATCGTTACTTGATAATATAATCATAATTAATTGGTCCCTAATCTCCAATAATATTTCTATACTAAATAAAATTTATAAACAATTTGTGTACTAATTAAAATTGAAAATTAAAAGTTCCTATTTCATGTCCGAAAATAATCCCGTCTTTAACTTAAGTCGATTAGCTTGCGAATAATTCGACGTACAAAAATACGGGGTATAACATCCTTACCCCCTTTTGAGCATTCGCCCTCGAATGTTAAACTAGTCCTGAACTCCCAATACTTTCTCAGGTGTTCTCTTATTTAATTATGCCCTTCACATACCTCTTCTATTTCGATTCGCTATAATTCACTATAACGCATTCCAGATCTCTACATAGTCATTCCTATAATATTTCCTCTTTTTGTTGCTTCTTGAGGTAATACTTTTAGGCACATTATCTCGGGTCGTTTCTTTATCTTTACTTCAAACTCTTCTATTGCCCCTTTACTTAAATTTTCTCTTAGTTCTCCTATCACGCATCATATTGAAATCTTTACAAGAGTATGTGTAGGTGCTCAAATCAGCCCGGGAAATACCTTAGCGTCGTCTCACTAGTCTTCATGCTTTACCTTGCATTCTCATCCTGTATCTTACAATTGGTATCGGGGTAAATCTTCGACTTAACCATGGCCATGTCCTATTTTCCCTCGGTACTAATTCTATCTCGGTAATTTGGCTCAAACCACCTTACACCTTTCCTTAATTTATCCAAAATATCACCATCACGTTGTTAGTACTGAATCCTTATTCTTCTTATCAAGTACTCACTTGGTCTCATCCTTAGCATACAATTATTCGTTGGTTGCATAACTATTCTTGTACAATTTGTACAAAGTATATCCAATCATAGTCATAGTCTTTCCCTCTCCTGGTTCATCCCGTTTTGCATATCTTATTTGTACTAAAACTCAGTTGTGGTCTATCTTGTCACGCTTCTTTCCCTTCCTTTATTCGCCATTTGATTTCCTCATATCCTACTATAGGAGGTTTCCTATCCTTTCTTCTTTGCTACTTATAAGTTACAGTATCATTAGCAAGTAACCCCATTGCCAACGTTTTAACCCCTAATCCAGTATTCCATTGCTATCCTTTATAATATCTCCTAAGTTACTCGTTATCATTTTCTTGTCGTATTCTTCCTTTTTATAAGCATCCACTTTATAATGTCCTAATAATTCTCAGTACTGTCTCAAATACCATCCTGAATTCTATCCATTGATTGTTGGCTTTCAGCTCTTATTAACTTGTTTTAGCAAGGGATCTCACTTAAAGTTTAAGCATCCATATTAAATATATTGCAGCGTCAATCGTTTCCATCTTACACTTGCACTTCTCTCACCTGCTTCCCCCCTTAAGGACGTACTTATACCATTATCTACTTATATTCCTCCTTATGTCCCTATTTCCAATCTCAAATTCATCTGGTCTTTTTTTTTCAATTCATTTGGTATACTGTACCATACCCATGTCTTTCCTTATAATTTATAACTTTGGTTATCCACGTACGAAACCTTAATCAAAATCAGGAAGTGACGAGAACCTTTCGATATATAGTGTCCAAATTCTCAATTAGGTAGCACTTATATTTCGATGATAAGTGTCCAAAGTCCTTTTGTAAAATTATCTTTATCCCAACTTGTATCATCTGTTTCCTCTAATGAATTTACAATACATCATTTATTCCTTAACCTACAGTCCCTGTCCTTTAAGGATTTCACTGTTCTCGAGGTGAAGTCGTATACATGTAATAGTCCTTTATGCCTTATGCTCTTTTACCCTTGTTGTGTACCCGGTACCAACTTATAACTTACTCAAATTCATATCTGGTTCATCCAAATGACAATCTTATCTTATAACCTCATCGTTGTACTATACCTTTAAGCTCGTAGCTATATATTTCCCTTTCTTTCTATACCCATAATCAATTAATTACATCTATCTTGGGTGTTTCCTTTAACATTCCCTTACCACATCTCCAGTTTATGTCCATCTTTTATTCTATGCACAAGAAATCTTATACTACCACTATATCCTTCGGAAAACATTACTTCTACATAACCCCTTTCTCATTCTCAAAACGCACTCTGCTTATCGCTGTCTATTCTTATCTTACCAGTATTTTCTGGCACTCATTCTGTCTCGTTGGTCATCTTCCCTTAGTTAGGTCTCTCACAATTCTGTCTCTTATATTACTCATTTTCTCAGCTATACATGTCATAACGCATCGCTACACTGTAATCCCACTCGCTTTCTTCTTATCTTCCTCTTTCTATTAACTCCTTCTCTTCCTGTGCCAGTTTTCACTTTCGTTACCACTTGATCTCTATTCTGAACTTTCCCTATAGAACTTTTGTAAGTCTTTCTTATTCGTTCTACATTTGCTTTTCCGTTTCACACTAATTACATCATATTCTTTAGCTACTTCCTTGCTAGGCTTTACTCATTTCTATAGCAATCCTTATGGTATTCAACTTACATCCTGTTCGTAATCCATCCTATAACGTAACGCTTCTTAACCTCATTCACGATTCTTACTATGTTTTAATTACACTCTGTGAACTAGGCGTACTTAACCCTTCCCTCTTTTTGATCAATCTTATCCTTATTATCTCACAAGCTTCCTTTTCAATACCTTCATAATTTGTCATCTTTTTCTAAATCATTCCTTATTGCCACAAGCCCTTCCAAATTATCCCAGCATTTCATCAACAACATATGAAACACATGATCCTAGACAGCCCACAAGTTTGAGTTTTCCTTCCACAATTTCCATCTCCAATTAGTTGATTAAGAACTAATAAAATGTCACCGTGAGGCATTCTCCAACCACCACCAGAAGAAAAACTAGAATCCGACAAGCACCACAGGACTTCTAGTGCTTGATTCACATGGTTTACTTCCTGATTTATTCTTGAGTCATAAACGAATCATTTCATAAACTACCTGCTGTATGCTCTGTATTCTTCCAATGAAGTGAAACTTAATTGCTGGACGTTTTTGCTCTTCAACATGAGCTTTTTCTAAGGTAAAATGTGGTTGGAAAGCATTCTGGTCCGTTCAAATGAATTCCAAACTTTGCTGCTCACATTCGCTTCTTCGAAATCAAATTTTCCAAATAGGAATGATGCCTCTTACGGATGACATGGAGGGTATCTCTTAAAGCTTTAATCCAACATGATAAATTTACCATATCGATGTCGACCTCATAATTACTATTATTATCAATTCAACCGTTAACTTTATTTCTCGAAGTCAGATGTACTTTCAACTTAGTCAAATCTCATCATTACTGTTGACATGACCTTTCAAGACTTTTACGAACTTATATCTCATTCTCTTTTTTCTATTTCTGGGAAAATTTTGGCAGAGTTTCCTCTGTGTTTCTTACTATCCCAAAACCTGCACGCAGGAAATACCAACAATGCCTCACAGGGCCAACAAATATACGCATATATCATATCGTATCATAGCCAAACAGGGCTCCCAATTTCCAGTAAAAAGTATAAAGGTATCGGAACGTACCTCACACATCGCACCTCGAGACGTACCCGATCCTTTAACGATCTATCCTGTTATACCTTCCGATCTACCTCCCCTTTCATTCTTCAACTTTACATGTCGATCATACCTCAATATTCTTACCTTATCTGACATGCCTCTTTCTCACTGTTACTTACCTGTGTACTTTGTAACTTCCAATATCATCAGTCACTTCCTTCTGTCGATGTCGTTCTTCAGCTGAAATCAAAGGTTAGTATAAGGAATTTCATTTCCTATGGTTGGGCTCTATCGCACGATCTTAGATATGAAAGAAAGGTAACATCCTAAATGTCCTGTAGCTTCCTGTTTATAGATGTGGTGCACAACACACCGATAAACAAGACTCTACTAGACACGGTCTGTAGAAACTCCGAGGATGAACTGCTCTGATACCACTTTTGTCACGACCCAACCCCGTGGGCTATGACTAGTTGTTACACCCCGAAAAACTTTGCGTTACCAAGACTGTCGACGACTTAGTATGAGCTCAAGGGAGAGCAAAGTTACACAAGGATTAGGGATAAAGATTATATTATCTGAGTATAAGAATGTATATATATGACATTTGGAGATCGTACGGGGTAAATCGGTTAACAAGTTACTTGATGATAGCCCTCGTAACCATAAGTTAAGGTGGGGCCCACACATCGGGACTTTATAAAATACATATGAAGAGATATATGGGTAGTACATGCGAAGTTGAACAAGTCCTAAGAAGGACCCATAAGCCAAAAATGAGTGTAAGCCCTCCAAAAGGACGATTTAAGAAAACGTTTTCGGATGACCTGACTTGGAGGGGCGAAAACGACATTATTAGTTTGGAATTCGGGAAAGCTACCAGAAATAAAGGTTGTAGCTAATTGAAATATCTTCCCAACCATAGGTCATGGGCCCTCACACGATGTCGGGATCAAAAGGTATGGCCATTTTAGTAACAAGACCTTAAGCAGCCCAAAAAAACAAAAACCGCGGGGAGGTCGGTGAAACCGACCTAGGGTGCTATAAATACCCCATAAATCCCATTTTTTCAGCAAAATCAACATTCCAAAGTTCCTAGAATTCTCTCAAACTTTCCCCAAATATTATAATCCGATAAATCAAGAATTTGACAAGATTACGCCAAACTAGTCCGTGAAAGGCGATTGTCTTTGATTCTACTTAAGCATGGTGTTGGAAAAGGTTGATGTAGCTGAGTTTCTTCAATTATAAGGTATGTTATTTATTCCCTCTCTTATTTTGAATTTATTTGATGGTCTAGCAAGCTTTAAAAACGAAAATAGTTATGGAGGAAGGGTCATAAAGTGTTGTGTTGTAGTTGTCGTGTTTATGGGATGTTTTGAACATGTTGTGGTCGTGTGGATGGAATGATTTATATATGTAAAGATGGTATATAATGTTGTTAGTGTGTTGACGATATTATACTCCTCGATTGGGACGAAAGGAAGTGCATATTGTTGTTGTATTTTGAAAAAATAAAACATCGTGTGGGATGTTTATGAAATATATTGGTATGAATAATAGTGTTGTGATGTTGATATTGTTGGAATAGTTGTTGGTATTGTTATTGGTTTGGCTGGGTTGAATTCCCGGATTGTTGTTGATTTAGGGCCGAGCCGTATTCTCGGGGCTGGTATATTTACAGGGGAGATGCTGCCGAAATTTCGGCAGAAAATAAATGAGTTTATTTAAGAAGTTGAGACAAGTGAATGATAATGGGTTTAATGATTATATGAATTCTTTTGTATGTAGATTAACGAGTTTGGACAAATAAGCATAACTAGTTAGTCGCGGCACAGGTATGTAAGGTTGACCCTTTCGTTCTTTTGGCATGTCCTAGAGCCAAGTAAGGTATGATATTGATATGTACATTGGGGTTATTCTATTCTGTGATTCTGAGTCTGTTTGTGATCCGTATGTCCTCTCTAATTTAAGTATCTAATAATCCTGATAGGCGAAGTCTGATTTAAGTATTCTGATATACGTATTCTGATATAAGCATTCTGGTCTGAGCATTTTGATATAAATATTCTGATGTAAGTATTCGACACAAGCAATATGATATGAAAAAATTCTGATACAAGTATTTTGGAATATGTATTCTGATCTGAGTATTCTGATATAAGTACTCTGATACGGGTAATCTGATATGGGTATTCCTAACTTTGATATAAGTATTCTGACAAAAGCTATATAAGTACTCTAATAGAAATATTCTGATAAAAGTATTCTGACATAAGTATTCTGTTATGAGTAATCTGTTACGAATATTCTGATAGTATGTTCGATCATTCCATCGAGTCTTGGTTTATGTGCATTTAATTTCTCACTACTCTACTCGTGCATATGTCATGACTTCCGTCGCCGAGTCCCGGGCCAGTTTATATCGTGCGCACGGTTCCCGAGTTCCTCGCTTGAGGGTCGGGCGTCGTATATGAATTCCGAAGTATGATGTGTTACGAAGTATGATGTGTTTGGTTTGCTGAACCGCATATATGTATATGTACATTCTGATATTATGATGTGTGTCGGAGACAGGAGCAAATCTTCTGGAGTATGATGTGTGTGGCGCCTAAGGCCGGGAGGCGACCACGTTTCCCCGGGTCCCGCAAGGGGCCTGATACCGTTCTTGCATGCATGTTTGTCTTTGACATTCTTTACATCGTGCTTCTTTTCTGTACCGATATTCTGTACCTTATTTTCTGTTTATGATTTTATTTATACCATTCCATGCTTTACATACTCAGTACATATTCCGTACTGACCCCTCTTCTTCGGGGGCTGCGTTTCATGCCACGCAGGTACACCCAGATGAGCGGAAGACTTGGCTAGGAGGTTTCAGCGGGATTGGCGAGCTCCACTTCCCATCGGAGTGTCGCCGAGTCTGAGTATGCATAAGTTATGCTTTCTGATTTGTGTTAGAGATTTTGCAGACAGAGTCGTGGGTACAAAGAGTCAGTTCGTAAGTAGATTCCATATGTCCACAGATTCGGTTTGGTCTGGTCTAAAATCTGTGTCCTAGGCGGCCCTATTTGCTATGATGGCCTAAGTGGCCTATATGTTCGTATATGTATGTATGTTCAGGCGATGTACATTCCGCCTGCTTACGAGTTTGATATGATATGATTGATATGTTTGATACACGTGGCCGCCTAAGACGATGTTCGTTCTCTGTTTCTGTTGAAAGTCCTAGTGTATGCTTCATGTGATTTGATCCGAAATTTGAAAAAAAAAAGTGTGTATGAAATCAGAGTCTGAGGGTTCGCTCGGCTCCGTATGTGGGGTCGGGTGCCCATCACACCCTAGTAAAGTCGGGGTGTGACAAAGTGGTATCAGAGCAGGTCGGTCTAAGGGTTGTCTGCAAAGTCATGTCCAGTAGAGTCCTGTTTATGAGTGTGAAGCCGGCCACATTTATAAACAGGAGGCTGCGGGGCATCTAGGGATTGTTGACCTTCTTTCTGTCTTTGATCGTGCGATAGAGCCAAGTCATAGGAAATAAGATTCCTCACGCTAATCGTTGATTTCCGCTGACGTCTAGTAGCGCTGGAAGAAGGCGAGTGACGACATGACAAGTCACAGAGACTGTGAACAGTAAGAATGGTAAAGGAGGTCCTGCCAGAATGGGTACGCCTAACAGGAGAAAGCGTGGAAAGGAAATCTTGTAAATAGGCAATAAGTGAGATGCATTGTTTTGGAAAGGTTATGGATTTGGCATGGCGATGAAGGTGTGATCCTTATTATCGGGAATCTGAGAATCCAGGACGAAGGATAGTCATGCACGTGAACGAAAAGTGAAGGTTGAGGGTCAAAAAGGGTAAAATGGTAATTATAAAGGAAAGGACGTGTTACGAAAATATTTCAGAACCTGTAAGACTTCGACTTGCTCCAGAACATGTAATAAATGTCATGTGAGGAAGCGAACGCGAAAATATCAGCATTAAGATACCGAATTCCAGTGATGTTTTTGGGTTAAGCGTGCTCAGGTGGTAGCAATTCCATGATGGGTGACCCCCTGGGAAGTTGGCAAGAAATTCTATAGATTGAGACATAAGAGACAAATGAAAAGATAGGGTAGTCTAAGGAAAACTAGGATATACGGGATGGTTAGAGACCATAGGAAGACGCGTAGGACGAGACAGACTAGCTCGGTGAGACAGAAGGTACATCACAGCCCTAGAATTAGGATAGGCTTGAACAACGTCTGGGAGTACTTTGTGGGCTAGTTGACAATAAAATATATATATATATATATATATATATATATATATATATATATATATATATATATATATATATATATATATATATATATATTATGGATGCGTAGGGTATTCCACGCATGATTGTATTAAAGGATATGTGAGTCCCAACAACCGAAGCTACGGTATAAAAGGCACCAACCGAGTAAGGATACCGAAGTTTGAGTAACAGCAAGAGTAAACGGTACAAGTGTTGCAAAGTAAGTGAAAGGTGCGAATAGTGGATGAACAGGTATGGAAATGTAGACAAAACAATGACATAGATAGGAAGTAAAAGAAAAACCTAGGACAAGAAGTTCTCGACATGTTAGGTACAAAGTTGGAGAGAAGGTAAGGAATAGAGTATAGACAAAAAGTTTATAAAACGACTGTTGGCATGTAAGGAACCCCTTAAAAGGGGGGGGGGGGGGGGGGGGAGAACATATTATATTAGGCCTAAAAGGAATTACAACATTTTTAGGCTCCAGAAAAGAAAAAATTATTAGCTCGGAGCCAGAGTTCAAAGCATATCGGCACATCAGAAGGATACCCGAAAGAAGTAGAAGTGAAATGATTATAAGTGTACCATGAGGCAGACATGAGGGTATATGCTATGGAATTATATGAGCCATCAACGTGAGGCTATATCCAATTATGATTGTAGGAAATCCACCTCGGAGCGCAAATACAAAGAAATCAAAGACAAGTATACTTGTGTCGAGAAATGACCTGGGAAGGACAAGGATAATGAGTTGGTGCAGTAGATTAGAAAACCCGTGATACGGAATAAGGACTCATGTAGAGATCAAGAAGTTCGGTTATAAGGAAAATACGGTAAAAGATAAGGAATGGACATGAAGAAAAGGACAACTATAAGAGGAAACCCCGAAGTATTATAAGACCCCATAAGATCAGTTGCACATTCGAGGACGAATGTTCTAAAGGGGGGGAGGATGTTACACCCCGAAAAACTTTGCGTTACCAAGACTGTCGACGACTTAGTATGAGCTCAAGGGAGAGCAAAGTTACACAAGAATTAGGGATAAAGATTATATTATCTGAGTATAAGAATGTATATATATGACATTTGGAGATCGTACGGGGTAAATCGGTTAACAAGTTACTTGATGATAGCCCTCGTAACCATAAGTTAAGGTGGGGCCCACACATCGGGACTTTATAAAATACATATGAAGAGATATATGGGTAGTACATGCGAAGTTGAACAAGTCCTAAGAAGGACCCATAAGCCAAAAATGAGTGTAAGCCCTCCAAAAGGATGATTTAAGAAAACGTTTTCGGATGACCTGACTTGGAAGGGCGAAAACGGCATTATATGTTTGGAATTCGGGAAAGCTACCAGAAATAAAAGTTGTAGCTACTTGAAATATCTTTCCAACCATAGGTCGTGGGCCCTCACACGATGTCGGGATCAAAAGTTATGGCCATTTTAGTAACAAGACCTTAAGCAGCCCAAAAAAAAAAAAAAACCGCGGGTCCCACGTGGGGAGGTCGGTGAAACCGACCAAGGGGTGCTATAAATACCCTATAAATCCCATTTTTTCAGCAAAATCAACATTCCAAAGTTCCTAGAATTCTCTCAAACGTTCCCCAAATATAATAATCCGATAAATCAAGAATTTGACAAGATTACGCCAAACTAGTCCGTGAAAGGCGATTGTCTTTGATTCTACTTAAGCGTGGTGTTGGAAAAGGTTGATGTAGCTGAGTTTCTTCAATTATAAGGTATGTTATTTATTCCCTCTCTTATTTTGAATTTATTTGAAGGTCTAGCAAGCTTTAAAAACGAAAATAGTTATGGAGGAAGGGTCATAAAGTGTTGTGTTGTAGTTGTCGTGTTTATGGGCTGTTTTGAACATGTTGTGGTCGTGTGGATGGACTGATTTATATATGTAAAGATGGTATATAATGTTGTTAGTGTGTTGACGATATTATACTCCTCGATTGGGACGAAAGGAAGTGCATATTGTTGTTGTATTTTGAAAAAAAAAAACATCGTGTGGGATGTTTATGAAATATATTGGTATGAATAATAGTGTTGTGATGTTGATATTGTTGGAATAGTTGTTGGTATTGTTGTTGGTTTGGCCGGGTTGAATTCCCGGATTGTTGTTGATTTGGGGTCGAGCCGTATTCTCGGGGTTGGTATATTTACAGGGGAGATGCTGCCAAAATTTCGGCAGAAAATAAATGAGTTTATTTGAGAAGTTGAGACAAGTGAATGATAATGGGTTTAATGATTATATGAATTCTTTTGTATGTAGATTAACGAGTTTGGACAAATAAGCATAACTAGTTGGTCGCGGCACAGGTATGTAAGGTTTACCCTTTCGTTCTTTTGGCATGTCCTAGAGCCAAGTAAGGTATGATATTGATATGTACATTGGGTTATTCTATTCTGTGATTCCGAGTCTGTTTGTGATCCGTATGTCCTCCCTAATTTAAGTATCTAATAATCCTGATAGGCGAATTCTGATTTAAGTATTCTGATATACGTATTCTGATATAAGCATTCTGGTCTGAGCATTTTGATATAAATATTCTGACGTAAGTATTCGACACAAGCAATATGATATGGAAAAATTCTGATACAAGTATTTTGGAATATGTATTCTGATCTGAGTATTCTGATATAAGTACTCTGATACTGGTAATCTGATATGGGTATTCCTAACTTTGATATAAGTATTCTGACAAAAGCTATATAAGTACTCTAATAGAAATATTCTAATAAAAGTATTCTGACATAAGTATTCTGTTATGAGTAATCTGTTACGAATATTCTGATAGTATGTTCGATCATTCCATCGAGTCTTGGTTTATGTGCATTTAGTTTCTCACTACTCTGCTCGTGCATATGTCATGACTTCCTTCGCCGAGTCCCGGGCCGGTTTATATCGTGCGTACGGTTCCCGAGTTCCTCGCTTGAGGGCCGGGCGCCGTATATGAATTCTGAAGTATGATGTGTTACGAAGTATGATGTGTTTGGTTCGCTGAACCGCATATATGTATATGTACATTCTGATATTATGATGTGTGTCGGAGACAGGAGCAAATCTTCTGGAGTATGATGTGTGTGGCGCCTAAGGCCGGGAGGCGACCACGTTTCCCCGGGTCCCGCAAGGGGCCGGATACCGTTCTTGCATGCATGTTTGTCTTTGACATTCTGTACATCGTGCTTCTTTTCTGTACCTACATTCTGTACCTTATTTTTTGTTTATGATTTTATTTATAGCATTCCATGCTTTACATACTCAGTACATATTCCGTACTGACCCCTCTTCTTCGGGGGCTGCGTTTCATGCCACGCAGGTACACCCAGATGAGCGGAAGACTTGGCTAGGAGGTTTCTGCGGGATTGGCGAGCTCCACTTCCCATCGGAGTGTTGCCGAGTCTGAGTATGCATAAGTTATGCTTTCTGATTTGTGTTAGAGACTTTGCAGACAGAGTCGTGGGTACAAAGAGTCAGTTCGTAAGCAGATTCCATATGTCCACAGATTCGGTTTGGTCTGGTCTAAAATCTGTGTCCTAGGCGGCCCTATTTGCTATGATGGCCTAAGTGGCCTATATGTTCGTATATGTATGTATGTTCAGGCGATGTACATTCCGCCTGCTTACGAGTTTGATATGATATGATTGATATGTTTGATACACGTGGCCGCCTAAGACGATGTTCGTTCTCTGTTTCTGTTGAAAGTCCTAGTGTATGCTTCATGTGATTTGATCCGAAATTTGAAAAAAAAAATGTGTGTATGAAATCAGAGTCTGAGGGTTCGCTCGGCTCCGTATGTGGGGTCGGGTGCCCATCACACGCTAGTAAAGTCGGGGTGTGACACTAGTGCCCGACCTGGACACTCGTATACATACCTGTTAGATATAGCCAAACTGAAACTACGAACAATATGGTAACTTACGAAAGAACTCTAACGGTTCATAACGTCATCATATATATATATATATATCCAGATAGACTGTCTCCTGAGGAGTCACAACTAGTCAGATCATAAAATGATACGCAAGCCGACAAAGCTGCCACTACACATCAATATCATGTCATATGCAAAGCCGACAAGGCTGCCACTACACATCAATATCATGTCATATGCAAGCCGACAAGGCTTCCATTACAGACGAACATGTACATGGCACAACGTTTAGACACAGCTGAACAGAACTTATACACAACCCACACATATGTCTACAGACCTCTAAGAGTATCAGTAGCGAAATACGACGGGACAGGGCCCCGCCGTACCCCTGGATAATCATATACATCATAAGATCTGAACCAAAAGTCCAGACTCTGGAACAACGGAGCTCTCCAAAACAACTGGGCAGAAGTCCTATGCTGAAGGGTCACTAAACCAACTATCTGTACCTGCGGGCATGAAACGCAGCCCCCCGAAGAAAAGGGGTCAGTACGGAACATGTACTGAGTATATAAAGCATGAAATACAGTAACAAGGATCATAACTGAAATAAGGAGTACAGAAAACAAGTACAATGTCCAGAATACCAAAACACTTGCCCTTTTGAAACATAAATCATGCATGTCAATATCATATATCATACGTGACCCATTATGGGACTCAGTGAACATGGTCTCCACCCTGTCTTTGGCGCCATAACACAACATAACTCCATAAACACATCATAACGCCATAACACAACATAACTCCATAAACACATCATAATGCCATAACACAGCATAACTCCATAAACACAGCATAACGCCATAACACAGCATAACTCCATAAACACAGCATAATGCCATAACATAGCATATATATATATATATATATATATATATATATATATATATATATATATATATATATATATATCATATTCCGGCCCTCTAGTGAGGGACTCGGTGAACAATGCAGTGAGATTGTGCACGATAACATACCTGGCCCGGGACTCGGTGAAAGACATATTGAGGCATGCACGAGCAAAGTAGTGAGCAACCATATCCAATTTAAAACATTATCAAGACTCAAACAGAATAAAAAGAAGGGATTAACACCTGAGTATCAATAGCGACAATCATATCAAGTATCCCTCGAATGTCATTATAAATTATATCAAAAGAGCCTTAGGAATCATAGACATGTATCAATATAATATGAAATAGCTTATAGAAGTCAAGGACATGAGTTATGGTAGAGTCTTCTAAGAATAGAAGCTTATATATATCGACTACTATCCAACGATAGAAAACTTGAGAGAGAAGCTCAATCATTTAAGAGTTCTAATATCAAGAAGTGAATAGGAATCATGAATCACACTCGAAACTTATGAATGGAATTACCCCAAATCTCATATCATTCATCACTTAAATCTAAGACATGCCATAAGAAAGAAGGGACAACTTTACACACCTGCTGAAGGTTATTCGTAATCTCGTTCGCTTCGTCGCCCCTTTAGCCTATTTAATATACAAGTAACGTTATCGTTAGTAACTATACTTCCTAGCTCATAAATCTGTGAGCAATCGCCTATAGAACTTATTCTTTAACTTATACTTTCTTGATTAGGGTTTTTCATTAGTTAAGGACTTAACGGAAATCGGGCAGCATTTCCCCTATATATTCACCTAGCCCGAATTTCCAATTATCCTCCTGTTATCACAGAAATACCAACAATGACAGTAATAGAGATATGTATATAAAACCCTTACAATTCAGCCCATAAACAACTCTAACAATCCAATAACCCTTCTTAATCCTTTTCCAATCCAAATCATTAACGTTTTAAGACTATACACCAAACAACCCAACGCACGCTTTGTATACGATATATTATACACTTCATTCTCCCAAATCTAGGATCCACATCAACGACAACACGACCACAACACGAATAACGACATATGAACATAAATCATACTTTTCATCCTTTCAACTCCACAATTCCATATAACAACTACAACTCCTAATATCAACGATTTCATGCAATTTCTCACTTCCAATTTCATCCAATCCAATTTTTATCCTTCCATTACAACACCATTAATACAACTATACCATAAAATGAGAAAATCGTACCTTAATTTAATCGAAGGAAATTATACACTTATTTGGTCCACTTTCGCTATTTCTTCTTCCTCAATTCAATACCAATGTTGCTATCACCTCCTTGGACTTGTAAATCACCTTGGAATTAAATCAAAGCAATTTTTTTTTTAAAACAGCCATGGCTGGCCGTGAACAGTAGCATCCATGCTCTTCTTTCTCTTTTTTTTTTTCATAAGGCTAGAAATTTGCAAATGAAGAATGATAGTTTGAATTAGTCATTGACATATATATTTATATGATGTCCCTCCATTGGACACGTCCCCCCCCCCCCCCCCCCCCCCCTAATGACTCATCAATTTTTTTTATTTTTTTATTATTTAAAAACGGGTGGGGCCCATAACTAATAATTAAACTAATTAATTAATTTTAATTAATCATTAATCCTTACTTGATAATCTAATCATAATTAATTGGTCCCTAATCTGCAATAATATTTCTATACTAAATAAAATTTATGTTACACTCCATAATAATCTGTGCTACTTGAATTAAGACAAGAAAGAATGAGTTAAGAAGGTTCAAGGAAAGTTAATCGAGTAGTAAGAATATCGTTATATATATATGGTAGCCTTAAGTATCCCGAGGTGACATCGTAACCTAAAGGATTTGAAATCGCGTTATGAGCGTATATGAGTATGTATATGTATGTATAAGAGGTTACATGAGGGTCGGAAGAGGATTAGAAGTTAAACGAAGCTGAACGAAATGAATCCAAACAACTTCAGAAAATATCTCGGACCAGATTTTTAGCCCATATTGTTGGAGGCATATCTCCTAGTATATGAGGAGTTTTAAGGTGTTTCAAAATTCTAAAATGAAGTTCATCGAGTCTAGTTTTCAACGCAACAAACCGCTCATCAAAATGATATCGGAATACGGAGATATGGACGATGCAAGTTGGGCTGGTGGGGCAGAAACTGGAAATCCGATCCAAGCACTCATATTTTGGCCCATTAGTATGTTTCGGCCCATGAGGCCCAATAACGTTAAAATATATAGAAAATTCATTTGAGGGCTGATCATTTTCAGTTAAGACCCTCCAAAAACATTAGAGAGAGAGAGAGAGAGAGAGAGAGAGAGAGAGAGCTTCTAGGCTAAGGAAGCCATTTTGATGAAAATCCGAGCCCCGAATCCCGAAGCTCATGAAGAGAAAAGCGTTGTACGTTGCGTTGCCTTCAATTTGAGCTAAATATTGGTCTTGGGGGATGAAATTTTCGTGGTGGAGCTGCTGCTAAGGTATTTATAAGATTCCTTTTATTTTATTAAAGTGTTTATTTAGAGTTTTAACGAATTAGAACGGAGAAAACAGCATTATAACTCGTTTGTTGTTTTGTTGAAATTTATGGATTAGGGGCTGTTTTAATTGAAATTGATGGACTGGTTTGAATTAATATTTTGGTTGTTGTAATCATAGATTATGTGATGAGAATGAAGGAATTTGAAGGTTAGAGTTGGAGTTAAAAATTGTTGTGGGTTGTTGTAAGGATTATAGAGATAATAATGTGGTTTAGTTGCATATGAATAGATGATGTGGTGTCGTGTGGCTGCTGTTGTATTTCTCAGAAATTTGCTGAAAAGATTGCATGGAATAAGGTATAAGAAGTGCATACGGGCTGCTTGGTGTATTGCAAGTGTTCGTTAGAATTTCGGGCATCGTTATGTTATAGTTGGGGGCTGGTTTGATATGTTGTTGTTCTTGTTGAAATAAAAGAATTGAAGATATGGTTGTGTCCATATGTTATTGTTGGTATTTATGTGTCAACAGGAGAGCAATTGGAAATTCGGATAGGCGAGTTTATAGGGGAAATGCTGCCGAAATTTCAGTAGGCAATTATGTGATTAAGCTTAGATTCTTGAAAAGCTTGAAATTGACAATTGGTAAACATGACCATTTGTAGATTCTGGACGAAATTGGAATTGAAGCCAAGCGAGCGTAAGGCGCAATCGAGGTATGTAAAGTCTTCCCCTTTGTTCTTTGGCATGTCCTAGATGTACTAGGTCAAGATCGGAGCCTCGGGGGCGATTCTGCTCATAGAAACTCGAGATTGATTTTTGGTACTATTCATTCAATTCAATTGAATTTCAAAAGGCGCATTTTGCTAGAAAAGTGGTTAAACCTCCATAACTTGAACAAATGTAACCTGATCACTATGAAACCTTCCTGGATGACTCCGTAGAGTTTAATGGGCGTGATTCTTGTCCGCCGCCTCGACTTGGCCCGAGGTGGGCCCGCTATTCCCCGATGCCTCTCTTATTGTTCTGTTTGTCTTATTACCATACGATAAGTCGAGAAAACTTATGGCTATTGTTCCGACTACTAAACGGGAGTTATTTTAACGAACCTGAATTAATTTAATGTTCATGGAAACAATTACGGGGACATAAACCCTGATATAAATTCTGTATGGCTTTAGCCAATGTACTCGTGTCCGGAGCTCGCAGGTAGCTCCTGGTTATTATGTTGTTTACTATACGATAGGTGCTATGACCACCTTTATGAGCTTTATAAAATATTTTTTTTTTGACATCTCAAACATTTTGAAAATATTACCCTGATATTTTGGATAAACTACTTACCTCCCGTACTTACTGATATACGATTTTGGTATACCTGAATCTTGTGTGATGTATGATCCTGGCGTGTGTGATTATGTTGGGAAAGTGATAATTTGGCATTCTGTATGGTTGTTTTCTGTTTTACCGAGTCCCGGGCCGGTTATGTGAATATGCGCATATGTAATATTGGCCACTGGACCCTCGACCGCGGCGTGTCCGACATTGACAGCTGGACCCTTGACCGCGTCATGCCGGACGTATGGCATTGACTGCTGGACCCTTGACCGCGTCTGCCGCACTTGTGATTGTGCCTGACATAGACCGCTGGACCCTTGACCGCGGTATGTCAAATGTGTGATTGTGACCGCTGGACCCTTGACCGCGGTATGTCAAATGTGTGATTGTGACCGCTGGACCCTCGACCGCGGTATGTGTGATTGTAACCGCTGGACTTTTGGTCGCGGTATGTGTGATTATAACCGCTGGACCCTTGGCCGCGGTACGTGTGATAGGGACCGCTGGGTACTTGGCCGCGGTATGCGTGGTAGCGACCGCTGGACTTATGGCCGCGGAAATTGTGCGTTGATTCTTTTATATGTGTGAAAGAAAAATGTTTTTCAAAAGAAAGTAAAGCATTTTGACATTCTAACTGTCGTATTTGCCTGCTGGAACCTCTTGGGTATGACTTGTGCACTAGAGGCGACCCTGTGGCGACCTGGTTATTCGTGCACACCCCAGTGCACTGTCCATTGTGCCCCTCACTAAAGGGCCGAAACCTGAGGTAAATGTATACTACCCGTGCTTGTGTAAGTTATGATTCTGCATGCATGGTTCTGCCTGTTACATTTCTGGACAGCGGATTCGGAGAATGATTCTGTTGGTGTTGCTTCTACATGATTGAGCCGGACTATGCTTCAGTCGGCTATAGTTCTACACCCCTAGCTTCGGTTAAGGGTATGTCAGTCGCACTTTGTGCCCCGATCCGCACGATGATCCTGCCAGTTAGGCTTTGTACCTCTGTTTCATATCACGATTCAGACGGCTACACCCCGTGATTATGATATATATCGTGGTCCTGGCCACACAATCTGTATTTCCGTTTCGGACTCGGATCCGATACTACCTGTTCTATTTCAATACTTCTGGCTCGGTTTTGCTTATATTGTTATATTTCCGCTTTACATACTCGGTACATTTCCGTACTGACCCCCTGTTCTTCGGGGGATGCGTTTCATGCCGCGCAGGTACTCCCAGTTGAGTTGAGGACAGATGGAAGATGTTCCAGTGCAGATGGCAAGCTCCATTTGTTCCCGGAGTGCTGCCGAGTCAGATTCTGTATGTTATGTTTTTGGGATCTTATTAGAGACTTTGCAGACAGTGTCGTGGGTATTGGTTGTCGGTCTGTGTACGTAATGAATTTTGTATGATCACAAATTTGTTCGGCTTGAAAGCCACGAGAAAGAATATTTCTGAAAGAAAAGTTTTGCTATGTACTTTATTATTTGTTTTAAAGAAAAAAATAAGAGTTGACGTGATTTTATGTGCAGCGAGAGTCTGAGGGTTCGCTCGGCCCTAAGTAAGGGTCGGGTGCCCATCACACCCCAGCGAGGTCGGGGTGTGACAATTTATAAACAATTTGTGTACTAATTAAAATTGAAAATTAAAAGTTCCTATTTCATGTCCGAAAATAACCCCGTCTTTAACTTAAGTCGATTAGCTTGCGAATAATTCGACGTACAAAAATACAAGGTATAACAATAAGGTCCACCGTTGCGGGCTCTCTAACTGCTAGGGCAGAAGTAATGACCACTGTAGGGATCGTCGCAAATCAAAAAACCCATTTTATATTGCTAAGTATGAGTCATTAGCCATAAAACACCCTAAGCAGTTCCCAAAGCAGTAAAGACAACTTTGTTCATTCTTTTGGTGAAAGCATCCTTGAAAGTAAGTCCCAAGCATCTCTTATTTCCTTTCCATTCCTCCATTTACTACTTATACTAGTTCTAGGTTCCCTAATGGTATAAGAAAAACTTAGAAGGGTAGGTGCTCACCTTCTAGGATGGAATTAATTACTAATTGAGAGCTTAAATTGAGACTAGGGATTTCACCCCAAATTGGGATTTTTGCCTAAAAATCTGATTTGATATGTCCAATGCGATTAGAAATCTATAAATTAAAGGATTATGATTGTTGAGATCGAGGGTCGGATAAATTCACCCTAAAATTTTGGGTTCGCCCTTTTGGGTAGTTAGGGGTATTTTGGGTATTATTTTCCCAAATGTTGATGCTTGTTTGATTAGACAATTTGTTGCTTACTTAGCGTTATATTGCTAGACTTTGAGCGTTCCGAGGCATTACGAAAGGGAAAGGCTCTAGCGGAGTAGCTTGCATTTGTTCCAGTTCTGCACTTTAGATGGTTATGGTTTACTTGAGTTAGACTTTGTTTAGTTGATTTGTACATTTAGTGGAATTGACAGGAGAAAGCATGATTAGGTGTTCGGACATGGCGTCTAGTTGGATAATACTTAGGTTGGTATGATTATTGATTATGTGGTCTTGTCACCATTACTTTATGTACTGAGACCTTAGGTGTATTTGTTGTGATATGGTAAGGAAGGAGTTGACATATATACTCTTCTTGTTGATTGCAATGACTTATGCATTTATGCTGTTGTTGAGTTGATCTCTGAGGCATGTTGTGACTTGTGGCATGGTGCCCTGTATTCCTTGACATTGATATTATTAACTAATCATATTTCACACTGAGTGTTGAACTGGAAGTACATTGAGCGTCATCTTGTAATCAGATATCGATATATATAAGGCACATATGATAGGGGGTAAGGATGTGGCCTAGTTTAAGCCACATTTGACAGGGGGTGAGGATGTGGCCTAGTTATGGGCTCGTGATCCGAGGTCAGTTCCTGAGCAAGTAGTATATGAACACCATGGGTCCTCTGCAGGTCATGACTATTGTGCGAAAATTTCCTTTAGCATGTGTGTACGGTTGACATACTATCATTGGTTGCATTGGACTTATCTTATTCTTGTGATGGGTTGATGGTTGTTATTGGTTAGTTTGGTTGTTGTGCTATTGTGCCTATCTGCCTATTATGTTGATTTTATGAACGTATGCATAATACTAATCTTAGTCGACCTATGATATCTACGATACATAGTGTTGGTGCTGATACTACTTTGCTGCAGACTTTTTTATGCAAATTGTGTGCCAGTGACTTCTTCCAGACCTCACCTTTTGCCTGAGGCCATTTCCCGTTCACATCATGGTTGGTCTTCCGAAGACGCTATGGAAGTTTGACTCTATCTGTGTTATTGTTGATAGGTTGATTAAGTCTGCCCACTTTATTTCGGTGAAGATAATGTATGATGTGGAGAAATTGGCTAAAGTCTACATCCGTGAGGTGCTTAGGCTTTACGGGGTTCCTATCTCTATCGTGTCGGACAGAGGCACCACGTTCACATCCAGGTTTTATGAGTGTTTGCATGAGGAGTTGGGTACGAAGTTGGATCTTAGCACAACCTTCCACCCTTAGACTGACGGACAGTCTGAGCAGACTATTCAGGTTCTTGAGGATATGCGTCGTGCGTGCATGATAGACTTTGGTGGGCATTAGGACCAATTATTTCTTTTGGCCGAATTTGCCTACAATAATAGCTACCACTCGAGTATCGATAGGGCCCCATTTGAGACATTGTATAGAAGGAGGTGTAGGTCTCCTATTGGGTGGTTTGATGCGTTTGAAATGAGACCTTGGGGTACCGCTCTTCTGGGAGAGTCCCTAGAGGAGGTAAAGGTGATTCAAGCCAAGCTTCTGGCAACCCAGAGTAGGAAGAAGGAGTATGCAGACCGCAAGGTCCGAGATGTTTAGTTTGAAGAGGGAAAGCAAGTGTTGCTGAAAGTTTCAACCATGAAGGGTGTGATGAGGTTCGGGAAGAAGGGCTAGCATAGCCCAAGGTACATTGGGCCGTTTGAGATCCTCAAGCATGTGGGGGAAGTGGCTTACAAGTTGGCTTTACCCCCGGGTTTATCAGGCGTTCATCCGGTATTTCATGTTTCAATGTTGAAGATGTACCACTGGACGATTCATACATAAACCATTGGGATTCGGTGTTATTAGATGAGAATTTGTTTTATGAAGAGGAGCCCGTTGCCATCTCAGATAGGGATATTCGCAAGTTGAGGTCCAAGGAAATCGCCTCTGTGAAGGTTCAGTGGAAAAATCGTCCGGTGGAGGAAGCTATTTGGGAAACGGAATCTGATATGCGTAGCAAGTATCTCAGCTTTTCATCGAGACAGGTAATTTCTCCTAGTTTACTCACCTTTATCCGTTTGGGGACGAATGGTGTTTTAATTGGTATCTGATGAACGACCCTTCCGGTCGTTATGAAAAATGTAGGGTCACCCCACCAAATAAAAGCCGAAATTTGACTTGCTTGTGATTGTTGTTTTATTGTATTGAGTCCGTCGGGGGGTGACGTAGGAAATTAGAACTCCGTTGCGAATTCCGAAGCCATGAGTGAATTCGTATGGTGTTTTTATGTCTGTGTGCATGTTTTGTTTGTGTTTGTGAGGCCTCGGATGAAATGTGGTGTGAAAGGGGGGGGGGGGGGGGGGGGGGGGGGGGGGGAACTGGACAAAAGTCGAGCTCACTACCCAAAAGGCACCGCTGCAGCGGTGGCGGTACCGCTGTAGCGATGGGCTGACCGATAAGGCTGCCACTATATACCAATACGATACGCAGGTCGAGAAGGCTGCCACTACAGATGAACATATCCATAACAACTCACATAGACACAGCTGAGCAAAACTTATACACAACCCACACATATGTCTACAGACCTCTAAGAGTATCGATAGTGAAATATGACGGGACAGGGCCCCGCCGTACCCCTAGATATACATAAGTCTACATCAAAACATCTGTACCAAAATAAGATAGGCTTCGGAACAATGGAGCTCTCCAAATAGCTGGGTGGAAATCCTAGGTTGGAGGATCACCAAATCGAGTATCCGTACCTGCGGGCATGAAATGCAGCCCCCCGAAGAAAGGGGGTCAGTACGAGATATGTACTGAGTATATAAAGCATGAAATACAATAAAGAGGATCATGACTGAAATAAAGATTACAGGAGACAAGTATGACAATCATAATACCAATACACTTGCCTTATGAAATGTAAATCATGCATATCAATATCATAAATCATAGCCGGCCCATCATCGGACTCGGTGAATAAAGTCATCATATACCATCCTTGGCGCCATAATCACATCATAATATCATCATATCATATATATATATATATATATATATATACCGTATCCCGGCCCTCTAGTGAGGGACTCGGTGAACAATGCAGTGAAACTGTGCACAAAAACGTACCCCGGCCCGGGACTCGGTGAAAGATACATTGAGGCATGCATGAGCATAGTAGTGAGCAACCATATGCAAACTAAGTCATATCTGAGACTCGATAGAATAATCAAAATGAACTATCATTTGAAAATCACGACAATAATCATATCAAGTACCCTTCGAAGGTCACAATGGATTATATCAAAATAGGACGCCTGAAATCATAGACACGTATTGAGACATAATAAAATAAGTTCTGGGAATCAAGAACATTAGCCATCCTAGTGGCTCTAAGAATAGGAGTTTCTTTGGAGTCATATACACGTCGTCTATTTGTTTCATAAAGATCATGCCAAAAAGAAGGAAGGGTTAGCTTTACAGACCTGTTATGGATTAACTGTAACCAAGCTTGCTTCGTCGCCCCTTTAGCCTATTTAATATGAAAGTAACACCATTGTTAATAAACTATGACTCTCCAGCTTATAAATTTACAACCAATTACTTATAGGAATCATTTCTTAGTTCATACTTCTCGATTAGTATTTTGATTAGTTAAGAACTTAACGGAAATCAGGCAGCATTTCCTCTACATAACTCGCCTAATCCGAACTTCCAATTAACCTCCGATTAGCATAGCAACACCAACAACAATGATAACAACCCAATAACCTCTCCTAATCCTTTTTCAATTCAAATCGTTAACATCTACGATTATACACCAAACAGACCAACATACGTTTCTTATACGATATCTTATACGCTTGCTTTCTTCCAAATTTACGAGCCATATCGACAACAATACGACAACAACATCAACCACCACCCATGTACAATAAAACTACTTCAATATCATTCTAATACAAGCTCGAAACAGTCCACCAAAACTACGACATCAAAAATACGATTTTCGATCTTTACTTTGCAAATTACAAACACACGGAAAAGAGCATAATATTGCCGTGAACAGCAGCACCTATACTTATCTATACTATATTTCCAGCCCTCAAACATAAACAAATTACCTTCAAATACAATACCGTAATAAAGACAACGCTAATCAAACTTAATCCAATTAGAATAACTCCAATTCTGCCCATTACAATGCCAAAGATAACCATGTAATTTTCTTACTTCCAATTTCGTCTAATACAATTTAATCTCTCCATTACAACATCATTAACTCCAATTACATTTCAAGAAGAAGAATCTTACCTTAATTTAATTAGGACAGATCCTATAATCACTTGCACCAATTGCACCACTTCTTCTTTCTCAATTTAGATTCTAACTTGTTGCCTCCTTTGGGACGTGTAGAACATTGTTTTAGGATTTTTAGCCATTGAAATCTTGAGCTCAATTGTGAACAGCCATGGCCGTGAGTTGCCATGGCTGTGCTATAAGTTTTGTTTTCAAGAAAATTATGGAATGAAATGTTTAGCAATTAGTCACCATGTGAATATATAGGCAGCCCCTCCATGGGACATGTGTCCACCCTTATGACATGTGTCCCACTCAATTAACCACCAATCAGGTTCAGCCATGTGTTGTGGGGCCCACTTAGTGGTTTAATTAGCTTAATTAATCATTAATCCCCACTTAATAATCTGATCATGATTAATTAATCCCTAATCTCCACTAATATTTCTACACTAATTGTAATTAATGTGCAAACCGGGCACTATTAAAATCGGGATTGAAAAGTCCCTGTCTCAAAATAACCTTGTCCTTAAACTTTTGTCGATTAGCTTACGAATAATCCAACGTGCAAAAATATGGGGTATAACATCCTTCCCCTCTTTAGAACATTCGTCTTCAAATGTTAAACTCGTCCTGCAGTCCCAATACTTTCTCAAGTGTTCTCTTATTGAATTATGCCCTTCACATGCCTCTTTCATTGGTCGATTTCCTTTAATTTACTATAACTCATTCCAGATCTCTAAGTAACCATTCCCGTAATATTCCCTCTTGATATCGCCTCTCGAGGTAATACTTCCACATTATTGGATTTACTCTCCTTTTTATTTCGCAGTTGGTTGACAGTTGTATTGCGAGCTCTTCTGCTGAAATCTTACTCTTCTCTCTGGTACACTTAGTCATAACTCGACTCTTTCTTCTTCTATAGTTACTCCTTTGAGATGTATCGTTCACTTCATCTTACCTCTTACGCATAGACGTCCCTCGTCGATTTATTAGACTTTGCTATCCCTGGAGTATTTCATGCTCTCAACCTGTAGACCCTTCGCAGACTCTACGAATAAAACGAAATTTTCCAAGGTGTTACATTATTTTACTTCAATAACCTTACATTACTTTGCTGTTTCAATCCATATTCTGGAATCTTCGGCCTCATGTATCACTTCTCGACTTTCTTTTTAAAAGATTTTAACTGTCACTCTACTTTTTAGCTCTTAATCTCAATCCTTAGAGTTGGTTATTAAGTAGCGCTAGAGCTCCCTCATATAATAACTTTACATAGCTGCTTTGTGATCTGACTATCATTAACTGGTATAATTCTGAAGGAATTTTTGATTTGACATATAAATTCACTGTCATCCAGTAACTCGCTTGTTCTGATCATCTCGCTTAAACCATTTCCCTTAATCCAACTTATAACACTTTAGGCATATTATCTAGTGTCGTTCCTTTATCTTTAATTCAAACTCTCCTATTGCCTCTTTACCCAGATTTTGTTCTTAGTTCTCCTATCACGCATCATAATATGTGTAAGTGCTCAAATGAGCCCAAGAGATATCTTAGCGTCATCTTAGTAGTCTTCATGCTTTACCTTGCCTTCTTCTCTCTTATCTTACAATCGATATCGGGATAAGTCTTCGGCTCAGCCATAGCCATGTCCTATTTTCCCTCAGTATTAATTCTATCTCGGTAATTTGGCTTAAACCATCTTTACATCTTTCCTTAATGTGTTCGAAATATCGTAACCACATTGTTATTACTGAATCCTTACTCTTCTTATCAATTACTCACTTGGCCTCATTCTTAGCATACAAATATTCGTAGGTTGCATAACTATTCTTGTACGACTTGTATAAAATATATCCAATCTTAATCGTAGTCTTTCCTTCTCTTGGTTCATTATGCTTCCCATAACTCATCCGTACTAAAACTCACTCGTAGCCTATCTTGTTATACTCCTTTCCCTTCCTTTATTCACCCCTTTGATTTTCTCATATCCTACTATAGGAGATTTTCTATCCCTTCCCTTTGCTACTTATAAGTCGCAATATTACTAGCGCACAACTCTACTGCCAAATCTTAGCCTATAATCTAGTATAGCATTGCTATCCTTTATAATATCTCTTAAGTTACTCGTTATCATTCTCTTTTCGTACTCTTTCTTTTTATAAGCACCCACTTTTAATGTCATACAATTCAAGACCTTTACAAATGATTCTCAGCACTGTCTCAAATATCATCCTGACTTCTATCCGTTTATTGTTGGCTTTCAGATCTTACTAACTTGTTTCAGCAAGGGATATCACTTGAAGTTTAAGTATCCATATCAAACATATTGCAGTGTCAATTGCTTCCATTTTACACTTGCTTTTCTCACACCCGCTTCCGCCCTTTAGGGTGTACTTATACCATTATCTGTTTATATTCCGCTCTGCGTCCCTATTTCCAACCTTCAAATTCATCTGATCTCCCTTTCTTTTTTCAATTCACTTGGTACACTGTACCATATCCATATCCTTTCTTTATAATTTATGATTTTGATTATCCACGTACAAAACCATAACAAAATCGTGAAGCGATGAGAACCTTTCTACATATAGTATAAAATCTCATTTGACCATCTGTACTAAAGTAATGCAACCCATGTAGCAACTTATCCAATGCCACATTCCACTTACTCTGATAAGTAATTAGTTAGTACTTATAGTCGTTCCAAATTCTCAATTAGGTAGCACATATATTCCGAGGATAAGTGTCCAAAGTTCTCTTGTAAAATTATCTTTATCCCAACCTGTATCATCTGTTTCCTCTAATGAATTTACAATACATCATTTGTTCCTCAACCTACAGTCCCCGTCCTTTAAGGATTTCACTGTTCCCGAGGTGAAGTCGTATACATGTAGTACTCCTTTATGCCTTATGCTCTTTTACCCTTGCTGTGTTCCCAGTACCGACTTCTAACTTACTCAAATTCATATCGGGTTCATTTAAATGACAATCTTATCTTATAACCTCATCGTTGTACTATACCATTAAGCTCGTAGCTATATATTTCCCTTTCGTTCTATACCCATACTCAATTAATTACATCTATCTTGGGTGCTTCCTTTAGAATTCCCTTACCATTTCTCCAGTCTATAACCATCTTTTATTCTATGCACAAGAAATCTTATGCTACCACTATATCCTTCGGAAAACATTACTTCTACATAACCCCTTTCTCATTCTCAAAACGCACTCTGCTTATCCCTGTATGTTCTTATCATACCAGTCATTTTCTGGCACTTATTTTACCTCGTTGCTCATCTTTCTATAGTTTGGTCTTTCATAATTCCGTCACTTATATTGCTCGCCTTCCCGGCTATACATGTCATAACCTATTATTGCATTGTTATCTAACGTTCTTCTTATTTCTTTCTTTCAATTAACTCCTTCTTCACTTGTGCTCGCTATCATTTCCGTTATCGCATAATCTTTATTCTGAACTTTCCCTATAGAATAACTCCATAAGTCTTTCTTATTCATTCTATAGCTCGCCTTTATAGTTTAATCACATAGATCACGTCATATCCTTTAGTCACTTCCTCTCTAGGCTTTACTCATTTTCATAACAACCCTTATGATATTCACATTACATCCTTTTTGTAATCAATCCTATAGCGTAACACTTCTTAACCTTTTACCCTTTCTGGCCAATCTTATCCTTAATACCTCACAAGCTGTCTTATCAATACATTCATATTCGTCACAATTCTTCTTCCTCTGTACTCTTGCCTCAATTATACTATTACTTCTTCTAACTATAAACTCGTCGTAATTTATCCCTACTTATCAGTTCACTCGATACCTCAATAAAACATTTTGTTAAGATTTGCCACCTTTTTCTAAATCATACCTTAGTGTCACAAACCCTTCCAAATTATCCTAGCATTTCATCAACAACACATGAAACACATGATCTAAGACAGCCTACAAGTTTGAGTTTTCCTTCTACAAATTCCATCTCCAATTAGTTGATTAAGAACTAATAAACTTAAGGACATAAAGATATGATGAAATGTTACCTCAAGAACACAAGAACGCTCCAACTCCAACATTACGTCACCATGAAGCATCCAAAACCACCACAAGAAAAAAGAACTAGAATCCGACAAGCACCACGGGACTTCTAATGCTTGATTCACATAGTTTACCTTCAGATTTGTTCTTGGGTCATGAACGAACTATTTAGTTCATAAACTACTTGCTGTATGCTTTGTACTCTTCAAATAAAAGTGAAACTTAATTGTGGACGTTTTTTCTCTTCAACATGGGCCTTTTCTAAGGTAAAATGTGGCCGGAAAGTATTCTGGTCCGTTCAAATGAATTCCAAACTTTACTGCTCATATTTGCTTCTTCGAAATAAAATTTCCCAAATAAGAATGATGCCTCTTATAGATGACATGGAGGGTATCTCTTAAAGCTTTAATCCAACATGATAAATTTACCATATCGATATCGACCTCGTAATTACTATTACTATCAATTCAACAGTTAACTTTATTTCTCGAAGTCAAACTTTCAGCTTGGTCAAATCCTATTATTACTGTTGACACGACCTTTCAAGACATATTACGAACTTATATCTTATTCCCTTTTTATTTCTAAGAAAATTTTGGCAGAGTTTCCTCAGTATTTCTTACTATCCCAAAACCTGCATGCAGGAAATACCAACAATGCTTCACAGGGCCAACATATATACGTATATATCATATCATATGATAGCCACACAGGGCTCCCAATTTCAAGTAAAAGTATAAATATGTCGAAAGTTACCTCATATATCACACCTCGAGACGTACTTGATCCTTTAGCGATCTGTCCTGTTATACTTTCCTATCTACCTTCCCTTTCATTCTTCAACTTTACAATTCAATCATACTTTAATATTCTTACCTTATCCGACATGCATCTTTCGCACCGTTGCTTACCTGTGTACTTTGTAACTTCCAATATCATCAGTCACTTTCTTCTGTCGATGTCGTTCTTCAGCTGAAATCAAGGGTTAGTATAAGGAATTTCATTTCCTATAGCTGGGCTCTAGTGCACGATCTTAGATATGAAAGAAAGGTAACATCCTAAATGTCCTGTAGCTTCCTGTTTATAGATGTGGTGCACAACACACCGATAAACAAGACTCTACTAGACACGGTCTGTAGACACTCCGATGATGAACTGCTCTGATACCACTTTTGTCACGACCCAACCCCATGTGCCATGACTAGTGCCCGAACTGGACACTCGTATACATACCTGTTAAATATAATCACATTGAAACTACGACAATATGGGAATTTGCAAGAGCAAGCTATAGACTCAAAACGCCGTATATCATAATAAACCTGTCTCGTGAGGAGTCACAGCTAACCAATACATGGCACGATATGCAAGCCGACAAGGCTGCCACTATATACCAATACGATACGCAAACCGACAAGGCTGGCACTACAGACGAACATATCCATAATAACTCAAACAGACACAGCTGAGCAAAACTTATACACAACCCACACATATGTCTACAGACCTCTAAGAGTATCGATAGTGAAATATGACGGGACAGGGCCCCGCCGCCTAGATATGCATAAGTCTACATCAAAAGATCTGTACCGAAATAAGATAGGCTCCGGAACAATGGAGCTCCCCAAATAGCTGGGTGGAAATCCTAGGCTGGAAGATCACCAAATCGAGTATCCGTACCTGCGGGCATGAAACGCAGCCCCCCGAAGAAAGGGGGTCAGTACGAGATATGTACTGAGTATATAAAACATGAAATAAAATAAAGAGGATCATGACTGAAATAAAGATTATAGGAGACAAGTATGACAATCATAATACCAATACACTTGCCTTATGAAATGTAAATCATGCATATCAATGTCATATATCGTAGCAGGCCTATCATGGGACTCGGTGAATGAAGTGATCATATACCATCCTTGGCGCCATAATCACATCATCATATCATATATATATATATATATACCGTATCCCGGCCCTCTAGTGAGGGACTCGGTGAACAATGTAGTGAAACTGTGCACGAAAACGTACCCCGACCCGGGACTCGGTGAAAGATACATTGAGGCATGCACGAGAAGAGTAGTGAGCAACCATATGCAAACTATGTCATATCTGAGACTCGATAGAATAATCAAAATGAACTATCATTTGAAAATCAAGACAATAATCATATCAAGTACCCTTCGAATGTCACAATGGATTATATCAAAATAGGACGCCTGAAATCATAGACACGTATCAAGACATAATAAAATAAGTTCTGCGAATCAAGAACATTAGCCATCCTAGTGGCTCTAAGAATAGGAGTTTCTTTGGAGTCATATACACGTCGCCTGTTTGTTTCATAAAGATCATGCCAAAAAGAAGGAAGGGTTAGCTTTACATACCTGTTATGGATTAACGGTAACCAAGCTTGCTTCGTCGTCCCTTTAGCCTATTTAATATGAAAGTAACACCATTGTTAATAAACTACGACTCTCCAGCTTATAAATTTTGTCACACCCTAATCTTACTAGGGTGTGATGGGCACCCGACCCTTACGTAGGCCCGAGCGAACCCTCCGACCCTTAGTACATACATAATCTTGTCGAACTTTCAAATCAAATAAGGATGAAATACATGGTAAAGTTTTCAGAAATAGTCTTTCTCGTTGCTCTCAAATCAAACAAAATCTGTAATCATGTAGAATTTATATCCTAACACAAAAAAACACATCGGCTGATGGAGCCGCTTACAGAACTGACAACCAATACCCACGACTCTGTCTGCAAAGTCTCTAACATTAATCGGACATCATAGCACATATACTCTGACTCGACAACACTCTGGGAACAAATGGACCTCGCTAACTTCACTGGAACATCTTTTGTAATATCTTCCACTCATATGGGTGTACCTGCGTGGCATGAAACGCAGCCTCCGAAGAAAGTGGGTCAGTACGGAAAATGTACTGAGCATGTAAGCTATGAAACATAGGAAACAGAGTCATGACTGAAACAGAGAATTACCAGAATCAAGTGTGACCTTTTAAAATATCAAAGTACTTGCCATTTTAAATGAAAATCATGCATATCCATGTCATATATGATATGTACAGATAACGTGTCCCAGCCCTCTATTGAGGGACTCAGTGGATAAAATCATACATGTCCACATCATATATCACATATGCGTAACGTGTCCCGCCCCTCAAGTGAGGGACTCGGTGGATAGAATCATGTATGTCAACATCATATATCATGTATACATATAACGTGTCTCGGCCCTCTATTGAGGGACTCGATAGATACATATAACGTGTCCCGGCCCTCTTTTGCGGGTCTCGGTGAATACATTATCATATGCCATCCTGGCCACCATCCCCATATCATCATAACATCATATACATGTAACGTGTCCCGGCCCGCAAGTGAGAGGGACTCGGTGAACAATGCAGTGGAATACGCACGAGACCATGTCCTGGCCCGGGCTCAGTGAAATCCAAACTGAGGCTTACATGAACAGAATAATGCGAAACCATATGCACATAAATCAAGACTCGATAGACAAGTGTACTTACCGACTCCTGGAGGCTCAGAACAAGTTTCGGGTCAATCCGACTTAGTATGAAAAAGTTATGGACGTTTGAGGTACAGAACCTTCTACGAGCATTTCAGAAGCCATTTTTGGAAAATCGAAGCAATAATCATATCAAGTATCTTTCGGATATCGTATAGATCAAATCAGATATAACTTTTGGAATCATATGTACATATCAGAATATATCAAAGACTCAATGGAATAGTCGAACGTGCTACCATTTGAAAATCAAAACTTTAGTCATATCAATTATCTTTCGAATGCCATTCGGAAACATATCAGACAGAACTTCGGACATCATAGATACGCATCAAACCATATGAAATAGCTTATAGAATTCTTTTGAAAACATATCAAAAGTGCATAAGAATCATCAACAGACTCGGAATCCAAGAATAGAGTAACCCCGAGGTGCATATCATACCTTATTTGGCTCTAAGACATGCCAAAAGAAAGAAAGGGTAAGCCTTACATACCTCTGCCACGCCTTATTAGCTACACTTATTTATCCAAGCTTGCTATTCTACATTCAAGAAGATTTTTACGTAATCATTAGATTCATTGTCATTCACTTGCCTTAGCTTCTCAAACAAATTCACTTATAATCTGCCGAAAGTTCGGCAGCATTTCCTCTGTAAACACATCATCCCCGAGAATCTAACTCGGCCAATATACAACAACAAATCCGAGAATTTAACTCGGCCAAAATATCAACAACAATACCAACAATTATTCCAACCATATCCACAATCGATTCAAAACGCATACTAACATTTGCAATTTCTTTCTACAAACTTCAACGGTGTTTCACTTATATTCAATTCATATTTGCTCACACATTCACGTACTAATCCGAAGCCATTCAAACAATATTCAAGTACGCTTTAAACAATCCGCACAATATCCACAATAATCCCACCAACATGCCATTCCATCCGAAACCTTCCAAATTCAACAAAAACAATAACAACACATTTCTTCCTTTCAAATTCATGAACCATACCAACAATTCACACACTAACAACATTATTTTCCATAAATACAAGAAATGGTTTTTGACATCACATTAGCATTTAAACAACTCTCCAACACTTACAACTTCAACTAGAATTATCAAACTTTCATTTCCATCATAGATTCCATTACAACAACAACCAAAATACTTAAGAAATTGATTCATTCTCTTCCACATCATACACTAACCATACGGCCACAACACATATATCCATATTTTCATGAATTTCATCCATTTCTACATACTACAACATACACAAACATCCATAACATATAAAAGAAGATTAAATCTTACCTTTTTCCTACAACTTCTCACTTGGCTAGAATTATGGTCTTGCAACAAAGAGAGGTTTTCTTGCTCCAACAATCATACCACGTTAAAGAGGACCTTCGAATTAGTAGGAATACTAGAAGAAATAATTTTTTTGGATCAAAGTTGAAAGCTCCAATTTTTTTTTCTTTCTCTTTTGGCCGAATGGCCTTTGTCTTGCTCCCAAGGATTTTGTTTTCTTGAAGGTTCTTGAATTAAGATGACAAATGGGAGTAGTCATCCCTTATATTATTTGGACTAAATCCCCAAGTGGGCCTTGGCCCATCCCTTGGCCGGCCACACTTGGGCTTCTCTTTTTTTTTTTCCAAGCCCATTTCTTCAAGACCAATCTCCCCTTCTTTTGTTGCACGAAAAATTATTATCCAATTTCTAAATTTTTCCTTAGAGTTTCTTAATATTTCCACATCAAAAATTTTCATAAACAACATATATGTTAAACAAGATCAAAAATATTGCCTTACTCTTAGCTTCCCGCAATTATCTTGAATTATCCGAATGCACAAAATGCGGGATATAACAAATTTACTGTTATATCCCGTAATTTATACGTTTGGATATTTCATGGTGGTCGCGGTGAGTTAAGGGAACGACCATCTTCCAAATGCAATTTAATGTACAAGTTGGTTATAAATATTATTTATGAACATCGGTTGTATGGAAATATTGAGAAAGGTTAAGGGTAAAAAGAGAAATTCAAGAAAATGGAAAAATTCTCTAGGAAATAAAGAAAGGAGCATGTGGCCATTTCATAAGTGAAAGGGGGCTAATTATAAATAATGAAAGAGTGTATGGACCAAGCTTGCTTAAGAAGACTTTTAGTCTTCTTTGACCATTTTTAGAAATTTCAAAAAAGAAAAGAAAAAGAAAGAAATCTCTAGAGAGGGGCATGTGCCCCTCACATGCTTGGAAGCTTATATATATATGACTAAGTCTTGAAAGGAAGAGTAATTCATCAATTGCCAAGTCTAGAAAAATCAAGAAAGATCAAGAAAGAAAGAGAGGAGGAGAAAAGGGAAGGCCATTTCGGCCAAGACCATGGAAAACTAGGCCCTTGATATCTTGTTCCAAAAATTAGTCTCTTCATGTATTCCTACTAATTCAAGGGCCCTCTTCAACGTGGTGCAATTGTTGGGGCAAGAAAACTATCCTTTGTGGCAAGTCCAAGATTCTAGTCAAGTGGAAAGTTAAGGAAGAAGGTAAGGATTCATGCTCTTTTATGTGTTATGGATGGTGTGTGAATATTGTTGTGTGTAAGAATGAATGAAAACCATAGAAATAATGTGTGTTGTAGGTGTGGCCGTGAGTGTATATTGTGTGTATGGCCGTGTATATTTGTTTTATTGTGATGGGATGGTGAGCAAATTTTATGTAGTATATTAGTTGTTGAAATGTATGGACATGGATGAAGAATTCATGAAAATATATGTGTAGTTGTGTTAGCCGAAAATAGTTGCATTTGTGGAGAAATGATGAATCAATTTTACTAAGTATTTTAATTGTTGTGTTATGAATTCCATGATGTTAAATGAGGATTTAATAGTTGGAAATGAAGTTGTGATTGTTTGTGGATCATGGAAGGTAGTGTGATGTTATTAGTATGATGTTGTAGTATGTAGTTCATGAATTTGAAGGAGAAAGGGAGTGTGTTGTTATTGTTCTTATTGGAATTGGAAGGCATCGGGTGAAGTAGTATGTCGGTAGAATCATTTGAATGTTATGCAATGTGAATTGAATATGAATGAAATGTCATTAGATTGTGTGACAAAGGTTGCCAAGGTTACATTGTATCTTGGATTAAATTGTTGACATTGTTGGCATGATTGTTGGTAATGTTGTCGATAGTTTGGCCGGGTTGAATTCCCGGATTATTGTTGATTAAAATTTGGCCGAGTCAGAACCTCGGGGATGGTATATTTACAGGGGAAATGCTGCCGAAATTTCGGCAGACAAAGTGTTACTTTAAGGAATCAACATCTAAAGGCCCTAATTAAGTTTTGGTAAACATGACCAATTTGTAGATTTTGGCGGATTTGGAACGTGAATTTGGAGTATCAAAAGGAGCAGAAAAAGGTATGTAAGGCTTCACCCTTCTTTCTATGGCATGTCTTAGACGTAATAAGTCGGATACGAGCCGCGAGGACAATTCTATTCTCCGGAACCCGCACCCAAAGTTTTCCCTTTTTCGTTCAGTAGAATTGAACTAAAAATTGTGCGAAATGTTAGAAAAACTTCCAAAACATCTAAAACTTGTATAAAGAGGACCCGACTACCCTAAAACCCTCCCAAGTGACGTCATGAAATGTAATGAACGTAAATTTGGTACGCCGCCTCATTTGACCCGAGGTGGGCCCATGGTTTCCGGATTTTCCTTATTGTTCCGTTTGACCTATTTTGAAGTAGAATCCAACGGAAACTTTTTATCCTTATGCCGCTTATCAAACGACAAGTAATGTAGCTATTCTAATGAGAATACTTCTATGATGATAATGATAATGATGAAGTAGGGAAGAGAATATGTCTATGGCAAGTATGACGAGAATGATTGTATGTCTAAAAGTCTTAAGTGAAGGATTCAATATGAGCACAAGAATAATGGACTAGTTCTTGAGTCCAACCCTATTCCTTTGTGATGACTCTATTTTCTAAAGACTCTAAAGTACATGAAATAATGTTTTATAAGCTTTACGATCTTGTCCCATGTTTTCCCTTAATGCTATTTTTCATTGATAGTCTCGCCTCATGATATTAGTTCCTTCAAGGTGAGGCATAACGATCATGATTGTTTCATAATGTAATCGGAGGCTACCGACCTTACGTCACTCCGACGTGGACATGGTTTTCTTGGACTCTCGAGCGTGTTGTATGCATGTTATAAGTATATGTATATGATGTATGTAAATGTATATGGTAAAAGAACCAGAGCGCTATAGACGCTGATATATGTACATGATGCACGTCTACGTATACGATAAAAGAGCCAGAGCGCTATAGACGCTGATATATATATATATATGATGTATGCATATATATACGGGGAAGATGGGAATGAGGCCAGAGCGTTATATACGCATATCCACCTGATCAGTTGGCATTATATGACATGACATCGTCCCGGACGCGGGATGCCCGGACGCGGGATGTATATATTTATGGTTAACTGGATCGGCTGCCAACGCCTCGGCAATATGACATGTTCTATTTTTATATATATGAGCAAGAAATATGTTTTTTTAAAGGAAAGCTAAGCATGCATGGTATCCGCCCTCAGCGGCCCTCATATGTACAGGTTACGCTTTTATCCTATGACATGTTCTATGTTTCCATGCAGTTGTTGTTCATACGCATATTTCTTGCTAAGTTACTAATCTTGCCTTACATACTCCGTACATTGCTCGTACTGACCCCTCTTCTTCGGGGGCTGCGTTCATGCCGCGCAGGTACTCCCAGATGATTAGAAGACCTTACTGAAGATGTTCCAGCGGACATGGCGAACTCCATTTGTCCCGGAGAATTGCCAAGTCCAAGTATATTCTATGATGTTTTGTTCTATGTTAGAGACTTTGCAGACAGAGCAATGGGTATTGGGTTGTCAGTCTGTAAGCGGCTCCAGCAGCCGATATGTTATTATGTTTCATGTCACGAGTCTTACATGATGTCAGAGTTTACTGATGTAAAAAAAATAATATTGGAGAGCTTACTATGTATTTCTTT
Source organism: Lycium barbarum (assembly GCF_019175385.1). Taxonomy (NCBI): domain Eukaryota; kingdom Viridiplantae; phylum Streptophyta; class Magnoliopsida; order Solanales; family Solanaceae; genus Lycium; species Lycium barbarum. The sequence continues at coordinate 31,261,516 of NC_083348.1, forward strand.
CTTTACTGATTCAAGAGTTTCTATATGTAATAAGAGTCAGCGGGTTCTCTCGGCTCCAGATATGGGGTCGGGTGCCCATCACACCCTAGTAAAGTCGGGGTGTGACAGAGTGGTATCAGAGCAGGTCGGTCTAAGGGTTGTCTGCAAAGTCGTGTCCGGTAGAGTCCTGTTTATAAGTGTGAAGCCGGCCACATTTATAAATAGGAGGCTGCGGGGCATCTAGGGATTGTTGACCTTCTTTCTGTCTCTGATCGTGCGATAGAGCCAAGTCATATAAAATAAGATTCCTGATACTAACCGTTAATTCCCGCAGACGCTTGGTAGCGGCGGGAGCAGGCGAGTGACGATATGACAAGTCACAAAGGTAAGTCCAGATATTTTGTTCTGATACTTGGAACTGGAAGTTTTGGATGGTTGGAATAAGTCATATAGCCGTAAGTTCTATGAAGCATTGTCGATATTTTCTGCGAACAGATCTGGAATAGTATAAATGGTAAAGGAGGTTCTGCCAGAACGGATATGATTAACAGGAAGAAGCGTGGAAAGGAAATACTGTAAATAGGTAATAAGTGAGATGCGTTATTTCAGAAAGGCTAAGGATTTTCCATGACGACGAAGGTGCGATCATTACCATCGGGAATCTGGAAGCCCAGGATAGGAAGTAGTCATACACACAGGTGGAAAGTGAACATTGGGAACCGAGAAGGGTAAAATGGTAATTATGAAAGAATGGACGTGTTACCAAAAATGTCCCGGAGCCCATAAGACTCCGATTTGCTCCAGAATATGTAATAAAGGTAATGTAAGGAAGTGAACGCGAAAATATCAACATTGAGACATCGAATTCCAGTGAAGTTTTTGGGTTAAGCGTGCTCAGGTGGGAGAAATTTCATGATGGGTGACCCCCTAGGAAGTTGACAAGAAATTTTATAAATTGAGACATAAGAGACAAATGAAAGGCTAGGATAATCTAAGGAAAACTAGAGTGTATAGGATGGTTAGAGACCATAATAAGACGCGTAGGACAAGGCGGATTAGCTCGGTAAAGAGACAGGGAGTACATCACAGCCCCAGAATTAGGATAGGCTTGAACGACATTTGGACGTACCTCGTGGATTAGTTGATAGTAACTATATAAATATGTATGTGAGGATGTAGGATATTCCAAAATGAATGTATAGGTGAATCTCACAGTTCCAGTAACCGGCACTATGGCAAGGTTGGCATTAACCAAACAAAGGAATCAAAGCCCGAGCGATAGCGAAAGTAAATGGTACTAGCGCTATAAGGTAAGTTGTTAGTGCCTCTGCGACCGATTAAGACTGGAGAATCTAATACATTAATAGTTGGAAAAAAAAAGGGAGCGAGCTAATGGAACAAGGGTGAACGATAAGAAATTGCAGTGAAAGAAAAGTAGGAAAATCTAGCAAGGAGAAACTCCGAGAGAAGCTATCGACAAGACACGAGACTACTTGGGCCCAAATTTAAAAGATAGGTATGAGAAGGGATAGAGTGTGGCAATATAGATCAAAAGGGAAAAATGTGGAGTCTGAGGACCGATTCCAATAAGTAGGGCCAAAGGAATAGTTCACGAGCCTTAGAACCCATATGAAGCAATAACAGGAGAAGGAAGGTACTCGAAGACGGTTAGCATATAAGGAGCCCCCTAAAGGGGGGAAGGCCATATTATAGTAGACCTAAAAAGGAATAGCAACACTATTAAGTGTCAGGAAAGGGAATCTATTAGCCTGGAATCAGAGTTCAAAATACGTCAGCGCGTCGCAAGAATACTTGGGAGAAGAATAGAAGCGAAATAACAATGAATATACTAAGAGATAGACCTGAGGATAAAGAAATAGCCTACGACTACATTGAATCGTTAAGTAAGGATTGTGTACTAAGACATGGTTTCCGTTAAGGTGCGGTGACGAGACAATAATAAAAAAGGAAGGACCCGGAAAGAACAAGGATACTGAGGTGACGCAGTGAGTTAGAAATATCTATGACATGGAGCAGTGACTCATGAAAAGTCAAGGGGTTCGATTATAAGGAAAATAAGGTAAAGGATAAGGAACGGGCATGACGGAAAGAGCAGCTATAAAAGAAACCCATGACATGGAATGAGGACTCATGTAAGGATCCAGGAGTTTGATAGTAAGGAAAGTAGGATAACGAATATGGAATGGACATGGAGAAGAAAGGGCAACTATAAAGGAACCCCTCCCGAAGTACTACAAGACCCCACAAAGTTAGTTGAACATTCGAGGACGAATGTTCTAAAGGGGGGGAGGATGTTATATCCCGTAATTTATACGTTTGGATATTTCATGGTGGTCGCGGTGAGTTAAGGGAACGACCATCTTCCAAATGCAATTTAATGTACAAGTTGGTTATAAATATTATTTATGAACATCGGTTGTATGGAAATATTGAGAAAGGTTAAGGGTAAAAAGAGAAATTCAAGAAAATGGAAAAATTCTCTAGGAAATAAAGAAAGGAGCATGTGGCCATTTCATAAGTGAAAGGGGGCTAATTATAAATAATGAAAGAGTGTATGGACCAAGCTTGCTTAAGAAGACTTTTAGTCTTCTTTGACCATTTTTAGAAATTTCAAAAAAGAAAAGAAAAAGAAAGAAATCTCTAGAGAGGGGCATGTGCCTCTCACATGCTTGGAAGCTTATATATATATGACTAAGTCTTGAAAGGAAGAGTAATTCATCAATTGCCAAGTCTAGAAAAATCAAGAAAGATCAAGAAAGAAAGAGAGGAGGAGAAAAGGGAAGGCCATTTCGGCCAAGACCATGGAAAACTAGGCCCTTGATATCTTGTTCCAAAAATTAGTCTCTTCATGTATTCCTACTAATTCAAGGGCCCTCTTCAACGTGGTGCAATTGTTGGGGCAAGAAAACTATCCTTTGTGGCAAGTCCAAGATTCTAGTCAAGTGGAAAGTTAAGGAAGAAGGTAAGGATTCATGCTCTTTTATGTGTTATGGATGGTGTGTGAATATTGTTGTGTGTAAGAATGAATGAAAACCATAGAAATAATGTGTGTTGTAGGTGTGGCCGTGAGTGTATATTGTGTGTATGGCCGTGTATATTTGTTTTATTGTGATGGGATGGTGAGCAAATTTTATGTAGTATATTAGTTGTTGAAATGTATGGACATGGATGAAGAATTCATGAAAATATATGTGTAGTTGTGTTAGCCGAAAATAGTTGCATTTGTGGAGAAATGATGAATCAATTTTACTAAGTATTTTAATTGTTGTGTTATGAATTCCATGATGTTAAATGAGGATTTAATAGTTGGAAATGAAGTTGTGATTGTTTGTGGATCATGGAAGGTAGTGTGATGTTATTAGTATGATGTTGTAGTATGTAGTTCATGAATTTGAAGGAGAAAGGGAGTGTGTTGTTATTGTTCTTATTGGAATTGGAAGGCATCGGGTGAAGTAGTATGTCGGTAGAATCATTTGAATGTTATGCAATGTGAATTGAATATGAATGAAATGTCATTAGATTGTGTGACAAAGGTTGCCAAGGTTACATTGTATCTTGGATTAAATTGTTGACATTGTTGGCATGATTGTTGGTAATGTTGTCGATAGTTTGGCCGGGTTGAATTCCCGGATTATTGTTGATTAAAATTTGGCCGAGTCAGAACCTCGGGGATGGTATATTTACAGGGGAAATGCTGCCGAAATTTCGGCAGACAAAGTGTTACTTTAAGGAATCAACATCTAAAGGCCCTAATTAAGTTTTGGTAAACATGACCAATTTGTAGATTTTGGCGGATTTGGAACGTGAATTTGGAGTATCAAAAGGAGCAGAAAAAGGTATGTAAGGCTTCACCCTTCTTTCTATGGCATGTCTTAGACGTAATAAGTCGGATACGAGCCGCGAGGACAATTCTATTCTCCGGAACCCGCACCCAAAGTTTTCCCTTTTTCGTTCAGTAGAATTGAACTAAAAATTGTGCGAAATGTTAGAAAAACTTCCAAAACATCTAAAACTTGTATAAAGAGGACCCGACTACCCTAAAACCCTCCCAAGTGACGTCATGAAATGTAATGAACGTAAATTTGGTACGCCGCCTCATTTGACCCGAGGTGGGCCCATGGTTTCCGGATTTTCCTTATTGTTCCGTTTGACCTATTTTGAAGTAGAATCCAACGGAAACTTTTTATCCTTATGCCGCTTATCAAACGACAAGTAATGTAGCTATTCTAATGAGAATACTTCTATGATGATAATGATAATGATGAAGTAGGGAAGAGAATATGTCTATGGCAAGTATGACGAGAATGATTGTATGTCTAAAAGTCTTAAGTGAAGGATTCAATATGAGCACAAGAATAATGGACTAGTTCTTGAGTCCAACCCTATTCCTTTGTGATGACTCTATTTTCTAAAGACTCTAAAGTACATGAAATAATGTTTTATAAGCTTTACGATCTTGTCCCATGTTTTCCCTTAATGCTATTTTTCATTGATAGTCTCGCCTCATGATATTAGTTCCTTCAAGGTGAGGCATAACGATCATGATTGTTTCATAATGTAATCGGAGGCTACCGACCTTACGTCACTCCGACGTGGACATGGTTTTCTTGGACTCTCGAGCGTGTTGTATGCATGTTATAAGTATATGTATATGATGTATGTAAATGTATATGGTAAAAGAACCAGAGCGCTATAGACGCTGATATATGTACATGATGCACGTCTACGTATACGATAAAAGAGCCAGAGCGCTATAGACGCTGATATATATATATATGATGTATGCATATATATACGGGGAAGATGGGAATGAGGCCAGAGCGTTATATACGCATATCCACCTGATCAGTTGGCATTATATGACATGACATCGTCCCGGACGCGGGATGCCCGGACGCGGGATGTATATATTTATGGTTAACTGGATCGGCTGCCAACGCCTCGGCAATATGACATGTTCTATTTTTATATATATGAGCAAGAAATATGTTTTTTTAAAGGAAAGCTAAGCATGCATGGTATCCGCCCTCAGCGGCCCTCATATGTACAGGTTACGCTTTTATCCTATGACATGTTCTATGTTTCCATGCAGTTGTTGTTCATACGCATATTTCTTGCTAAGTTACTAATCTTGCCTTACATACTCCGTACATTGCTCGTACTGACCCCTCTTCTTCGGGGGCTGCGTTCATGCCGCGCAGGTACTCCCAGATGATTAGAAGACCTTACTGAAGATGTTCCAGCGGACATGGCGAACTCCATTTGTCCCGGAGAATTGCCAAGTCCAAGTATATTCTATGATGTTTTGTTCTATGTTAGAGACTTTGCAGACAGAGCAATGGGTATTGGGTTGTCAGTCTGTAAGCGGCTCCAGCAGCCGATATGTTATTATGTTTCATGTCACGAGTCTTACATGATGTCAGAGTTTACTGATGTAAAAAAAATAATATTGGAGAGCTTACTATGTATTTCTTTCTTTACTGATTCAAGAGTTTCTATATGTAATAAGAGTCAGCGGGTTCTCTCGGCTCCAGATATGGGGTCGGGTGCCCATCACACCCTAGTAAAGTCGGGGTGTGACAGAGTGGTATCAGAGCAGGTCGGTCTAAGGGTTGTCTGCAAAGTCGTGTCCGGTAGAGTCCTGTTTATAAGTGTGAAGCCGGCCACATTTATAAATAGGAGGCTGCGGGGCATCTAGGGATTGTTGACCTTCTTTCTGTCTCTGATCGTGCGATAGAGCCAAGTCATATAAAATAAGATTCCTGATACTAACCGTTAATTCCCGCAGACGCTTGGTAGCGGCGGGAGCAGGCGAGTGACGATATGACAAGTCACAAAGGTAAGTCCAGATATTTTGTTCTGATACTTGGAACTGGAAGTTTTGGATGGTTGGAATAAGTCATATAGCCGTAAGTTCTATGAAGCATTGTCGATATTTTCTGCGAACAGATCTGGAATAGTATAAATGGTAAAGGAGGTTCTGCCAGAACGGATATGATTAACAGGAAGAAGCGTGGAAAGGAAATACTGTAAATAGGTAATAAGTGAGATGCGTTATTTCAGAAAGGCTAAGGATTTTCCATGACGACGAAGGTGCGATCATTACCATCGGGAATCTGGAAGCCCAGGATAGGAAGTAGTCATACACACAGGTGGAAAGTGAACATTGGGAACCGAGAAGGGTAAAATGGTAATTATGAAAGAATGGACGTGTTACCAAAAATGTCCCGGAGCCCGTAAGACTCCGATTTGCTCCAGAATATGTAATAAAGGTAATGTAAGGAAGTGAACGCGAAAATATCAACATTGAGACATCGAATTCCAGTGAAGTTTTTGGGTTAAGCGTGCTCAGGTGGGAGAAATTTCATGATGGGTGACCCCCTAGGAAGTTGACAAGAAATTTTATAAATTGAGACATAAGAGACAAATGAAAGGCTAGGATAATCTAAGGAAAACTAGAGTGTATAGGATGGTTAGAGACCATAATAAGACGCGTAGGACAAGGCGGATTAGCTCGGTAAAGAGACAGGGAGTACATCACAGCCCCAGAATTAGGATAGGCTTGAACGACATTTGGACGTACCTCGTGGATTAGTTGATAGTAACTATATAAATATGTATGTGAGGATGTAGGATATTCCAAAATGAATGTATAGGTGAATCTCACAGTTCCAGTAACCGGCACTATGGCAAGGTTGGCATTAACCAAACAAAGGAATCAAAGCCCGAGCGATAGCGAAAGTAAATGGTACTAGCGCTATAAGGTAAGTTGTTAGTGCCTCTGCGACCGATTAAGACTGGAGAATCTAATACATTAATAGTTGGAAAAAAAAAGGGAGCGAGCTAATGGAACAAGGGTGAACGATAAGAAATTGCAGTGAAAGAAAAGTAGGAAAATCTAGCAAGGAGAAACTCCGAGAGAAGCTATCGACAAGACACGAGACTACTTGGGCCCAAATTTAAAAGATAGGTATGAGAAGGGATAGAGTGTGGCAATATAGATCAAAAGGGAAAAATGTGGAGTCTGAGGACCGATTCCAATAAGTAGGGCCAAAGGAATAGTTCACGAGCCTTAGAACCCATATGAAGCAATAACAGGAGAAGGAAGGTACTCGAAGACGGTTAGCATATAAGGAGCCCCCTAAAGGGGGGAAGGCCATATTATAGTAGACCTAAAAAGGAATAGCAACACTATTAAGTGTCAGGAAAGGGAATCTATTAGCCTGGAATCAGAGTTCAAAATACGTCAGCGCGTCGCAAGAATACTTGGGAGAAGAATAGAAGCGAAATAACAATGAATATACTAAGAGATAGACCTGAGGATAAAGAAATAGCCTACGACTACATTGAATCGTTAAGTAAGGATTGTGTACTAAGACATGGTTTCCGTTAAGGTGCGGTGACGAGACAATAATAAAAAAGGAAGGACCCGGAAAGAACAAGGATACTGAGGTGACGCAGTGAGTTAGAAATATCTATGACATGGAGCAGTGACTCATGAAAAGTCAAGGGGTTCGATTATAAGGAAAATAAGGTAAAGGATAAGGAACGGGCATGACGGAAAGAGCAGCTATAAAAGAAACCCATGACATGGAATGAGGACTCATGTAAGGATCCAGGAGTTTGATAGTAAGGAAAGTAGGATAACGAATATGGAATGGACATGGAGAAGAAAGGGCAACTATAAAGGAACCCCTCCCGAAGTACTACAAGACCCCACAAAGTTAGTTGAACATTCGAGGACGAATGTTCTAAAGGGGGGGAGGATGTTATATCCCGTAATTTATACGTTTGGATATTTCATGGTGGTCGCGGTGAGTTAAGGGAACGACCATCTTCCAAATGCAATTTAATGTACAAGTTGGTTATAAATATTATTTATGAACATCGGTTGTATGGAAATATTGAGAAAGGTTAAGGGTAAAAAGAGAAATTCAAGAAAATGGAAAAATTCTCTAGGAAATAAAGAAAGGAGCATGTGGCCATTTCATAAGTGAAAGGGGGCTAATTATAAATAATGAAAGAGTGTATGGACCAAGCTTGCTTAAGAAGACTTTTAGTCTTCTTTGACCATTTTTAGAAATTTCAAAAAAGAAAAGAAAAAGAAAGAAATCTCTAGAGAGGGGCATGTGCCTCTCACATGCTTGGAAGCTTATATATATATGACTAAGTCTTGAAAGGAAGAGTAATTCATCAATTGCCAAGTCTAGAAAAATCAAGAAAGATCAAGAAAGAAAGAGAGGAGGAGAAAAGGGAAGGCCATTTCGGCCAAGACCATGGAAAACTAGGCCCTTGATATCTTGTTCCAAAAATTAGTCTCTTCATGTATTCCTACTAATTCAAGGGCCCTCTTCAACGTGGTGCAATTGTTGGGGCAAGAAAACTATCCTTTGTGGCAAGTCCAAGATTCTAGTCAAGTGGAAAGTTAAGGAAGAAGGTAAGGATTCATGCTCTTTTATGTGTTATGGATGGTGTGTGAATATTGTTGTGTGTAAGAATGAATGAAAACCATAGAAATAATGTGTGTTGTAGGTGTGGCCGTGAGTGTATATTGTGTGTATGGCCGTGTATATTTGTTTTATTGTGATGGGATGGTGAGCAAATTTTATGTAGTATATTAGTTGTTGAAATGTATGGACATGGATGAAGAATTCATGAAAATATATGTGTAGTTGTGTTAGCCGAAAATAGTTGCATTTGTGGAGAAATGATGAATCAATTTTACTAAGTATTTTAATTGTTGTGTTATGAATTCCATGATGTTAAATGAGGATTTAATAGTTGGAAATGAAGTTGTGATTGTTTGTGGATCATGGAAGGTAGTGTGATGTTATTAGTATGATGTTGTAGTATGTAGTTCATGAATTTGAAGGAGAAAGGGAGTGTGTTGTTATTGTTCTTATTGGAATTGGAAGGCATCGGGTGAAGTAGTATGTCGGTAGAATCATTTGAATGTTATGCAATGTGAATTGAATATGAATGAAATGTCATTAGATTGTGTGACAAAGGTTGCCAAGGTTACATTGTATCTTGGATTAAATTGTTGACATTGTTGGCATGATTGTTGGTAATGTTGTCGATAGTTTGGCCGGGTTGAATTCCCGGATTATTGTTGATTAAAATTTGGCCGAGTCAGAACCTCAGGGATGGTATATTTACAGGGGAAATGCTGCCGAAATTTTGGCAGACAAAGTGTTACTTTAAGGAATCAACATCTAAAGGCCCTAATTAAGTTTTGGTAAACATGACCAATTTGTAGATTTTGGCGGATTTGGAACGTGAATTTGGAGTATCAAAAGGAGCAGAAAAAGGTATGTAAGGCTTCACCCTTCTTTCTATGGCATGTCTTAGACGTAATAAGTCGGATACGAGCCGCGAGGACAATTCTATTCTCCGGAACCCGCACCCAAAGTTTTCCCTTTTTCGTTCAGTAGAATTGAACTAAAAATTGTGCGAAATGTTAGAAAAACTTCCAAAACATCTAAAACTTGTATAAAGAGGACCCGACTACCCTAAAACCCTCCCAAGTGACGTCATGAAATGTAATGAACGTAAATTTGGTACGCCGCCTCATTTGACCCGAGGTGGGCCCATGGTTTCCGGATTTTCCTTATTGTTCCGTTTGACCTATTTTGAAGTAGAATCCAACGGAAACTTTTGATCCTTATGCCGCTTATCAAACGACAAGTAATGTAGCTATTCTAATGAGAATACTTCTATGATGATAATGATAATGATGAGGTAGGGAAGAGAATATGTCTATGGCAAGTATGACGAGAATGATTGTATGTCTAAAAGTCTTAAGTGAAGGATTCAATATGAGCACAAGAATAATGGACTAGTTCTTGAGTCCAACCCTATTCCTTTGTGATGACTCTATTTTCTAAAGACTCTAAAGTACATGAAATAATGTTTTATAAGCTTTACGATCTTGTCCCATGTTTTCCCTTAATGCTATTTTTCATTGATAGTCTCGCCTCATGATATTAGTTCCTTCAAGGTGAGGCATAACCATCATGATTGTTTCATAATGTAATCGGAGGCTACCGACCTTACGTCACTCCGACGTGGACATGGTTTTCTTGGACTCTCGAGCGTGTTGTATGCATGTTATAAGTATATGTATATGATGTATGTAAATGTATATGATAATAGAGCCAGAGCGCTATAGACGCTGATATATGTACATGATACACGTATATGTATATGATAAAAGATCCAGAGCGCTATAGACGCTGATATATGTACATGATACACGTATATGTATATGATAAAAGATCCAGAGCGCTATAGACGCTGATATATGTACATGATGCACGTCTACTTATACGATAAAAGAGACAGAGCGCTATAGACGCTGATATATATACATGATGTATGCATATATATACGGGGAAGATGGGAATGAGGCCAGAGCGTTATATACACATATCCACCTGATCAGTTGGCATTATATGACATGACATCGTCCCGGACGCGGGATGTATATATTTATGGTTAACTGGATCGGCTGCCGACGCCTCGGCAATATGACATGTTCTAGTTTTATATATATGAGCAAGAAATATTTTTTTTAAAGGAAAGCTAAGCATGCATGGTATCCGCCCTCAGCGGCCCTCATATGTACAGGTTACGCTTTTATCCTATGACATGTTCTATGTTTCCATGCAGTTGTTGTTCATACGCATATTTCTTGCTAAGTTACTAATCTTGCCTTACATACTCAGTACATTGCTCGTACTGACCCCTCTTCTTCGGGGGCAGCGTTCATGCCGCGCAGGTACTCCCAGATGATTAGAAGACCTTACTGAAGATGTTCCAGCGGACATGGCGAACTTCATTTGTCCCGGAGAATTTCCAAGTCCAAGTATATGCTATGATGTTTTATTCTATGTTAGAGACTTTGCAGACAGAGCAATGGGTATTGGGTTGTCAGTCTGTAAGCGGCTCCAGCAGTCGATATGTTATTATGTTTCATGTCACGAGTCTTACATGATGTCAGAGTTTACTGATGTAAAAAAAAAATATTGGAGAGCTTACTATGTATTTCTTTCTTTACTGATTCAAGAGTTTCTATATGTAATAAGAGTCAGCGGGTTCGCTCGGCTCCAGATATGGGGTCGGGTGCCCATCACACCCTAGTAAAGTCGGGGTGTGACATTTACAACCAATTACTTATAGGAATCATTTCTTAGTTCATACTTCTCGATTAGTATTTTGATTAGTTAAGAACTTAACGGAAATCAGGCAGCATTTCCTCTACATAACTCGCCTAATCCGAACTTCCAATTAACCTCCGATTAGCATAGCAACACCAACAACAATGATGACAACCCAATAACCTCTCCTAATCCTTTTTCAATTCAAATCGTTAACATCTACGATTATACACCAAACAGACCAACATACATTTCTTATACGATATCTTATACGCTTGCTTTCTTCCAAATTTACGAGCCATATCGACAACAATACGACAACAACATCAACCACCACCCATGTACAATAAAACTACTTCAATATCATTCTAATACAAGCTCGAAACAGTCCACCAAAACTACGACATCAAAAATACGATTTTCGATCTTTACTTTGCAAATTACAAACACACGGAAAAGAGCATAATATTGCCGTGAACAGCAACACCTATACTTATCTATACTATATTTCCAGCCCTCAAACATAAACAAATTACCTTCAAATAAAATACCATAATAATGACTACGCTAATCAAACTTAATCCAATTAGAACAACTCCAATTCTGCCCATTACAATGCCAACGATAACCATGTAATTTTCTTACTTCCAATTCCGTCTAATACAATTTAATCTCTCCATTACAACATAATTAACTCCAATTACATTTCAAGAAGAAGAATCTTACCTTAATTTAATTAGGACATATCCTATAATCACTTGCACCAATTGCACCACTTCTTCTTTCTCTATTTAGATTCTAACTTGCTGCCTCCTTTGGGACGTGTAGAACATTGTTTTACGATTTTTAGCCATGGAAATCTTGAGCTCAGTTGTTAACAGCCATGGTCGTGAGCTGCCATGGCTATGCTATAAGTTTTGTTTTCAAGAAAATTATGGAATGAAATGTTTAGCAATTAGTCACCATGTGAATATATAGGCAGCCCCTCCATGGGACACGTGTCCACCCTTATGACATGTGTCCCACTCAATTAACCACCAATCAGGTTCAGCCATGTGTTGTGGGGCCCACTTAGTGGTCTAATTAGCTTAATTAATCATTAATCCCCACTTAATAATCTGATCATGATTAATTAATCCCTAATCTCCACTAATATTTCTACACTAATGGTAATTAATACGCAAATCGTGCACTATTAAAATTGGGATTGAAAAGTCCTTCTCTCAAAATAACCTTGTCCTTAAACTTATGTCGATTAGCTTACGAATAATCCAACGTGCAAAAATACGGGGTATAACACTGAACTAACCACATCCTACCATACCCCACCACTCCTCAACACTGTCCAAATCCCTGGAACCACCCAGTCAGTGCTGTCATATCAAACACCTCAACCCACTCACACCAACACTACTATACGCCCAAGCACCAATTCTCTACCAATCTAAAAAATTACCCACACACCCAAAAGCCACCCCTTATACCCAACTGTTTCTTTTCATACCCTCACACCAAGCATATTTTCCCTAAATCATCATGAGCTTGATCACTAAGAGGAAATGGGAAAGGCTTGGAGAGCCGAGCAAGATAGGGCTGACAAAGAAATAGAGCGCAAAATGGCTAAAATGATGGAACAGTCTACAAGAGCTACCCGCAAAGCAACAAGTTTGAGCTATGATGATCTCTGTATATCCGGGCCTAGATCTTCCTGAAGCTTTCAAAGTGCACAAATTTGAAATGTTCAATGGAACAGGGAACCCCAACGCCCACTTGCTAGCTTATTTCGACCAACTAGTTGGTGTAAGAAAAAATATGACACTCGTCATGACACTGTTTAGCAAGAGTTTAATCGGAGAAGCCTCCGAATGGTTCATCGCACAAGATATGCACCGATGGGCCACCTGGGAAGACATGGCGGAATCCTTTATGAAAAGATTCCGATTGAACAGTTAAAAAGTGCCAGACTGGTACTACTTGGAAAAAGTAAAGCAGAAATCGACAGAGAACTACTGTGAATATGCGAGTAAAGGGAGGGACGAAGCTGCTCGAGTACAAAGACCGATGAGTGAGGAAGAATTGGTCTCCGTCTTCATCCGGTCATAAGATATCGACTTCTATGACTGAATGTTGTCAATGGCCGAGAGGCTGTTTTCTAAATTAGTAAAGATGGGAGAGGCCATAGAAGATGGTCTCAAATCAGGAAGAATCATAAGCGTGGTTAGCAAAGCCATCGGTCGAAGCACTTTGGGACTCGCTAGGAAGAAAAAGGAAGACGTGGCAAACGTTTCCCACACACCTAGCCCAAAATCCAAAAAGAGAGAGGTGCTATAATCTCCCATCGAAGTTTATCAATCACCACCACAAAGTTTTTACTTACCCACACCTTACAGCTCCGTTCCTGTCTTTTACGCACAACTTAATTTCCAAACACCACTGCCAAATTACCGAACTCCACAGAGAAATTTCCAAAAACCACCACCAAACTACCAAGCCCAGCAAACAAATTTCCAAACACCAACCCTGAAATACCAAGCTTCACAGCCAAACTACCAAGCTCCCATACTACCTTATAGAGCCCCACAAAGGCACCCACCAGCAAATTACCAAAACCTGCCACCCCAAATGCATAAATCTACCATATCCCAATTTTGAGAAGAAGCCCGCTCATATATTCTCTCCATTAATAGAGACGCAAACCCATTTGTTTGAAAGGTTGAGTGCTGCTGGATTAATCGAAGCAGTCCCACCAAAGGTTGTCAATTTTGGAAATCGATTTTTCTGGCCTGAGCAAACATGTGCTTACCACTCTAATGGAAATTGGCACAGCACTGAAGATTGCATCAATCTGAAGCACAAGATTCATGATTTGATTGATAGATGAGATCTAACTCTTCAAACTACTATGCCAAATGTAAACACTAACCCTCTACCCAATCATGGTAACAACACTATCCGTATGATCGAAAGAGAGGAAGATTGGGCCGTATACAAACCCATAATATGAGACCCAATTAAAACACTTGAGCAGACGGTGGCATCGCTCACATTCTAAGAGCCCCTAGAGTTTAAAGTGCTAATCCCTCCGCCCATCATAGCACCGGTATCTCAAGAGGTGGTGATAGCGCCAATAAAATAATTCATTGCCCAAGCGACAGTGGCCCATGGAATTACTAGGTCGGGAAGGTGTTACACTCATGAAAAACTGACCCAAGGAGCGCCAATAAAAGAGGGAAATTAGAGAAGACCCATTACTGAAGATGAGGCAAAAAATTTCTGGCGCCGAATGCAGCCAAAAGAATACTCCATTGTGGAGCATTTGAAGGAAACATCAGCCCATATATCCGTATTGGCATTATTGTTGAGTTCACCTCAGCACCGTCTAGCTTTGATGAAGGTGCTAGATAAAGTGCCTATTCCCGCAGGCACGAGTAGTGAAAACCTAGCTCACCTGATTACACATGTCATAGGCGAACATCAAATCTCTTTCACTAAGGAAAAACTGCCCAAGGAAGGCACAACACACAACAAGGCATTGTATGTCCCTATTATGTGGCGAGATAAGGTTGAAACCCGAGTATTAATTGATAATGGGGTTGGCCTCAACATTTGCCCGGAATCTACCCTTAGCTAGCTGGGTTACATTCTTGGGAAGATTTGCCAAAGATGTACAAATGTAAGGGCATTTGATGGGGAACAACGTGGTCCTATTGGAGAAGTGGACCTCTGTGTCCAAATGGGGCCAGCTAAGTTCACCACTGAGTTCCAAGTCGTAGAAATAGCTGCTAATTACAATTTGTTGTTGGGAAGACCATGGATTCACCTGGCGGGAGTTGTACCATCTTCTCTCCATCAAGCAGTAAAATTAAGGTCATGAGGTCATACACCATAAAGAAGGTAGTACTCACAATTGCTCAAACTACTCGGTGCCGGTCATAGAAGAAACTCCAAAGGGAGCAGATTTCCACGTTGTGGAACTAGTGGGGGCTGCCCACGAAGAAGATTCAATAAAAGTGCCCATGCCCGCAGTCTATAAAATGATTGCCTCAACCATTATCCAGAAGGGTTTGAACCCGGGAGAGGTCTAGGAAGGGACCTACATGGCATCAAAGAGACAGTCCTAATTCCTCAAGAAAATTTTCGCATCAGTTTGGGGTATGTTCCTAGTGATGACGAGATCTCCGAAGTCAACAAAAAGAAGAAAGACCCTGCGAAGCTGGACAAGCCAATCCCGAATCTTTACCAGTCATTCCCAGTAAGAATGCCTATGCCTAACGATGGGAGCATAGAAGAATGACTAGGGATGTTATTCCAAGAGGAAGACTTCCTAGTGATATTGGAAGAGTCCACTGAAACGCCCGCCATTTGCAATGTTGATCCAGGAGAGAAACTATCCAATTGGACCTTTACCCCGCTTTGGGCTCTTCGGTAGAGAAATGATGAATTTTTTCTTTAAAATTGGTGAGAATTGGTCGAGGAACGATTACTCACCACTTTCACTTTTAAATTACCTCGTGATGTTTTCAAAAAATGGAAATGAATCAATGTTGATCTGAGTCAGGACCATAGTTTGTACTTTCTTGTATTGAAGTTAAAAAAGCCTTGATTTATGAGAATAAATAATTATTTATTTACTTACACATATGTTTTATATAACCCTGCTTTGCCTTGCTTTTTCAGTAATAAAAACGTTAAAACAACCTTAAATGTCATGACAAGTCACAAAACGAGTGAGTCATGTGACAAAGACGAAGAGGAATACGAAGAGTACGACGAGGACACAATGTTACTTTAGGGTCTCGTGGAAGAGGTAGAGCAGTTTCAGAATGAACAGAAGCCTAACCTAGATGAAACAAAAATAATTAATCTAGGAGATGAGGAAATAATCAACGAAACCAGGATAAGCGCGCATTTGGAAGCGCCTAAAAAGGAAGAGTTAATAAATTTGCTAAGAGAATACATGGATATTTTCGCATGGTCATATGCTGACATGTGTGGGTTAAGCACAAACATAGTGGCCCACAGAATACCCATCAATGTGAGTTTTGTCCCGATCAAACGGAAAACCAGCTAGTTCAAAGCCGATCTTAGTATCCGCATCAAGGATGAAGTGGAAAAACTGATTAAGTTCGGAGTAGTGGAAGAAACTTCGTACCCAACGTGGTTGGCCAACATAATACCAGTACCCAAGAAAGACGGAAAGATCTGAATTTGTGTGGACTGCCGCGATCTTAACCGAGCTAGTCCTAAGGACAACTTCCCACTTCCAAACATTCGCATACTCATTGATAACTATGCAAAAAAATCTTTGATGAGTGAAGCGGATGCTGAAAAAATAGCCTTTATCACTCCATGGGGAGCGTATCAATATAGAGTAATTGTCACGACCCAAAATCGCTTAGTCGTGCGGGCACCTACCATTTCTCACCTTGGTAGGTGAACCCATCCCTTAATCATTAATTTGACAATAATAAAAAAAATAGAAAATTAGAATATAAGTCTCAACGTACATATAAATAAGTGCGGACTACAATACTAATACAATCCCCAAGGAACTGGTCTGAATACAGTACAAGAGCCACTACTAATCAATTACATGTCTGGAATATACAAAGTCTCAAAATATGAATACTGTCTAAGAATGCAAGAAAAGACAAGAAAAAAGGAGGAGTCTTTGGTTGCGGATCCTGTAGCGGTTCTATTTTTTTTTATTCGTATTTGCACTTGCCTCTGTCATGACCCAATTTAGGATTGCGCGGGCACCTACCTTTCCCTCCTCGGTAGGCGAACCCACAATCAATAACACATTAATCAAGTAAAGACCATTTGAATAGTCCATAACTAAGTACAATTAACAACAGAACTCAATTACTTAATAAACTTCAATATTGAAAATATTTGCAACCGTTAAATAAATAAAGACTCATTTCAAGTTCCCACGACCTGGTCTAGACTAGTATAAGAGTGACTAAATGATACGGATTACAACAACACTATAAGACCCAACCTCCATCCCGGAATGAAATGGGAGGAGGCCTTCAGATTAGACACCGTGCATCTTCGAACATGTTGTAATCAATCACCTGAAACACTCTACACCAGAAAAGGGTATAGCAAGAGCAGTATCAGTACAATCAACGAGTACTAAGTAAGTATAATAGGGAGACAATGGTTAGAAACACATATCAGTAAAAGAAGTCACAAATAAACATGATCAGTAACTAAATCAAGACCTATGTCTATTTACCGCCCAATATGATACCAAGACCATTAACTCATTCACCTTCCGCTAATAACCACAATCCAGATCCAGAAAAATATCACGACAATCATATATCATTAATACCATTCGTTTTTAGTCTAGGAGTCGACTCTTCACTATGATATCTTTAGTCTACATCCTTTAGAGGCCAAACATACAACTGATCCTACGAACGATCCACAAGACAAACCAACCAGTAAAAGGCACAGATAATCGAAGACAAGCATGCATCATCGCCTAAGTGTATCTAATCCCAATTGTGCCAAGTCGCAATATATCAATCTGAATCCAACCTCACGAGTAAACACCAAATCATTTCAAACAAGCCATAATGCAATGCAATGATGTATGAATGAAATGCAATGCCATGTAAATGCTGTGTACACATGTACTCCGGACCGAAATATCGACATCTCGGTAGCACAACCCAGTGTGACTCGTGAAGTCTAAGTGCCACCTGTCCCGGATCTTTGCCCAACAGACAGACGGGATCCCGGATCTTTGCCCACTGGAGGTTCTCACCGGTACCACTCTGGGGGACCTGTGGAGTCCATGCACTCACTCAATTAACAATTCCAGAACTAACATCGCATATCGGCCATCTTATGTCACTCAAGTAAAATCGAGCCTAGCTCATCAAAGTGTTTAATCAAGTATCATCAGTATGTCAACAGTGTATCATGAAAAATGAGAGTGCATGCAATGCATGTATCATCATCAATAATCATGCTCAATATCACAAACATCAGCAGTGGTATGCCAACAATATATCCGAATCACAAACACCAACACTGGGTGCGCCAACAATATATCCGAATAACAAACACCAATAATGGGTGCAATATATCTGAATCACAAACACCAACAATGGGTGTGCCAATAATATATCCGAAATCACAAACACCAATAATGGGTGCGCCAACAATATATCTGAATCACAAACACCAACAATGGGTGCGCCAACAATATATCAAAGTCCCAAGTACCAACATGGGTATGCCAATTGATATCAAAGTCACAAATAACAACATGGGTATGCCAACACTTATCATCAATATCTACACAAGTCACACGGAATTCTATCCATGTACTAACATCAAATTAAGGTACCACAATAACACAAACAAGTTGTAACAATAGTTCTCAATACAAATTACTCACTCGTGGCATCAAGCTAACACAATAGATCAACTTAGTCAAAATACAATATTACCACGCTTCCTTTATTAGCCTATCAGCTTAGTACAAATAAATTCACCTCCTACTCACAAGACATTCATTCCTGCTCAGTCTAGAACTCAATTGCAACCATTTGTTCATTTTATTCTACCATTTATTAACTAGATTCACTATTAATAGCATAAGACACTTAATCACATATTACATAAATTATCATTGTGAGACACAAAAAATAGGTATCACCCACTTCTTCCCAAGTCACATAAAATCCACCGATACTCACGAAAACAAAATCAAGCACCCTAAAGAATCTACAGGCCACAAGCCTGAACATACAAATCACACAACAATACCATCCTAGGATTCCATCCCAAATCTCCAATTCCTATACATGCATTCTCTGTTCCTTCTAATACATGAATATGGGAAAATAATCGGAGTCTACAGAAAGAGAAGTCGTAACCTACCTGGCAGCCGAACAGGTGCCACGAACCCACACATTTGCCTTGTCTATCGAAGCATCTACAAATAATCAAACTCTATTCAGATAAAAATTCTATGTAAGAAACCATGAAGAATGATATCCATATTGACTATTTTGTATTCGGTTTAAGGTCCACCCGTTAATTTAGGAAAAACGGGTCTCAAGGCCAAAACGAAAGTTTTATGGTCAAAATATAAAATTCAATACCAAAAGATCAAAACCCATTACTATAATCATAGGAATACTCAATTAATGATCAAAATCACTTTTATATGAAAAACCCCCCAATTTGGGTCTAAAAACCCTAGTTTTGATTCAAGAAATTCAACTTAATAAACATTGGTTATTGATTACTAAGCTTAGATACATTATAATCTAGCATAAACAACAATAATTTCATTGTTAAACATCATCTAAGAATCAATTTCGTTTTTAACCCTTCTTCACATGAAACCCTTAAAAAGCCTCTTTGATTCTAGTCATTACAAGGTTGAAATCATGTTTAGAAGATCATAATGGATAGATATAAGGTTAGGACACTTACCCTAGGAATAAAATGGCTCTCTAGACCTTCAAGTCGCCTCCAACAGTGCTTATAACGAGTTTAGAAGTTATGGGAAATGTCTAAGGGTTTTAGCGAATTAAACAGGTCTCAGACACAGTTATACCACTCTAGCGGTCGGGACACCGCTCCAGCGGTCGTGACATGCCCCAGCAGTACAGTTCCAGCGGTCAATCAGACAGTCCCAGCGGTCTAGTCACAAAATGCACTTCACTGCTCCAGTGGTACCATGACAGCCACAGCGGTGCCGCTGTAGCGGACACCAGCTGATCAGACACCAGAAACCAGTTTTCTGGTTTCGCTAATTCCATCCTGATACTCGACTATCAAACGGAACCCAAATTACACAAACAAAACATGCAGATATACATAAAAACGTGCTGCGAACTCACCTGCGGCTTCAAATTTCCCAAATATGGTCTCGTTGACCAATTCAACTCTCGATCAAAGGTTCTCACTCAAGGTCAAGATTTCTCACAAGTCAAAATAAACACTAATGAGGCTCGAAAACGGTCAATAAGGGAAAATCACGCTAACGACCAAACGGGTCGTTACATCCTCATTTAAAAAGGAAAGTGTCCCGGAAAAGTACGGTTGTCAATCGTACTGGAAAATAGGAAAAAATATACTTTTACGTGGATGGTGCTCTAAATGGACATTGTGTTTAGATTCGCCACCTAACTTATACGTTAGTTAGGAAAACCAGTTCGAAAGGGTTCTTTTAAAACGGCTAAGTTTTAAAAGAAATCAATCTATACAAAAGTCTAGGTAAGGGTTCTGGTGATCCCTTGGGGAAGGTGTTAGGAACGCCGGTATTAAGGCTCCGTAAAATACGATTGACCTACAGGTTCTATAGTATGCCTTGTAGATATAAGTTGTTTTTTGATAAAACTGCTTTTGTTTATATTTCCACAAATAAAAATTGGTCATTCATGCAAAATACTCCTTTTCAAGAAATAAGAATGGTAGAGTTTTGCCCAAAATTGGGCATTTTGGGTTTCAGACTAGAACACCTAGGTTAAAACCCGAAGGCGTTAACCTAAGTAGAACACTACGTGAGCCCACCCGAGTTTAGAAAAAAGGTTTTTCTTTTGAGTTTTTTATTAAACGTAGAAAATAGTTTTAAGGTATACTATTAATAACCATTTGTTAATCATATTTTACGTTTTAGTACCATTAACCATACTTTAGCTCAATTTAGTCCTTTTAAAATTTTAAATTGTCCAAGTTTTATAACAGTCCAAATTGGTCCAAATAAGTCCATAACAGTCCATAAGTTTTAAAAAAATCCAAATTAGTACCATAATTTATGAAAAACAATTTATTTTTGGTCCAACATTTATAAAATCAGTCCCCTTTCACGTTATATCATTTTTCTTCAAAAATCATTTTTTGTAAAGTATGAAAATCAGGTTTTAACAACTTTAATTGAGTAATAACCAATTTAAGGATGTCCCAACTTTATAAGCAAATAATTATAAATTCAAGTACACAAATATATGAGATAGAGAGATTGGGCCGACCAAGCGCAATAGGAAAAATATTATGCAATGGGGTAACCTCGGGTCCAAAATGCATACGCTCCATGTTTATGCTCCAAGAAGTAGGTGTCTCGATCTAGATGTGTTGGTGAACCCCGTTGGGGCCCACCAATGGATTTTAGGTGGACAAAGACAATGAAGGGTATACACAATATTAGAATACATCAATGATTTTAAACTAAGTACAAAAAAGTATAGGCTACAATAATTATTACAAAGCCAAAAATTAATTACAACATTATTGGGCCGAGCCCAAATATGATGATCAACTATAGCAGCTAAGAAGGATAATAAGGTAGCCCAGATTTGAAACAGGCCCATCCGTAATAGTAATGGCCCAAGGAGAAATACCCAGAAATTTTCTAGGTGTCGAGAGTTGTTGTACACTTGATATACACCAAGTATACATTTTATAGAGAGTAAAACCTTAATGGCATATCCTCCAAGTATACTTGATATACATCCTACTTAATCATTTCAATTTCTAGAAATCAAAACTAGAGTAAAATCCCCAAAAACTTCATTTTTTAACCAAGCACTTTAGACTACCAATTGGTTTTAAAGCATAGCAAATTCCTGCTAATCAGTGTCCACACAACACCTAAAGGACTGCTATATTTACTTAGATTTATCTTAAGGTCTTAACACTAATACACACATAAGTCTATAGGGTGTCAATATACCAAGCTAAGTAAAACAGAGGGTTTGGAAGACAACAGCCACAACAACTAGAATATAGCAGCAAACAGGGGATTCCTAATGACAGGATCAAACCAAAAGGATGCAAAATGAGAGCAGGGTAAAGTTATGTCACAACTAGGCCAAAGAAAACAATCAAGGCAGGCCTGAATCCTATACTGACGCTCCGTTTCATAAGTCAAAATGACAAGGTGAAATGAAAGGGATAGACTAGTTTTAAGATATGGGGTACATGATACTCAATCTTAGGATCAAAATAGACACAATAGACATGGTTCAGGAAAGGAACAAATAGCATTCAAATCAACAAATGCACAGTAGAGGAAATGACCATCTCTGTTACACCCCGTACTTTTGTACGTAAAGTTTCGTCGTGAGTTAGTTGACGAAGATTTAAAAGGCAAGGTTGTCGTCAAGGTCATAAGGAAATATACATGCTCATTCTTCATACATGAGAGCTTGGTATCATGCTTAGTAAGTATCGGGAAGGTTGGATGTTAAGCGAATCGAAGAAATTAAGTATGTTGAAACTTTGGAAAAAATTGGCAAAATTCCGGACAGAAATTTTGGGTCAATTTAGAGGCATATCTCCTAGATTATGAGGAGTTACGGAACCCATAATGATACAATAACAGATATGCAGAAATGAGAAATTAAGAAGATAAAAAAAAAGGAAAAGAAAAGATAGATAGTTTGATACAACTTAAGATTCAATTTAGCAACCAAAGTTATATAAAACAAAGACCTCTAAATTATCATCAAAAGAAACACCAAATTCATAAGTTGTCCTCACCGGAATTGAATTCCCAACTAACCAACCTCTCAACAACACAAGATTCAATAAGAGCTTACCAAAGGCCTCTCACAAGTTTCTCTCTCTAGAGATAACCCTAAAACACTCAATATATTCATCAATTCATCAAAATCTCCCTAATGAAATAAAAGACTAGCTATTTATACTAACTAAATAATAGAAGACCCTATTATTACAGAAATGCCATTAATGAGGTAAGGGCCTTGTTTGGCTAGTCTTGTGGAGATGGAAATCTTGAATTTGCGAATGTGGCCTCTTGAAAACATATCCTTCCTTGCTCGTTTGGCCCCTTCAATGTGCATCCATCTCCAATCCGTCCTCCCATGCTATCATCCACTCTTGGACTTCCCGGGACGGCCCATGACAACATCTTTGAGGCAACTCGGCTTGTATCACATAACCTATGCATTCATAAGTTCAGCGAGTCTACGTTCCAATGCAATTGGCAGAACTGCATTTGTACATTGACGATGGGAGTTTACCGTCGAAGATCGATGGTCTGTCGATGTACATCGACGGTCCGTCAACAGTGAGGCGGGGTAGAATATTTTGGAATGTTATATATTGATCCATTTCGTTTTATCCTTCATTATTTCACAGACCAACAAACCCTAAATGTCCTAATACTCCTCTCAACCCTTTTCCTAATTCTCTCCGTCATCCAAGTAAGATTTGAGCACGTAAAACCCTAGACTAGTTAGAACATCATAGTAGCTTGTGTTTCTATTGCGTTGGTGGTCTTGTGGCATTAAATCAAAGTGATGTGGTTGAGGTTTTGGACTATATAGGGTATGTTTTCCATCCAAGCTTTGATATTAAATGGTTCTTGAAGGATTTTAATAGTTTTAAGTTAAGGAAATTGTGATATAATGATTTCATGTTGGCATGTCGGTGTTGTTGGCTTGGGGTCTGATTTGAAGGAAGTTTTGGGATGGATTTACTTATTATTTGACTTGTAGTTCTTGATTATGTTGTTGTTGATGCTGGTATTGATGTTCTGGCTTGATTTGGAGTTAGTTTGGAATGGGAATTAGTGGGAAAATGCTGCCCGAATTCCGTTAACTTAAGAACTAGTTTAAACTTGGATTATGAGTTTGACTTTAACCTAATTATGTGGTAAATGGTCTTGAATGTAGATTTGTGAACCCATGAAGATAGGCGTTAAGTGAGTAAGTAGACGCAAAGGTGTGTTGAGGCTGTCCTTTTCTTTTCAAAGGCATGATTCTCTTTTTATGAACTTATACATGATATCCAAAATACCCTTACTCCTAAAAATGCTAGAATTTCATGATACTCAAGGTTCTTATGATATGAAAGATAAATGTTTTCTATGATGATAATGATGATGAGAATGATCCTATTTCTAGAGATTCCAAAGCTTATGGTTTTGATGTCATTATGAGATTATTAATCTTGTTTCATGATTATTGATTTTATTCATTATTTTTTATCTCACCTTATGATAGTTGTTCCTTCAAGGTGATATATAACGATGATGATGATTCCATAATGATACATCGGAGGTTACCGACCTTATGTCACTCCATTTGAGTTGTAGCTTTTATTTGGGCTCTCATGCATGCTTTATATATATGTATGTATTTTCTCACACCGTGCCACACTATAGTCGGTCGGGCAGGCGCATAGATGGGCACACCATTACAGTGGGAAGCGTATGATATCGTCCCTAACGCGGGATGATGATAACACCGTGCCTATATGGCCGGGCAGTATACTATATATATATATATATATATATATATATATATATATGTGTGTGTGTGTGTGTGTGTGTGTGTGTGTGTGTATGATGTTTTTTAAAAAAAAGCTAAGTATGCATGATAACCGCCATAAGAGGCATACAGAGATACATGTTGAGTTCCTTACTTTATGATATCTTCATACCTTTATTATGTTGTTACTCATGCCTTACATACTCGGTACATTATTCGTACTGACGTACTGTTGATTTTGGGTGCTGCGTTCATGCCTGCAGGTCGACAAAGAGACAGTTCAGATTCATAGGCTTCCATCTCTGCATTGATACAAGAGCACTCCTCTTGTTCCCGAGTCGTAGTCCCGTTGGTATTGTTTTATGTATAAATAGGTATGGAGGGGTCTTGTCGCGTCCTTATTATGTTATGATTCCTATAGAGGCTCGTAGACAGATGTGTATAGCTAGATGTCTCGTGACCTTCTCGGTCCCTCTTGTGTTGTATCATTGTTTTAGTAGCCTTGTCAGCTCGAGTGCTTGAGACTAGCTTGATGATGTATATATGTATATATCTTTGGGGCTTTTGTCCCTTACATTTTATGGCATTTAATAGTTAGCATTATGGCCCACTCAGGTAAGGATATGAGATATATGTACGTATTGTGGTGCTCGGTAGGTTAGCCTCGGGTGCTTGTTATGGCCCTCCGGTTGGGTCGTGACAGAAGTGGTATCAGAGCTGTTCGTCCTAGGGTGTGTCTACGAGCCGTGTCTAGTAGAGTCTTGTTTATGGGTGTGAAGCGTGCCACACTTATAAACAGGAGGCTGCAGGGCATTTAGGATGGTTTCCTTTCTTTGTCATTCTAGATCGTGCTGTAGAGCCAAGTCGTAGGGTATGAATTTCCTAACTCTAATTCTAATTGTTTTACGGCTGAGAGATGATTTATACAGGAAAAGAGATGAGTGGTTCAAGGGCTCCAAAGATAATTTATTCTTATGAGACCGACCCATCTAAGGATATATCTTCTATAGAGATTGATTCGTTAGAAATTCAGGACGAATCAGCAGAACTGGTAAGGAACCAGTAGATAATGGGAGCCAATGTTCAGGTCTCATGTTATGATAGGTTATTTAATGAAGCAGGTCCTTCTGTGAGGCCGGGAAGGTTACAGAGGGGAGACCCAAGTTGCTAAGGTTTAATGGTATCCGCAGAATAGGGATCTAATGATAATGATGGTCCAGGTGACAGGATTAGTATAAATGGTACGTTTATGAAGAATTTAAGCTGACAGGATTAGTATAAATGGTACGTTTATGAAGAATTTATGTGTTGTTGAGCAACCTATGGATGGGCAGCAGAAGGGAGAACCTCCGTATCTACCGTTAGATTGATTCGTGCTAGATCAAAGTTCCAGAATAGGATCAAGGTAACGGTTTCCTATAACATTGTGTTAACAATGATAACGAAATACATAATTGATTGATTAACTAAGAAAAGGAGTAAAGAAACGTATGCCGAAAGAACATTTTAAGAGTATATGAACTTTTATTTATGAGGATGGATTAATGAAGGGTTTAGAAAGTAAATTTGATGTGTTGCAAGAAGGAAGCCCAGATATGGTATATGAAGTGAGTTTTATTGTCTTATATCCTTTTCATACCAATAGCCCTGTGTGGTTGAGTTGTGTATCAAATGTATTTTTATGGGTAGCCCTGTGAGGCATTGGATGTATTTTATGGGTTGTGTGTATGTTTGGGATAGTAAGAATTATAGAGGAAACTCTGCCAAAATTTCTCGAAATTTAAGTTATTTAAGTATATGTGTGCTGCAAAGGTAAAATGTCGCAATAGACCAAAGAAGTTTAGTAATGATGGATTGAAAGAAAAGTTAGCAGTGACCCTATCTGAGAAGGGATAAATGGTAAGATAGCGCTATACGTAAGTGAGGAAGCGGATATAGAAGTACTATAAAGAATTGACATGTTCCCTATGAGTAGAAATTAAAGGAGGACCCAAATGTATAAGGAAGGATAAGAGAGGCAAGTCGTTTTGAAGGCAGTTTTCTAATCCATATATATACGAGTTGCATTGGTCTTGAGTATTAATATTTATCTCCGAGCATTCGAGGTGTTAAGTATGTTATTTCATGTGTACCAAGGTATGAGCTCATGACTATTAAGTTATGAGAGGGTTAGAGGTTAAACGAATTGGAATGATTTGAGGCTGCGAGGGTGTGCAACTCGACAGGTAGAAAGACAGACCGTCAAGCAGAACGATGGCCCATTGAATCACCACCGTCCAGCTACCTTGGCCTCTGACCAAGGCTGCACAACGATGGTGCAACAGGACGGTACCGTCGAATAACGACGGTCCGTCGATGTACACTATCAAAGTGAGGCAGTGGTTGAGCTTTTGAGATGTTATATATTGACCCCTATGTTTTGTTAAGATACAAGGTGGAATTGGTATGCACATATATATGTATAGTACAAGTACAGGTTAGCAGATCAGAGATAGATTCTTTGTTGTCGACTAAAGTTTGTATATTTGATAGACCAAATCCTATGGGCTCTTAATAACGACATAAGGTAATGAATAAGGAAAAATGTTATATGGGATTGAGGGTAAGCTACGGGAATGATTATATGAAGAAGAGGTCATTGTGATTAACATGGAGGGAATGATGAGTAAGGAAAGAATAAGATAATGAGTCGATAAAGAGGGCGATACGATAACTAAGAGCAAGATGGCAAAGGACAGCAAGTTAAAGGATGAGTGGAGAGTGAGCAGTGACATTATGAAGTATTTGTGATTAAAACAAATGCAAGGAAAGGTTTAGGGAGGAGGCAGATAATTAAACGCCTACCCGCTATAATGGCTACGATAAGTAGAGTATAAGGAAGATACACTCCCCACAAGTACTTCTGTACTAGGAGGAAAATTAGCACTTTAAGACGGTTGAGATTAAGACAAAGCCATCAAGGATTGGCGATATGTGATTATTTCAATCCAGACACGAGGTGCTATAATTAGTGAATACTTCAGTTCTCCAAATATCAGTTAAGAATGGATTTCGCGCCCCTCGTAAGTACACTTAGCAATCACACTGTTACACCTCGGAAATTTCTCCGTACTTGTATGATGAGTGGAATTATGAAGAGTTTGAGTGAATGATGTTTTATTAAGTCGGGAATGGCTAATTAAGAATTTTTGGAAATAAGAAAGTCGCGGAAATTTTTTCAGCCCAGTGGTCGTACATGGCACTATACGGCCCGTAATGTGATTTACGGACCGTATAGTGCAATCGTCCCCCAGCTTGTCAAAAATCTCAACTTTCTGTAAATTGTGAAAATGGTTAAATACGACTTGGAGGACGGCCCGTAAACTTATATACACTTAAGCCCCTCGACTTTCCTCAATGTTACCTTTTACCATTTTGCAATTTCTTCTTTTTGCCCTTAACCTTTCTCAATATTTTCATCCAATAATATTCATAAATAATATTCATAACCAACTTGTGTACTAAAATAATTTTCAAAATGGTCTCGCCCTTAACTTTCCACGACGACTTTGAAATATCCAAACGTACAAAATACGGGCTATAACATCCTCCCCCCCTTTAGAACATTCGTCCTCGAATGTTCAACTGAACTTATGGGATCGTATAACTTTTCGGAGGGGGGGGTCCTCCTGTAGTGGTTCTTTTCCTTGAGCCCGTTCTTTGTCTTTCACTCTTTTATTTCATTCATAGGCACTGCACTCTTTCCTTCCTTCAAAAGTTTTCAAATTACTAATTGTTGATACTTTCACTATAACAATCGTTGTTATCCGGAATATCCTTTGAATCTTATCATTTCCTTTATCATCGAGCTCCTGGGTCTTTACTCAAGTCCTTATTTTGTCCACATTTCCACACCCTTCCATCCACTATTCGTCCTTTCACTTACTTAGTTCATTTGTTCATAATTCCTTCTTAACTATATGTTTGTGTTGTTGCTGCGCGTCCATTTTCCTTAAGCGTTTCGCTACCTTGTTCCTAACACATAATCATTATAAATTTTTACTCTCCCTATCCTTGTTCATCGAACCTCTAACTACATTAATATAGTCACACATCCATTCCTTTATAGGTCTCTCACCTCAACATAATCGCAAACCTAAGCTTTCTTTACTGAGGTTTCTTACCTTTCACCTCCTTCCGACACTTTGATCTCTTTGTTTCCATCTACTCAACTATCGTTATACTAGAATTTCCAATCTTAACCTGTAGTAAAATAATAACAACTCACTTTACCACACTTGTACCGTTTACTCTTGCTATTGCTCAAACTTCGGTATCCTTACTCGGTTGATGCCTTTTATACCGTAGCTTCGGTTGTTGGGACTCACATATCCTCTAATACACTCATGCGTGGGATACCCTACGCATCCATATATATATATTTACTAGCAACTAGCCCAAAGAATACCTCCAACCACTGTTCAAGCCTATCCTGATTCTAGGGCTGTAGTGCACCTTCTGTCCTTTCACCGAGCTAGTCTGCCCCGTCCTACGCGTCTTCCTATGGTCTCCAACCATTCTATATATCCTATTTTTCCTTAGACTACCCTAGCTTATCATTTGTCTCTTATGTCTCAATTTATAGAATTTCTTGCCAACTTCCCAGGGGGTCACCCATCCTAAAATTGCTCCCACCTGAGCACGCTTAATCCAAAAACTTCATTGGAATTCGGTGCCTTAATGCAGATATTTTTGCGTCCGCTTCCTCACATGACCTTTATTACATGTTCTGGAGCAAGTCGAAGTCTTACAGATTCTGGGACATTTTCGTAACACGTCCTTTCTTTTATAATTACTATTTTGCCCTTCTCGATTTCCAATGTTCACCTTGTGTCTGTGTGTATGGCTACCTCCTCTCCTAGACTTCCAGATTCCCGATAGTAGTGATCTCACCTTCATCGCCACGCCAGACCCATAGGTCCTCTAGAACAACACATCCCTTTTATTGTCTGTTTACGACATTCCCTTTTTCCGCGTCTCTTTCTATTAAGCGTATCTATTCTAGTAGAACCTCCTCTACCACTCCTACTATTCAAAATCTGTACGTAGCAAACATCGACAATACTTCGCAAAACATATGGCTATATGACATATTCCAGCCATCAGAATTTCCAGTTCCAAGTAACAGAACAGATATCCAGACTTACCTCTGTGACTTGCCATATCGTCACTCGCCTTTTTCCGTCGCTACTGGACGTCTGCGAAAATTAACGATTAGTGTCAGGAATCTTGTTTCCTATGACTTGGCTTTATCGCACGATCTAAGACAAAAAGAAGGTCTACAATCCCTAGATGCCCCGCAACCTCCTGTTTATAAATGTGGCCGGCTTCACACCCATAAACAGGACTCTACTGGACACGACTTTGCAGACAACCCTTAGACCGACCTGCTCTGATACCACTTTGTCACACCGCGACTTTACTAGGGTGTGATGGGCACCCGACCCCATATTCGGAGCCGAGCGAACCCGCTGACTTTTATTACATATATAATTCTTTGAACCTCTAACTCAAGTACACATAATAAAGCTTACAGAAATATTCTTTTTGTTGCTTTCAAATCAATAAAGTCTACAACTGTGTAAAATTTATATCATAATACAAACTCACTCCCGATACCCACGACTCTGTCTGCAAAGTCTCTAGCATCAATCCAGAAATCCTAGCATACAAGCTCTGACTCGGCAGCACTCCCAGGAACAAGTGGGGTCTACCAACTTCGCTGGAACCTCTTCTATACTAGCTTCTGCTCGTCTGGGTGTACCTGCGCGGCATGAAATGCAGCCCCCGAAGAAGAGGGGTCAGTACGAGCAATGTACTGAGTATGTAAGGCAGGAACAGTAACATAGTAAGAAATGTGCGTATAAATAATAATTGCATGGAAACATAGAACATGTCATAGGATAAAAGAGTAACCTGTACATATGAGTGCCGCTAAGGGCGAATACCATGCATGCTTATCTGGTCATGTCATACCATATCTTATCATATCATCTCATATCATATCATATCATATCGTATCATATCATGTCTTGTCATGTCGTATCATAGCGCCGAAATACGTCGGCTCGCCCATATATCCCGCGTCCGGGCATCCCGCGTCCGGGCATCCCGCGTCCAGGATGATAACGCCAGCTGACCAGGTGGCAATGAAACATATTTCCCTTCCCCTCCCCCATATATCCCTTCCCCCACCCCATGTACATATACATATCTCATATACATATGTCATATAAGCATGCAGGAGATCCCAAAGAAAATCATGTATCCATCGGAGTGACGTAAGGTCGGTAACCTCCGATTACATTATGGAGTGACCAGGATCGTCATGTCTCACCTTGAAGGAACGATAATCATAAGGCGAGACTATCAACGGAGAATTGCATTAAAAGAAAACATAGAATGAAATCATGGACATCATAAACGTCAATTCATATGCTTTGAAATCCTTAGAAACTAGGGTCATAACCAAGGAATGGAATTAAAGATCAAGATCTAGTTTGATACTTCCATACTCATATTGAATCCTTAACTTGAGACTCTTAGTCATGGAATCATTCTTGTCATACTCATCATAGACATTTTCTCTTCCTTAACATAATCGTTACCATTGTCATCATAGAAATATTCTCATTGGAATAGTTACAACACTTATCGTTTGATAAACGGAACAATAAAGAAAAATCCGGGAACAATGGGCCCACCTCGGGTCAAATGAGGCGGCGTACACAATTTACGTACGTTACATTTTATGACATCACTTGTGAGAGTTTTAAGGTAGTCGGGTCTCATTTGTACAAGTTCTAGATATTTAGGCAATTCTTCCAACTATTCATGAAATATCTAGTTCAATTCAATTCCTTACAATCTTCCAACCACATCCCTTACCTCTAAATCCACGAGTTACGTTCATAATCCACACACTACGATCCCTTTCATACAAACATAAGAACCATACTATTATTACACTAACTTCTCCAATAATCGCAACCGATTTCCATTTCACTTTAAACCACTAAATCTCCATTTAACATTATAGAATCTATTACAACAACCATTAGAATGCCAAGTAAAATTAATTCATTAATTCATTGTTTCCATACAATTTTCACACCTACACGGCCAAAGCTACAACTTCACTTCGACACAATCACACCTTCATGTTCATCATAAAAGTCACAACACAAAAATCAAACCACTAAATAAATTCAATTCATTTTTCTACACATACACTATTCCATTCGGCCACACACACACATGCATATTTCCATGGATTTTCATATTTTCTTTACATTACCACAACAAGCAACATACCCCACGGCTCAACGTCCACAACATAATTTTCATGAGTTTCATTCACTCCTACACACTACAACATATACAAGCATCCATAATTCATGAGAAAAAGGATTGAATCTCACCTTTCCCACTTAATTCCTTCTTCCGCTAGAATTGTGTTTTGTGAAAATGAACGCTTTGCTTGCCCCAACGACCACTTCACGTTATAGAGGACCTACTGGCTAGTAAGAAAGCTTGAGAAGAAATAATTCTTCTTGATCAAAAATTTGGGGACCATATTCGGCCAGCCCCCCTTGGCCGAATGGTTGCCCCTCTTGTTTTCTCTTTCTCTTTTCTTTGTAAGTTGTTATCTTGGTTGATGAAATAATCATCTTTCCCCATATATATATATATATATTAGGTCCCTCCAATCACAAAATAGCCACATGCTCCCTTCTTTATTTTTCTAGAGTCTTCTTAAAATTCATGGCAAAGATGACTTATTTGTCATCCTTTTCATTCCTTTCTTCTTTCCTTTTTCTAGAATTTTCCTCCATTTTCTTGAAATTTTCTTAAATAAAACGATGACCACTTAACTTATCTCATAAGCTTTGTCCATATGTCTTATTATTATTTTGTCCACCATTTACCTATATATACACTTAAGCACCTCGACTTTCCTCAATGTTACCTTTTACCATTTTGCAATTTCTCCTTTTTGCCCTTAACCTTTCTCAATGTTTTCGTCCAATAATATTCATAAATAATATTCATAACCAACTTGTGTACTAAAATAATTTTTAAAATGGTCTCGCCCTTAACTTTCCACGACGACTTTGAAATATCCAAACGTACAAAATACGGGCTATAACACCCTTAGCCGCCGATCGATGGGTAGTTTGTGTGGAGTTCCTTCGGAAAAGCGAGAAATGGTTCGTGAGGTCCATCGGTTAGCAAGTCTCGGCGTACGGCCAATTGATTCAGGAGATGCAGGTATTAGCGTCAATGACCCCATAGTTTCATCATTGAATCTAAAAGTGAAGGAACGGCAATATGAAGATCCTCAGTTAATACACTACCGAGATCTATCTCATGAAAAGGAAAAGTCTCCATTCGAAGTTTCCATAGAAGGGGTTCTTAGATATCGAGACAGGTTATGTGTGCCGATTGTAGCAAACTTGCGCCAACGGATTTTAGAGGAAGCACATTATTCCCGGTATTCTATTCATCCAGGTGAAACTAAGATGTACCATGATCTTAAATTGATATATTGGTGGGATGGCATGAAGCGAGACATAGCAGAATTTGTAGCACAGTGCCCAAATTGCCAGCAAGTGAAGGCCGAGCATCAAAAGCCAGGAGGCTTATTGCAAGCATTGGAAATTCCTATGTGGAAATGGGAAGAAATTAACATGGATTTTGTGGTAGGATTACCCCGTACGCGAGGGAAGTATGATTCTATATGGGTGATCGTGGATAGACTCACGAAAGCAGCTCATTTTCTATCCGTTAGAACCACATATTCAGCGGAAGATTATGCTAAATTGTATCTCAAGGAGATTGTACGACTTCACGGTATTCCTTTGGCCATTATCACAGACAGAGGGGCCCAGTTCACAGCCAAGTTCTGGAAGTCCTTCCAAGAAGGTCTAGGTACCCAAGTTAAGCTCAGTACGGCGTTCCATCTGCAGACCGACGGACAAGCCGAGCGTACTATTCAGACCTTGGAAGATATGCTACGAGCGTGTGTGCTGGACTTTGGTGGTAGTTGGGATGAGCATTTACCTCTTATTGAATTTGCCTATAATAACAGCTATCATTCCAGTATTCAAATGGCTCCATACGAGGCCTTATATGGAAGAAAATGCAGATCTCTAATTGGATGGTTTGAAACCAGAGAAGTACAATTGATAGGCCCCGACTTGATCCAACAAGCAGTTGAAAAGGTTAAAGTGATTCGAGACCGACTGTTAATAGCTCAAAGTCGCCAAAAGTCTTATGCAGATAATCGCCGACGAGACTTGGAATTTCAAGTGGGCGATTAGGTGTTCCTGAAGGTATCGCCGATGGAGGGAGTGATGAGATTTGGAAAGAAGGGAAAGCTAAGTCCCAGATATATCGGACCCTACCAAATCATTCGCAAGGTGAGTCGAGTAGCCTATGAATTGGACTTGCCTTCAGAGCTCGAATCCGTGCATCCAGTATTCCATGTTTCGATGCTCCGCAAGTGTATTGGAGACCCAACAAGAATAGTTCCGGTTGATGATGTGCAAGTAACAGAGAAGCTAACATACGAGGAAATTCCCATTGCCATTTTGGATAGACAAGTACGAAGGCTTCGGAATAAAGATGTTGCTTCAGTCAAAGTTCTATGGCAGAACAATAATCGGGAAGAATTGACTTGGGAAACGGAGGAGAAGATTAAATCTATGTACCTCCATTTGTTCCAATCCCCAGAAGAGATTCAAGATGAGACGTCGATGGTGTAAGGTATGTATGTTTTAATTTTATGTTTTTGGTCGTGTGTGGCCATAAATGTGTCGATATTGTGATATAGACCTGTGAGGCGAAGATATTGTGGGTTGTTGTAATGGAAAGGTAGTGTCCAAATTACAAAGGAAACTCTGGCAAAATTTTTCCAGAATCCCCGAGTGTCGAACATTCGAGAACGAATGTTCCAAAAGGGGGGGAGAATGTTACACCTCGGAAATTTCTCCGTACTTGTATGATGAGTGGACTGATGAAGAGTTTGAGTGAATGATGTTTTATTAAGTCGGGAATGGCTAATTAAGAATTTTTGGAAATAAGAAAGTCGCGGAAAATTTTTCAGCCCAGTGGTCGTATATGGCACTATACGGCCCCCGTAAAGTGATTTACGGACCGTATAGTGCAATCGTCCCCCAGCTTGTCAAAAATCTCAACTTTCTGTAAATTGTGAAAATGGTTAAATACGACTTGGAGGACGACCCGTAAACTGGTTTACGGACCGTAAACCTCAGTCGTAAATTGCCATAATCCCCAGCAAAACTTTCTGTTTCTGGGATGATTAAAAACGACCATGGAGGATGGACCGTAAACCACAATACGGTCCGTAAACTACAATTTACGACCACTGTTCATCCCGACAATTTTTCATTAAAGACCAGATTTTGAATTATTAAAAGAGAACTTAAGCCTCAATTCACGTCATTTCCTTCCACACAACTCAAGAGACTTCTAGAACTCTCCAAATATTTCCTCCACAATAATTCAAGAGAATCAAAGGAGATATCAAGATTAGCAACACCAAATTCATAAAAATAAGTGTAAGAACACATCAAAGGATCTTCTAAGTCAAGAAATTCCAAAGAAGGTGGAACTATGGTTTTGGTTAATTGAAGTATTTCAACTTAAGGATTGTTCAACCATCATACAAAGTAAGTTTCATGATTATTCCATGTTGTTTGAAGTATTGGAAAGCTTAGACACTTGAAATGTAGGAGAACATAGAAATGGGTCATTATTGAATGAATAGTGACATAAATGAATGATAGTGGAATGGAACTATGAATATTGAAGTGTTGTGAGTACTAATACGTTATAAATGATGTTTATATCATGAAACAAGCGTTAAATGCATGAAAACGCAAGGATGAGCTAGAAGTAGAAATAAGGGAAATTGGAGGAAAATGGTGGATTTTGTTAAATGTATGTAAATGACGATTGTCGATTATGATATTGCGAGTAATATTATGAATGTTGGGAGTTAATATAAAACATGAGAAAAGTGGTATGAGCGAAGGAAGCGTTGTCCAACTTCTCATAGAATTAGCAACGCGTTCTTATAGCTAGTTTACTAATGTTGATACGAATTCTCTTATGAAGGTAACGACGTGATATCGGCCGAAAACAAGTGAGCGATATCTTAGCTAAATGATCAAGGTATGTGAGACTAGTCCTTATTTCTAATGGCATGAATCTTTTAGATTGAATCCCTATTCCTTTCATGAATTCTTACATTCTAAGAAGTTAAAAGCATATGCCTATGAATGTCTATATGAGATAAGTTATATGATATGATGACACTAGAATGATGATGATGTTATTCCTTGCCTACACTCACCTTATGTACTAGTCCTCTCAAGGTGAGGCAAAATTTCCATGATGGTTCCATAATGTAATCGGGGGATCACGACCTTACGTCACCCCGATAGAGTAAAGTTGATCATGAGTCTTATATACGCATTATGATAAGATAAGTATTTTATGATAAGCATATTACTATGAGCATTTACATTGAGCATGTCATGAGCATTTCACACCGGGCCTAGTTGGCCGGGCAGACACCGCTTCGGCGGGCGGCGATACGGATACACCACGACCTACAGGCGTTGGCAGACACCACTAGTGGGCGGCATGAGATGGTACCCCGGACGCGGGAGGCCTGGACGCGGGCTAATATTATTGACTATCACACCGTTCCGACATGGACGGGCAGCTTGCATATGATGCATACATGTCATGATGATGAGTATGAGTAAGATAGCATGCAGTACTTCATTTATGATTATCAGTCAGATCCAGATGTCGCATGTTGGTGTTATCCTCATATTATTGATGTTTCCTTTCATTATGTATGCCTCTCATACTCGGTACAATATTCGTACTGACGTCCTTTCTTCGGACGCTGTGTTCATGCCCACAGGTAGACAGGGAGGAGAGCTTGGCCCAGGTCCTCAGTAGCTGTCAGCTGATAGATAGCACTCCATTGTTCGGAGGTGCGTATCGCTATTCTTTTGATGTACGTTCATATATGCATATTTTGGGCATGACGGAGTCTTGTTCCGTCTATGTATTCATTATGTTAATAGAGGCTCGTAGATACGCAGTGTGGGTTAGATGGTCTCACAAGATGTTTTCATATGTATGTATATTATTTTGATGGCCGAGAGGCAAATGTATATAAAGTATTTATGTTTTGACTAAATATGTTTTTCCTACAATTGGTATGTCGAATTTATAAAAGAGTATTAAATGAGCAAGACAAGTAGTAGAGTGAGCGGTGCTCGGTAACTAGCTCCGGGTACCCGTCGCGGCCCCTAGCTGGGTCGTGACACACACCATACCAATGATCCCTCAAAGTAACAAAGGATTACCCATTATGGCATCGCAGACTAATTTGATGAAATTCCAAAAGGACACAGTTCAATTCAAATTAAGGTTGTTGCCAAAGGTGAAGTTTAAGACGTTTTTGGTAATGCCCAAGGTTAACCTAGTATGAGTTTTTCCATCTAAAGAGAAAGAAGACGAGACAAGGCACAAAAAGGACAAAGCATTATTTCTATGGTGTTGAATTATTTTGAGGATTCAAGAGGTTGTTATGAATAAACATCGGGGATAAAGGATATAAGTAAGTTGTTTGTGATGTTCTATCACGATAAGATAAAGCTATTAAGGGGGGAAGAATAAATTTGAGTGCAATAGACAAGATTAAGATAGAATGTTTATGAGTCACAATCGACAAAAAGGCAGGATGATTATGAGTTATTTTGGATAAGATCAATTATGTTTATAAAGGAATTAAGTTTGTGAGATGAACAAGATTCGAAACCTTCATAAGAAATGAATGACGAAGGGAATCTTATGTTAAGAAAATGACAACGAGAAGTGAAACCTTAAGGTGAATATTAAGGCAAAAGTAAGACAACAAAAGTGAAGCTGGGGGTATATGGTAAGAGACTTCCATGAGTAACATGGTAGATGATAGGGAGAATGACGGTGTTACCATAAAAGACAGGTGGTGAGTTATATAAATTATGATACCAAAAAGAAGCAAGATAAGTGCATAAATGTTGATTCATTTCCTATATTGACGACGGAGAATTCAAATGTAAGAAAGGATTGAAAGAAGAAGTAAAACTTAGTCAACGAAACCTATGAGGATATTATGAGATTCGCCAATACGACGCGACATGTCTTTATTGCTCCCCTATATGAGCTATGCATCTTAGAGTTTAAGAGTACGCAGATCTAGGGATATCAGATAGGCCTATAATCAGTCATCATTCGAGCGTGTTGATCCTAAAGTTGAGTTTCAAGTTGTTATAAGGAGATTAGAGTTTCCCTAAGTATATTGTTGTCAAAATATGATTAAAGGAATTTATAGAGCGTTAGTTAATAAGAGTGGTATTTAGGATGAAGTATATGACAACTCCCAGAATGCAATTGCCAAAGGTAAAGTACATAGAGGATTTATGAGAAGTAACCTGTGACTAAGCTTAACTTGTAAAATGTTCAAGGGAACATAACTTGGGATGAATGACAGGATAGGGAAACTTAAAACCCGGAAAAGGATGGAACATAACTAAGGATACAACTTTATAACTTGCAGGTATGACAATGAACGACAGGAAACCCGGTGTAATGAGTCAGAATTTCCTAAGACAGGAATATGACTCAATGCACAACCAATAAGAGATGGGTAATGCTCGAAGGTAAGTAATGGATGGTAATAGTGGGATACCTCAACAAGGAAGTACAGATAGCAGTATGGAATCGAAACTAAGAAAGACAGATATACTATTACAATTGATCATAAGCGGGCAAGAAACTGGTAACTTGGAAATCTAAAAGAAAAGAGTTTCAAGGCTCGTGATAAGGATAAAGAAAGAATGATAAAACGGACTTTTAAATACTCAAAAGTACATTCTTCCACTTATGGCTTCCAGGTATTAAAAGGTTTAGCTATGAAAGTAAAAGGAAAAGTAAGTACCGTTTGGTGTCTCGTTAGCAACTAAAGAATAAAATAAGAAGTCATGTGATATTAGAAAGTTCAATGCAAGGTGTGAGTAGAAATAAGTCAAAGAAATGATAAGAGTACGTGTGGAAGGAAAGTGAGAAGAGAAGCAATGAAGATATGTCAAGTTAAGGAGAACGATTGTACGATTAGACATGACCAGTTGGGAGGAAGGTATGTGCAGGGCATGATTCAATAAGAGGACGCTTGAGGAAGTATTGAGAATGAAAAACTAGTTTAACATTGGAGGACGAATGTTCCAAAGGGGGGAAGGATGTTACACCCGGTACTTTGGTACGTAAAGTTTCGTCGTGAGTTAGTTGACGAAGATTTAAAAGGCAAGGTTGTTGTCAAGGTCATAAGGAATTATACATACTCATTCTTCATACATGAGAGCTTGGTATCATGCTTAGTAAGTAACGGGAAGGTTTGATGTTAAGCGAATCGAAGAAATTATGTTTGTTGAAACTTTGGGAAAATTTGGCAGAATTCCGGACAGAAATTTTGGGTCAAATATAGAGAGGCATATCTTCTAGAATATGAGGAGTTACGGAACCCATAACCTATGCATTAATAAGTTCAGCAAGTCTATTTTCAAATGCAATTGGAAGAACTGCATTTGAACATCGACGGTGGGTGTTATGAACCGTCGAAGATCGGTGGTCCGTCGATGTACATCTATGGTCCATCAACAGTGAGGCGGTAGAGAATTTTCTGGAATGTTATATATTGATCCATTTCGTTTTATCCTTCATTATTTCACACACCAACAGACCCTAAATATCCTAATACTCCTCTCAACCTTTTTCCTAATTCCCTCCATCATCCAAGTAAGATTTGAGCCCGTAAAACCCTAGATTAGTTAGAACATCATAGTAGCTTGTGTTTCTATTGCGTTGGTGGTCTTTTGGCCTTAAAGAAAAGTGATGTTGTTGAGGTTTTGGACTGTACAAGGTATGTTTTCCATCTAAGCTTTGATATTAAATGGTTTTTGAAGGATTTTAATAGTTTTAAGTTAAGGAAATTGTGATATAATGATTACATGTTGGCATGTCGGTGTTGTTTGCTTGGGGTCTGATTTGAAGGAAGTTTTGGGATGGATTTACTTATGCTTTGACTTGTAGTTCATGATTATGTTGTTGTTGATGTTGGTATTGATGTTCTGGCTTGATTTGGAGTTAGTTTGGAATGGGAATTATAGGGGAAATGTTGCCCGAATTCCGTTAACATAAGAACTAGTTTAAACTTGGATTATGAGTTTGCCCTTAACCTAATTATGTTGTAAATGGTCTTGAATGTAGATTTGTGAACTCAGGAAGATAGGCGTTAAGTGAGTAAGGAGACGCAAAGGTGTGTTAAGGCTGTCCCTTTCTTTTCAAAGGCATAATTCTTTTTTATGAACTTATACGTGATATCCATAATACCCTTACTCCAAAAAATGCTAGCAATTCATGATACTCATGGTTTTTATGATATGAAAGATAAATGTTTTCTATGATGATAATGATGATGAGAATGATCCTATTTCTAGAGATTCCAAAGCTTATGGTTTTGATGTCTTTATGAGATTATTGAGCTTGTTTCATGATTATTGATTTTATTCACTTTTTTTCATCTCACCTTATGATAGTTCTTCCTTAAAGGTGAGATATAGCGATGATGATGATTCCACAATGATACATCGGAGGTTACCGACCTTATGTCACTCCGATAGAGTTGTAGCTTTTATTTGGGTTCTCATGCATGCTTTATATAAATGTATGTATTTTATCACACCGTGTCGTGCTATAGTCGGCCGGGCAGGTGCATAGATGCGCACACCACTGTAGTGGGCAGCTTATGATATCGTCTCGGACGCGGGATGATGATGAGATGATTATAACACCGTGCCTATACGGCCGGGCAGTATACTATATATATGTATGTATAAGATATTTTAAAAAAAAGCTAATTGTGCATGATATCCGCCTTAAGTGGCATACAGAGATACATGTTGAGTTTCTTACTTTATGATATCTTCATATCTTTAATATGTTGTTACTCCTACCTTACATAATTGGTACATTATTTGTACTGACGTCCTTTTGCTTGTGGACGCTGTGTTCATGCCCGCAGGTAGACAAGGAGATAGTTCAGATTCATAGTCTGCCATCTCAGTGTTGATACAGGAGCACTCCTCTTGTTCCGGAGTCACAGTCCAGTTTGTATGGTTTTATGTACAAATGGGTATGGCAGGGTCCTGTCAAGTCCTTATTATGTTATGATTCCAGTAGAGGCTCGTAGACAGATACATACAACTAGATGTCTGGTGACCTTCTCTATCACGACCCAGCTAGAGGACCCTGACGGGTACCCGGAGCTAGCATACCGAGCACCACCTGTCAGACTTATCATCAAACTCAACCTGAACATACACCATTTCCAACACAAGCTTTTCATGAAATGATCTCCAATTACTCCTCAAAATATACATATATGTACAAGCCTACGAGGCTACAATATGATATACAAGATATACACTAAGAGGATCATGAGACATCTACTACCCACACATATGTATCTATGAGCCTCTAACTAGAGTACTGAAATCATGAGGACGGGACAGGACCGCGCCATGCCCTAAATATGTACACGAAAGAATATACCAACAAACTGTGACTCCGGAGTAATGGAGTGCTCCTGTATATCCGCTGATGAGCTCCTAAGTATCTGTGTCGACTCACTGTCTACCTACGGGCATGAACGTAGCATCCAAAAAAGAAAGGACGTCAGTATGGACAATGTACTGAGTATGTAAGGCATGTATAACGACATAATAAAGAAATAAGAGAGCATAAGATGAAGAATTAACCTGTCACTGATCGCCTCTTAAGGCGGAGTCATACATGCTAACTTTTACATTTAAAACATCATCATATCATATATGTATATATAAGCTTCCTGACCATATAGGTACGATGTGATCATCATTGGCCCGCGTTCGGGCCTCCCGCGTCCAGGGTAACCATCTCATGCCGCCCACTAGTGGTGTCTGCCCGGCCCCTTAGGCTGCGTGTAATCATAAGCTACCCACTACGCCTATCGTAGTGGTGTCTGCCTGGTCAACTAGGCACGGTGTAAACTCACATATACATAACATAGAGCATGTTTGAGAGCTCAAGTAAAAGCTATAACTCTATCGGAGTGACGTAAGGTTGGTAACCTTCGATTATATTATGGAACAATCATCATCGCTATGTCTCACCTTGAAGGAACTAATTGTCACGACCCAAACCGATGGACCATGACTAGTGCCCGAGCTTGACATTCGTATACGAACCTACTAGATATAATCGGACAGAAATTAAGGACAATATGGAAATTTGTAAAAGCATGTTGTACACTCATACTGTCATATATCAGAATGAACCTATCTCCTGAAGAGTCACAGCTAACCAAAACATAGCAAAATATACAAGCCGATAAGGCTGCCACTATACAGGGGAATATCCAAAACGAACTACATCTATATAGCTGACTAAAACATATATACAACCCACACATGTCTACAGACGTGTAAGAGTATAACAGTGAAACACGAAGGAACAGGGCCCCGTCGTACCCCTGGATATGCATGAGTCTATATCAAAGGATCTGTACCAAAATGACTCAAACTCCGGACCAATGGAGCTCTCCAAGTAGCTGAGCAAAAGTCTTAGGCTGGAGGATCACCAAACCGAGTATCTGTACCTGCGGGCATGAAATGCAGCCCCCGAAAAAAGGGGGTCAATACGGAAAATGTGCTGAATATGTAAAGCATGAAGCACGGTAATGAAAATAATGACTGAGTGAAAAGATGACAAGAGATAAGTATGATAATCAAGGGATACCAATGCATTTATACCTTATGTGTGAGTCATACATACATATACGCGGTATACCGTACCCGGCCCATTAGGGGACTCGATGAGTGAAATCATACACATACATATATACCGTACCCGGCCCTTTAGCAAGGGACTTGGTGAAATGTAAATTTGTTACCATACCCGGCCATTTATTAAGGGACTCGGTAAAATGTAAATATGTTACCGTACCCGGCCCTTTAGTAAGGGACTCGGTAAAATGTAAATATGTTACCGTACCCAGCTTTTTAGTAAGGGACTCGGTAAAATGTAAATATCTTATCGTACCCAGCCCTTAGTAAGGGACTCGGTGAAATGATGCAATGAAAATGTATACGAATGCCAGGACTTTCATTAGTAACTCACAATCTTGTATGAAGACTCTTTTGTGGATGCACAATCATGTTATCTCACGATATCTTTTGAAGGAATTATTATCGAGGTGAGAACACTTAGTGTTAGGGAAAATCATGTACAAAATGAATCATCATTTGGGATTCGAGAGAATAGATAGGATGAACTACACTTGGGGGACCAAAGACAACTATCATGTCAAGTACTACTGAGAACTAGAGTTCATTGGAGTCAAATGTGTTCACCGCTTGTTCACTTTATGTAATTCATGCCAAAGAAGGAAGAAGGGATAGCTTTACATACCTGAAAATTTACGTCTCGGCCTTCCCACCTATTTCTGGTCCCACAATCTACATATAAGACCATTCATGTTATAATTAGGTCTATTGTTATATACTTATCCTAAGCCTCCAAATAAATCTTTCTAGAATCTGCCGAATTTCGGCAGCATCTCCTCTGTTTATATGCCTAGACCAAATTCGTAATTCAGCAACCAACAACAACAATATCAATATTAACATTAACAACATCACTTTCAACACCAACATGTGCCATAAAACAGCCCACACACTGTTTTTCAACTTCCATAACTAACTAACTTACTATACAATTATTTAACGACATTGTCTCCGAGGATAAACCGGTATTAACGTAAATAGAAAGAGATTCATACCTTAATCTTGTTAAAACAGCAATATCCTCGATATCCACGCTAAAATCCACCGCAAAACAATACTAGAATCACAACCATGTGTTATCTGGGCCTTGATTAGCGCTTCGCCACTTGAAATAACTCAAACCCTCAACTTTTTTATGACAACATTTCCCTTTGCGTTGCTGCTCTAAAATCTGTTTTTTTTTTGGTGAAAAAATGGGGTTTTTCCCCTTTTATAAAGTTCAAATTCGGGTCGGGTCACTGTAGCAGTTTTGTAACAGGTCGGTTACTCTAGCAGTTACTGTAGCATGCATTTCTGCTCTGTCAACCGAACTTGTAACGTCCATAATTTTCTACTCCGATGTTACATCCCGTACTTCTGAAGAAGCACTTGTTAAATTTAAGCGTATGTATGTCGAGCTATGGCTAAATAAAATAACTTTGGAATATATGAAGCGAAGCATTATTAAGTATATTTTATGAGTAAAGGATGTATACAGGGAATACCGGAAGATCCTATAAGGAAATGAGTA
This sequence comes from Lycium barbarum, assembly GCF_019175385.1. Lineage (NCBI taxonomy): Eukaryota > Viridiplantae > Streptophyta > Magnoliopsida > Solanales > Solanaceae > Lycium > Lycium barbarum. The sequence goes on from NC_083348.1 coordinate 31,305,464, forward strand.
GAAGAAATTGAGTAGTATGACTTTGGAGAAAAGATGGGCAAGGTTTCGTACAATAATTCTGGTCCAACTTGGGGAAGGAATATCTTTTCGAGTATGAGGAGTTTTTAGGTGAAACAAAATCCTAAAATGAATTTCGTCGAGTCTAGTTTCCAACGCAATAAACCTCTCATTAATAGGACATCGGAGTAGAGAATTATGGACTTTACAAGTTCGGCTGACTGAACAGAAACGCGTGCTCAGTTCTACTACAGTACCGACTTGCTACAGTACCCTGCCCGAATTTGAACCTCTATAAAAGGGGCTTGCCCCCTCGTTTTTCAGCCCAACCTCTTCCATATTATTCCAAAATCCTCTAGAAAGTTCCCCTACTCCCAAACCCAAATTTCATGCCTAAATCAGCTATAATTCTCGAATTTCGGTCCAGGCAACGTACAGTTGCGATTATAGAATTGTATAGCGATGCGTGTGGTTCAAGTTTAAGGTGAAAAAAGTGAATATATAGCGATATTATCCGGTTTAAGGTATGCATCTCCTATTATTAATGTTAATTTTGGTTTATTTATGGAGATAGAACCATTAAATAGCTGTGTAATAATACTATTGGTGGAGATGTAGATAAATATTATATGGGAGGTTTTATGGAGTATTTGGTATTGAGAATAACATGGTTGATGTTGGTCTTGTTGTTGTTATTTTTGGTTACTGAATTATAATTTCGGGCTAGGCATATAAAGACGGGAGTTGCTGCCCGAATTTTGGCAGAATTTAAAAGGGATTAATTTAAGGGCTTAAGGTAAGCGTATGATAACGGTCCTAACAGTAGTATTAATTTTCTTAAATATACATTGACGAGCTTGGAAAGACAAGGGTGCAGTAGTTAGAGTTAAGGTGACCAGAAAGGTATGTTAAGGCTTTCCCTTTCTTTCATTTTGGCATGATCCTATGACATAAGCGAACAACGAGTAATCGAGTCTCCATATTACTCTACTCTTAGAAGTACTAGGAGTATCTCAGTTCTTGATGATCCTATACCCCTTGTTATGATTGTTCCTTCTGTTCATGGGTCCCGAGTTTTATATTATGATTATGTTAGTTCACATTCATGCATTGCATTCATTTACATATATGCATATTGACCCGTGACTAGAAGGCGCTATATACGCGTATATTATGTATGTATATATATATATATATATATATATATATATATATATATATATATATATATATATATATATATATATATATATATATACACACACATATGGGGTATGGGGAAATGGGCGAGGCGTTATATACGCATTACCACCTGATCAGCTAGTGCACAGTGATGGTGATTATGATGCCCGAAGGGGCCATTATGCTATTATGCCCGAAGGGGCCATTATGTTATTATGCTCGAAGGGGCCTATATGGGATAAGGATCGAGCCGAACGTTCCTTGGCAATATGACCTATGCATATCATACGCCCTTAGAGGCATTTTCAGTGAGCAGATGCATTCATACAGGTATGTTCAGATAGTCAGACATATAGATGCATTCATACAGATATGTTCAGACAGTCAGACATACAGATATATTCAGTCAGTCAGTTTAGCTTATGATTTTCATATTTCATTCATGACTCCTATGTGTACGTTACTCTTCTGCCCTACATACTCGGTACATTTTTCGTACTGACGTCCCTTTTGCTGGGGGGCACTGCATTCATGCCTGCAGGTACAGATTGACAGAACTCCTCAGTAGACAGTACTTGACATCCGCTGGTGGTGAGCTCCCTTTTTGTTCGGAGTTGCCAGGTCTAGGTGGAGTCTTTCTTTTGTGTTTATGGACGACGGGTGGGCCGGAGCCCTGTCCTGACCATGACTCAATTATGCTTCTTTAGGAGCTTGTAGGTACATGTACAGTACAGCCAGTCAGTCCATGGACCTGTGGCCCATCCTTTGATGCATAGTTACTTATGAGAGCCGTTTCGCATATATTCCATCAGGCGGCCGGACTGCATACAGTTATGTTTTGTTTCTTGAGGAGGCGGCTAGACCGCAGAGAGTTATATGTATATATCTGTGTTGGGATTTTTCCGAGTGTAGGTGGCCACTTTAGGCCTATCCACGTTCTTATCTAAATGTAAGTTTAAATGTTGGTTCGCCAAGTCCAGGTAGGCACCGGGTGCCGGTCACGGCCCTCCAGATTTGGGGCGTGACATCCGATGTCCGATCGATTAGCGGTTTGTTGCGTTGGAAACTAGACTCGATGAATTTCATTTTAGGCTTTTGTTTCACTTCAAAACACTTCATATGATAAGAGATATACTTCCCTCAAGTTGGACCAAATATTTCACACGAAACTTTACCCATCCTTTCTCCGAAGTCGTACTACTCCATTTCTTTCACTCATTTGCTTATGAAACCTTCCGGTATACCTTATATACATCATTCACTCATTAAATTTACTTAATAATGCTTGATCCTTATATTCCAAAATTGGGCAGCATTTCCTTTGTTTCAACAACTTTCTCCAAATAATAAAAAACTCCCAAACATCAATAGAAACACCCATAATATCATAATCAATAGACTTCTTCAAGTTAAGCATTGTTCAATCCTCTAAACTCCCTTCCAAAGTCATTCATAACCATAATTACAACACAACACCATATTCATTTACATGTAATACTTCATTAACATCCTTAGTATCATTCATAATAAAATTATACTCATAGCATACTAAGAATCATGACTCAAGTTAACTTACTACTCAAAATACCATTAAATCCATAGTTAAGCTTCATATTCTAGTTTCTTCTCTCATCCAATTTATTCAACCACTCAAATACTTCTAATAACATGAAATAATGTAAAACTGACCTATGATTATGTAGGAATGAACTTTGGATGAATATAATCCACTTGAGAGACACCCAACTTCAATACCAAGGGAATTCTTGGCTTCTACCAACCCGAATGATCTTCTCTACACTTGATTCTCTTGATTCATGGTATTAAATCCTTGATTTCTCTTGGTTTTGTGTTGAAATGGTGTATGGAACTTTCTAGAGCTCTCAATAGTTGTGGAGAATTTGGGAAATGAGAAATAAGAACTTGGGTCGTCTTTTTATAAAAAAACAAAGCTGCCCGATAAGATTTATACAGACACTTATACGGTCCGTATAATTTTATTCGGTCTGTATAAGTGACCGTATAATACCTCCAGTGATGACCCTTCACTGTGACTTTTATACGGACCATTATACGGATCGTATAAGTGGTCATATAGCTCACCTTTTCCAAAATTAATTCCGTATTCGTTTGATCTCAAATCCTTATGTAGTCTTCTTGGCACCTGTTTGACACTTCATTAACAATCTAAGGAGCCCTATAACTCCTTTACAAGACATTACTAGATAATCGTTAACTCGATATTTGCTAAACCTTCTCGAATACAACTTATACCTCACTTCCTTCAACGAACATAATTTCACCGATTCATATAACTTTAAAATCCTGTCGTACACACCTTTAAGCTACCAAATAACCTTCTTAAGGTCATATGGACTTCATGTTCACCTTAAGCTTGCATTAGTCTATTCACGATACAACGATATGAAATGTCCGAGGTGTAACATTCTCCCCCCTTAAGAACATTCGTCCTCGAATGTTAAATTCTTGGGGATTCTCTAAAATTTAAGCTAGAGTTTCCCCTATAATATGGCACTACCATCCTATCATAACAACTCACAATAACATTGCCTCGCAGAGCTACCACAACAACAGCAAGAAAACATGGCCACACACGACCAAAAACATCAAAAGAAAGCTTTACGTACCTGGGGACAAGGGCGTCTCAACCTGAGCCTCTTCTGGGGGTTGAAATAAATGTGGATACTTAGACTTCATTTATTCTTCTACTTCCCAAGTCATCTCTTCTGTATTATTGTTTCTCCACAGAACCTTAACTGAAGCTACGTCTTTAGTTCTGAGTTTCCGCACTTGCCTATCTAGTATGACAATGGGTACTTCTTCATAAGCCAACTTCTCGGTAACTTGAACGTCATCAACAAGCAGGATTCAGAATGGATCTCCCACACACTTACGGAGCATCGACACATGAAAAACTGGATGAACTGATTTAAGCTCTGGAGGTATATCTAGTTCACAAGCCACTTGGCCCACCTTGCAAACAATCTTGTAAAGTCTAATATACCGGGCGCTAAGCTTACCCTTCTTGCTGAATCTTATTACACCTTTCATCGGAGACACTTTCAGAAATACCCAATCATTAACTCAGAATTCCAGGTCTCGTCGATGATTGTCTGCATAAGATTTCTAACGACTCTGGGCTGTCAACAACCGATCTCGAATAAGCTTGATATTTTCCTCCTCTTGTTGAATTAATTCTGGACCTATTAGTTGCGTCTCTCCTACTTCAAACCACCCAATTTGATATCTACACTTCCTTCCGTATAGAGCTTTATACAAGGCCATTTGGATGCTGGAATGACAACTGTTGTTATATGCAAATTCAATAAGCAGCAAATGATCATCCCCATTACCTCCGAAATCTAATACACATGCCCGCAACATATCTTCCAAGGTTTGAATAGTGCATTCAGCTTGTCCGTCAGTTTGTGGATGAAATGCAGTGCTAAGTCTCACTTGAGTACCCAAACTTTCTTTAAAGGATTTCCAGAATTTGGCTGTGAATTGTGCTCCTCTATCAGTAATGATGGACATAGGGACACCATGAAGTCGCACTATTTCTTTAAGATACAGCTTTGCATAATCTTCTGCTGAGTGTGTGGTTCTAACTGGAAGAAAATTAGCTGATTTTGTAAGTCTATCCACAATCACCCATATGGAGTCATACTTACGCCGGGAATGAGGTAAACCCACAATAAAATCCATGTTGATCACTTCCCATTTCTAGGTTGGAATTTCCATAGCTTGCAACAATCCTCTTGGCTTTTGATGCTCAATTTTCACTTGTTGACAATTTGGGCACTGAGCTACAAACTCTGCTATATCCTTCTTCATTCCATCCCACCAATACATTGACTTAAGATCATGATACATCTTTGTCACTCCTAGGTGCACGGAACAACGGGAATAATGGGCTTCTACCAGAATCTGGTGGCGTAGTCCTGCAACATCCGGAACACATAGCCTGCTTCGATACTTGAGAACCCCATCTGCAAAAATATTAAATGGCGACTTCTCCTTCTAGGGAAGTGTATCTCTGTAATGACGCAACTTGGAATTTTCATATTGGCGCCCTTTCACTTCCATGTCTAGGGATGAAATAGCTGGATTGTGAACAGCAACTCTTGCATTGCCCGAGTCCATTTAGCTGAATCCTAGGCTAGCTAGCTGGTGGAGCTCACGAACTAATTCTTTCTTCTTCGGCTGAACATCACATAGACTGCCCATAGATTTACAGCTGAGAGCTTCGGCCACCACATTTTCCTTTCTAGGGTGATATAAAATACTCACGTCATAGTCTTTCAATAGCTCTAACCATCTCTTCTGTCGTAGATTCAACTCCTTCTGCTTGAAAATGTACTGAAGACTCTTGTGATCTGTATAAATATCAACATGAATGCCATACAAATTATGTATCCACATCTTTAGTGCATGAATAACCGCAGCTAATTCAAGATCATGGGTCCGATAATTCTTCTCATGTTTGCGCAACTGCCTGGAAGCATAGGCAATAACCTTACCGTGCTGCATCAACACACAGCCCAACCCAACACCGGAGGCATCACAATACACAACATAGCCTTCCGATCTGTCTGGAAGTGTTGGGACTGGGGCTGAAGTTAATCTATCTTTCAATTCCTAGAAACTGTGTTCACAAGCATCCGTCCACTAAAATTTTGCTGATTTCTAAGTTAGCTTTGTCAATGGTGCAGAAATACAAGAAAATCCTTCTACAAATATTCTATAATAGCTTGTCAATCCCAAAAAGCTACGGACCTCTGTAGGTGTTGTAGGCCTTGGCTAAGTCTTCACAGCCTCAATCTTCTGAGTATCTACTCAAATACCATCGGCTGAAATAATATGGCCCAGAAAAGTTACAGAATTCAGCCAGAACTCACATTTTGAAAATTTGCCATATAATTCACGAGTCCGAAGAATCCCAAGGACCGTGCATAAATTTTCTGCATGCTCTGCTTCTGATCGAGAGTACACCAAAATGTCATCGACGAACACAATTATGAATAGATCTAGGAAAGGCCTGAATACATTATTCATCAAATTCATAAACACTGTTGGGGCATTAGTCAAGCCAAACAACATTACCCGAAATTCATAATGACCATATCTAGTTCTGAAAGCTGTTTTCAGAATGTCTTCTTCTCTAACCTTTACCTGGTGATATCCCGATCTCAGATCTATCTTTGAAAACCACTTAGGACCCTGCAATTGATCAAACAAATAGTCGATTCTTGGAAGCGGATATTTATTCTTTATTGTCACCTTTTTCAATTGACTATAGTCAATGCACATTCGTAAGGAACCATCTTTCTTTCTTACGAACAAGACAGGTGCTCCCCATGGCGATGAACTGGGTCTAATAAATCATTTCTCGAGCAAATCCTTCAGTTGTGCCTTTAGCTCTTTCAATTCTGCATGAGCCATTCTGTAAAGAGGAATAGATATGGGTTCGGTGTCCGGTAGCACATCAATAGTAAAATCAATCTCCTATTTCGATGGAAGACCTGGAAGTTCATCTGGAAATACATCCGGAAACTCATTCACTATCGGGACAGATTGAAGAGTCGGCAGCTTTGCTACGGTGTCATGAACCTAAACCAAGTGATAAATATAGCCTTTTGCAATCATCTTCCTCGCTTTGAGATAGCAAATAAACCTACCTCTTTGAGACGTTGTGTTTCCTTTCCATCCAAGCACTGGTTCTCCTTGGAATTGAAATCGGACCATTTTTGTCCTATAATCCACATTAGCATAACAGGTAGTCAACCAATCCATGCCCATAATCACATCGAAATCTAACATTTCCAGCTCAATCAAATCAGCTATAGTCTGACGATCACATACCACATCGCACAGTTTTTGTATACTTGTCTAGCTATTACCGGATCACCAACAGGAGTAGACAGTTCAAAAGGCTTGATTTGCTCAGGTTTCACCCCAATACAATCAGCAATATAAGGAGTGATATATGACAAAGTAGAACCCGAATCAATCAATGCATACACATCATAGTAGAATACTGATAATATACCTGTGACAACATCAGGGGAGGACTCAAGATCCTGTCGGCCGGCCAATGCATAAATACGGGGCTGAGGGACACTCGAACTGGATGCTCCCCCTCTGCCTCTGCCACAGCCTGCTAAAGTTTGGGAAGTCTGCCCTACAAGGTGCACAGACGAAGAAGAACCAACTATTGATGCTGTGGGCTGGGCCCCAACTCTACCACTCATCGATGGACAATCACGCATCATATACCCGGTCTGACCACATGCATAACAAGCATTTGAGCCTCGGCGACACTGACCCTAATGTAATCTACCGCACTGGCTGCATCGCTCCACTGGTGGCCCCCTCTGACTAAGATCACCTCTAAACTGGGAACCCGAAACTCTCAAACTCTGACCCGGTCTAGAATAAATGGGGCAGTAAATCTCCTTCTCGCAAATTGAGGAGGTGCACTAGCCACAGACTGACCTGAATATCTGGAATAAGGTTGCCTCTGACCCCCTCTATACTCACTACTAGCACCGGCAGATCTGGCCCTCTTACTCTGTCCTCTATCCATATCACGCTCACCCCTTTGCGGCTAATGTTGCCCTTCCAAATTTTGGCCATAGGCCTGAATACGGGAAATGTCCATCCCCTTCTGAAGTGAAGCTATCAAACAATCTTTGATCAAATGTGGCCCTAAGCCACTCACGAATCGATGCACCTGACCTCCCATATCGGCTGCCATGGCCGAAGCATATCTATCCAATGAATTGAAATAGAGACTATACTCCCGGGCACTTATATTTTCTTGCTTTAAATTCAAAAACCTATCAGCTTAGGCCCGACGGACCTCAGGTGGCAAATAATGGCGAACGAAAGCATCTAAGAACTCCTGCCATACCGAGGGAGGTACATTTTCCCCTCTCGAAGATATTTAGTTATTATACCAAAGGACGGCTACATCCCGTAATCTATAGGACGCTAACTCCACTGAATCAGTATCAAACGCATGTATTATTCTCAGCGTCCTCAACATCTCATCTATAAAACCCTGTGAGTCTTCATCCGGCTTTGAACTGAAAAATTCTACAGGATTCAAACTCATAAAATCACGGGCCCTTGCACTAACTGCTCTATCACCTGGACCCGCACTCTGTCGGGGAGCCTGAGCAGCAACTAGTTGGGTCAATAATTGAATAGCCTCAATCATTTGCTGGACCCAAGCACCCAGTGGAAGGACTGGAGGCACTGGGGCAGGAGTGGAAACCCCTTCATACTCCTCATTATCGGACTCACCCTCTTCTATATTTACCGGTGGCTCCTGTTCAGTCCGCCTTCCTATCACAGTCTTGCCCTTCTGGGTGGCTGTTGGTTTCCTCTTCATTGGCATTGCTGAAATCATAACGCACAATTAGGAAAAGGAGAAATATTATATTATGGCTCGATCGCACGATCTATAAAGAAGAAGAATAGTCATTATTCCTAAATGCCCCGCAGCCTCTTGTTTATAAGTGTGGCGCGCTTCACACCCATAAACAAGACTCTACTGGACACGGCTCGTAGACACACCCTAGGACGGAACTGCTCTGATACCACTTTTGTCACGACCCAGCTAGAGGGCCATGACGGGTACCCAGAGCTAGCATACCGAGCACCACCTGTCAGACTTATCATCGAACTCAACTTGAACATACAACATTTCCAACACAAGCTTTTCATGAAATGATCTCCAATTGCTCCTCAAAATAAACAGATATGTACAAGCCCACGAGGCTACAATATGATATACAAGATATACACTAAGAGGATCATGAGACATCTACTACCCACATATATGTATCTATGAGCCTTTAACTGGAGTACTGAAATCATAAGGACAGGACAGGACCCCGCCATGCCCCAAATATGTACACAAAAGAATTTACCAACAAACTGCGACTCCGGAGTAATGGAGTGCTCCTATATATTCGCTGATGAGCTCCTAAGTATCTGTGCCGGCTCCCTGTCTACCTGCGGGCATGAACGCAACTTCGAAAAAAGAAAGGACGTTAGTACGAACAATGTACTGAGTATGTAAGGCATGTGTAACGACATAATAAAGAAACAAGAGAGCATAAGATGAAGAAATAACTTGTGACTGATCGCCTCTTAAGGCGGAGCATGCATGCTAACTTTTATATTTAAAACAACATAATATCATATATGGATATATAAGCTGCCCGACCATATAGGTACGGTGTGATCATCATTAGCCTGCGTCCGGCCCTCCCGCGTCCAGGGTAACCATCTCATGCCGCCCACTAGTGGGGTCTGCCCGGCCCCTTAGACTCGGTGTAATCATAAGCTGCCCACTACGCCTATCGTAGTGGTGTCTGCCTGGCCAACTAGGCATGGTGTAAACTCACATATACATAACATAGAGCATGCATGAGAGCTCAAGTAAAAGTTATAACTCTATCGGAGTGACGTAAGGTCGGTAACCTCCGATTATATTATGGAACAATCATCATTGCCATGTCTCACCTTGAAGGAACTAATATCATGAGGTGAGACTACCACAAAGAATAACATCAATGGAATCATAAAATAAGATCATCAAGCTCATAATAGCATCATCTCATAAGCTTCGGAATCTCTAGAAATAAAATCATCATCATCTTTATCATGGAACATATCTTATCTCTATCTCATAAGAAGCTCTTAAAAATCATTAACTTTGAACTTTGAGAATATAAGAAGGTCATGGAAATATAGAGGGAAATCATCATATAGGAATCATGCCTTGAAAGAAGGGGACTAGCCTTAACATACCTTTACGCCTTCTTAACGACTAAACGTTCTCCTTCCAGGCTCACGACTCTACATTCCAGAGAATTCGCACTACAATTAGATAAGTAAAGATATGCTTAAGTTTAAGCTAAACCGACTAAAAGCTAACGAAAATTGGGCAACCTTTCCTTTGTTTCAACAACTTTCTCCAAATAATAAAAAAACCCCAAACATCAATAGCAACACCCATAATATCATAATCAATAGACTTCTTCAAGTTAAGCATTGTTCAATCCTCTAAACTCCCTTCCAAAGTCATTCATAACCATAATTACAACACAACACCATATTTGTTGACATGTAATACTTCCTCAACATCCATAGTATCATTCAGAATAAAATTATACTCATAGCATACTAAGAATCATGACTCAAGTTAACTTACTACTCAAAATACCATTAAATCCATAGTTAAGCTTCATATTCTAGTTTCTTCTCTCATCCAATTTATTCAACCACTCAAATACTTCTAATAACATGAAATAGATATAAAACTCACCTATGATTATGTAGGAATGATCTTTGGATGAATATAATCCACTTGAGAGACACCCAACTTCAATACCAAGGGAATTCTTGGCTTCTACCAACCCGAATGATCTTCTCTACACTTGATTCTCTTGATTCATGGTATTAAATCCTTGATTTCTCTTGGTTTTGTGTTGAAATGGTGTATGGAACTTTCTAGAGCTCTCAACAGTTGTGGAGAACTTGGGAAATGAGAAATAAGAACTTGGGTCATCGTTTTATAAAAAAACAAAGCTGCCCGATAAGATTTATACAGACAATTATACGGTCCGTATAATTTTATTCGGTCTGTATAAGTGACCGTATAATACCTCCAGTGATGACCCTTCACTGTGACTTTTATACGGACCATTATACGGATCGTATAAAGTTATACGGACCGTATAAGTGGTCGTATAACTCGCCTTTTCCAAAATTAATTCCGTCGATTTGTTTGATCTCAAATCCTTATGGAGTCTTCCTGGCACCTATTTAACACTTCATTAACCATTTAAGGAGCCCTATAACTCCTTCCCAAGACATTACTAAATAATCGTTAACTCGATATTTGCTAAACCTTCCCGAATACAACTTATACTTCACTTCCTTCAATGAACTTAATTTCACCGATTCATATGACTTTAAAATCTTGTCGTACACACCTTTAAGCTACCAAATAACCTCCTTAAGGTCACATAGACTTAATGTTCACCTTAAGCTTGCGTTAGTCTATTCACAGTACAACGATATGAAATGTCCGAGGTGTAACATTCTCAGTCCCTCTTGTGTTGTATCATTGTTTTAGTAGCCTTGTCGGCTTGAGTACTTGAGACTAGAATTATGATTTATAAAAGTATATATCTTTGGGGCTTGTGTCCCTTACAGTTTATTGCATTTAATAGTTAGCATAATGGCCCACTTAGGTAAGGATATGAGATGCATGTACGGATTGTGGTGCTTGGTAGGTTAGCTTCGGGTGCCCGTCATGGCCCTCCGGTTGGATCGTGACAATCTCAAAACAGGTATCACACCCAGTTATCCTCAAACAGTTTTGACCTCATTCTTGGTCTCCTTTTACTGGTTTTCAATGGCCTATGTGGGGTAGGAAATCTCAAGCACACTCTGACCCTATGTTTAGTACAAAGAACATAAGCCACAAAGAGCATGTTTTATGAATCACTACAAGTAAGTAAGACATAGGGAAATCTCAGAAATTCAGAGGCAAGATTCCACCTATAAACTATCCTCAATCCCTTCTATTTCCATTTTAATACAAAAGGCAAGTTCTTATAACCTTCTTATCCTTATTCCTTAGTCACAATCCCCATACACCAAGTTAACATTAAATACACACAAGATTCAGGGTACTTAAACTTTTAGAAAATTAACTATGCAACCTTCAATTCTTTCAGCTTTCATTTTAATCTAATTCTCAAGCTAGAAAGTTTCAAACAAATTCAAGAAGGTCATTTTTATCTTTATATACTTAGCAATGTTCAGGAATGACAAGGCAAGTAGGCAAGCAAACAAGTGACTAATCTAGTGTTTTTTTAGCAATCAAAGTAAATAATGTCAAATGGTCTAGAAATTCATTTTTTTTATTAACATCAAGTTAAACTAGTGGCGAGAATCATTATAAGTTTCACTCATACAAAAAAAAAACATGGTGTCACAGAATCAGGTAGGAAGTATAAAACTATTTTCCTAGGCCAATTTTAGCTTAAGCAGGTCTAGGTACATGTCACAAGTTTATTACTATTTTCCAGGCCTCTAAATTCTAATTTCAGCCTAACTTTAAGTCATAGGGGTCTCAACTAATCACTAAGATCATTTTAGTTCATAGTCAGTTTCATGAAGCATCAACAGGATTCCCAAGTGATGGTTTACACTTGGTCTCATTTAGAATTTACACACAAAAGTCCAAAACAAAAGAGAGCAATCAGCAGGGGTCTTATTAAGTTACAAAGAGTGATTAAGACAAGATCAAACAAGTTCACAAGAATCAGGGGAGTATAAGTCTATCCTAGGTGTAAATATGGATCAATTAAGGTCACAGTAAGTCACAGACAATAGGGAGTTCACATGGAAACACTTACAAGTTCATAGAAAACTAAACTATGGCCATAAAGGATAATGATTCTATCCTAGGTCACAAAAATATCACACTTAGGCTAGACAACATAACAAAGAGTTAAAATCATATGCATATATAGGTCTGAAATTACAAACAACTAACAGGGCAAGTATAAGCAAGCAAGCGCCTTTTGTTTTAAAAGCAAATTTTGGTCTTAGTTTTAGCATGATAGTAAGCTCAATCAAGATTCAAATCTTAATCAACTCATAGCATAGTTTCAGAAAAGAAATTTTAATCAAAGGCAAAGTCTCCAAGAATCAAGAACACAGAGGGAAAGAAAAAAGAAACCGAGCTACTTCTTACATTTCTGCTTATTCAACAATAAGAATACATGAACTCTGCCCATTTAACACTTCAAATTCCAAACAAAGACATAAACAATTTTCATAACAATCTAGGTGAAGGACTAGTAAAAGGAAGGAAGATAAGTTATCATGAGAATGAGACACACACACAATAGTTTAGGTAAAACACCCTCCCTTTATTCTTTTTTTAGGAAATTTTCAGATAAATACTAACCAACACACATAGATTTAGGAATAAGCTTCAAGATTTCAAAACTCTAATCAGCAAGAAAGTTTCAGGAATTCAAACGACCTTTTCCAAAAAATATTAAACTGCTTAAGGTGATTCATGAACAATAAGAGACACATGATCAATTTCAATTTCTATAAACTTAAGGTTAGCAAATTTCTGGAAGATTCAAGTTCTTTATAATGAAACCAAGTTGGAAGCCATGTATTAGATTTTTGAAAATCATTTAGGTCAAGAACAATGCCAAAATATCACAAAAATCAAATTCAAACAAGTAATGACAAAATAAATACAGCACATCGTACTAAAATCCCTAAATTTTCGCATATCGTACAACAGCAAGGATCAAAATAGTACAAACCATAAAAAATCCAAAATAAATCGTACCAACATTGTACCAAATCAAAACGTTGCGAAACAAAAGGACAACACCTGTCCTCAATGATGAGGATCCTTGAGGGATAACAACCTTAATCGTCATTTTGGCATCTTGGTGTGATAGCACAAGATGGCTAAGGGTTCCATGACCCCGCTCATGGCATATCACAACACCTAATGACGCGGTTGTTCCTCCCCCAAAGATCGTCAGGGTAACACTGGAAGTGGTGGCGATGACGACAAACCCTAGCCGCCATGGTTTTCTCTCAAAATAGAGAGATGAAGTTAGGGCAAAGTGAATGTAAATGACGCATAAAATTAGGGGGGGGGGGGGTAAGTATAATATTTACTCCCACCCTTTATAAAATATAACACATACTTTAAAAATATAACATATAGTTTAAGTTAATTAACTTAAAACGCACTCGTAAAATAATATTTTGACGAAATAAAAATTATAGTACGTCATTTTAAAATACGAGCTTCAAAACGAGCCCAATATTGATATAATTTCGAGCAATATTTCAAAATGTGAAAAATGTGGTAAAAATGAGTCGTAATTCGTATGTCGTTTTAAATTAACAATTTTCCTGGAATAGACGGAGCGGGATAAGAGTAAAATAACTTGTATTTCTCGTAGTTGTCAATTTTTTCAGGAAATAATAATTAAATATCATTTTTTTGTAATTTTCTCGGGATTTTTAAAATTTTAATTTTTAAAGGGTGTATCCCTACTCTATATTTGACAGAGGAAATTTGAAAAATTAAAATACGCATCTTATGAGGTTAAAATTAGGTGTCAACAACTGCCCCTTCGGAGTTCGAGGATGGCAAGGCATCCTTGAGCTAAGAATTTTGACGAACCAAATTTTTACCGAATAATAGAAACTACAACTTTATTTTTTAGCAAAATTTCAAATGTATGGACGAACCCCGGTCTCTGGGCTTCCTATGTATCTCAGGTTACATGAGAATTCAGGCCGTTTGTAGTTCTGACTCTAAGAGGATTAAAAAATAAGGAATTTTTAAAATTATCTCGAGATGTCCCGAGATAATCATAGGAATATGGCCGATCCTCAAAACTTGAGTAGCCTACATATCCCTGGCTTTGGGAATCAGGTGAATTGTAATTCGACTCGATAGTCCAAAAAGGAATATTCCCTTATGTGGGAATCCCTTTGACTATTTTCTTTAAAAATTCGTCCGGAAGCGGTTTTCAAAAAGATTTATGAGTGCAGTTGCTTGAAGTGATGTTTCAATCTCGGTGTAGAAAGATTGACTCTCATACACGATTTTTGATCGATTGCCCAAGAAGTGTTCCACATTTGCTCCGCATGTCATAAGTCTGGCTCTCTTGCTCTTATCTCGGTAGCTTTTAGCCATCTCCAAACGCTGAGTCCGGCATGTTAGCGATTTAAATTTTTTATCTTTATCGTAAATGTCATACCTGTGCGACATTCTTGCCCTTTTTTTTAGGGGTTAACTTTGTCAGTTTTCATCATTTGTCCGGCTCTTGGCGAACGCTCATCCGTCTTATCTTCTTTTCCTGTAAGTGTGTGCGTTTGTGCGCATATATATATATATATATGTTATACCCCGTAAGAGTCCGTGATATTTTAATTAAGACAAGAAAGAACGAGTTAAGAAAGTTCAAGGAAAGTTAATCGCGTTAGTAAGAATATCGTTATATATATATGGTTGCCTTAAGTATCCCGAGGTGACATCGTAACCTAAAGGATTTGAAATCGCGTTATGAGCGTATATAAGTATGTATATGTATGTATAAGAGGTTACATGAGGGTCGGAAGAGGATTAGAAGTTAAACGAAGCTGAACGAAATGAATCCAAACAACTTCAGAAAATATCTCGGACCAGATTTTTAGCCCATATTGTTGGAGGGATATCTCCTAGTATATGAGGAGTTTTAAGGTGTTTCAAAATTCTAAAATGAAGTTCATCGAGTATATTTTCTAACGCAACAAACCGCTCGTCAAAACGATATCTGGATAAGCAGATATGGACGATGCAAGTTGGGCTGGCGGGGCAGAAAATTGTGACCCGAGCCAAACATTCACATTTCGGCCCATGAGGCCCATTAACGTCAAGTATATAAGGAAAAATTATTTGAGGGCTTTTCATTTAACATGAAATCTTCCAAGAACATTAGAGAGAGAGAGAGAGAGAGAAAAATTCAAGGCTAAGAAGGTCATTTTGATCAAAATCCGAGCCCCGAATCCCGAAGCTCATGAAGAGAAAAGCATTGTACGTTGAGTTGCCTTCAATTTGAGCTAAATATTGGTCTTGGGGAATGAAATTTTCGTGTTTGAGCTGCTTCTAAGGTATTTATAAGATTCATTTTATGTTATTAAAGTGTTTATTTAGAGTTTTAACGAATTAGAACGGAGAAAACAACATTATAAACTCGTTTGTTGTTTTGTTGAGATTTATGGATTAGGGGCTGTTTTAATTGAAATTGATGGACTGATTTGAATTAATATTTTGGTTGTTGTAATCATAGATTATGTGATGAGAATGAAGGAATTTGAAGGTTAGAGTTGGAGTTAAAAATTGTTGTGGGTTGTTGTAAGGATTATAGAGATAATAATGTGGTTTAGTTGCATATGAATAGATGATGTGGTGTCGTGTGGCTGCTGTTGTATTTCTCAGAAATTTGCTGAAAAGATTGCATGGAATAAGGTATAAGAAGTGCATACGGGCTGCTTGGTGTATTGCAAGTGTTCGTTAGAATTTCGGGCATCGTTATGTTATAGTTGGGGGCTGTTTTGATATGTTGTTGTTCTTGTTGAAATAAAAGAATTGAAGATATGGTTGTGTCCATATGTTATTGTTGGTATTTCTGTGTCAACAGGAGAGCAATTGGAAATTCGGATAGGCGAGTTTATAGGGGAAATGCTGCCGAAATTTCGGTAGGCAATTATGTGATTAAGCTTAGATTCTTGAAAAGCTTGAAATTGACAATTGGTAAACATGACCATTTGTAGATTCTGGACGAAATTGGAATTGAAGCCAAGCGAGCATAAGGCGCAATCGAGGTATGTAAAGCCTTCCCCTTTGTTCTTTGGCATGTCCTAGGTGTGCTAGGTGGAGATTTTAGCCTCGGGGGCAATTCTGCTCATCGGAAACCGAGATTGATTTCTTGGTACTATTCATTCAATTCAATTGAACTTCAAAAGGTGCTTTTGTTGAAAAAAAAAGTGGTTAAACCTCCATAACTTTCACAAATGTAATCCAATCACTCCGAACCTTTCCTGGATGACTCCGTAGTGTCTAATGGGCGTGATTCATGTCTGCCACCCCAACTTGACCCGAGGTGGGCCCGTTACCCCCGGCGCCCCTCCTATGGTTTTGTTTGTCTCACTTCGGTGCGACAAGTCTAGGGACTTATGGCTATTGTCCCGACTACTAAACGGGAGATATTTTATCTATCCTGAGACGGATTTTAATTATTATTGAACCAACTGCGGGGACAGAAACCCTGATATGTGCTGTATGGCTTTAGCCAATGTACTCTTGTCCGGAGTTCGCAGGTAACTCCTGGTTATTATGCTTTTTACTATACGATAGGTGTTACGACCACCTTCATGAGCGTTATAAAATATTTTTGACATCTAAAACGTTTTGAAAACCTTACCCTGATAATTTGGATAAACTACTTACCTTCTGTATTTTCTGATATACGATTTTGGCATACCTGAATTTTGTGTGATGCATGATCCTGGCACGTGTGATTTATGTTTGGGAAGTAGTGATTTGGTATCCTGTATGGTTGTTTTCTGTTTCACCGAGTCCCGGGCCGGTTATGTGAATATGCGCATATGTAATATTGGCCGCTGGACCCTCGACCGCGGTGTGTCCGACATTGACAGCTGGACCCTTGACCGCGTCATGCCGGACGTGTGGCAATGACTGCTGGACCCTTAACCGCGTCTGCCGCACTTGTGATTGTGCCTGACATAGGCCGCTGGACCCTTGACCGCGGTATGTCAAATGTGTGATTGTGACCGCTGGACCCTTGACCGCGGTATGTCAAATGTGTGATTGTGACCGCTGGACCCTCGACCGCGGTATGTGTGATTGTAATCGCTGGACTTTTGGTCGCGGTATGTGTGATTATAACCGCTGGACCCTTGGCCGCGGTACGTGTGATAGTGACCGCTGGGTACTTGGCCGCGGTATGCGTGGTAGCGACCGCTGGACTTATGGCCGCAGAAATTGTGCGTTGATTCTTTTATATGTGTGAAACAAAAATGTTTTTCAAAAGAAAGTAAAGCATTTTGACATTCTAACTGCCGTATTTGCCTGCTGGAACCTCTTGGGTATGACTTGTGCACTAGAGGCGACCCTGTGGCGACCTGGTTATACGTGCACACCCCAGTGCACTGTCCATTGCGCCCCTCACTAAAGGGCCGAAACCTGAGGTAAATGTATACTACCTGTGCTTGTGTAAGTTATGATTCTGCATGCATGGTTCTGCCTGTTAAAATTTCTGGACAGCGGATTCGGAGAATGATTCTGTTGGTGTTGCTTCTGCATGATTGAGCCGGACTATGCTTCAGTCGGCTATAGTTCTACACCCCTAGCTTCGGTTGTGGGTATGTCAGTCGCACTCTGTGCCCCGATCCGCACGATGATCCTGCCAGTTAGGCTTTGTACCTCTGTTTCATATCACGATTCAGACGGCTACACCCCGTGCTTATGATATATATCGTGGTCCTGGCCACACACTCTGTATTTCCGTTTCGGACTCAGATCCGATACTACCTGTTCTATTTCTATACTTCTGGCTCGGTTTTGCTTATATTGTTATATTTCCGCTTTACATACTCGGTACATTTCCGTACTGACCCCCTGTTCTTCGGGGGCTGCGTTTCATGCCGCGCAGGTACTCGCAGTTGAGTTGAGGACAGATGGAAGATGTTCTAGTGCAGATGGCAAGCTCCATTTGTTCCCGGAGTGCTGCCGAGTCAGATTCTGTATGTTATGCTTTTGGGATCTTACTAGAGACTTTGCAGACAGTGTCGTGGGTATTGGTTGTCGATCTGTGTACGTAATGAATTTTGTATGATCACAAATTTGTTCGGCTTGAAAGCCACGAGAAAGAATATTTCTGAAAGAAATGTTTTGCTATGTACTTTATTATTTGTTTTAAAGAAAAAAAAAAGAGTTGACGTGATTTTATGTGCAGCGAGAGTCTGAGGGTTCGCTCGGCCCTAAGTAAGGGTCGGGTGCCCATCACACCCCAGCGAGGTCGGGGTGTGACAGAGTGGTATCAGAGCAGGTCTGTCCTAGGGGTTGTCTGCAAAGTCGTGTCTGGTAGAGTCCTGTTTATGGTATGTTGCGCGCCACATCTATAAATAAGAGACTACGGGGCATCTAGGGATTGTTGATCTTCTTTGAATCCTGGATCGTGCGATAGAGCCAGCTGTAGGAAAGGAATTTCCTTTTTACTAACCCTTGATTTCAGCTGAAGAACGGTATCGACAGAAGAAAGTGGCCGATGATATTGGAAGCTACACTGTACACAGGTAAGCAACGGTCCGAAAGGGGCATGTTGGATAAGGTAAGAATATTGAGATATGATTGAAAAATAAGGTTGAAGAATGAAAGATAAGGTAGGTAGGAAAGTAAACAGGAAAGTGTAACAGGTGCAGTTTGAATTGGACATGTGAGGTAAGTCTCGACATCTTTATACTTTTACTTGAAATTGTTAGGCCTGTGTGGCTATGATACGATATGATATATATACGTATATATGTTGGCCCTGTGAGGCATTGTTGGTATTTCCTGCGTGCAGGTTTTGGGATAGTAAGAAGTATAGAAGAACCTCTACCCAAATTTTCCCAGAAATGTAAAGAGGGTAAGAATTCAATAACAATAGTGCGGTTGCAATATTTTGGATACGTCAAAGAAAGGTGTAAGGTGGTTTAAGGCAAAACTACAGAGACATCATTAGTACGGAGAGCAAAAGCCATAATTGGGACCCGATACTATTGGAAGGTATGAAGGAAGAATGTAAAGTAAAGCATAAAGACTAGTGAGACAACGCTAAGATATTTTCTGGGCTGATTTGAGTACCTACACATACTCGTGTAAAGCTTGCAATAAGATGCATGATAGGAGAACTAAGAGCAAATCTGAGTAAAGAGGCAATAGAAGAGTTTAGTCAAAAAATAGAGAAACGACACGAGATAATATGCTTAAAGTGTTATAAGTGGGATTAAGGGAAATTGCAAAATGACTTAAGTGAGATGGTCAGAACGAGCTAGTTACAAGAAGACAGTGAATTTAAAGAGGACGATCAAGAAGAACTCGACTTAAGCTTCAAGTGTAGATGGACATGGTAAGTTGCAGTCGATTACAGAGGTAGCTAAATAGTGTCTACTATATTTGGAAGATCAATATTAACAGATGTCAGGTGGAGAATGGAATTAGGCTAAGTAAAGAAAGGCACAGCATGATAGATGAGTTCAAGTTACAAATGATTCGTTATAACATCACCAGAAGCAGTATACTTATGTAGGACTAATTTGACATTCGGGGACGAATGTTCCTAAGGGGGGAAGGATGTTATACCTCGTAAGAGTCCGTGCTATTTTAATTAAGACAAGAAAGAATGAGTTAAGAAAGTTCAAGGAAAGTTAATCGCGTTAGTAAGAATATCGTTATATATATATGGTTGCCTTAAGTATCCCGAGGTGACATCGTAACCTAAAGGATTTGAAATCGCGTTATGAGCGTATATGAGTATGTATATGTATGTATAAGAGGTTACATGAGGGTCGGAAGAGGATTAGAAGTTAAACGAAGCTGAACGAAATGAATCCAAACAACTTCAGAAAATATCTCGGACCAGATTTTTAGCCCATATTGTTGGAGGCATATCTCCTAGTATATGAGGAGTTTTAAGGTGTTTCAAAATTCTAAAATGAAGTTCATCGAGTATAGTTTCTAACGCAACAAACCGCTCGTCAAAACGATATCTGGATAAGCAGATATGGACGATGCAAGTTGGGCTGGCGGGGCAGAAAATTGTGACCCGATCCAAACATTCACATTTCGGCCCATGAGGCCCATTAACGTCAAGTATATAAGGAAAAATTATTTGAGGGCTTTTCATTTAACATGAAATCTTCCAAGAACATTAGAGAGAGAGAGAGAGAAAACTTCAAGGCTAAGAAGGTCATTTTGATCAAAATCCGAGCCCCGAATCCCGAAGCTCATGAAGAGAAAAGCATTGTACGTTGAGTTGCCTTCAATTTGAGCTAAATATTGGTCTTGGGGAATGAAATTTTCGTGTTTGAGCTGCTTCTAAGGTATTTATAAGATTCATTTTATGTTATTAAAGTTTTTATTTAGAGTTTTAACGAATTAGAACGGAGAAAACAACATTATAAACTCGTTTGTTGTTTTGTTGAGATTTATGGATTAGGGGCTGTTTTAATTGAAATTGATGGACTGATTTGAATTAATATTTTGGTTGTTGTAATCATAGATTATGTGATGAGAATGAAGGAATTTGAAGGTTAGAGTTGGAGTTAAAAATTGTTGTGGGTTGTTGTAAGGATTATAGAGATAATAATGTGGTTTAGTTGCATATGAATAGATGATGTGGTGTCGTGTGGCTGTTGTTGTATTTCTCAAAAATTTGCTGAAATGATTGCATGGAATAAGGTATAAGAAGTGCATACGGGCTGCTTGGTGTATTGCAAGTGTTCGTTAGAATTTCGGGCATCGTTATGTTATAGTTGGGGGCTGTTTTGATATGTTGTTGTTCTTGTTGAAATAAAAGAATTGAAGATATGGTTGTGTCCATATGTTATTGTTGGTATTTCTGTGTCAACAGGAGAGCAATTGAAAATTCGGATAGGCGAGTTTATAGGGGAAATGCTGCCGAAATTTCGGTAGGCAATTATGTGATTAAGCTTAGATTCTTGAAAAGCTTGAAATTGACAATTGGTAAACATGACCATTTGTAGATTCTGGACGAAATTGGAATTGAAGCCAAGCGAGCATAAGGCGCAATCGAGGTATGTAAAGCCTTCCCCTTTGTTCTTTGGCATGTCCTAGGTGTGCTATGTGGAGATTTTAGCCTCGGGGGCAATTCTGCTCATCGGATACCGAGATTGATTTCTTGGTACTATTCATTCAATTCAATTGAACTTCAAAAGGTGCTTTTGTTGAAAAAAAAAAGTGGTTAAACCTCCATAACTTTCACAAATGTAATCCAATCACTCCGAAACTTTCCTGGATGACTCCGTAGAGTCTAATGGGCGTGATTCATGTCCGCCACCCCGACTTGACCCGAGGTGGGCCCGTTACCCCCGGCGCCCCTCCTATGGTTTTGTTTGTCTCACTTCGGTGCGACAAGTCTAGGGACTTATGGCTATTGTCCCGACTACTAAACGGGAGATATTTTATCTATCCTGAGACGGATTTTAATTATTATTGAACCAACTGCGGGGACAGAAACCCTGATATGTGCTGTATGGCTTTAGCCAATGTACTCTTGTCCGGAGTTCGCAGGTAACTCCTGGTTATTATGCTGTTTACTATACGATAGGTGTTACGACCACCTTCATGAGCATTATAAAATGTTTTTGACATCTAAAACGTTTTGAAAACCTTACCCTGATAATTTGGATAAACTACTTATCTTCTGTATTTTCTGATATACGATTTTGGCATACCTGAATCTTGTGTGATGCATGATCCTGGCACGTGTGATTTATGTTTGGGAAGTAGTGATTTGGTATCCTGTATGGTTGTTTTCTGTTTCACCAAGTCCCGGGCCGGTTATGTGAATATGCGCATATGTAATATTGGCCGCTGGACCCTCGACCGCGGGGTGTCCGACATTGACAGCTGGACCCTTGACCGCGTCATGCCGGACGTGTGGCATTGACTGCTGGACCCTTGACCACGTCTGCTGCACTTGTGATTGTGCCTGACATAGACCGCTGGACCCTTGACCGCGGTATGTCAAATGTGTGATTGTGACCGCTGGACCCTTGACCGCGGTATGTCAAATGTGTTATTGTGACCGCTGGACCCTCGACCGCGGTATGTGTGATTGTAACCGCTGGACTTTTGGTCGCGGTATGTGTGATTATAACCGCTGGACCCTTGGCCGCGGTACGTGTGATAGTGACCGCTGGGTACTTGGCCGCGGTATGCGTCGTAGCGACCGCTGGACTTATGGCCGCAGAAATTGTGCGTTGATTCTTTTATATGTGTGAAACAAAAATGTTTTTCAAAAGAAAGTAAAGCATTTTGACATTCTAACTGCCGTATTTGCCTGCTGGAACCTCTTGGGTATGACCTGTGCACTAGAAGCGACCCTGTGGCGACCTGGTTATTCGTGCACACCCCAGTGCACTGTCCATTGCGCCCCTCACTAAAGGGCCGAAACCTGAGGTAAATGTATACTACCTGTGCTTGTGTAAGTTATGATTCTGCATGCATGGTTCTGACTGTTACATTTCTGGACAGCGGATTCGGAGAATGATTCTGTTGGTGTTGCTTCTGCATGATTGAGCCAGACTATGCTTCAGTCGGCTATAGTTCTACACCCCTAGCTTCGGTTGTGGGTATGTCAGTCGCACTCTGTGCCCCGATCCGCACGATGATCCTGCCAGTTTGGCTTTGTACCTCTGTTTCATATCACGATTCAGACGGCTACACCCCGTGCTTATGATATATATCGTGGTCCTGGCCACACACTCTGTATTTCCGTTTCGGACTCGGATCCAATACTACCTGTTCTATTTCTATACTTCTGGCTCGGTTTTGCTTATATTGTTATATTTCCGCTTTACATACTCGGTACATTTCCGTACTGACCCCCTGTTCTTCGGGGGCTGCGTTTCATGCCGCGCAGGTACTCCCAGTTGAGTTGAGGACAGATGGAAGATGTTCTAGTGCAGATGGCAAGCTCCATTTGTTCCCGGAGTGCTGCCGAGTCAGATTCTGTATGTTATGCTTTTGGGATCTTACTAGAGACTTTGCAGACAGTGTCGTGGGTATTGGTTGTCGATCTGTGTACGTAATGAATTTTGTATGATCACAAATTTTTTCGGCTTGAAAGCCACGAGAAAGAATATTTCTGAAAGAAATGTTTTGCTATGTACTTTATTATTTGTTTTAAAGAAAAAAAAAAGAGTTGACGTGATTTTATGTGCAGCGAGAGTCTGAGGGTTCGCTCGGCCCTAAGTAAGGGTCGGGTGCCCATCACACCCCAGCGAGGTCGGGGTGTGACAGAGTGGTATCAGAGCAGGTCTGTCCTAGGGGTTGTCTGCAAAGTCGTGTCTGGTAGAGTCCTGTTTATGGTGTGTTGCGCGCCACATCTATAAACAAGAGACTACGGGGCATCTAGGGATTGTTGATCTTCTTTGAATCCTGGATCGTGCGATAGAGCCAGCTGTAGGAAAGGAATTTCCTTTTTACTAACCCTTGATTTCAGCTGAAGAACGGTATCGACAGAAGAAAGTGGCCGATGATATTGGAAGCTACACTGTACACAGGTAAGCAACGGTGCGAAAGGGGCATGTTGGATAAGGTAAGAATATTGAGATATGATTGAAAAATAAGGTTGAAGAATAAAAGATAAGGTAGGTAGGAAAGTAAACAGGAAAGTGTAACAGGTGCAGTTTGAATTGGACATGTGAGGTAAGTCTCGACATCTTTATACTTTTACTTGAAATTTTTAGGCCTGTGTGGCTATGATACGATATGATATATATATGTATATATGTTGGCCCTGTGAGGCATTGTTGGTATTTCCTGCGTGCAGGTTTTGGGATAGTAAGAAGTATAGAAGAACCTCTACCCAAATTTTCCCAGAAATATAAAGAGGGTAAGAATTCAATAACAATAGTGCGGTAGCAATATTTTGGATACGTCAAAGAAAGTTGTAAGGTGGTTTAAGGCAAAACTACAAAGACATCATTAGTACGGAGAGCAAAAGCCATAATTGGACCCCGATACTATTGGAAGGTATGAAGGAAGAATGTAAAGTAAAGCATAAAGACTAGTGAGACAACGCTAAGATATTTTCTGGGCTGATTTGAGTACCTACACATACTCGTGTAAAGCTTGCAATAAGATGCATGATAGGAGAACTAAGAGCAAATCTGAGTAAAGAGGCAATACAAGAGTTGAGTCAAAAAATAGAGAAATGACACGGGATAATATGCTTAAAGTGTTATAAGTGGGATTAAGGGAAATTGCAAAATGACTTAAGTGAGATGGTCAGAACGAGCTAGTTACAAGAAGACAGTGAATTTAAAGAGGACGATCAAGAAGAACTCGACTTAAGCTTCAAGTGTAGATGGACATGGTAAGTTGCAGTCGATTACAGAGGTAGCTAAATAGTGTCTACTATATTTGGAAGATCAATATTAACAGATGTCAGGTGGAGAATGGAATTAGGCTAAGTAAATAAAGGCACAGCATGATAGATGAGTTCAAGTTACAAATGATTCGTTATAACATCACCAGAAGCAGTATACTTATGTAGGACTAATTTGACATTCGGGGACGAATGTTCCTAAGGGGGGAAGGATGTTATACCCCGTAAGAGTCCGTGCTATTTTAATTAAGACAAGAAAGAATAAGTTAAGAAAGTTCAAGGAAAGTTAATCGAGTTAGTAAGAATATCGTTATATATATATGATTGCCTTAAGTATCCCGAGGTGACATCGTAACCTAAAGTATTTGAAATCGCGTTATGAGCGTATATGAGTATGTATATGTATGTATAAGAGGTTACATGAGGGTCGGAAGAGGATTAGAAGTTAAACGAAGCTGAACGAAATGAATCCAAACAACTTCAGAAAATATCTCGGACCAGATTTTTAGCCCATATTGTTGGAGGCATATCTCCTAGTATATGAGGCGTTTTAAGGTGTTTCAAAATTCTAAAATGAAGTTCATCGAGTATAGTTTCTAACGCAACAAACCGCTCGTCAAAAAGATATCTGGATAAGCAGATATGGGCGATGCAAGTTGGGCTGGCGGGGCAGAAAATTGTGACCCGATCCAAACATTCACATTTCGGCCCATGAGGCCCATTAACGTCAAGTATATAAGGGAAAATTATTTGAGGGATTTTCATTTAACATGAAATCTTCCAAGAACATTAGAGAGAGAGAGAGAGAGAGAACTTCAAGGCTAAGAAGGTCATTTTTATCAAAATCCGAGCCCCGAATCCCGAAGCTCATGAAGAGAAAAGCATTGTACGTTGAGTTGCCTTCAATTTGAGCTAAATATTGGTCTTGGGGAATGAAAGTTTCGTGTTTGAGCTGCTTCTAAGGTATTTATAAGATTCATTTTATGTTATTAAAGTGTTTATTTAGAGTTTTAACGAATTAGAACGGAGAAAACAACATTATAAACTCGTTTGTTGTTTTGTTGAGATTTATGGATTAGGGGCTGTTTTAATTGAAATTGATGGACTGATTTGAATTAATATTTTGGTTGTTGTAATCATAGATTATGTGATGAGAATGAAGGAATTTGAAGGTTAGAGTTGGAGTTAAAAATTGTTGTGGGTTGTTGTAAGGATTATAGAGATAATAATGTGGTTTAGTTGCATATGAATAGATGATGTGGTGTCGTGTGGCTGCTGTTGTATTTCTCAGAAATTTTCTGAAAAGATTGCATGGAATAAGGTATAAGAAGTGCATACGGGCTGCTTGGTGTATTGCAAGTGTTCGTTAGAATTTCGGGCATCGTTATGTTATAGTTGGGGGCTGTTTTGATATGTTGTTGTTCTTGTTGAAATAAAAGAATTGAAGATATGGTTGTGTCCATATGTTATTGTTGGTATTTCTGTGTCAACAGGAGAACAATTCCAAATTCGGATAGGCGAGTTTATAGGGGAAATGCTGCCGAAATTTCGGTAGGCAATTATGTGATTAAGCTTAGATTCTTGAAAAGCTTGAAATTGACAATTGGTAAACATGACCATTTGTAGATTCTGGACGAAATTGGAATTGAAGCCAAGCGAGCATAAGGCGCAATCGAGGTATGTAAAGCCTTCCCCTTTGTTCTTTGGCATGTCCTAGGTGTGCTAGGTGGAGATTTTAGCCTCGGGGGCAATTCTGCTCATCGGAAACCGAGATTGATTTCTTGGTACTATTCATTCAATTCAATTGAACTTCAAAAGGTGCTTTTGTTGAAAAAAAAAGTGGTTAAACCTCCATAACTTTCACAAATGTAATCCAATCACTCCGAAACTTTCCTGGATGACTCCGTAGAGTCTAATGGGCGTGATTCATGTCCGCCACCCCAACTTGACCCGAGGTGGGCCCGTTACCCCCGGCGCCCCTCCTATGGTTTTGTTTGTCTCACTTCGGTGCGACAAGTCTAGGGACTTATGGCTATTGTCCCGACTACTAAACGGGAGATATTTTATCTATCCTGAGACGGATTTTAATTATTATTGAACTAACTGCGGGGACAGAAACCCTGATATGTGCTGTATGGCTTTAGCCAATGTACTCTTGTCCGGAGTTCGCAGGTAACTCCTGGTTATTATGCTGTTTACTATACGATAGGTGTTACGACCACCTTCATGAGCGTTATAAAATGTTTTTGACATCTAAAACGTTTTGAAAACCTTACCCTGATAATTTGGATAAACTACTTATCTTCTGTATTTTCTGATATACGATTTTGGCATACATAAATCTTGTGCGATGCATGATCCTGGCACGTGTGATTTATGTTTGGGAAGTAGTGATTTGGTATCCTGTATGGTTGTTTTTTGTTTCACCGAGTCCCGAGCCGGTTATGTGAATATGCGCATATGTAATATTGGCCGCTGGACCCTCGACCGCGGCGTGTCCGACATTGACAGCTGGACCCTTGACCGCGTCATGCCGGACGTGTGGCATTGACTGCTGGACCCTTGACCGCGTCTGCCGCACTTGTGATTGTGCCTGACATAGACCGCTGGACCCTTGATCGCGGTATGTCAAATGTGTGATTGTGACCGCTGGACCCTTGACCGCGGTATGTCAAATGTGTGATTGTGACCGCTGGACCCTCGACCGCGGTATGTGTGATTGTAACCGCTGGACTTTTGGTCGCGGTATGTGTGATTATAACCGCTGGACTCTTGGCCGCGGTACGTGTGATAGTGACCGCTGGGTACTTGGCCGCGGTATGCGTGGTAGCGACCGCTGGACTTATGGCCGCAGAAATTGTGCGTTGATTCTTTTATATGTGTGAAACAAAAATGTTTTTCAAAAGAAAGTAAAGCATTTTGACATTCTAACTGCCGTATTTGCCTGCTGGAACCTCTTGGGTATGACCTGTGCACTAGAGGCGACCCTGTGGCGACCTGGTTATTCGTGCACACCCCAGTGCACTGTCCATTGCGCCCCTCACTAAAGGGCCGAAACCTGAGGTAAATGTATACTACCTGTGCTTGTGTAAGTTATGATTCTGCATGCATGGTTCTGCCTGTTACATTTCTGGACAGCGGATTCGGAGAATGATTCTGTTGGTGTTGCTTCTGCATGATTGAGCCGGACTATGCTTCAGTCGGCTATAGTTCTACACCCCTAGCTTCGGTTGTGGGTATGTCAGTCGCACTCTGTGCCCCGATCCGCACGATGATCCTGCCAGTTAGGCTTTGTACCTCTGTTTCATATCACGATTCAGACGGCTACACCCCGTGCTTATGATATATATCGTGGTCCTGGCCACACACTCTGTATTTCCGTTTCGGACTCGGATCCGATACTACCTGTTCTATTTCTATACGTCTGGCTCGGTTTTTCTTATATTGTTATATTTTCGCTTTACATACTCGGTACATTTCCGTACTGACCCCCTGTTCTTCGGGGGCTGCGTTTCATGCCGCGCAGGTACTCCCAGTTGAGTTGAGGACAGATGGAAGATGTTCCAGTGCTGATGGCAAGCTCCATTTGTTCCCGGAGTGCTATCGAGTCAGATTCTGTATGTTATGCTTTTGGGATCTGACTAGAGACTTTGCAGACAGTGTCGTGGGTATTAGTTGTCGATCTGTGTACGTAATGAATTTTGTATGATCACAAATTTGTTCGGCTTGAAAGCCACGAGAAAGAATATTTCTGAAAGAAAAGTTTTGCTATGTACTTTATTATTTGTTTTAAAGAAAAAAAAAGAGTTGACGTGATTTTATGTGCAGCGAGAGTCTGAGGGTTCGCTCGGCCCTAAGTAAGGGTCGGGTGCCCATCACACCCCAGCGAGGTCGGGGTGTGACAATATATATATATATATATATATATATATATTTTAAATAATTTTGACTACTTTAGATAATAATCGCGATACTTCAGTTGGATCTTTTCTCGTCATTTTCAGATGTTTTCATTCTTCAATGATAACTTCAGTTGGGATCTAGGTCGGGCTATACCGCATTCTTGCGAAACCTTCACACCCCAGTCTTGTTTTTGTTTTCGCAAGCAGGATGCTATTAATGAAGACCATGTTTTCAAGTGCGGGGTCATTTTTGTTTCTCATGACATCCGCTATCCCTGAAAATTTAGGATCACATCATTTTCACATAATACGGTGACTGTCGCAAATCTTGTATCGACTGCATCGTTATCCTCATACGAAGCCTGCGGTATACCAATTCGGGACTGCATCACTTATAGACAAAAATACCAAAATGAAGACTGCACATCAGAGTGCAGTATCATATTCCTTTCATGATGACTACTAACCTCTCTGTCCAGAATTACAACATTTAGTCAGAATATTCAAGTTAACAACTGCATACTCAAGTGCAGGGCCTTTTCTCATGACAACCGCTATCCCTGAACAAGAATTACATTAACTTGAGATGAACTGCAGTAGCGATCGCAAATCTTGATATAGGAATCACATTCGTATTTCAACGATTGTGGATATCAACCTCGGAATTATGCTACCTATTTTTTGCTTTATATCGACGGCAACTACAGCCCCTTCGGCACGAAATCGTATCGTCCAAATCGTCATTTTGAGGAATGAAGCTTACCTCAATGGCAAGACTGACACGCTCCTTTTTTGACTCTGAGGAAGAATACCCGTCCATCGACAGGGTTCACATCTTTCAAAAGGACTAGACTCTTTCGTAGTGAATGCGACACTATCAACTCTTTGTATTCAAATCTTAGATTGTCAGGATGAAACCGTAACCACCCTCTGGGCCAGAATTAAATCATCTTTCCTGACATACCATGTCGACGATCAAAAATTTGATGACAAAATTATGTCACCTGATTCAGGCGAGAACTACGCTTACCAAATTTAAGTCGTCTAATCAGTCAATGTATCAAGGCAAGCCATGTGATGTCTAGGCCGGGGCCTCAATACCTTGATACAATACTGTGTAGTGGAGACCAGACTATGGTAAATTATGATTATATCTTTCAGTAGTTTATAAATTTTCTTTTCTAAAAATTCTGTGCTCTGCAAAATGAACAAACTCGTCAGTGTAAAATAACTTTACTTAGGGAGGATTTCGTTACCCTTTTGTATACAAACTCGTCAGTGTAAAATAACAAACTCGTCATCTTCATTTTTCTCGTCGTTATTGTCCCTGTTTCAAACATCTCTAGCAAATAAGTTAGTGTAAAAACATCCATGCTTTTGTTCCTGCACCCACGGAAAAATTTGTCAGTTTCCTATGTGGTCGTCTGCTTTCCCTGCACATGGACTTCTTTTGTTCACACTTCGGCAGGAAAGAATGCTTGATTTTTGGAAACCATTTATTTTGCAAAGAGGGAATTTTTGGGCGATGATTTTCGAAAACATATATATTTGTAAGAGATACATCTATAGTAATGATAGTTTTGAAAATGGAATATTTTAAAATTTTCGAATCCCTTTTGAAAATGTTTCCCCAGTTTATACATGTCTTTGTACTAACTCAAATTTTACTATGTCGAAAGAATTTTTGAGACCCTCTCAAAAATTCTGCCCCAGTGTAAGAGCGTACTTGTTGATTCTGGATTTTACTGCATCGAAGGAATTTTTGAGATCCCTCTACAAAATTCTGCCCTAGTGTAGAAGTCCTAATCAGTTCTTTCCTTTGAACTGTTATATTGAAAGAATTTTTGAGGTCCTCTCAAATATTCTGCGCCAGTTCCCACATGGGGTTATCTTTGACTTTCTCTTGCTAAAGTATCTCTGGGTTTCCTAGGGTTTATTGGGAATTTTATTTGGGATGACCGAGC
This sequence comes from Lycium barbarum, assembly GCF_019175385.1. NCBI lineage: Eukaryota > Viridiplantae > Streptophyta > Magnoliopsida > Solanales > Solanaceae > Lycium > Lycium barbarum. The sequence goes on from NC_083348.1 coordinate 31,336,292, forward strand.
TCGAGAGAGCGCCTACGTATCCCATTTGGGGAATCAGGTCGAGATGTAGTTCGAGGTAAATATATTGGAAATTTTGGTGAGACCAAACTCAAAGAGCGCCTATGTATCCCAAATGGGAATCAGGTCATAACGTAGTTCAAAATACATGATTTTGGATTTTTGGGTTAAAGTGACTGAGCTTGGAGAAGCGCCTATGTATCCCCTTATATATATAGGGAATCAGGTCCTCACGTAGCTCGTATATAATTAGGGTTTGGTTTTTTCTAAGAATGCAAAATTACAAGCAAAGGAAATGTAATAAAAGCAACATAAACTATAGAAGCTATAAATCTCTGAAGTCGTCTTCGTTCTCACACGTAGTATTTCTTGATGGCGTCTGAATTTATTGCTCTTGGCCACTCTTGGCCTTCTATTTCAGTAATGAAAATTTCTCCTCCTGATAACACTTTTCGTACCATATAAGGCCCTTGCCAGTTAGGTGAGAACTTTTCTTTGTATTCTTCTTGATTTGGGAATATCCATTTGAGCACAGGTTGCCCTATTTGGAAAATTCTGGTTCTCACTTGTTTGTTGAAGGCTCGCGCTTTGTTTGAATAATTGACCATGGCAAACGACGATCAGACCAAGCGAAAACATCTTCATATTCTTTCAACACACTTCGATACCCTTCTTTCTCAGACTCTGTCAAATGTACACTTATCCTGGTTTCTCGAACCATTTCCTCGTTCCCTAGATAAGCTGCCTCTAATTCCTCTAGGTTTAGTGTCGGCCTATTTTCATATTCCTCTTCGACGTCTATTAACCCTTCTGGTTTAGTTATCTCTTCTTCTTGATCTTTGCTTTGTTCGTCATCGTTCTTAATTGTTTCATAACATGTCATGACATTATTTGTGGCATCTGTGTTATTACTGTAAAGCAAAGTAACACAATTATCAATTCAATTATGTATTTATATATGTATATAAACTATACAGGTAAAGTAAAACAATTTTGTCTTATTGTAAACTCTGAGGCGTTTTCATTGAAATTTAAAAAGAGCGATACAAACCGTGGTCCTGACTCAGAATGGAACATCGAGCCATTTCCATTATTAAACAACATGTAATAAGGAAGTGTAAAATCATGAAAAGGCGGTAAGCCGGGCCTCAAAGCCGACTTTCGCCTTTTTTTTAAAGTGAGCATTCTTTCTACCGCAAGGTGAACAACGGGGTAGAAGTCCATCCACTTGACATTTCTCCTGGCTCAGAATGATGAATCTTCGGTGCTTCAAAGCATTCTTCAATGATGGCTGCGCATTCCTCTTCCCAAAAAAGCATTCTTAAATCCTATTCTGGATCCTCGCCGCCGTACCTCAATGGGCATGCAATGAAGGACTGATATAGACGAGGAAATGGCTTTCTTATTTTAACAGGACCTCTTGGTCCATGTTCTGCTTCTTCTTCTTCTTCTTCTTCTTCTTCTTCTTCTTCTTCTTCTTCTTATTCCTCTTCTTCTGCCTCACACGGCTTGTATCCAACCCCAAGTCGATATTTCCCATTTTGGATAGCTACTAGTTTTCTAATTCCCTGTACGTTCCTTCCCAGACCTTTCCCAGGCTCAAACCCATTTCTTTTCATAGTCCTGGCAACCATTTTCTAGACTGGTGGCATAGGGATATCCTCATTATCCCCTATGCGATCTAACATGGCTAATTTAATGGTGTGAAAATCAGTATCGCTTGGAGATTTTTCTATGACCAGTACTGAATTGTCCGGATAGTTATGGATACTTTCTTTACCGTGAATCATGACTTCTTGATCATCCCAGATGAATTTGAGAGATTGATGCAATGAAGACGCCACAACCCTAGCGGCGTGCAACCAAGGTCATCCCAACAATAAGTTATAACTTGTTTTGATATCCATGATAATGAACTCCACAACAAACTCTGCGAGACCCATTTGTATGTGCAGATCTATTTCTCTAATTGAATCACTGGTTGCACCATCATAAGATTTTACATTTGTTCGACTCTGGCGGATTTTGCCAACATCACATCCAAGCTGTTTCAAAGTCGTCACAGGGTATACATTCAAGCCAGCCCCTCCATCAATCAGTACTTGAGGGATAATCTTATCCCGGCATTTGATTGTTATGTGGAAGGCCTTGTTGTGGGTATTACTCTCTCTTCGTAATTCATCATTAGAAAATGATAGCATATGCACTCGTACAACATACCCTACAATCTCGGCCAATGTTGCACTTGTAGTGTCGGCGAGTACTTGGACTTCATCCAAAGCTTTCATTAAGGCTAAGTGATGCTGAGACGAACTGAGTAATAATGAAATTACTGACATCCTGGTAGGAGTCTTATGCAACTGCTCAACAATCGAATAATCTTTGACTAGCATTTGCCTCAAAACGTTTTCAGCTTTACCTTCAGTGATTGGTCTTTTCTGAGGATTTTCGCAACGTGGCGCTTCGAGTACATGCTCTTCTGGAGAATAACACCTTCCAGACCTGGTCATACCCTGAACCACAGTAGTTATCTCTTTTCCTTTATTGACCATCGTCAGGTGCGTTAGTTTGATCACAAAAGGTGCATTCTCAACTGGCCCTGATGTTTTGAGTACGAACAACTCGTTTTGAATTTGAGTGACTGTTGAGGGATATTTTAGCACAAAGGGATCTTTTTTGGCTACAACAGATGACTGGGACATCTCTTATTTCCTTGTCATGGGGCCTAACACTTCTTTTTCCTCTTGTAAGGACAATGAGGCGACGGTGCTTTCCAATCCTTCAATATCTGGACAAATGATTGCAGGGGTCTCTTCCCATTCATCACCTCTTTTTATCATGGAATTTGATTCCCTTCATGCTTCGGGAGGGGATTTGTGTCCACATTTGGAGGTGTTGGCTCCAGGATAAGCTCATGATTGTCAATCATATCTTGTAGCTTGTGCCTTAAGTTTATGCAATATTCGGTAGTATGGACAACTTGGTTAGAATGATAGGCGCAAGTGAAATCTGGCCTGTACCATCGATCCTTGAGGTTAGTAGGTTTTGTTGGAACAACATTCGTTCGACCTGCGTCTCTTAGTTTGGCAAACAAACTAGCCCTTGATTCTGGTAAAGAAGTGCACACTCTCGGAGGTTTCTTTTGGGGTGCATCATAGTTTGCTAGTGTAGGCTGGTCTTGGAAAGTCTGGTTTTGTGGAGCTTAGTTATTGTGTGCTGGCATTTGATAATTTGGTTGTGGAGCTTGGTTGCTAGGTGCTGGTATTTTGTAATTTGGTTGTGGAGCTTGGTAGCCAGGTTGTGCATAGCACATAGACATCTGGCTATATTGGGGTGAAGTAGTTATATAGCTGGTTGGTGGAGGCGATTGGTAGTTGTCTTGATTTTTGCGAATTATCTCTTTTCCTCAGCTTTTTGGGCTAGTAGCTCTAGAAACGTAAGTTATACCTTCTTTCTTCTTTTTTACCGCTCATGGCGCTAGATGCACCTGCTCTACTAGGACGCTGACAATCCTGCCGGTCTTGAGGCTATCTTCGATGTCTTCCCCAACGACAACTAAATCTGCAAAGGAGCTCCCTTTCATAGTTATCATTTTGTCAAAACAATCAGCTTCTTGCTACTGTATAAATACAGCTACCAACTCAGCTTCAGTCATAGGTGGTAGTAAATGCGCTGCCTCATCTCTCTAGCGACTGGCATATTATCTATAGGTTTCGGTCGATTTCTGATGGATTTTCTCCAATGAGAAGCGATCAGGCACATTTTCCACATTGAAGCAGAATATCTCCATGAATGAACTTGCCATCTCCTCCCATGTCTTCCATCGACTGATGTCTTGTGAGATGAACCACTCCATAGCTGTTCCTGACAGACTTCGACTGAATAATCTCATGAGCAAAGCTTCGTTTCCACCACTCCCGACCAAATGGTCGCAATAAGCTCTCAAGTGGGCCCTGGGATTGCCCAACCCATTGAAATGGTCAAATTTGAGAATTTTGAAACCTTTGGTAAACCCAAGTCTTGATGTATGCACAAGTCAGAGTATCTTAGCCTCTCTTTCTTCTTAGAACCCTGCTCTAGGTCAGCGATCTCCTTCTTGATTTTGTCTATTCTAGCCTCAAAGAACATTTCCATGTTCTCCAGTTTTGGTGATGAGTCAATATGGGTGACATGGTCTTGAAAGGTAACATTTGGTTGCACAGGGCGGGTTGTAGGAGTTCCCACTGCCCGAGGAGTTCGATAAGCGTTTGGGTTATGGGATGCTGTAGCATGAGCAGGTATTTAGAAAGCTGGAGTTTGGTGGGAGGAACTGCCCACATGGGTGGTGCGTTGGTGCAATGGAGTTTGAAAAGTAGCTCCAGTCTGAGTTTGTGGGAAATGGTCAGGGATTAGTAAGTCTAAATTTGGGAAAGTGGGTGCAAACCTTCTAGCCTCCGTATTAGTAGCATTTTCTTTTTCATCCCTCAGGCGGGCTGTTTCTTCTCTAGCTTCAGCTAATTGCCCTATTAGCAGGTTAACAACCTCTATCAAAGGCATTCGATCTAAGTCAGCGGTTGGGGTACCCTCGATTAAGGCAGCTCTATTGTGGTTATCATTTGGTGGCAGAGTCTCAGGCATGTCTTCTTCTTGTAGAGGGTTTAAGGACGCGGCAGCAGCTTTTGATCGAGTAACTGGTGCTAGCTAATCGACCCCTGTCTATAAGAGAAAATAACTCAAAGGCTCCTAAGTTAGCCTTAGTTTAGGCACAAAATGCAAAATATCACATTGTTTGCAGTTTATAGCACTTGGATTCATATATCTTATTTCAACTCTTGATTGATTTACATTTCAAGGTATTTTGGTCGTTTTGTGTTTTCAGGGACATTGATTTTTTGGTACATGGTCTTCATGGTTTATTTGCTTCTACCCATCTATTATTAAGAAGGATTTTAATTGTTATGATAAAAGGACCGAGTCTTAAATAGACTGCCTGCGTATTCCACCAAAGGGAAATCAGGTTCGTCCGTAGTTCAGGAGTACACAGAAAAGGTTTTTTCATATGCTACTCGAAACTTAGTTTTCTACCCTAACCAAGCCTTATGTAGGCTTCCCACGTATCCCCAACGGGACATCAGGTCGGCGTGGTTCCGTTTACATAAAAGGGAAAGGGATATTCCTCTTAATTGAAAGCAGTAAAGGGATACTTAGATTATTATACCCAACCAATCCTAGGCAACTTTTCATTGTCTTCTCATCTTCATCTTTTATCCTTGTCTTCCTGTGACAATCCAAACGTGGCTCTCATTCACGAGATGTTCTAATTCCATCTTGACATCCACACATTCTTCAATGTCGTGGCCAGGGCGACCATGGTGAAATACCCCTTTCTCTTGGAGGTCCTAGGCGACTCTGATAGGGTTACGACACTGCTCTTATCTGCTTCACACTACATAGTAGGGACTGAATCCTGACATATGACTTCTCGAATTTGGAGAAGCCGCTTCTCCAGAACCTAACCCCCGATATTTTTTCTGGATGATTTCTCCCTTAGTCATGGGTCAAGAAAGAGTGGGGCCCCCATAGTTGGCTAATTCTCCCTTGTTCAATCCATTGGACCAACTTCATTTCCAGTGCTCCATACTCATTGGCTATTTGCCTCGACTGGCTTCGGTGGTAGAGGTATTTCTCGTGGATCATAGAAGGAGCACACGGTGGCAACATATTTTGGCTTTACACGTAAACTCCAAAACTCCCCAAAGTCTCTAAGAGTTCCCGTTTGGACATTTCTACTGGCGCACCCCAATTGTACGATATTGTGCCCTTGAGAACATTTGTGCATGAAACTAGAGGTTCCTCGAGCTGAGATTCACGCGCGTCTCCATAAACTTCCTGCTTCAAATTGGGGATAAGCAAATCATCGTCTCAATAGGGTATGGGGTCAAGCCCTTTTTGTTGACTGAGTGGGACGTAACTCCCAAGTGGTGGTTCCGACACTTTTCCCTGTTATACCCGATTGGCAGGGTGTTTCTTAGTTAGTTCCTCAACATAAGCTAAGAGAGTTTCAGCTTCTTTCATCTTCTCATTGGATGGCCTAGTGGTCTGGACAGCTTCTTTTATTCTAGCAGTAGCTAGGGCTAGGCGATCGTCCCACTGTCGGTTTTTCATACTTGTTGCTTCCCTGTCCTTATCGTCACTGACTAGATTGATGTAAGGGAAAGTTGCACTCATGCTGTCCGGAGTTTCTTTTTCCTATTAGCAAATCAACCTTTTAAGAGTGGAGCTAAATTAGTTTTGTGGGTTGTCTTCTTGGTTTTTCTTTTAGGTAGTGTCCGGAATGTGGACCAATCAAGAGTTTTACTAATACATATGATTTTCACACAAAACAATTATATCAAATAAGCAGTTAGACAATGTATAATTCGTTTCCTATACCTCTTTACTCCAAGGCTACTAACGCATGAAGTAAAATTGTGCCATATGTAAAACAAATTTATTGTTTCCCAAAAGTAAAAATCCCAATGCTTTTCATTAATAATATCTTTCCCAAGTGGGATTATAAGGCTTTAAAGTAAATGAATGCAATAATATCAAAAGAAGATTCACTACTCGGATCGAAATCTACTCCCTTATAGTCAGTGCCTTCTTAGCCCTTCGAAGGGCGGTCTGAATGGCTACGTGGGCTGGCATCAATGCTATCCCGATGCACTAACTGCTCTGAACATCAATCAATGGCATCCTTGTATCTATGGCTCCTCTAATAAAGGTGTCGAGCCTCTCCAAACTTATCAATGAGGCATCCACCTCGCTTGTCAAACTCTCTATCACATTTTGGTCGTATTCTATCTTTGCCTGATAGTTTGCCGCCCTTTCTTCTGCTCGTCGTTTAATCCCTCTAACCTGAATCGCATTCGCGGCTTCTCTATCCTCAGAAAACTTATAAAGGTTTGGTCCTGGAGTGGAATTACCTACTAACTAAGCCCTAAGCCACTCATAGTAATCTTCGTCATGACTGGGATTATTTGGATCCTCATCCAACTTATTTTCTCTCATTACATTCTTCCAATCCTTTTTGGCATCCTGAATACCCTGGATACATTCTTCTTCGTAATCTCTCACAAACTCTCCCATATCTCCAACATTTGGGATAATCTATCTCATACCAAACTTTCTAAGTACTTTCAATGGTGCATAGGGTCTGATCCCCCTAATGCCCATAAGAGGTAAATAGGGACGCCTAAGACTCTTTACACAAACAGTCTTGGAATGAAAATCAGGTACTATCCACCTGATATGTTATTCACTTAGTCTGGAAAAGATGTGAGGCCATCCCCTTTTATCTTGAACCCCACAAGGCACAACAATGACTCTCAAATCATCCTCTCTCAGGGCCGGATCTCGGCGGGAAGATAAATCACTCCTATCTAAATGCTAATGTATTCACCATTGGACTAAGAGGTTGCAACCCTGGAAGTAGTAATAATGGTTGCGGCACTTTCCCAAAGCTCAGTATATATCTGATAGGATGATAGGGATGATGTCAAAGTATTTGGTAAGCCCATTCGTTGTAACCCCTCTAAGAACAACATGGGCAACAAACACGACCCGGGTGTCAATGTCTACGGAGGCATTTAGTGGAAATACCATGGTTACGAATAGGCAGGTAATAAAGGCTAGTGTTTGGCTAGCTTCCTAGGCCTGGAGTGAAGAAAACTCAAGGATGTGGTATTCGTACCCCTGTTTGGATGAATATCTCTCATATAACTCTCTAAAGGCTATAGTGGGTCCCTGTGCCCAATCAGCTTTGTTGATAGCAAATATATCTTTGATTTCTTTTGGGGTAGGTTTGTGAGGGATGAGAATATTTTGAGCTAACTTATTTTTGTACCTATTCGCGCTTCCCGCGCTTTCCAAGACATCTCTAATTTCTTCTTAAGTGGGAGTCATCTCTATTTCTCCAAATCTGAACACCATTCTATCATTACCCCAATAACCAGTAATAATCTCTAGCAAACTTAGATCCCCAGTCATACTCATCAATGAAGATAGATGACCTATGCAATCTCTTATTTTAGATCATTAGTCAAACCTTCTCACCACATTACTAAACCCGGTGGTGGGTCCATAGTCATATCAAACTTCAAATTAGGAGATATCTGCAAGACAGAAAACTGTTAGTTCCCCTCCCCCAGGAACAATTATTATTTCACATAAGGCACAATGATGCTTCCAAATAGCAAGTAGTGAGATGCAGTGCCTTCGGGCTTTTACACCGTCTGGACACAGTAAGGTGTCTATCCTATCCGATTCAGGTAGGTCTGAGATACCCAAACCGGTCTATGGTCTATATCAGTAGGATTTGGCTCCGCTCTATGCTAATTATTCTAGAGTGGTTTTTCAAGGAAATGACACAGGTTACCCAAGCGGACAAGTCAAGTGTGGGTTCCCTGAGGCTGTGGGACGATCGCGTGCCCACTCGACCTTCAGAGACCGCTAAAGAAAAATAACAAAAGGGATTTTTAGTGAAGGTATGACCACAGATCATCCCGCGTCATCACCCTTGGAAAAACGTGTAAAATAAATGCTTGGAGTGGCGGAGTATGCATACATGAATGATAGTTATTTTGCGGGAATTTTAACACAGAAGCAATTTATATCACTCAAAAAATTTATATCACACAAAACAAATAAATTATTGGAACTCTTATGGTTAGAACCTTAAATTTGCCCCAGCAGAGTTGCCATCTGTAGCGGTTCTATTTTTTTTATTCGTATTTGCACTTGCCTTATTTAAAAAGGAAAGTGTCCCGAGAAAGTACGGTTGTCAATCATACTGGGAAAAAGGAAAAATATATTTCTACGTGGATGGTGCTCTAAATGGACATTGTTTTTAGAGTCGCCACCTAACTTATAGGTCTGTTAGGAAAACCAGTCCGAGAGGGTTCTTTTAAAACGGCTAAGTTTTAAAAGAAACCAATCTACACCAATGTCTAGGTAAGGGTTCTAGTGATCCCCCGGGGAAGGTGTTAAGCAGCTCGGTATTAAGAATCCGTAAAATACGGTTGACCTACGAGTTCTAATAGTATGCCATGTAGATATAAGTTGGTTTTTGATAAAACTGCTTTTGTTTATGTTTCCGCAAATAAAAATTGGTCATTCATGCAAAAATAATCCTTTTCAAGAAATAAGAATGGTAGAGTTTTGCCCAAAATTGGGCGTTTTGGGTTTCGGACTAGAACACCTAGGTTAAAACCCGAAGGCGTTAACCTAAGTAGAACACTACGTAAGCCCACCCGAGTTCAGAAAAAAGGTTTTTTTTTTTGTTTTTTATCAAGTGTAGAAAATAGTTTTAAGGCATACTATTAATAACCGTTTGTTAATCATATTTCACGTTTTAGCTCAATTTATTCCTTTTAAAATTTAAAATTGTCCAAGTTTTATAACAGTCCAAATTAGTCCAAATAAGTCCCAAATCAGTCCATGAATAATTTATAGTCCATAAGCCTCCATAAAAGTCCATAGGTTTTTAAAAAGTCCAAATTAGTCCCATAATTCATGAAAAACAAGTTATTTTTGGTCCAACATTTATAAAATCAGTCCCCTTTCATGTTATATCAATTTTCTTCAAAAATGATTTTTGCAAAGTACGAGAATCAGGTTTTGACGACTTTAATTGAGTAATAACCAATTTAAGGATGTCCTAATTTTATAAGCAAATAATTATAAATTGAAGTACAAAATATATGAGATAGAGAGATTGGGCCGACCAAAACCAATAGGAAAGGTATTATGCAACGGGGTAACCTCGGGTCCAAAATGCATACGCTCCATATTTATGCTCCAAGAAGTAGGTGACTCGATCTAGATGTGTTGGCGAACCCCGTTGGGGCCCACCAATGGATTTTAGGTGGACAAAGACAATGAAGGGTATACACAACATTAGAATACATCAGTGATTTTAAACTAAGTACAAAAATTCAAAGGCTACAATAATTATTATAACGCCAAAAATTTAATTGCAACATTATTGGGCCGGGCCAAAATATGATAATCAACTATAGCAATGTAACATCCCGTAAATCCGTATGGAATATGAAAGCGTTATACGAGTCATTTTGAACCTTATAAGTTAGGTTACATTCACAATTCGGGGCTTAGAAACCAAAACGGGAATGTTGGGATGAAAATCCCGCTGTCACGGTAAAACGGGGGATTTACGTCACTTTGTACGACCCGGCCTTTGGGGCGTACATTTGTGGGTCAAGGCGGAACCTCACTTGAAAAATAAGGGAGAGGACGGGCAGGAAGTACAGCCCGTACATTTCGGGCGTACTTCCCCCGCCTCTTAACATTGCTCACTGGAATTTTCAGGGAAGGTATGGCTTGAATGAACGGCCCGTACATAGAAGTACATCCCGTCCTTCTTGGACGTACTTCGCCTGTGTTCATCAGAAACTATATAAGCGTGGGTTAAGTTATTTTATTGACTTTTTCATCTGTTCAAAAACCTAAGTATGAAAATTATTTCTCTAAACCTCCTAACTCAAGGGAGTAGCAAGATAATCTATTTGAAGAGAATTCAAGCTAGGGTTTGGGTGATTATCCTCTAGGAAAGTAACTTGTTGAACTACGTATAACGTAATTAAGGTATGTCACTCTTTTGAAAGCTAGTTTTAGATGTATGTCTCCTTTTGAAACTAATCTTGGGAGTATAAATTTCATTCAAGGGCTCTTTATTGAATAAAAAGGTGAACCTTTCATGATTTGAAACTCTATTTCCTGCTTTGATTTTGGTTAATGTGCGTCAGGGGACAAGCCCACATTAAACCTAGTTTTATCATGCTCTACATACGTATATAAGTTTATAAATGTTTTTCCTCTATAACAGATGATCAATAATGATGGCTTAGGGTTGGTAATGATATTTTCATGCTGCATTATGACATTGAAATCTTGGTTAAAGAAGTGTAAACGTTTTCAAGACACTCTTTGAAATGATTTATCTTTATGATATGGCATAATGAACCTTAATGACCATTGATGATGTGACTACCGGGAAACAAATAAAGAATTGGCTTATATGCTATGAAAGTGGTTGTTGTGTTGCCCTAGCTACTCGGGAGGAAGGGTAGTCACTATGCATCCTAGTGTGGTAATGCCTAGCCATTCGGGAGGAAGAGTGGCCACTGTCGAGTTCGCCACCCGGGGTGCGATTTATGCCTAGCTATTCAGGAGGAAGGATAGCCATCGAGAATTACATATTCCGGTGTGGTGCATTGTGTTTAGGGAACCTCTAAGGTCATCCCTTCTATGTTATTGATTCTTGGGCCTTTATTGGCAAGTGTGATATCCTTATCCTTTTATGGAACTATTGTTGATAATCATGATCAATTCAAAAAGCATATTTGAAAGTTGTAACTTGACAAAAGGCTTTATAATCAGTTTCGATAATTCTTATTGAGATATACAAGCCGAATAACTGATTTCGCATTGTTTCATACTATCCTTAGGACTGATTTCTTTAAGTATTATTGTACTTTATTTTCATATTACTTGTTGTCCCCGAGGCACTCATGAGTATGAAGTACTCAGGGATACCATTGTTGTTTTTTATGGTTTGTTAGGTATTAGAGAAGAGAAGGTTCTTGATACTCAAAACTCATAGGAAGGACTTGTTGTTACTGCTGACTTGGTTAGCCCACATGTTCATTCGTGGGACACCCCTTATCATATTTATTTACTATTCTAGTTTTCTTCGGGCTGCGTCCCGATGTGTCAGACAATTACTCTTTTATCTTAGAAGCTCCATTGTGCACATTCGTGTGGGTAGTTGTTTAGTTTTTGTAACTCTTGGGCGTTCGTCCCGTTTTGATTAAGTTTTATAATATTAAAGACTTCCGTTGATTTAATTCATATATTATGATTTACTTGTATTTATTTTATATACTGTTGGAGGTGAATATTGAACCTGGCGGGTTAAATTGTTGTTATTACATCTTTGAGGTTCTTCCGATGTTGTTTATGACGTCGGATGCCGGTCATGTCTAGGGTGGGTTTTGGGGTGTGACAAGCAGCTAAAAAGTATAATAAGGTAGCCCAGATTTGAAACAGGCCCATCAGTAATAGTAATGGCCCAAGGAGAAATGCCTAGGAATTTTCTAAGTGTCGAGAGTTGTTGTACACTTGATATACACCAAGTATACATTTTATGGAGAGCAAAACCTTAATGGCATACCCTCCAAGTATACTTGATATAAATCCTACTTAATCATTTCAATTTCTAGAAATCAAAACTAGAGTAAAATCCCCAAGAATTTCATTTTTTAACCAAGCACTTTAGACTACCAATTGGTTTTAAAGCATAGCAAATTCCTGCTAATCAGTGTCCATACAACACCTAAAGGATAGCTATATTTACTTCGATTCAGCGCAAGGTCTTAACACTAATACACACATAAGTCTATAGGGGTGTCAATATACCAAGCTAAGTAAAGTAGAGGGCTTGGAAGACAATATCCACAACAACAAGAATATAGCAGCAAACATGGGATTCCTAATGACAGGATCAAACCACAAGGATGCAAAATGAGAGCAGGGTAAAGTTATGTCACAACTAAGCCAAAGAAACAAATCAAGGCAGGCCGGAATCCTATACTGACTCTCAGTTTCATAAGTCAAAATGACAAGGTGAAATGGAAGGGATAGACTAGTTTTAACATATAGGGTACATGACACTCAATCTTAGGCTCAAAATAGACACAATGGACATGGTTTAGGCAAGAAACAGATAGCACATGATAGCATTCAAATAAAAAAATGCACAGTAGAGGAAATGACCGTCTCAAAACAGGTATCACACCTAGTTATCCTCAAACAATTTTGACCTCATTCTTGGTCTACTTTTACTAGTTTTCAATGGCCTATGTGTGGTAGGAAATCTCAAGCACACTATGACCCTATGTTTAGTAGAAAGAACAAAATCCACAAAGAGCAAGTTTTATGAATCACTACAAGTAAGTAAAACATAAGGAAATCTCAGAACTTCAGAGGCAAGAATCAACCTATAAACTATCCTCAATCCCTTCTATTTCAATTTTAATACAAAAGGCAAGTTCTTATAACCTTCTTATCCTTATTCCTTTATCACAATCCCCAGAAACCAAGTTAACAAATACACACTAGATTCAGGGTACTTAAACTTTCAGAGATTAACTATGCAAGCTTCAAAATTTTCAGCTTTCATTTTAATCTAATTCTCAACCTAGATAGTTTCAAACAGATTCAAGAAGGTCATTTTTGTCTTTATATACTTAGCAATGTTCAGGAATGACTGAATAAGGCAAGTAGGCAAGCAAACAAGTAACTAATCTAGTCTTATTTTTAGCAATCAAAGTAAATAATGTCAAATGGTCTACAAATTCATTTTTTTGATTAACATCAAGTTAAGTAGTGGCGAGAATCATTATCAGTTTCACTCATACAAAAAAAAAAAAAAGGTGTCACAGAATCAAGTAGCAAGTATAAAACTATTTTCCTAGGTTAATTTTAGCTTAAACAGGTCTAGGTACATGTCACAAGTTTATTACTATTTTCTAGGCTTCTAGATTCTAATTTCTGGCTAGCTTTAAGTCATAGGGGTCTCAACTAATCACTAAGATTATTTTAGTTCATAGTCAATCAGTTTCCTGAAGCATCAACGAGATTCCCAAATGATGGTTTACACTTACTATTATTTAGAATTTACACACAAAAGTCCAAAACAAAATATAACAATCAGCAGGGGTCTTATTAAGTTACAAAAAGTGATTAAGAGAAGATAAAACAAGGTCACAAGAATCAGGGGAGTATGAGTCTATCCTAGGTGTAAATATGGATGAATTAAGGTCGCAGTAAGTCACAGACAATAGGGAGTTCACATGGAAACACTTACAAGTTCAGAGAAAACTAAACTATGGCCATCTAGGATCATGATTCTATCCTAGGTCATAAAAACATCACACTTAGGCTAGACAACATAAAAAAGAGTAAAAACCATATGCATAGATAGGTCTGAAATTGCAAACAGCTAATAGGGCAAGTATAAGCAAGCAAGCACCCTATTTGTTTTTAAAAGCAAATTTTGGTCTCAGTTTTAGCATGACAGTAATCTCAATCAAGGTTCAAATCATAATCAACTCATAGCACAGTTTCAGAAAAGAAATTTTAATCAAAGATCAAGTCACCAAGAATCAAGCACACAAAGAGAAGAAAAAAGAAACTGAGCTACTACTAAGCACCATTTTTTTTTACTTTCTAGGTTTAGTTTAAACCTTTTTTAAACTTCTACTTATTCAACAACAAGAATACATGAAGTTTGCCTATTTAACACTTCAAATTCTAAACAAATACATAAACGGTTTTTATAACAATCTTGGTGAAGGACTAGTAAAAGGAAGGAAGACAAGTTATCACAAGAATGAGACCCCCTCACAATAGTTTAGGTATAACCAACACAAATAGATTTAGCAATAAGCTTCAAGATTTCAAAACTCTAATAAGCAAGAACGTTTCAGGGACTCAAACTACCTTTTCAAAAAAATATTAGACTGCTTAAGCTGATTCATGAACAATAAGAGAAAGAGGATCAGTTTCAATTTCTATAAACTTAAGCTTAGCAAATTTCTGGAAGATTCAAGTTCTTTATAATGAAACCAAGTTGGAAGCCATGTATTAGATTTATGAAAATCATTTAGGTCAAGAACAATTCCAAACAGGCAACCAAAAAAAACTGATTCAGTCTAAAATTAACAAGACAAGATCATTTTCATAGCATAATGAGCAGAAATTAGTAAGAACAAAGCGAAGTACCTAAATTTCTAATGAAAACAATACCAAGTTCTAACAAAAATCAAAATAACAAAGCTAGAATCTCAAACAACCTACTATAACAAGACTAAATTCACGATACAATCAATCATGTCTTATCCTTTAAGTTCCAAAAATCCAGAAAAACAAAGATAAACTCAAACATCATTCAAATCAACTCAGTCACATTATAGCAACTTAAACATTATCAAAACTATGTTATCAACTAGACTAAGGAAAAAATGTATTCAAATCAACTAACCAAAATCTCAAAGCACATATTTAAACAATAAGACAGTTATTCAAGCTCATATAAGTACTAAAATTGAATAAAATAAGAGAATAGCGATATTACCTCTCGAAAAGGCAACCCAAAGATCAAATGGAGAGATTGAATCAATGTTCTTCAACAACAATCAGTCAAAAACTTTTCACAAAGCCTTTTTCCCCTTGATTTTAAGAATATAATATAGTATTTTCGAGTAATATCTTAGATATTATAGTAGTATATTGTAGTATATGTATAAACTTGGTAGTATAGGTATATAAGTAGTAGAGTTTTAGGTAGATTATTATGAAGAACTCAAAAACCATAGCAGTCGAGTAGTATAAGTTCAATCAAAAAAATTAGACCTCAAAATATCACAACTTCTTTCTATTTATAGCATGCAAAAATCAATTTAAGGATAAAAATGGAAGATTCTAGGTTTCCCTAACCGAATTTCCCCCTAAATTCCCAATCTTATCACAAAAATCAAATTCAAACAAGTAATGACAAAATAAATACAGCACATCGTACTAAATATTTGGTAAGCCCATTCGTTGTAACCCCTCTAAGAACAACATGGGCAACAAACACGACCCGGGTGTCAATGTCTACGGAGGCATTTAGTGGAAATACCATGGTTCCGAATAGGCAGGTAATAAAGGCTAGTGTTTGGCTAGCTTCCTAGGCCTGGAGTGAAGAAAACTCAAGGATGTGGTATTCGTACCCCTGTTTGGATGAATATCTCTCATATAACTCTCTAAAGGCTATAGTGGGTCCCTGTGCCCAATCAGCTTTGTTGATAGCAAATATATCTTTGATTTCTTTTGGGGTAGGTTTGTGAGGGATGAGGATATTTTGAGCTAACTTATTTTTGTACCTATTCGCGCTTCCCGCGCTTTCCAAGACATCTCTAATTTCTTCGTAAGTGGGAGTCATCTCTATTTCTCCAAATCTGAACACCATTCTATCATTACCCCAATAACCAATAATAATCTCTAGCAAACTTAGATCCCCAGTCATACTCATCAATGAAGGTAGATGACCTATGCAATCTCTTATTTTAGATCATTAGTCAAACCTTCTCACCACATTACTAAACCCGGTGGTGGGTCCATAGTCATATCAAACTTCAAATTATGAGATATCTGCAAGACAGAAAATTGTTAGTTCCCCTCCCCCAGGAACAATAATTATTTCACATAAGGCACAATGATGCTTCCAAATAGCAAGTAGTGAGATGCAGTGCCTTCGGGCTTTTACACCGTCTGGACACAGTACGGTGTCTATCCTGTCCGATTCAGGTAGGTCTGAGATACCCAAACCAGTCTATGGTCTATATCAGTAGGATTTGGCTCCGCTCTATGCTAATTATTCTAGAGTGGTTTTTCAAGGAAATGACACAGGTTACCCAAGCGGACAAGTCAAGTGTGGGTTCCCTGAGGCTGTGGGACGATCGCGTGCCCACTCGACCTTCAGAGACCGCTAAAGAAAAATAACAAAAGGGATTTTTAGTGAAGGTATGACCACAGCTCATCCCGCGTCATCACCCTTGGAAAAACGTGTAAAATAAATGCTTGGAGTGGCGGAGTATGCATACATGAATGATAGTTATTTTGCGGGAATTTTAACACAGAAGCAATTTATATCACTCAAAAAATTTATATCACACAAAACAAATAAATTATTGGAACTCTTATGGTTAGAACCTTAAATTTTCCCCAGCAGAGTTGCCATCTGTAGCGGTTCTATTTTTTTTTATTCGTATTTGCACTTGCCTTATTTAAAAAGGAAAGTGTCCCGAGAAAGTACGGTTGTCAATCATACTGGGAAAAAGGAAAAATATATTTCTACGTGGATGGTGCTCTAAATGGACATTGTTTTTAGAGTCGCCACCTAACTTATAGGTCTGTTAGGAAAACCAGTCCGAAAGGGTTCTTTTAAAACGGCTAAGTTTTAAAAGAAACCAATCTACACCAAAGTCTAGGTAAGGGTTCTAGTGATCCCCCGGGGAAGGTGTTAAGCAGCTCGGTATTAAGAATCCGTAAAATACGGTTGACCTACGAGTTCTAATAGTATGCCATGTAGATATAAGTTGGTTTTTGATAAAACTGCTTTTGTTTATGTTTCCGCAAATAAAAATTGGTCATTCATGCAAAAATACTCCTTTTCAAGAAATAAGAATGGTAGAGTTTTGCCCAAAATTGGACGTTTTGGGTTTCGGACTAGAACACCTAGGTTAAAACCCGAAGGCGTTAACCTAAGTAGAACACTACGTAAGCCCACCCGAGTTCAGAAAAAAGGTTTTTTTTTTTGTTTTTTATCAAGTGTAGAAAATAGTTTTAAGGCATACTATTAATAACCGTTTGTTAATCATATTTCACGTTTTAGCTCAATTTATTCCTTTTAAAATTTAAAATTGTCCAAGTTTTATAACAGTCCAAATTAGTCCAAATAAGTCCCAAATCAGTCCATGAATAATTTATAGTCCATAAGCCTCCATAAAAGTCCATAGGTTTTTAAAAAGTCCAAATTAGTCCCATAATTCATGAAAAACAAGTTATTTTTGGTCCAACATTTATAAAATCAGTCCCCTTTCATGTTATATCAATTTTCTTCAAAAATGATTTTTGCAAAGTACGAGAATCAGGTTTTGACGACTTTAATTGAGTAATAACCAATTTAAGGATGTCCTAATTTTATAAGCAAATAATTATAAATTGAAGTACAAAATATATGAGATAGAGAGATTGGGCCGACCAAAACCAATAGGAAAGGTATTATGCAACGGGGTAACCTCGGGTCCAAAATGCATACACTCCATATTTATGCTCCAAGAAGTAGGTGACTCGATCTAGATGTGTTGGTGAACCCCGTTGGGGCCCACCAATGGATTTTAGGTGGACAAAGACAATGAAGGGTATACACAACATTAGAATACATCAATGATTTTAAACTAAGTACAAAAATTCAAAGGCTACAATAATTATTATAACGCCAAAAATTTAATTGCAACATTATTGGGCCGAGCCAAAATATGATAATCAACTATAGCAATGTAACATCCCGTAAATCCGTATGGAATATGAAAGCGTTATACGAGTCTTTTTGAACCTTATAAGTTAGGTTACATTCACAATTCGGGGCTTAGAAACCAAAACGGGAATGTTGGGATGAAAATCCCGCTGTCACGGTAAAACGGGGGATTTACGTCACTTTGTACGACCCGGCCTTTGGGGCGTACATTTGTGGGTCAAGGCGGAACCTCACTTGAAAAATAAGGGAGAGGACGGGCAGGAAGTACAGCCCGTACATTTCGGGCGTACTTCCCCCGCCTCTTAACATTGCTCACTGGAATTTTCAGGGAAGGTATGGCTTGAATGAACGGCCCGTACATAGAAGTACATCCCGTCCTTCTTGGACGTACTTCGCCCGTGTTCATCAGAAACTATATAAGCGTGGGTTCAGTTATTTTATTGACTTTTTCATCTGTTCAAAAACCTAAGTATGAAAATTATTTCTCTAAACCTCCTAACTCAAGGGAGTAGCAAGATAATCTATTTGAAGGGAATTCAAGCTAGGGTTTGGGTGATTATCCTCTAGGAAAGTAACTTGTTGAACTACGTATAACGTAATTAAGGTATGTCACTCTTTTGAAAGCTAGTTTTAGATGTATGTCTCCTTTTGAAACTAATCTTGGGAGTATAAATTTCATTCAAGGGCTCTTTATTGAATAAAAAGGTGAACCTTTCATGATTTGAAACTCTATTTCCTGCTTTGATTTTGGTTAATGTGCGTCAGGGGACAAGCCCACATTAAACCTAGTTTTATCATGCTCTACATACGTATATAAGTTTATAAATGTTTTTCCTCTATAACAGATGATCAATAATGATGGCTAAGGGTTGGTAATGATATTTTCATGCTGCATTATGACATTGAAATCTTGGTTAAAGAAGTGTAAACGTTTTCAAGACACTCTTTGAAATGATTTATCTTTATGATATGGCATAATGAACCTTAATGACCATTGATGATGTGACTACCGGGAAACAAATAAAGAATTGGCTTATATGCTATGAAAGTGGTTGTTGTGTTGCCCTAGCTACTCGGGAGGAAGGGTAGTCACTATGGATCCTAGTGTGGTAATGCCTAGCCATTCGGGAGGAAGAGTGGCCACTGCCGGGTTCGCCACCCGGGGTGCGGTTTATGCCTAGCTATTCAGGAGGAAGGATAGCCATCGAGAATTACATATTCCGGTGTGGTGCATTGTGTTTAGGGAACCTCTAAGGTCATCCCTTCTATGTTATTGATTCTTGGGCCTTTATTGGCAAGTGTGATATCCTTATCCTTTTATGGAACTATTGTTGATAATCATGATCAATTCAAAAAGCATATTTGAAAGTTGTAACTTGACAAAAGGCTTTATAATCAGTTTCGATAATTCTTATTGAGATATACAAGCCGAATAACTGATTTCGCGTTGTTTCATACTATCATTAGGACTGATTTCTTTAAGTATTATTGTACTTTATTTTCATATTACTTGTTGTCCCCGAGGCACTCATTAGTATGAAGTACTCAGGGATACCATTGTTGTTTTTTATGGTTTGTTAGGTATTAGAGAAGAGAAGGTTCTTGATACTCAAAACTCTTAGGAAGGACTTGTTGTTGCTGCTGACTTGGTTAGCCCACATGTTCATTCGTGGGACACCCCTTATCATATTTATTTACTATTCTAGGTTTCTTCGGGCTGCGTCCCGATGTGTCAGACAATTACTCTTTTATCTTAGAAGCTCCATTGTGCACATTCGTGTGGGTAGTTGTTTAGTTTTTGTAACTCTTGGGCGTTCGTCACGTTTTGATTAAGTTTTATAATATTAAAGACTTCCGTTGATTTAATTCATATATTATGATTTACTTGTATTTATTTTATATACTGTTGGAGGTGAATATTGAACCTGGCGGGTTAAATTGTTGTTATTACATCTTTGAGGTTCTTCCGATGTTGTTTATGACGTCGGATGCCGGTCATGTCTAGGGTGGGTTTTGGGGTGTGACAAGCAGCTAAGAAGTATAATAAGGTAGCCCAGATTTGAAACAGGCCCATCAGTAATAGTAATGGCCCAAGGAGAAATGCCTAGGAATTTTCTAAGTGTCGAGAGTTGTTGTACACTTGATATACACCAAGTATACATTTTATGGAGAGCAAAACCTTAATGGCATACCCTCCACGTATACTTGATATAAATCCTACTTAATCATTTCAATTTCTAGAAATCAAAACTAGAGTAAAATCCCCAAGAATTTCATTTTTTGACCAAGCACTTTAGATTACCGATTGGTTTTAAAGCATAGCAAATTCCTGCTAATCAGTGTCCATACAACACCTAAAGGATAGCTATATTTACTTCGATTCAGCGCAAGGTCTTAACACTAATACACACATAAGTCTATAGGGGTGTCAATATACCAAGCTAAGTAAAGTAGAGGGTTTGGAAGACAATAGCCACAACAACAAGAATATAGCAGCAAACATGGGATTCCTAATGACAGGATCAAACCACAAGGATGCAAAATGAGAGCAGGGTAAAGTTATGTCACAACTAAGCCAAAGAAACCAATCAAGGCAGGCCGGAATCCTATACTGACTCTCAGTTTCATAAGTCAAAATGACAAGGTGAAATGGAAGGGATAGACTAGTTTTAACATATAGGGTACATGACACTCAATCTTAGGCTCAAAATATACACAATGGACATGGTTTAGGCAAGGAACAGATAGCACATGATAGCATTCAAATAAAAAAAATGCACAGTAGAGGAAATGACCATCTCAAAACAGGTATCACACCTAGTTATCCTCAAACAATTTTGACCTCATTCTTGGTCTACTTTTACTGGTTTTCAATGGCCTATGTGTGGTAGGAAATCTCAAGCACACTATGACCCTATGTTTAGTACAAAGAACAAAATCCACAAAGAGCAAGTTTTATGAATCACTACAAGTAAGTAAAACATAAGGAAATCTCAGAACTTCAGAGGCAAGAATCAACCTATAAACTATCCTCAATCCCTTCTATTTCAATTTTAATACAAAAGGCAAGTTCTTATAACCTTCTTATCCTTATTCCTTTATCACAATCCCCAGACACCAAGTTAACAAATACACACTAGATTCAGGGTACTTAAACTTTCAGAGATTAACTATGCAAGCTTCAAATTTTTCAGCTTTCATTTTAATCTAATTCTCAACCTAGATAGTTTCAAACAGATTCAAGAAGGTCATTTTTATCTTTATATACTTAGCAATTTTCAGGAATGACTGAATAAGGCAAGTAGGCAAGCAAACAAGTAACTAATCTAGTCTTATTTTTAGCAATCAAAGTAAATAATGTCAAATGGTCTACAAATTCATTTTTTTGATTAACATCAAGTTAAGTAGTGGCGAGAATCATTATCAGTTTCACTCATACAAAAAAAAAAAAAAAGGTGTCACAGAATCAAGTAGCAAGTATAGAACTATTTTCCTAGGTTAATTTTAGCTTAAACAGGTCTAGGTACATGTCACAAGTTTATTACTATTTTCTAGGCTTCTAGATTCTAATTTCTGCCTAGCTTTAAGTCATAGGGGTCTCAACTAATCACTAAGATTATTTTAGTTCATAGTCAGTCAGTTTCCTGCAGCATCAACGAGATTCCCAAATGATGGTTTACACTTAGTATTATTTAGAATTTACACACAAAAGTCCAAAACAAAATATAACAATCAGCAGGGGTCTTATTAAGTTACAAAGAGTGATTAAGAGAAGATAAAACAAGGTCACAAGAATCAGGGGAGTATGAGTCTATCCTAGGTGTAAATATGGATCAATTAAGGTCGCAGTAAGTCACAGACAATAGGGAGTTCACATGGAAACACTTACAAGTTCAGAGAAAACTAAACTATGGCCATCTAGGATCATGATTCTATCCTAGGTCATAAAAACATCACACTTAGGCTAGACAACATAAAAAAGAGTAAAAACCATATGCATAGATAGGTCTGAAATTGCAAACAACTAATAGGGCAAGTATAAGCAAGCAAGCACCCTATTTGTTTTTAAAAGCAAATTTTGGTCTCAGTTTTAGCATGACAGTAATCTCAATCAAGGTTGAAATCATAATCAACTCATAGCACAGTTTCAGAAAAGAAAGTTTAATCAAAGATCAAGTCACCAAGAATCAAGCACACAAAGAGAAGAAAAAAGAAACTGAGCTACTACTAAGCACCATTTTTTTTAACTTTCTAGGTTTAGTTTAAACCTTTTTTAAACTTCTACTTATTCAACAACAAGAATACATGAAGTTTGCCTATTTAACACTTCAAATTCTAAACAAAGACATAAACGGTTTTTATAACAATCTTGGTGAAGGACTAGTAAAAGGAAGGAAGACAAGTTATCACAAGAATGAGACCCCCTCACAATAGTTTAGGTATAACCAACACAAATAGATTTAGCAATAAGCTTCAAGATTTCAAAACTCTAATAAGCAAGAACGTTTCAGGGACTCAAACTACCTTTTCAAAAAAATATTAGACTGCTTAAGCTGATTCATGAACAATAAGAGAAAGAGGATCAGTTTCAATTTCTATAAACTTAAGCTTAGCAAATTTCTGGAAGATTCAAGTTCTTTATAATGAAACCAAGTTGGAAGCCATGTATTAGATTTATGAAAATCATTTAGGTCAAGAACAATGCCAAACAGGCAACCAAAAAAAACTGATTCAGTCTAAAATTAACAAGACAAGATCATTTTCATAGCATAATGAGCAGAAATTAGTAAGAACAAAGCGAAGTACCTAAATTTCTAATGAAAACAATACCAAGTTCTAACAAAAATCAAAATAACAAAGCTAGAATCTCAAACAACCTACTATAACAAGACTAAATTCACGATACAATCAATCATGTCTTATCCTTTAAGTTCCAAAAATCCAGAAAAACAAAGATAAACTCAAACATCATTCAAATCAACTCAGTCACATTATAGCAACTTAAACATTATCAAAACTATGTTATCAACTAGACTAAGGAAAAAATGTATTCAAATCAACTAACCAAAATCTCAAAGCACATATTTAAACAATAAGACAGTTATTCAAGCTCATATAAGTACTAAAATTGAATAAAATAAGAGAATAGCGATATTACCTCTCGAAAAGGCAACCCAAAGATCAAATGGAGAGATTGAATCAATGTTCTTCAACAACAATCAGTCAAAAACTTTTCGCAAAGCCTTTTTCCCCTTGATTTTAAGAATATAATATAGTATTTTCGAGTAATATCTTAGATATTATAGTAGTATATTGTAGTATATGTATAAACTTGGTAGTATAGGTATATAAGTAGTAGAGTTTTAGGTAGATTATTATGAAGAACTCAAAAACCCTAGCAGTCGAGTAGTATAAGTTCAATCAAAAAAATTAGACCTCAAAATATCACAACTTCTTTCTATTTATAGCATGCAAAAATCAATTTAAGGATAAAAATGGAAGATTCTAGGTTTCCCTAACCGAATTTCCCCCTAAATTCCCAATCTTATCACAAAAATCAAATTCAAACAAGTAATGACAAAATAAATACAGCACATCGTACTAAATCATACTAAAATCCCTAAATTTTTGCAAATCGTACAACAACAAGGATCAAAATAGTACAAACAAGAAAAAATCCAAAATAAATCGTACCAACGTTGTACCAAATCAAAACCTTAGGAAAAAAAAGGACAACACCTGTCCTCAATGATGTGGATCCTTGAGGCATAACAACCTTAATCGTCATTTTGGCATCTTGGTGTGATAGCACAAGATGGCTAAGGGTTCCATGACCCCGGCCATGGCATATCACACAACCTAATGACACGGTTGTTCCTCCCCCAAAGATCATTGGGGTAACACTGGAAGTGGTAGCGCCGTGGTGATGATGAAGAAAAACCCTAGCCGCCATGGCTTTCTCTCAAAAGAGAGAGAAAAAGTTAGGGCAAAGTGAATGTAAATGACGCGTAAAATTCAGAGGGGGGGGGGGTAAGTATATTATTTACCCCCTCCCTTTATAAAATATAACACATACTTTAATAATATAACATATAGTTTAAGTTAATTCGCTTAAAATGCCCTTGTAAAATAATATTTTGACGAAATAAAAATTATAATACGTCGTTTTAAAATACGAGCTTCAAAACGAACCCAATATTGATATACTTCGTAGGAATATTTTAAAATGTGAAAAATGTGGTCAAAATGAGCCGTAATTCGTACGTCATTTTAAATTAACAATTTTTCCGGAATAAACGGAGCGGGATTGTCATGACCCGACTAGGGGGCCATGACGGGTACCCGGAGCTAACTACCGAGCACCACTCATTACGCTAATCATCATACTCATCCTGGACACATATAATTTCCAAGGCAATACATAAACAGACATAAGGCCGAACGGCGACAAAAATGATATACAAGAATATACACTGATGTGTCCATAAGACAATAACTACCCACACATTCGTATCTACGAGCCTCTACTAGTGTACTGAGACATAAGGATGGGACGGGACCCCGTCGTGCCCAAATATATACACAAAATAATATATCAAAAATGGCACCTCCGGAATAGTGGAGTGCTCCTGTAAATCTGCTTAGTAGCTCCTAGGATTCCAGGCCACCTCCCTGTCTACTTGTGGGCATGAACAAAACGTCCAAAAAGAAAAAACGTCAGGACGGAAAATGTATTGAGTATGTAAGGCATGAATAATACTAGCATAATGAAGAAACATTGAAACATGAGGCGAAGATATAACCTGCTTAACTTTTAAAGGAAAACACATGTTATGCATATCACATATACCGTCATCGTTAACCCGCGTCCGGGTAACTATCGCACGCCGCCCACTAGTGGTGTCATGTCTGACCATCTAGGCACGGTGTAATCATAAGCCGCCCGCCTTAGCGGTGTCATGTCCGGCCATCTAGGCACGGTGTTATCTTAAGTCGCCCGCCTTAGCGGTTTCTTGCCCGACCATCTAGGCACGGTGTGATCTCATCATTATATACTTATCATAAAGCATGCACTAGGAATCTATTAAACGCTACAACTCTATCGGGGTGACGTAAGGTCGAGAGCCCCCGATTCCATTATGGAGTGTTCATGCTAATCATATTTCACATTGAAGGAACTAGCATCATAAGGTGACTCGAGCAATAATGAACAACATCAATGAATCATATAAGAATCATTAGCTTCGTAGGAATATCATATCATAAGCTTTAGGACCTCCAGATGTGGATTCATCATTATCATTATCATATTCACGACGCATCTCTTATCTTTATTTCATGAGAAGCTCTTAATAATCATAGACTCATGGTTTCCGGAATATGAGTAAATCATGGAAAGTTAAAAGAAGTCATGCCTTAGAAGAAAAAGCGACTAGCCTCACATACCTTTACGTCTCTCCAACTTTATCAATTAAACACTTTCTTCCAATGTTCACGATTCTACATTCAAGATAAATCGTACTAAGATTAGATAATCGGAAACATACTTAAGCTTAACTAAAGCTAATGAAAATTGGGCATCATCTCCTTTGTTTCTACCATTTCTTCCATAGAATAAGATAACCCTCAAACATCCATAAGGACACTCATGATAACATAATCAACAGGTTCCTTAAGTTAAACATTTTTTACTTCTTAAATCCACCTTCAAGATCATTCATAACCGTACCTATTTTACAACATCATATTCATTCTCATAAAATACTCCTTTAATATCTTTCGTACCATTCATCACAAGATTATACTCATAACATGTCAAGAATCATGATTTATGTCTACTACTACTCAAGAATACTACAATTCTCATATTTGTAACCCATTTTCTACTCTTTTCCATAATCCAAGTATTTCAACCCCTCAATATCCTTAATAATATGAAAAAAACATAAAACTTACCTTAATCACTTGGGAACAAGCCTTGAGTCAATATACTCCCTTAGAATAAAATTCCCCACTTGAATACCAATGAAATTCTTAATCTTCACAAACCCTAGTAGGCCTCCTAGTACATGAATCTCTTAATCTTTGCTTTTGATCTTAGTTTTTGGTATAGATTGGTTCTAGAAGTAGAGGGAGGGTTTTGGAGAGTTCTAGAGAGGTGTAGGGTCTGTTTTTTGGGAGAATAATGGAACAAAAATGTGGGATCTTATATTTATAATTAGGTCTAGAAAATTCTAGATCCACGGAACGACGAGCAGGGTCGACGATCGTCGATGTGTCGACGGTCCGTCGACATGCCCCCTCGAACTGCCGCCTGAGATGTCTAATTGCAGAACCCTATCGACTGTGCCAGCCGACGGCTCGTCGACATGTCGACAATCGTCCTTTGGACCGTCGACGCTGACTGGTTTCAGCAGTTTTTCTGAACTGCTCCGATTCGATTCGTTTCACTTCTAATTCTCTCGTAATGTCAAGAATACATACTTATACTCCTGTACACATACAAGGTAAAATATTTCATGTTCAAAACTCTGGTGCGGATTACCGAACTTAAGGTACACACCACCAATGAGCCAAAACTCCTTGCAACAAAACAGAAGGTGTAACATTCTTCCCCCTTTCGGAACATTCGTCCTCGAATGTTCAAGGCCTCTGGAATTTTTCGAAAATTCTGCCAGAGTTTTCCCTATAATATGGCACTACCATCCTACCACAGCAACCCAAAATAACATTGCCTCACCGGGCTACAATACAATAGCGAGAGAATATAGCCGCGCACGACCAAAAAGCACTAAAAAGAAAGCATCACATACCTCATAACACTGATGTCTCATCTTGAATCTCTTCTGGGGGTGAAACCAAGTGTAGGTACTTGGAATTTATGTTTACTTCCACTTCCAAAGTCATTTCCTCTCGATTGTTGTTGCGCCATAAAACCTTAACTAAGGCTACCTCTTTATTTCTAAGCTTCCATACTTGCCTATCTAGTGTTGCAATGGGTACCTCTTCATAAGCCAACCTTTCCGTAACTTGAACATCATCTACCGGCACGATTCTAGTAGGATCTCCGACACACTTACGAAGCATTGATACATGGAAAACTAGGTGTACTGATTCAATCTCTGGAGGTAAATCCAGTTCATAAGCTACTTGGCCCACCTTACGTACGATCTTATAAGGTCTAATATATCGGGGACTTAATTTTCCCTTCTTGCCAAACCTCATCACGCCCTTCATCGGTGATACTTTCAGGAATACCCAATCATTAACTTGTAATTCTAAGTCTCGCCGACGGTTGTCCGCATAAGATTTCTGGAAACTTTGGGCTGTCAACAATCGATCTCGGATAACCTTGATCTTTTCCACCGCTTGTTGAATCAACTCCGGACCTATTAGTTGTACCTCTCCTACTTCAAACCACCTAATTGGGGATCCACACTTTCTTCCATATAGAGCTTCATACGGGGCCATCTGAATACTGGAATGATAGTTGTTGTTGTATGCGAACCCGATAAGAGGTAAGTGGTCATCCTAACTACAACCGAAATCTAGCACACGCGCCCGTAACATATCTTCGAATGTATGAATAGTGCGTTCGGCTTGCCCATCAGTTTGTGGGTGAAATGTTGTGCTAAGTCTCACTTGAGTACCCAAACCTTCTTGGAAAGACTTCTAGAATTTAGCTGTAAATTGTGCTCTTCTATCTGTGATAATAGATATCGGGACACCATGAAGTCGCACTATCTCCTTAAGATACAACTTTGCATAATCTTCTGCTGACTACGTGGTTTTGACCGGAAGAAAATGAGCTGATTTTGTAAGTCTGTCCAGGATCACCCATATAGAGTCATATTTACGCCGAGAACGAGGTAAACCCACATTAAAATCCATGTTAATCACTTGCCATATCCAGGTTGGAATTTCCATAGCATGTAATAACCCTCCTGGCTATTGATGCTCGATTTTCACTTGTTGGCAATTTGGACACTGAGCTACGAATTCTGCTATATCTTTCTTCATTCCATCCAACCAATACATTAACTTAAGATCGTGATACATCTTTGTCGCTCCTGGGTGAATAGAATACCGAGAGTAGTGAGCTTTTTCTAGAATCCGATGACGTAGTCCGGCAACATTTGGAACACATAGCCTGTGTCGGTACCTAAGAACTCCATCTGTAGAAACTTCAAATGGAGACTTCTCTTTCTCAGGAAATGTATCTCTATAGTGACTTAATTGGGAGTCCTCATATTGGCGCTCTCTCACCTCCATATCTAAAGACAGAATAGATGGGTTGTGAATACCAATTCCTGCATTGCCTGAATCAATTAGACGAACTCCGAGACTGGCTAGCTGATGAAGCTCACGAATTAATTCTTTCTGCTCCAGAGGAACCTCACATAGACTACCCATTGATCTACGGCTATGTGCATCAGCTACTACATTCGCCTTCCCGGGGTGGTATAAAATACTCACATCATGATCTTTCAGTAGTTCTAACCACCGCCTCTGCCGAAGATTCAACTCCCACTGTTTGAAAATGTATTGGAGACTCTTGTGATCTGTATAAATATCAACATGAACGCCATTCAAATAGTGTCTCCGCATATTTAATGCATGAATAACTACGGCCAATTCAAGATCATGGGTCGGATGGTTCTTCTCATGTATCGGCAACTGCCGGGAAACATAGGCAATGGCTTTACCGTGCTGCCTCAACACACACGCTAACCCAACACCATAGGCATCACAATACACAACATAACCATCTGGTCCTTCTGGGAGTGTCAGGACTGGGGATGAAGTTAATCTATCCTTCAATTCCTGGAAACTGCGTTCACAAGCATCAGTCCACTGGAATTTTGCCAATTTCTGAGTTAGCTTCGTTAATGGTGCTGAAATAGAAGAAAATTCTTCCATAAATTCTGCTAATCCCAAGAAGCTATGGACCTCTATCGGTGTTGTGGGCCTTGGCCAAGTCTTCACAGCCTCTATTTTCTGAGTATCAACTCGAATACCGTCAGCTGAAATGATATGGCCCTGAAAAGTTACAGAATTCAACCATAACTCACATTTCGAAAATTTAGCATACAACTCACGAGTTCGAAGAATCCCAAGGACAATGCGCAAGTCATCTGCATGCTTTGCTTTTGTCCGAGAGTATACTAGAATATAATCAATGAACACGATCACAAATAGATCTAAGAGAGGCTTGAATACATTATTCATCAGATTCATAAACACTGCCGGGGCATTGGTTAACCCAAATGACATCACCCGAAATTCATAGTGGCCATATCTCGTTCTGAAAGCTGTTTTGGGAATATCTTCATCTCTAACTCTCACTTGGTGATACCCCGATCTTAGATTAATTTTGAAAAACCATTTGGCACCCTGTAACTGGTCAAACAAATCATCGATTCTTGGAAGCGGATATTTATTCTTTATCGTTGCCTTGTTCAGCTGCCTATAATCAATGCACATCCGTAGGGAACCATCTTTATTTCTCACAAATAAGACAAGTGCTCCCTACGGTGATGAACCGAGCCTTATAAATCCCTTCTCAAGCAAGTTTTTCAATTGCGCCTTCAGCTCGTCCTACTCTGCAGGAGCCATTTGGTAAGGACGAATAGATATAGGTTTGGTGTCCGGCAACACATCAATAGAAAAATCAATCTCTCTTTCCAGAAGAAGGCCTGGAATTTCATCTAGAAATACATCCGGAAATTCGTTCACTATCGGGATGGACTGAAAAGTCGACGGCTTTGCTTCGGTGTCATGAACTCGGACTAGATGATAAATATAGCCTTTATCGATCATATTTCTTGCCTTAAGGTAGGAAATAAACCTACCTCTTGGAGACGTTATATTACCTTTCCATTCAAGCACTAGTTCTCCCGGAAATTGGAACCAAACCACTTTGGTTCTACAATCTACATTGGCATAACAAGAGGCCAACCAATCCATGCCCATAACCACATCAAATTCTAGCATTTCCAGTTCAATCAAATCAGTAATTGTCTGATGATTACATACCACCACCACACAATTCTTGTACACTCATCTAGCTATTACTGGATCACCAACCGGAGTAGATATCTCGAAAGGTTTAATTGGCTCGGGTTTCACCCCAATATGGCCAGCAATATAAGGAGTGACATACGACAAAGTAGAACCCAAATCGATCAATGCATAAACGTCATGAGAGAATATGGATAGTATACTTGTAACCACATCCAGGGAGGACTCAAGATCCTGATGCTAAATACAGGGCTGGGTGCCACCTGAACTGGATGCTCATCTTCTGCCTCTACCGTGGCCTGCCGGTATCTGAGAAGTCTGCCCTACGGGGCGCATAGATGAAGAATAACCAGCCACTGATCCGGTGGGCTGAACCACACCTCTACCGTGCCTCGAGGGACAATCACACATCACTTGCCCAGGCTATCCACAAACATAACAAACATCTGAACCTCGGCGGCATGGACCTGAATATAATTTCCTGCATTGGCTGCATCGTGGCACCGGTGGCCTCTGCTGGCTAGGATCACCTCCAAACTGGGAACCTGAGACCCTCGAACTCTCACCCGAACCAGAATAAATGGGGCGATCAAATCTCCTACCCGCGAACCGAGGAGGTGCACTAGTTGCGGACTGGCCCGAATACTTGGAATATTGTTGCTGACCCCCTCTATACTCACTACTAGCAGATCTGGCCCTCTTACTCTTCCCTCTATCTACATCGCGCTCACCCCTTTACAGATGCTGCTTCTCTCCTAAGTTCTGGGCATGGGCCTGAGTACGGGAGATGTCCATCCCCTCTCGCAATGAAGCTGTTAGGCAATCTTTGAACAAATGTGGCCCTAAACCACTCACAAACTGATGTACTCTATCTCCCATATGGACTACCATGGTTGGAGCATATCTAGCCAATGAGTTAAATTGAAGGTTGTACTCCTGAGCACTCATATTCCCTTGCTTTAGATTCAGAAATCTGTCAGCTCGAGCCCTTCAAACTTCGGGTGGAAAATAGTGACGAAGGAAAGCATCTACAAATTCCTGCCAAACTGGGAGAGGTGCATTTTCATTTCTTGAAGAAATCCAATTAATATACCACAGAACCGCTACATCCCGGAGTCTATAAGATGCCAACTCCACAGATTCAGCATCGGAGGCATAGATGATTCTCAACGTTCTCAGCATCTCATCAATAAAACCTTGCGAGTCCTCATCCGGCTTCGACCCGAAAAATTCTTGGGGATTTAAACTCATAAAATCACGGGCTCTAGCACTAGTCACCCTGTCACCTGAACCCGTACTCTGCCGCTGAGCCTAAGCGGCAACTAGCTGAGTCAATAGCTGTATGGCCTCGGTCATCTGTTGACTCGAAGCATCCGGTGGAGGAACTGGAGGCATAAGAGCTAGAGTAGAGACCCCTCCTTGTTCTTCTAGAATAGGCGGAGTGTGAGAAGTATTGGATAGAGACTCATTATGGGACTCACCCTCCTCTATGTGTATTGGCGGATCTTGTTCAACCCGCCTTTCTGTCTCAGCCTGGCTCTTCTGGGCGGCTGTAGCTTTTCTCTTTACCGGCATCGCTGAAATCATAACACACCATTATAAAGAGGAAAATCTTATAACATGGCTCTACCGCACGATCTAATAAGAAGAAAGACAATCATCTTTCCTAAATGCCCTATAGCCTCTCGTTTATAAGTGTGGCGCGCTTCATACCCATAAACAAGACTCTACTGGACACGGCTCGTAGACACACCCTAGGACGGAACTGCTCTGATACCACTTTTGTCACGACCCGATTAGGGGTCCATGATGGGTACCCGGAGCTGACTACCGAGCACCACTCATTACGCTAATCATCATACTCATCCTGGACACACATAATCTCCAAGGCAAAACGTAAACATACATAAGCCCTCACAACGACAAAAATGATATACAAGAATATACACTGATGTGTCCATAAGACAACAACTACCCACACATCCGTATCTACGAGCCTCTACTAGAGTACTGAGACATAAGGACGGGACAGGACCCCGTCGTGGCCAAATATATACACAATATAATATATCAAAAATGGCACCTCCGGAATAGTGGTGTGCTCCTGTAAATCTGCTGAGTAGCTCCTAGGAATCTGGGCCACCTCTCTGTCTACCTGTGAGCATGAACACAGCGTCCAAAAATAAAAGACATAAGTACGAAAAATATACTGAGTATGTAAGGCATGAATAATACTAGCATAATGAAGAAACAATGAAACATGAGGCGAAGATACAACCTGCTTAACTTTTAAAGGAAAACATATGTTATGCATATCACATATACTATCATCGTTAACCCGCGTCCGGGTAACTATCGCACGCCGCCCACTAGTGGTATCATGTCCGACCATCTAGGCATGGTGTAATCGGAAAATTTGAAAAATTAAAATGCGCATCTTTGTCATGACCGATTTTACTAGGACCTGCGCGCACCTATCATTCCCAGCGCGATAGGCAGACAAAACAACAATAGTGGTAGGCATCATCGGCCAACTAAGCATAGCTAACACAATTCAGATAGGCAGACAAACCAACAAGTATAAGTCAAATGTAATCGAATCCAAGTACACGATATCGCCTAAGTAAAGCATCTAATCCCAAATGTGCCAAGTCTGAATGTATCAAGTCCGAATCCAATAATCACAAGTACAACACCAAAACATCTGGAAATCAAACCATAATGCAATGCAATGCAATAGTGTATGAATGCAATGCAATGCCATGCAAATGCTGTGTACACATGTATTCCGAATGGAAATATCGACATCTCTGTAGCACAACCCAATGTGACTCACGAAGTATAAGTGTCACCCGTACCGGATCTTTGCCCAACAGACAAACGGGACCCCGGATCTTTGCCCACGGGGGTTCTCACCGGTACCATTCTGGGGGACCCACGGAGTTCATGCACTTACTCAAACAACGATTCCGAAACTAACATCGGAAATCGGCCATCTCACGCCACTCAAGTAAAACCGAGCCCAGCTCATCAAAGTGTTTCATGAAATATCATTAGTTTCCCAACAGTGTATCATGAAAATGAGAGTACGTGCAATGCATATATCAACATTAATAATCATGCTCAATATTACAAGTACCAACAAAGGGGAACGCCAACAATATATATCTGAGTCACAAGTACCAACAGTGGGTACGCTAACAATATATCAAAATCAGAAGTACCAACAGTGGGTACGCTAACAACATCATAATCAAGATGATAAAGCATAACCCAATATCTATCAACAACTCATGGCATCAAGCCAACAGAATAGAACAATCAAATCACAACACAACGGGGTGGCCTAGCCCCAAATACACAACAGGGCCTAACCTAAGGAAATATCTAACCCAACTTCATAACCGAAGGTTCACATGCTGTCTCCGAAAATATAGTCTAACTATGTGCTTCGCTATACGAAGTCTCACCAAGGGTAAGCCATAACCTACTTAGATAGCCGAACTGTAAACACCAACAACTCACTTCTTTGCCTTGCCCTTCCGTTGAGCCTCATAACCAAAGTAGTATAGGCATATTCAAAATCTAGATTAGAAACCATGAAGAATGATACTTATATTATAACTATTCAATTTAGGTCAATTCTAACCCTAGAAATTGGGGAAACAGGGCCCACGAGGGAAAAATGGAAAATTCGGAAGTAAAATATCTAATTAAGCACTATGTGATCATAACCCAACAACTAATTGCTATTTTAACTCATGCAATCCCCTAATTTCTAAATTGAAGCAAAACCCCCAATTTGGGTGTAAACCTAACTCTTTGATTCAAGAATTCAACTCTAATAATGGAGGATAAATGATCAATAACCTTAGATACATCATAATCTAGCATAAACCAAACCAACAAATCTGGATTTCGAACCCTAGATGAAATATCCATTAAACCCACTTGGTTCTCATAACTTTAGGAAGATTCTAGAATGGAAGATTTTAGCATGGATTAATGATAACTAGGTGAGATAAAGAATCAAGATTAGGGAGAGATGATAAATGAGTTTACCTCTAAGAGTTTGCCCCAAGAAACCTCTAGGAAAGCTCCCACGATGAACTACTTCGGAATAAAAAATGAATGAAAAGATTTGGGGTTGTATATCATTAAATACCCCAGTAACTGCCCGTCACTGAATTTGCGGTCAACAGGCCGCCATAGCGCCACCGCATTGGCGGTCAGCCCTACCACCATGGTGCCACTGAATTTGAGGCACCGGACAGTGTCTTCCAAATTTGAAATTGAGACCCGGAACCATCCCGGAACCTCCCGAACAAAAACCAAATATGCAGATATACGTAATAACACGCTACGAACACACTCGTGGCCTCACAATTCCCATTAGAGGTATCATTGACCGAGTCAATCCCCGATACCTCAAAACTAACTTTTCAACCCAAGTCTCAAAATGCACCCGAGTGCATTGGGAACCGAACCAAATATGCACACAACTTCTAAATGACCATCCCGACCTCTCTGAATTGACGAATTTATGAAAAGGTCTGTTTACCCAAAAGTCAACTTTGGGTTAACTATTTTTCGCTTTAAGCCTAATTTTCACTAAAAGACACCCAAATCAAATCTAAACACCTCGAGAAGCATATCAATGGTCCCTTCGGGTCAAAAGTGAGCAAACCGAGCTCGAAAAAGGTTCAAAAGTGTCGGAGATGCAATAACGACTAAACGAGTCGTTACATCAGATACCAATTAAACAATCGCTCGTCCTCGAGCGATAAGGAAGAGAGGATGGAAAAAATGCTCAAACCGGCAATAACTAAAGATAGACTTCTCCTTACAGGAAAGATTCTCATCGAACAAAACTGAATCTCAACAATGACACCGAAACCACCAGAACGGTACTTCTCCAACACAAAACCATGGAAAATCGGATGAATATTCGACAGATCTGGTGAAAACTAGCTATTAGAGCATGGGGTCCAACAACAGGTAATCTCAAACAAGCGAAAGCACCTCGGCTCATGTACTAGTCACAACTCTCTAAGCTTAGCTCAAGCTCCAATTCTGATATCTCCATATTCGAGTTTCCCTCGCAACTGATCCTCTAATAAACGAATCATTTTACTCGAATTCTCTGGTTTGGATAAAACCGCAACTCTGAATGCAATCAATAGACCCCACAAACACTTTCCCAAACCATCGCAATCCTCTGAAACATGGTCACAAGCCGTAGCCCATTTCGAACCCATGAAATACTCTGATTTCGCTAACTTTTCTTTCGCACTTACTAGAGTCGTTTTCTCATACCGCGATTCCTTAGAAATATATGAACACACATACCAAAATTCTAAACCCATAACTTACCCTCGCTAGAAAGAATCCTTGATTCATGTGCGATCTCTATGCAATTCCATCAAAACTGATCTTACCGGCAGCCAACTCGGCTAGTTCCAAATCTTCTTAAACCTTCAAATTACAATACGGAAACCATATCACTAAATATCTCGTCGAGCAAACAACTGATCACCATAGAGACCTTTCGGACAACAGTTCCTCCTCAAATCTGTACTAGGCTCATTGTATACCATTATGCTATCCAAGTAACTGTTCTAAAAAAATATCATCAAATCCACTAGGAAATCCTAACAAAGCTCGGTAAGTCTGTCTTACCTCAAATTTGAGCCGAAACGCATCGAATCTTTACATATCTTCCTGGAAATATAACCATAGACTATTAAGCTTAACTCGAACCATGCTGACCCTGAATGAATGCACAACTCTCGAAAACCACCAATAATCATTAGATTGACTCTGAATTTTGAAACCAATCACAGCCATACCACGCATAACAAATCCTGTCCATCACTTTCGACTCCACAAGTAGAGTCCTATCCCAGTTATCAACTTAGTACCGAAGAGCTATACCTTACGATTTCAATCTTCATATTTCTCAACCTTTACCCGATACGCAATTCCAATACATCCCCGAACCTTTCGACGCAAAACCTGAAGCCTCATATAGTAATTATATAACCATAGAACCTCTCATAATATTACCTCAATAATATAACTCTAGTCCACACATGATAGCGATTCCACAATCCTCTCTCTTAAGGCATGCCAATGCATCCACTATAGAATGTCACGAAACTTATCCGACAGTGTACCACCAAGCCATTTCTTATAAACCTCAACATGTTGGTTCACTGAAACTTGCTCCTCACTAGTCGCTGATCAAGAAACTCTATCATACCATATAGTCAATTCCTGTAGATTTCCTTCGTAAGCTCACGCAACAATCACATCTTAACTGGAATATGCAGAAAAATACACCACAATCTATACTGACCTAAGAAATCCCCAAGATATACCTTTATCGTATCGATTCACAATTATCTATACCTTTTCTTAACTCGTCAATTCCTAATTTTCGAATCACTTCACGATTATAGATACCATAATCAATCCTCGAATCCACTTCATCGAATACCACATAATCATAAATCTTGCAACTAGCCGAATTAATCCTGGAGATAGGATCGTACCACACACTCTGCACATTAGCGTTTCCTTAACGCTTACCACTCTGAACTGAACACTCTCTAAATTCGGCGTATCACACAACACTATCACTAATATTCATATGTATCCCACTGAAGCATCCTTGCCCAAATTACTTACTTAATTCCCGAAATGTAGACCGAACTTAACTAAGTTAACCCATCATCGTCCATTCTATTATTTCAAGTACCCATGTTTACTAACCCTTTACTCAAATCTTTAACATCACTAGTCCTCGAAGATTCATCTCTTACCTTAATTATTGAATCTGAATATCTCTAACAACTTGCACGCCAATCCTTTTTATTCGATCACATAAGCCGAGTAATAACACCATTAGTAGCGGGATCTAGCCAATTCTTTTACACAATGAATATAAGGTTCCCAAACTTAGTCCACCACTAATCCCTATTAGTGTATGATATAACTGAACATTCCAACTCATCCATAACTTTCCAACCCACTCTATACTGCACAATCGCAACCGAACTTTCACATCACTAACTCATGTTTTAACGATTTCCTTTTTGCTCTTAATCTCGAAGACATCAATCAACCTCATCGGCCACTCTTTTTACTGAACGTCATGATATAATGCCCCCGCAACCCAAACACAACTCACATACCCCTGTTATCTCACCTCAAGTCTTACGAACCTTAATCTCCTGAACCCAATAGGAAGATGCCTCATTGTAATCCTTCAGTTCCCGTATTTCATTTCGAATCACTTTTATCACTATTAACCAACAAACACTCAAATCCACTCGATCCTCTAAACTAATTATCCATTTAAGCCCGACAAACCACATAACAATATCAATGTTTCTCCTCTCATCTAAGTGAACAACCAGTAGCTCCTCATGTCATTAACTTATCGCATACGCTCATAATTGAAGTCATTTCCATCAATCGATTACTAACTCCTCAAATCCTACAACCCAATCAAATTTATCGATCAAACGATGTACCCATAGCATTCACCTAATAATCGACTTGTCCTTTAATATCAGCTAACTTATATCAAGAATAACCCTTAGCACTAAACAACCATGCCAGATACCAATTTTTTTTCTTTCCAATCTCTCGAAAAGTACTCAAGCCCAAGATATCCTACGAAGTCTCACTTCGCTACGCGCTTTCCAGCAAAGTCTTCCTTCATGTCCTTGTGGTCAACTTCTTTCCTCTATTACACGCGATCCCAAAATGTTGTCCACATTTGATGGTCATCAACGAACGTACACTTGTTCTTACATACCGAAGTCTCACATTCTACCGTTGCTAAATCATCGACCCGCCATTGGTTCACCAGTGCCATGCGCACCATCATAAAGCCTTGATGAAGCTAATGTCAAACCGATCACATCATCGAGCAACCCACTATTGTGAAGCCATAATTGCACTTTGTCATATCCGAGCAACCCAATGCTGAAACATGGAGACCCTGTAACCCTTTGAACTATCTCCCAATTTCTCATGAACTTCTATAATAAACAAGTATAATCGCGATTCCACACAGCAACCGAGTCTAGTCGCAACTCCACACAATCGAAACCTCAGGCTATAACTAGTGACTGAACTGAATCACGCGTCTGAATCACGATACACATCTCGCACCATTCCACAACACACCATAGATCGACCGTTCGCATAAGAATTAAGGATGAGTTTCCACCCTCCATAGGTGATTTGAGATAAGAAAGTTCATATACCAATTGGAATCGACTTGATACCAATTTGAATAAAGTGGCATGAGCGAATGAAAGAATTGGAAGTTTCCTAAATGTCTTATAGCATCTCGCGGATAAGTACGGAGCTCATCGTATCGATCCACGAGACTGTTGACTGGGTAACCTAAGGCTCAGATACCAACTTGTCACGACTCATGTTACTAGGATGTGCGGGTACCTATCGTTCCCACAGCAATAGGCGAACCCTTATCCTAATATAACCAATTTTAGTAAAGGCGGAATAAATAAATATAGAATAAGTCTCAATCATGCATATAAGATAAAGTGCGGAAATTAAATACAACCCCATAGATCTAGTCTAATTCGTACAAGAGCACTAACTAAATACTACAAGTCTGAAAGATGATAAAGTCTCATAATACAACTGTCTTGGAATAAGAGTAAGACAAGTAAGTAAAGAAAAGAACATTCTGCTAGCAGCCGTCATCGTGCTCACCCTGGAATAACTCTACGTCAGCCTCGCCAATCAACCACGATGGAAGGGAGTGGAACCTGTCTAATACTCTGCATCCATAAAAGAATGCAGCAAGCGCAGGTCAGTACAAAACAACAGTACAGATAGGCATCATCGTGCCGACTAAGCATAGCTAACACAATTTAGATATTAAAGAAGATAGGCAAACAAACCAAAAAGCATAAGTCAAATGTAATAGAATCCAACTACACGTCATCACGTAAGTAAAGCATCTAATCCCAAATGTGCCAAGTATGAATGTATCAAGTCTGAATCAAATAATCACAAGTACAACACCAATACATCTAAAAATCAAGCCATAATGCAATGCAATGGAATAGTGTATGCATGCAGTGCAATGCCATGCAAATGCTGTGTACACATGTACTCAGGACGAAAATATTGACATCTCGGTAACACAACCCAGTGTGACTCACGAAGGCCAAGTGCCACCCATCCGGGATCTTTGCCCAACAGACAGACGGGACCCTGAATCTTTGCCCAAGGGGGGTTCTCACTGGCACCACTCTGGGAGACCCGTTGAGTCCATGCACTCACTTAATCAATGATTCTGGAACCAATATCGGATATCAGCCATCTCACGTCACTCAAGTAAAACCGAGCCCAGCTTATCAAAGTGTTTCATCAAATACCATCAGTATCTCAACTGTGTATCTTGAAAACGTGAGTGCATGCAATACATGTATCAACATAAAAAATCATGATCAATATCACAAGTACCAACAAAGGGGTACGCCAACAATATATCTGAGTTACAAGTACCAACAGTGGGTACGCTAATAATTTATCCGAATCATAAGTACCAACAGTGGGTATGCCAACAACATCATAATCAAGATCATAAAACTTAACCCAATATCTATTAACAACTCATGGCATCAAGCCAACACAATAGAACAATCAAATCACAACACAATGGGGTGGCTAGCCCCAAACACACAACAAGGCCCAACCTAAGGCAATATCCAACCCAACTTCATACCCGAAGGTTAACATGCTGTCTTCGACAATATAGTCTAAATATATGCTTCGCTATACCAAGTCTCACCAAGGGTAAGCCATAACCTACCTAGATAACCGAACCACAAACACCAACAACTCACTTCTTTACCTTGCCCTTCCGCTGTGCCTCAGAACCAAAGAAGTATAGGCATATTCGAAATTGAAGCAAAAACCCAAATTTTGGGTATAAACCTTAACTCTTTGATTCAATAATTCAACTCTAATAATGGAAAATAAATGATCAATAACCTTAGATACATCATAATCTAGCATAAACCTAACCAACAAATCTTGATTTACAACCATAGATGAAACATCCATTTAACCCACTTGGTTCTCATAACTTTAGGAAGATTCTACCATGGATTAATGATAACTAGGTGAGATAAAGAATCAAGATTAGGGAGAGATGATAAATGAGTTTACCTCTAAGATTTTTCCCCAAGAAACCTCTAGAAAAGCTCCCAAGAGGAACTACTTCAGAATAATAAATGAATGAAAAGATTTGGGGTTTTATATCATGAAATACCCCGGTCACTACCCGTCACTGAATTGGCGGTCAACAGGCCGCCATGGCACCACCGCATTGGAGGTTAGCCCTACCGCCATGGCGCCACCGAATTCGAGGCACCAGACACCACAAAATTCTGTTATTCTCCAAATTTGAAATTGACACCCAGAACCATCCCGGAACCTCCTGAACACAAACTAAATACTTAAGATATACATAAAATCACGCTACAAATGCACTGGTGGCCTCGGAATTCCCATTGGAGGTCTCGTTGATCGAGTCAACCCCCGATTCCTCAAAACTAACTTTCCAACCCAAGTCTCAAAATGCAACCGAGTGCATTAGGAATTGAACCAAAAATGCACAGAAGTTCTAAATGACCATCTAGACATCTCAGAATCGACGGATTTCAAAAAAAGATCTGTTTACCCAAAAGTCAACTTTGAGTCAACTATTTTTCACTTTAAGCCCAATTTTCCAAAAAAGTCACCCGAATCAAATCCAAACACCTCAGGAAGTGTGTCAACGGTCCCCTTGGTTCAAAAGTGAGCTAACCAAGCTCGGGAAAGGATCAAAAGTGTCAGAGATGCAATAACAACCAAACGGGTCGTTACAATCTTATGAGGTAAAAATTAGGTGTCAACAGATCCATCAAGCATGCTCACCCGTGACACTCAACAACAAAGCCTCAGAATTAGTCAGGAGGAGTAGAAGTAGCGCCTGTCATGTACTTTGCACTCTGAATGAATGTAGTAAGGTTGCATCAGTACAAACACTATGTACTAGTAGGTATCATAGGCCGACAACAGTTAGCTAACATATATAAAGGCAGAAACTGAAGAATAGACATGCTCGCAATCAAGTACAAGCACTATCTCAGTCAAAGAATAAATAACCTAATTATAGAAGTATCATGTCAGAATCCAAGAAATATGTGAATGTCGTGATGAGTAAACATGTAATGCAATGCACTAGCCAAATGTAATCTCAGTACACACATACTACGGATGGAATACCTCCATGCCTCGATAGTCATGACCCATGGGGGATGTCACGACCCAGCCCCGTGGGCCATGACTAGTGCCGAGCTGGACACCCATATGTATACCTGTTAGACATAATCAGACTGACACCATAGACAACATGGGAATCGATATAGACACAAAAGTCCTCAACATCACATATCAAGATAATTTGTCCCCTGCGGAGTCTCAACCAATCACAATGAAATCAAATACGCAAGCCGACGAAGCTGCCACTGTATATCATTATAATACGCAAGCCGACAAGGCTGCCACCACATGTCAATATACTACGCAAGCCAACAAGGCTGCCACTACGTATCGATAACATATGCAAGCCGGCAATGCTGTCACAACCAACAGAAACATCCACAACAACTATATAGACACAGCTGACCATAATCTATATACAACCCACGCACATGTCTACAGACCTCTAAGAGTACTAACAGTGAAATATGACGGGACAGGGCCCCGTCGTACCCCTAGACAACCATATATAAATACATCAGAAGATCTGTACCAAAAGTCTAGGCTCTGGAACAACGGAGCTCTCCAAGACAGCTGACTGGAAATCCTAAGCTGGGGGATCACCGAATCGAGCGTCTGTACCTGCGGGCATGAAACGCAGCCCCCCGAAGAAAAGGGGTCAATACGGAATATGTACTGAGTATGTAAAGCCTAAGAACATCAAGTACAGATGAATCATAAAAACCAGTCTCAATAATTGAATGCATTTGTGGCTAACATCTGAGAATATCTGCATAACCCTATACGACTAAAACTGACTCTACGGCGTATGATAGGCATAGATTACAATATAACTGATAATGCTGTGGAACGTACAGCCCGATCTATATATAATATAACAGTGCCGAGTAACGTACGGCCCGATCCATAAATATAATACGTTAGTGCCGAGGAACGTACGGCCCGATCCATAAATATAATATGTTAGTGCCGAGGAACGTACGGCCCGATCCATAAATATAATATGTTAGTGCCGAGGAACGTACGGCCCGATCCATATATAATATAATATGTTAGTGCCGATGAACGTACAGCCCGATCGATAAATATAATATGTTAGTGCCAAGGAACGTACGACCCGATCCATATATAATATAATATGTTAGTGCCGAGGAACGTACGGCCCGATCCATATATAATATAATATATACAAATGCATGTAAAACTCGAAAAAGGATACTCTGAACCCCTCTGGTGACATAAGAAGCTAATATGAAAAGTCTTTGGGAGTTATGGGCATAAAACATAGGAGGCCAACGATACAAATATTTCTATACTCTCTAAGAACAGAGTCTTTGGAACTTGCTTGCTCACTGTGTTCGTTCATATGATAAGGATTATGCCAAAAAGAAAGAAAGGATAACTTTACATACCTGTTACAGGTTAATCGTAACCAAGTTTGTTTCATCGCCCCGTTAGCCTATTTAATATTAAAGTAATGCTATCGTTAGTAAACTATACTTCCTAGCTTATAAATCT
The DNA here is from genome assembly GCF_019175385.1 of Lycium barbarum. Classification (NCBI taxonomy): domain Eukaryota; kingdom Viridiplantae; phylum Streptophyta; class Magnoliopsida; order Solanales; family Solanaceae; genus Lycium; species Lycium barbarum. Next base: position 31,379,268 of record NC_083348.1, read on the forward strand.
GTAACCAATCATTTATAGGACTCATTCTTTAATTCATACTTTCCTAATTTGGATTTTCATTAGTTAAGAACTTAACAGAAATCGGGCAGCATTTCCCTTATATACTCGCCTAACCCGAACTTCCAATTAACCTCCTGTTATCACAGAAATACCAACAATGACAGTAATAGAGATATGCATATAAAAACCCTTACAATTCAACCCATAAACAACTCTAACAAACCAACAACCCTTCTTAATCCTTTTCCAATCCAAATCGTTAACGTTTTAAGATTATATACCAAACAACCCAACACACGCTTTGTGTACGATACGTTATACACTTCTTTCTTCCAAATCTAGAATCCACATCAACGACAACATGACCACAACACGAATAACGACATATGAACATAAATCATACTTTTAATCCTTTCAACGCACAATTTCATATAACAACCATTTCATGCAATTTCTTACTTCCAATTTTACCCAATCCAATTTTAATCCTTCCATTACAATACCATTAATACAATTATACCACAAAATAAGAAAATCTTACCTTAATTTACTCGGAGGAATTTCTACACTTATTTGCTCCAATTTCACTATTTCTTCTTCCTCAATTCAATATCCAATGTTGCTATCACCTCTTTGAACTTGCAAATCACTTGATACTTAATCCAAAATAGCAACAAAATATTTTTTTCCTCCATCCATGGCTGGCCGAGAGAAGCCATGGAAATGTTGCTCTTTCGTTTCTTTTTTTGAATTGAATTTTTTGCAAAGTGAAATATGATAGCATGATTCATCATATATATATGCTCCATCACCAAAGGACACGTCTCCACTTACTTGACATGTGTCCCACCAATGAATCATCATTCTTTTTTTTTAAAACGGGTGGGGCCCACAAACATAATTAAAGTAATTAATTTTAATTAATCACTAATCCCTACTTAATAATCTAATCATAATTAGTTAGTTCCTAATCTCCAATAATATTTCTACACTAAATAAAATTTATAAACAATTTGTGTACTAATTAAAATTGAAAATTAAAAGTTCCTATTTCATGTCCGAAAATAATCCCGTCTTTAACTTAAGTCGATTAACTTGCGAATAATTTGACGTATAAAAATACGGGGTATAACAGGGGACCCCCAAAGTCCATGTACCAGTCACTCCCTACACAGCCCGTAGATGACTCCACACTGCCAGCCATTCCGCACATAGTCCAGAGATGGCTGCACTACAGAATAAATTCCAAGAATCACAGATGTTTCCTTCTCACTTATCATCATCAATACCAATCACAGGTAATATCAATGTATCATGGAAATGAGGATGAATGTAGCGCAAAATAACAATATCAAGTGTATCATATCAATCCCAATCGTTCCACATATGGACATATATCGCAATATCAATATCAAGTCAAGCCTATTCCCCAATCCATGGTAATACCAAAATAAGTGAAAGACCACTATAACATAGTCACGATATGGAAACTAAGTGGAATGCCAATATCAAACACTTGGCAACAAGCCAATGAATCACAAAGACGCAACAAGTCCACAAATCAGTCCACAATACCAAACCTAAGGAATCCATCCCAACTTCAAACTCAAAGGCATAACATGCTTTCTATGACAATAACTAACTCTACATATGCTTCGCTAACCGAAGTCTAATCAGAAGGTAAGTTGTAGCCTACCTAGCTGCCGAGTTGGAGCCATAAACAGTCAAACCTTAGCCTTATCTTTCCGGAGAGCTTCTGAGTAATCAAAGTCCATCAATTATCGAATACTAAGTTAGAAATAAGGAACAATGATACCATATTGCTGTACTATCATTCGAATAAAAAACAACTAGTTAACAGGGGGGAAACATGCGCACAAGGGTAAAATGGGTATTTCAAAGATTGATTAGGTAACACAACGTTCTAGATGTTCAACTCTACTCCCTAATTGCTAAATGAACTCAAGAATAGGTCAATTTCATCATTCAAGTAAAAACCCCCAATTTGGGTACAAACCTTAACTTTAAATCATTCAATTCTTCAACTATGATGGAAGGTTCAAGCTTATGGGTCACTAATTCATCAAATTCCATGCTTAGATTAGTCAAATCTATCAATAAATCTCATTTTGGAAGACTAATCATCAACTAATGAAATAAATGTCAAAACCCATCTTCTTCCTTAAGTTCTATGGTTTTTCCATCATGGATTCATGCTTAAGAAAGGTAAATGAATGAAATCTAGGTTAGAGGATTTACCCCCAAGAGAAACCTGCTTGAAACCTCTTCAATTTGCCATAAACATAGAAACAATAAATGTAGGGATAGGAAATAAAGGGTTTTAACTAGGCATTAAATAGGATTCTAGTCCATGTCGTTCGTCGTAGCAGTCGAGGATCCGCTACAATGCACGCTGAGGCCGCCACAGCGGGCATCAAAAAACAGAAAATACTGGTTTTTCATTAACTCAATCCCAAAACCCAACAATCACTCGGGACCTCCAAGATGCAAACCAGCTATGCAAACATACATTAAAATGCGCTACAGACTCACTCATTGTCTCGAAATTTCTAACGGAGGTCTATCTAATCGGGTCAACACCCAATGGCCAATGACCAACTTTCCAACTTATAACCCAAAATGCTCTCGAGTGCCTCAGGAACTAAACTGAACATCACACCAAGTTATAATCTGTTACGCCCTAAATCTAGAGAGGCATGGCCTGCACCTAGTGCCACACTCGGCCCGAGCGAACCACTCTGAATCTATAACTCTGGAGGGACAACCCTCGACTTAGGCCGGTAGGACCTACTTGCATACAAAAAATACCAACAAGCAAGAAAGGCCAAAATTTGGTATACATTAACTCTGACGATCTCATCTAAATTGGGCACAGATACCCGAAACATACCTACACAATTAAGTAAGTCGAGGAGGCTGCTATGATCGTACAAAATCAGCAGTACCCAAAATAGAGATGCATAAGGCCGACAAGGCTATCACACTGGCAAACTATATACATGACTCATCTACAAGCCTATAAAGAAAGCTTAGCTATATCATGGTCGGGATAGGGCCCCGACCCACCCATCAAGTCTGTAATAACTAAAGTAAGCCTCCAAAAGACCTGGCGACTCTGAACAAAGACAGCTCAACAATTAGCTGATATCAGGTCCTATCTACTGAGGAGGTCGGTCAGTCTATCTATCTGTACCTGCAGGCATGAATGCAACACCCCCGGCAAAAGGGACATCAGTACGAAATAATGTACCGAGTATGTAAGGTAATAAATAACTAAAACTGAAACTGAACTAGAACATAATAATCTGGAGGCCCAAGAATGCCTTGAATAACTCACATGATCTGTCTCATATGAAATGCAATATAATAGTATCATATATCTCACTTACCAAGTGGCCAGGAAGCTGTAATATATATATATATCACCGACAATAAGGCCAGGCAATTTGTCTCACTGACCCATCGGCCAGGCAATCTGTCTCACTAACTCGTAGGCCAGGCAATCTGTCTCACTAACCCGTCGGCCAGGCAATCTGTCTTACTGACGCTAGTGGCCAAGCTAAGAAGATGTCTAAATGACCAAGTAGCCAGGCTAAAGAAAAATATATATGCAAATATCATGTTGTACACCATGTGTAAACCGAAGTAAAGTAAATGGAGATGTCAACATGTCTCTTTCTGACTCTTCTATTAACAATGAACTAAGGAGCGGATAGAAATCCCTCAAAAGATACAATATCACATCTAAATTGTTACACCTCTATCATAGCTCTAAACAATAGTTCTCTTTCTTTAAGATTCAATAAATGCTTATTATCTATGGATCATGCCAAGAAAAGAAAGGATAGCCATTACATACCTCGGGTGATGTCCTATTGAACGATAGTTCCTAGAACTCCAAACAACCCCAAGAATACTAATCTCCACTTTCGAACTTAAAGATTGTTCTGAACCACTCAACCACTTTTTTTAATCTATAACACGAAAATATAACAAATATGGGTAAGTTATCCTTATGAGTAGTTCTTGAATTAGTACTACAATATTGCATGGTATAAATCTTGTATTAATATCTGTAGAGTGAATGTAATATACATAATATAGATGCGTGACTAATGATTGTCCACCATATATATATACACACACACAATCCTCATATAGTAAAGTTTTCTCTTTCCATAGAAATGGAAAGGTCAAAAAAATGAAAAATGAAATTTCAAACATCAAACATAATTGCCAAAGAAACAGTTGTGGCCTGAACACATTTCCTAATTAGCTTCTGTAAATAAATCATCAGCACCTAGCCATCTCCTTTTTATGATCATCCACTAATGAATATATATATAGAGAGAGAAAGTACTAATATATACAAATAGAGAAAGATAAAGAGACAATTATATCTTTTGATATCATCAAGTCGGCAAAGTTGTTTCTTTACTAATTAAATAGAAGACCAACGATTTCCCACATAGTATTGTAGTAGACCATTTAAAACTACAAATTTTATCTACTTAAAATATGTTTTATTCCATAAAAAGCTAAACCATATCTGCTAGGTAATATGTGGCAAGTATTATTTACTTCAAACTTATCCATTTATGGGTAATTATTATAAAAGGTAAAAAAATCAAACATGCTAAAAAGTATAACATCTAATAAAAATATATTTTCTCAAATTCTAATTTTTCAATCTAATCTCAAGAGTACAAATTTTTGTACTTTTAATTCTCAAAATCGAAAAAGATAAATTTATTATGAGAAAATAATTTCTATTCTTATAACAAATAAAATCACATGCATAAAATTTCTCATGTCGTATAAGTTATTTACGGTGTATCCGGAAAGTAGTAATATTAGTAACTGTATAAAATCATATTTATCAACTTTTACAGAAAATGGTATATTCAAAAGAATATACCATATCAAGGCAATATATAGCAGTTTCAAAATTCGTCAAACTTACGGGGTCTTACATCTTTTCCCTCATGCACGACCTTAATCCTCTAAGTCCATGTAACGACCCGTTTGGTCGTTATGGGATTTCCGGTATTTTCGGCCTTTTTGTGCTTGGTTATCTCACTTTTGACCCAACGGGACCGTTGGCATGCTTCCCGAGGTGTCTAGACATGATTCAGGTGGCTTTTTGTGAAATATAGGCTTTAAGAGAAAAAAAGTTGACTCAAAGCTGACTTTTGGGTAAACGGACCTTTTTTGAAAATTCGTCGATTCCGAGACGTTCAGAAGGCCATTTATAACCTGTGTGTATATCTTGTTTGCTTCCCAATGCACTCAGATGCATTTTGTAACTTGGGTAGGGAATCAAAATTGAGGTATTGGGGGTTGACTCGGTCAACGAGATCTCCGTTGGAAATTTTGTGGCCACGAGCGCGTTCGTATCGTGTTTTTATGTGTGTCTGTTCATGTGATTTGTGAGCAGATGGCCTCGGGAATGAGTAGGGAATTCGAGATTGAAGGGTGAAAATTGGTAAGTTTCTGGTGTCTGGTGCCCGCTATGGCGGCACCAGCATCGCGACAGCGGTACCGCTGAAAGCAATAACCTTACCGCTGGAGTAGTCATTGCCATTTAGGCGAGACCACTATAGCGGTCATGGCACCGCTAAAGCGGCCTAAGCGTCGCCGAAGCGGGTGGTGGGCAGTTAGTTCACTAAATGAAGTGTTAAAAGCCCTTAGTCTATCATTTAATACTATTCCGAAATTTGAGCTCTGGGGAACTATTCTTTGGGATAATTGGTGAAGATTATTGGTGGTAAGTTCTCCTAACTCTCTTGCTATTTCATTATTGCTAATCATCTTAGAATTCCTCTTTCCTTATTAGTTCATTGGCAATGGAAGATTAAAAATGGGTTTTGATGGATTTTCTATCTAGGCTTATTAATGGTGAAATTGACGAGGTTTATGCTAGATTATGATATATCTAAGGTTTTTAATCCTATATCTCCCATTATTAGTGTAGAATTCTTGAATCGAATAGTTAGGGTTTATATATAAATTTGGGGGTTTTTCTTGAAATTCAAAATTAGGTGAATCCTTGAGTAAATTTAGCAATTAGTTGTTAGGTTTTGATCACCTAGTGCTTAATTTGATATTTTAGTGCCGAATTTCATTTTGACCTTGTGGGCCGCGTTTCCCCAAATACTAAGGTTGGTTTTGACCCAAATTGAATGATAACAATACAGGTATCGATCTTTATGATTTCTAATCTAGATTGCGAATATGCCTAGAATTCTTTGATCTTGACGCTCAGCGGAAGGGGAAAGCGAAGGAGTGATTATTGGTGTTTTGTGGTTAGGCCATCCAAGTAGGTTATGGCTTACCCTTGGTGAGACTTCGTGTAGCAAAGCATATATTTAGATAATATTGTCGGTGACAGCATGTAAACCTTCGAGTATGAAGATGGGTTGGATATTGTCTTAGGTTGGGCCCTGTTGCGTGATTGGGGCTAGCCACTCCGTTGTGTTGTGACTTGATTGCTCTATTGTTATTGGCTTGATGCCGTGTGGTAATAGTAGATATTGGAGACTATTGAGATATCTTGTTCATGATATTGTGGTGCCCCACTTGTTGGCATTTGATTTCAGGGATAGTGTCTTTATATGAATCGTGTAGTCTTTCATGATATTATTGGTGTACCCATGTTTGGTACTTGTGATATTGATCTGATTATTCATGTTGACTCATACATCCCATGCATTCACATCTCTCGTGATAGATTGTTGATACATTGTTGATACTTGATTAAACACTGTGATGAGCTGAGCTCAGTTTTGCATGAGAGTGATGTGAGTAGTCTGATATCCGATGGTTGTCCCGAAATAGTGGATTGTGTGAGAGTGATGTGAGTAGTCCGATGTCCGACGGTTGTCCCGGAATCATGGATTGTGTGATAGAGTCTGATGTCTGATGATTGTCCCAAAATCGTGGATGAGTGAGTAATGGACTTCTCGGTTCCCCTATGGGTTGTGCTATCGGGACGTCGATACTTTCGTTCGGAGTACATGTGTATATTGTATTCCACTGCATTGTCATTCTTACATTACTGCATTGTATTACATCTTGGCTTATATTGTGGTGATCTAGTGTTTTACTTGTGTTGTTGATTCCAGATTGGATATATATTGAGACTTGGCATGCTTGGGTTTAGATGCTTCAACCTAGGTTATGACGGATACTTGTTTCTGATTGTGCTTGACTTATACATGTTGATTTATCTACCTATCCTGCTATGTTGTCTGAATTATGTTAGCTATACTTAGTCGGTCGATGATACCTACCAGTAGTGTGTTTTTGTACTGACCTGTACTTGCTGCATTCCTTTATGAATGCAAAGTTCCAGGTTGGGTCCGCTTCCATCTCCCGTGGCTGATAGTCGCCATCAGCACAGCTTCGAGTTTCTAGGGTGAGCACGAGACGTTCGCTCCTTGAAGAATCCTCTTATTATGTCTTACCTTTCATTTTCAGACATAGACAAATTGATGTATTATTATATTCCAGACTTGTATATTTTATTTTAATGCTCTTATATGGATTAGACTAGACCCTAGGTGTATGTCATTATTTCCACACTATATCTATTATAATATCGTAAGACTTACGTGATTATTTTCTTCCTCTTAAATTTATTTATTAATTTATGTCTTTACTTTCATTTGGTTGAGGGTTCGCTTATCGAGGTGGGAAAGGTAAGTGGCCACACGGCTTAGCCATATTAGGTCATGACAAGTTGGTGTCAGAGCCCTAAGTTACCCGGTCTATAATATAAGAGCGTGTCTAGTAGAATCTCGTGGATCGGTACGATTAGCTCTGTACTTGTCTGCGAGAGACTATAGGACATTTAGGAAATCTCACTTTCTTTCATTCTTTCGTGCTACTTTATTCTAATTGGTATCTCAAAAAATTCAAATTAGTATCTGACCCTTATCTATTCTCTCACAGACGGTGAGGACTCGAGCTACTACAGCCCGAGGTTAGGCGCTAGAGCCCACAGTTGCGGTTGGCACCAGGGGGCGAGTGACAACCAGAAGGCACGACAGAGTTAGAGGCCGCGGGGCTACCCCAGCCAGGGGTAGGGCTCCTGCAGTAGGATAGCAGCGTAAGAGATCTCTGTCTCCCAAGCTTGAGTATCAGTATGATGGAGGCCAGGCCACAGAGGATCGTGTGGCCCAAAAATGGACACAGCCCGAGGTTGCTTCTGATCAGGCCGTACAGGATACTATGGCCAAAGTCTTACGTCATTTTGATGCCCCGCTGGCTGCCACTGGTGTTACTACTCTTGGTGGAGGTTCACAGACCAGAGTTGGGGCGCAGACCCCTGAGCAGAGACCTACTCTGGTGACACACCCTGCCGCAGCTATGGCTCCCTGTATTGATATGGTACCCGCTCCTAGTGATGATCTTAGGACCACGGAGGTTGCTATTATGACCGCGTCTAATAAGGATCTTGTTGGGATATTCAAGAAGTTATAACCGCCGAGGTTTTCGGGTACTTCTTCTAAGGATGCTTATGAGTTTATCCTGGATATGCATGAGTTGCTGCATAGGATGGGGATCGTGGAGACCCATGGAGTTGACTATGTGTCCTACCAATTTCGCGGAGACGCGAAGACGTGGTGGAGGTATTTTGTTGCTTGCAGACCTGAAGGTTCCCCTCCCCTGACTTGGACTCAGTTGTACTGTGCTTTCCTTGAGAAGTACGTGCCCCGGTCTTTGAGAGAGGTGCATAGGGAGGATTTTCTACATCTTCGGGCAGAGGGGTATGTCGGTGGAAGCCTATGTGACCCGTTATCTGTATCTGGCCCTTTATTCCACTCCTTTGATCCCTATTGAGGCTGGCAGGATCAGGCGTTTTATTTGTAAGCTAGTCAGTTTCTTCAGATTCCTTGCCTTCAGATGGAGGCTATGGGGGATTCCTTCCAGTCCATCGTCGAGCATGCTTCTTTGGTTGAGGGCGCTAAGGCCCGTGCATTTAGCGGTGGTAACAAGAGACCGCATCTGACTGGGAGTTATGGTGGTTCTAGTTCGAGGGGCGTCTGTCAGCCGTCTAGGCCGTATCAGCCATATTTTGATCACCCTGTGCATTCAGGCATGCAGGTTTCGCCCAGTAAGCCGCCCAGGCAGAGAGCTCCCGAGAGTTTATTTTCTCGACCAATAGATGGGGTTGTTTCATCCGGGTCCTCAACTTCAGTTTATCAGCCTCTGACGTTTTTGACCTGTTATGCTTGTAGAGAGGTTAGGCATGTTGTTAGAAGATGTCCCCGATCCAGGCAAGATTATTAGCCATCGAGGACTCCAACATCATCTGGTGGTCGAAGTGGTGCTTCTCAGAGGGGCGGTGCTCAGTCAGGCCGCAGTGGTTCTCATTATTCTAAAGGTGGATCCTAGGCAGTTAGAGGTGGGTCCTCGAGTGCGAGAGGTGGTTCTCAGACTTGACGTGGTGGGGCCTATTATTACTAGTTTTCGGGTAGGCCCGAGGCAAAGGCCTCAGATATTGTGATTTCAGGTACCATTTATGTCCTTCATAGAGCAACATCTGTGTTGTTTGATCCTCGATCCACTTATTCGTATGTGTCTGTATATCATACCGTTGGTTGGGATTTGCCTTGTGCTAACATAGATATACTTGTTCATGTGTCTACTCCGATTGGATATTCTGTTGTTGTGGATCGAGTTTATTGATCATGTTAGGTTACTTTTATGGGGTATGACACTTGGGTAGATTTGATGATTCTGGATATGGTGGACTTTGATATTATCATGGGTATGTCCTTGCTTTCTCCTTATCATGCGATCTTGGACAGCCACGCTAAGACAGTTACCTTAGCCATGCTGGGCATTCCTAGGCTTGAGTGGAGGGGTACTCCTAGTCCCGCTCCGAAGAAGATCATTTCCTTCCTTCAAGCGAAGAAGTTAGTAAATAAGGGGTGTTTAGCCTATCTGGCTCATGTGCGTGACACGGCTGTTGCATCTCCACCCTTTGAGTCCATTCCTATTGTGAGCTAGTTCACAGAGGTATTCTCGTCGGATCTGCCAGGTATGCCACCCGATCGCTACATTGATTTTTGCATTGACTTGGATCTGGGCACTCGCCCTATTTCTATTCCGCCATATCGGAAGGCACCAGCCAAGTTGAGAGAGCTTAAGGAGCAGTTACAATATTTATTAAGCAAGGGGTTCATTAGACTGAGTGTTTCCCCTTGTTGTGAGCCTGTGTTATTTGTGAAGAAGAAAGATGGGACCATAAGGATGTGCATTGATTATCGCCAGGTGAACAAGGTTACTATTCGGAACAAGTGCCCTATGCCTGGTATTGATCATCTATTTGACCAGCTTCAGGGTGCGTCAGTGTTTTCGAAGATTAACTTGCGTTCAGGCTACCACCAGTTGAGGATCAAGGCGGAGGATATTCGAAAGACAGCCTTTCGGATGACGTATGGCCACTATGAGTTTCTAGTGATATCCTTTGGGCATACAAATGCCCCGGTTACATTTATGACTTTGATGAATGGCATCTTTAGGCCATTCCTTGATTCCTTCGTGATTCTGTTTATTGATGATATCATGGTGTATTCCAAGAGTAGAGAGGAGCATAAGAGCCATTTTTGTACTGTTCTTAGGTTGTTGAAAAAGCATAGCCTGTTTGCTATGTTTTCTAAGTGTGAGTTCTTGTTGGAGTCTGTGGCATTCTTGGGCCACGTAGTGTCTAAGGATGGGATTATGGTTGACCGACAGAAGATTGAGGCTGTGAAGGGTTGGGCGAGGCCCACTACTGTTACTGAGGTTAGTAGTTTTGTGGGTTTGGCCAGCTATTAGCGTCGCTTTGTGAAGGGTTTTGCTGTTATTGCTTCATTTTTGACCAAATTGACTCCGAAGGATGTTCCCTTCCAGTGGTCAGATGATTGTGAGGATAGCTTTCAAAAGCTCAAGCTTCTTTTGACTTCAGCCCCGACCTTAGCATTACCCATGAAGGGTAAGGATTTTGCGGTCTATGCCTCTCATATAGGTTTGGGTGCTGTATTGATGCAGGAGGGTAGAGTGATAGCTTATGCTTCCCGTCAATTGAAGATTCATGAGAAGAATTACCCTACCCATGATTTGGATTTGTTGGCCGTGGTCTTTGCTTTGAAAATTTGGATGCATTATTTGTATGGTGTCCATTGTGAGGTTTTCACCGATCACAGTAGACTTCAGCATGTGTTTACCCCGAGAGATCTTAATTCCATACAGCGCCGATGGATGGAGTTCCTGAAGGACTATTCCATCTTTATTCTTTACCATCCTGAGAAAGCCAATATTGTGGCTGATACCTTGAGTCGCAAGGTAGTGAGTATGGGGAGTTTAGCTCGTTTGATTGTTTTCGAGCATCCGTTAGCCATGGATGTTCATACTCTGGCCAACAGTTTCATTCGCCTTAATATTTTAGCTCCAGGAAGGATTTTGGCTTGTGTAGATGCGAGGTCATCTTTATTGGACTAGATCCGAACTCATCAATTTGAGGATGTTCAGTGGAGCAAGATTTGAGATAGAGTTCTGAGGGGTGAGGCTAAGGAGGCTGTGATTGATTCTGAGAGCATTTTGTGGATTAAGGGATGCGTGTACGTTCCTCGTGTTGGTGATTTGATTCAGTTGATCTTGTCTGAGGCTCATAGCGCTGGCTATTCCATTCATCCGGGGGAAACTAAGATGTACCATGATTTGAGACAACACTATTGGTGGCATCGGTTGGAGAGAGAAATAGTTGATTTCGTGGCTAAGTGTGGGAATTATCGGCAGGTAAAGTATGAGCATCAGCGACCTGGCAGTGTACTTCAGAGGATGCCTATTCCCGAGTGGAAGTGGGAGAGGATTGCCATAGATTTTGCGGTGGATCTTTCGAAGACCCTAGGCAACTTTGATTCCATTTGGGTGATAGTTGATCGGCTGACTAAGTTCGCTCACTTTGTTCCAGTTCAGATTTCTTATACCTCGGAAAAGTTAGCCAAGTTGTACATTCAGGATATTATGAGATTGCATGGGGTCTCTATTTCTGTTGTATCTGATCGGGGTACTATCTTCACTTCCTGATTCTGGAAGGCTTTTCATGAGGAGCTGGGTACCCGATTGGATCTCAGTACAACTTTTCATCCCTAGACGGATGGCCAGCCTGAGCGGACCATTTAGTTACTCGAGGACATGTTGAGAGCATGTGTTATTGATTTTGGTGGTCATTGCGATCAGCACTTACCATTGGCAGAGTTTGCGTACAACAACAGTTATCATTCGATTATTGGTATAATGCCTTTTGAGGCCTTATATGGCAGGAGGTGTAGATTTTTGGTTGGCTGGTTTGATGGGATCGAGATTTGACCCTGGGGTACGCATCTAGTGAGAGAGTCCCTTGATAGGGTGAGAGTTAATCAGGCCATGCTTTTGGCAACTCATAGTCGACAAAAGATGTTTCTGGATCGGAAGGTCCGAGATTTGGAGTTTGCTGTTGGTGACCAGGTTCTATTGAAGGTATCACCCATGAAGGGTGTTATGAGGTTCGGGAAGAGGGGCAAGTTCAGCCCCAGGTACATTGGCCCATTTGAGATTGTTGACCATGTGGGCGATGTAGCTTATGAGTTGGCATTGCAGCCAGGCTTGGTGGGAGTTCATCCGGTGTTTCCTGTTTCGATGCTGAAGAAGTACCATGCTAACGGTACCTACATTGTTCGTTGGGATACAATATTACTTGATGATAATTTGACCTATGAGGAGGAGCCTATTACGATATTGGATAGGCAGGTTCGGGAGTTGAGTTCGAAGGATATTGCTTCTGTAAAGGTGTAATGGAAGCATCGTCCTGTTGAAGAGGCTATTTGGGAGACTGAGCCCGACATGCATAGCCAATATCCCCAGTAGTACGCTGATTCAGGTATTTCCCCCTTCTTTTTCTTTCTTCACTCGAGGACGAGTGATGGCTTAATTGGTATCTAATGTAACGATCTATTTGGTGATTGTGGTCTTTTCGGCATTTTCGCCCCTTTCTGAGCATGGTTAGCTCACTTTTGACTAGAGAGGACCATTAACACGCTTCTTGAGGTGTCTAGACTTGATTCGGGCGACCTTTTGTGAAATATAGGCTTTAAGCAAAAAAGAGTTGACTCAAAGTTGACTTTTGGGTAAATGGATCTTTTTCAAAAATTCGTCAATTTCGAGAGGTCCGGAAGGCCATTTAAAACTTCTGTGTATATCTGGTTTGGTTCCCAATGCACTCAGATGCATTTTGGGACTTAGGTGGGGAAATTTGAATTGAGTTATCGGGGGTTGACTCGGTCAACGAGACATCCGTTGGGAATTCCAAGGCCACGAGCCCGTTCGTAGCGTGTTTTTATGTGTGTCTGTGTATGTGGTTTGTGAGCAGATGGCCTCGAGAATGAGTCGGGAATTCGAGATTGAAGGGTGAAAATCGGTAAGTTTCTGGTGTCTAGTGCCAACTTTGGCGGCACCAGCACCACGACAGCGGTACTGTTGAAGCGGTCACCCTGCCGTTGGAGCGGTCATTGTCATTTGGGCGTGACCGCTGTAGTGGTCTTGGCACCGTTGGAGGGGCCTAATCATCGCAGAAAAGGGGTGACGGGCAGTTTGTTCAATAAATGAAGTGTTAAATGCCCATAGTCTATCATTTAATACTATTCCGAAATTTGAGCTCTTGGGAACTATTCTTAGGGATTATTGGTAAAGATTCTCGGTGGGAAGTTCTCCTAACCCTCTTACTATTTCATTGTTGCTAATCATCTTAGAATTCCTCTTTCCTTATTGGCTCATTGGTAATGGAAGATTAAAAGTGAGTTTTGATGGTTTTTCTATCCAGGCTTATTAATGGTGAAATTGATGGCGTTTATTCTAGATTATGATATATCTAAGGTTGTTAATCCTATATCTGCCATTATTAGTGTTGAATTCTAAAATCTAAGAGTTTAGGGTTTATACCCAAATTGGGGGTTTTGCTTGAAATTTGAAATTAGGTAAATCCTTGAGTTAATTTAGCAATTAGTTGTTGGGTTTTGATCACCTAGTGCTTAATTTGATATTTTACTCTCAAATTTCCCGTTTTGACCGTTTGAGCCCCGTTTCCCCGAATCCTAGGGTTGGTTTTGACCCAAATTGAATGGTAGAAATATTGGTATCGATCTTCATGATTTCTAATTTAGATTTCTAATATGCCTAGACTTCTTTGATCTTGAGGCTCAGTGGAAGAGGAAAGCGAAGGAGTGATTGTTGTTGTTTTGCGGTTCGGCCATCTAGGTAGGTTATGGCTTACCCTTGGTAAGACTTCATGTAGAAAATCAAATATTTAGATAATATTGTCGGAGACAGCATGTAAACCTTCGGGTATGAAGTTGGGTTGGATATTGCCTTAGGTTGGGCCCTGTTGCGTGATTAGGGCTAGCCACCCCGTTGTGTTGTGACTTGATTTCTTTATTGTTATTGGCTTGATGCCGCGTGGTAATAGTAGATATTGGATATTGAGATATCTTATTCATGATATTGTGGTGCCTCACTTGTTGGCATTTGATTTCGAGGATAGTGTCTTTATATGACTTGTGTACTCTTTCATGATATTGTTAGTGTACGCATGTTTGGTACTTGTGATATTGATCTGATTATTCATGTTGACTCATACATTGCACGCATTCACATCGCTCATGGTATATTTTTGATACATTGTTAATACTTGATGAAACACTATGATGAGCTCAGCTCAGTTTGCGTGAGAGTGATGTGAGTAGACATATATACGATGGTTGTCTCGGAATCGTGGATTGTGTGCGAGTGATGTGAGTAGTCCGATGTCCGACGGTTGTCCCGGAATCGTGGATTGTGTGATGTGAGAGTCTGATGTCCGATGATTGTCCCGGAATCGTGGATGATTGAGTATATGGGCTACGCGGGTCCCCCATGTGTTGTGCTACCGGGACGTCGATACTTTCGTCCGGAGTACATGTGTACACTTCATTGGCATTCTTACATCATTTCATTGTATTGCATCTTGGCTTATATTGTGGTGATCTAGTGCTTTACTTGTGTTGTTGATTCCGGATTGGATATATATTGAGACTTGGCATACTTGAGCTTACATGCTTCAACCAAGGTGATGACAGATACTTGTTTCTGATTGTGCTTGACTTATACTAGTTTATTTATCTACCTATCCTGCTTTGTTGTCTGAATTATGTTAGCTATACTTAGTTGATCGATAATACCTACCAGTAGTGTGTTTTTGTACTGACCTGCACTTGCTGCATTCCTTTATGAATACAGAGTTCCAGGTAGGGTCCGCTTCCATCTCCCGTGGCTGATAGTCGCCACAACTTCGGGTTTCTAGGGTGAGCACGAGACATTTGCTGCCTTGAAGACTCCTCTTATTATGTCTTACTTTTCATTTATGAGACACAGACAAATTGATGTATTATCATATTCCAGACTTGTATATTTTCTTTTAGATGCTCTTGTATGGATTAGACCAGACCCTGGGTGTATGTCATTATTTCCACACTATTTTTATTATAATATCATAAGACTTACGTGATTATTTTCTTCCGCTTAAATTGATTTATTTATTTATGTCTTTACTTTCGTTGGGTTGAGGGTTCACTTACCGAGGTGGGAAAGGTAAGTGCCCGCACGACTTAGCCAAATTGGGTCGTGACAGTCCGTATTGATAAACTTGTGACAAATTTTAACGTAAACGTACGAGATGTTACATCTATTCCCTCTTAGGAACATTTGTCCTCGAATGCTAAACTCTCAGAAGTCTATAGAAGTTTCGACAGAATCTCCTCTGTAACTGTGCTACTACCAACCTGCCACACAACCAACCATGCAACACAACGCATCGCAGGGCTACATTAATCGATAGTAACAATGGCCTCATAAGACCAATAATAGTAACTGGTTACATAGTACGTACCTGTGTGCGGGGATATCTCGGTCTGAATCTCCCTAGAGATTAGAAACAAATGGGGATATCTAGACTTCATGTCTTTCGCTGCTTCCCAGGTGATCTCCTCAACGTTCTTATTTCTCCAAAGTACTTTTACTGAAGCCACGTCTTTGGTTCTCAATCTTTGAACCTGTCAATCTAGGATGGCAATAGGAACTTCCTCATATGACAACTGCTCCGTAACCTGGACATCATCAACTAGTACGACTCTGGAAGGATCTCAAACGCACTTACAAAGCATGGATACATGGAGGACTAGATGTACATACTCTAAGTGTAAAGGTAGGTCTAACTCATAGGCTACCTGATCCACTCTACGTACAACCCTATAAGGGCCGATATATCTAAGGCTAAGCTTTCACTTCTTGTCGAACCTCATAACGCTCTTCATTGGAGACACCTTTAATAACACCTAGTCATCTACCTGAAACTCCAAGTCTCATCGTCGATTATCTGCATAAGACTTCTGATGACTCTGAGCTGCTAACAATCTCTCCTGAATAAGCTTAACCTTTTGAATTGCTTGCTGCACCAAATCAATCCCTATCGTCATTGATTCTCCGACCTTAAACCATCCGATAGAGGATCTACTTTTCCCCCATATAGGGCTTCAGATGGGGCCATATGAATGCTATAATAGTAGTTGTTATTGTACGCGAACTCAATAAGCGAAATATGATCATCTCGGCTACCTCTAAAGTCTAACACACATTCCCATAGCATATCCTCAAGCGTCTGAATAGTGCGCTCGGCCTGCCCATCGGTCCGGGGATGAAAAGTTGTGCTAAGGTTCACCTGCGTCCCCAATCCCTTCTGAAAAGACTTCAAGAAGTTAGCTGTGAACTGTGCACCTCTATGTGAAATAATAGATACTGGGAAAACATGAAGACACTTTATCTCCTTAATTTATAGCTTCGCGTAATTCTTGGCTAAATAAGTAGTCCTGACTTGCAAAATAAATGCTTACTTTGTAAGGCTATCAACAATCACCCATATAGAATCAAACTTATGCTGAGATCGGGGTAAGCCTGTGATAAAATCCATGTTGATATCTTCCCACTTCTAAGTCAGAATCTTAATATCCTGTAACAACCCTCCAGGCTTCTGGTCCTCAACCTTAACCTGTTGACAATTAGGTCATTAAGTGACAAACTCGGCTATATCCTTCTTCATACCATTCCACCAATAAACCTCTCTAATGTCGTGGTACATCTTCGTCGACCTGGATGAATAGAATAGATGGAATAGTGAGCCGCTGCCATAATCTGCTGATGTAACCCTACAATGTCGTGAACATAGAATCTGCCTCGATACCTGAGGACTCCATTTTCGATTATCTCAAATGGTGACTTCTTCTTCTGTGGAGCGGTATCCCTATATTGGATCAATGAAGGGTCCTCGTACTGACGCTTCTTTACCTCAGCTACCAAAGATGATGTCACTGTATCCTAAACTGTAACTCTTGCATCGCCTGAGTCTCGTAATCGAACTCCTAGGCTAGCCACCTAATAAACCTCATGCACTAACTCCCTTTTCTCAGCCTAAAAATAAGACAAGCTACCCATGGGTCTGCGGCTAAAGGTATCAGCTACCATATTCTCCTTTCCTGGATGGTACAGAATATCAACATCATCGTCCTTTAACAGCTCTAACCATCGCCTTTGACGCAGGTTCAACTCCTTCTGCTTGAAGATATACTGAAGGCTCTTATGATCTATATAAATATCAACATGGACACCATATAAGTAATGCCTCCAAATCTTGAGTACATGAGTAACTACCGCCAACTCCAAGTTATGGTTTGGATAGTTCTTCTCGTGCTTCTCGAGCTGCCTGGAAGCATAAAAAATTACCCTACCTTGCTGCATCAATACGCAACCCAAGCTGATGCCTAAAGCGTCATAATAGACAGCATAACCCTCGGATCCCTCTGGAAGTGTCAATATTGGTACTGAAGTCAATCCGTCCTTCAACTCCTAAAAACTCCACTTCCAAGCGTCTGTCCACTAGAACTTAGCTGCCTTCTGAGTCAGCTTCATCAATGGGGCTTAAATAGAAGAGAGGCCCTCTACAAATCTCCTATAATATCCTGCCAAACCCAGAAAGCTACGAACCTCCATATGTGTCGTGGGTCTAGGCCAAGTCTTCACGGCCTCTATCTTCTGAGTATCAACTTTGATGCCCTCAGCTGATATAATATGCCCAAGAAAAGCCAAGGAGTTTAGCCAAAACTCACATTTAGAGAACTTCGCATCCATTTTCTGATCCTGAACAACTCTGAGTATAGCACACAAATGATATGCATGCTCAGCTTCTAATAGAGAGTAGACCAGAATATCGTCTATAAACACAATCACTAACAGATCCAGAAAGGTCGGAATACATTATTCATCAAGTCCCTGAACACTGCTGACACATTAGTTAACCCGGAAGACATCACAAGAAACTTGAAGTGATCATATCTAGTCCTGGAAGTAGTATTCGGAATATCCTTTTCTCTAACCCTAACTTGATGGTAGCCCGATCTCAAGTCTATCTTCGAGAAGCATCTAGCACCCTATAATTGATCAAATAAGTCATTAATTCCTCAAGAGCGAGTACTTGTTCTCTATCATCACCTTGTTCATCTGCCTATAGTCAATACACATCCGTAGAGAACGATCTTTATTTCACATGAACAACACTGGTGTTCCTCACGGTGATGGACTAGTCTGATAAAACTCTTTTCCAATAAATCCTTCAACTGCTCTTTCAACTCAGTAGGAGCCATCCTATAAGGAAGGATGAATATCGGCTGAGTATCAGGTAGCACATCTATAGCGAAATCAATTTCTCACTCTGGTGGAAAGCTTGGAAGCTCGTTTGGGAATGCATCTGGGAACTCATTAACCACTGGAACAGACTGAAGAGTTGGCAATTTAGCTTCTGCATTCTTAACTCAAATTAAATGATAAATACAACTCTTTGAAATCATCTTCCTTGCCTTGAGATAGGAAGTAAACCTACCTCTTAGCGAAGCTATATTACCTTTCAACTCTAGAATTGGTTCCCCTGGAAAGTGGAATGTAATAATCTTTGTCAAGCACCAACGTTAGCATAAACTGAAGCTAACCAATCCATACCCAGAACAACGTCGAAATAAACCATTTCTAACTCTATAAGGTCTACTAAGGTCTAACGATTACAAACCACTACTGAACAATCCTAGTAAATCATCCTAGCAATAACAAGCTCACCAACTAGTGTAGATACATAAAAATGGATCCCTCAACAACTCTGGTACTATACCAAACTTCCCCGCAATAAATGAAGTGACATATGACAAATTGGACCCCAGATCTATCAACGCATAAACATTATATGAACAAACTGTCAATGTACCTGTCACAACATCTGGTGAGGACTCTAAGTCTTGACGACCTGCCAAGGCATAGATACGATTCAAAGCACCGCTTTCCCTAGAAGCTCCACCTCTACCTCTGCCTCTACTAGCTGAAGATTGAGACCAACGCCCAGAAGGACGCACGGATGCTGATGACCCAACTACAGAACCTATCGGCTGCGCCATACCACTAGCTCTTCCCTGTGGGTAGTCCCTCATGGAATGATCTGGGTTTCCACAAGTATAACAAGCTCTCGAGACATACTAACATCACCCATAGTACGCTCTACCACAATTACCACACTGCTGTGGTAGTGATCTAGCCTACCCTGGACCCCTCTGCTAGTATGACCCTGATGCTCGAGAGCTCTCACCTGGTCTAGCTGGAAAGTAGTATCCTAATCTGCATCCCTGAGACTGTGGTGGTGTTGGCCTAAATTTCCTTCCCTAATACTTGGGTCTAAAACTCCCTGGACTATCACCCTGCTGACCAGCGGACTTAGCTCTTTTATGGTGCTCCCTCTCTAACCTATCGGTCACCCATTGCTGACATCTATAATCCTTACAGTTCAGCACGAGAAAGGTCCACACTATCATTCACCGCCATAGTGGTATAAGCCTTAACATAATCGGGGTGCATCCTTGCTATAAACTTGTAAATCCTGACCCTCTATGAAACAAAGAAGGATGGAGCATATCTAGCCAAGAAATCAAATCGAAGGCAATAATCATGAACACTAGAACTACCCTACTGGACAGTCAAGAATTGATCAACCCTAGCCTCTCATATCTCTAACAGTAAATAGTGATCAAGAAAGGAGTCTGAAAACTCAAACCAACACACTGGTGGTGCCTCAGGGCCTCTGCCATTCTCCCACCCCCCATACAATAAGACGGCTATATGACGAAGCCTAAAATCTACTAACTCTACTACCTCAATCTCAGTAGCATGTATCACCCTTAAGATACGATGAAGCTGATCAACAAAGTTTTATGAGTCTTTATCCCGTTTAACCCCTTTGTGATATGGGGGTCAAGTGCGAAGAACTGACGAACCCTCAAACTGCCAGGCCCCTCAACAGCTGCACCAGCCAGTGCTCTCAGCTGCCTCAGAGTAGCTATAAGTTGAGTCAATAACTGTACTCACTCCTAAGATTCTGATTAGTCGGTGCGAAAGGGCATACTGGAGGTGTTGCTTCTCTCAAAAGCTTCTCAGGTGGTGGAGTCATTGATGATGGCTTGGATGGGGTCTCACCTTGGCCCTCAGTCTGGGCTCCAACTTCTTGAGTTGCTCTGCTAATCCCCTCGCCAGCTACCGTATGATCTCTTCTGTCAGGCATCTCTGTACACAAACACAATAGGTAAGTTTAACTCAAATTTCCTATGACTCATCTATGGTATGATTTAGATCTAAAATAAGGGTAACCAACTAGTAAATGCCCTGTAGCTCCCTGTTTATATGTTACACCTCGTAGTTTTATATGTTGAGATTTGTCGTACGTTAGTTGCTCTGGTCTTGAACATCGAGGCTGTCTCCAAGGTTATATGAGGTTCCACATGCCTATCTTATGTTTATAAGGGTTTAAGTTCATGTTCAGTAAGTTATGGAAGGATTAGAGAATAAGAGAATCGAAAAGAATACGTTTCGAAAAAGTTTCGTTCTGGAATTGTTTTATATGGACCGTATCTTCAAATACAGACTGTATTGAAGGATTTTAAAATTTATCAGAGAAAGCAAATTTTGGGGTTGAGAAATACAGACTATTATACGATTCGTATAAAATTATATGACCAGTATATACAGGGACCATATTCTTGAGAGGGTGGATTTTGTTGTTTTTATATATTACGACCCCTCCTCATTTTTAAGTTATTTTAACCCAAACCTAAGTTCATAAGCTCTAGAAACCTCTCCTATCATATTCAGTCACTTCCACATGTAAAAAACAAACAACAAAGTAAGAATCAAGTGCCTAGGGTTTTCAAAGTATTGTTGAAGCTTGTTTCTTCTCCTTGTAGGAGCTTTGGAGGATAGTTCAAGGTGAAGTAATCCTGGAAGTGAAGTTTTCTTGAGTTCTTAAGGAAAGATTTCATCTTATTTCCACGTTTGTGAGTTTATGTGATAGTTATGCTAGGGTTTGAGATTGGGGGAAAGGTTCAAACATGGACTTGATGTTATTTTGAGTTGTAATCTAACTTGAGCCATTAGTGTGTTTTGCGCAAATATCTTGTTATGGGGATAATAGTTAATGTTGAGAATGTGTTGAGGTGCTTATACTTGGTGTATTTGGAAGAAGGAAGTGTTGTATACAAGCGTATATCATGCTGCTCAATTGTATATCTTTAAATGTTGTGTATATAAATTTAAAGAAGATCATATGAGGTTGTTATGTTAATTGTTGGTTGTGGACTTTGTGGTGATGATTAAGAAATAAGGGAATGCTACCTGTTTCATTTTAGAATCGAGTTATCATTGATATACGTGATATACTAGCGCTATCTAAGTTTTATATGCATTCCTTTGTTAGACGATTGGCGCTCTAGTTGTGATAAGCTCGTTGTTGGATTACTTGGATGACCTGAGGTGTGTTAAGGATAACTTTCCTTCTTTTTGGCATGATACTTGTGAATGGAACGTAAACGTAACTCTATTCCATAATTAATTCAATTCTTAGTAGCTAGGGATGTTCCATGATGATTCACGTTCTACAATGTTATTCTCATTAAGTTCTTCTTCTGATTCAGTATGATTCATAGAGTCACTTATTGATGAAAAATCTATCTCATAACGATGTTCGGAGGTGTAACAACTTTTCGTCACTCCGACAGATTCAGGATGTACTCTTATCATGTTCTTGCATTGCATTATATATATATATATATATATATATATATATATATATATATATGTAAAGACCTATGACCCCTTAGGAATTATATATGCGTATATTATGTATTATATATATGTATGGGGTATGGGGAACGTAACTGCATTATGTACGCACTACCACCTGATTAACTGGTCACATGATGATGATGATTATGCCCATAGAGGCCGACATGATACAATGGGATGCCCACAGAGGCTTGACAGGCGTGTATGCACAATATTTATGTACATCGTTGGCCCACAGAGGCAGTTCAGACATACAGGTTGCATTCATTTCATCCTATGTTCTCTTACGTCTCCTTCATGTTACTTTCATGCCTTACATACTCAGTACTTTGTCTGTATTGGCGTCCCTTTCCTGGGGGCACTGCATTTTATGTATGTAGGTTCAGGTTGACAATCCACCCCGGTAGGCTATTGTTTAGCTGATATTGGAGCACCTCTCTCGGTTCAGAGTTGCCGCCTAGTCTTGGTATGATATTCTTTTGATATGCATATGGGTATGGTAGGGCCTTGTCTTGACCTTGTAACATCATATACTCTAGTAGAGGCTTGTGGAGAGTCATGGATTAGTTAAATGTTGTATGGCCCCTTCGGCCTATATTTTGCTGTATGGTATCTTATGATGGCCTTGTCGGCTTGAATTGTTTTTGTCCAGCATAGTTGTATAGTATGTCTTCTTGGGATCATCCCTTTTTCAACATATTTCTCATATGATTTAGCAGATGTTCATCTGTTGACCCTCCAGGTCCACTCTTGTTTATGATCATGATAGGAAAGCATGTTTAGCAGTGCTAGGCAGGTAGGGCTCGGGTGGCCATCATGGCCCTCAAATTTGAGATCGTGACAAACTTCGTATCAGAGTAGTTGTGTCCTTGGGTTGCCTAAAAGTCATGTCTAGCAGAATCTTATTTATGTTATGTTGTCCACCACACTTATAAACAGGAGGCTACAGACATTTAGGAAGATTGTCCTTCTTTCTTATCTTAGGTCGGGCGATAGAGCCGTACCATCATGATTTCTTTTCTAATAATGTGTTATGATTTTAGAGATGCCTGTGACGAGCAGAACTTTAGCCAGCCAAAAAGGCAAGTTTGTGACAGATGAGGGTACCAATCGGGTGCCACTAGTAGCTACGGGCCAAGGTGAGTCTTAGTGTGTGGCCCCGTCTTAGTCTTCATAGAGCCCTTCCATTCCAGCAGATCTTACAGAGGCGGCAATGTTACACCTTGAAAATTTCCCCATGAACGTACAGTGAAAAAGTTGTAGGTTTGCACTTTGGCCCAGTTGCTCGTAAAATGGAATACGGCCCGTAAAGTAGTTTACGGACCGTAAACTGCTATCGTCCTCCAACCTTCTAAGATTTCAACTTTCTGCCAAATGTCTAAATGGCTAAATACGACCCAGAATACGGACCGTAAATCGAAATATGGCCCGTAAACTGTGACCGTAAACTATCATGACTCTAGCAAACCTTTATGGTTCTGTTATGCTTAAATACGGTCACGAAGGACGGACCGTAAACCAGAATACGGCCCGTAAAGTGGGTTTACGACCACTGTGCATCCCGACTACTGTTCATAAAAATCAGATTTTGTGATTAATATAAGGGACCCTTTTCATTCATTTTCATTTCATTTCTCATCTACACCACTACAGAACTCTCTAGAAAATTCTCCAAACACTTCAACCATAAGAATAACAAGGAAATCAATGATCAACAACATTAAATCCATGAAACAAAGTGTGTGAAACTCAAGTGAAGTTCATCCAAACCAAGAAGTTCCAAGAAAAGTAGAGTTTTGGTGCAAAAGGAAGGATTCCACCCTAGGCTTGTTCCACCATCATCTAAGGTTAGTTTTATGACTCCATCATGTTGTTTAAGGTATTGGCAAGCTAAGATGCTTGAATGGTAGGAAAACATAGAAGATGGGTCTTAAAATGGATGAATAGTGTCACAATTGAAGGGTAGTTGAATGTAATCATAAATGTTGATGTGCTATGATTATGAATATGTTGAAAAGGATGCTTAAACCATGAAATAAGTATCATATAGGGGGAAACACGATAATGAGTTATAAGTATAAATGTGGAGAAATTAGAGAGAAATGGTGGATTGTGGTTAGTGCATGTAAATGATGATTGTTGATTTCAATATTGCGAGCATTTGGGAGTTAATATATAATATGGGAAAAGTAGTATAAAAAAAGGAAGTGCCGCACAATTTTCCTAGAAATAGTAGCGCGTTCTTATAGACGATTAACTAACGTAAATACGAATTCTCTTTTGAAGGTAGAAACACGATATCGAAGGAGAACAAGCGAACGATAGCTTAGTTAAACGTCAAAGGTATGTGAGGCTAGTCCCTTCTTTCTAATGGCATGAGTCCTATAGCGTAACTTATTTCTTACCTATGAGCCTATGTCTATAATTAGCTACACAAGGTAATGAGTTAAAGTATAGAAAGTCTAATGATGTTACTCATCGCTTACACTCACCTTATATGCTAATTCCTTCAAGGTGAGGCAGAATGTCCATGATTGTTCCATAATGCAATTGGGGGATCACGACCTTACGTCACCCCGATAGAGTATGGTTGATCTTGAGCCTTATGTATGTATTATGATAAGCTAAGAATATTGTGATGAGCATATGATAATATTACTATTACACCGCGCCTATTTGGCCGGGCAGTCACCGCCAAGGCGGGCAGCTATATGACACACCATGGCCAAATGGCAAGGGCAGACACCACTAGTGGGCGGCATGAGATGTTACCCCGGACGCGGGAGGCCTGGACGCAGGCTAATGTTATGATTATCACACCGATCCGATATGGAAGGGCAGTTTATACATGATGCATATATGATATGATGATGAGCATGAGTAAGACAGCATGTCTTGTTTTCCTTATACTTGACGGTCAGATTCAGATGTTCTATACAGATATCTTCTTTACATCATTGCCTTATTTCGTTGTTTATGCATCTCATACTCGATACAATATTCGTACTAACGTCCGTTTTCTTTGGACGCTGTGTTCATGCCCACAGGTAGACAGGGGGGGAGAGCTGGATCCAGATCCGTAGTAGCGGTCAGCTGATTGGAAGCCCTCCATTGTCCCGGAGCTGCTTATGATTATTCTTTTGTGTATATATATCCATGTATGTGTATTTTTGGGCACGACGGGGTCTTGTCCTGTCCCTATGTTCAGTACTCCAGAAGAGGCTCGTAGATACGCAATGCGGGTTAGATAGTCTCACTAGGTCGCCACTGTAAATATATATATATACATATATATATATGTATTATTTTGATAGCCTAAATGCACATGAAATTATTTTATGTTTTGATATGAAATATGATTTTCCTACGCTAAGAGAACGAGCGGTGCTCGGCGGTTAGCCCCTGGTACCCGTCGCGGCTCCTAGTTGGGTCGTGACAAAAGTAGTATCAGAGAAGTTCGGTCCTACGAAGTGTCTACGAGCCGTGTCTAGTAGAGTCTTGTTTATGGTGTGTTGCGTGCCACATCAATAAACAAGAGGCTACATGGCATTTAGGAAAAATGACCATCTTTCTTCTATAGGATCTTGCGATAGAGCCATGTGTAAGATTTTATCCTCCCTATTGGTGTGTTATGATTTCAGAATGCCGCCAAAGGGAAAGGCTACAGCCGCCCAGAAGGGAAAGACTACGGCAAAGAGGCGGGTAGAAAGAGAGCCTCCGGCGAACATAGATGAAGGTGAATCGCATAATGAGGCCCCATCTAATACTTCCTCTACCCCGCCTGATGTGGGAGAACAAGGAGAAGCCCCAGCTCCAATTCCTCCACCGGTTGTTTCGGGTCAACAAATGACCGAGGCCATTCAACTATTGACAAATTGGTTGCCGCACAGGCACAACGACAAAATATGAGTTCAAGCGACCGGGCAGCAAGTACCAAGGCCCGTGATTTTATGAGCCTAAATCCTCCGGAGTTCTTCGGGTCAAAGCCGGAGGAAGACCCACAAGGTTTCATTGATGAAATTTTGAGGACATTGAAGATTGTCCATGCCTCCGAGACTGAATCCGTGGAGTTGGCATCGTATAGACTCCGGGATGTGGCGGTGTTATGGTACAACAATTGGGTATTATCAAGAGGAGAGAACGCGCCTCCTCCAGTTTGGCAAGAGTTTGTAGATGCTTTTATTCGTTACTATTTTCCACCAGAAGTCTGCCGAGCTAGAGCGGACAGATTTTTAAATTTCAGGCAAGGGAATATGAGCGCCCGGGAATATAACCTTCAATTTAATTCTTTGGCTAGATATGCCCCGGCTATTGTGGCCGACATGGGGGATCAGGTACATAGATTTGTAAGTGGCCTAGGTCCACATTTATTCAGAGATTGCTTGACAGCTTCCTTGCAAGACGGGATGGATATCCCCCGAATACAGGCTCATGCTCAAAATTTGGAGGGGCAACAACAACAATAGAGAGGTGACCGTGATAGCGATAGAAGGCAAAGAAAGAGGGCCAGATCCATGGGAGCTAGCAGTGATCATAGAGGGGGATCAAGGCAGACATATTCTGGGTACTCAGGCCAGTCAGTGACGAGTGCACCTTCTCGATTTGAAGGTAGGATATTTGATTGCTCTTTCCGTTTAGGACAGGGCCAGAGTTCGAGGGCTTCAGATCCCAGTGCTGCGATGCAACCAATGCGGTAGATTACATTCCGGACAGTGTCGTCAGGGTTCGGATGCCTGTTATACTTGTGGTCAGGTGGGGCATATGATAAGGTATTGCCCATCGATGAGTGGCAGAGTTGGAGTTCAGCCTATAGGTTCAGCAGCTGGCTCTTCATCAGTACGCCCGGTAGGGCTGACTCCCTAGATGACAGTGGGCCGAGGCAGAGGCCGAGGGGCAGCATCTACTTCAGGTGCCACTCAGCCCCGTGTATATGCTTTAGCCGGATGACAGGATCTCGAGTCCTCTCAGGATGTAGTTACAGGTATATTGTCTATATTCTCCCGTGATGTGTATGCATTGATAGATCAGGATTCTACATTCTCTTATATTACTCCATATGTTGCTAGTTGTATTGGGTTGAAACTCGAGTCAATTAGACCCTTCGAGGTACTCACTCCGATTGGTGATCCCGTGATAACAAGACAAGTGTACAAAAATTGTGTCGTTGTGATATGTGATCGTCAGACCAAAGCTAACTTGATTGAGCTAAAAATGGTAGATTTCGATGTAATCATGGGTATGGATTGGTTGGCGTCGTGTTATGCAAATGTTGATTGCCGCACAAAAGTGGTTCGATTTCAATTTTTGGGAGAGCCCGTGCTTGAATGGAAAGGTAATGCAGCATCGCCAAAGGGTAGGTTTATTTCCTATCTTAAGGAAAGGAAGATGATATCCAAGGGTTATATTTATCACTTAGTTCGGGTTCATGAGACGGAGGCAAAGCCGCCAACTTTCAAGTCAGTTCCGGTAGTGAATGAATTCCCAGATGAACTTCCAGGACTTCCTCCAGAAAGAGAAATTGATTTCTCCATTGATGTGTTGCTGGGCACCGAGCCCATTTCTATTCCTCCTTATCGAATGGCTCCGGCGGAATTAGAAAAGCTAAAGGCGCAGTTGGAAGACTAGCTTGAAAATGGGTTTGTTAGGCCCAGTTCATCACCGTGGGGAGCACCGGTCTTGTTTGTAAGAAAAATAGACGGATCTCTACGAATGTGTATCGACTACAGGCAATTGAATAAAGTGACGATTAAGAACAAATATCCTCTTCCCAGAATTGATGACTTGTTCAATCAACTTCAAGGTGCCAAGTGGTTTTCCAAAATAGATTTGAGGTCGGGTTACCATCAAGTGAGAGTTAGAGAAGCAGATATTCCTAAAACAGCCTTCAGAACGAGATATGGCCACTATGAATTTCAAGTGATGTCGTTCGGATTGACTAACGCTCCGGCCGTGTTTATGAACTTGATGAACAATGTATTCAGGCCACTCTTGGATTCCTTCATGATAGTGTTTATCGATGATATTCTGGTGTACTCTCGCACAGAATGAGAACATGCAGATCATTTGTGAATTGTTCTTTGCATTCTTCGAGCCCGGAAATTAAATGCAAAGTTTTCAAAGTGTGAGTTCTGGCTGAATTCCGTGACATTTCTGGGCCATGTTATTTCAAATGATGGCATTCGAGTTGACACTCAGAAAATTGAAGTGGTGAAGACTTGGCCAAGGCATACGATGCCTACAGAGGGTCGTAGTTTTCTGGGTTAGGCAGTTTATTATCGAAGATTCGTAGAGGGCTTTTCGTCTATTTCAGCCCCATTGACGAAGCTAACCCAGAAATCAACCAAATTTCAATGGGATGACGCTTGTGAACACAACTTCCAAGAGTTGAAGGACAGATTGACCTCAACTCCAGTTTTAACACTTCCAGAAGGATTAGATGGTTTTGTTGTGTATTGTGACGCTTCTGGTCTCGGATTGGGATGCGTTTTGATGCAGCATGGTAAGGTTATTGCATATGCTTCGAGGCAATTGCGGAAACATGCGAAGAATTATCCAACTCATGATCTCGAATTGGCTGCAGTCATTCATGCCTTAAAGATGTGGAGACATTATTTGTATGGTGTGCACGTTGATATCTATACAGATCACAAAAGTCTTCAGTACATTTTCAGACAGAAGGAGTTGAATTTACGGCAGAGGCGGTGGTTAGAATTATTGAAGGATTATGATGTGAACATTTTGTACCACCCCGGGAAAGCAAATGTAGTAGCCGTTGCGCTTAGCTGACGATCGATGGGTAGTCTATGTGATATCCCTCCAGAAAGGAAAGAGATGGTTCAAGAACTTCGCCAACTGGCTAGTCTTGGGGTACGTGTAATAGATTCGGGTGATGCAGGGATTAGTCTCAACAATCCCATAATTTCATCCTTGGACATGGAAGTGAAAGAACGACAATATGAAGATCCTAAATTGTGTCGTTACAAAGACACATCTCATGGAAAAGAAAAATCTCCATTTGAAGTTTCCACGGACGGAATTCTTAGGTACCGAGGCAAATTATGTGTGCCGAATGTAGCAGAATTGCACGGACGAATTCTTGAAGAAGCACATTGTTCTCGGTATTCTATTCATCCAGGTACAACTAAAATGTATCATGATCTCAAGATGATGTATTGGTGGGATGGCATGAAGAGAGACGTAGCCGAATTTGTAGCACAGTGTCCAAATTTCCAATAAGTAAAAGTTGAACAGTAGAAGCCAGCAGGCTTATTGCAAGCAATAGAGATACCGACCTGGAAATGGGAAGTGATCAACATGGATTTCATCGTGGGATTACCTCGTTCCTGTTACACCTCGGAAATTTTTCCGTTAGCATGTGCAAAATAGGCTAATAAGGATAAAATGTATGTGTGGCATTTCGAAGGCAAGTAATAAGGTCCCGTAGATTGGTATCGAGGAGTTGAACAACTTTTAAGAAGGTTCCATAAGGATCGAAAATGAAACAAAGTAAAGAAAATAAGATTCAGTGAACTGGGAGTACACGGTCCATTATACGGACCGTAAAAGTGTTTTACGGTCCATTATACGGACCGCAGAAGCGTCACAGAAGAGACTGACTGAAGGGTGAGTTTTACGGTGTACTATACGGACCGTATAACGGTTTGACGGTCCGTAAAATGAATCGTCAAAGTGTCACAGAATGAGGTTGAGAGAAGGTCAGTTTTACGGTGAATTATACGGACCGTATAACGATTATACGGCCTGTCAAATGGGTCGTCAAATGGTCACAGAGAGGGGCGATCACTGAGTCCATTTTACGGTCAGTTATACGGACCGTATAAATTTATACGGACCGTATAACGAACCGTATAATGACATCGGGACTGAAGTGTGTTTTATAAAAATATGATCAAAAGTTTCATTTTTCATTTCCCATTTTCTCCTACACGATCCTCTCTCTCTCTAGAACCTTCCACACACTTCTAAACCAAGAATTCAAGTAAGAATCAAGATCAATAACAACCAAATTAGAGGAATTAAGAGTGTGGAACTCCTCATTGTTCATTTAAGCCATGAAAATCCCTAGATGGTGGAACTAGGGTTTTGTGAAAGTGAAGTATTTCAACTCAAGGTTTGTTCAATCACCATCCAAGGTATGTTTCATGACTTTATCAAGTTATTAAGTGTTAGAAGACTAAGGAAAGCTTGAATTGTAGAAAGACATGGAAAAGGGGTCTTAAAAGGTTGAATAGTGCCACTAGTGAATAATGATGGAATTAAATCATGGATGTTGAGGTGTTATAGTTATGAATATGCTAGAAATGCTGCTTTTATCATGAAATAAGTATTAAAGGTGCGGAAACACGATAATAAGCTATATGGATAAATATGGAGAAAATAGGAGGAAATTGGTGGAATGTGATGAGGGTATGTAAATGATGTTTGTTGATTGTGATATTGTGGTGAATGTTGGATGTTGATATAGAACATGGGAAAAGTAGCATAAACAAAGGAAGTGCCGCCCAATTTTCTTTAGAAATAGCGACGCGTTCTTATAGTCCATCAACTAATGATAATTCGAAGGTAACGACGCGATATTGAAGAAGAGCAAGTGAACGATACTTAGCTAAGCAAACAAGGTATGTTAAGGCTTGTCCCTTTCCTTTAAAGGCATGACTCCAATGTTACGACTTCATGAATGCTTCCATAGCTTCCTCATTTTCCAAAGCTAAACGTTTATGATTCCTCTCTTGATAACCCGTGAATGTTTTCCAAAATGTTTGTGTCTTTCCAAAACGAAGGTTTATGATTTCGTAAGATTTTATCATCATAATGATGGACACGCTTTCGCAATGACGAATATGATGTCAAGACGAGATTATTTTCCTATTTCATTATGATGATGATGATTCCGGGTTTAAAGGTTCCAAGTTTATGTTTTCAATAACGATATAAGAATATCGAGCTATTTCTTGATTTCTAGATTTTATTCATGGATGACGACTATACTTCCCTTAAGATTTCCAAAAGTATACGAAGTGACTTCTTACAAGATGGTGACCCTACTTTCTGTTCTTTTTATATTAGATTTCGTTGATAGTCTCGCCTTATGATGTTTGTCCCTTCAAGGCGAGACATGACGATCATGATTAATCCATAATATAATCGGAGGTGTTCGACCTTACGTCACTCCGATAGGAACACAACTCTCCTTGGGCTCTCATGCATGCTGCGTATATTATGTATGTATATAGATATATATGATATGAAAATGTTTTCAGGGGAAGTGGGGAAAGGTGAGGCACTATAGACGCATAGCCACCTGTACAGCTGGCGTATCATGATTTCATCCCGGACGCGGGGTATATAGGTGATGGATCGGGCCGTACGTTCCTCGGCACTAACATACTATATTATTTATGGATCGGGCCGTACGTTCCTCGACACTAACAGATATATATATATATATATATGATGATACATGGATCGGGCTGCACGTTCCGCAGCAATATATGATATGATGATGGATATGAAGTAAGTCAGCATGTGCTATTTCTTCTATACGAGACAGTCACATACAGTTGATCCTTATTGATGTTTCCTTTATCTCATTGATGTATTTCCATTGTTATGCCTTACATACTCAGTACAATATTCGTACTGACGTCCGTTTTCTTTGGACGCTGTGTTCATGCCCACAGGTAGACAGAGAGGCGGCGCAGACCTATAGGAGCTATCAGCAGATTTACAGGAGCACTCCACTATTTCGGAGGTGCCAGTCGGGCTATGCTTTTGTATATATTTGTATATGTCTAGTTCTCCAGTAGAGGCTCGTAGATACGTAGTGTGGGTTATGGGGTTTCCCAAAGTTATATACATATACGTGCATATTATTTTGATAGCTTATGTTTATGAAAGCATTTATGTTTCAAGCGAAAGATGATTTCTTTATGATTTGAATATAAATTGATTAAAAGAGCATTAAATTAGTAGAATAAGTCATAGAGCGAGCGGTGCTCGGTGGTTAGCCCCGAGTACTCGTCGCGGCCCCTAGCTGGGTCGTGACAAAAGTGGTATCAGAGCAGTTCGATCTTAGGAAGTGTCTACGAGCCGTGTCTAGTAGAGTCTTGTTTATGGTGTGTTGCGCGCCACATTAATAAACCGGAGGCTACAGGGCATTTAGGAAAAATGACCATCTTTTATCATAAGAAATCGTGCGATAGAGTTGTATTATAAGATTATCCCCTCCCTAACGATGCGTTATAATTTCAGCGAAGCTGATGATGGGAAAAGCTACCGCAGCCCAGAAGGGCAAGATGGTGGTTGAAGAAGGGCTCGAGCAAGAGCTGTCTATAGATATGGAGGAGGGCGAACCTCAGAATAAGGCCCCACCTCGGTTTTCCCATACTTCACCCACTTTAGAGGATCAAAGGGGAGCCTCAACATTAGCTCCAGCATTCCCCGTTCCTCCCCCAGATGCCTCGGGCCAAGAGATGAGACATGATATTCTTTTACTGACTCAATTGGTTGCCACTCAAGCTCAGCCGCAGGATGTGGGCCACGGTAACAGAGGTTGGATAAAGGGAGATAATTCTTCAGGGTTTGAGTCATGAGTTTAGGGGTGACTCGAGGCAACAATTCTCTAGGCACTCAGTTCGTTTCACAAGTGGTGCTCCTCCGCAGTTTCCTAGACTCAGATTTGATGGACCTACCTATTCTAGGTCACCACAAAGTCTCAGGGTTTCCAATTCCAGAATTCGGAGTAGTTCTAGTCAGATGAGATTCTCGGTACCACGATGTACTCAGTGTCGCAGGTTACATAGGGGACCCTGTCGTTTTGGCTCGGATGTTTGTTATGCCTGTGCTCGGCCAGGCCATTTAAAGCGTGACTGCCCATCGCTACGTGGTAAAGCTAAGGTTCAAACTACGAGAGTGGTAGTTGACTCTTCGTCATCGGTACGCCCCCCAAGGCCAGGGCCACATGTGTTAGTAGGTGCTGGTAGAGACCAAAGAGGGACGCCTAGTCCGAGTAGATCCCGGCGTCATATCCATGCATTTACTGAGCGACAAGATCTTGAGTCTTTCCCTGATATCGCCCCAGGTACATTGCCAGTATCCTTTTACGATATGTAAGCATCGATTGATTTGGGCCTTATGCTGTCATATATTACTTCAGATGTTATTGACTGTGTTAGAGTAAAAGACTGGGCCAATCAAGCAAAGTGAGATGTCTATATTTGTTAGTGAACCAGTGATAGCCAGAATCGTGATTTACGAGTAAGTTGATTGACAGCGAGTAAATATAAATAATATGTGTATGTATATGGATATTGGAATCCTAAACTGAGTGTGCATGCACAACTTATGAGACAAGCACTATTATTTATACCCTTTAATAGTAAGTGATCTTGTGTTGTTCGTTTACGTATTAGGTGTGTCCCGATATATGTCCCATTGAGACATCGGACGTGTTTCCTGGGCTATGTGCAGGTTCGGGATTGTTATGTTTACAAGAGAAACTCTGCCGAAATTTTCCTAGCATCTAAAGGAGATAAGATATAAGCTGGTGACATGTTCTAGCGAGAAGAGATGTGAATGGCAGGACGTGATTAAGTTAGGAGTATCGTTAACAACTACACGAGGTGAGTTAAATACTATTGGAAGGATAGTAACAATAGTTATAACGTAGTACTAAAGAATGACATAGGAGGAAAAGGGTAACTCCAATAGAGTGTGGTACTGAAGTATTGATAGAAGGGATAAGCACGAGGAAGATACGATAAGTTTATTGGCAAAATAAAGTGACGGCATCACGTAGACAGAGACACGGGTATGAAGGACTATAATGAATGTAAATACATTGGTGAAGTGACTTATGTGGTAAGTGAAATAGGGATAATCAGAAAGAGAAACAGTTTAAGTATGCTCACTTCGTAAAGTTTAATCTATTTTATAAGCAAGATTTGCGAATGATACCAAGAAGTGTCACTCTATAGAGTTGATTATGATCAGGATATAATGAGGACAGAGCGATAACTGGGATACACAGTAAGTAAAGTATAGCAAGGAAACGACTAAAAATGTGACATGCCCCATATGAACAGGGGGTGAATGCAAGTATGAAGCCAACAGGCGAGCCATGGGGCAGTAGATGAAGAAGCTTATAAAGCCTTGTTAAAGGAAAGTCCAACATGGAGGTTCTTCAATGACAAGAAATGATTGCAAGCAATGACAAAAAGGTAAGTCAACTTGATAAAGAAACTAGAGAAAAGTGATATGACAAAGTCGTAGTAGTTTGTGATTGGTATAATCAAGAGTAAAAGAGCATGAGGCATAAGGGGTATTAGTTACGCATGAGACTTAGACCCTCAAGAACAAAGATGACGTTACAAGCGAACTTTGACCACAAAAAAAAAAACAAAGGGGGTAAGTGATATTATATCGATAGTGTGGATAACTAGACCTACTACTGTTGTGAGCACCCCTATGGGACGAAAGTTGTTAATTGGAGCGGATTTAGATATTGAATTATAACTACCAAAGGAGCTAAGTAAAATACATTATTGTTCGGATTGCTATGCCAATTGTATCACTCGATTACAAAGCTGCAAGGTGAGTATGTTAAGACCTCCCACATGAATTATCGTAGTTATGAATTATGGGAAACAACACAAATGAGATATAATATATTAAGGGATATGTGAATTAAAGATTTGAAAGTGAGGCAACGGAATTAAGAATAGTACAAGCAAAACCCTTAAAGGGGGGGGAAGCGAGCAAAAAGAATACAAGTGTAGAAATTGGAATGATGGACCCTAAGATGTAAGAGATATACTCTAGAACTAAGAGTGAGAGTTGTACAGAAATAAGACTAACGACTGGTGAATAAAGGAATACGGATTGAGCAGGCATCTGAGGCTGTACTGGAAATCATCCGCGAAGACCTTGAACCATATGATATTGGGAGCAAATAACTCAAGGGACATCACAAAGGATGGCGATGTGATACTAGGAAGGAGACAAATGCACTAATGATAGAGTCGTTGTAATGATATTGCGATTTATAAGCGACAATTGAGAAAAGGACTTACGGTTTTCTATAGTAGGATGTAAGATATAAAGATCAAATAAAATCAAATGAATAAAGGAAGGAAGAAAGCACAACGCGATAAGTTGCTACGGATAGACAAAATATTTTGGGGTGCGAATAATCACCGAGCCTCGTCGTAGTCGGGTACGCGAAACACCGGACCTTCGTAGTCGGGCTTGCTATGTAAATGATGTGAATATGAATATGACTATGGATACAATATGTAAATGAGTACGATTATGAATATGGATGCAGATACGAACACATGTACATGTATAGATGTGTATGTACACAAATCATGCAAGAACAATTATGCAACTTGCAAGTAATTATACGTCGCCCATGAACCCAAGTGGGTACTTAGAAAGAAGTAAACAGGAATAGTGTGATTATGATACCCTCGGTTCAGTTGAGGGGAAATATATGGTAAATTGAGTTGAAATGTGGAGTTGGGATTAGTGTGTTAGGGGCAAATAGGATAATTACTCTGAATATGACATAAGTGCATGCTATACGCTTACTACAGTAGCCTGGGATGTCACAACCTACGAATGCAATAAGGAAGCAGCCTCAGTCAAGATCTTGTGGCGAGGCAACCAATGGGAAGAAATGAACTGGAAGGAGAAGAGAAAATGAAATCCATGTACTCGCTTTTATTTTAATCCCCGGGAGAGATTCAACAAGAGATATCAACATTTTGAGGTATGTGATGCTTTATCTTCATGATGTTGCGGTCGTTTGTGGCCCTTATTGTTATGGCCCTGTGAGGCATTATATATTATGGGTTGCTGTGACAGGTTAGTAGTGCCAGATTACAGAGGAAACTCTAGCGAAATTTTTGTAGAATCTCGAGTGTTTAACATTCGAGGACGAATTTTCCAAAAGGGGGGAAGAATGTTACACCTCGGAAATTTTTCCGTTAGCATGTGCAAAATAGGCTAATAAGGATAAAATGTCTGTGCGGCATTTCGAAGGCAAGTAATAAGGTCCCGTAGATTGGTATCGAGGAGTTGAACAACTTTTAAGAAGGTTCCATAAGGATCGGAAATGAAACAAAGTAAAGAAAATAAGATTCAGTGAACTGGGAGTATACGGTCCATTATACGGACCGTAAAAGTGTTTTACGGTCCATTATACGGACCGCAGAAGCATCACAGAAGAGACTGACTGAAGGGTGAGTTTTACGGTGTACTATACGGACCGTATAACGGTTTGACGGTCCGTAAAATGAATCGTCAAAGTGTCACAGAATGAGGTTGAGAGAAGGTCAGTTTTACGGTGAATTATACGGACCGTATAACGATTATACAGCCCGTCAAATGGATCGTCAAATGGTCACAGAGAGGGGCGATCACTGAGTCCATTTTACGGTCAGTTATACGGACCATATAACGAACCGTATAATGACATCGGGACTGAAGTGTGTTTTATAAAAATATGATCCAAAGTTTCATTTTTCATTTCCCATTTTCTCCTTCACGATCCTCTCTCTCTCTAGAACCTTCCACACACTTCTAAACCAAGAATTCAAGTAAGAATCAAGATCAATAACAACCAAATTAGAGGAATTAAGAGTGTGGAACTCCTCATTGTTCATTTAAGCCAAGAAATTCCCTAGATGGTGGAACTAGGGTTTTGTGAAAGTGAAGTATTTCAACTCAAGGTTTGTTCAATCACCATCCAAGGTATGTTTCATGACTTTATCAAGTTATTTAACTGTTAGAAGACTAAGGAAAGCTTGAATTGTAGAATGACATGGAAAAGGGGTCTTAAAAGGGTGAATAGTGCCACTAGTGAATAATGATGGAATTAAATCATGGAAGTTGAGGTGTTATAGTTATGAATATGCTAGAAATGCTGATTTTATCATGAAATAAGTATTAAAGGTGCGGAAACACGAT
Source organism: Lycium barbarum (assembly GCF_019175385.1). NCBI lineage: Eukaryota > Viridiplantae > Streptophyta > Magnoliopsida > Solanales > Solanaceae > Lycium > Lycium barbarum. The sequence continues at coordinate 31,416,540 of NC_083348.1, forward strand.
AATAAGCTATATGGATAAATATGGGGAAAATTGGAGGAAATTGGTGGAATGTGATGAGGGTATGTAAATGATGTTTGTTGATTGTGATATTGTGGTGAATGTTGGATGTTTATATATAACATGGGAAAAGTAGCATAAACAAAGGAAGTGCCGCCCAATTTTCTTTAGAAATAGCGACGCGTTCTTATAGTCCATCAACTAATGATAATTCGAATTCCCTTATGAAGGTAACGACGCGATATTGAAGAAGAGCAAGTGAACAATATTTAGCTAAGCAAACAAGGTATGTTAAGGCTTGTCCCTTTACTTCAAAGGCATGACTCCAATGTTACGACTTCATGAATGCTTCCATAGCTTCCTCATTTTCCAAAGCTAAACGTTTATGATTCCTCTCTTGATAACCCGTGAATGTTTTCCAAAATGTTTGTGTCTTTCCAAAACGAAGGTTTATGATTTCGTAAGATTTTATGATCATAATGATGGACACGCTTTTGCAATGACGAATATGATGTCAAGACGAGAATATTTTCCTATTTTATTATGATGATGATGATTCCGGGTTTAAAGGTTCCAAGTTTATGTTTTCAATAACGATATAAGAATATCGAGCTATTTCTTGATTTCTAAATTTTATTCATGGATGACGACTATACTTCCCTTAAGATTTCCAAAAGTATACGAAGTGACTTCTTACAAGATGGTGACCCTACTTTCTGTTCTTTTTATATTAGATTTCGTTGATAGTCTCGCCTTATGATGATTGTCCCTTCAAGGCGAGACATGACGATCATGATTAATCCATAATATAATCGGAGGTGTTTGACCTTACGTCACTCCGATAGGAACACAACTCTCATTGGGCTCTCATGCATGCTGCGTATATTATGTATGTATATAGATATATATGATATGAAAATGTTTTCAGGGGAAGTGAGGAATGGTGAGGCGCTATAGACGCATAGCCACCTGTACAGCTGGCGTATCATGATTTCATCCCGGACGCGGGGTGCCCGGACGCGGGGTATATGGGTGATGGATCGGGCCGTACGTTCCTCGGCACTAACATACTATATTATTTATGGATCGGGCCGTACGTTCCTCGGCACTAAGAGATATATATATATATATATATATGTATGATGATGAAACATGGATCGGGCTGCACGTTCCGCAACAATATATGTATGATGATGGATATGAAGTAAGTCAGCATGTGCTATTTCTTCTATACGAGACAGTCACATACAGTTGATCCTTATTGATGTTTCCTTTATCTCATTGATGTATTTCCATTGTTATGCCTTACATACTCAGTACAATATTCGTACTGACGTCCGTTTTCTTTGGACGCTGTGTTCATGCCCACAGGTAGACAGAGAGGCGGCGCAGACCTATAGGAGCTATCAGCAGATTTACAGGAGCACTCCACTATTTCGGTGGTTCCAGTAGGGCTATGATTTTGTATATATTTGTATATGTGTAGTTCTCCAGTAGAGGCTCGTAGATATGTAGTGTGGGTTATGGGGTCTCCCAAAGTTATATACATATACGTGCATATTATTTTGATAGCTTATGTTTATGAAAGCATTTATGTTTCAAGCGAAAGATGATTTCTTTATGATTTGAATATAAATTGAATAAAAGAGCATTAAATTAGTAGAATAAGTCATAGAGCGAGCGGTGCTCGGTGGTTAGCCCCGGGTACCCGTCGCGGCCCCTAGCTGGGTCGTGACAGTTCCCGTGGCAGGTATGACTCTATATGGGCGATTGTGGATAGATTGATAAAATTAGCCCATTTTCTTCCAGTTAGGACCACGTACTCAGCCGAAGACTATGCGAGGTTGTATCTTAAGGAAATTGTGCGACTCCATGGAATCCCATTATCTATTATCACTGATAGAGGGGCACAGTTTAAAGCTAAGTTCTGGAAATCTTTTCAAGAAGGTTTGGGCACGCAAGTGAAGTTTAGCACGACATTTCTTCCGCAAACTGATGGGCAGGCCGAGCGTACCATTCAAACTTTAGAAGATATGCTACGGGCGTGTGTGTTGGATTTCGGTGGTAGCTGGGATGATCACTTACCCCTTGTTGAGTTCGCATACAACAATAGATACCATTCTAGTATACAAATGGCTCCATATGAAGCTTTATATGGAAGGAAATGCAGATCTCGAATCGGATGGTTCGAAATAGGAGAAGCACAATTAGTGGGCCATGAATTGATCCAACAAGCAATAGAAAAAGTAAAGGTGATCCAAGATCGGTTGTTGACAGCTCAAAGTCTCCAAAAGTCCTATGTGGACAATCGTCGACGAGACTTGGGATTCCAAATTAATGATTGGGTATTTTTGAAAGTGTCACGAATGAAAGGGGTGATGAGATTTGGTAAGAAAGGGAAGCTGAGTCCCAGATACATTGGAATCTACAAAATCATCCGCAAGGTGGGTCAGGTAGCCTATGAATTGGATCTACCTTCAAAGCTTGAATCAGTCCACCCAGTTTTCCACGTTTTGATGCTCCGCAAGTGTATAGGAGATCCCACGAAGATTTTTCCGATAGATGATGTGCAAGTAACAAAAAAGCTAACCTATGAAGAAGTACCTATTGCTATCCTCGACAGGCAAGCGCAGAAATTCCGAAACAAAGAGGTGGTTTCAGTTAAAATCTTGTGGCGAAACAATAACCGGGAAGAAATGACGTGGGAAGCGGAAAAGAGTATGAAGTCGAAGTGTCCGCATTTATTTCGAACCCCAGGAGAGATTCAAGATGAAATGATAACGATATGAGGTAAGTATGCTTATTTTTCATATTTTTGGTCGCGTATGGCCATAGATATGTCGATGTTTTGATGTAGCCCTGTGAGGCGATGATATTATGGGATGTTGTGACAGTTTGGTAGTGCCAGATTATAGGGGAAACTCCGGCGAAATGTTTCTAGAATCCCCAATGACTTAACATTCGAGGACGAATGTTCCAAAAAGGAGGGAAGAGTGTTACACCTCGGAAATTTACCCGTGAACGTACAGTGAAAAAGTTGCAGGTTTGCACTTCGGTCCAGTTGGTCGTAAAGTGGAATACGGCCCGTAAAGTAGTTTACGGACTGTAAACTGCTATCGTCCTGCAACCTTCCAAGATTTCAACTTTCTGCCAAATGTCTAAATGGCTAAATACGACCTAGAATATGGACCGTAAATCCAAATACGGCCTGTAAACTGTTACCGTAAACTACCATGACTCTAGCAAACCTTTCTGGTTCTGTTATGCTTAAATACGGTCGCGAAGGACGGACCCGTAAACCAGAATACGGCCCGTAAAGTGGGTTTATGACCACTGTGCATCCCGACTACTGTTCATAAAAATCAGATTTTGTGATTAATATAAGGGACCCTTTTCAATCATTTTCATTTCATTTCTCATCTACACCACTCAAGAACTCTCTAGAAAATTCTCCAAACACTTCAACAATAAGAATAACAAGGAAATGAATGATCAACAACATTAAATATATGAAAAAAGTGTGTGAAACTCAAGTGAAGTTCATCCAAACCAAGAAGTTCCAAGAAAGGTGAAATAGGGTTTTGGTGCAAAAGGAAGGATTCCACCCTAGGCTTGTTCCACCATCATCTAAGGTAAGTTTTATCACTCCATCATGTTGTTTAAGGTATTGGAAAGCTAAGATGCTTGAATGGTAGGAAAGCATAGAAGATGGGTCATAAAATGGATGAATAGTGTCACAATTGAAGGGTAGTTGAATGGAATCATAAATGTTGATGTGCTATGATTATGAATATGTTTAAAAGGATGCTTAGACGATGAAATAAGTATCATATAGGGGGAAACGCGATAATGAGTTATAAGTATAAATGTGGAGAAATTAGAGAGAAATGGTGGATTGTGGTTAGTGCATGTAAATGATGATTGTTGATTTCAATATTGCGAGCATTTGGGAGTTAATATATAATATGGGAAAAGTAGTATAAAAAAAGGAAGTGCCGCACAATTTTCCTAGAAATAGTAGCGCGTTCTTATAGACGATTAACTAACGTAAATACGAATTCTCTTTTGAAGGTAGAAACACGATATCGAAGGAGAACAAGCGAACGATAGCTTAGTTAAACGTCAAAGGTATGTGAGGCTAGTCCCTTCTTTCTAATGGCATGAATCCTATAACTTATTTCTTACCCATCAGCCTATGTCTATAATTAGCTACACAAGGTATTGAGTTAAAGTATAGAAAGTCTAATGATGTTACTTATCGCTTACACTCACCTTATATGCTAATTCCTTCAAGGTGAGGCAGAATGTCCATGATTGTTCCATAATGCAATCGGGGGATCAAGACCTTACGTCACCCCGATAGATTATGGTTGATCTTGAGCCTTATGTATGTATTATGATAAGCTAAGCATATTGTGATGAGCATATGATGATATTACTATTACACCGCGCCTATTTGGCCGAGCAGTCACCGCCATGGCGGGCAGCTATATGATACACCATGGCTAAATGGCATGGTTAGACACCACTAGTGGGCATCATGCGATGTTAACCCGGACGCGGGAGGCCTGGAAGCAGGCTAATGTTATGGTTATCACACCGATCCGATATGGAAGGGCAGTTTATACATGATGCATATATGATATGATGATGAGCATGAGTAAGACAGAATGACTTGTTTTCCTTATACTTGACGGTCAGATTCAGATGTTCTATACTGATATCGTCTTTACATCATTGCCTTATTTCGTTGTTTATGCATCTCATACTCAATACAATATTCGTACTAACGTCCGTTTTCTTTGGACGTTGTGTTCATGCCAACAGGTAGACAGGGGGTAGTAGCGGTCCGCTGATTGGAAGTGTCATGAGTGAGTGGTAGTTGAATGGAATCATGAATGTTAGTGTGTTGTGAGTATGAATACGTTATAAATGATATGTAGACTGTGTGATAAGTGTGATACACGGGAAAATACGATAGCGAACCTATAACAATAAATGTGAAGAAATTGGAGAGAAATGGTGGATTTTGTTTGAAGTATATAAAAGATGATTGTTGATTGCCATATTGTGATTGTTGTTGTGAGTGTTGGGAGTTGATATGGAATACGGGAAAATTAGTATAAACAAAGGAAGTGCTGCCCAATTTTCTCTAGAAATAGTAGTGCGTTCTTATAGTTGGTTAACTAACGATCGTGCGAATCCTCTTTTTGAAGGTAGAGGCGTGACCTTGAAGAAGAATAAGCAAACGCGAAATTCCTTAAACGACAGAGGTATGTGAGGCTTAACTCTTCTTTCAAAAGGCATGAATCCTTCAAGCTTTCCACAAATCCTTCTATAAGATGAAGCTTTAGAGTCCTTCTATGTATTAAAACCCCTATGAGCATGATAGTGATGACAATGAGCTATGGTCTAGAGACTCAAGAAATTGTGGCATGATGTTATTATTTTTAACACTCGCCTTATGTTTTATTCCCTTCAAGGCGAGGCATGATACTCATAAATGTCCATAATACAATCGGGAGTTCACGACCTTACGTCACCCCGACATAGTATGGTTGTCTTAAAGCCTAATGAATGCTCTTAATGATGTTGTATGTTATGACAATAAGACGATAAGTAATGCTAACTTGTAACACTATGGGACACATGGAACACTAAAAACGATAACATGATGCTATGGTTTGGGATGTATAATAATGATGTGTTATGATTGATGTTGTGACGATAAGATTCCACCGTGCCTATATGGCCGGGCATGTCACCGCTAATGCAGGCTGCATATGATTCCACCGCGCCTATATGGCCGGGCATGTCACCGCTAATGCGGGCTGCAATTTTACACTGAGCCGAGAGGGCCGGGCACTATCACCACTAGTGGGCGACATATGAGGGTTACCCGGACGCGAGTAACGATGCAGATTATGATGTGATGATGTATATGATGACGGACGTGATGATGTATGGGATGTGATAACATGTGTACTATGACTATGTAAAATGTGAAATATGATAGTAATACGATTGCCTAAGACATTGTGCAGGTTATATCTTTGTACCCTGACTCATGATCTTTCTATTATGATTATTTATTTCATTCCTCCCTTACATACTCAGTACAATATTCGTACTGACGTCCTTTTTTTCTTTGGACGCTGTGTTCATGCCCACAGGTAGACAGGGAGGAGATCTTGCTCCGGATTCTTAGAGGCTGCTAGCTGATTGAAAGCCCTCCATTGTCTCGGAGGTGCCTATGATGATTCTTTTGTGTATAGTTGTAGATGTCATCTCTTAGAGGCTCGTAGATACTCGACGTGGGTCGTGTGGTTTCATGGCATGGTCATTATGTATATATGTATATGTATATATTATTTTGCTAGCCTAAGGGCTCGTATGTATAAAAGCATTTCGTTTCTAAATAAAAATGGATTTTATTATAAATTGAGCATGAATCGGATAAGTGATGGCTAAATAAGCTTAAGAAGTGATGGCACGTGCAGTGCTCGGTGGTTAGCCCCGGGCACCCGTCGCGGCCCCTAGCTGGGTCGTGACAAAAGTGGTATCAGAGCATTTCGGTCCTAGGAAGTGTCTACGAGTCGTGTCTAGTAGAGTCTTGTTTAGGGTGTGTAGCGCACCACATCAATAAACAAGGTGCTACAGGGCATTTAGCAAAAATGACCATCTTTCTTCTATGAGATCGTGCGATATCGCTGTGTATAAGATGTTATCCTCTCTAATAGTGTGCTATTATTTCTGAATGCCGCCAAAGGGAAAGGCTACAGCCGCCCAGAAGTTCAAGATTACAACAAAGAGGCGGGCAGAAAGAGAGCCTCCGATGAATATAGCAGAAGGAGAATCGCACAACGAGGCCTTGTCAAATACTTCCTCTACCCCGCCTAATGTGGAAGAGCAAGAAGGAGCCCCAGCTCCGATTCCTCCGCCGGCTGCTTCAGGTCAACAAATGACCGAGGCTATTCAATTATTGACCCAATTGGTTGCCGCTCAAGCACAACGACAAAATGTGGGTTTAAGTGACCGGGCAGCGAGTACAAAGGCCAGTGATTTTATGATTCTAAATCCCCCGGAATTCTTCGGTTCAAAGCCGGAGGAAGACCCCCAAGGTTTTATTGATGAAATATTGAGGACGCTGGAGATTGTCCATGCCTCCGAAACCAAATCTGTGGAGTTGGCATCCTATAGGCTCCGGGATGTGGCGGTGTTATGGTACAACAATTGGGTATTATCAAGAGGATAAAACGCGTCTCCTCCGGTTTGGCAAGAGTTCGTAAATTCTTTCATTTGCCACTATTTGCCACCCGAGGTCCGCCGAGCTAGGGCAGATAGATTTCTGAATTTGAGGCAAGGAAACATGAGTGCCCGGGAGTATAGCATGCAATTCAATTCTTTGGCTAGATATGCTCCGACTATGGTGGCCGACATGGGAGATCAGGTACATAGATTTGTGAGTGGTTTGGGACCGCATTTATTCAGAGATTGTCTGATGGCTTCCTTGCAAGACGGGATGGACATTTCCCGGATACAGGCCCATGCTCAAAATTTAGAGGGACGACAACGACAACAAAAGGGCGATCGCGGCAGTGATAGGAGGCAAAACAAAAGGGCTAGCTCTGAAGGCACAGGTGGTTATTATAGAGGTGCATCGAGGCAGGCTTATTCCCGATATTCAGGCCAGTTAGTGACTAGTGCACCTCCCCGGTTCGCGGACAGGGGATTTGATCTCTCTTTTCCGTCAGGACAGGGTCAGAGCTCGAGAGCTTCGGGTTCTCAGTTTAGGGGTGATTATAGTCAGAGGAGACCGCCAGTTCCACGATGTAGTCGGTGCCGCAAATTACATTCAGGACCGTGTCGTTAGGACACTGTTGGTTGTTATGTTTGTGGGCAGACCGGACATTTGATGCGAGATTGGCCCTCGCGATATGGTAGAGGTCGGGTTATCCCACAGGTTCAGCAGCGGGTTCCTCGTCAGCTCGCCCCGCAGGGCAGACTTCTCAGATGACAGCAGTCCGAGGCAGAGGCCGAGGGGCAGCATCTACTTCGGGTGCCACTCAGCCCCGTGTATATGCTTTAGCGGGACGACAGGATCTCGAGTCCTCTCCGGATGTAGTCACAGATATATTGTTTATATTCTCCTGTGATGTGTATGCGTTGGTAGATCCAGGTTCTACATTTTATTATATTACTCCATATGTTGCTGGTTGTATCGGGGTAAAACCCGAGTCAATTAAACCCTTGGAGGTACTCACCCCAGTTGGCGATCTAGTGATAGCAAGACAAGTGTACAAAAATTGTGTTATTGTGATATAAGATCGTCAGACCCAAGCTGACTTGATTTAGTTAGAAATGGTAGAATTCGATGTAATCATGGGTATAGATTGGTTGGCCTCGTGTTATGCAAATGTTGATTGTCGCACAAAAGTGGTTCGATTCCAATTTCTGGGAGAGCCCGTGCTCGAATGGCAGGGTAATACATCATCTCCGAAAGGTAGGTTTATTTCCTACCTCAAGGCAAGGAAGATGATAGCCAAAGGCTATATTTATCACTTAGTTCGGGTTCATGATACCGAGGCAAAGCCACCAATTTTCCAGTCAGTTCCGGTGGTGAATGAGTTTCCAGACGTATTTCCAGATGAACTTCCAGGTCTTCCACCAGAAAGGGAAATTGATTTCGCTATTGATGTATTGCCAGACACAAATCCTATTTCTATTCCCCCTTATCGAATGGCTTCGACAGAATTTAAGGAGCTAAAGGCGCAGCTGAAAGACTTGCTCGAGAAGGGATTCATTAGACCCAGTTCATCACCGTGGGGAGCACCGGTCATGTTTTTGAGAAAGAAAGACGGATCTCTACGAATGTGTATCGACTACAGGCAATTGAACAAAGTGACGATAAATAACAGATATCCTCTCCCAAGGATTGATGATTTATTCGATCAATTGCAAGGTGCCATGTGGTTTCCAAAAATAGATTTGAGGTCGGGCTACCATCAAGTGAGGATTAGAGAAGCTGATATTCCTAAAACAGCCTTCAGAACGAGATATGGCCACTATGAATTCTGAGTGATGCCATTCGGATTAACTAATGCTTCGGCTGTATTTATGAATTTGATGAACAACGTATTCAGGCCTCTCTTAGATCTATTTGTGATTGTATTTATTGATGATATTCTGGTATACTCTCGCACGGAATCGGAACATGCAGATCATTTGAGGATCGTTCTTGGTATTCTTCGAGCCCGGGAGCTATATGCAAAATTTTCAAAATGCGAGTTTTGGCTGAATTCTGTGACATTTCATGGCCATGTGATTTCCAATGACGGTATTCGGGTCGACACTCAGAAAATTGAAGCAGTGAAGACTTGGCCAAGGCCTACGATGCCTACAGAAGTTCGTAGTTTCCTGGGTTTAGCAGGATATTATAGAAGATTTGTAGAGGGCTTTTCATCCATTTCAGCCCCATTGACGAAGTTAACCCAGAAGACGGCTAAATTCCAATGGGATGACGCTTGTGAACTTAGTTTCCAAGAGTTGAAAAACAGGTTGACCTCCGCTCCAGTTTTAACACTTCCAGAAGGGCCAGATGGTTACGTTGTGTATTGTGATGCTTCCGGTGTGGGATTAGGATGCTTGTTGATGCAGCATGGTAAAGTCATTGCATATGCTTCGAGACAATTTCGGAAACATGAGAAGAATTATCCAACACATGATCTTGAATTTGTTGCGGTTATTCATGACCTGAAAATGTGGAGGCATTACTTGTATGGTGTGCATGTTGATATCTATACAGATCACAAGAGCCTCCAGTATATTTTTAAGCAAAGGGAGTTGAACCTGCAGCAAAGGCGGTGGTTAGAATTATTAAAAGATTATGATGTTAACATTTATACCACCCTGGGAAGGCGAATGTAGTAGCCGATGCACTTAGCCGCCGATCAATGGGCAGTTTATGTGAAATCCCTTCGGAAAAGAAAGAGATGATTCAAGAACTTCATCGATTGGCTAATCTTGGAGTGCGAGTAATTGATTCAGGTAATGCGGGTATTAGTATCAAAGATTCCGCCATTTCTTCCTTGGATCTGGAAGTGAAGGAACGGCAGTATGAAGATCCTCAGTTATGTCATTATAGAGACGCATCGCATGGAAGGGAGAAGTCTCCGTTTGAGATTTCGGTTGATGGAATTCTTAGATACCAAGGCAGGTTATGTGTACCAAAGGTGGCGGAATTGCGCCAATGAATTCTAGAAGAAGCTCATTGTTCCCGGTATTCTATTCATCCAGGTACAACCAAAATGTATCATGATCTCAAAATGATATATTGGTGGGATGGCATGAAGAGAGACATAGCAGAATTAATAGCACAATGCCCAAATTGCCAACAAGTAAAAGCGGAACATCAAACGCCAGGAGGCTTATTGCAAGCGATAGAAATACCCACTTGGAAATGGGAAGTGATTAACATGGATTTCATCGTGGGATTACCTCGTTCTCGTGGTAAATATGATTCTATATGGGCGATCGTGGATAGATTGACAAAAGCAGCCCATTTTCTTCCAGTTAGAACCACGTACTCAGCAGAAGACTATGCAAGGCTGTATCTCAAGGAAATTGTGCGACTCCATGGTATTCCATTGTCTATTATCACGGATAGAGGAGCACAGTTTACAGCTAAGTTCTGGAAGTCTTTTCAAGAAGGTTTGGGCACGCAAGTGAAGTTGAGTACGGCATTCCATCCACAAACTGACGGGCAGGCCGAGCGTACCATTCAAACCTTAGAAGATATGCTACGAGTGTGTGTGTTGGATTTCGGTGGTAGTTGGGATGGTCATCTGCCATTAATTGAATTTGCATACAACAATAACTACCATTCCAGTATACAAATGGCCCCGTATGAAGCGTTATATGGAAGGAAATGTAGATCTCCAATTAGATGGTTCAAAATAGGAGAAACACAATTAGTGGGCCCTGAATTGAACCAACAAGCAGTGGAAAAGGTCAAGGTGATTCGAGATCGGTTGTTAACAGCCCAAAGTCGCCAAAGGTCCTATGCGGACAACCGCCGACGAGGCTTGGAGTTTCAAGTTAATGATCGGGTGTTCTTGAAAGTGTCGCCAATGAAAGGGATAATGAGATTTGGCAAGAAGGGGAAACTAAGTCCTAGGTACATCAGGCCCTACAAAATCATTCGCAAGGTGGGGCAGGTAGCATATGAATTAGAATTGCCTTCGGAGCTTGAATCAGTCTATCCAGTCTTTCATGTTTCGATGCTCCGCAAGTGTGTTGGAGATCCCACAAGGATTGTCCCGATAGACGATATTCAGATAACCGAAAGGCTAACTTATGAAGAGGTGCCTATTGCCATCTTGGATAGGCAAGTGCGAAAGCTTCGAAATAAAAAGATAGCGTCAGTCAAAGTGTTATGTTCCGTGTTTTCGTATAATTGGAAATCAAGAAATAATTAAGACTTGTGTGTTATGAGGAAATATTTTGATTTTAGTTGACATGACTATGTTGGTTATGATATCATTAATGTTAAGACATCGGGGAAGGCCGAGGGTAAATTTGGAATTTCGGAAATTAGTTTCGGGAATTACAAAACGGGACTTTTAATGAATTGGGCCAAGAATTGGGCAACAAAAATTGAGGCCCAAGATTGTGGGGTGGCCGGCCATAATGGCATGGTCCAAGCCCATTTTAGCAAGTCATGTGCTAGGTACATGACTTTAAATTGGATATATATCATCCATATACTTAGAATGTTCAAGAAAAAGGCAAATCAAACAAAAATAATTAGAGAGCACCTCAAAAAGGGCCTCTCGGCCGAACCCCTTAGCCAACAAAAAAAAAAATCCTAGCTTTGTTTCCAATCTAAAAATCTTATTCTTCTTGTATTCATAGAGTATGCAAGACGCTCTCCGACGTGATATAATTAGTTAAGCGAAAGAGCAACGTTTGCGGCAAATCGGAATTTCAAGAATAAGGTATGATTTCTATGTTTTTATGTTATGAAATGGGTATATAGGTGGTAGTGATTAAAGTTGCATGAAGATTATGGAATTGTGTTGTGTTGAGCATGGCCGTGTGTGTGTGTGATGGGTGTGTTTGGCCGTGAGCCATATTGGTGTGGGAGGAGTAGTGAATTTGATCTTGTTTAGTTTGTTCAATGTGTCGTTGTGGCCTTTATGTCGTAAATGAACGTTTAAGGAATTGAATTGGCGTTGGAAAAGGATTTCGGATCATTACGGGAAAGTGTATACCTTTTGTATATTTGCGTATATCATTGTATATCTTTGATACTAAAGACTTTAAATATGACTTATGGTTGTTGTTAATGAATTCGGAATGAAATAATGCAAGTTAGTATGTTCGTCGGAATTGTTGACGTTTTGAAAGGAATATGGAAAGTGACGAACTTCTTGAATCTATGTATAATGTTGGAACATAATTGGGATGTGATTGAATAATCTTGAATGATTGAATGAATACAATAATGTGGACATAAGTTTGGAATTGTGAAGTTTGAATGAAAGTTGCCAACTTTTATAGTAAAGAAGAATATTGAAGTTAGAATGATTTAGTTGTGGTTTATGTTGTTTGTGACGTTTGGGTTGTTGTTGTTGATGTTCATTGAACCGAGCTAAATCTCGGGGGTGTTAGATATATAGGGGAAGTGCTGCCGAAATTTCGGTAGACAAAAATCAAGTTAATGGAAATTTTAAGCCTAAGAATCTCTAATTGGTAACTTTGACCATTTGCATATTCTGGACGAAACGGGATTTGATTTTGGGGAGAGCATAAGACGTCTATAAAGTATGTAAAGCTTCCCACTTCTCCGTTTGGCATGTCTTAGTATGTTAGGTGAATTTTGGAACCTCCGGAGCCTTTCTGCTCCTCGAAACCCGATCTACAAAACGACTACTATTCATTCAATTCAATTGAAGCCTAAAGGCTCTATTTTGGCTAGAATGCAACCAAATGTTCGAAACCTATCGAAATGTGATCGGGTTACTTTGAAATCATTATGTATGATCTTTTGGCCTTTAAATGTTCGTAAACTATGTTCGCCACCTCAATTTGACTCGAGGTGGGCCCGCTAACCCCGAGACGCCCTATTTGTCCTATCGGGCTCTCTTTTTGGATAAACTTCGATATGAGATCTTCGACTTTGAGACTTCCCTCTATGAATTATGTTTTGACTATTACGATATGTTAAGTTTTGTTTTGAGCCATACGTACAACTTTGGAAACATTTTGTGAAATAAACCTTCGTATCAGCAAAGTATTCGATTATTTTGGGTTATGAAATGACTTATGAAATCCTTATGTTTTGAAAGGCTATTTTGAAATATGATTTGCATTTGTTCGCTCACGACTCCGCTCGTGCCTTACTATGACTTCGTTCACCGGTTCCCGGGCCGGTTATGATTCATGCGCCCTATGATAATTCGGTCGTATGTTGTGTTACGGTTCCCGAGGCCTCGCCATAGGGCCGGGTTCCGTTTGGAGTTATGCTGTGATATGGCTAGTGATGCGATACGCTCACTTATGTTTGTGTTCGGGGATGTACGGAGATTCGAAACCTTCTGGTGTTATGCAGTGTGTGGCGCCAGCGTCGGAGTGGCGACCACGTTCTCGAGCGTTTGCATGATTTCGTTTGCATTATGTATATGTATATGATTTGATACGGATTTTGGACATACTGATTGGTACTTCCCTTTTGATATCTGGTTTGCTTTCAGTTTTGGCTCATATTTCTGTACTCCGTGCTTTACATACTCAGTACATATTTCGTACTGACCCTCTTTCTTCGGGGGCTGCGTTTCATGCCCGCAGGTACAGATATTGGTGATCCTCCACTGTAGGCTTCACTCTCTGCTATTTCGGAGTACTCCTTCTTGACTCGGAGTCCACTTTTGGTACAGACTTCTTTTGCTATGTATATATTCTGTACATTTGACTATTTGGGTACGGCGGGGCCCTGTCTCGCCATATGTCTTTGTTTGAATTCGTAGAGGCCTGTAGTCATATATGTGGGGCGAGGGTCCTATGTATGTTTGTTTGATTTTGTTTTTCTGGTCTTACAGCGGTCAGTTTGTTATGATGGCCCTAAATGGCCCTTATGCTTATATTTGCACTTATGACCGGCGATGTCTATTCCGCCGCTCCGTTTGGATTCGATAGGACATTTTGATTTGTGCGACCGCTTGAGACATATTTTGATATAAGTTATGTTTGATATGATTTTTATGAAATCTTGAAATAAGTTTGGATTTGGTAAACGAATATGCGATTTGGTCTGGGTACCCAGGTAGGGTGCCAGTCGCGGCCCACGGGGCTGGGTCGTGACACAAAGTCCTGTGGCAAAACAACAATCGGGAAGAAATGACTTGGGAGGCATAAGAGAAGATGAGGTCCAAGTATCCGCACTTATTCCAACCCCCAGTAGAGATAGATAATGAAACGCCGACCATATAAGGTATGTATGCTTTATCTTTATGTTTTTGGTCATGTGTGGCCATAGATATGATGCTATTGTGATATATCACTATGAGGCAATGATATTATGGGTTGTTTTGACAGGTTGGTAGTGCCAAGTTACAGGGGAAACTCTGGCGAAATTTTTGTAGAATCCCGAGTGTTTAACATTCGAGGACGAATGTTCCAAAATGGGGGGAAGAATGTTACACCTTGGAAAATCCCCCGTATATGTACAGTGAATAAGATAACCAAGAGCGTAGCGTATGCGATGTTTTGATGATTAATAAAGAGTATTAGACGACCCTCGATGAGATTCTAAAGGCATACGATGCAATGAAAGAAAGTTGCCAAGGAAAGCGAATCATACGTCCTGTATCGGGTAGGAATTTCGAACAACGAGACCATGATGGCATAATGATGTCTTAGAGAAGTGTGATGATGTCCCTAAGATTGATATTGAGGTGCTAAACAAGTGCCAAGAAGGTTCCATAAGGATCGGAGATCAAATGAGTCGACGAAAACAAGTTCCCGAGAACTGGACAATATACGGCCAGACATACTGGCCGTATAATATATACGGACCCGTAGATCCAGCCCAGAACACCAAGGTTCACTGGACCAAATATATGGTCCCAACATACGGTCAGTAAATATTATACCAGCCCAGAACCTTATAAAGATGGTCGGCCAGATTTGTATTTTTAATATAAGGGACCCTTTCATTTCATTTTTCATTCCATTCATTCTCCACTCTTCAAGAACCATCTAGAAAACTCTACACTCTTCCACTACAAGAGAAATCAAAGGAAAACTAAGATCATCAACACCAAATCTATGAATCTAAGTGTATGAAACTCAAGTAAAGCTCATCTTCTTCAAAGAAAAACCAAAAGAGGTGAGATAGGGTTTTGTTGCTAGAGGAGAAACTCCACTCAAGACTTGTTCAACCATCATCCAAGGTAAGTTTCATGACCATTTTATGTTGTTTAAGGTATTGGAAGGTTAAGATACCCGAATTGTAGAAGAGCATAGCAAATGGGTCATTCAAAAGTGAATAGTGTCATGAGTGAGTGGTAGTTGAATGGAATCATGAATGTTAGTGTGTTGTGAGTATGAATACGTTATAAATCATCTGTAGACTGTGTGATAAGTGTGATACACGGGAAAATACGATAGCGAACCTATAACAATAAATGTGAAGAAATTGGAGAGAAATGGTGGATTTTGTTTAAAGTATATAAAAGATGATTGTTGATTGCCATATTGTGATTGTTGTTGTGAGTGTTGGGAGTTGATACGGAATACGGGAAAAGTATTATAAACAAAGGAAGTGCTGCCCAATTTTCTCTAGAAATAGTAGTGCGTACTTATAGTTGGTTAACTAACAATCGTGCGAATCCTCTTTTTGAATATAGAGGCATGACCTTGAAGAAGAATAAGCAAACGCGAAATTGCTTAAACGACGAAGGTATGTGAGGCTTAACTCTTCTTTCAAAAGGCATGAATCCTTCAAGCTTTCCACAAATCCTTCTATAAGATGAAGCTTAAGAGTCCTTCTATGTATTAAATCCCCTATGAGCATGATAGTGATGACAATGAGCTAAGGTCTAGAGACTCAAGAAATTGTGGCATGATGTTCCTACAATGCTAATGATGTTATTATTGTTAACACTCGCTGTTACACCCCGTACTTCGGAGAAACACTGGTTAAATTTGAATGTAAGTATGTCGAGTTACGACTAGGTAAAACAACTTTGAAGTATGAGGAATGAGGCATTATTAAGTATATTGTTTAAATAATGGACGATTATGATCTTGTAAGTCGTAATCGGGAAAGACTATTTTGAAAAACGAGAACATGGACATTATTAGTATAATAAATTATAAGTATCATGTATGGAGAGTTTCGGAATATTTTGAGATCGAACAAATTGAAGAAAATAAGTTCAACGAAAACTTGAGAAATGCTGGAAGGATTTTTAGTAAACTCTGGAAGGGTATATCTCCATGTATATTTGGAGTTTTAAGACGTTTCAAAAGCCTAAAATTAAGTTCGTCGAGTCTAGTTTGTAATACAACAAACCGCTCATTGATAGGATGTCGGAGTAGAAAATTATAGACGTTACAAACTGAACTGTCGCGCAGAAACAGGGCTGCACAGTACCGCTACAGTACTGTAGCTACAGTACCGTCGGCCCACCCATTATAAAAGGGTTAAAACCCCATTTTAATTCATCAAAACTCTCCATAAAGTTCCAGAAAATTCAGCGACAAAAAGGGGCTAAAATCTCACATAAAAGTGAGGATTTTGAGTGAAATTTCAAGCTACGAAGTACTAATCGAAGTCCGGGCAACGCATAGTCACGAATATAATTTTGTTTGGAGTTAGAGGAGCAAGGGAACAAGAAAATGTTGGGGATTTTGCTACTTTCATGAATACAAGGTATGAATCTTCAAATCTCTCTCTTTATCAAGTTTGATTAAAGAATAATTGCAAGAATAGAGTTGTAGGTTGGTGTTTTGATGTTGTTGAATTATGGATTGAGGTTTGAAGAAAATTTTGGATAAAATATGTATATAATCATCTTGTAGGATGTTGAGGATGTTGTTATTGATGTGTTAGTATTAATTTCAATTTCCTTACGAAAGTAAAGGTTATTAAATAATCGTATCACAAGTGGGTTTGTTGAGAAATTTGAAAAATAGCGTGTGGGTTGTTTTATGGCATATGTTGGTGTTGGAAATGATATTACGACTATTGGTATTGTTGTTGATGTTGTTGGTTATTGAATTGGAATTTCGGGCGAGGCATATAAACAGGGGAAATGCTGCCCGAATTTCGACAGAACCTTAAAAGGATTTTAATTAAAGTTTCGAGTCGAGCGTATGATGATGATTCTAATGATATTATGAATGGTTATATATGTAGATTACGAGGTTACGAATAATTCTTAGGAGAGGTGCAAGACGGGAAGTAAGTTAGAAGTCGAGAATTTTCTTCCAGGTATGTTAAGGCTCGTCCCTTTCTTTCCAAGGCATGATCTTTAGTTTATGGTTTCATAAATGTTTCCGTATTTTCCTCGTCATCAATAGTAAAATGTCCCAGATTCCAAGGCATAATTTCCTTCTTGATATTCCAGAAGTGTTTTCCAAAATATTCGTATTTTCCAAACCAAAGTTTGTGATTATGTGAGATCTTATGATAACGTCAAGGGCTATATTTTTCAATGACAACGATGAGGTCAAAAGTGAGAATATCATTTTGATGACTATGATAAGAACGATATTATGTTTAAAGGCTTCAAGTTTATGACTTCAATGACGATATGAGAATGTCGAGCTATTTAGTGATTTCTCAATCTATTCATGGATGGTGACGTTATTTCTAAATCTTCCAAAGTATATGAATTGATGCCTTATGAGATTTACGATCCTATTCTATGTTTTCTCTTAATTCTATTCTTCGTCGATAGTCTCACCTTAAAATAATTGTTCCTTCAAGGTGAGACAAAGCGACGATGAGTATTCCATAATATAATCGGAGGCTACCGACCTTACGTCACGCCGATACAGTTGTGGCTTTTGATTGGGCTCTTATGCATGCTATATATATATATGTATGTATTTTCTCACACCGCGCCGCGCTATAGTCGGCCGGGCAGGCACGTAGATGTGCACACCACTGCACTGGGCATGTTATGATATTGCCCCGGACGCGGGAGGCCTGGACGCAGGCAAATGATGATAACACCGAGCCTTAATGGCCGGACATGTTACTATTTATATATCACACCGCGCCTTAATGGCCGGGCATGTTACTATGTATATGTATAAAAATGTTTTTTTTAAGGCTAAGCATGCATGACATCCGCCCTACGAGGCATCCAGATGTATAGGTTATCTCTCTTATTCCTTGTTATTTTTCATATCTATATTATGTTGTTACTCATGCCTTACATACTCAGTACATTATTCGTACTGATGCCCCTTCTTGTGGGCGCTGCATTTCATGCCGCGCAGGTGCATACAGAACAGTAGAAGACATTGCTAGAAGATGTTCCAGCGGGATTGGCGAGCTCCATTTCTTTCCGGAGTGTTGCCGAGTCAGAGTATCCATGTCATGGTATAATGATTTATGTTAGAGACTTTGCAGACAGAGTCACGTATTTAGCCTGCCAGTCTTGTGTGTGGCTTTATAAGCCGATATATTCATTATGCATCACTTTACAGATTTGTATGATAACAAATTTTATTTGATTCGAGAAAGATAAAAAGAATGTTTTTGTTAAAAGCTGTCCCTATGCATTTCAGTTCATGACTTAAGGATTATGAGTACAGTGAGATCCAGCGGGTTCTCTCGGCTCTAAGTAAGGGTCGGGTGCCCGTCACGCCCTATCGGGATTGGGGTGTGACAAGTTGGTATCAGAGCAGTTCGTCCTAGGGATTGTCTGCAAAGTCGTGTCCAGTAGAGTCTTGTTTATGGGTGTGAAGCGCGCCACACTTATAAACGAGAGGCTGCAGGGCATTTAGGAACCATTGACCTCCTTTCTTATCTTAGATCGTTCCATAGAGCTAAATCATAGTAAAGACATCCCGGATTCTGACTGAATGTTTTTATCACGGATAAGTAGTTGATTATGTCACAACGAGAAAATTGCTTCGAATTGAAGTCATTCAATTGAAAGGTATGTCTCCTGTTTTATTAACATGGATAGATGTAGATATAAGAATTTGAGTGAGATATTATGGTATTGGCAATTGCTCTGTAGAGCATTGGATATGTTTTCTGGGCTGTGTACAGGAATGAGGTAGTAAGAATTATAGAGGAAACTCTGTCGAAATTTTTGCAAATTGAATTGTTTGCATGCCAATAGAGAAAGAGTAAAATGAAAAATGTGATCATTATCCGTTCACTGAAGAAACAGCTATGAGACCTATTGGAAACATAAAGAAAGTTGATACCAGGAACTCAAATTCAATATTACGATTTAGAGATTAGATTGGCTAGTGAGTGGTAACAAAGAGATATTGATACAAGAAGAAAGTTAACGAGTACGGAAAAGTTCCATTTAGAAGTATATATAAATATGTACGAGATTAAGATGGGTTTGTACTCCTTGTGGAATGATCTACAAAATTTCTAAGTAGATATTGTTAAGTGGCAAGTGGGAAAGGAGCACCTTTAAGAGCAATGGAAATCTAGGAGGGCCTTCAAGATGAGAATACGAGAAATAAACATATATACGAGCAAGCTATGCTATCGTAAAGGGGAATAAGAAATGAACTAAGAAAGAAATAAAAGGACGTCTAAGAGTGCTTATAAGTTGATGGAAATGTGATGAAAGTATGATTAAGGATATATATTCCTCGACACATATCAACTCGGGAGAAGGGAAAACTTTTTTGTAAGGTATGTAAGGTGTTCGTTTTTTTCCCTCCCCCTTTTTTGGCGTAAACCCGGCTAGAACATGAACATGAGCATTCCATAACCAAATCCAGTCCATTCCCATGCCTTATATTTCGAATCTTAATGCCTTGTCATTTGATCGATTCTTGAAATTTTACTCTACTCACCATCGATTATTCCTTTGGATTCGATACGAATTCCATAAGCAATTCAGAGGTTATGATCTTGTGTTACTCGAAAGGCCAAAGGATCAAATCCATAATTTCTCGTTCAAAATCAGCCCTAGAACATCGCTGCGGAAGAAAACAGAGTTCTGCGCAGAAAGCTTCAGGGAATTGCGCTTTCCGTCCGCATCGCGGAAGGAAAGCGGAAGGCTTCAGAACTTTCCGGTTTTCATCCGCATCGCGGAAGAAAAGCGAAACTCTGCACAGAAGGAAGTTGCGCTTTCCGTCCACATCGCGGAAGGAAAGCGGAAACTCCCAGAATGTTGTGCTTTTCTTCCGCATCGCGGAAGAAAAGCGGAACCCTGCACAGTTAATTTTTTCGGACTATACCAAAAATGGTATATACGTATGAATGAATGTAATGCATTATTTTACGGCATAAAGGCAGGAAGTGATTTGAATTGTGTCCAAAATATGTGGACATTTGACTTGATACAAGAATTCAATTAGCAAAAGATAAATAAGTTAAACCATACGATAAAAGTAGCTCCGACACTATATGGACTAAAGGAGTTGAATGATCGCTAGGATCGGCCAATTGACTACCAAAGACGATCAATACTCGAATGTTACTGGTATATGAGGACCTTCTTAGACGAATTAGAATATTCCCAAGTACAAAAGAAGGAAATATACTGGCTTGAAGAAGTCGAAATTCGAGATGAAATAATACAACGAGGATGCGCTAAAGAAAAGTGGCAATGGACTAAATGCAAGTATATTGTGAGACATACGGGGGAAAGGAGGCATGCCAAGATAATGAAGGTTTAACAAATCGAAAGAAATAAGTTTTTGTCAAAAATAATACGTTGTGTCCCGGGCTATGATTTGAATCGCTCATACCAGAGAAATATTTTGTTACAAGTAAATATGCAGTGGATGTACCCCAAAAAGGTAACGGAGGAAACGAGAAGGCCTACAAGTGACCAAGGATAAGTATCAAGGACAGACGGGATTACTAAAGAAAAATCGCAGTGTTGGAAGAGATGAGAGTTCTAAAAGAGGAATACTTATAAGAACCTCAATGATCGTCAAAGGAAAGAAAAAAAATAGTATGCTTATGGATAGCACGACAGCAGTACTATCGGAGGTTTGAAAATATCTCCTGCGCCGTGAAATCGCAAGTCACCGTATATATTAAATCGTGAGAGTGTATGTCACAGGACAATATAAATAATCGTCATGATAAAATGGCTAGTAAACAGTATGGAGACGACAATAAATATTTGAAAAGTAATGGAAGCTAGTTAAGTTTAAAGTAACCGCTGGAGTAGGAGAGCCAAGAACTCAAAGAGAGAAGCACACTAGTATCGAAAGGAAGTTATGATTGAGCAAAATTTTATTTTTGTTCCCGGCTTATGAGTTATTTGGTAATGACGTTCAGATTAGAGAAGAAGGAAATGGAAGCAAAGATTCAAACAAGGATTTGAAAATAATTTGAATAGTGGATTAGTATGCGGCAAGTATAATCTTGCGATAGGGGATAACAACGATGACAAGAAAATTTTATATACAAACATATAAGGAATGGTGCCGAGGATTGTTGCATATGGTTGAATCGTGTTTCATTTGAATACAAATCCCTTAGCTATGGTATTTTCGACGCATTGGATGAGTAATCCGAAGTAAAGTAATTAATGAAAATAATAAGCCATTAGCAAGGAAATGCTATTGCAAGCCATCTGGGCGCTACCATAGGTGGAACTATGATGACAAGCAAGGAAGTAAGGAGTCCGACAATTAAAAAGGAAATGAGGTGATACGCATGTAACATCGGTTAATACCAAGAGCGTAATCGGAAGTAGCACTAGAGAAGCAAGCAAAGAAAAGTACCGCAGCTAAATAAGGAAATGATCAATTAGTAGACAAATAAAGGGCTGCGAAATAAAGGAACTAAGCCAACGGAAGGTGAAGTCATGGAAGTAGGTGACAACAAGATCACAGGAAAAGAATCCAAGGATATAACTAAAGGAGATGGACATTTAAGGAATTAAGAGGTTCGCTTGACTGAAAAAAAATCGAAATGACAGACAATCGCGTCAAACTAGGGGAAAGACTTATTAAGTGATAATCCGGCAAGGGTTAAAGGTAGAAAGAGAGGCTCGAACGTAATGACCAAAGGATATCGCGTTTGATTAGATCAATCGGGTGACAATGAAACCTCGTGAAGCAAGCAATATGATGGCTCTTATTGGAAAAGGGCCAGAAGTCCAATTGACGGAAAGAGAAATTAAGCAAGACATTTCGGTGCTAAATCAGTTGAAAGATAAAGTACCGCAAAGATTAATTCGACTGCTATAGAAAGCAAAGAATGCTAAACATAATCAGCCTCGAGGTTATCTTTAAGGAGGTAAGAATAAGAACAAGTCAACTCCAAAGAGATAAAGGCTTGGGACATCTGTGAAACATAAGAAAGATATGTGGAGATCGGGGTGAATAAGAATTTCTGAATAAAGAGAAGATGAGATTAAAATAGGATAAAGGTATGTGGTAAGCACAACATGAAAGGGCTTACAAGAATACAAACAACAAGGATTAAAGAGACAATGAAAGCGATAAAGCATGGAGAGTTAGTAGACAGACAAATAATACGAAAAGGGGATGACCCTGAGTATAGGCGTAAATTTTGGCCACAAAAGAAGAAGAATATATTGCATAGTTCGGAAGGTTCAGTTTTAACGAGCAAGTAATACTGCAAGTAAGCAAAGTAAATACCGACAGATACGGGTAAAAACATTGACATCTATTTCGGAGCAAACTCTGCCTCAACATTCGAGGACGAATGTTTTTAAAGGGGGGGAGAATGTTACACCCCGTACATTGGAGAAACACTGGTTAAATTTGAATGTAAGTATGTCGAGTTACGACTAGGTAAAACAACTTTGAAGTATGAGGAATGAGGCATTATTAAGTATATTGTTTAAATAATGGACTATTATGATCTTGTTCCTTCAAGGTGAGACAAAGCGACGATGAGTATTCCATAATATAATCGGAGGCTACCGACCTTACGTCACTCCGATACAGTTGTGGCTTTTGATTGGGCTCTTATGCATGCTATAAATATATATATATATATATATATATATATATATATATATATATATATATATATATATATATATATATATATATATATATATATATATATATATATATATGTATTTTCTCACACCGCATCGCGCTATAGTCGGCCGGGCAGGCACGTAGATGTGCACACCACTGCAGTGGGCATGTTATGATATTGCCCCGGACGCGGGAGGCCTGGACGCAGGCTAATGATGATAACACCGAGCCTTAATGGCCGGGCATGTTACTATTTATTTATCACACCGCGCCTTAATGGCCGGGCATGCTACTATGTATATGTATAAAAATGTTTTTTTTAAGGCTAAGCATGCATGACATCCGCCCTACGAGGCATCCAGATGTATAGGTTATCTCTCTTATTCCTTGTTATTTTTCATATCTATATTATGTTATTACTCATGCCTTACATACTCAGTACATTATTCGTACTGACACCCCTTCTTGTGGGCGTTGCGTTTCATGCCGCGCAGGTGCATACAGATCAGTAGAAGACATTGCTAGAAGATGTTCCAGCGGGATTGGCGAGCTCCATTTCTTTCCGGAGGGTTGCCGAGTCAGAGTATCCATGTCATGGTATAATGATTTATGTTAGAGACTTTGAAGACAGAGTCACGTATTTAGCCTGCCAGTCTTGTATGTGGCTATATAAGCCGATGTATTCATTATGCATCACTTTACAGATTTGTATGATAACAAATTTTATTTGATTCGAGAAAGATAAAAAGAATGTTTTTGTTAAAAGTTGTCCCTATGCATTTCAGTTCATGACTTAAGAATTATGAGTACAGTGAGATCCAGCGGGTTCGCTCGGCTCTAAGTAAAGGTCGGTGCCCGTCACGCCTTATCGGGATTGGGGTGTGACACTTGCCTTATGTTTTATTCCCTTCAAGGCGAGGCATGATACTCATAAATGTCCATAATACAATCGGGGGTTCACGACCTTACGTCAACCCAACATAGTATGGTTGTCTTAAAGCCTAATGAATGCTCTTAATGTTGTTGTATGTTATGACAATAAGACGATAAGTAATGCTAACTTGTAACACTATGGGACACATGGAACACTAAGAAATGATAACATGATGCTATGGTTTGGGATGTATAATAATGATGTGTTATGATTGATGTTGAGACGATAAGATTCCACCGTGCCTATATGGCCGGGCATGTCACCGCTAATGCGGGCTGCGTATGATTCCACCGCGCCTATATGGCCAGGAATATCATCGCTAATGCGGGCTGTGATGTTTACACCGAGCCGAGAGGGCCGGGCACGATCAGCACTAGTGGGCGGCATATGAGGGTTACCCGGACGCGGGTAACGATACAGATTATGATGTGATTATGTATATGATGACGGACGTGATGATGTATGGGATGTGATAACATGTGTACTATGACTATGTAAAATGTGAAATATGATAGTAATACGATTGCCTATGACATTGTGCAGGTTATATCTTTGTCCCCTGACTCATGATCTTTCTATTATGATTGTTTATTTCATTCCTGCCTTACATACTCAGTATAATATTCATACTGACGTTCTTTTTTTCTTTGGCCGTTGTGTTCATGACCACAGGTAGACAAGGAGCAGATCTTGCTCCGGATTCTTAGAGGCTGCTAGCTGATTGAAAGCCCTCCATTGTCTCGGAGGTGCCTATGATGATTCGTTTGTGTATAGTTGTAGATGTCATCTCTTAGAGGCTCGTACATACTCGACGTGGGTCGTGTGGTTTCATGGCATGGTCATTATGTTTATATGTATATGTATATATTATTTTGCTAGCCTAAGGGCTCGTATGTATAAAAGCATTTCGTTTCTAAATGAAAATGGATTTTATTATAAATTGAGCACGAATCGGATAAGTGATGGCTAAATAAGCTTAAGAAGTGATGGCACGTGCGGTGCTCGGTGGTTACCCTAGGCACTCGTCGCGGCCCCTAGCTGGGTCGTGACATATCACACCGATCCGATACGGATGGGCAGTTTATACATGATGCATATATGATATGATGATGAGCATGAGGAAGATAGCATGACTTGTTTTCCTTATACTTGACAGTCAGATTCAGATGTTCTATACTAATATCTTCTTTACATCATTGCCTTATTTCGTTGTTTATGCCTCTCATACTCTGTACAATATTCGTACTGACGTCCGTTTTCTTTGGACGCTGTGTTCATGCCCACAGGTAGACAGGGGGGAGAGCTCGATCCAGATCCGTAGTAGCGGTCAGCTGATTAGAAGCCCTCCATTGTCCTGGAGGTTCTTATGATTATTCTTTTGTGTATATATAGCCATGTATGTGTATTTTTGGGCACGACGGGGTCTTGTCCCGTCCCTATATTCAGTACTCCAGTAGAGGCTCGTAGATACGCAGTGCGGGTTAGATAGTCTCACGAGGTCGCCACTGTATATATATATATATATATATATATATATATATATATATATATTTGTATTATTTTGATAGCCTAAAGGCACATGTATATGAAAGTATTTTATGTTTTCATATCAAATATGATTTTCCTATGCTAAGAGTATAAAGATGATAAAAAGAGCATTAAACGAGCGACAGAACGAGTGGTGCTCGGGGGTTAGCCCCGGGTACCCGTCGCGGCCCCTAGTTGGGTCATGACAGGCAACTACAGTACCTCTAGTGTTATAGCCCGTATATTGTACGTTTGGAAATTCCAAAGTCGTCGTGGAAAGTTAAGGGCGAGACCATTTTCGAAAATTATTTTAATGCACAAGTTGGTTATAAATATTATTTATGAACATTAGTAGTATGGAAATATTGAGAAAGGTTAAGGGCAAAAAGGAGAAATTGCAAAATGGTAAATGGTAATATTGAGGAAAGTCGAGGGGCTTAAGTGTATATACATAGGTAAATGGTGGACAAAATAAAAATAAGACATATGGATAAAGCTTATGAGATAAGCTAAGTGGTCATCCTTTTATTTAAGAAAATTTCAAGAAAATGGAGGAAAACTCTAGGCAAAGAAAGAAAGGGAGGCATGTGGTTATTTCATATTAAGTGGGGGCTAATTGTAAATAATAAAAACACATGGGGCCAAATCTTTCATAAGAAGACAATTAGTCTTCTTTGACCAATATGGGAAAAATTCAAGAAAAAAGGAAGAGATTCCTAGAGAATTCTAGAGAAAGAGGGCATGTGCCCCTCACATGATATATATATATATATATATATATATATATATATATATATATATATATATGATCATTAGTCATATTCTCACAAGAAAAGAAGACTTGGAAAAAATGAATGAAGAAGGGATGAAGAGAGGGGGGATTTCGGCCAAGGGTGGCCAAATGGAGCCATGGAAATTGATCAAAATAAATTATTGTCTTCTAGTATTTCCCCCAAATGGAAGGTCCTCATCAACATGGAGTAATTGTTGAAGCAAGTAGAAGACTTTTTGATGTCATATACCAAGCCTAAACCAAGTGGGAAGTTGAAGAAAAAAAAGGTAAGGTTTCATCTCTTTTATATGTTATAAATGGTTTGTGCATGTTGTTGAATGTGGAAATGATGGAAAGTCATGAAGTATTGCATGTTCAAGTTTGGCCGTGTGTTGGGTGTAAGGTGTAGGAATAGCGAATTTAATGTATTTAGCATGATTATGTGTTGTTGTAATGTGTTGTAATGTGTAGAAAAGAATGGAAATTCATGAAAACCTATGGATTGTGTTGTGGCCGAATGGAATAGGGTTTGGAAAGTTATGGTAACTTGATGTTGTTTGACATTTTAGATGCCGTCATTATGGATTCTATAACGAGAAGTGTAAGTTTAATGACTTAAAATAATGTTATGTTGGTTATGGGATGATTTGGAAATTTATGTGAATTTTATAAAATTTTTGTATTTAGGAGAATTGTATTGTTAAGATGTGGGGTGATGGTGTAAGTTATGAATTTTGAGGAAAAGAATGTGTTTGGTGTAGCTCTCGGGTTGGGAGGCAATTTCGGGTGAGTTGGAGCCTTGTTTGAGTTGCTCGAAATATTGTGTGAATTGAATTTGATATCGAAGAATTGCTAGAATAATTGTTGGCATTGTTGTTGTATTCATTAAGTTGAAAGGTTTCGGGTAAGGTTGGGTGTTGGTTTGGATATTTTGAATTACTTGTCGATATTGCTATTATGATGGGTAATATTGTTGTTGATATTGTGGCCGGGTCAAATTCCCGGATTGTTGTTGTTGATTTAGGGCCGAGCCGTATTCTCGGGGATGGTGCATTTACAGGGGAAATGCTGCCGAAATTTCGGCAGACAAAGTGTTACTTTAAAGAATCAACTTCTAAAGGCTCTAATCAAGTTTTGGTAAACATGACCAATTTGTAGATTTTGGCGGATTTGGAACGTGAATTTGGAGTCGCATAAGAAGCAGAAAAGGTAGGTAAGGCTTCACCCTTCTTTCTATGGCATGTCTTAGACGGAATATGTTGGATATGAGCCTCGGGAATAACTCTACCTTCCGGAATCCGCGCCTAAAGTTTTCTCTTTTTCAATCAGTAGAATTGAACTAAAAAGTGTGCAAAATGTTGGAAGAATTTCCTAAACCTCTAGAACCCGCATAAATAGGACCCGACTACCCTAAAACCCTCACAAGTAACGCCATGACATGTAACATATGTAAATTTGGTACGCCGCCTCATTTGACCCGAGGTGGGCCCATGGTCCCCGGATTTTCCTTATTGTTCCGTTTGATCTATTTTGAAGCAGAATCGAAAGAAAATTGTTGATCCTTATCCCGTTCACCGAGTGACAAGTACTGTAACTATGCTAACGAGGATACTTCTATGATGACAATGATAATGATGATGTTAAGAAAGGGAATATGCCTATGATAAGTATGACAAAGATGATTCCATGACTAAGACGATGAATATGATCTTATAATGATAACGATGTAGTCCAAGACGAGAAAATGCCTACGGTAGATGTGTTGGCAAAATGTTCTGCTATGAAAAGTAAAATATGGAAACGTTAAATTAATTCTTGATATCTCAACTCTATTACAGGTAATGACTACTCTAAAGGTCCTAGGTATATGAAACTGTACCCTATGACCCTATTTGATGTTTTCCTCATAATGACACTTTTCATTGGTAGTCTCGCCTCACAATACTCGTTCCTTCAAGGTGAGACAAAGCGACTATGGTTGTTCCATAATGTAATCGGAGGCTACCGACCTTCCGTTACTCCAATGGACACATGACTTTCTTTGAGCTCTCATGCATGCCAATGGTATGACATATGTATATGAATGTGAATATGTATATGTATATGTATATGGGGAAAAAGGGGAAGGGCCACTGTTATATCACCACCTGATTCAGCTGGATTTCGTCCCGGAAGCGGGATGCCCGGACGCAGAATATGGGAGAGCCGGATACGGCGTCTGTATATGTGATATATATATAATATGTTGGACACTGTTGGGGAGGGGGGTGGGAGAGCCGATGTACTCGACGTCTGTGGATGTAAATAAAGGACACCGTTTTCTGAAATGTTCTGTTTCCTGTACATGTAAATAAGAAGTACTGTTTTTCTGAAAAAGGGACTAAGCATGCATGGCATCTGCCTGAACGGCATTCATATGTACAGGTTACTTCTGTCACAAGATAAGCTCCATATGTCTATTCCGTTATTATTCATACTGTATATTCTTTTATTATGTCACTATTCATGCCTTACATACTCAGTACATTACTCGTACTGACCCCTCTTATTCGGGGGCTGCGTTCATGCCACGCAGGTACACCCAGACGTATTAAAGCCGTTATAGAAGATGTTCCAGCGGAGTTGGCAGGCTCCACTTGTTCAGGAGTGCTGCCGAGTCAGAGTATCTGAGCCATGAGGTTTGTTTGATGTTAGAGACTTTGCAGGCAGAGTTGTGGGTATAGAGTGTCGATAATATGCTATATCATAAAGTCCATGTGATTGCAGATTCTGTTTGACTTGAGTACGATGGAAAAAAAAATCTCTTGAAAGTTTTACTATGTTTTCCATTTTTTTTATTGATATAAGAGTCTAAGGAAGTTAAGTATGTAACAAAAGTCAGCGGGTTCGCTCGGCTCCAGATATCGGGTCGGGTGCCCATCACACCCTAGTAAAGTCGGGGTGTGACAAAGTGGTATCAGAGCAGGTCGGTCTAAGGGGTTGTCTGCAAAGTCGTGTCCGGTAGAGTCCTATTTATGAGTGTGAAGCCGGCCACATTTATAAACAGGAGGCTGCGGGGCATCTAGGAAATATTGACCTTCTTTCTGTCTTAGATCGTGCGATAGAGCCAAGTCATACGGAATAAGATTTCCCTATATGAGCTATATGTATGACGAAAGAAAACGAGCAAGGCTGCGGAAGCTTATAAAGGTAAGTCCCGACGTGATTGTTCTGTTACCTGAACTGGAAGTATTGGATGGCGGGGATGTGCCATATAGTCGTACGTTCTGTGAGGCCTTGATGACATTGGCCGCATACAGGTTTCGAATAATAGGAACAGTAAAGAAGGTTCTGCCAGAACGGGTACGCCCCACAGGAAGAAGTATGGGAAAGAAATACTGTGAATAGGTAATAAGTGAAATGCGTTGGATCAGAAAGGTTATGGATTTGGCCGTGGCAACAAAGGTAAGGTCGCTACCATCGGGAATCTGGAAGCCCAAGACAGGAGGTAGTCATACACACAGGCGGAAGGTGAACATCGGGAACCAAAAGGGTAAAACGGTAATTACAAAAGAAGGGACGTGTTACGAAAATGTTTTGGGAACTGTAAGACTTTGACTTGCTCCAGAGCATGCAATAAAGGTCATGTGAGGAAGCTGACGCGAAAATATCAGCATTAAGGCACCGAATTTCAGTGAAGCTTTTGGGTTAAGCGTGCTCAGGTGGGAGCAGTTCCATGATGGGTGACCCCCTGGGAAGTTAATAAGGAATTTTACATATTCTGACATAAAAGACAAATGGAAAACTAGAATATCCTAAGTGAAACTACGGTATATGAGATGATGGGAGACCATAAAAAGACGCGTGAAACAAGGCAGACTAGCTCGGTAAAGAGACAGAAAATGTATCATAGCCCTGCAATTAGGATAGGCTTGAACAACGCTTGGAAGTATTTTGTGAACCAGTTGATAGTGAATATGAATGTATATATGAATGTGTAAGATATCCCGCATATGATTGTATCGGTGGCGTGCGAGCCCCAGCAACCGAAACTACGGGGAGAAAGGTATTGGTCACGCAAAGGTGCCGAAGTACGAGTGACAACAAGAATAAATGGTACAAGTGCGGCGAGTGAACTGTTATTATTTTACTATAGGTTAAGGTCGGAAATTCCAGTATAACGATACTCGGAAAAGAAAGAGAGTGTGAGTAAATGGAAGATAGGAAGCTTAAATGTCGGAAAAGGGGAAAGTTAAGAAAACCTTAGTAAATGAAACCCCCGCGAGAAATTAATGGTAAAACTACGAGACCACTAGGATGAAAATTCAAGTAGGCATGTGAGACGAGATAGAGTGAGGTAAAAGGAAACAAGGAGAAATGTGGAGAGGTTGAGAGTTGATTTCAACAAGTAGGTCTAAGAGAATGGTGACCAGGGTAGAGGAATGTGAAGTAAGAGAAGGAATGCTCAGGATGGTGATGGTGTTAAGGTGAAAGATCTGTAAAAGGACAAGTATGTAGCTATAGTAATATGCTTAGAGGTTTAAGAAAGTAACGGAACGCTAAAGAAATATGGACGCACAGCTTCAATACGAACACGTAGTTAAGAAAGAATTAAGAGCAAGAGAGCTGAGCAAGTGAAAGGACGAATAAGGATAGAAAGGCATGAAAATGTGGACAAATGAGGACCTAGACAGGAAGTAAAAGAAGAGCTTAAGATAAGAAGTTTTCGATATGTAGGCACAAAGCTGGAAAAGAAGGTGAGGGATAAAGGTATAAGCGAAGACTTCATCAAGGACTATGAGCATATAAGGAACCCCTTTAAAAGGGGGGAGGACATATTGGGCTTACAAGGAATGACGATAAACGAAACGAGCACAATACATGAAGTCAAAGACAAGTGTACCTGTATCGAGAGATACGAAAAGAGACTAAAGAATAGTTGTAGTAAAAATCTGAAGGTGTGGCTTTTGCTAAGATATGGTCACGAAACAGTAATAGAAAAGAGATGATCTGAGAAAGACAAGGATAATACGTGGGCCCAACAAATTTGAAAACCCATGACACGGGAAGAAAATTCAAGTAAAAACAGAAAAGTTCGAGTATAAAAGAAATAAGGTAAAGGATAAAGAGTGAGCATGAAAGAAAGGACGACTACAAAAGGGATCCTCCCGAAGTATTATGACACCCCATAAGATCAGTTGAACATTCGAGGACGAATGTTCTAAAGGGGGGGAGGATGTTATAGCCCGTATATTGTACGTTTGGAAATTCCAAAGTCGTCGTGGAAAGTTAAGGGCGAGACCATTTTCGAAAATTATTTTAATGCACAAGTTGGTTATAAATATTATTTATGAACATTGGTAGTATGGAAATATTGAGAAAGGTTAAGGGCAAAAAAGAGAAATTGCAAAATGGTAAATGGTAATATTGAGGAAAGTCGAGGGGCTTAAGTGTATATACATAGGTAAATGGTGGACACAATAAAAATAAGACATATGGATAAAGCTTATGAGATAAGCTAAGTGGTCATCCTTTTATTTAAGAAAATTTCAAGAAAATGGAGGAAAACTCTAGGCAAAGAAAGAAAGAGAGGCATGTGGTTATTTCTTATTAAGTGGGGGCTAATTGTAAATAATAAAAACACATGGGGCCAAAGCTTTCATAAGAAGACAATTAGTCTTCTTTGACCAATATGGGAAACATTCAAGAAAAAAGGAAGAAATTCCTAGAGAATTCTAGAGAAAGAGGGCATGTGCCCCTCACATGATATATATATATATATATATATATATGATCATTAGTCATATTCTCACAAGAAAAGAAGACTTGGAAAAAATGAATGAAGAAGGGATGAAGAGAGGAGGGATTTCGGCCAAGGGTGGCCAAATGGAGCCATGGAAATTGATCAAAATAAATTATTTTCTTCTAGTATTTCCCCCAAATGGAAGGTCCTCATCAACATGGAGTAATTGTTGAAGCAAGTAGAAGACTTTTTGATGTCATATACCAACCCTAAACCAAGTGGGAAGTTGAAGAAAAAAAAGGTAAGGTTTCATCTCTTTTATATGTTATAAATGGTTTGTGCATGTTGTTGAATGTGGAAATGATGGAAAGTCATGAAGTATTGCATGTACAAGTTTGGCCGTGTGTTGGGTGTAAGGTGTAGGAATAGCGAATTTAATGTATTTAGCATGATTATGTGTTGTTGTAATGTGTTGTAATGTGTAGAAAAGAATGGAAATTCATGAAAACCTATGGATTGTGTTGTGGCCGAATGGAATAGGGTTTGGAAAGTTATGGTAACTTGATGTTGTTTGACATTTTAGATGTCGTCGTTATGGATTCTATAACGAGAAGTGTAAGTTTAATGACTTAAAATAATGTTATGTTGGTTATGGGATGATTTGGAAATTTATGTGAATTTTATAAAATTTTTGTATTTAGGAGAATTGTATTGTTAAGGTATGGGGTGATGGTGTAAGTTATGAATTTTGAGGAAAATAATGTGTTTGGTGTAGCTCTCGGGTTGGGAGGCAATTTCGGGTGAGTTGGAGCCTTGTTTGAGTTGCTCGAAATATTGTGTGAATTGAATTTGATATCGAAGAATTGCTAGAATAATTGTTGGCATTGTTGTTGTATTCATTAAGTTGAAAGGTTTCGGGTAAGGTTGGGTGTTGGTTTGGACATTTTGAATTACTTGTCGATATTGCTATTATGATGGGTAATATTGTTGTTGATATTGTGGCCGGGTCAAATTCCCGGATTGTTGTTGTTGATTTAGGGCCGAGCCGTATTCTCGGGGATGGTGCATTTACAGGGGAAATGCTGCCGAAATTTCGGCAGACAAAGTGTTACTTTAAAGAATCAACTTCTAAAGGCTCTAATCAAGTTTTGGTAAACATGACCAATTTGTAGATTTTGGCGGATTTGGAACGTGAATTTGGAGTCGCATAAGAAGCAGAAAAGGTAGGTAAGGCTTCACCCTTCTTTCTATGGCATGTCTTAGACGGAATATGTTGGATATGAGCCTCGGGAATAACTCTACCTTCCGGAATCCGCGCCTAAAGTTTTCTCTTTTTCAATCAGTAGAATTGAACTAAAAAGTGTGCAAAATGTTGGAAGAATTTCCTAAACCTCTAGAACCCGCATAAATAGGACCCGACTACCCTAAAACCCTCACAAGTAACGCCATGACATGTAACATATGTAAATTTGGTACGCCGCCTCATTTTACCCGAGGTGGGCCCATGGTCCCCGAATTTTCCTTATTGTTCCGTTTGATCTATTTTGAAGCAGAATCCAAAGAAAACTGTTGATCCTTATCCCGTTCACCGAGTGACAAGTACTGTAACTATGCTAACGAGGATACTTCTATGATGACAATGATAATGATGATGTTAAGAAAGGGAATATGCCTATGATAAGTATGACAAAGAGGATTCCATGACTAAGACGATGAATATGATCTTATAATGATAACGATGTAGTCCAAGACGAGAAAATTCCAACGGTAGATGTGTTGGCAAAATGTTCTGCTATGAAAAGGAAAATATGGAAACGTTAAATTAATTCTTGATATCTCAACTCTATTATAGGTAATGACTACTCTAAAGGTCCTAGGTATATGAAACTGTACCCTATGACCCTATTTGATGTTTTCCTCATAATGACACTTTTCATTGGTAGTCTCGCCTCACAATACTCGTTCCTTCAAGGTTAGACAAAGCGACTATGGTTGTTCCATAATGTAATCGGAGGCTACCGACCTTCCGTCACTCCGATGGACACATGACTTTCTTTGAGCTCTCATGCATGCCAATGGTATGACATATGTATATGAATGTGAATATGTATATGTATATGTATATGGGGAAAAAGGGGAAGAGCCACTGTTATATCACCACCTGATTCAGCTGGATTTCGTCCCGGACGCGGGATATGGGAGAGCCGGATACGGCGTCTGTATATGTGATATATATATAATATGTTGGGACACTGTTGGGGAGGGGGGTGGGAGAGCCGATGTACTCGGCGTCTGTGGATGTAAATAAAGGACACCGTGTTCTGAAATGTTCTGTTTCCTGTACATGTAAATAAGAAGTACTATTTTTCTGAAAAAAGGGACTAAGCATGCCTGGCATCTGCCTGAACGACATTCATATATACAGGTTAC
Source organism: Lycium barbarum (assembly GCF_019175385.1). Lineage (NCBI taxonomy): Eukaryota > Viridiplantae > Streptophyta > Magnoliopsida > Solanales > Solanaceae > Lycium > Lycium barbarum. The sequence continues at coordinate 31,451,112 of NC_083348.1, forward strand.
TTCTGTCCCAAGATAAGCTCCATATGTCTATTCCGTTATTATTCATACTGTATATTCCTTTATTATGTCACTATTCATGCCTTACATACTCAGTACATTACTCGTACTGACCCCTCTTATTCGGGGGTTGCGTTCATGCCACGCAGGTACACCCAGACGTATTAAAGCCGTTATAGAAGATGTTCCAGCGGAGTTGGCAGGCTCCACTTGTTCAGGTGTGCTGCCGAGTCAGAGTATCTGAGCCATGATGTTTGTTTGATGTTAGAGACTTTGCAGGCAGAGTCGTGGGTATAGAGTGTCGATAATATGCTATATCATAAAGTCCATGTGATTGCAGATTCTGTTTGACTTGAGTACGATGGAAAAAAAAATCTCTTGAAAGTTTTACTATGTTTTCCATATTTTTATTGATATAAGAGTCTAAGGAAGTTAAGTATGTAACAAAAGTCAGCGGGTTCGCTCGGCTCCAGATATGGGGTCGGGTGCCCATCACACCCTAGTAAAGTCGGGGTGTGACATCTAGTTCCTCTACATGATGAATCAGAATAGGAGATGTGAGTGGATATGCAGTTATTGACTCAATTAGTGGCCGCTTAGGCCTAGCGTTAAGGTACGGGTACTGGTTATGGTGACAAGGCTGTTAGTGCCAGGGTTCGAGACTTCATCAACTTGGACCCTCCACAATTCTTTGGATCAAAACCAAATGAGAACCCATAAAATTTTGTAGATCGGATGCCGAGGAGATTGCGGGTAATGCATGCTACAGACACTAAGTCTGTAGAATTGGTTTCGTATCGATTGCGAGATGTTGTTGTTCAGTGGTATGAGACCTGGGTGACATCTAGAGTAGTTAATGTACCCCTAGAAGTATGGCAGGTGTTCACAGAGGCTTTCCTTCGGCACTATTTGCTAGCAGAGGCCCAACGGGCTCGAGTCGATCAGTTTCTGAATTAACGCCGGGGGTATAGTATTCATTTTAATTCACTAGCCAGGTATGCTCCCACCATTGTAACTAAGATGGAGGATCGGGTACACTAATTTATGAGTGGACTTGGGCCGTATTTGATTAATAATTAAATGACAGCCGCATTTCAGGGGGGTATAAATATCTCTCGTGTTCAGGGGCACACGCTCAAGGTGTAATGACCCGTTTGTTTGTTATTTCCTTTGCGAGGCTTTTGACCCTCTCCATAGATTTATTAGCTCACATTTGACTTGAGGGGACTGTTGACACGCTTCTCAACGTCTTTAGATATGATTTGGGTGACTTTGTGAGAAATTTTGGCTTAAAGTGAAAAGGAGTTAACTCAAAGTTGACGAAATTTGGACTTAAAGTGAAAAAGAATTGACTCAAAGTTGAATTTTTGGTAAACAGACCTTTTTCTGGTGCATTTTGAAACTTGGGTTGGAATGTTCGTTTTGAGGTATCGGGGGTTGACTCGGTCTACAAGATCTCCGTTGGGAATTCCAAGGCCACGAGTACGTTCGTAGCGTGTTTGTATGTATATCAGGATATATGGTTTCTGAGCAGATGGTCTCGGGTAATAGTCGGGATTTCGGGTTGAAGTAGTGAAAACTTGGGAGTTTCTGGTGTCTGGTGCCTTCTAGGTGTCACGACCCGCCTAGGGGGCCGCGACGATCACCCGGTGCTAGCCCACCCGGGCACCCCTTGACTCATACTTATGCTTACATCTAGGTGAGCCACATAATTAGACATGCATTTTCTTTCATTCATCAAACTAGTCCGATCGGACAATCACATCTTTAAATCATCATTGGCATTTATGCCACATCAGATGTACATAAGCCGACAAGGCTACCATAAGGTGTACAAAATATAGGCCGATAAGGCCAGACATATCTAACCGTATACACTTGACTACGAGCCTCTAAGAGTATAACAGAACATATGAGCGGGACAGGACCCCGCTATGCCCATAATTATATACACAAAAGAATAAGTACCCAAAAGCTATGGCTCCGGAAGAAAAGGAGCACTGCTATGCAATCTCTGAATAAGCAGCTATGGATCAAGTCTATCTCCCTGTGCACCTGCGGGCATGACGCAGCGTCCACAAACAAAAGGACGTCAGTACGAAGAATGTACTGAGTATGTAAAGCATGATCAACATCGATATATAAGCATAGTAAACAACATGTGAAGTAGCATAGGAGGGGAAGACAATAATGTCATCATCATGGCACTTACCTACCTTTCATAGGAAATTCCCATTTCTCTTGCGTATTTAATAATTGTGCTCGTATTAGTATACATTCCCCTGTTCGCATTCATATACATAGTCTTTTCACATTCATATTCATATTATATACATAGCCATACACTTATATACATACATACGTAGCGTACCCGACCATAAGGTTCGGTGTTTCATACATACTTGGCCAACCAAGGCTCAATGTTATATCTACCTGGCCCTACCAAGGCTTCAGGGTTATCTGTACCATCTGCAGATGTGTGCGCGCGTTACGTAATCATATACATACATATATATAAACATATACTCTACCCGGCACCATAGGCTCGGGGTTTCATTATAGCCCTTTATAGGCACACATACATCTAATAGCCCGTAGGCACCTTTAGTATCATTATTTATCATTATCATGACTATCATCATCATTATCGTTACATCTATATCATAGGCATACTCGTTATATGAGGAGCGTAGTACAAACGTAGTACATATCGAGGATTGTGAGCTTATGAGTGTTATGTCCCGTGTTTTCGTATAATTGAAAATCGAGAAATAATTAAGACTTGTGTGTTATGAGGAAATATTTTGATTCTAGTTGATGTGACTATGTTGGTTATGAAATCATAAATGTTAAGACATCGGGGAAGGCCGAGGGTAAATTTGGAATTTCGGAAATTAGTTTCGGGAATTACAAAGCGGGACTTTTAATGAATTGGGCCAAGAAAGTGGACAACAAAAATTGAGGCCCAAAGCCTTGAAGTGGCCGGCCATGGTATGGTCCAAGCCCACATTTTTAAAGGTCATGTGACATACACATGACCTATAGTGGATATATATCAACATTTCCTTTGTAATTATCAAGAACAATTAAACACTCCACTTGAAGCTATACTACTCCCTCTCTCGGCCGAACCCTCTATAGGAGAGAAAGAAAATTTTCTAGCCTTGTTGATTAATCCAAAAATCTTAGTTTCCACATATTTGTGAAGTACTCGAGACGCTCTCCGACGTGATACAATTTGTTTGGCACAAGAATCACGTTTGCGGCAAGTTGGATTTTCAAGAAAAGGTAAGAATTTTGCCCCTTTAATGTTATGGAATTGATATGAATGTGTTAAGGATTGAGAATAGACGAGAATCCCGTAACTTGGATGTGTGTGTAGAAAGCCGTGTGTGTGCATATGTTGGTATGTGGCCGTAAGCCATGAATTGTGGAGGACAAGATGAATTTGATTTCATTTAAGTTTGTTAGTTGCGTCGTTGTGGCCTTTATAACTTAAATGATTGTTTAATGAATTGAATTGGAGTTGGAAAAGGATTTCGGAACATTATGGGAAAGTATATATCTTTGGTATATTTGTGTATATCATTGTATATCTATGATGCTAAAGACTTTGAATATGACTTATGGTTGATGTTAATGAATTTGCAATGAAACAATGCGAGTTAGAATGTTCGCCGTAAGTTTTGATGTTTTGGATGAAATATAGAAAGTAATGAACTTCGAGAAATTTTGTATATTGTTGGAATGTAATTGGGATGGGTTTGAATAATCTTGAATGGGTGAATGAATACAATAATGTGGGCGTAAGTTTGGAATTGTGAAGTTTGAATGAAAGTTGTCAACTTGTGTAGTAAGGTAGAACTTTGAAGTTAGAATGATTTGATTGTGATTTATGTTGCTTGTGATGTTTGGGTTGTTGTTGTTGATGTATTTTGAGCCGAGCTAAGTCTCGGGGGTGTTAGATTTATAGGGGAAATGCTGCCGAAATTTCGGTAGCCAAGTATAACCCAAAGATTAAGATGTTAACTTTCATGAATAGTAACTGGTAAAAGTGACCATTTGCAGTTTTTGGACGAAACGGGAATTGAGATTTGACGAGCGTAAGGCGCAATCCAGGTATGTAAAGCTTACCTTTCCTTCTTTTGGCATGTCCTAGTTACACTAGGTCAAGATCGGACCCTCGGGGATAATTCTGCTCTTGGAAATCCGAGTTCAAGTTTGGGCACTATTCATTCAACGCAATTGAAACCTATTCCTTACATTTGGTTGAAAGAATGTTCAAACTTCCATAACTTTTGCTTTGTGTCCGAATCTCTCCGAAACTTTCGTAGATGGCTTTACGGAGCCTAAAGTCTGTGATTTGTGTCCGCCGCCTCGATTTGACTCGAGGTGGGCCCGCAAGCCCCGAGGCTTCCCTTATTTGGTTTGTTTGGCTCATTTTCGTTCGGTATGAAAAGTAATCATTTGCCTATGACTCAAAGGTCCGTTTGAAATTTCCTATATCGTAATTGAACGTTTGCACTATGAATGATGTTAGATTTTCGGAAAATGACCTGTGAATTGTTTTTCAAAGGTTTTGCAGTTTGGAACTTCGTAACTTCCATATATAAATTTTGATCGCCCTGACTCCTACCCCGAGCCTTCTGGCGTCGGTATATGCCTATATGTAATTATATGTCGAGTCTTGTAAATTACTTTTGATATGCATATGGTTTCTGCACTACTCCGTTCGTGTCATTCGCCATGATTTCGTTCGTCGGTACCCGGGCCGGCTTTGTGATCATGCGCGCTATACCATATTCGGAAGTATGATGTGTTACGGTTTTCGAGGCCTCGCCATAGGGCCGGTTACCGTCTATGGAGTTATGATGTGATATGGCATTTGATTTGTTCTGATGATGTGATATGTGTGTGATACGATTTGTCTGGAGACTGTACGGAGATTTGAAAAACTTCTGGAGTATGATGTGTTGTGGCACCAGCGTCGGGGGTGACCACGTTCCTAAGCCCTATACATGATTTTTATTTGCATTTGTACATTTATCTTCCGTACAGGTTTGATTTGCTACTTTGACGTTTGTGTTTGTTCCTTCTGACTCCAGTTATGATTGTGATTTCTGTACCTTCTGCTTTACATACTCAGTACTTCTCCCGTTCTGACCCCCTGTTCTTCGGGGGGCTGCGTTTCATGCCCGCAGGTACAGAAGCTCGTTTGGGTGATCCTCCGGTTTAGGCTACCTATTCTGCTATTTTGGAGGGCTCCCCTTGATTCGGAGCTTAACTTTTGGTACATACCTTTTGCTGTGCGTGTGTTCTGTACATTTGTGGCTGTGTGGGTACGGCGGGGCCCTGTCCCGTCATATGTTCGCATGTTCTGTTTTGTTTTAGAGGCCTGTAGTCATGTTTGTGGGTCGTGGGTCCGGTGTGTTTGTATGTGGATCTGTTTTGCGTTCTTAAGCGGCCCGTAAGCTACTATGGCCAAGACGGCCCATGAGTTTGTACGTGTGTGTGTGCATTTGGGCGATGTATATTCCGCCACCTTTTTGATTTTGATATGACTGTTCTGCACGGGCGACCGCTTAAGATAAGTGTTCGATCAATGTTTGTGTGACGTCTGCTATTAGTTTTCAGTTCGAATAACGTACGTTAAGTCTGAAGGAGTCTTAATATGATGATCAGGTTTGTGAGTCTGTTTGGGGTGCCTAAGTAGGGCACCAATCGCGGTCCACGGGATTGGGTCGTGACAATGAGCTCGGAGATCAATCATTTGGAGACAACATACTCGTATAGAGGATTTAGGAATTTGGCCAAAGAACCATGCCTTATGAAAGAAGGTTTAGCCTTACATACCTTTTTGTCGGACTATTCTACACTTGCACGTCCCCTTCCAATGTTAGCGTTTCTACCTTCATTAATATCATAACAATGGCCATTAGTCATTCACATTATCCACATTATCTAGATTTCTCAACTTGCTTCTAATTCATCCATATTCAAGGTCATAACACCCAACTTCGTCCATCCATCTAAAGTGTCTAGTTCATGATCTTAATACCATTTATAACACATTCATATCACAACACAACAACATTCGTGATTCAATTCAAACTATTCCTCAAAATGTCAATATTCATCATTCATGACCTAGTTGACCATATTTTCTACAATCCATGCATTTCAACTCTCCAATATCTTAAACATCATATAAATATCATGAATCTTACCTTAGAAGTTGTAGGAACAAGCTTTAGTTGATAATACTTAACTTTGACCAAAACCCTAGTTTTTCTCCATTTGGATTTCATGACTTGGATGACCTTTGATGATGTTCTTACTCTTGATTGACTTGGTTTTATGTTGTTGATGACTTATGATCCTTGAAAGCTTGGATAATAAATGTAGAGAGAGGTTTTAGAGAGAAGGTGTGTAATGTGGAAATGAAATAAAACAAGTGTTGGTCCCTTTATTTAATGAATTGCAAAATCTGTGCTGCGGTGAACAGTGGTCGTAAACTGAGTTTACGACCACGTGTTCCATTTTACGGTTCGTCCCTTGCGATCGTCTTTAACCCTTTCAAAAACTAGAAACTTTGGCTGCTTGAATGGTGATTTACGACCATGGTTTACGGTCCGTAAACCGGATCGTATTTTACCATTTCCTCAACTGGCAGAAAGTTGAAGGCTTGCATGCCAGTTTACGACCTGGCAGTTATACCAGTTTATGGTCCGTATTTGCACTTTACGACCACTGGGCAGATTGCAATTGTCACACCCCAACCTTGGTAGGGCATGATGGGCACCCGACTCTCTTCAGAGTCGAGCGAACCCTAAGACATTCACTCTTATTAAAATCTGTCATTTCAAAAAACAAATTAAAAACATGAAAAATTTTCAAAATAGAAATCACTGTTTTAATCAAATTATGAAAACTTTTCATCAATTATTTACTTCTTACCAACTGAAATTATATGAAAATGCATACTCTTTTAACACATATACATGATTTACACTCCTCGACACCCTATCCACGGGACGCTGTCTGCAAAGTCTCTAACATATACAAGTACCATGACATAAATACTATGACTCGGCAACACTCCGAACTGAGATGGAGCTCGCCAATTCAGCTGGAACATCTTCTAGCAATGTCTTCTACTCATCTGGGTGTACCTGCGTGGCATGAAACGCAGCCCCCGAAGAAAGGGGGTCAGTACGGAGTATGTACTGAATATGTAAAGCGGTAACAAGTCATAATCCAGGAAAATGCGACAGCGAACAAGTTTAGAAACCAAACTGTAAGTAGCCTGAAACGAAAGAAAGGAGTCACAACCATACCCAACACCTGTAGCCTTCGCTGGAAGAACATAAATGTGTACACAAGTCTCAAAACAGTCTTTAAGTAAACAATGCAATCCAACCAGCCTTTCAAAATAAGTAATGCGCACTAGCACATTTCCTTTAAATAAATATTGCAACACAACACACGTGCCGCTTCCGGCACAATATCAATAATATCCCCTCCGGGTAGCCGCTTCCGGCATAGTAACATAATAGTCCCTTCGGACGGCCGCTTCCGGCATAATAATGAAGATGGCCCCTTCGGGCATGCCGCTTCCGGCATAATGATAATCATGGCCCCTTCGGGCATAATAATAATGATAATGGCCCCTTCGGGCATAACAATAATGATAAAGTAAACATAAGTAGTAAATGAAATGAAGTAGTAATACCTCGCACCCCTTTCGGAGTGATTTTAAAAAAAATAGCTCACTCAGACATAAGCTGAGTCCATAGCACACTCAGGCGTAAGCTGAGGCCATAGCACACTCAGTGATCAGCTGAGGCCATAGCTCGCTCAGACATAAACGGAGGACATAGAACACTCATGCATAGGCTGAGGCCATCGCACCCCCTTCGGAGTGGTTTTGGAAAGTCTATATATTAAAATCTCACACCCCCGTCGGAGTGGTTTTGGAAAGTTTAAATAATAAAATCTCACACCCCCGTCGGAGTGGTTTTGGAAATTGTCTTTATGTTTCCTTTAATACAAAACAAACTTTCTTGAAATCATTAATAAACCACAAACACGTTTCAAATAAATCCGAGTTAGCATAAGAAAAAAAGGTTAACAACCGTATGCATATGCAAAGTAGTGAGAAACTAAATGCCTTTCAAGTATCATTACAGACATCATTCAATATAAAACCTCTACGACCATGTTCAGACAATTCGAGACCGTCCACAGAAGCTAGGGACGTTAACCAAAAGTTTCCCTTAACTATCGTACAAAAATAAGACAAATGGAGCAACACAAAGGGTCTCGGGAATCGTGGGCCCACCTCGGGTCAAGTTGAGGTGGCGTACATAAGTTACGAACAGTAGGCCATGTGAAGTCACTTATGAAAGTTTCAAGGCAATCCGGTTCCGTTTGTGAAAGTTACGGATGTTTAAACTATTTTTCTATCAAAATATAAAGTACCTAATTCAATTACATTGAACGATTAGGGGTCAGAATTAGGCTCAGATTTCTAGGAATAGAATTTCCCCCAAGGCTTGTATCATAACCTATTATGTCTAGGACATGCCAAAAGAAAGAAAGGTTAGGCTTTAGAGCCCGTTTGGATTGGCTTATAAGTTGGCTTATAAGCTGTTTTTAGCTTTTTTGAGTGTTTGGCTTACCAGCTTAAAGTCATTTTGTGTTTAAAATAAGCTCAAAAAAATAATTGAGTCAATTTGACTTAACTTATCTAAAGCAGCTTATAAGCTGAAAACAACTTATAAGCCAAAAAAAATAAGTTGGGCTACCCCAACTTATTTTTTTTGACTTATAAGCTGTTTTCAGCTTAAAGCCATAAGCCCATCCAAACAGGCTCTTACATACCTTTTCCGCTTCTTACGCTTCTCCAATTTCAAGCCCCGAATGCCCCAAAATCTACAATTGGTCACAAATACCAAACATTGATTATAAGCCTTTAAGAATGAAAGCTTAAATCGACACTTGTCTTATTCTTTCAAATGAATTCATTTATAATCTGCCGAAATTTCGGCAGCATCTCCCCTGTAAATACACCATCCCCGAGAATCTAACTCGGCCAAAAATACAACAACAATAATACCAACAATCATATCTCCAACTTCAACAATTACTCCAAAATACACTCCAACATTAGTAGCTCCTTTTATATAATTCAACAACAATTTTCTTTATTTCCAATTCATAATTGTTCACATATTCAAATACAATTCCGAAACCATTCAACAATATTCAAGAACACTTCAACAACCCGCACAACATTTCAAACGGCCTAACCAACACATACACTACCCGAAATCTTCCAAATTCAACAAGAACAATTACAACACATTTCCTTTCTTCCATATTCATGAGCTACACCAACCTTTTTTTTCATATTAACGACACTATTCACATAAATATAAAAGCTAAGTTCAATCACATTGGCCTCCAAAAACAGTCCATAACAATTACGACTCCAACTTGAATCATTGGACTTTCATTAACATCATAGAATCCACGACGATGACAACCCAAAATACTAAATAGAATTAATTCATTCTTGCCATACAAGGTAGCCTATATTCGGCCACCCCCCCCCCCAACACACAACTTCCATAGTTTTTGTCACGACCCAGCCCCGTGGGCCGCGACTGGCACCCTACTTGGGTACCCAGACCAAATTACGTATTCATTGTCAAATCCAAACTTATTTCAGAATTTCATAAAAATCATATCAAACATAGTTTATATCAAAATATGTTTTAAGCGGTCGCACAAATCAAAATGTCATATCGGATCCAAACTGCGCGGCGGAATAGACATCGCCGGTCAAAAATGCAAATATAAGCATAAGGTCCATTCAGGGCCATCAAAACAAACGGACCGCTTTAAGACTAGAAAGCAAAATCAAACGAACATATATAGGACCCTCGCCCCACATATATGACTACAGGCCTCTACGAACTCAAAACAAAGACATATGGCGAGACAGGGCCCCGCCGTACCCAAATAGTCAAATGTACAGAAGATATACATAGCAAAAGGAGTCTGTACCAAAAGTGGACTCCGAGTCAAGAAGGAGTACTCCGAAGTAGCAAAGAGTGAAGCCTACAGTGGAGGATCACCAATATCTGTACCTGCGGGCATGAAACGCAGCCCCCGAAGAAAGGGGGTCAGTACGAAATATGTACTGAGTATGTAAAGCACGGAGTACAGAAATATGAGCCAAAACTGAAAGCAAACCAGATATCAAAAGGGAAGTACCAATCAGTATGTCCAAAATCCGTATCAAATCATATACATATACATAATGCAAACGAAATCATGCAAACGCTCGAGAACGTGGTCGCCACTCCGACGCTGGCGCCACACACTGCATAACACCAGAAGGTTTCGAATCTCCGTACATCCCCGAACACAAACATAAGTGAGCGTATCGCATCACTAGCCATATCACAGCATAACTCCAAACGGAACCCGGCCCTATGGCGAGGCCTCGGGAACCGTAACACAGCATACGGCCGAATTATCATAGGGCGCACGAATCATAACCGGCCCGGGAACCGGTGAACGAGTCAAAATAAGGCACGAGCGGAGTCGTGAGCAAACAAATGCAATTTATTTTTCAAAATAGCCTTTCAAAACTTAATAATCTCATAAGTCATTTCATAAACCAAAATAGTCGAATGATTAGTTCATACGAAAGTTCATCTCACAGATTGTTTCCAAAGTGGTACGTATGGCTCAAAACAAAACTTAACATATCATAATAGTCAAAACATGATTCATAGAGGGGAGTCTCAAAGTCCAAGACCTCATATCGAAGTTCATCCAAAAAGAGAGCCCGATAGGACAAATAGGGCGTCTCGGGGTTAACGGGCCCACCTCGAGTCAAATTGAGGTGGCGAGCATAATTTACGAACATTTAAAGGCCAAAAGATCATACAAAATGATTTCAAAGTGACCCGATCACATTTCGATAGGTTTCGAACATTTGGTTGCATTCTAGCCAAAATAGAGCCTTTAGGCTTCAATTGAATTGAATGAATAGTAGTCGTTTGTAGATCGGGTTTCGAGGAGCAGAAATGGTCCGGAGGTTCCAATATTCACCTAACATACTAAGACATGCCAAACGAAGAAGTGGGAAGCTTTAGATACCTTATAGACATCTTATGCTCTCCCAAAAATCAAGTCCCGTTTCGTCCGAAATCTGCAAATGGTCAAAGTTACCAATTTGAGATTCTTAGGCTTAAAATGCCATTAACCTCATTTTTGTCTACCGAAATTTCGGCAGCATTTCCCCTATAAATCTAACATCCCCGAGACTTAGCTCGGCTCCAAATACATCAACAACAACAACCCAAACATCACAAACAACAAAAATCACAATCAAATCATTCTAACTTCAAAGTTCTACCTTACTACACAAGTTGACAATTTTTCATTCAAACTTCACAATTCCAAATCTATATCCACATTATTGTATTCATTCACCCATTCAAGATTACGCAATCACATCCCAAATATATTCCAAGCCATATACGAAATTGCCCAAAATTCATTACTTTCCATAATTCTTTCAAAGCATCAAAACTTACAACGAACGTTCTAACTTGCGTCGTTTCATTCCGAATTCATTAACATCAACCATAAGTCATATTTAAAGTCTTTAGTATCATAAATATACAATGATATACACAAATATACCAAAGGTGTATACTTTCCGATAATGCTCCGAAATCATTTTCTAACACCAATTCGATTCGTTAAACGTTCATTTACGACATAAAGGTCACAATGACACATTAAACAAGCTAAACAAGATCAATTCACATTACTTTGCACTTCATAAGTGCCACGGCTCCAACACCAACACACACACACCCACGGCTTTCTACATACATCAAAGTTACGAGATTCTTGTCTATTCTCAATCCTTAACACATTCATATCAATTCTATAACACAAAAGTGTAAGAATTCTCACCTTTTCTTGAAAACTCGACTTGTCGCAAACGCGCACCTTACGCCATACTAATTGTACCCCGTTGAAGAGGGTCTTGAGTACTCCACAACTATGCAAAAATCAAGATTTTTGGATCACAACACAAGCTAGGAAATTTTTTCTTTCTCTATTTCTCATTCTCGGCCGAGAGCCTCACTTTGAGGTGTTCTTGAATTTTTTTGTTTTGTTCTAGATAATTACTAAGGCTAAGATGATATATATCTAGTTAAGGGTCATGTGCCTAGCACATGACATAAAAAAAATGGGTTTGGGCCATGGCTATGGCCGGCCACCCTCAAGATTTTTGGGCCTCAATTTTGTGTTATATTTTTCTTGGCCCAATTCATTAAAAGTCCGGTTTTGTAATTCCCGAAACTAATTTCCGAAATTCCAAATTTACCCTCGGCCTTCCCCGATGTCTTAACATTAATGGTTCCATAACCAACATAGTCATATTCACTAAAAACCAAAATATTTCCTTATAACACACAAGTCTTGATTATTTCTCGATTTCCAAATATACGAAAACACGGGACATAACAGTTTTCATCCATTTTACATCATGGAATCCATATCACAACAATCAAACTACTAGATAAAACCATTTCATTCTTTCTACACAACACACCCTATTCGGCCACACCATACACATACATATTTCATGAATTCCATCCATTTCCACATACCACAACATGCATAAATCATTCCTAACACAAGTAAAAGAAGATTGGATACATACCTTTTTCACTCAATTTCTTCTCGGCTAGAATCCACAACTTGCACACGAATGTTTTTCTTGCTCCAACAATTTCTCCATGTTAGAGAGGACCTTCTAATTAGTAGGAAAGCTAGAAGAAAATATTTTTTTGATCAAGATTTCTCCAATGCTTTATTTGGTATGCCATGGCCGAAATGGCCCTTGTGCTTTTTCTCCAACTTTCTTGAAAATTCCTAAGGGTGGAGAATGAAGAATGTGTTCTAATTGTCATCCTTTGGGCTATTTATTAAATTTCCATGTGGGCTTTGGCCCATCCAACTTGGAAGGCCCACTTGGAAATTCAAGACTTTTCTTCCTTTTTTTTTTGTTTTTGAATTCATGAAAAATAATTTTTCCTAATTTCAAATTTGCCCTTAGCCTTCCTCCATATTTCTACGAATCATCTTGCGAATTTTCCTTTTTACCCTTAGCCTTTCTTAATATTTTCACTTCAAAACATTCATGAACAACTTGTGTGCTAAACAAGGTCAAAATATAGCCTTGCCCTTAACTTCCCGCAATTATCTCGAATTATCCGAATGTACAAAATACGGGATATAACATCCTCCCCCCCTTTAGAACATTCGTCCTCGAATGTTCAACTGGCCTTATGGGGGTGTTATAACACTTTGGGAGGGTCTCTCTTATAGTTGTCCTTTCCTTCATGTCCATTCCTTATCTTTCACCCTGTTTTCTTTATAATCGAACTCCTCGGTCTTCACATGAATCCTCATTCCGTGTCATGGGTTTTCTAATCAACTGTGCCAACTCATTATTCTTGTCCTTCGTACTCCCACATGTCCTTCCTATATTTGCCTCTTATATCCATATTTATGGAATTTTGGTATACTTCCCAGGGGGTCACCCATCCCAAAATTGCTCTGATACCACTTTGTCACACCCCAACCTTGGTAGGGCATGATGGGCACCTGACTCTCTTCAGAGTCGAGCGAACCCTAAGACATTCGCTCTTATTAAAATCTGTCATTTCAAAAAACAATTAAAAACATGAAAAATTTTCAAAATAGAAATCATTGTTTTAATCAAATTATGAAAACTTTTCATCAATTATGTACTTCTTACCAACTTAAATTATATGAAAATGCATACTCTTTTAACACATATACATGATTTACACTCCTCGACACCCTATCCACGGGACGCTGTCTGCAAAGTCTCTAACATATACAAGTACCATGACATAAATACTATGACTCGCTCGGCAACACTCCGAACTGAGATGGAGCTCGCCAATTCAGCTGGAACATCTTTTAGCAATGTCTTCTACTCATCTGGGTGTACCTGCGTGGCATGAAACGCAGCCCCCGAAGAAAGGGGGTCAGTACGGAGTATGTACTGAATATGTAAAGCGGTAACAAGTCATAATCCAGGAAAATGCGACAGTGAACAAGTTTAGAAACCAAACTGTAAGTAGCCTGAAACGAAAGAAAGGAGTCACAACCATACCCAACACCTGTAGCCTTTGCTGGAAGAACATAAATGTGTACACAAGTCTCAAAACAGTCTTTAAGTAAACAATGCAATCCAACCAGCCTTTCAAAATAAGTAATGCTCACTAGCACATTTCCTTTAAATAAATATTGCAACACAACACACGTGCCGCTTCCGGCACAATATCAATAATAGCCCCTTCGGGCAGCCGCTTCCGGCATAGTAACATAATAGTCCCTTCGGACGGCCGCTTCCGGCATAATAATGAAGATGGCCCCTTCGGGCATGCCGCTTCCGGCATAATGATAATCATGGCCCCTTCGGGCATAATACTAATGATAATGGCCCCTTCGGGCATAACAATAATGATAAAGTAAACATTAGTAAATGAAATGAAGTAGTAAAACCTCGCACCCCTTTCAGAGTGATTTTAAAAAAAATAGCTCACTCAGACATAAGCTGAGGCCATAGCACACTCAGGCGTAAGCTGAGGCCATAGCACACTCAGTGATCAGCTGAGGCCATAGCTCGCTCAGACATAAACGGAGGCCATAGCACACTCATGCATAGGCTGAGGCCATCGCACCCCCTTCGGAGTGGTTTTGGAAAGTCTATATATTAAAATCTCACACCCCCGTCGGAGTGGTTTTAGAAAGTTTAAATAATAAAATCTCACACCCCCGTCGGAGTGGTTTTGGAAATTGTCTTTATGTTTCCTTTAATACAAAACAAACTTTCTTGAAATCATTAATAAACCACAAACACGTTTCAAGTAAATCGGAGTTAGCATAAGAAAAAAAGGTTAACAACCGTATGCATATGCAAAGTAGTGAGAAACTAAATGCCTTTCAAGTATCATTACAGACATCATTCAATATAAAACCTCTACGACCATGTTCAGACAATTCGAGACCGTCCACAGAAGCTAGGGACGTTAACCAAAAGTTTCCCTTAACTATCGTACAGAAATAAGTCAAATGGAGCAACACAAAGGGTCTCGGGAATCGTGGGCCCACCTCGGGTCAAGTTGAGGTGGCGTACATAAGTTACGAACAGTAGGCCATGTGAAGTCACTTATGAAAGTTTCAAGGCAATCCGGTTCCGTTTGTGAAAGTTACGGATGTTTAAACTACTTTCTATCAAAATATAAAGTACCTAATTCAATTACATTGAACGATTAGGGGTCAGAATTAGGCTCAGATTTCTAGGAATAGAGTTTCCCCCAAGGCTTGTATCATAACCTATTATGTCTAGGACATGCCAAAAGAAAGAAAGGTTAGGCTTTACATACCTTTTCCGCTTCTTACGCTTCTCCAATTTCAAGCCCCGAATGCCCCAAAATCTACAATTGGTCACAAATACCAAACATTGATTATAAGCCTTTAAGAATGAAATCTTAAATCGACACTTGTCTTATTCTTTCAAATGAATTCATTTATAATCTGCCGAAATTTCGGCAGCATCTCCCCTGTAAATACACCATCCCCGAGAATCTAACTCGGCCAAAAATACAACAACAATAATACCAACAATCATATCTCCAACTTCAACAATTACTCCAAAATACACTCCAACATTAGTAGCTCCTTTTATATAATTCAACAACAATTTTCTTTATTTCCAATTCATAATTGTTCACATATTCAAATACAATTCTGAAACCATTCAACAATATTCAAGAACACTTCAACAACCCGCACAACATTTCAATCGGCCTAACCAACACATACACTACCCGAATTCTTCCAAATTCAACAAAAACAATTACAACACATTTCCTTTCTTCCATATTCATGAGCTACACCAACATTGTTTTTCATATTAACGACACTATTCACATAAATATAAAAGCTAAGTTCAATCACATTGGCCTCCAAAAACAGTCCATAACAATTACGACTCCAACTTGAATCATTGGACTTTCATTAACATCATAGAATCCACGACGACGACAACCCAAAATACTAAATAGAATTAATTCATTCTTGCCATACAAGGTAGCCTATATTCGGCCACCACCCCCAACACACAACTTCCATAGTTTTCATCCATTTTACATCATGGAATCCATATCACAACAATTAAACTACTAGATAAAACCATTTCATTCTTTCTACATAACACACCCTATTCGGCCACACCGTACACATACATATTTCATGAATTCCATCCATTTCCACATACCACAACATGCATAAATCATTCCTAACACAAGTAAAAGAAGATTGGATACATACCTTTTCACTCAATTTCTTCTCGGCTAGAATCCACAACTTGCACACGAATGTTTTTCTTGCTCCAACAATTTCTCCATGTTAGAGAGGACCTTCTAATTAGTAGGAAAGCTAGAAGAAAATAATTTTTTGATCAAGATTTCTCCAAGGCTTTATTTGGTATGCCATGGCCGAAATGGCCCTTGTGCTATTTCTCCAACTTTCTTGAAAATTCCTAAGGGTGGAGAATGAAGAATGTGTTCTAATTGTCATCCTTTGGGCTATTTATTAAATTTCCATGTGGGCTTTGGCCCATCCAACTTGGAAGGCCCACTTGGAAATTCAAGACTTTTCTTCCTTTTTTTTTTGTTTTTGAATTCATGAAAATTAATTTTTCCTAATTCCAAATTTGCCC
This sequence comes from Lycium barbarum, assembly GCF_019175385.1. NCBI lineage: Eukaryota > Viridiplantae > Streptophyta > Magnoliopsida > Solanales > Solanaceae > Lycium > Lycium barbarum. The sequence goes on from NC_083348.1 coordinate 31,467,967, forward strand.
TTAGCCTTCCTCCATATTTCTACGAATCATCTTGCGAATTTTCCTTTTTACCCTTAGCCTTTCTTAATATTTCCACTTCAAAACTTTCATGAACAACTTGTGTGCTAAACAAGGTAAAAAATATAGCCTTGCCCTTAACTTCCCGCAATTATCTCGAATTATCCGAATGTACAAAATACGGGATATAACAGCAATTCTGCAACTTTCCATATTTCTTAGACTTCTCATTTTAATCACCCATATCCATGCACATGCATTGCTCACCTCACCTTGCCTTATCTTAGCCAACTTTCTCGTCTTACGTCGGATTCCTTTGAAATCTCGCCTAAGGTCATCAAACGTCGTTTCTTGCTCATGGACATCATACACCCATACTTATCACTAGTTCGTTCACTTACGTACCAACGGAAAATTTTTCCGAGGTGTAACATTCTTCCCCCCTTAAGAACATTCGTCCCCGAATGTTAAGGTGCTCGGGAATTCTACAAAAATTTCGCCAGAGTTTCCCCTATAACATGGCACTACCATCCTGCCACAACAACCCATAATATCGATGCCACAGAGGGCCACAACATAATAACATAAAATTTTGGCCACACATGACCCAAAAGCATAAAAGGAAAACATACATACCTTATGATCTTGACGTCTCATCTTGGGCTTCTTCCAAGGGCTGAAATAAATGTGGGTATTTGGATCGCATACTTTCTTCCGCTTCCCACGTCATTTCCTATCGATGGTTATTTCTCCACAAAACTTTAACTGAGGCCACTTCTTTATTTCTAAGCCTCCGTACTTGTCTATCTAATATGGCAATGGGTATTTCATCATAAGTAAATTTCTCTGTTACTTGTACATCATTTACTGGGACGATCCTAGTAGGATCTCCAATGCATTTTCGGAGCATCGAGACGTGAAACACTGGATGGACTGACTCCAATTCAGGAGGTAGTTCTAATTCATAGGCCACCTTGCCTATTTTGCGCACAATCTCATATGGCCCAATATACCGGGGACTAAGTTTCCCCTTTTTCCCAAATCTCATAACGCCCTTTATTGGCGACACTTTCAAGAACACCCAATCTTTCACTTCGAACTCTAAGTCCCTTCGACGATTATCCGCATAGGACTTTTGACGACGTTGGGTTGCTAACAACCGATCTTGTATGAGCTTACCTTTCTCTATAGCTTGCTGGACCAAGTCTGGCCCTATTAACTTAGTTTCTCCAGTTTCAAACCACCCGATTGGGGATCTAAACTTTCGCCCATATAAAGCTTCATACTGTAACATCTGAATACTGGAATGATAATTGTCGTTGTAAGCAAATTCAATGAGTGGCAAATGATCATCCTAATTTCCTCCAAAATCTATCATACATGCCCGTAACATATCTTCAAGAGTCTGAATAGTACATTCGGCTTGCCCATCGGTCTGTGGGTGAAATGCCGTACTATGGCTAACTCGGGTCCCTAAACCCTCTTGGAAAGACTCCCAAAATTTTGCTGTAAACTGAGTACCTCTATTAGAGATAATAGACACCGGAACGCCGTGGAGTCTCACTATCTCTTTAAGGTAAAGCCTTGCATAATCTTCTGCGGCATAGGTCGTTCTGACAGGTAAGAAATGGGCTGACTTTGTGAGTCTATCCACAATCACCCATATAGAGTCATACTTACGTCGAAAATGAGGTAACCCCGTAATGAAGTCCATATTAATCACTTCCCACTTCCACGTTGGGATTTCTATAGCTTGCAATAATCCGCCCGGCTTTTGGTGCTCGATTTTCACCTGTTGACAAATAGGACATTGAGCTACGAATCCCGCTATATCTTTCTTCTTCCCATTCCACCAATATATAGTCTTAAGGTCATGATACATTTTCGTCGCTCCAGGGTGCACAGAATAGCGGGAGCAATGAGCTTCTCTCAAAATCCGGTGGCGTAGGTCTGCCACATCAGGGACAGATAGTCTGCCTCGGCATCGGAGAACTCCGTCTCCCGAAACGTCAAACGATGACTCCTATTTTTGAGGGAGTGTGTCTCTGTATTTGTATTAGCATGGGATCCTCATATTGTCACTCTTTCACTTCTGCTACTAGCGACGAGACTGCTGTATTTTGGATAGTAGCTCCGTTGCTACCTGAGTCCATTACTCGGACTCCTAGGCTAGCTAACTGTTGGAGCTCACGGGACATTTCTCTCTTTTCTGGTCGTACATCACTTAGACTTCCCATCGATCTACGGCTAAGAGCATCAGCCACAACATTTGCCTTTCCGGGGTGATACAAGATATCCACATCATAGTCTTTCAGCAATTCTAACCATCGTCGTTGCCGCAAATTCAACTCTTTCTGCTTGAAGATGTGTTGAAGACTCTTATGATCTGTAAAAATATCCACGTGGACACCATATAAGTAATGTCTCCATATCTTTAATGCATGAACCACCACGGCCAATTCTAGATCATGGGTAGGATAATTCTGCTCATGTTTCCGAAATTGCCTTGAAGCATACGCAATCACTTTGCCATGTTGCATCAATACACAGCCTAGCCCAACGCCTGAATCATCACAATAAATGACATATCCTTCCAATCCCTCTAGAAGTGTCAGAACTAGGGCAGAAGTCAATCTACCCTTTAACTCTTGGAAACTACGTTCACAAACATCTGTCCATTGAAACTTTGCTGATTTCTGGGTCAACTTTGTGAGTGGTGCAGAAATAGAAGAAAAACCTTCAACAAATCTTCTGTAATAACCTGCTAAGCCCAGAAAGCTACGAACCTCCGTAGGAGTTGTGGGCCTTGGCCAAGTCTTCACGGCCTCAATCTTTTGGTTATCCACTCGAATGCCATCGGCTGCAACGATATGCCCTAAAAATGCTACTGAGTTCAACCAAAACTCGCATTTGGAAAACTTTTCAAATAACTCTCGAGTTCGAAGAACTCCAAGGATAGTACGCAAATGATCTGCATGCTCCGCCTTGGATCTAAAATACACCAAGATGTCATGGATAAATACTATCACAAATAAATCCAGGAAGGGTTTGAACACATTATTCATCAAATCCATAAATACCGCTGGCGCATTAGTTAGCCCAAATGACATTACTCGGAATTCAAAATGACCATATCTTGTTCTAAAAGCTGTCTTAGGGATATCTTTTTCCCTAACTCTCACTTGATGATACCTGGACCTCAAATCAATCTTTGAAAACCATTTGACACCTTGCAATTGATCAAACAAGTCATCAATCCTCGGGAGGGGATATTTATTCTTAATCGTCACCTTATTCAATTGCCTATAATCAATGCACATTCTCAAAGAGCCATCTTTCTTTCGAACAAACAATACAGGCGCTCCCCATGGGGATGAACTAGGCCTAATAAAGCCTTTCTCAAGCAAGTCTTTCAATGGCTCTTTCAATTCATTCAGTTCGGCGGGTGCCATTCTATAAGGAGGAATAGATATAGGTTTAGTGTCTGGCAACACATCAATAGCAAAGCAAATATCCCGCTCGGGAGAAAGGCCTGGAAGCTCTTCTGGAAGACATCCGGAAATTCATTCACTACGGGAACTGACTGAAGAGTCGGCGATTCAGCTTCTATATCTTGAACTCGCACTAGATGATAAATACATCCTTTCGTGATCATCTTCCTTGCCTTTAGATAGGAAATAAACCTACCTTTTGGTGACGCCGTATTCCCTTTCCATTCTAAGACTGGTTCTCCCGGGAATTGGAAACGAACCATCTTCATTCTACAATCAACATTGGCATAACAAGAAGCCAACCAATCCATGCCCATAATGACGTCAAAATCTACCATTTCTAGCTCATGCAAAATCAATCATGGTACGACGGTCACAAATCATAACTACACAATCTCAATATACTCGGCTAGCTATTACCGATTCACCCACGGGTGTAGACACCTCAAAAGGTTTGGTCGACTCCGGCTCGACTATAAATTGACCCGCAATATAAGGAGTAACATATGATAATGTGGAGCCCGGATCAATCAAAGCATATACATCATGAGAGAATACCGATAATATACCTGTGACCACGTCACGAGAAGACTCAAGATCTTGACGTCCAGCCAAAGCATAGATACGGTGCTGAGGACCGCTAGAACTGGGAGCTCTGCCTCTACCCCTACCAGGGCCAACTGGTGCATGTGAACCTGGCCCCGTAGGGCGTACAGATGCCGAAGATCCAGCTACCGACCCTGATGGCTTGGTCCTACCTCCACCATGTACTGAGGGGCAATCGCCCATAATATGACCTGGTCGACCACATGAATAGCAACCATCTGAACCCAATCGGCATCGACCCCAATGCGACTTCCCACACTGTGAACATCGTGGTACAGGTGGCCTTGATTGGCCTGAATCATCTCTGAACTGAGGTCCTAAATAGCTCGGACTTGGCCCTGAACGAGAAGATCTATCAAGGCTCTGGCCTGGAAACCGTGGAGGGGCACTGGTCATGGAATAGCCTGAATGCCTGGAAAGCTGCTGCCTGTGTCCGCCTCTGGACTCACTCATCAGGCCTGAGGATCTGGCCCTCTTGCTATGTCCCCGATCTTGCTCACGCTCACTCCTCCGCTGCTGTAGGCTTTCTTCTAAGTTCTGAGCATGTGCCTGAATGCGTGCAATATCCATACCGTCCTGAGGGACGCAGTCAAGCATTTATCCATCAACTGTGGCCCTAGGCCCTTTACAAATCGGTGTACCCGGTCGCCCATATCCGCTACCATGGCCGAAGCATACCTAGCTAAGGAGTTAAAGCGGAGGCTATACTCTAGGGCACTCATACTACCTTGCCTTAAATTCAAGAATTTATCGGCCCTGACTCGCCGAACTTCTGGGGGCATATAATGACGGAGAAAAGCATCGACAAACTCTTGCCATACCGGGGGAGGTGCATTGGCCCCCCGTGAAGCCATCCATACCATAAACCACTGGATCGAGACATCTATCAATCTATATGACGCTAGTTCCACCGACTCGGTGTCCGAAGCTTCCTTAACATACCATCGATGAAATCCTGAGGATCCTCCTCCGGCTTTGACCCAAAGAATTTCGGAGGGTTTAAAGTAATAAAATCACGGGCCCTTGCACTAACAGCCCTATCACTATGCCCTAAACTTTGCCTCTGAGTCTGGGCCGCAACCAATTGAGTCAACAAATTAATGGCCTCTTTTACATCTTGGCCAGAAGCATCCGGCGGAGGAGCTGGAGGTGCTGGAGCTAGGGCTGAGGCCCCCTCACGCTCCTCAGAAACAGGCACTGTCTGGGAGGACTGAAATTGAGCCGCACTCTGGGACTCACTTTCCTCTACTACCGCTGGCGGTGCTCTTTTAGCCCGCTTTTCTGCCACCGTCTTGCCCTTTTAGGCTACTGTAGCCTTTTTCTTCTTAGGCATCTCTGAAATGCACAACACACGATTAAGGAAGAAGAAGGTCATTTATTCCTAAAATGTCTGCAGCCTCTTGTTTATAAGTGTGGCGCGCAACACACCCATAACCAAGACTCTACTAGACATGGCTCGTATACACACCCTAGGACTGAACTGCTCTGATACCACTTTTGTCACGACCCGCATAGGGGGCCGCGACGAGCACCCGGTGCTAGCCCACCCGGGCACCCCTTGACTCATACTTATGCTTACATCTAGCTGAGCCACATAATTAGACATGCATTTTCTTTCATTCATCAAACTAGTCCCATCGGACAATCACATCTTTAAATCATCATTGGCATTTATGCCACATCCGATGTACATAAGCCGACAAGGCTACCATAAGGTGTACAAAATATAGGCCGACAAGGCCAGACATATCTAACCGTATACACGTGACTACGAGCCTCAAAGAGTATAACAGAACATATGAGCGGGAAAAGACCCCGCTATGCCAATAATTATATACACAAAAGAATAAGTACCCAAAAGCTATGGCTCCGGAAGAAAAGGAGCTCTGCTATGCAATCTCTGAATAAGCAGCTATGGATCAAGTGTATCTCCCTATGCACCTGCGGGTATGACACAGCGTCCACAAATAAATGGACGTCAGTACGAAGAATGTACTGAGTATGTAAAGCATGATCAACATCGCTATATAAGCATAGTAAACAACATGTGAAGTAGCATAGGAGGGGAAGACAATAATGTCATCATCATGGCACTTACCTACCTTTCATAGGAAATTCCCATTTCTCTTGCGTATTTAATAATAGTGCTCGTATTAGTATACATGCCCCTGTTCGCATACATATACATAGTCTTTTCACATTCATATTCATATTATTTACATAGCCATACACTTATATACATACATACGTAGCGTACCCGACCATAAGGTTTGGTGTTTCATACATACTTGGCCAACCAAGGCTCAATGTTACATCTACCTGGCCCTACCAAGGCTTCAGGGTTATCCGTACCATCTGCAGATGTGTGCGCGCGTTACGTAATCATATACATACATATATATAAACATATACTCTACCCGGCACCATAGGCTCGGGGTTTCATTATAGCCCTTTATAGGCACACATACATCTAATAGCCCGTAGGCACCTTTAGCATAATTATTATTATCATTATAATGACTATCATCATCATTATCGTTACATCTATATCATAGGCTTACTCGTTATATGAGGAGCGTAGTACAAACGTAGTACATATCGAAGATTGTGAGCTTATGAGCTCGGAGATCAATCATTTGGAGACAACATACTCGTATAGAGGATTTAAGAATTTGGCTAAAAAACCATGCCTTATGAAAGAAGGGTTAGCCTTACATACCTTTTGTCGGACTATTCTACACTTGCACATCCCCTTCCAATGTTAGCGTTTCTACCTTCATTAATATCATAACAATGGCCATTAGTCATTCACATTATCCACATTATCTAGATTTCTCAACTTGCTTCTAATTCATCCATATTCAAGGTCATAACACCCAACTTCGTCCATCCGTCAAAAGTGTCTAGTTCATGATCTTAATACCATTTATAACACATTCATTTCACAACACAACAACATTCGTGATTCAATTCAAACTATTCCTAAAAATGTCACTATTCATCATTCATGACCTAGTTGACCATATTTTCTACAATCCATGCATTTCAACTCTCCAATACATTAAACATCATATAAATATCATGAATCTTACCTTAGAAGTTCTAGGAACAAGCTTTAGTTGATAATACTCCACTTTGAGCAAAACCCTAATTTTTCTCCATTTGGATTACTTGACTTGGATGACTTTGATGATGTTCTTACTCTTGATTCACTTGGTTTTATGTTGTTGATGACTTATGATCCTTGAAAGCTTGGATAATAAATATAGAGAGAGGTTTTAGAGAGAAGGTGTGTAATGTGGAAATGAAATAAAACAAGTGTTGGTCCCTTTATTTAATGAATTGCAAAATCTGTGCTGCGGTGAACAGTGGTCGTAAACTGAGTTTACGACCACGTATTCCATTTTACGGTTCGTCCCTTGCGGTCATCTTTAACCTTTTCAAAAACTAGAAACTTTGGCTGCTTGCATGGTGATTTACGACCTTGGTTTACGGGCCGTAAATCACTTTACGGTCCGTAAACCAAGATCATATTTTACCATTTCCTCAACTGGCAGAAAGTTGATGGCTTGCATGCCAGTTTACGACCTGGCAGTTTACGGACCGTATACCAGTTTACGGTCCGTATTTGCACCTTACAACCACTGGGCAGATTGCAATTCTGCAACTTTCCATATTTCTTAGACTTCTCATTTTAATCACCCATATCCATGCACATGCATTGCTCACCTCACCTTGCCTTATCATAGCCAACTTTCTCGTCTTACGTCGGATTCCTTTGAAATCTCGCCTAAGGTCATCAAACGTCGTTTCTTGCTCATGGACATCATACACCCATACTTATCACTAGTTCGTTCACTTACGTACCAACGGAAAATTTTTCCAAGGTGTAACACTATGGCGGCACCCGGACCGCGGCAGCGGTACTTCTTCAGCGGTTACCCTACCGCTATAGCAGCTATGTGTAATTCTGGGGGACTGCTGAAGCACTAGAGTGGGCGCGGAAGCGGGTGACGGGCAGTTAGATTCATTAAATGTATGTTAAAAGCCCTAAGTCTTTCATTCAATACCATTCCGACTCTAGAACTTGTTAGGAGCATTTATGGCTGTTCTTCATAGAAAATCATTGTGGTAAGTTCCTTCACCTTCCTTTCCATTCCATGTTACATTATGCACCTTAGGAATCCATTAAACATGCTAGTTTCCTTAAGAAATAGTGGATTGAAAGAGGGTTTTGTGGGTTATTCATTCTAGGCTATTAAATCTTCAATTATTGATTGGGTTACAGCTTCATTAAGCATGGAATTGATGATTAGAAACTATTATTGCATGATTCCTTCCTAATTAGTGGTTAATTTATAGGATTGGAAGTTAGGGTTCATGTTACCACCCAACCGGAGGGCTATGACGGGCACTCGGAGCTAACCAACCGAGCACCACATACATGCATCTTTTAGTCATACCTGAGTGGGCCATAGTGCTAACTCATAGATACCATAAGTTGTATGGGACACAAGCCCAAAACATAATATGCATACGTCATCAAGCTAATGTCAAGCACATATGTCGGCAAGGCTATCCATAGTAATGATACAACAGAATATAGATCGAGGTGACCATAGGACAACTAACTGTGCATATCTGTCTACGAGCCTCTACTGGAGTAAATGAAAAAATGTGGCTGGGACAGGGCCCCTCCATACGCATGAAAATGCATATGCAACCATACTGACTGATAGAGCAACTCTGGAGCAAGTGGAGTGCCACGACACTGCCTGTTGAGCTGGTATCCTACTGAGAGATTTGTCAACCTTTATCTCAAGACCTGCGGGAATGAAACGCAGCACACCCAGCAAAGGGTCAGCACAAATAATGTACCGAGTATGTAAGGTGGAAAATATAACATAATAAACATATACTGTAACGAAGAAGGATAAGAATCAACCAGGCACTTCTGAGCTACCGATGTAAATCTAGAATACACATATATACCTCTTCATATTCTCATATGCTTAACTATATCTATGTACAATACTGGGGCTCTGACCTACTTACTATCCTGGTACTATCTGCCCAACTGATCAGTGGTAACTGCCCGACCGGCCATAGCACGGTGGTAACTGTCCGTCTGATTATCGCCCGATGGTAGAGCGCAACTGCCCGACTGATCAGTGGTAACTGCCCAACCGGCCGTAGCTCGGTGGTAATAACTGCCCAACCAGCTGTAGCATGGTGGTAAATACATATCTGCCCGACCGGCCTTAGATCAGTGGTAAATAGTGGTACATAATCTGCCCAACTGTCTGTAAACCAGTGGTAAATATAATCAACATCATAACAATACCTCTATGATTAATCTTTATGCACTTCTCACGGTCATCACTTATCCATTAGTGCCTACATGATCACATAAGACTTATAACCACATTTGTGGGCCATTAGAACTTTTTCCCGATTAACTAAACCTTAACCAAATCCTGAGATACATCATAAACCTCTGTTCTAGCATTAAATACCTCATTAGGGATTTTCTACTAGCACACTATTCATGTCCTACAAAACATTCCTTAAGAACACATTTCTAAATTCATAGGAGTCACGTAAGGTCGGTGAAGGAACAATAATCGTAAGGTGAGATCATCATAAATAACATCTTAGGAATTTCAAGAACGTAAGCTTCTAGCATTTCTATGAGAGGAATCATTATGGACATCATTTGTGAAAGTTCATAACAATAGGATCATGCCTTAAGAAAGAAAGGGACAGCCTTAACATACCTTGTCGTCTCCTTAACTACTTAATGCTTATCTTCACGAACTTGTAAATCTACATTCAAGATAATTCATACCATGGTTAAGCCATTGAAACTCTCATAAAATGAGACTAGACTAATAAATGAGCCAACGAAAATCAGACAGCATTTCCCCTATATTATCTACTTCCTCCAAATTCCAAAACAACTCCCAAACATCAATAACTATTATCAATAACATAATCAAGATACTACATGATAAACATATACAAGTCCGTCCAAAACATCCTTCGAAAATCAGTCCATAAGCTAACAACATCAACATATCAAATTACGACCTTTATGCCATGTTTTCGTTTACTTTAAACCATTAAAATCCTCCAAAAATAATTCAATATCAACGTCAAGATGAAGAACATACCTTATACTTGAAGAACTTCAACTCGCACAACTTTCTTCAAGACCAAACGTATCACAGCAGCAAGTAGAAGCTAGAATAATCACTTTGCACGGACTCGTTTAGTGTAATCTTGTTGATTTCTTGATCTGGGTTATAAGTGTTTAAGGGATGTGTTTGGAGGTTTCTAGAGCTCTTGGAAGTGTTGAATGATCAAAAAATAGGGTTGATGGGGGGGGGGGGGGGGTATTTATACCCCTTTAAAGTCGGTTCCACTGACTGCAAGATTGGCCTTCGTGTTCATGAGGCCTTTGGCTTGTGTTCGCGGAGATCCTCTGGCAGCCCATCTTGAAACGCCCATAACTTTCTACTCTGATGTCGTATCGACTAAAGGTTTGTTGCATTTGAAACTAGACTCAATGAAATTCAATATACATAGGTAGTCATTCCATAACTCCTCATATTCTAGGATATACACCTCCCTCAAGTTGGACTAGAATTTCCTGTCCATAATTCTGCCAAGTTTTTTCAAAATTTTGACAAACTTAATTTCTTTGATTCACTTGATCCCGGAACCATTAGACACTTGCTAGGTGATACGCTCAAATTACACCATTTATTAGCGTAAAGAGGACGATGTCGAATATAGTAACCCAACAAGGTTGGGGTCGAATCCCATAGGGAATATAGTGTGAAAAGGTTACTAAAATCGTAGAATGCTTTATTTAGGAGGGCTTGGACGTCCCCGTGTATAGCGGCAGCCATGTCGGCTTGCATATTTGTTATGTTTTGGTTAACTGTGACTTCTCAGCAGACAGGTTCTTTCTGATATATGATGTGATGAGTTCACAACATGCTTTTACAGAGTGCCATATTATTTTCCGTTTCAGTCTGATTATATCTAGCGGGTCGTATACGGGTGCCCAGCGCGAGCACTAGTCATGGCCCATCGGTTTGGGTCGTGACAAAAGTGGTATCAGAGCGGTTCATCCTCGGAGTGTCTATAAACCGTGTCTAGTAGAGTCTTGTTTATCTGTGTGTTGTGCACCACATCTATAAACAGGAAGTTACAGAACATTTAGGATGTCATCTTTCTTTCTGATCATAGATCATGCAGTAGAGCCAATGATAGGAAAGCTCGTTCTTGGTACGATTTTTGTTAAATTGCAGGATTGTATTGGAGAAGAGGACAAGTTCAGGTAATGGGAGCGTAAGTGAGGCTCCGAAGGGGGACATGAGACCCGTATTGCCGCCGACTCAGAATCGAGGATGTCAAGAGGTATAAGAATGAGCATCGGCTATTCCATTGAGACGGACCCATCGGAGGATGTGGCTCCAGTAGGAGGAGACCCGACTGAGAAATCATATGACAAAGACCCGTTTAAGGGTCACGAGACTCCTGTGGATGAAGACGTAATTGAGGAAGTACAAAGTTGGCACATCTAGATTTTCCTTACGTTTCAGCATTATGTTAGGCCAGACTAGTAGACGGTGGGAAGACCAGGATGAAGAGCACACTTCACTCTATAGCCCACCAGATCAAGCTAAGGACCGATCGGCTACAGATATACGTATTCTTATTGGAACTTTGTCACGACCCAGCCCCGTGGGCCGCGACTGGTGTCCTTCTGGGACACCCCAAACGAACTCACACCCAGACCATCGTAATCAGACTCGTCCAAACTCAACGTACGTTATTCGAACTCATCATCGTAATCAGACATCTACCGAACACTTATCCTAAGCAGTCGCCCGTACAGATCAGACAAATCACAAATCAGAAGGAAGGCGGAATGTACATCGCCAAATTTCACACACACACATCAGAAGGGTGGCGGAATGCACATCGCCCCCAAATGCATACACATACATACAAACTCAGAGGCCGACTTGGCCATAGTAGCGTACGGGCCACTTAAGATCGTAAAACAAACTCACATGCAAACACACCGGACCCACGACCCACAAATCTGACTACAGGCCTCTAGACAAAACAGAACATAAGAACATAGGACGGGGCAGGGCCCCGCCGTACCCACTCATCCAAATATACAGAATACAGACACAACAAAAGATATGTACCAAAAGTAGGCTCCGGATCAAGGGGAGCTTTCCAACACAGCAGAATGAGTAGCCTAAACTGGAGGACCACCCAAACGAGCTTCTGTACCTGCGGGCATGAAACACAGCCCCCGAAGAAACGGGGGTCAGTACGGGAGAAGTACTGAGTATGTAAAGCAGAAGGTACAGAAATCACAAACACAGCTGGAGTCAGAAAGGACAAACACACCAACATCGCAAACAAAGCAAACCTGTGCGGGAGGCGAACGTACAAATGCAAATCAAATCATGTATAGGGTTTAGGAACGTGGTCACCCCCCGACGTTGGTGCCACAACACATCATAACTCCAGAAGTTTTCAAATCTCCGTACAGTCTCCAGACACATCATATCACACACACATCATGTCATCAGAACGTATCAAATGCCATATCACATCATAACTCCATAAACGGTAACCGGCCCTATGGCGAGGCCTCGGAAACCGTAACACATCATAACTCCCGAATATATTATAGTGCACACGATCACAAAGTCGGCCCGGGTACCGACGAACGAAGTCATAGCAGACAGCACGAACAGAGTAGTGCAGAAATCATATGCATATCAAAAATAATTTGTCGGACTTAACATATAGTTTACGTAGAGGTATATACTGACGCCCGAAGGATCGGAGTAGGAATCAGACTGATCAAAGTATGCGTATAAAAGTTACGAAGTTCCAAACTGTCAAATTCGCAAGAAAAACTGTTCATAAGTCATTTTCCGAAAATCTCACATCATTCAAAGTACAGAACGTACATTAATGGCATAGGAAGTTTCAAACACATCCTTGGGTCCTAAACAGACGGTTGCGGATCATAACGGACACAAACGAATCAAACAAACCGAATAAGGGGAGCCTCGGGGCTCGCGGGCCCACCTCGAGTCAAATTGAGGTGGCGGACACAAATCACAGACTTTCGGCTCCATAGAGCCATCTACAAAAGTTTCGAAGAGTTTCGGACACAACAGCACAAGTTATGGAGGTACGAACATTCTTTTAACCAAATGCGACAAAAAGGGTTCAATCGCGCTGAGTGAATAGTGCTCGAACTTGAACTTCGATTTCCAAGAGTAGGATTATTCCCGAGGGGCCGATCTTAACCTAGTATGTCTAGGACATGCCAAAAGAATGATAGGTAGGCTTTACATACCTGGTTGGCGCCTTACGCTCCTCAAATCGCAATTCCCGTTTCGTCCAGAAACTGCAAATGGTCACTTTTACCAGTTACTATTCATGAGAATTAACATTTTAGTCTTTGGGCTATATTTGGCTACCGAAATTTTGGCAGCATTTCCCCTATAAATCTAACACCCCCGAGACTTAGCTCGGCTCAAAATATAACAACATCAACAGCCCAAACATCATTACACAATACGAATCACAATCAAACACATTAACTTCACAATTGCACCTTATTTCATAAGTTGGTAATCCTATTTCCAAACTTCGCAATTTCAACTCATATCCACATTATTGTATTCATTCATTCAAGATTATTCCATTACATAACAAACAAGTTCCAAACCATATACAAACATCCCCAAGGTTCACTACTTTCCAATTTTTATTCAAAACACCAAAAGTTACGACGAACGTTCTAACTTGCGTCGTTTCATTCCAAATTCGTCATCATCAACCATAAGTCTTATTTAAGGTCTTTAGTATCATAAATATACTATGATATACACAAATATACCGAATGTATACACTTTCCGATAACGTTCGAAATTATTTTCTAACACCAACTCAATTCCTTAATCAATCCTTTACAACATAATGACCACAACAACACATCATTCAAGCTAAATAAGATCAAATTCTTATGCCTTAAACCTTATAAAACCCACGGCCAAACACACTCTTTTTGCACACACACGCCATGCACAAACACAACACCATGCCAAAATCTTCATGCCAATTCAATCACTAACACATATGTATCCATTTCATAGCATTAAAACATAAAGATCTTACCTTTTTCTTGAATTTCCGATTTGCCGCAAACGAGCACCTTACGCCAATCTAATTATACCACCACGAAGAGCACCTCGAACTCATCAATCATTCCAAAAGAGACTAGGTGATTGGATTAGAAACAAGCCACGGATTTTTTTTTTCTTTCTCTTTCTTTTTCGGCCGAGAGCACCTTCAATGGTGTTCTTGAGATTTTTTTTTTTGATCTTGATAAAGCTAACATATATCATATATATCCACTCCTAGGTCATGTGCATAGCACATGACCTTAATAAATGGACTTGGACTTGCTCCCTTGGGCCGGCCAATTCACTTCCTTTGGGCCTCAATTTTTGTATTCCATTTTCTTAGCCCAATTCATAAAATGTCCCGTTTTGTAATTCCCGAAACTAATTTCCGAAGTTCCAAATTTACCCTCGGCCTTCCCCGACGTCTTAACATTAATAACTCCATAACCAACATATTCATATTCACCAAAATCAAAATATTTCCTCAACACACAAGTCTTCTTTATTTCTTGATTTCCCGTTATACGAAAATACGGGACATAACAAACTTCCTATGTGCGTATGTATTTACTTCAGGGTAATATTGAATAGTGATGAGTGGAAATCCTAAAGGGGATCAGTGACTTAAGTATTTGGAAGTAACTACGATCAAGATGCCTTCGCCATCATTAGGAATCTTGAAAGCTAGGATGAAAAGTAGTTATACATGCAGATTGAAGGTGATTATTGAGGATTTCAAAGGCCAAAATAACATTTGCTTAGTCGGAAGAGTAAGAGATCCTTTCTAATTCGGAGGGAGATGCATTACAAGAATGTTTTGGAATTTGTTAAGACTTCAACTTGCTTTAGGTTATGTGAGGAAGGTGACGCAGCAAGGTGTATACGATTATACCAGCACTAACGCACCGGATCCCATTAGCACTCCAAGGCTAAGCGTGCTAGGGTGAGAGAAATACTAGGATGGGTGACCCCCTGGGAAGTATATTAAGAGTCCTACAAATTCAGACATAAGAGACAGCTAAGAAGCTAGAGTAGCCTAAGGGAAATTGTAGTATGCAGAGTGCTTAGAAACCATAAATGGTCGCGAAGGATGAGGCGGACTAGATTGGCAAAGAGAAAAAAAAAAGTGCATCACAGCTCTAGAATTAGGATGAGTTCGAATAGTATTGGGAAGTACTTTGTAAGCGAGGCGTTAGTAAACATATATATATATATATATGTATGTGTATGACATCCCATATGTGGCTGCGCCAATCGGTATATGTGTCCCAGCAACCGACGTTGCGGTATACTGAAGGCATCAATCGAACAAGGTAGTGAAGTTCAAGTGATAGATGTTATAAGGTAAGTTGATGATATTGTAACCATAGGCTAGAGTTGGAAAGTCCTAATGCAACAACATCAGGGAAAGGAAGAAAGTGAATATACAGAAAGTAAAGAGATTAGAATGCCTTGAGAAACAAAAAGTGTAAGAAACGAGGGTAAGTGAAGCTTCCAAGAGGGACGATGGGTAAGGCAAGGGACTATTTGGATAAAATTCGAAGGTAGGCATGCGAAAGGTATAAAGTATGGTAGTGTGAAGCAAAAGATGAATGTGTGGGGTTAGAAAACAGACTTCGATAAGTGGGACTAAAGGATAGTAATCACAAATAGGGATGTGAAGTAAGAGAGAGAATGATCAGGCCTTGCAACGATACTAAGATATTTCCAGGTCTCGAGAGGTGTCTAAAGGGATAAATGTGTAGTTATTCTGACATGGTTGCCTCAGATATAGAGAAGATTTCCTAAAAGGTGACTTAAGAATAGAACGTATTTGCACGTTCAAAGGAATATTTCACGAACTTCCGAGCCGATACTATAAATAACAAAGAAGAGAAGGGTGCTCGAGAAGGAAGGAACTCAAGAAAGGTTTGAGGATAAAAGCAGGAAAGGTACACTAATGGGCTGGTCAAAAGAAGAAGAAAGGAAGAAAATAAAAATTGAGCAATCACCAAGGACAAGCGAGAGGTTAATGAACTAACAAGGCTAACCAGGAGGTAGTACATCAATGACATGGGATGAGGATAAGGAATACTGAGGTTTAATTATAAAGGAAATAAAAAGATGTATGGGAAATATTCATGAGTATGGACTAGCCCTGGCGGTAGGAAGGAGAAGAAAGAAGAGGGTATATTTGCAAGGAATTCATGACATGAACAAGAAGTGGCAGAAAACTGGAAGAACTACAATGCATAGGTGGGACGCAAATAAGTAGTCAAGGAAAATTTCGGATAAGTGAGCAAGGAGAATAAAAGGATTGATAGTGGAAGGGGAAGAGCATAGCATATTAACCCTCAATGATATATTGTAGGTGTAGAGTGAAACCGGAAACTCAGAGTAAGAAGACTTTCAGTGATAATAGTTGTGGAGGAAGATGAGGGATAAAAAGAGCAAAGCGAGACCAAACGTTTTGTAAAATGTTTTGATGGATTCTAATGTTTCCATTAACCCGTTGATTCGGGAAATGTTCAGTCATAAAAGGTAGAAGTAGAAAGGCCTTCAAAAAAGGCAGCGAGAATTGATATGTAATGCATAAGCGCTTTATTCAAATGCAAAGCCCTCGATTAGCAGAAAGGAAAATAAGTCAAGCTGTACGATGAGAGAATTATGGTATTATAAGAGACCAAAAGAGTCGAAGGATCGTTAGGGTAGGCCGATGACTACTGATACTCAGGAGTTACTAGTGTATAAGAACACCCTTAAAAAGGGGGGAAGGGCAGATCTAGTCTTGAAACGAGGTATGGCATTGTCAAAAGTTCAAGGAAAGAATGAGGCTAGCTTAAGAAGGCCAAAATTCGGGCCGTAGTGGCATACCAAGAATGCATTAAGAGGTAGCAGGAACGAATTAAACATAAGCATACCACAAAGCAGATATGAAAAGGAATTAAAATGGATCGAGAGAATACTTCATGCGGACGTGAAATATGATATTTGTAGACCAGGGAGATTTGTGCTGCACCTAAATAGGCAGCGGCGTATCCTAAAGAGTAATAAAGAGAGTAAGAAAGCTCTGCAAGCTAACTACAAAGAGAATAATGAAATGGATGATTAGTACAAAGGACACTTTGGGTTACAACGGAAGAAAATCTTGATATTAAAGGAAAAATATAAGAATCTTAACAAAGGGAGTAACAATAAACAGTGTGGCGATCTCTAAAGAGCGGAAGAACGATGTGGGTGCAGATAGAAAGGCAGCAGCATCAATAGAAATTAGAAAGTATATCACGGGTCACTAACCATACTGAGCATAAGGGTATGTATTATAGAATTATATGAACCATCAGCGTAAGGTTATGCCCCACAGATGGGAATAGACACACTGGAAAGCCAACAAGGAATGACAACTAACTAAGTGATCACTGGAATAAGGAAGTCAGGGGTAAGTATACCATACCGATGTTGGAAAGAAGCTGTCGTAAAGTGAGAATTGCCCTAACCTTATAATTATAAGTTATATTGCAAGATTTGAGGCAAATGAATTAAAGGGAGTGTTTGAAAAAAACTCGAAGATATTGTGAGATATAGACCAATTCGAACTATGATTATTGGTTCATCGCAATATATAATCCTGCTACGAGGAATAATAGAGATGGTGATGGAACATTAGGAATGTACGTATTTAAGAAATCGTATTGAGGATATGGTTATAAAGTATCATGGAAAGGAATTAAGACGGATGGTTGAAGAAACGTAACCGTTAAGAGTAAGGATTTGTCAGTAGCAGAGTAACGTTGAACAAGCAACGGGACATTAGTATAATAAATTCTATGATGAATCGGAAAGCTTGGCTGATGAATTACGAGGGGATAGTCTAGCACGTTTCTAAGCTCAACAAGTACAAGTAGGGATAGCCAAGATAGCATCAGAGGAGTCAACAAGAGAAAGAAGAAAGTGTTATATTCGAGCAAGGGAGTTATCCGTTAATAAAGAAATGAGGAACGAATAGGAAGGACGCTAGCAGGACGGCGAGTAACCGTGGCGTGGCTAGTTAAACCACACGAAGGAAGACAAAATGAGAATAGAATACTAGCTAACTTGTATACATGAGGATTGAAGATTGTACGACTCACAAATGAATTTGATAAGGAGCTAAGAAAGAGCAGGACGAAACTGACAAAATTATAGTATAAGTATATGGTAATCGAAAAAAAATTCAATGAGGATATTGAGGATCCGCTCACTACAACATTCGAGGACAAATGTTTTTAAGGGGGGAAGGATGTTACACCTCGTATCTTCGAAGAAACACTTATCAAATTTGAAACATAAGTACGTTGGGTTATGGTTAAGTAAAACCACTTTGGAATATAAGGAGCAAGCATTATTAAGTATATTTAATGAGGAAGGATGTATATAAGGTATACCAGAAGGTTTTATAAGGAAATGAGTGGAAGAAATGGAGTAGTACGACTTTGGAAAAAGGATGGGTAATGTTTTGTGTGAAGATTTTGGTCAAACTTGATGGACGAATATCTCTTAGCATGTGAAGTTTTTTAAGGTGAAACAAAAGCCTAAAATGAATTTCGTCGAGTCTAGTTTCCAACGCAGCAAACCGCTAGTCGATTGCACTTCGGAGTAGAGAATTATGGACGTTACAAGTTCAGCTGACAGAGCAGAAATGCGTGCTATAGTACGACTACAGTAACCGACTTACTACAGTATTGCTACAGTAAAATGGTAGTGACCCGACCCGAATATGAACTTTATAAAAGGGGAAAAACCCCATTTTTTTCACAAAAAAATCAGATTGGGAGCTCAGCACATATAGGGGTATTTTGGTCACAAAAAGTTGAGAGAATTAAGTGATTTTAGCTAATCAAGGCTCGGATAGTGCGTAGTTGTAATCACGGTATTAACTTGCGTTGGATTTAGCTTGTATTCAAGGTGGAATCTTGAAGATATTATCGTTTTGACAAGAAAAAGGTATGAATCTTTCTCTTTTGGTATTATTGTTATATCCCGTGTTTTCACATGTTTGGAAAAATTCGATAAATATTGGATTCTTGAGATATAAGGTTAAATTTGATAGTTTGTTGAACATAAGAGTTATGTATGAAAGAATATTATCGTGGAAGTGTGGGATAAGGCTAAGGGCAAAACGTGGAATTTCGGAAATTGGTTTCGGGAATTGCAAAAATAAAATTTGTAGCCATTTGGGCTTGCAAAAATAAGAAGCACAATGAGGCCCATTTCTTGATATGGCCCAAACCCATGCCTTTAAGATATTTCCCATGTGCTAATTAGTGAATATTAGTCTTTAACTCTTAAGAAGGTTCAAGAGAAAAATAAGACAAGGAAAGAAAAACAAGAACAAGAGCAACACTAGAGACCATTTCGGGTTTGGTATAGAAAAATTACCCCCTCCAAATCTTGCCTCCAAAATTATTTTCTTGTTGGAATCCTACTAATTCTAGGTCCCTTCTCAACTTGGTGTAGTTGGTTTGGAAGAAAGAGGTCTTGTTCCTTCAAGTTGACCTTATATTCAAGTGAAGAAGATTGAGTAAAAAGGTAAGAATTTATCCCTTATTATTGTGTTATGAAGTCTTGTTTGTGTTGTAGTATGTAGAAATGAGTTGATTGTGTGAAGAAATGGAAGTTTGCAAAGTGGGTGTGTGTTATAGCTATATGGCCGTGAGTATGTATATGTTGTATAGCCACAATGTATAGAATTCATGTTATATCTTAGTTGTGGTTGTGTGAAATGCATATAGGAATTGAAAGTTGCATGAATTTAGTTGATGTTGATAGAAGGGCATATGGCCGTGTACTATGTTGAAGTTGGAATGGAATGGATTAAGTTTGTTTAGTATGTTAGTTGTGTTATTGAGATTCTTGTAATGTAAATGAAGTTAGAATGATAAAAGTTTGTATCGAAATGAAATATGGAAGCTTATGTCGTTTTAGTACGATTTTATGACATTATGAAAATGAAGTTATTAGGTTGCTAATTATGACAAGTATTGATGAACTTGGAAGAAGGAAACATGTTATGAATACGTATGCCAAAGATTAGGAGTTTTGGATAAATTATGACTATGGCGGAAAGTTGTATATTATGTATATCGAGTGTATAACTTAAGGAAAATGATATGAAATGTCTCTAAATCTATATTGTGATGATCTTGAGTGATAATGGATGTGAAATCAATGATGTTAGTTTGAAAGTTTGGGTTAGAATGAAGGTTATGTCAACTTGTGAGAAAAATGACTAGTTGAAGGATAATTGTGTTTTTAATGTTCTTTGTTGATGTTGATGTTGTTGTTTGGGTTGTTGTTGATTGATTTGGCCGAGTTGAATTCTCGGGGGTGCTATATGTATAGGGGAAGTGCTGCCGAAATTTCGGTAGACAAATAAGAGTTGAATTGAACTTGTAGCATCTATAACCTACAATTGGTAAATGTGACCATTTGCAGATTTTCGACGAAACGGAGAGTGAGCTTGGATAGGCTTAAAAAGCTCAAAAGGTATGTAAAGCTACCCCGATCCTTCTTTTGGCATGTCTAAGTGTTTTAGGATCGGATTCGGGCCTCAAAAGACCTTCTTGGCCATCGGAATCCGCAAGAGAAAATCTCAGTTTTTCCTTCAGTAGAATTGAACCATTTTGATATGCTTTCCTGAAATTATGCAAACTTTCTCTAAACTCCTTGAAAAGCTATAGAATGTCCGTAGAACCTTTATAGGTGACCCCATAAGCTTAAAGGGCGTAATTTGAGCCCACCGCCTTGCTTGTTCCGAGGTGGGCCCGCTATTCCCGGTTTTGCCTTTAATGTACTAAAGTCTCCTTTTCGAACGATTTTTGAAAGAAACGTTTCGACTACCCTTTTTATTACCTAACGAATATGGTTTTAAATATTCTATTAAGTCTGATAAATTATTTTGACACTCGGAACGCCTTCAGGAAGGTTATGCTTCTGTAATTTATTATGATGTCCGAAATGCTTTTATTATGATCCCGTCCGACTTCATTGGATGTGTTTGTCATTAATATGCCTCATCGAGTCTCTGAAAATATTTATGATATTTTAACTGCATTTAGTTTCTCACTACTCTATTCGTGGATGCCCCAATGATTCCCACACTGAGCCCGGGCCAGGATATGTTGTCAAGCGTAATCCCCTGCATTGTTCGCCGTGCCTCGATGTGAGGGGGCAGGTATACGCGTACATGGGTTTGTGGAGTATGTTGTGCCATGTACGTTTGTTCTGATATGATTTACTATGGACATCTGATATGACATATTGTGTTATGGGGTTATGCCCCTATTTTGATTCTTCTGTGTTGTGGCACCAGCGTCGGGAGGGTGACCACGTTCTGTCTGCCGAGTCCCTTGGCAGGGGCCGGATTTGATATGACATATGTTTCTGTACACACTCCGCATGTTTTGAAAATATATATTTGATACCTTGTATTTTCTGTTTACTTTCTGTACATTATATACCAGTTATGATTTTGTTTCTGCAACTCAGGCTTTACATATTCAGTACATATTTCGTACTGACCCCCTTTCCTCGGGGGCTGCGTTTTCATGCCGCGCAGGTACTGACGACAGGTTTGCCGATCCGTCTGTCTAGGATATCTTTTCCGCCATTTGGAGCGCTCTTTTATTCAGAGCCATCTTTTGGTACAGTCTGTCACTTCTATATGTGTATATTCTCGTTCATGGGTACGGCGGGGCCCTGTCCCGCCATATGATTCTGTTGGTCCATTTAGAGGTCTGTAGACATGTTTGTGGGTTGGGATCTTTCTGTACAGATATGTGTATGTGTTGTGTTTGGGCGATCCCCTTCGTCGCGGCGGCCGGTCCGCATATATCTAGATGTTGCTTTGTTGGCCCTGTGAGGCCTTTGTTGGTATTTTCTGTGTGCAGGGTATTTGGGATAGTCCGTAAAACAAAGGAAACTCTGCCGAAATTTTTCTGGAAATTATCTAAATTTAGAATAAAGCCTTGTTGGCTTCTGCCATATACTAGAATGCGTTTCAGTGCCCAGATCGGGCACTAGTCACGGCCTACGGGGTTGGGTCGTGACAAAAGTGGTATCAGAGCGGTTCGTCCTCGGAATGTCTACAGACCGTGTCTAGTAGAGTCTTGTTTATCGGTGTGTTGTGCACCACACCTATAGACGGGAGGCTACAGGGCATTTAGGATACTACCCTTCTTTCTGTCTTAGATCGTGCGATAGAACTGTGTTATCAGGATGATTCCTCCCTAACAAATTGTTACATTTGGAGTTATGCCTCCAAAAAAGGCGACAGCGGCCCAAAAGGCCAAGGCAACGGCTACGGGAGAGACTAGTCGGGCCCAGAGGGTTACCAGGGCCCATGCTCATATTGCTCCTGATGTTTTGCCCCCGGCAGAGGGCTCTTCCACACCGCCACATGTAGAGGAGATTGGAGCAGCAGCAGCTGCAGGTCGAGGGGCGGCTCCACCGCCAGCTCCCGATATTCCAGTACCTGAGCCTCCAGCTCCACGGCCAGGGACTGAGGATCAGACTATGAGAGAGGCAGTCCAGCTATTGACTAGACTTGTGGCAGGACAGGTTCAGGGGCACGGACTGGGAGGTGACCGGGCTTACAGGCGTGACAGTTTGAGAGCCCGTGAGTTCTTGACTTGTGGCCCTCCAGAGTTCTTCGGGACAAAGCCCGAGGAGGATCCCGAGGAGTTCATCAGGAAGATGCGGCGCACCTTACAGTTTATTAATGCTTCCGCGACAGAGTCAGTCACATTGGCTTCTTACCGGTTGTATGATATAGCGGAAATTGGTACGAGTCATGGGAGTTATCCAGAGGCGACGACGCTCCCCCAGCAGTTTGGGATGATTTTTCTGAGGCTTTTCATAGCCACTTTCTGCCTCCGGAGCTACGGCGAGCCAAGGCTGACAGATTCTTATTGCTGAGACAGTGGGGTCGCAGTGTTCGAGAGTACAGTATGGAGTTCGACTCATTGGCCCGATACGCACCTGCTGTGGTAGCTACTATGGCTGACAGGATGCACAGGTATATTATGGGGCTGGACCGTTATTTTGTCGACAGCTGTTTAGTATTGGCTGCTCAGCCCGGCATGGATATTGCCCGGATTCAGGCCCACGCCCAGGGCATGGAGGACCGGCATAGGGAGCGTCAGCCTGATAGGAGCCAGGATCGGAGACAGCCCAAGAGGGCCAGATCATCTGGGTATTCTGGAGATTCTCGGGGCAGGCAGCCTCAGCAGCCGCAGCAGCCTAGCAGACATCTATCCCAGCCGGCTCAGAGCGCACCTCCACAGCCTACAGGTCGCAGATTTGATAGCCCGGGTTATTCAGGAGCAGGTCAGAGCTCCAGGGCTTCAGGTTCGCGGACAGACAGGGGTTCTGGTCAGACGAGGCCACCTAGGCCTCAGTGTTCTTATTGTGGCAGATACCATCCTGGGGAGTGCTACAGAGCCACCGGTGCATGTTTTTCTTGTGGCCGTCAGGGCCATTCTGTGAGAGATTGCCCGTATAAGGGTAGTTCGGGTGGTGCAGCGCAGCCTACCGGATCAGCCGCCAGGTCTTCATCTTCATCAGTGGCTATGCGCCCTACGGGGCCAGGTACTTCAGGACCAGCGGGTCGCGGCAGAGGCCGTGGTGGAGCTTCTAGTACTAGCGGTCCTTCGAACCGCATCTATGCTCTGTCCAGCCGCCAGGATCATGAGGCATCGCCTAATGTCGTTACAGGTACATTATTGGTTTTCTCTCGGTCTGTGTATGCATTGATTGATCCAGGTTCGACTTTGTCATATATTTCGCCTCTGGTTGCTTGTAAAATTGGTATAATATCTGAACCTATAGAGCCGTTTGAGGTAGCCACACCGATTGGGGACTTTATTGTAGCAAAACAGGTATATAAAAACTGTTCCGTAATTGTATGTGGCCGTGACACTAAGGCAGATCTGGTGGAGTTAGGTATGGTCGAGTTCGATGTTATTATGGGAATGGACTGGCTAGCCTCCTGTTATGCTAATGTTGACTGCCAAAATAAGGTAGTTCGTTTCCAGTTTCCTGGGGAGCCAGTTATAGAATGGGCCGGTAATACAGCATCGCCGAGAGGTAAGTTTATTTCATACCTTAAGGCAAAGAAAATGATCAGAAAGGGTTATTTTTATCATCTGGTTAGGGTACAAGACTTGACAGCAGAAACGCCGACTCTTCAGTCAGTTCCCGTGGTTAATGAATTTCCAGATGTGTTCCCAGAAGAGCTTCCAGGCCTTCCTCCAGAGCGGGAGATAGATTTTACTATTGATTTGCTTCCAGATACTCAGCCGATATCTATTCCCCCGTACAGAATGGCACCGGCAGAATTGAAAGAACTGAAAGAGCAGTTGAAGGATCTGTTAGAAAAAGGCTTTATTAGACCCAGTACTTCGCCTTGGGGAGCCCCGGTATTATTTGTGCGTAAGAAAGACGGGTCGTTGCGTATGTGTATTGATTATCGACAGCTGAATAAGGTAACCATAAAGAATAAATACCCCCTCCCCAGAATTGAAGATTTGTTTGATCAGTTGCAGGGCGCCAAGTATTTTTCGAAGATAGATCTTCGGTCTGGCTATCATCAGGTACGGGTACGGGAGGCCGATATTCCTAAGACAGCATTCCGGACCAGATATGGGCATTATGAATTCAGAGTTATGTCTTTTGGGCTGACTAATGCTCCTGCGGTATTCATGGATTTAATGAACCGGGTATTCAGGCCATTCTTAGACATGTTCGTAATTGTATTTATCGATGATATCCTGGTTTATTCTCGGTCCGAGGCAGAGCACGCAGATCATCTGAGAGCGGTATTGGGGGTACTTCGGCATCAGGAATTATATGCAAAATTTTCTAAATGTGAATTCTGGCTGGCTTCAGTGGCATTTCTGGGGCATATTATTGCAGCTGATGGTGTCCGGGTGGATACACAGAAGATTGAGGCCGTGAAAAATTGGCCCAGACCCACGACGCCCACAGAGGTACGTAGTTTCCTGGGGTTAGCTGGCTATTACAGAAGATTTGTGGAAAAGTTTGCTTCGATTTCAGTGCCTTTGACAAGGCTAACTCAGAAGGGAGCCAAGTTCCAGTGGACTGATGCTTGTGAACGAAGCTTCCAGTTGCTGAAAGAGAAGCTGACTACAGCCCCAGTTCTGACTCTTCCAGAGGGACCCGATGGATATGTTATTTATTGTGACGCTTCTGGTGTGGGATTGGGCTGTGTATTGATGCAGCATGGTAGAGTTATAGCTTATGCTTCTCGGCAATTGAAAAAGCATGAAAAGAATTATCCTACTCACGATCTGGAGCTTGCAGCAGTGATCCATGCCCTGAAGATATGGAGACATTATTTATATGGCGTTCATGTTGATATCTATACAGATCATAAGAGTCTCTAGTATATTTTCAGACAGAAAGAGCTTAATTTGCGGCAGCGGAGGTGGCTGGAGCTCCTGAAAGACTATGATGTGGATATTCTGTATCATCCGGGCAAGGCTAATGTTGTTGCAGATGCGCTTAGCCGGAAATCTATGGGCAGCCTGGTAGATTTACAGCCAGACAGGAGAGAGATAGTACGTGACATTCATCAGTTGGCTAATCTTGGGGTTCGTCTGGCCGATTCTGGAGGTACACGGATTTCTGTCTGAGGGGTTTCTGAGTCATCTATTAAGGAAGATATCAAGCGGCATCAATATGAAGATCCTGTTTTGGCACGATACAGAGACACGGCCTATGATAAGGGGAAGACTCCGTTCGAGTTCACTCCGGACGGGACTTTATTATTCAGGGGCAGGTTGTGTGTACCTGATATTGCAGGTCTTCGGCAGCAGGTTATGAGCGAGGCACATTATGCTCGCTATTCGGTCCATCCTGGGTCTACAAAGATGTACCATGATCTCCGATGCTTATACTGGTGGGATGGCATGAAACGGGATATCGCAGAGTTCGTCGCCCAGTGTCCCAATTGTCAACAGGTCAAAATTGAACATCAGAAACCGGGTGGACTGTTGCAGGAAATGGAAATTCCGACGTGGAAGTGGGAGATCATTAATATGGACTTCATTACAGGGTTGCCTCGCACTCCACGAAAGTATGATTCCATCTGGGTTATTGTTGATAGGCTGACAAAATCAGCCCATTTTCTCCCCGTCAGAACTACTTATTCCGCCGAGGATTATGCCAGGCTTTATATTAAAGAAATAGTGAAGCTTCATGGAGTTCCTATATCTATTATCACTGACAGAGGTGCTCAGTTCACAGCGAACTTCTGGAGATCTTTTCAGGAAGGATTAGGGACTCAGCTGAGCCTGAGCATAGCTTTCCATCCTCAGAGTGACGGACAGGCCGAGCGCACTATCCAGACGCTTGAAGATATGTTGCGGGCCTGCGTTATTGATTTCAGAGGTAGCTGGGAGGATCACTTGCCATTGATTGAATTTTCTTATAATAACAGCTACCATTCCAGCATCCAGATGGCTCCGTACGAGGCTTTATATGGTAGGAAATGCAGGTCACCTATCGGCTGGTTTGATATTGGCGAGACAGAATTAATCGGCCCAGATATGATCCAGCAGGCCGTTGATAAGGTGAAATTTATTCGGGAACGACTATTGGCAGCCCAGAGTCGACAAAAATCATACGCTGACAAACGGCGTCGTCCTTTGGAATTCCAGGTTGGTGATTGGGTATTTCTGAAGGTATCGCCTATGAAAGGCGTAATGCGGTTCGGCAGAAAGGGTAAGCTTAGTCCGCGTTATATTGGGCCTTATCTGATCGTGCGGAAAATTGGAAATGTCGCCTATGAGTTAGATTTGCCATCTGACTTGGAAGCGGTACATCCGGTATTTCACGTCTCTATGCTTCGTAAGTGCATCGGTGACCCTTCCAGAATATTCCCTGCAGATGATATTCAAGTGACGGAGCAACTATCGTACGAGGAGCAGCCTGTATCTATTTTGGATCGTCAGGTACGGAGGCTCCGTAATAAGGATGTAGCCTCTGTTAAGGTACTCTGGCGGAACGAGAATAGGGAGGAAATGACATGGGAGGCCGAAGAGGAAATGAAGAAGAAATACCCTCATCTGTTCCCTATGCCCACAGGTAACCTTGAATCCCTACTTAATTTCATTTTAATACCAATCGTATGTCATATGTGTTGTCTATAATTAGAAACTCCCCCAAGTTATTTTCCAACCCTATAAGATTAATTTTACATTCGAGGACGAATGTTCTAAATGGGGGGAGGATGTTATATCCCGTGTTTTCACACGTTTGGAAAAATTCGATAAATATTGGATTCTTGAGATATAAGGTTAAATTTGATAGTTTGTTGAACATAAGAGTTATGTATGAAATAATATTATCGTGGAAGTGTGGGATAAGGCTAAGGGCAAAACGTGGAATTTCGGAAATTGGTTTCGGGAATTGCAAAAATAAAATTTGTAGCCATTTGGGCTTGCAAAAATAAGAAGCACAATGAGGCCCATTTCTTGATATGGCCCAAACCCATGCCTTTAAGATATTTCCCATGTGCTAATTAGTGAATATTAGTCTTTAACTCTTAAGAAGGTTCAAGAGAAAAATAAGACAAGGAAAGAAAAACAAGAACAAGAGCAACACTAGAGACCATTTCGGGTTTGGTATAGAAAAATTACCCCCTCCAAATCTTGCCTCCAAAATTATTTTCTTGTTGGAATCCTACTAATTCTAGGTCCCTTCTCAACTTGGTGTAGTTGGTTTGGAAGAAAGAGGTCTTGTTCCTTCAAGTTGACCTTATATTCAAGTGAAGAAGATTGAGTAAAAAGGTAAGAATTTATCCCTTATTATTGTGTTATGAAGTCTTGTTTGTGTTGTAGTATGTAGAAATGAGTTGATTGTGTGAAGAAATGGAAGTTTGCAAAGTGGGTGTGTGTTATAGCTATATGGCCGTGAGTATGTATATGTTGTATAGCCACAATGTATAGAATTCATGTTATATCTTAGTTGTGGTTGTGTGAAATGCATATAGGAATTGAAAGTTGCATGAATTTAGTTGATGTTGATAGAAGGGCATATGGCCGTGTACTATGTTGAAGTTGGAATGGAATGGATTAAGTTTGTTTAGTATGTTAGTTGTGTTATTGAGATTCTTGTAATGTAAATGAAGTTAGAATGATAAAAGTTTGTATCGAAATGAAATATGGAAGCTTATGTCGTTTTAGTACGATTTTATGACATTATGAAAATGAAGTTATTAGGTTGCTAATTATGACAAGTATTGATGAACTTGGAAGAAGGAAACATGTTATGAATACGTATGCCAAAGATTAGGAGTTTTGGATAAATTATGACTATGGCGGAAAGTTGTATATTATGTATATCGAGTGTATAACTTAAGGAAAATGATATGAAATGTCTCTAAATCTATATTGTGATGATCTTGAGTGATAATGGATGTGAAATCAATGATGTTAGTTTGAAAGTTTGGGTTAGAATGAAGGTTATGTCAACTTGTGAGAAAAATGACTAGTTGAAGGATAATTGTGTTTTTAATGTTCTTTGTTGATGTTGATGTTGTTGTTTGGGTTGTTGTTGATTGATTTGGCCGAGTTGAATTCTCGGGGGTGCTATATGTATAGGGGAAGTGCTGCCGAAATTTCGGTAGACAAATAAGAGTTGAATTGAACTTGTAGCATCTATAACCTACAATTGGTAAATGTGACCATTTGCAGATTTTCGACGAAACGGAGAGTGAGCTTGGATAGGCTTAAAAAGCTCAAAAGGTATGTAAAGCTACCCCGATCCTTCTTTTGGCATGTCTAAGTGTTTTAGGATCGGATTCGGGCCTCAAAAGACCTTCTTGGCCATCGGAATCCGCAAGAGAAAATCTCAGTTTTTCCTTCAGTAGAATTGAACCATTTTGATATGCTTTCCTGAAATTATGCAAACTTTCTCTAAACTCCTTGAAAAGCTATAGAATGTCCGTAGAACCTTTATAGGTGACCCCATAAGCTTAAAGGGCGTAATTTGAGCCCACCGCCTTGCTTGTTCCGAGGTGGGCCCGCTATTCCCGGTTTTGCCCTTAATGTACTAAAGTCTCCTTTTCGAACGATTTTTGAAAGAAACGTTTCGACTACCCTTTTTATTACCTAACGAATATGGTTTTAAATATTCTATTAAGTCTGATAAATTATTTTGACACTCGGAACGCCTTCAGGAAGGTTATGCTTCTGTAATTTATTATGATGTCCGAAATGCTTTTATTATGATCCCGTCCGACTTCATTGGATGTGTTTGTCATTAATATGCCTCATCGAGTCTCTGAAAATATTTATGATATTTTAACTGCATTTAGTTTCTCACTACTCTATTCGTGGATGCCCCAATGATTCCCACACTGAGCCCGGGCCAGGATATGTTGTCAAGCGTAATCCCCTGCATTGTTCGCCGTGCCTCGATGTGAGGGGGCAGGTATACGCGTACATGGGTTTGTGGAGTATGTTGTGCCATGTACGTTTGTTCTGATATGATTTACTATGGCCATCTGATATGACATATTGTGTTATGGGGTTATGCCCCTATTTTGATTCTTCTGTGTTGTGGCACCAGCGTCGGGAGGGTGACCACGTTCTGTCTGCCGAGTCCCTTGGCAGGGGCCGGATTTGATATGACATATGTTTCTGTACACACTCCGCATGTTTTGAAAATATATATTTGATACCTTGTATTTTCTGTTTACTTTCTGTACATTATATACCAGTTATGATTTTGTTTCTGCAACTCAGGCTTTACATATTCAGTACATATTTCGTACTGACCCCCTTTCCTCGGGGGCTGCGTTTTCATGCCGCGCAGGTACTGACGACAGGTTTGCCGATCCGTCTGTCTAGGATATCTTTTCCGCCATTTGGAGCGCTCTTTTATTCAGAGCCATCTTTTGGTACAGTCTGTCACTTCTATATGTGTATATTCTCGTTCATGGGTACGGCGGGGCCCTGTCCCGCCATATGATTCTGTTGGTCCATTTAGAGGTCTGTAGACATGTTTGTGGGTTGGGATCTTTCTGTACAGATATGTGTATGTGTTGTGTTTGGGCGATCCCCTTCGTCGCGGCGGCCGGTCCGCATATATCTAGATGTTGCTTTGTTGGCCCTGTGAGGCCTTTGTTGGTATTTTCTGCGTGCAGGGTATTTGGGATAGTCCGTAAAACAAAGGAAACTCTGCCGAAATTTTTCTGGAAATTATCTAAATTTAGAATAAAGCCTTGTTGGCTTCTGCCATATACTAGAATGCATTTCAGTGCCCAGATCGGGCACTAGTCACGGCCTACGGGGTTGGGTCGTGACAATTATTGAAGGATTTTTTACGGAGATAAAGTCGTTAAATAATTGTGTAGTAAGTTGGTTAGTTAAGGAATTTGGAAAACAGCGTGTGGCCTATTTTATGGTACGTATTGGTGTTGGAAATGATGTTATTGATGTTGGTATTGTTGTTGTTGTTGTTGGTTGCTGAATTGAGATTCAAGGCTAGGCATACAAACAGGGGAAATGCTGCCCGATTTTCAGCAGGGTATAAAATAGTTTGACTTGAGAGCTTAGCACAAATATACTACGATGAGTCTAACAATTGTGTGAATCCTCTTAAATGTAGATTTGCGAGCTCGGACGAATAAGTGTAGAAAATTGGAGGCTGAACAGGTATGTATGGCTAAACCCTTTCTTTCTAATGGCATGAATCCTTGTTATAAACCTTTGTACCATATCCATAATATCCTTGCCTCCACAAATTCTAGAAGCATATGAATCTCATGATCCTTACGATATTATTGAGCTTATTCATGATCTTTGAGACTATTCTTTGTGATTGATATCGCCTCATAATTCTTGTTCTTTCGAGGTGAGATATAGCGATGACGAATCTATTTCTAATGCTATCTAAGTTCATGGCTCTTGATATTTTCATGACATTATCTACTTCATCTTACGATGGTTGATCCTTCAAGGATTGATATTATGATAATGGTAATGCTAATGATGACGTTGATGTCATTTATGTATTTTTATGTATGTATGTATGTATGTATGCATTGCATCCCACTGATCAGTTGGGTATTTCACCGAGTCCCTCACTAGAGGGCCGGGTACTGTATGTATATGATGACTTCATCGAGTTCCTCACTAGAGGGCCGGGTACGGTATGTATATGATGACTTCACCGAGTCCCTCACTAGAGGGCCCGGTACGGTATATATATATGATGACTTCACTGAGTCCCTCACTAGAGGGCCGGGTACGACATATATATATATGATGCATTCACCGAGTCCCTCACTAGAGGGCTGTGTACGGTATATATATATGATGACTTCACCGAGTCCCTCACTAGAGGGCCTGGTACGGTATATATATGATGATTTCACCGAGTCCCTCACTAGAGGGCCGGGTACGGTATATATATATATGATTATTTCACCGAGTCCCTCACTAGAGGGCCGGGTACGGTATATATATGATTATTTTATCGAGTCCCTCACTAGAGGGCCGGGTATGTATATTATATATTTCACCGAGTCCCATAATGGCCCGGGTACGGTATATGACTATTTCACCGAGTCCCTCACTAGAGGGCCGGGTACGTATTATATTTCACCGAGTCCCATAATGGGCCAGGTACAGTATAAGACCATTTCACCGAGTCCCTCACTAGAGGGCCGGGTACGTATTATATTTCACCGAGTCCCTCACTAGAGGGTCGGGTACGGTATATACATGATTATTTCACCGAGTCCCTCACTAGAGGGCCGGGTACGATATATATATGATTATTTCACCGAGTCCCTCACTAGAGGGCCGGGTACGGTATATTATATATATGCATGACTCTCATCTTATAAGGCACAGATGCATGGGTATCATTGATTATCATACTTGCCTCTTGTCATCTTCTACTCAGACATGATCTTCATGATTGTACTTTTTCCATACTGATCCCCTTTCTTCGGGGGTTGCGTTTCATGCCCGCAGGTACAGACACTCAGTTTGGTGATGCTTCGGCTTAGGCCTTCTGCCCAGCTACTTGGAGAGCTCCGTTGTTCCGGAGTTTGAGATATTTTGGTACAGATCCTTTTGATATAGACTCTGCTATACTCTTAGAGGTCTGTAGACATATGTGGGTTATGTATATACGGTTTGGTCAGCTATATCGATGTAGTTCGTCTTGGACGTCCCCGTGTATAGCGGTAGCCTTGTCGGCTTGCATATTTGTTATATTTGGTTAACTGTGACTTCACAGCAGACAGGTTCTTTCTGATATATGATATGATGAGTTCATAGCATGATTTTACAGAGTGCCATATTGTTTTCAGTTTCAGTCTGATTATATCTAGCGGACCGTATACGGGTGCCCTGCTCGGGCACTAGTCATGGCCTATCGGTTTGGGTCGTGACATAATAAGGAATCCCTCGTCAATATCTAGCTCATTGAGTGACGTGCATCGCTCTTTTACGTTTTCTAACCAATCATATCCCTTCTGAAGGAGTCATCGTCATCCTATAAAACAACAAGAGTCGGGATTAAGGATTTACACCCTATGACTCAGCTCTATAGCACGATCTAAGATACAAAGAAGGATAACCATCCTGAATGCCCTGCAGCCTCCTGTTTATAAGTGTGGCACACTTCACATGCATAAACAAGACTCTACTGGACACGGCTCGTAGACCAACCCTAGGACGAACTTCTCTGATACTAATTTGTCACACCCCAACCTTGGTAAGGTGTGACTGGCACTCGGCACCCTACGGGAACCGAGCGAACAAACTTTAACTCATGTTTTCTATATCTCGAAAGGCAACATAAGACCAAGGTACTATACGCCATAGGGGCACAAGCCCAAAAGATAACATACTTACGTCTTCAAACTAATCTCGAGTGCATGTGCCGGTAAGGCTATCCATAATAATGATACAACAAGGTAGAAGTCGAGATAATTATAAGATATCTAATTGTGCATATTTGTCTACGAGCCTCTACAGGAGTACATGGCATAAAGTGGCCAGAACAGGGCCCCGCCATACCCATACAAATGCATATGCAGCCATGCTGACCCACAGGGAAACTCCGAAGCACAAGGAGCGCCACGACTCTGACTGCTGAGCTGGTATCCTTACTGAAAGATCCGTCAAGCTATATTTCAAGACCTGCGGGCATGAAACGCAGCGCCCCCAGCAAAGGGACGTCAGTACAAGCAATGTACTGAGTATGTAAGGCGGAAAGTGCAACAAAACAGCCATATACTAAAGATGAGAAGAATAAGAATCAACCTGGCATTTCTGAACTATCGATGGAAATCTAGCATATGTATACACACCTCTTCATTTTCTTGCGATCTTTACTAGGTCGGTATACCCTACCATAGTCCTGGTGACCTTATCATCAAACGTTATCTAAACATGTATTGCGGCGTGCAACCCGATCCATATATGATACATGTCTCTCTCTATACTCTCACATGTTTAACCATATCTATGTACAGTGCTGTGCCTTTATCTTACTAATCATCCTATACTAACTGCCCAACTGATCAGTGGTAACTGCCCGACCGGCTGCAGTCCGGTGGTAATAATCGCCCGTCCGATTATTGCCCAACAGTAGAGCACAACTGCCCGACTGATCAGCGGTAACTGCCCGACCGGCCGTAGCACGGTGGTAACTGCCCGACTGGTTGAAGCCCAGTGGTAATAACTGCCCAACCAGCCGTAGCATGGTGGTAAATACATAACTGCCCAACTAGCCATAGCATGGTGGTAAATACATAACTGCCCAACCAGCCGTAGTATGGTGGTAAATCCATAACTGCCCAACCAGCCATAGCATGGTGGTAAATACATAACTGCCAACTGGTCCTAGACCAGTGGTAAATACATACCTGCCCAACCGGACATAGCCCGGTGGTATCATCTGCCCGACTGGTCGTAGACCAGTGATAATTATAATCAACATTATGATCAAACCTCTACGAGTAACCTCTATGCACTTCTCATAGCCGTCATTTATTCGCTAATGTCCACGTAATCATATAAGACTTATAACACATCTCTGGCCATGACATATAGATATATGTGCTGCAGAACGTGCAGCCCGATCCAGTCTCTCATATAGAATCCCTTTATATAATTCTAGTACTCATTCCTTAGATATTCACTTCTCAGCTCTTCTCATGACCATGAATTATCCTTCAACGCTTATATTGTCATCTAAAACTCATAAGCATTTTTCTAGGCCCTTAAGACTTCTTCCCACTTAACTAAACATTAGCCAAATCTTGAGATACATCATAAGTCTCTCTTCTAGTATGAAATACCTCATTAGGGATCCTTCGCTAGCACTCTATTCATGTCCCACAAAACATTCCTTAAGACACATTCCTAAACTCATTGGATTGTTATTACTATAGAACTATCGTCATCGCTATATCTCATCTTGAAGGAACAAATATCATAAAGTGAGATCAATCACAATGAATAATTTCAAAGGTCATGAATGAGCTCAATAATATCATGAGATTCATAGGCGTCTAGCGTTTGTGGAAACTACGATATTATGGATATAGTACAAAGGTTTACAACAAAGAATCATGCCTTTAGAAAGAAAGGGTTTAGCCTTAACATACCTGGAATCTTGGTCCTTGGCCTTCCCACTTATCTCCTGACTTGTAATCTACATATAAAATCATTCATACTATTATTAGGCTCACCATCATACACTTGTCTTAAGCCTTTAATTAAAATCCCTTTAGAATCTACCGAAATTCGGGCAGCATCTCCCCTGTTTATATGCCTTACCCGAAATCTCAATTCAGCAACCAACAACAACAACAACAACAATACCAACATCAACAAAAATATTATCAACACCAAAATATTCCATGAACATCTCACACGATGTTTTATCCAATATCTCGACCCATAAATTCATTATATGCTCATTTAGTAACTTTTCCTCCGTACATAAGCTTAAATCAATACTAATAAGGAAAGATTCATACCTTTCAGCCGCTAGAATTGAAATATCTTCGATTATCACCTTCAATCCAAGCCAAGTTTAACCGCAACTACGCGATGTCCAACCTTAAATCCGGAGATTATACTTAATTCGCGTTAAAATCTAGTGGATAGAAGTTGGGAGAATTTTCTAGAAGGTTTGGGAAATATTTGGAGAAGTCTTGGCTGAAAAATGAGGTTTTGGATCAGATTTGGTCCTTAAATAGTGGGTCAAATTCGGGGTCACTGTAGCAGTACTGTAGCAGCAATGCAGCAAGTCGGTACTGTAGCGGTGCTGTAGCACGTGTTTCTGCTCTGTCAGCTGAACTTGTAAAGTCCATAATTATCTACTCCGAAGTCCAATCGATCAGAGGTTTATTGTGTTGGAAACTAGACTCGACGAACTTCATTTTGGGCTTTTGTTTCACCTTAAAACACTTAATATGCTAAGAGACATTCGTCCCCCAAGTTGGACCAAAATTGCTCCTCATATTTTCTCCAAAGTCCAACAAATTTAATTTCCTTAATTCACTTGCCTTTCAATCCTTTCATAGCTTATTATATGAACTTGAATCCTTATAACCATAAGTTTAGCACATATAAGCTCACACACCTCCTGAAAGGTAGCTCGAATCTCAACATTCGACACTACGGGGTGTAACAAAACTATTACCTTTTGGTTATCAGGTCAATGAAGACTTAGAAGATGTGGATGCTGTGTTATCAGAAGGAAAATGGGATATTGATCTGTTGCACACAATAGTTCCTGAGGAAATTATAGAACACATAAGGTCCAAGTTGATTCTTAAGGAGAAGGAAAGACAATCTGACAAAGCATGGTGGTTGCTGACAAGTACAGGGAAATTCACAGTGAGTAGTGCATGAGAGGTAATTAGACAGAAAAAACAGCACCAAAGGTTCTATAGAAACATATGGATCAAAGGCCTTCCTTTCAAGATAACTTTCTTTTTATGGAGAGTACGGCATAGAAACTTTCCTGTTTATGATGTCTTGGTTTCCATGGGGATTAATCTGGCTTCAATATACAGATGTTGTATGGTTCATCAACAAGAGACTATGGTTCATCTGTTTTTAACTAGGGAATTTGCAGCAGAGATTTGGCAGGTACTTGCAGCAGTAGCAGGAGTTAATGGTACTTTTGTACAAATCAATCAAGCTATCACTAAATGGTGGGCAGCTAAGTGCAACTCCAAGCTGAGGCCTCTTTATCAAGAAGCTTCATCCATCATTATGTGGCATTTGTAGAAAAGGAGAAATATTATTGTGCATGGTGGGAGGATATCTAGAAACAAAGTGTTATATGGGATTAATCAGCAGCTAGTCCAACTTGCTAAACAACTTTATCCAAGTTTGGCACTGCCAGACAATTGGCCACAACTGGTGCAGGTCATAGAAGTTTATCAGCCATATATCACTTGTACAACAGTGTAGTGGTTAGTTCCTCAAACAGGTTGGTTCAAGTGTAATAGAGATGGGGCTTATAAGAGCAGTACTGCACAGAGTTCTTTAGCTTTCTATATAAGGGATAGTTCAGGGAATTAATGTTTGCATGGGCATGCAAAACATCAGAAACATCCTCTCTTGAGGCTGAGGAAAAGGCAATCTTAGAAGGAGTAATTTATTATGCTAATAATCAGTTATTTCCCCTTATTATAGCGACAAACTCACTTGTCATGAGAAAGGTGTTAGATGGGGAGTGCAATGTGCCATGGAAAGTTTGCTTGAAGATTAATAAGATTCAGGAATGGAGACAGAAAGGGAAAACTCAAATGGCTCATGTGTTTGGAGAAGCCAACAAACTGGCAAATTACTTGGCTAACATGGTTGTTCATTTTGCAGGTGTTCTTCAATATCATTCTTTCAGGATCTTCCAGCTAAGGCAAAGACTATTGTTTTGAGTGACAAAATACAGATGCCAAGCATTAGATTCAAGACTTGGAAAACAAGGGAACCAGATTGAACACAGCATCAGACTGCATGATATTTTAGCACCATGCAGTAATTTTGGAAATGCAGCAGCGGAAGAGCATAATTAGTCTCATGCCTAACACTGACTTGCTAGGGAAGTTCTATCCAATGTGTGGTATTAACCTTTTGGTTCATTCTATTGGAAGAATCTCCTTAGTAGCTTTGGTTGTTGGTGTGACACTGATGAATATTCAGTAAGCATTTTCATAAAGTAGTTTAGCAGCAAAAGTAGAAGTAGGATGACAACTATAGCATAGTTTCAACTTGAAGGATTCTTCATTTGGATTTTTGATTCCATAAGCACCTAGTGAGAGCTTTCAGGTGACTTGAAATGGAATCAATCCAAGGTTGTAGCATAAGCAACAACATGTTATTCTTTTTCCTTTACGTTTGCATTATTTTTATTGCAAATCATATTGTAGGCACTTTTGGCCAAATTTTCTCTATACAGACTATTTTGATTAATAAATTTCAATCAGCATCATGCTGGTTTCTTTGAATAAAAAAAATGGGAACAAGAGTCACATACCTGAAATACTCGTTGGAGTGGAGAGTTAAACACGAAAACTTTGCACAGACACCTGTTTTACACCTGTGAGACGGCTAGGGTCTTATGTGGGATGGAAGAGAGTAATTAAGGATGAAATAGAATTAAAGGGGGATGTGGTACATGATTGTAGGGAAAAAGGGAGAGAATTTAAGGGTTGTGTTTAAGTGGGAAAGGGAAGTGGAAGATACTGTAGGTTTAGTTGTTTTTTTTTAGAGTGAAGGGTTTTAAATACCTAGCCGTTCATTTGTAATTACACGGTGCCCTTTATTTTAATTTTTAAAATTATACGAACTGCAGAAAGTTTGACGAACGTTTCTGCGGTCAATGCACTTACTTGGATTGATGACCTGGCAACCTTTTTACTACAACACCTCTATGCTTCGTTTTACCGACCGTCAAAAGTTGTATGGGACATCAAACTTGGCATAAAAGCGTAACAGTGGGCTGATTTTCCAAGTGCCATTACACCCTTCCGTTTTACGGTCTGTCAAAATTTTGACAAGCCGTAAAATTTAGCGTATAACAGGAACAATGAGTGTTGTTTGTCACCTCTATTTTGCGCTTCCTTTTATGGACCGTCAATAATTTGACGGACCGTAAAATATGGCGCAGAACTTCCATCAGCGTTTTTGTAATTATTTCTTCCAAACTTCACATACTGCACGCAAACACGCATCAAACTACCCAAAACACAAAAAATACATCAACATAAACTTGGGTTTCCTCCCAAGGACCGCATGATTTAACGTCGCGGCATGATAAGGGTACTATTTTATTCATGGTCAGTATTTTCGGGTCAGAATTTGTTCCCAGATGTTTGAACCGATACCTATCAACAATTCTATCCCAATCAATGCAACCATGGTAGTGCTTCACCCTCTTCCCATTCACCTTAAATGTCTAAGTTCCATCTCCAGACATCAATTCCATTGCAATGGGGTGAAGCACTTACCACCTCGAAAGGGCCAAACCACTTCGATTTCAACTTACCTGGTAGTAACTTCAATCAGGAATTATACAGGACGACAGGATCACCCTTGTAGAATTCTCGCTTCAGGATTACCGTATGATGATACTTCTTCATCCTCTCTTTATACAATGCTACACTTTCATAGGCCTGATAGCTAAACTCATCCATCTCATTGAGTTGAAACAACAGGAGTGTTATAGCCCATATTTTGTACATTCGGATATTTCAAGGTAGTCGTGGTAAGTTAGGGTAAGACTATTTTCCAAAATTATTTTAATGTACAAGTTGTTTATTAGTATGGAAATATTGAGAAAGGCTAAGGGTAAAAAGGGAAATTCACAAAGTGGTTTATGGTAATATGGTGGAAGGCTAGGGGCAAAATGGAAATTTCACAAAACTTCAAGAAAGCTCATGAAAGGGGCCATGTGGCCATCCAAGTGGAGGTGGGCCTTGGACCACATGGATGAATTATGTATGTATATATATATGACTTATTAGTCATATTTATGATCTTCACCTTAGAAGTTTCAAGAAACTTGGAGAGAAAAAGAAGAACAAAGCCATTTGGCCATAGGTGACAAAAATTGAACCTTGAAATATTGATCAAAAAAAAATATTTTCTTCTAGAAATCCCACCAATTGGAAGGTCCTCTTTAACGTGGAGTAGTTTTTGGGGCAAGTAAACCATCCATTCTTGCAAGGAGCAACCCTAGCCGAGTTAAGAAGACAAGTGGAAAAAGGTAAGGTTCAATCTTCTTTCTATATGTTATGGATGGTTGTGTATGTTTTAGTATGTAGATATGGATGAAATTCATGAAAATATGGATGTTATGTTGTGGCCGTGTGTATGTAGTGTGTGGCCGTGTAGGTGTTGTGTGGTGTAGAAGAAAATGAATCAATTTTACTAAGTATTTTGGTTGTTGTTGTAATGGATTCTATGATGAACATGAAAGTTTAATTATTCTAGTTGAAGTTGTAAGTGTTGGAGAGTCGTTTTAGAAGCTAATGTGATTTTAAAACCATTTCTTGTATTTATGGAAAGTAATGTTGCTAGCATGTAAATTGTTGGTGAGGTTAATGAATTTGGAAGAAAAGAATGTGTTCTTGTTGTTCTTGGTGGTGTTGGGAAGTTTCGGGTGGAATGGTATATTAGTTGGGCTATTTTGAACATTGTGCGGATTGTATGAAATGTTTTTAAGTCTTGTTTGAATGGTTTTGGATTAGTACTTAAAAGTGTAAGTATTGATGTTGGCTTGATCGTATGTGGTTGGTTTGAATGGAAAAGGGAATGTTGTCGAATGGTGTAGAAAAGATTGCTAGTATTAGAATGCATTTTAAATTAATTGTTGAAGTTGGAAATATGATTGTTGGTATTGTTGTTGATAATTTGGCCGAGTTAGATTCTCGGGGATGGTGTATTTATAGGGGAAATGCTGCCGAAATTTGGGCAGATTATAAATGAATTTATTTGAAAGACTAAGACAAGTGTGTGACGATGTGTTTGATGATTGTGTAAATCTTCTTGAATGTAGACTAGCGATAGCTAGCTTGGACAATTAAGCGTAGCCAATAGGACGTGAAGCAGGTATGTAAGGCTTACCCTTTCTTTCTTTTGGCATGATCTTTGTGAAACAAACAGACAAAGTATATGTATGATTTGAAAGAAACTCCTATTCTTAGAGCCACTAGGATGGCTAATATTCCTGATTTCTATAAGCTACTTCATATGGTTTTGATACGTATCTATGATTTCCGAAGCTCTATTTGATATGTTTCAGAGTTTTTCTATGATTCTCACTCACTTCTTGACATGAGTACTTGTGGTATAGTTGAGCTTACTGTATGGTTGAATAACGAGTAAAGTATAAAGAGTTCATGTCCCTAAAAGGGTTCTGTAAGTATTAATGTCTCTAACTTTTGCATACAGTCTCGGATTGCTTTGGAAACGTTCGTAGAAGTTCTGTGGTAAAAGTGTCCATAACTTTCTCATACTAAACCGGATAGACTTGAAACGTGTTTATGATCCTCAAACGTCGATTTGTGTACTTATCTATCGAGTGTTGATTTATATGCACATAGTTTCTCACTACTCTGCTCGTGCATGCCTCAATGTAACTTTCACTGAGTCCCGGGCTAGGATACGTTCTCGTGCGTACTCCACTGCATTGTTCACCGAGTCCCTCTCACTTGCGGGCCGGGACACGTTATATGTATATGTATATGATGATATGATGATACGGGGATGGAGGCCAGGATGGCATATGATGACTTCATTCACCGAGACCCGCAATAGGGGGTCGGGACACGTTATATGGCATATAAGATATATGATGTTGACATGCATAATTTTATCCACCGAGTCCCTCACTTGAGGTCCGGGACATGTTACGCATATATGATATATGATGTGGACATGTATGATTTTATCCACCGAGTCCCTCACTGGAGGGCCGGGACACGTTATATGTATACATGATATATGATGTGGATATGCATGATTTTCATTCAAAAAGGCAAGTGTATTGATGTTTTAAAACTCATGTTTGTTCTGGTAAATCTCTGTCTCATCTGTGATCCTCTTTACTACATTTCATGCCTTACATGCTCAGTACATATTCCGTACTGACCCCCTTTCTTTGGGGGCTGCGTTTCATGCAACGCAGGTACACCCAGATGAGTAAAGGACATTGCTAGAAGATGCTTCAGCTGGATTGGCGAGCTCCACTTCCTTCCGGAGTGTTGCCGAGTCAGAGTATATATGTTATGACTTCTGATAAATGCTAGAGACTTTGCAGACAGAGTCGTTGGAAAAAAATGTCAATGTTGTAAGCGGCTCCACAAGCCGATGTGTCATTATGTTTTATGTTACAAGTTTCATTGATGACAGATTCTACTTGATTTGAGCACAATGAAAAAAAAAGGGTTTCTGAAAGCCTTTACTATGTATTTCATGCTTATTTGATTTAAAGGTCCATGGAGATCTTGTGTGTACCAAGAGTCAGAGGGTTCGCTCGGCCCTAAGTAAGGGTCGGGTGCCCATCACACCCTAGCGAGATTAGGGTGTGACAAAGTGGAATCAGAGCAAGTCGTCCTAGGGGTTGTCTGCAAAGTCGTTTCCAGTAGAGTCCTGTTTATGGGTGTGAAGCCGGCCACATTTATAAACAGGAGGCTGCAGGGCATCTAGGGATTGTTGACCTTCTTTCTGTCTTAGATCGTCCGATAGAGCCAAGTTATAGGAAAATGAGATTCCTTATATAAGCCTTACATACGACGGAAGAAGGTGAGTGGCGATATGGAAAGTCACAGGTGTAAGTATTGATATTTTGTTCTTTTACCTGAAATTGGAAGCTCTGGATGGCCGGAATGTGTTATATAGCCGTATGCTCTGTGAGGCATTGTTGATATTTGCTGCGTACAGATTTTGAATAGTAAGAATTATAAAGGAGACCCGGTTAGGATTTTTCAAAATCAGGTCATTTAACTAGGTACACCTA
This sequence comes from Lycium barbarum, assembly GCF_019175385.1. Lineage (NCBI taxonomy): Eukaryota > Viridiplantae > Streptophyta > Magnoliopsida > Solanales > Solanaceae > Lycium > Lycium barbarum. The sequence continues at coordinate 31,510,346 of NC_083348.1, forward strand.
ACTGAAGGAAGCGTGGAAGGGAAATATCGTAAATAGACAATAAGTGGGATGTGATATGTTAGAGGAGCTACGGATTTGGGCATGGCGTGAAAAATGATTGTGAGAAAGACGATTAGCAGCCTGAAGGATTAAAATGGGTTGCATTCGAGGTTTAGCAGGAGCAAGGACTATTGGGCGACTCAAGGAAAGTTGACCAAATGAGTTTTGTTGTAGATTATTATATAAGAGCGGTGACTGGAAACCCGAACAGGCTGATACCCGAGTATTCATAAGTAGCGGCGACGAAGGTGTGTTCACTACCATCGGGAATCTAGGAATCTAGGACGAAAGGTATATACACGAAAGTGAAGGGTGAATATTGAGGATTGAAAAGGGTAAAATAGTAATTGTAAAGGAGAAAGACGTAGTACGCGGGTGTCTCGGAATCTGTAAGTCTTCGACTTGCTCCAGATCATGTAATGAAGGTCATGCGATGAAGTGGATACGATTATACCAGCACTAATGCACCGGGTTTCATCGGAGTTTCAAGGTTAAGCGTGCTAAGGTGAGAGAAATCTTAGGATGGGTGACCCCCTGGGAAGTGTGCAAGAAATCCTATAGATTTAGACATAAGAGACAAATGAGAAGTTAGATTAGCCTAAGGGAAACTAGAGTATACGGGATGGTTGGAGACCATAAGAGGACGCGTAGGACGAGGCAGACTAGATTGGTGAAGAGACAGAGAGTGTATCACAGCTCTGGAATTAGGACAGGCTTGAATAGCGTTTGGGAGTATTTTGTTGGCGAGATAGTAGTGATTATATATGTATATATACGAATACGTACGATATTCCACATGTGAATGTATCGGTGGACACGTGTGTCCCAGCAACCGGTGCTGTGAAGCAAGAAAAGAATGATTAGGCCTTGCGACGATGCTAGGAGATTTAGGACCTTGAAAGTTATATAAAGGACCGTTGGCGTATAAGGAGCCCCTTAAAAGGGGGGGGGGGGGGAGAACATATTATATTGGACTTAAAAGAAATTGCAACGCTGTCAGGCTCCAGAGGGGGAAAATTTATTAGTTCGAGCCAGAGTTCAAAACATCAAGGGAATACATGAAAGAAGTTGAAACGAGTTACAATGAGTGTACGTGCGGCCGACATGAAGGGAAATGATGGAAGACACCTTAAGAGAATGCTTCATGCCGACATGAACTATGATATGTTTAAAACATGATTTGAATCTCTTATGTCGGGCAAATTGGCGCCGTACCTAAGTATGCAGCGACATGTTTTAAAGGATAATGGAGAGAATGACAACGACTATTATAATAAAAGTACCAACAATTGGTAGACGGGAAATTTTTGAAAGAAAGAAAGAACGCAGTGCCTATGAATGAAATAAAAGAGTTCATCGGATACTACAAAATAGTTCATGGACCTTTAATTATACAGAACGTGAGGATATACGCTATGAACTTATATGAATCATCGAAGTGAAGCGATTCTCGATCATATTTGAAAGGAATCCACACCGGAGAGCCAACAAGGAATAACGATGGAGGAAACGAGTGCCAATACAAAGAAATCAAAGACAAGTATACTTGTGTCGAGAAATGTGAGGGAAGGAAGTAAAGAAAAAGTTGTAGTAAGAACTCAAAGATGTTGCGAACTATGAAGTTAAGGGAACTCGGATCATAAGTTACCATAAGTGTAACTGGACTGCAATACTGTAGATAAATGAGAGCAAGGAACAACCTGTGGCCATATTGGATCGTTAAGTGAAGATTGCGTACCAAAGACATGGCTTCTGTTAAGGTGTGGTGACGAAACAATAACATAGAAGAGATGATCTGGGAAGGACAAGGATAATGAGTTGGCGCAGTGGATTAGAAAACCCATAACACGGAATGAGAACTCGTGTAAAGACCGAGGAGTTCGATTACAAAGAAAATAGGGTAAAAGATAAGGAATGTGCATGAAGAAAAAGACAACTATAAAAGGGACCCTCCCGAAGTATTATGATACCCCATGAGGTCAGTTGAACATTCGAGGACGAATGTTCTAAAGGGGGGGAAGATGTTATAGCCCGTATTTTGTACATTCGGATATTTCAAGGTAGTCGTGGTAAGTTAAGGGTAAGACTATTTTCCAAAATTATTTTAATGTATAAGTTGTTAATTAGTATGGAAATATTGAGAAAGACTAAGGGTAAAAATGAAAATTCACAAAGTGGTTTATGGTAATATGGTGGAAGGCTAGGGGAAAAATGAGAATTTCACAAAACTTCAAGAAAGTTCATGAAAGGGGCCATGTGGCCGTCCAAGTGGAGGTGGGTCTTGGCCCACATGGATGAATTATGTATGTATATATATATGACTTATTAGTCATATTTATCATCTTCACCTTAGAAATTTCAAGAAACTTGGAGAGAAAAAGAAGAACAAGGCCATTCGGCCATAGGTGACAAAAATTGAACCTTGAAATATTGATAAAAAAAACAATCTTCTAGAAATCCCACCAATTGGAAGGTCCTCTTTAACGTGGAGTAGTTTTTGGGGCAAGTAAACCATCCATTCTTGCAAGGAGCAACCCTAGCTGAATTAAGAAGACAAGTGGAAAAAGTTAAGGTTCAATCCTCTTTCTCTATGTTATGGATGGTTGTGTATGTTTTAGTATGTAGAAATGGATGAAATTCATGAAAATATGGGTGTTATGTTGTGGCCGTGTGTATGTAGTGTGTGGCCGTGTAGGTGTTGTGTGGTGTAGAAGAAAATGAATCAATTTTACTTAGTATTTTGGTTGTTGTTGTAATGGATTCTATGATGAACATGAAAGTTTAATGATTCTAGTTGAAGTTGTAAGTGTTGGAGAGTTGTTTTAGAAGCTAATGTGATTTTAAAACTATTTCTTGTATTTATGGAAAGTAATGTTGCTAGCATGTAAATATTTGGTGAGGTTCATGAATTTGGAAGGAAAGAATGTGTTGTTGTTGTTCTTGGTGGTGTTGGGAAGTTTCGGGTGAAATGGTATATTAGTTGGGCTATTTTGAACATTGTGCGGATTGTATGAAATGTTTTTAAGTCTTGCTTGAATGGTTTTGGATTAATACTTAAAAGTGTAAGTATTGATGTTGGCTTGATCGTATGTGGTTGGTTTGAATGGAAAAGGGAATGTTGCCGAATGGTGTAGAAAAGATTGCTAGTATTAGAATGCATTTTGAATTAATTGTTGAAGTTGGAAATATGATTGTTGGTATTGTTATTGATAATTTGGCCGAGTTAGATTCTCGGGGATGGTGTATTTACAGGGGAAATGCTGCCGAAATTTGGGCAGATTATAAATGAATTTATTTGAAAGACTAAGACTAGTCTGTGACGATGTGTTTGATGATTGTGTAAATCTTCTTGAATGTAGACTAGCGATAGCTAGCTTGGACAATTAAGCGTAGCCAATAGGACGTGAAGCAGGTATGTAAGGCTTACCCTTTCTTTCTTTTGGCATGATCTTTGTGAAACAAACAGACAAAGTATATGTATGATTTGAAAGAAACTCCTATTCTTAGAGCCACTAGGATGGCTAATATTCTTGATTTCTATAAGCTACTTCATATGGTTTTGATACGTATCTATGATTTCCGAAGCTCTATTTGATATATTTCAGAGTTTGTCTATGATTCTCACTCACTTCTTGACATGAGTACTTGTGGTATAGTTGAGCTTACTGTATGGTTGAATAACGAGTAAAGTATAAAGAGCATTCAGATGGCGCCGTACGAAGCCCTATATGGTAGAAAATGCAGATCTTCGATTGATTGGTTTGACGTGGGCGAAACTAAATTAATTAGGCCAGATGTGATCCAGGAAGCAGTTGATAAGGTGAAACTTATTCGAGAACGGTTATTGGCTGCCCAGAGTCGACAGAAATCATATGCCGATAAACGACGTCGACCGTTAGAGTTCCAGATTAGCGACTGGGTATTTCTGAAGGTGTCGCCCATGAAGGGTGTAATGAGATTCGGTAAAAAGGGTAAGCTCAGTCCGCGGTATATCGGGCCATACCAGATCATTCAGAAGATAGGCGAGGTCGCCTATGAGCTAGACTTACCATCCGATTTGGAGGCAGTACACCCGGTATTTCATGTATCCATGCTCCGAAAATGTGTTGGCGATCCTTCCAAAATATTCCCAGCAAATGATATTCAGGTGACGGAGGACCTATCTTATGAAGAACAGCCTATAGCTATTTTGGATCGGCAGGTAGGGAGATTACGTACCAAAGAAGTGCCTTCTGTTAAAGTCCTGTGGCGGAACAACAACCGGGAAGAAATGACCTGGGAGGCGGAGGATGAGATGAAGAAGAAGTATCCCCACTTGTTTCCTACGCCTACAGGTAATCTAAACTTTTAAGTTTATTATATTGATTGACCAATGAATTATGTGTGCTATTCATGAAGAGAGACTCCCCCGCCATGCTTATAAGACCCTATAAGACTAATTTAACATTCGAGGACGAATGTTCTAAAGGGGGGAGAATGTTATATCCCGCGTTTTTGTCGCATTTGGAAAATTTGGGTTAATCTTGCCTTGTAGGAAATAAGGCTATATTTTTATTTTATTTAACAATATGTGTGATATTCATGAGAAATATTGATATGGAGACTTCGGGGAAGGCCAAGGACAAAATTGGAATTTTTGAAATTAGTTTCGGGAATTACAAATAAGATCCATAAACAAATTGGGCTAAAACAAAATCTATGGAATTGAGGCCCAAATCAAGGGGATGGCCGGCCAAGCCTTGGCCCAAGTCCACAACATGAATTAGTCATGTGATTGATCATGTGACAAATTAATATAAGAGGGCTAAGTATTCATTCTATATCCATTAGAAGATTCAAGAAACAAAAATCATTGAAAGCACCTCTAAGGGGCCTCTCGGCCGAACCCTTCAACAACCAAAAAAATAAATAAAAAATCCTAGCCTTTAGCTTTGATCCTAAAGTCTTCTTCTTCTTGAATTCTTGTTAAGCTCAGGACGCTCTCCGACGTGATATAATTAGTTTAGCGAGAGAACAACGTTTGCGGCAAGTTGAAGGAAAAGGTAAGAATTCTATTCTTTTATGTTATGGAATAAGCATATATGTTGTAATGATTGGAATTAGATGAGAATTATGGAGTTGTGATGTGTGTGTGGGAAGCCGTGTGTGTGTGTGTGTGGTGGAGCATGGCCGTGAGCCATTGTGTGGTGAGGGGAAGGTGAAGTGAAGTTCATTTAGTTGGTTAGTTATGTCGTTGTGACCTTCGTGACGTAAATAAAGGTTTAACAATTTGAGTTAGCATTGAAATTGGTTGTATGTTGTTATGGGAAATTATGTGATTTTTTTATGATTTTTATATAATTGTGAAAGTAATATTGTAAATGTGAATTATGGTTGTTGTTAATGAATTTGGAAGAAAACAATGCGAGTTGGTAGTGTTGTTGCATTCGTTGAAGTTTCCGATAGAATATGGAATTGGCGGAATTGCTTGAATCCTTGGGTATTGTTTGGAATGTTATTGAATTATGTTTGAATAACTTTGAATTAGTAAATGAATGTGAGAATGTTGATGTTAGCTCGATATTGTGAAGATGGAATGGGAGTTGTCGCCTTATGTAGAAAAGAGGACTATTTACGTTATAGTGCGTTTTGTGATGATTGTTGATGTTGTTGGTATTGTTGGGTTGTTGTTGTTGATATATTATGGCTGAGTTAACTCTCGGGGACGTAGAATTTATAAGGGAAATGCTGCCGAAATTTCGGTAGACAATATGAATTTAAGATTGGAATTCTAAAAGCTTATAACTTACATTTGGTAACTATTACCAATTGTAGATTTTGGACGAAACGGGGATTGAGTTTGGGAGAGCGTAGGACGCAAGCAAGGTATGTAAAGCTACCCATTTCCTTCTTTTGGCATGTCCTAGATGTACTAGGTTTGGATTTGAGCCTCGGGGATTATTCCGTTCGTAGAAATCTGAGTTTACTTTTGGTATTATTTTGATTCAGCAGAATTGAACTAGAACCTTTGTTTGTTGGAAAGAAATGTTCAAATATCCATAATTGTCATGAACGTAACCGAATCCCCTTGAAACTTTCATAGGTGACTTCATAGGGTCTAATGTTCGTAAATCACATACACCACCTCGGCTTGACCCGAGGTGGGCCCACTAACTCCGAAACTCCTTCGTTTGCCCTAATAGACTTATCTTTGTATGATATCGGAAAGAGACTTTTGCTTATGACTTTGGCTATTATAGAATAATGTTTTAATTGCTCCATGATATTCTGATTTATATTTTGAACTATAAATACGATTTCAGAAGTATTTTTGTGAGATAAACTCCGTATTGATCAGTTGTTCAGACTAGTATACCCAACAGGTTGTCATATGATTATATCAAGTTTCATAAATGTTTTGATATGTAAATTGCATTAGTTTCCGCACTACTCTGCTCGTGCTCATTATTATGATATCATTCGCCGGTTCCCGGGCCGGTTTTGTGATCCTGCGTATTATGACATATTCGGCAGTATGATGTGTTACGGTTCCTGAGACCTCGCCATAGGGCCGGGTACCGTTTATGGGGTTATGCTGTGATATGGCTTATGATACGTTTGACGATATGATATGTTGTGATGATATGTTATGTTCGGGGTTTGTACGGAGATTTGAAACCTTCTCGAGTATGCTGTGTGTGGCGCCAGCGTCGGAGTGCCGACCACGTTCCTGAGCCTTATGCATGATTCTAATTGCATTATGTACATATGTTTTCAGTACAGATTTTGATATACTGATTCGATATCCCCTTTCTGTACCTTTGCTTCAGTTAAGGTTTGGATTTCTGTACTCTATGCTTTACATACTCAGTACATCTTTCGTACTGACCCCCTTTCTTCGGGGGGCTGCGTTTCATGCCCGTAGGTACAGACGTTGGTGATCCGCCAGTGTAGGCCCCACCTTCTGCTATTTCAGAGTGCTCCCTTTTGATCCGGAGCCACATTTTGGTATATATGTCTTTTGCTATGTATATGTTTTTGTACATTTGACTATTTGGGGTACGGCGGGGCCCTGTCCCGGCTATGTCTTCGTTTTGATTTGTAGAGGCTTGTAGTCACATATGTGGGTTGTGGGTCTTACGTGTGCTCGTCTTGTTTATGGTTTGTGTCTTAATGAGGTCCGGTTTGTTATGGCGGCCAAAACGGCCCATATGTTGGCATATGTACATGTGATCGGCGATGTGTATTCCGCCGCCCCTTTTTTGTTCTGATATGATATCTCTGTACGCGTGACCGCTTAATATAATAATTATTTTCAGATCTGTTTAAAATGATGAATTTGAAAATTTACCTAAGCTATAATATGACGATTTGGTATGTTTGTCCGTTTGGGTGCCTAAGTAGGGCACCAGTCGCGGCCCACGTGGCTGGGTCGTGACAATTTGCAACATAGGACCCTCAACAACAACAGCTAAAATACCAAGTAAAATTAATTCATCGCTTCAACACAAGACAACCACCCACACGGCTACAACCAACATGCATACATTTCATGAATTTCATCCATTCCGCAATACTATAACATGCACAAATCACTCCTAACACATATGAAAGAGGATTGAACACATACCTTTCTCACCCAACTTCTTTACTCGGCTAGGGCTTGTGAACTACACAAATAAAGGCTTTGCATGCTCCAACAACTCGTTCATGTTAATGAGGGCCTTCAAATTAGTTGGAATACTAGAAGAAAATAATTTTTCTTGATCAATTGAATGGACTCATATTTTTGGCACCATGGCCGAACACTACTATATTTCTCTTTTTTTTTTCTTCTTCTCCAAACTTCTTGTCTTGAAAGATGATTATGTCTTATTTACCCCCACTTGTTTATATATATACTTAGCCCTTCCAATACCTAGTGGCCACCTACCCTTCTTCTTGAAGCTTTTTTTAATTAAAATAAAGATGACTAATGTCTTGCCTTATAAGCATTGGTCTATACACATAATTTAGCTCCACCAAATAAAAATGTGGACACATATTCCCTCACATGTCACACGGCCCTAGTAACTTCATGACCATTTTTTTTAAATTCCCCATTTTGCCCCTAGCCTTCCACAATATTACCATGAACCATTTTGTGAATTTCCATTTTTACCCTTAGCCTTTCTCAATATTTCCATACTAATAACAACTTACACATTGAAATACTTTGGAACATAGTCTTGCCCTTAACCTACCACGTCCACCTTGAAATATCCAAATGTACGAAATACGGGATATAACATCCTCCCCCCCTTTAGAACATTCGTCCTCGAATGTTCAACTGATCTCATTGGGTGTTATAATACTTCGGGAGGGTCCCTTCTATAGTTGTCCTTTTCTTCATGCCCATTCCTTATCCTTTACCTTATTTTCTTTATCATCGAACTCCTCAGTCCTTACATGAGTCCTCGTTCCGTGTCATTGGTTTCCTAATCCATTGCGCCAACTTATTATCCTTGTCCTTCCCAGGTCATCTTTTGACACAAGTATACTTGTTTTTGATTTCTTTGTATTGACACTCGTTTCGTCCATCGTTATTTCTTGTTGGCTCTTCGGTGTGGATCCCCTAAAAAAATGATTGAGTATCGCTTCACGTCGATGATTCATACAATTCCATAGCGTACATTCTCATGCTCCATACAATTAATGGTCCATGAACTATTCTCTAGTGTCCGATGAACTCTTTTGTTTCATTCATAGGCACTACGTTCTTTCTTTCTTTCAAAAATTCTCAAACTACGAATTATTGATACTTTCGTTATAATAGTCGTCGTCGTTCGAAACATTCTTTACTTACTCCCGATGTACCGACATATTTTAAACTTTGGCCCCGAACTAATAAGTTTCGTTTTCTAGTACTTGAAAATATTGTGATCCCTTTTTGGCCTAATATAATATGGTCTCCCCCCCCCCCCCTTTTAAGGGGCTCCTTATATGCCAACAGTCCTTTTATGAAGTCTTTATTTATACCTTATTCCTCATCTTCCATCCAACTCTGTGCCTAACATATCGAAAACTTCTTATCCTAAGTTTTTCTTTTACTTTCTGTCTATGTCATCATTTTGTCCACATTTCCATACCCTTCCATCTACTATTCGTCCTTTCACTTGCTTAGCTCACTTGCTCGCAATTCCTCTTTAACTACGTGTTTGTGTTGTAGCAGTGCGTCCATATTTCTCAAGCGTCCCGCTACTTTTGTTATTAGCACAGAATCCTTACAACTTTCACTATCCCTATCCTTGTTCATCGAACCTTTAACTATATTAATATAGCTACACATTTATTCTTTTATAGATCTATCACCTCAACATCATCACAAGCATAAGCATTCTTTCTCTTACTTCACATCCCCCTATCCTAGTCACTATTCCTTTAGCCCCACTTATTGAAATCGGTTCTCGAACCTCATACACTCCTCTCCTGTTTCCTTTTACCACACTCTGTCTCCAACTGTCCCATATACTCTAGTTTCTCTTTGGCTACTCTAACTTCTCACTTGTCTCTTATGTCTGGATACATAGAATTTCTGGCATACTTCCCAGGGGGTCACCCATCCTGAAATTACTCCCACCTTAGCACGCTTAACCTCAAAACTTTGATGAAATCCGGTGCCTTAATGCTGATATAACCGCGTCCACTTCCTCGCATGACCTTTATTACATGATCTGGAGCAAGTCGAGGTCTTACAGATTCCGAGACATTTTCGTAACACGTCCTTTCCTTTACAATTACTGTTTTACCCTTTTCAATTCCCAATGTTCACCTCCCACCTGTGTGTATGACTACTTCCTGTCCTGGGCTTCCAGATTCTCGATGGTAGTGATAGCACCTTCATCGCCATGCTAAATCCATAACCTTTCTGAAACAGCGCATCTCACTTATTGCCTATTTACAGTATTTCCTTTCCACGCTTCTTCCTATTAGGCGTATCCATTCTGGCAGAATCTCCTTTACCATTCCTACTTTTCAAAACCTGTACGTAGCAAATATCGACAATACCTCACAGAACATACGGCTATATAACATACGGCTATATAACACATTCCAGCCATCCAGGGCTTTCAGTTCCAGGTAACAGAACAAATATATCAAGACTTACCTCTGTGACTTGCCATATCGTCACTCACCTTCTTCCGTCGTATGTTAGGCTTATATAAGGAATCTCATTTTCCTGTGACTTGGCTCTATCGCATGATCTAAGACAGAAAGAAGGTCAACAATCCTTAGATACCCCGCAGCCTCCTGTTTATAACTGTGGCCGGCTTCACACCCATAAACAGGACTCTACTGGACACGACTTTGCAGACAACTACTAGGACGACCTGCTCTGATACCACTTTGTCACACCCCAACCTTACTAGGGTGTGATGGGCACCCGACCCCATATTCGTAGCCGAGCGAACTCGCTAAATCTTATTACATACTTAACCTCTTTAAACTCTTACATCAATAAGAAGTGGAAAACATAGTAAAGCTTTCAGATTTTTTTTTTCTTTTCTCTGTACTCAATTCAAACAAAATCTGTGGCCATGTGGGATCTGTAACATAAAATATAAAGACACATCGGCTGGTGAAGCCGTTTACAATACCGACACTCTATAGCCACGACTCTGTCTGCAAAGTCTCTAACTTCGAACAAGACATCATAGCACACATACTCTGACTCGGTAGCACTCCAGGAACAAGTGGAGCTTGCGAACTCCACTGGAACGTCTTCTCTAATACCTTCAGCTCATCTGGGTGTACCTGCGCGGCATGAAACGCAACCCCCCGAAGAAAGGGGGTCAGTACGAGTAATGTACCGAGTATGTAAGGAATAAATAGTAACATAGTAAGAGATGTAACTATGAACAACAACAGAATAGAGATATAGAGCATATCATGAGATAAAAGGGTAACCTGTACATCTGAGTGCCTCTTATGGCGGATGCCATGCATGCTTAGCTTTCCTTTGAAAACATTTCTTTTTCATAGACATAGAATATAGAACATGTCATAGCGCCGAGCAACGTCGGCTCCCCCACATATGTCCCGCGTCCGGGCATCCCGCGTCCGGAATGATTAATTACGCCAACTGACCAGGTGGCAATGCGTCTATAGCGCAACATATGGCCCTTTTCCCTATATCCCCCATATACATATACATATATCATATACATATATCATATAAGCAGCATGCATGAGAGCTCAAAGAAAGTCATGTATCCGTCGGAGTGACGTAAGGTCGGTAACCTCCAATTACATTATGGAATAACCATGACCGCTTTGTCTCACCTTGAAGGAACAATTATTATAAGATGAGACGAGCAACGAATAACAGCATACATAAACCGACACCTGAAGGCTCAGAAACAAGTTTCAGGTCAATCCGATTTAGTATAAGGAAGTTATGAGCGTTTGAAGTACAAAACCTTTTGCGAACATTTTAGAAGTCATTTTTGGGAAATCATCCTTGTCATAGTCATCATAGAAATATTCTCATCTTTGACATCATCATTGTCATCGTGAAACATCTCCATCGTTATTGTCATAAAAACTTAGAAAATCATAAACCTCTGTTTTGATAGAGTACGGGCACTTTGGAAAAAAACATTTACGAGTTATCGGGAAAAGAATCATGCCTTGGAATCATACACATCTAACTTTTGAAAACAAGGAAATATGGAAGCAATTATGAAATCATAACATCGGAATCATGCCTTGAAAGAAAGGGACGAGCCTTAACATACCTGCTCCACGTCCTATTAGCTACGCTTAATTGTCCAAGCTCGCTATCGCTAGTCTACATTCAAGAAGATTTACACAATCATTAGACTCATCATAATATACTTGTCTTAGTCCTTCATATAAACTCATTTATAATCTGCCGAAATTTCGGCAGCATTTCCCCTGTAATTATAACCATCCCCGAGAATCCAACTCGGCCAAAGTATCAATAAACAACCCGAGAATTTAACTCGGCCAAATTATCCACAACAAATCCGAAATCTTCCAAACTTAATAAGGGCAACAACAACACATTTCTCATTTCCATATTCATGAATTACATCTACAATCCACACATTAGCAACTTTATTCTTACAAATATAAGAATTCATGCTAGTATCACATTAACTTCTCCAACAATTCCACAATGATTCCAATTTCATTTCAAACCTTCAAACCTTCATTTTTATTATGAAATCCACAACAACAACAATCGAAATACCAAATAGAATCAATTCATCACACCTTATCAACATAGCCCTATATTCGGCCACAACCTACAAAAAATTGCAATGCCAACTTAAACCATTAAACCTTCATTTGCATCATAGGACCCTCAACAACAACAGCTAAAATACCAAGTAAAATTAATTCATCGCTTCTACACAAGACAACCACCCACACGGCTACAACTAACATGCATACATTTCATGAATTTCATCCATTCCTCAATACTATAACATGCACAAATCACTCCTAACACATGTGAAAGAGGATTGAACACATACCTTTCTCACCCAACTTCTTTACTCGGCTAGGGCTTGTGAACTACACAAATAAAGGCTTTGCTTGCTCCAACAAATCCTTCATGTTAATGAGGGCCTTCAAATTAGTTGGAATACTAGAAGAAAATAATTTTTCTTGATCAATTCCATGAACTCAAATTTTTGGCACCATGGCCGAACACTACTATAATTCTCTTCTTTCTTTTTCTTCTTCTCCAAACTTCTTGTCTTGAAAGATGATTATGTCTTATTTACCCCCATTTGTTTATATATATACTTAGCCCTTCCAATACCAAGTGGCCACCTACCCTTCTTCTTGAAGCTTCTTTAAATTAAAATAAAGATGACTAATGTCTTGCCTTATAAGCTTTGGTCTATACACATAATTTAGCTCCACCAAATAAAAATATGGACACATATTCCCTCACATGTCACACGGCCCTAGTAACTTCATGACCATTTTTTTTTTAAATTCCCCATTTTGCCCCTAGCCTTCCACAATATTACCATGAACCATTTTGTGAATTTCCCTTTTTACCCTTAGCCTTTCTCAATATTTCAATACTAATAACAACTTATACATGGAAATACTTTGGAACATAGTCTTGCCCTTAACCTACCACGTCCACCTTGAAATATCTGAATGTACGAAATACGGGATATAACAGGTATGGATATTGCGCGCATTCAGGCCCATGCTCAGAACTTAGAAGAAAGCTTGCAACAGCAGAGAAGTGAACGCGAGCAAGATAGGGGACTTGGCAAGAGGGGTAGATCTTTGGGTCCGACGAGCGAGTTTAGAGGTGGGCACAGGCAGCAGTTCCCTAGACATTCAGCCTATTCTATGACCAGTGCCCCTCCATGGTTTTCAGGCCAGAGATTTGACAGATCTGCTCGTTCAGGGCCGAGTCTGAGTTTTTCAGGGTCCTAGTTTAGAGGTAATTCAGGTCAGGCCAGGCCACCCGTGCCACGATGTTCCCAGTTTGGGAAGTTGCATTGGGGTCAATGCCGATCAGGTTCAGATGGTTGCTATTCATGTGGTCGACCAGGCCATATCATGCGTGATTGCCCCTCAGTGCATGGTAGAGGTAGGACCCAGCCTTCAGGGTCGGTAGCCGGATCTTCAGCATCAGTACGCCCTATGGGGCTAGGTTCACATGTGCCAGTTGGCCATTGTAGAGGCAGAGGGAGAGTTCCCAGTTCTAGCGGTCCCCAGCACCGTATTTATGCTTTGGCTGGACGCCAAGATCTTGAGTCTTCTCCTGACATGGTCACAGGTATATTATCGGTATTCTCTCATGATGTATATGCTTTGATTGATCCGGGCTCCGCATTGTCATATGTTACTCCGTATGTTGCGGGTCGATTTAGAGTCGAACCGGAGTCAATCAAACCTTTTGAGGTGTCTACACCCGTGGGTGAATCGGTAATAGCTAGCCGAGTATATAGAAATTGTGTGATTATGATTTGTGATCGTCGTACCATGATTGATTTGCATGAGCTAGAAATTGTGGATTTTATGTTATTATGGGCATGGATTGGTTGGATTCTTGTTATGCCAATGTTGATTGTCGAGTGAAAATGGTTCGGTTCCAATTTCCGGGAGAACCAGTTTTAGAGTGGAAAGGGAATACGGTGTCACCAAAAGGTAGGTTTATCTCCTATCTAAAAGCAAGGAAGATAATCACAAAGGGTTGTATCTATCATTTTGTCCGGGTCCAATATCTAGAATCTGAATCGCCGACTCTTTAGTCAGTTCCCGTAATGAATGAATTTCCAGATGTGTTCCCGGAAAAGCTTCCAGGCCATCCTCCCCAACGGGAGATTGATTTTTCTATTGATGTGTTTCCAAGCACGAAGCCTATATCTATTCCTCTTTATAGAATGGCTCCCACAGAATTGAAAGAGTTGAAGAAGAAATTGAAAGACTTGCTTGATAAAGGCTTTATTAGGCCTAGTTCATCCACGTGGGGAGCACCCGTATTGTTCGTCCGAAATAAAGATGGCTCCTTGAGAATGTGCATTGATTACCGGCGATTGAATAAAGTGACGATTAAGAATAAATATTCTCTTCCGAGGATTGATGACTTATTTGATCAATTGCAGGGTGCCAAATGGTTTTCAAAGATTGATTTGAGGTCCGGGTATCATCAAGTAAGAGTTAGGGAGAAAGATATCCCTAAGACAGCCTTCAGAACAAGATATGGTCATTTTGAGTTCCGAGTAATGTCTTTTGGGATAACGAATGCGCCGACGGTATTTATGGATTTGATGAATAATGTGTTCAGGCCCTTCCTAGATTTATTTGTGATCGTGTTTATCGATGATATCTTGGTGTATTCTAGATCCGAGGCAGAACATGCGGATCATTTGTGTACTGTCATTGGAGTTCTTCGAGCTCGAGAATTATTTGCAAAATTTTCTAAATACGAGTTTTGGTTGAACACAGTGGCATTTTTGGGGCATATTGTTGCAGCCGATGGTATTTGAGTGGATAGTCAAAAGATTGAGGTCGTAAAGACTTGGCCAAGGCCCATAACTCCTATGGAGGTTCGTAGCTTTCTGGGCTTAGCAGGTTATTACAGGAGGTTTGCTGAAGGCTTTTCTTCTATTTCTGCACCGCTCACAAAGTTGACCCAGAAATCAGCAAGTTTCAATGGACAGATGCTTGTGAACGTAGTTTCCAGGAGTTAAAAGGTAGATTGACTTCCGCCCCAGTCTTGACACTTCCAGAGGGATTGGAAGGATATGTTGTTTATTATGATGCTTCAGGTATTGGGATAGGTTGTGTATTGATGCAACATGGTAAGGTGATTGCGTATGCTTCAAGGCAGTTACGGAAACATGTGCAGAATTATCCTGCCCATGATCTAGAATTATCCGTGGTGGTTCATGCATTAAAGATATGGAGACATTATTTATATGGTGTCCATGTGGATATTTACACAGATCATAAGAGCGTTAAGTATATATTCAAGCAGAAGGAGTTGAATTTATGGCAACGACAATGGTTGGAGTTGCTAAAAGACTATGATGTTGATATCTTGTATCACCCCGGAAAGGAAAATGTTGTGGCTGATGCTCTTAGCCGTAGATCGATGGGAAGTCTATGTGATGTACGACCAGAGAAGAGAGAAATGGCCCGTGAGCTCCAGCAGTTAGCTAGCCTAGGAGTCCGAGTAGTGGACTCAGGTAGCAGAGGAGATACTATTCAGAATTCTGCAGTCTCGTCGCTAGTAGCAGAAGTGAAAGAGCGGCAATACGAAGACTCCATGCTAATGCAGTACAGAGATACACTCCCTCAGAAAGAGGAGTCATTATTTGATATTTCAGGAGACGGAGTTCTCCGATGTAGAGGCAGATTATGTGTTCCCGATGTGGCAGATTTACGCCACCAAATATTGAGAGAAGCTCATTGTTCCCGTTATTCTGTTCACCCCGGAGTGAAGAAAATGTATCATGATCTTAAGTCTATATATTGGTGGAATGGAATAAAGATGTAGCGGAATTCGTAGCTCAATGTCCTAATTGTCAACAAGTGAAAATTGAACACCAAAAGCCTGGTGGATTGTTGCAAGCTATAGAAATCCCAACTTGGAAATGGGAAGTGATTAACATGGACTTCATTTCAGGCTTACCCTGTTCTCGACGTAAGTATGATTCCATATGGGTGATCGTGGATAGACTCACAAAGTCAGCTCATTTCTTACCGGTCAGGATGACCTATGTGGCAGAAGATTATGCAAAGCTCTATATTAAAGAGATAGCGAGACTCCATGGTGGTCCAGTATCTATTATCTCAGATAGAGGGACTCAGTTTACAACCAACTTTTGGAAGTCTTTCCAAGAGGGTCTAGGGACCCAAGTGAGCCTTAGCACGGCATTTCACCCACAGACCGATGGGCAAGCGGAGCGCACCATTCAGACTCTTGAAGATATGTTGCGAGCATGTATGCTAGATTTTGGAGGAAATTGGGATGACCATTTGCCACTCATCGAATTTGACTAGAATAACAGTTACCATTCCAACATTCAAATGGCACCGTATGAAGCTTTATATGGGCGAAAGTGTTGATCCCCAATTGGGTGGTTTGAAACACGAGAGACTAAACTCATAGGGCCAGACTTGGTCCAGCAAGCTATAGAGAAAGTCAAGCTCATCCAAGATCGGTTGTTAGCAGCCCAAAGTCGTCAAAAGTCCTATGCGGATAATCATCGAAGAGATTTGGAGTTCAAAGTGAAAGATTGGGTATTCTTGAAAGTGTCGCCTATGAAGGGTTTAATGAGATTTGGCAAAAAGGGGAAGTTTAGTCGCCGATACATTGGGCCTTATGAGATTGTGCGCAAAATGGGCAAAGTGGCCAATGAATTAGATTTACCTCCGGACTTGGAGTCCGTCCATCCAGTTTTTCATGTCTCGATGCTTCGAAAATGTGTAGGAGATCCTACTAAGACCGTGCCAATAAGTGATGTGCAAGTGATAGAGAAATTGACTTATGAAGAAGTACCCATTGCCATACTTGACAGGAAAGTACGGAGGCTTAGCAACAAAGAAGTGGCCTCAGTTAAGGTTCTATGGAGAAGCAGTAAACGAGAGGAAATGACATGCGAAGCGGAATAAAGTATGCGATCCAGATACCCACATTTATTTCAGGTATGTATGTTTTTCTTTTATGCTTTTGGGTCGTGTGTGGCCAAATTTTTATGCTATTGTGTTGTGGC
This sequence comes from Lycium barbarum, assembly GCF_019175385.1. Lineage (NCBI taxonomy): Eukaryota > Viridiplantae > Streptophyta > Magnoliopsida > Solanales > Solanaceae > Lycium > Lycium barbarum. The sequence goes on from NC_083348.1 coordinate 31,527,625, forward strand.
CCTGTGAGGCATCGACATTATAGGTTGTTGTGACAGGATGGTAGTGCCATATTATAGGGGAAACTCTGGCGAAATTGTTATAGAAGTCTCGGAGACTTTAACATTCGAGGACAAATGTTCATAAGGGGGGAAGAATGTTACACCTCGGAAAATCCTCCATTGGTAAGCAAGCAAATGAACTAGTTGGGAGTGCAAGTATACGATATTTCCATGAGTAAGAAATGGAATTTGATGACCCTGAGTGAAGTTTCAAAGGCGTCCGATGTTAGACGAGAATGTTGGCTAAGATAGGGCAAGGCATGCGATGAGTATCGGAAAGGAAATACGAGTAATGAGTTAACGAGAACTTAATGATATCTTGGGGAAGAGTGATAACGTCCCTTAGATTTGTATTGAAGTGTTGAACAAGTGTTAAGAAGGCTCCATAAAGATTGGAGATCAAACGAATCACCGAAACAAACTTCGGAACCCCTGGGAGTTATACGACCAAACATACTGGCCTTATAAATTATACGGTCCGTATGTTTGGGACCGTATAATCAGCCCAGAAAGGTAAATGTTTCTTTACCAAATAAACGGCCAGAAATATGGTCCATATAAATTATACGGACCGTATGTTGGTCCGTATAAGTGGTCGGGACAGATTTTTTGTGCATTTAATAAAGGGACCCAGGTTATTTCATTTCACTTCCACTTTACTCCCCTTCTCTCTAAAACATCTCTCTACATATATTCCACAAGAATTCAAGGACATTTGATGATCAACAACATAAACCAAGTGAATCAAGTGTAAGAAAACCATCAAAGATCATTTCAAGTCAAGAAAATCTCATGGAGATAAACTAGGGTTTTTCCTCAAGTGGAGTATTATAAACTAAAGCTTGTTCCTACAACATCTAAGGTAAGGTTCCTGATATTTCCATGTTGTTTAAAGTATTTAAGAGTTGAAATACTTGGATTGTAGAAGGGTATGGTAAAAGGGGTCATGAATATGGAATGGGGTCATGAATATGGTGTCATTTTGAGAAATGGTTTTAATTGAGTTATGGTTCTTGATGTATTGTGATGTAAATGCGTTATAAATGATGTTGAGAACATGAGATGAGCAATGTATGTGAATGGACGTCGTTGTGTGTTATGGCCATGGATATGGATGATTTGAATGTAAGTCTAGAAATATGGATAATGTGAATGAGTAATGAATATTGTTATGGTATTGTGAATGTGTTATTGACGTTTGGGAGTTGATATATGTTATGGAGGAAATGTCGTATAAATAGAGGAGATGCAGTCCGATTTTCTGTAGCTTTAGTCATTTATGCTAGCTATCGATTCTAATGGTAGTGTGACTTTAATGAAGGTAGAAACGCTAGCATTGGAGGAGAACACGCAAGTGTAAAATAGTTGAACGGAAAGGTATGTAAGGCTACCCTTCTTTCATAAGGCATGGTTCTTGGGCCAAACATCTAAATATTCCATATGTCTATGATGTCTCAAAAATGATTCGATCTTCCGAGCTATTAAGCTCACGATTCTTGATATGCTACGATTGTACCAAGTTCCTCGTATGACGAGTAAGCCTATAAAGATAAGTGTGATGAATGATGATAATGATATTGATGACGACTATAATGGTAATAGCGATGATGATACCGATGACGATAATGATAGTAATGATAATAGTAAAGATGCGTCTGAGTTATATGTATGTATACCCTTGTATGGCTACTATGAAACACCGAGCTTATATGGCCGGGTAGTATATGTATAGATGTATATGTATGTATGTTTATGTAACGCACGCACACCACTGCAGTTGGGTATGGACAACACTGAGCCTTGGTAGGGCCAGGTACGTGTAACACTGAGCCTTGGTTGGCTAGGTATTTATGATCACCGAGCATATATATGGTCGGGTACGTGAAACACCGAACCTACATGGTGGGGTATGTTATATAAGGATATGTATGAAACACCGATCCTACGTGGTCGGGTATGCTATGTACATGACATGATTATGTATATGATATGAATACGAATATGATATGACCATGTGTATGAATGTGAATAAGGGCATGTTTACGTATACGAGGACAAATATGGTACGAGTACTATTGTGGAATACGGACAATGATGTATGTACACAAATACGTATTAGAAATGGAAGGTTCCTATGAAAGGCAAGTAAGTGCATATGACGACGATATTGTCATCTCCCATCCTATGCTATTTCTTACATTGCTATTTATGCTTCTATGTCGATATTGATAATGCTTTACATACTCAGTACATTCCTCGTACTGACGTCCTTTTGTTTGTGGACGCTGCGTCATGCCCGCAGGTGCACAGGGAGATAGGCTTGACCCATAGCTGCTTTCTCAGAGATTTCATAGCAGAGCTCCATTTCATTCGGAGCCATAGCTTTTTGGGTACTCATTCTTTTGTGTACACAATTATGGGCATAGCGGGGTCCTGTCCCGCTCATGTTAGATGTTATACTCTTCTTAGAGGCTCGTAGTCACGTGTATATGGTTAGACATGTTACACCTCGGAAATTTTCCCGTTAGCGTACAGTGAATAGGCTAACAAAGGATATAACGTGTGCGATGTTTTGATGAGTAATAACGTCCATTAGATTGGTATCGAAGTGTTGAACAATTGTTAAGAAGGTTCCATAAGGATCGGAGATCAAACGCAGTAACAAAAATAAGATTCAGTTAACTGGTGGATTATACGGTCGATTATACGGGCCGTATAATGGTTTTACGGCCGTATAATGAGCCGTAGAAGTGTCACAGAATGAAGTTGAGAAAAGGTGGGTTTTACGGTAGATTATACGGACCGTATAAAATTATACGGCCCGTAAAATGAACTGTCAAGTTGACACAGAAAAGGGCAGCCACTGGAGCAGTTTTACGGTCGATTATACGGACCGTATAATGGACTGTATAACGGCATCGGGATAGATTTCAACGTTATCAAAAAAATTATCCAAGTTCATTTTATTCGTTTCTCCTTCTCACTCCACGACCCAATCTCTCTCTAGAACATTCCAAACTCTTCCAAACCAAGAATTCAAGTGAAGAATTAAGATCAACTCCATCAATCCACCAAAACCAAGTGCAAAAAACATACCAAAGAATCATTAAGTCAAGAAATTCCATAAAAGGTGGAACTAGGGTTTTGTCCGAGTGAATCATTTCAACTCAAGAATTGTTCAACTATCATCTAAGGTAAGTTTCATGACTTTATCATGTTTTTTAAGGTATTAGAATACTAAGAAGCTTGTATTGTAAAAAGACATGGGAAATGGGTCTTGAATGGATAAATAGTGCCACCATTGAATGATAGTGGAATTGAATCATGAATGTTGATGTGTTGTGATTATGAATACGTTATAATTGATGTTTATATCATGAAACAAGCATTAAATGTGCGAAAACACAACAATGAGTTACAAGAGGAAATGTGAGAAAATTGGAGGAAAATGGTGGAATGTGATAAACGTATATAAATGATGGTTGTTGATTTTAATATTGTGGATGTTGATGTGAACGTTGGGGAGTTGATATAGACTATGGGAAAGGTAGTATAAATAAAGGAAGTGCTGCCTAATTTTCTCTAGAAATAGTGACGCGTTTCCTTAAGCCGACTAACTAATGTGAATACAGATTCTCTCGTGAAGGTAGCGACGTGACGCTAAAGGGGAGCAAGTGAATGATAGCTTAGTTAAACGACAAAGTTATGTGAGGCTATTCCTTTCTTTCTAATGGCATGAATCCTATAGCATGAATTCCTTTCCTCTTCATGAGTTCCTATATTCTGGAAAGCTAAAAGCCAATATCCATAAGTGCCCATATAAGATAAAGAGATATTATATAATGATTCCACGTTGACAATGACGTTATTTATTGCTTACACTCACCTCATGTATTACTTCCTTCAAGGTGAGACAGAATGCTCATATATGTCCATAATGGAATCGAAGGTTCACGACCTTACGTCACCTCGATAGAATGTAGTTGTTCTAGAGTCTTTATGCATGTATGATGACAAGTATATTTTGATTAGACTATTATGGCAAGTATTTTATGAAGAGCATGTCATGATTGCATCACACCGGGCCTAGTTGGCCGGGCAGTCACCGCCAAGGCGGACAGCTATACGGATACACCATATCCAGTTGGCATGGGCAGACACCACTAGTGGGCGGCATGAGATGGTGCCCCGTACGCGGGAGGCCTGGACGCGGGCTAATGTTATTGATCATCACACCATTCCGATATGGACGGGCAGCTTATATATTATGCATACATGACATGGTAATGAGTATGAGTAAGACAACATGCATTACTTCTCTTGTGATTGTTATTCAGATCCAGATGCTTCATATTGTTGTTCCCATTATATTATTACTGTCTTTCTTCATTGTTTATGCCTCTCATACTCAGTACAATATTCGTACTGACGTCCGTTTTCTTGGGACGCTGTGTTCATGCCCACAGGTAGACAGAGAGGTGAGCTCGGTCCAGATCCTTAGTAGCTGTCAGCCGATCGAGAGCACTCCATTGTTCGGAGGTGCTTATGATTATTTCTTTTGGTATATATGGATATTTTGGGCACGACGAAGTCTTGTTCTGTCTATGTATATAGTATGTTAGTAGAGGCTCGTAGATACGCAGTGTGGGTTAGATGGTCTCACAAGATGTTATCGTATGTATATATATTTTTGATGGCCGAGAGACAAATGTATATAAAGCATTTATGTTGCTATATAAAATATGTTTTCCTATAATTTCATTTACAAGTTGATAAAATGGGCATTAAATGAGTAAGTTGAGCAGTAGACCAAGCGGTGCTCGGTGGCTAGCTCCGGGTCCCAGTCGCGGCCCCTAGCTGGGTCGTGATAGAAGTGGTATCAGAGCAGGTCATCCTAGGAAGTGTCTACGAGCCGTGTCTAGTAGATTCTTGTTTATGGTGTGTTGCGCGCCACATCAATAAACAAGAGGCTACAAGGCATTTAGGAAAATGACCATCCTTCCTCTTAGGAAATCGTGCAGTAGAGCCTTGTATAAGGTCTTATCCTTCCTAATAGTGTGTTGTGATTTCAGAAAATGGTGCCGAAGGGAAAAGCTACAGCCGCCCAGAATGTCAAAACTACGACGAAAAGGCGGGCAGAACGAGAGCTTCCGATGAATGTAGGAGAAGATGAATCACAAAATGAGGCCTCACCCGATGTAGAAGAGCAAGGAGGAGCCTCAGCTCCGATCCCTCCACCGGGCGCTTCAGATCAGCAAGTGACCGAGGCCATACACTTATTGACACAATTGGTTGCCGCCCAGGCACAACGACAGAATGCGGGCCCAAGTGATCATTCAGCTAGTAGGAGAGCCCGTGATTTTATGACCTTAAATCCTTCGGAATTCTTTGGGTCAAAGCCGAATGAAGATCCGCAAAATTTTATTAATGAAATGTTGAGGACCTTAAAGATTATTCATGCCTCCGAGACCGAATCCGTGGAGTTGGCCTCTTATAGACTCTGCGATGTAGCGGTATTATGGTACAACAATTGGATGGCGTCAAGAGGAGAGAATGTGCCTCCTCCAGTTTGGCAGGAATTCATGGATGCCTTTATTCGTTACTACTTGCCACCTGAGGTCTGCCGAGCTAGAGCAGACAGGTTCTTGAATCTAAAGTAAGGAAGCATGAGTGCCTGAGACTATAGTATGAAATTCAATTCCTTGGCTAGGTATGCTCCAACTATGGTGGCCGAGATGGGAGACCGAGTCTATAGGTTTGTGAGTGGTTTGGGGCCACATCTATTTAGAGATTGTTTGACGGCCTCTTTGCAAGACGGGATGGATATTTCCCGAATAAAGGCCCATGCTCAGAATCTTGAGGAACGACAACAACCGCAAATAAGTGATCGTTATAATGATCGAAGACAAGGTAAGAGGGCTAGATCTATGGGAGCGAGCAGTGAATATAGAGGGGGACCGAGACAGATGCATTCTAGGCACTCAGGTCAGTCAGTGACCAGTGCGCCTCCCAGATTCTCAGACAGGAGGTTTGATCGTTCTTTTCAGTCAAGACAGGGCCAGAGTTCGAGGGCCTCAGATTCTCAGTTTAGGGGAGATTTTAGTCAGCGGAGACCTCCAGTACCGCGGTGTAGCCAGTGCGGTAGATTGCATTTCGAACAGTGTCATTAGGGTTCGGATGCCTGTTATGCCTGCGGGCAGGTTGGCCATATGATGAGAGACTGTCCGTCAGTGAGAGATAGAGTTGGGACTCAGCCCACAGGTTAGAGGGGGAGCATCTACTTCAGGTGTTGTTCAGCCCCGCGTATTTGCTTTAGCTGGGCGACAGGATCTTGAGTCCTCCCCAGATGTTGTCACAGGTACATTGACTATATTTTCCCGTGACGTATATGCTCTGATCGATCCAGGTTCTACTTTCTCATATATTACTCCATATGTTGTTGATTGTATTGGGGTGAGACCCGAGCCAATTAAACCTTTTGAGGTATTTACTCCGGTTGGTGATCCCGTAATATCAAGACAAGTATATAAGAATTGTGTAGTTATCATATGTGATCGTCAGACAAAAGCTGATTTGATTGAACTGGAAATGATAGATTTTGATGTAATCATGGGGATGGATTGGTAGGCATCATGTTACGCTAATGTGTGTTGCCGGACAAAAGTGGTTCGCTTCCAATTTCCGGGAGATCCCGTGCTTGAGTGGAAGGGTAATACAGCTTCTCTAAAAGGTAGGTTTATTTCCTACCTCAAGGAGAGAAAGATGATAGCCAAGGGCTACATTTATCATATAGTTCGAGTTCATGACACCGAGGCAAGGCCACCAACTTTTCAATCAGTTCCGGTGGTGAATGAATTCCCAGATGTGATTCCAGACGAACTTCCAGGTCTTCCTCCAGAAAGAGAGATTGATTTTGCCATCGATGTGTTGCTGGACACCAAGCCTATTTCTATTCCTCCTTATCGAATGGCTCCGACAGAATTGAAAGAGCTGAAGGCACAGTTGAAGGACTTGCTCGAGAAGGGTTTCATTAGGCCCAGTTCATCACCGTGGGGAGCACCGGTCTTGTTCGTGAGAAAGAAAGACGGGTCGCTACGAATGTGTATTGACTACAGGCAATTGAACAAAGTAACGGTGAAGAACATATATCCTCTTCCAAGGATTGATGACTTATTCAACCAACTGCAGGGTGCCAAATGGTTTTCCAAAGTATATCTAAGGTCGGGTTATCATCAAGTGAGAGTTAGAGAAGTGGATATTCCCAAAACAGCCTTCAGAACAAGATATGGACACTATGAATTCCGAGTAATGTCGTTTGGGTTGACAAACGCTCCGGCATTGTTCATGAATCTAATGAATAACGTGTTTAGGCCATTTTTGGATCTCCTCGTGATAGTGTTTATTGATGATATTTTGGTGTATTCTCGCACAGAATCATAACACGCAGATCATCTAAGGATTGTTCTTGGTGTTCTTCGAGCTCGAGAGTTATATGCCAAATTTTCAAAGTGCGAGTTTTGGCTGAACTCTGTAACATTTCTAGGCGATGTTATTTCAGATGATGGCATTCGAGTCGACACACAGAAAATTAAAGCGGTGAAGACTTGGCCAAGGCCTACAACAGCCACGGAAGTTCGTAGTTTTCTTGGACTGGGAGGCTACTATAGAAGATTTGTAGAGGGATTTTCATCTATTTCAGCTCCATTGACGAAACTAACTCAAAAGTCGGCTATGTTCCAGTGGAGTGATGCTTGTGAGCGTATTTTCCAAGAGTTGAAAAACAGACTGACCTCAACTCCAGTTTTAACACTTCCAGAAGGGTCAGATGGTTTTGTGGTATATGGTGACGCTTCCGGTGTTGGATTAGGATGCGTATTGATGCAGCATGGTAAGGTTATTGCATATGCTTCGAGACAATTGCGGAAACATGAAAAGAATTATCCAACTCATGATCTTGAATTGGCCGCGGTTATTCATGCCTTAAAAATGTGGAGACATTACTTGTATGGTGTGCACGTTGATATTTATACAGATTACAAAAGTCTTTAATACATTTTCAAGCAAAAGGAGTTGAACCTGCGGCAGAGGCGGTGGTTAGAATTGTTAAAAGATTATGATGTGAATATTTTATACCACCCCGGAAAGGAAAATGTAGTAGCCGACGCGCTTAGCCACCGATCAATGGGTAGCTTAAGTGAAGTTTCCCCGGAAAGGAAAGAGATAGCTCATGAGCTCCACCAACTAGCTAATCTTGGGGTACGTGTGATAGATTCGGGTGATGCAGGGATTAGCATTGCTGATCCCACTGTTTCATCTCTTAACACAGAAGTGAAAGAACGACAATATGAAGACCCTCAATTGCGTCATTACAGAGACACGTCTCATGGAAAAGAGAAGTCCTCATTTGAAGTTGCCATGGATGGGGTTCTTAGGTACCGAAACAGATTATGTGTGCCGAATGTGGCAGAATTGTGCCGTCGAATATTAGAGGAAGCCCATTATTCCCGGTATTCTATTCATCCAGGTGCAACCAAAATGTATCATGATCTTAAGTTGCTATATTGGTGGGATGGCATGAAACGGGACATGGCAGGATTTGTAGCACAGTGTCCGAATTGCCAACAAGTGAAGGCCGAGCATCAAAAGCCAGGGGGCTTGTTGCAAGCAATGGAAATTCCTACGTGCAAATGGGAAATAATTAATATGGATTTTATCGTGGGTTACCCCGTTCACAAGGGAAGTATGATTCCATATGGGTTATCGTGGATAGACTCACGAAAGCCGCCCATTTCCTCCCAGTTAGGACCACATATTTAGCGGAAGATTATGCCAGGTTGTATTTAAAGGAAATTGTGCGACTTTACGGAATTCATTTGGCCATTATTACAGACAGGGGAGCACAGTTTACAGCCAAGTTTTGGAAGTATTTTCAAGAAGGTCTAGGTACTCAGGTCAAGCTCAGCACGGCGTTTCATGCACAGACCGATGGACAAGCCGAGCATACTATACAGACCCTGGAAGATATGTTACGAGCATGTGTGCTGGATTTTGGTTGTAGTTGGGATGAGCATTTTCCCCTTATTGAATTTGCGTATAATAATAGCTATCATTCCAGCATTCAAATGGCTCCATGCGAGGCTTTATATGGAAGGAAGTATAGATCTCCAATTGGATGGTTTGAAACAGGAAAAGCACAATTGATAGGCCCCGAACTGATTCAACAAGCGGTGGAAAAAGTTAAGGTGATTCGAGATCGATTGCTAACAGCCCAGAGCCACCAAAAGTCTTATGTAGACAACCACCGACGAGACTTGGACTTTCAAGTCGGCGATTGGGTGTTTCTGAAAGTATCGCCGATGAAAGGGGTGATGAGATTCGGCAAGAAAGGGAAGCTAAGCCCTAGATACATCGGACCTTATGAAATCGTTAGTAAGGCGGGTCAGGTAGCCTATGAATTGAATTTGCCTTCGGAGCATGAATCAGTCCATCCAGTATTCCATGTTTCGATGCTCCGCAAGTGTATTGGAGATACCACAAAGATTGTCCCAATGGAGGATGTGCAAGTGACAGAGAAGCTAACATACGAAGAAGTGCCTATTGCTATTTTAGATAGACTAGTGCGAAGGCTTCGGAATAAAGAGGTAGCATCAGTCAAAGTCCTATGGCGAAACACAAATCGGGAAGAAATGACTTGGGAAGCGGAATAGAAAATGAGATCCAAGTACCCCCCATTTGTTCCAATCCCTGGAAGGGATTCAAGATGAAACGTCGACGATATAAGGTATGTATGCTTTATTTTTATGCTTTTGGTCGTGTGTGGCCATAGATGTGTTGATATTGTGATGTAGCCCTGTGAGGCGATGATATTATGGGTTGTTGTGACAGGTTAGTAGTGCCAGATTATAGGGGAAACTCTGGCAAAATTTTTGTAGGATCCCGTGTGTTTAACATTTGAGGACGAATGTTCCAAAAGGGGGGAAGAATGTTACACCTTGAAAATTTTCCCGTTAGCGTACAACGAATAGGCTAACAAAGGATACAGCGTGTGCGATGTTTTGATGAGTAATAACGTCCATTAGATTGGTATCGAAGTGTTGAACAATTGTTAAGAAGGTTCCATAAGGATCGGAGATCAAACGAAGTAACAAAAATAAGATTCAGTTAACTGGTGAATTATACGGTCGATTATACGGACCGTATAATGGTTTTACGGCCGTATAATGAACCGTAGAAGTGTCACAGAACGAAGTTGAGAAAAGGTGGGTTTTACGGTAGATTATACGGACCGTATAAAATTATACGACCCGTAAAATGAACCGTCAAGTTGACACAGAAAAGGGCAGCCACTGGAGCAGTTTTACGGTCGATTATACGGACCGTATAATGGACCGTATAACGGCATCGGGACAGATTTCAACTTTATAAAAAAAATGATCCAAGTTCATTTTATTCATTTCTCCTTCTCACTCCAGGACCCAATCTCTCTCTACAACATTCCAAACTCTTCCAAACCAAGAATTCAAGTGAAGAATTAAGATCAACTCCATCAATCCACCAAAACCAAGTGCAAGAAACATACCAAAGAATCATTAAGTCAACAAATTCCATAAAAGGTGGAACTAGGGTTTTGTCCAAGTGAAGCATTTCAACTCAAGAATTCTTCAACTATCATCTAAGGTAAGTTTCATGACTTTATCATGGTGTTTAAGGTATTAGAAGACTAAGAAGCTTGAATTGTAAAAAGACATGGGAAATGGGTCTTGAATGGGTGAATAGTGTCACTATTGAATTATAGTGGAATTGAATCATGAATGTTGATGTGTTGTGATTTTGAATACGCTATAATTGATGTTTATATCATGAAACAAGCATTAAATGTGCAAAAACACAAAAATGAGTTATAAGAGCAAATGTGGGAAAATTGGAGGAAAATGGTGGCATGTGATAAACGTATATAAATGATGGTTGTTGATTGTAATATTGTGGATGTTGATGTGAACGTTGGGGAGTTGATATAGACTATGGGAAAGGTAGTATAAATAAAGGAAGATCTGCCCAATTTTCTCTAGAAATAGTGACGCGTTTCCTTAAGTCGACTAACTAATGTGAATACGGATTCTCTCGTGAAGGTAGCGACGTGACGCTAAAGGGGAGCAAGTGAACGATAGCTTAGTTAAACGAAAAAGGTATGTGAGGCTTGTCCTTTTCTTTCTAATGGCATGAATCCTATAGCATGAATTCCTTTCCTCTTCATGAGTTCCTATATTCTGGAAAGCTAAAAGCCTATATCCATAAGTGCCCATATAAGATAAAGAGATATGATATGATGATGCCATGTTGACAATGAGGTTATTTATTGCTTACACTCACCTCATGTATAACTTCCTTAAAGGTGAGACAGAATGCTCATATATGTCCATAATGGAATCGACATGGACGGGCAGCTTATATATTATGCATACATGACATGGTAATGAGTATGAGTAAGACAGCATGCATTACTTCTCTTGTGATTGTTATTCAGATCCAGATGCTTCATATTGTTGTTCCCATTATATTATTACTGTCTTTCTTCATTGTTTATGCCTCTCATACTCAGTACAATATTCGTACAAACATCCGTTTTCTTTGGACGTTGTGTTCATGCCCACAGGTAGACAGGGAGGTGATCACGGTCCAGATCCTTAGTAGCTGTCAGCCGATCGAGAGCCGTCCATTATTCGGAGGTTCTTATGATTATTTCTTTTTGTATATATGCATGTTTTGGGCACGACGGAGTCTTGTTCCGTCTATGTATACAGTATGTCAGTAGAGGCTCGTAGATACGCAGTGTGGGTTAGATGGTCTCACAAGATGTTATCGTATGTATATATATTTTTTATGACCGAGAGGCAAATGTATATAAAGCATTTATGTTGCTATATAAAATATGTTTTCCTATAATTTCATGTACAAGTTGATAAAATGGGCATTGAATGAGTAAGATGAGCAGTAGACCAAGCGGTGCTCGGTGGCTAGCTCCGGGTACCAGTCGCGGCCCCTAGCTGGGTCGTGACAAGACATGTCCGGCCTTGTCGGCCTATATTTTGTTTATCTTTTGGTAGCCTTGTCGGCTTATGTACATTTGATGTGCACTAGATGCCAATTATGATATAAAGACATTGTTGTCCTATTGGACTAGCATGATGAATGAGTAGAATTATGTGTTTAATTATGTGGCCCACCTAGATGTAAGCATAAGTGTGAGATAAGGGGCGCCCGGGTGGGATAGCTCCGGGTGCTCGTCGCGGCCCTCTAGACAGGTCGTGACATATATCTTTAATCATTCTTCCGTCATATTGCCATCAACTTATATGCACTAATTATCAAAGACTAATTTGGTTTACAAAAAATTGGGCAGCATCTCCCCTATATCATCTACTTCCTCCAAATACCAAAGCATCTCCCAAACAATACCAACAACTTCAACAAAAATATCATCAAGATTCTACAAGATAAATATGTATAATTTCATCCAAAGCTTACTTCAAACTTCAATCCACAAGCCAACAATAGCAACACCACAATCTATAACTCTTATTCATGTAAATCTTCCTAAATCAATATTAATAAAGAGTGATTCAGACCTTACCTTTACTAGAATAGGAAGATCTTCAATATTTACTTTGAATCCAAGCCAACTCCAACGCAAAAACGAAACTATAATTGCGACCACACGTTATCCGGACCTCGATTAATACTCTGTCACTTGAAATTACTCAAAATCTTCACTTTTATGGTGTATATAAGCTCTCATATGTTTGCTGAGCTTTCTACAATATTTGGGGAATTTTCTATGGAGAAAAATGGGGTTTTACCCCTTATATAGTGGACTAGAGTTGGATGGCACCGACTCTAAAATCCTTCTGCGCATTCGCGCTGCCATGGGGCGCGTTCGCCCCATGCTACTATGTGCATTCGCACCACCCTTTGGCGCGTTCGCGTAGGGTTAGGCCCTGCACTAGCAGTCTGGCTTAAAATGCTCATAATTCTCTATTCCGATGTATGATCGACACGCGGTTGGTTGCGTTGGAAACTAGACTTCCAGAATTTCAATTTAGGATTTTGTTTCACTTCAAAAATCCTCATATACTATAAGATATTCCTTCCTAAAGTAGGGCTAAAATTACCCCTCATACTTTCTCCAAAATCCAACAAACTTAATTTACTTGATTCACTTGCCATCCAATCCTTCCGCAGCTTATTATGTGAACTTAAATCCTCAAAAACATAAGATAAGCGCATCTAATCTCATGTATCCTTGGAGGTACTCCAATGTCCATAATTAAAACAGCCAACACCTACGAATTTCAACATACCAAACTACGGGGTGTAACAAGTTGCTTCTACTAAAGGGGGTGGATCATATGGTAGATACAGTGCACATCCTGGGTGGGGTGGCCACACATCCTGGGAGGGGTGGCCACACATCCTGGGTGGGGTGGCCACACATCTAGTAGAGGTGGTACCCAACACGGTAGGGGCAGAGCTCAAACGAGTCAATGTGGTCGTGGAGGTTCGCAGGGTAATGGAGGACAGGTCCATTGCTATGCTTTTCCTAGCAGGTCATAGTCGAGGCTTCCTGTCACGACCCAAACCGATGAGTCATGACGAGTGTCTGACCTCTTGCAACCAAACACCCCTTTACTCTTATCTGAACCTTATTGAACATAAAGGGCCCACAAGTGACTGAAACTAATCTCACACTGTCTCATAAATGTGTGACGTCATAAACTCTGTTCAATCTGTATATACATAAACATGCTGAAAGAGCAGTGCAAGCCAGCCAGGCTGTAACATATATACTGCACACAAAAGAATAGAAGCCGACAAGACTACATCATCTGACTAATATATAAAACTGTCTACAGACCTCTATTGGAATAAATGCGGTAGAAAGGATAGGACAGGGCCCCGTCATACCCATATGCATGTACATCTCAAAAGGATAGCATACCAAAAATATACTGCAGCTCCGGATCAATGGAGCGTACTGACCACTGCTGGATAGAAGTCCTACTAAGATAGACCACCTGTTGGTCTACCTGAACCTGCGGGCATGAACGCAGCCCCCCGAGCAACGGGGAGTCAGTACGGATAATGTACTAAGTATGAAAGGCGTAAGAACAATCATGTATATATAAGAATCATGAATAAAATCTGAACTCATAAGCTGAAATAACTGTCTGCATATACTTGTATGAACTAGTATCTGTATGTGTCTGCATAAATCTTTATAACTGACAATGCCATTGTGGGCGCATAATATGCATGCTCTCAATGGTAATCCAGCTCATATACATCAATGTAGGTCATAGTGTTGAGGAACATTCAGCCCGATCCATATATCATATAATGTTAATGCCGAGGAACGTACGGCCCGATCCATATATCAAAATTAAGGTGCACGAGCTGATCAGGGGGTAATGCGTATATAACGCCTACCCATTTTCCATACCTCACGTACATATAATACTTGCGTATATAACGCCTTCTGGTCGCGGGTCAATATACATTTATGTGAATGAATGTAATGCATGAATAACTGTATACATAAAAATGGAACCATGAACAGAAGGAGCAATCATAAACGAGGCACATGAACTTTAAAGACTAAAGTACTCCTAATGCTTCTAAGAGTAGAGTAATATGGAAGCTCGCTTGCTCGTTTGTTGGTTCATATCATAAGGATCATGCCAAAATGAAAGAAGGGATGGCCTTAACATACCTTGAAGTATCCCCAGTCGTCCAACTTCTACCTCTCAAACTTGTAAGTCTACAATCGAGACAATGTAAGCCTTAATTAGACTATTTACCTCTCCTACTAATCATTTCAAATACGAATAGAGCTTGACAAATCATGGGCAACGTTTCCCTTTTAAGCTTAACAACTGTTCAACTTCCCATTAAACCAACATCAACAACAACAACAATAAAAACACTCACATATAAATATACACTCAAATTTATCCCCAATCATCTCTTAAAATAGCCTCAAATCACTACCTTAACCTTCATCAACTTACCACTTCCACCAATACCCTCTTTTCGCATAAAACCACTAAAACTCCCGGTAATCAACTTAAATATAAGGGTAGAAATCATTTACATACCTTGAGGGGTCTAAGATTCTAAAGATAAACTTCAACTCCAACTCCCTAAGCTTCACAACTTGAAGAAACCCTAGAAACAACCTTCTTCATGACAAGCACGAGTCCACGGGGCTCGGACCTTACCAAATGTCCACTAATAATGATGGAAAATATTGGGAGAAAAAATATTAGGGTTTCGCTGATTTGGAATGGAGGAAAATAAGAAATAAGGTTGTGAACCACATATTTATACTCAGAAATTAAGAAGCTCTGGTGCGGTTCGACGGACGGGTCAACGACCCGTCGACATGTCGACTTGCCCGTCGACCAGCGCCTGTAGATTTCTAGGTTGTGGAACCCTGTCAGTGCCGTACAATTCCTTTGAAGGTAAAGACGTGAGCATTAAAGGAGAACGATCAAGCGGTAGAATAGCTAAAGGAAAAGGTATGCAAGGATAGTCCCTTCTTTCTAAGGCATGAATCCTATAACATGAATCCTTCTATCTCTCCATGATTTTCCTACATATCGAAAACTATGAGTCTACGATTATAAAGAGCTTCATAAAAGATAAAGAAAAGAGATACATTATGAGTATGATAATGATATGATGCTTTTACAAAGCTAATGATCCAAGTTATGATTAATTGATGTCGTTCTTTATGCTACACTCACCTTATATGCTAATTCTTTCAAGGTGAGGCAGAATGTTTATGAAACTCTATAATGGAATCGGGGGTTCACGACCTTATGTCACCCCGATAATATATGATTATCTTTGAGTTCCTATACATGCATCATGATGGGAGATGATGATGATAATTATGCTATGACGAATTCGAATTTCGTATTCTTATGATCTCATAAATGTTGCTTCTTGTTGTTGGTGTCACCTCATGTTTTTAGCTCCTTCAAAATGAGAAATGATGATTATGATTATTCCTTAACCTCATCGGTGGTCCCCGACCTTACGTCACTCGGATAGATTGATAGCTTATTTGAGCTCTCATGCATGCATTGGCTTATGTATATGTAAAATTAAACCGTGTCTATATGGCACGGGCAACACCGCTAAGGCGGGCGGCTTATAGATGATTACAACATGTCTATATGGCACGGGCAGCACCACTAGTGGGCGGCATAAGATGGCACCCTGGACGCGGAAGGCCTCGACGCGGGCAAATGATTATCACACCGTATCTATATGGTCGGGCAGCTTATACCTATATGCATACATTATATGATGATGATTATGGAGTAAGCCAGCATGCATTATTTCTTTTATAATTGATAGTCAGTTACAAGTTGCTCCTCAATTGATGCTTCCTTATTTCATTGATGTATTGTTACTGTTGATGCCTTACATACTCAGTACAATGTTCATACTGATGACCGTTTTCTTTGGATGTTGTGTTCATGCCCACAAGTAGACAGGGAGACGGTGCAGATCCATAGAAGCTATCAACAGATTTATAGGAACACTACATTATTCCGGAGGGGCTATTTGATTTTTTATTTTGTGTACATATTTGGGCACGGCGGGGTCCTGTCCCATCCATATGTCTAGTACTCTAGTAGAGGCTCGTAGATACGTATGTGTGGGTAGCATGGTCTCACGATGTTACTATTGTATGTATATTATTTTTATAGCCGAAGGGCTTATGTACATAAAAGTAATTATGTTTCCAAATGAAAAATGATTTTCCTATGATTGAGTATGAAGTTGATGAATGAACGCTTAATGAGTATGATGAGTAATAGAATGAGTGGTGCTCGGTGGTTAGCCCCGGGTACCCGTCATGGCCTCTAGTCGGGTCGTGACAAAAGTGGTATCAGAGCAGTTCGGTCCTAGGAAGTATCTATGAGTCGTGTCTAGTAGAGTCTTCTTTATGCTGTGTTGCGCGCCACACTTATAAACAGGAGGCTACTGGGCATTTAGGAAAAATGACCATCTTTCATCTTAAGAGATCGTGCGATAGAGCTGTGTTATAAGATTATCTCCTCCTTAATAGTGTGTTATGATTTCAGCAAAGTTGATGGAAGGAAAAGCCGCCGTAGCCCAGAAGGGAAGGCAGTGATTGTAGAAGGGCTTGAACGGGGGCCATCTACGGATATGGAGGAGAGTGAACCCCAAAATAATCCCCCAGCTCAATTTTCCCATACTTCGCCCATTTTCGAGGATCAGAGGGGAGCCTCAACTTTAGCTCCCGCTTCCCCCGTCCCTCCTCCAGATGCTTCGGCCCAAGAGATGAGACAGGCTATTCTTTTACTGACTCAATTAGTAGCCGCTCAAGCTCGGCAGCAGGATGTGGGACATAGTAACAGGGGTTGGAGAAAGAGAGTTAATTCTTCAGGGTTTGATCATGAGTTTAGTGGTGCTCCGAGACAACAATTCCCTAGGCACTCAGTTCGTTCAACAACTAGTGCTCCTCTACAGTTTCTTGGACCCAGGTTTGATGGATCTACTTATTCAAGGCCACCCAGAGTCTCAGAGTTTCAAGTTCTCAGATTCAAAGTGGTTCCAGTCAGGAGAGGTCACCGATACCACGATGTACTCAGTGTCGCGAGTTACATTATGGACCATGCCGCTTTGGCTCGGATGTTTGTTATTCCTGTGCTTGGCCAGGCCATCTCAGGCGCAACTGCCCATGGAGGCGTGGTAGAGATAAGGTTCGACTTATGGGGTTAGTAGCTGTCTCTTCATCATTGGTACGCCCTCCGAGGAAAAGGTCGCAAATATCAGCAGGCTGGAATAGAGATCATAGAGGAATGCCTAGTCCAAGTGGATCCCAGCACTATACCTACGCATTAGTTAGGCGATAGGATCTTGAGTCTCCCCACGATATTATCCCAGGTATATTGCTAGTATCCTCTTATGATATGTGTGCATCGATTGATTCGGATCCTATGCTGTCATGTATCACTCCCGTTGTGATGATTGCGTTGAGGTGAAAAATTTGAGCCAATCCAAAAATTTGAGATGACTATATTTGTTAGCGACCTAGTGATAGCCAGAATTGTGATTTACGAGTAATTTGATTGATAGTGAGTGAATATAAATAATATGTGTATGTATGTATATATTTTAGAATTCTAGACCGAGTGTGCAGGCACAACTTATGAGATAAGCTCTATTATTTATATCCTCTAATGGTAAGTGATCTTTTGTTGCTGAGTTGTGTATTATATGTGTCCCGATATATGTCCTATTGAGACATTAGACGTGTTTTCTGGGCTATGTGCAGGTTTGGGATTGTTATGCTTACAAGAGAAACTCTGCCGAAATTTTCCTATAATCTAAAGGAGATAAGATATAAGCTTGTAATATGTCCTCACGAGAAAAGATGTTGTGCAAAAAGTAATAGCAGGACGAGATTAAGTTACAAGTACCGTTGACAACTATAAGAGATGAGTTAAATACTATTGAAATGATAGTAACGGTGATTATAAGATCGACATTGATATGGTAAAGAGAAATACTAGAGTAAATTAAGGAGACTGGTAGCACTAAAACATGACATAGAAGAGAAAGGGTAACTCCAATGGAGTGTGGTATTGAAGTATTGATTGGATGGATGAGTGCAAGTAAAATACGACAAGTCTATTAGCAAAATAAAGTAACAGCATCCGGAGACAGAGGTACAAATATGAAGGGTTATAATGAATGTGAATACGTTGGTGAGATAACTTATGGTAAGTGTAATAGGGCTGATTAGAAAGAGTAACAGATTGAGTATACTTACTTCGCAAGGTTTATTCTACTTTACGGGCAGGCCGGCGAATGAGGTAAAGAAGTGGCACTCTATAGCATTGATTATGATCAAGATATAATGAGAGCGTGGCAAGAACTGTAATACAAAGTATAGCGAGGAAACAACTAAAGATGTGACATGTTCTATATGAATAAAGAGTGAACGGAACGGTGAAACCAACAAGCGAGACATGGGGCTGCAGATGAGAAAGCTTATAATACTTTGTTAAGGAAAATTCCAGCATAGAGGTTCCTCAATGACAGAAATGATATCAAGCAAAAGGGGGAAGTCAACTTGAAAAAGAAATCAGAGGAAAGTGATATTGCAAAGTAGTAGTTTGTGATTTGTATAATCGAAAGTATGGGTGATATTTTCAGCTGGATGTAAAAGACCAAGACTACGGAAAGATGAATAAAGAAAGGATCAACACAATAAGGATTAGAGGGGATGATCAGAATGAACAGAATAAGTTTTGGAAACAAAGAATGGATCGTACAAAGGTAGTATATTCTAAAGGACAAAGCAGTACTAAGTTAAGAATAGGGTTCCTTGTGCGAAGAATAAAGGATTGATTATAAAACGGAAGGAAATAAGATAAATTGAGGAGGAAGGAATGTAAAGGAATAAGAATGGGAATAGGAAGAGAAGGAAATGTGCCGCAAAGTACGCACACTTAAGAAGTAGTCGTGTTATGATCAAAAGAAGTTGTATCTCCTACGAATATCCTATACCAAATTAGAACGAGTAAGGTATATGAAGTAATGAGTTGAAAGGAAAACGGTGGCCATGAGTTATACGTTTATCGTACGACGATAAAGCGATAGAGTAAAGCTATCATCAACGACAAATACAATATGATTATGAATGGTTTTGAAATCAATGTTGAGTGCAACACAAGGGTAAAAGAGTATGCGGCATAAGGAGTATTAGTCGCGCATGAGACTTAGGCCCAGGAAAACAAAGATGACATTACAAGTAAAATTTTGAGCACCGAAGAAGAGGGCAAGTGACATTATAGGGATGGTATGGATAACTAGTCCTACTACTATTGTGAGCATCCCTATGGGACAAATGTTGTTAATTGCAGCAGATTCAGACGTTGACTCACAACTACCAGATGAGCTAAGTAAAATACATCCTTGTTCGGATTGCTATATCAGTTGTGTTACTAGGTTAAAAACCTACAAGATGAGTATGTTAAGACTTCACACATGAATTATCGTAGCTATAAATTATGGGAAACAGCATGAATAAAATGTAGTATTGTAAGGGATATGTGAATTCAAGATTTGAAAGTGAGGCAA
The DNA here is from genome assembly GCF_019175385.1 of Lycium barbarum. Classification (NCBI taxonomy): domain Eukaryota; kingdom Viridiplantae; phylum Streptophyta; class Magnoliopsida; order Solanales; family Solanaceae; genus Lycium; species Lycium barbarum. Next base: position 31,547,848 of record NC_083348.1, read on the forward strand.
CAGATTTAAGAATGGTCCAAGTAAAACCCTTAAAGGGGGGAGTGAGTCAAGAGAACACAAGTGTAGAGATTGAAACGATAGACCCTAAGATGTGCCAGATATAGACTCTAAAACAAAGAGTGAGAGTTACACCGAAATGAGTTTAATGACTAGTAAATAAATGAATACGAATTGAGCAGGCATCTGAGACTGTACTGGAAATCATTCGTGAAGACCTTGAACAATGTGATATGGAGAGCAGATAACTCAAGTGATATTGTACAAGATCGCGATGCTATATTAGAATAGAGGCAAAGGCACTAGCGGTAAAGTCGTTGTTAATGATGCTGCGATTTATAACCGATAATCAAGAAAGGGATCTAAGCTTTTCTATAGTAGAACATAAGATATGATAATCAAGGGAAAAATAAAGGAAGGAAGGAAGAGAGCATGACGAGATAATTTACTACAGATAGACAAAAGACTTTTGGTATGAATGACACCGAGCCTTGTCGTGGCCGGATATGCGAAAACCACCGAACCTTCAAAGTCGGGTATTCTATGGATATGAATATGGACACAAATATGTATACGGATATGGATACATGTATATGTATAGATGTGTATGTACACGAACTACGAAAGAACGACTATGTAACTTACAGGTATTTATGTGTCGCCAATGAAACCAAGTGGGTACTTAAAAAGAGGAGTAAGAAATAAACAAGAAGAGTGTGGTAAAGATACTCCGGGTCAGGTAAGGGAAAATATATGGTAAATTGAGTTGAAATGTTGAGTTGGGATTATCGTTAAGGATAAATAGGGCAATTACTTAGAATATGACATAAGTACATGCTATACACTTCCTACGGTAGCCTTGGGGTGTGACAACTTACGCATGCAATAAGATCACCGAATGAAGGGGGAGCTTAGTCCCCGATACATTAGGCCTTATGAGATTGTGCGGAAAATAGGCAAAGTGGCTTATGAATTACATCTACCTCCTGATTTGGAGTTAGTTCACCCAGTTTTCCATGTCCTGATGCTTTGTAAATATGTTGGAAATCCTACTAGGATCGTGCCAGTAAATGATGTTCAAGTGACAGAAAAGTCGATTTATGAAGAGGTACCCATTGCCATATTAGATAGGCAAGTACAGAGACTTCGAAATAAAGAAGTGGCCTTAGTTAAGGTCTTATGGCAAAATAACAACCGGGAAGAATGACTCGGGAAGCGAAAGAAAATATGAAATCCAAGTGTCCTGTTATATCCCGTATTTTTTTATACATTGGATTATTCGTAAGCTAATCGATATACGTTTAAGGACAAGATTAATAGTTGGGTATGAGATAAGGACTTTTAATCCGCGATTTTAATTAGTGTATGACTTGCTTATGAATTTCAATTAGTATAGAAATATTATTGGAGATTAGGGATTAATTAACCATGATTAGATTATTAAGTGGGGATTAGTGATTAATTAATATTAATCAAGTTAGTAAATTAGACAATAAAGTGGGCCCCACCGAATTCAATTAAAATAAATTATATAAAATTGATGATGCATTGTAATGGGGCACGTGTCCTATGGTTGGACAACATATATATATATTTTCAAGTGGATGACTAATGTTGCTATACATTTCATTCTCAAAGTTTAACACAATTGAAAGAAGAGAGGAGCATAGCCATGACTGCCAAGCTCTCAGCCATGGCAGTCCCTTTTTTTTTAAAAAAATCTTTCTATTAAATTCCAAGGGGTTTCACACGTTCAAGGAGGCAACAACATAAGGTATTGAATTTGCGGAAGAGGAAATAGTGCAATTGGTGCAAGTGAGTGTGGAATCTGCTCTAATTAAATTAAGGTAAGACCTTCTCTTTTTATGGTGTAATTGGATTAGATGATGTTGTAATTGAGAGATTAACTCTCATTAAGTGGGATTGGATGCAAGAAATTATATACGTTAACGTTAAGGTTCCGTTTGGACCGTGTTGGTGTTGTTCCAATTTAGCAATGGTAGATTAAATTTGATTAGTGTTGTCGTTATTGTTGTATGGTAAGTGAAGGTAATTTTGTCATGTTGAAGGGCTGGAAATTTAGTGATAAATATGCATAGGCGCTGCTGTCCATGACAAAATTATACTCTTCTCCGTGTGTTTGTAGTTCTGCGAAGTAAAGGTCAAAAATTATATTTTTGATGTTGTAGTTGTTACACCTCGGAAACTTCCCCGTGAACGTACAATGAATAGACCAACGAAGAGTATGAGTGTACGATGTTTTACTAAGGAGGGATGACTACTTGTGAGTATTGAAAATGCGAAAGTTGCAGATTTGCACTTCGACCCAGTTGGTCGTAAAACAGAATACGGCCCGTAAAGTGGTTTACGGATCGTAAATTGCTATCGTGTTTCAACATTCCAAAACATAAACTTTCTGCCAAACGACGAAATGGTTAAATACGACTCAGAATACGGACCGTAAATCGAAATACGGCACGTAAACTGTGACCGTAAACCACCATGACTCCAGCAAACCTTTCTGTTTCTGATATGCTTAAATACGGTCGTGAAGGACGGACGGTAAACCAGAATACGGTCCGTAGACTGGGTTTACGGCCACTGTGCACCCGACTACTGTACACTTTAAACACTTCATTCACAAGAATTCAAGAGCACCAAAGGAAAATCAAGATCAACAACACTAAATCCATGAAATCAAGAGTGTGAAACTCATCAAAGTCCATTTACACCATGAAATGGCAAAGGAAGTGAAGTAGGGTTTTTGGCATAAAAGAGTATTGCTAATCAAGGCTCATTCCTACCACATCTAAGGTATGTTTTATGACTTCCTCATGATGATTGAAGTATTTATACGTTGAAACACTTTGATTATAGAAGAGTGTAGTGAATGGGTCATAAAGTGTGAATAGTGCCATAGTTGAATGATAGTTGGATTGAATTATGAATGTTGATGAGTTGGGAGTATAAATATGTTCTAAATGACGTGTAGACCATAAAATAGGTGTGATGTATGAGAAAATGTGATGATGAGCTAAAACCCATAAATGTGGAGAAATTGGAGAAAATGGTGGAATGAGGTAAATGGAGATAAATGACGATTGTTGATACGATATTGTGAGTGTTGTTGTGAATGTTCGGTAGTTGAAATGAAACATGGGAAAAGTAGTAGAAACAAAGGAAATGCTGCCCAATTTTTCCTAGAAAATAGTCACGCGTTCTTATAGTCGATTAACTGACGTTGATGCGAATTCTCATGAAGGTAAAAACGCGAATATTGAAGGGGAACGACCAAACGGTAGAATAGCTAAAGGACAAGGTATGTAAGGCTTATCTTTTCTTTCAAAAGGCATGAATCTTTCATGTCTTATATAATCCTTATACAAAACGAAGCCTATGAGTCCTTCAATATATTTAATTACTTATGAATTTAATGGTGATGATAATGAGTTAGAGTATAGCTATTCAAGAAATTGTGGAATGTTGTTCCTATAAGGCTAATGATGTTATCTTTGTTAACACTCACCTTATGCTCTATTTCCTTCAAGGCGAGGCATGATACTCATAAACGTTCATAATATAAGCGGGGGCTCTCAACCTTACGTCACCCCGACATTGTTATAGATTGTTCATAAGCCTCAATGCATGTCCTATGACCAATGTTTTGGGAAACTATGAGTCTATGTTCATAAAGGATTTCATGTGAGATAAAGATAAGAAATACGCTATAGAAATGATAATGGAAATGATAAGCTTAAGCCCAAAGATTATAAAGACTATCATACGATATTTATACGAAATTCATGCTACGAATATGATGTGATTTTCATAGATTGTCCTTAAATTTAATGTGTGCATTAATGAAAGGTTACGATAAGCTTATAAGATGTATGTGATGGCAATGATAATGATGAGATATATTGATCCTTGTATGATGCATGTGATATGGTCTAGCCATTACGTCGCCGAATATGGAAGATATGTATGTGATATTGTCGAGCCACTACGTGGCCTAATACGGATACTGTCGAGCCACCATGTGGCTGAATACGGATATTGTCGAGCCCTACATGGCCGAATACGAATAATGTTTTATGTGTATGAGAAGCTACGACACTACGATGATGAATTATATGACATGATGATGTATACGCTATGATGGTTTATGTACGACGATTATGTATATGTGATATATGTATGAAAGGCATTTACCCTTAAAGGTCGTGCAGGTTTTGCCTTCACCTCATGACTTATGATTTCTCTATTATGTTTGTTTCATTCATGCCTTACATACTCAGTACAATATTCGTACTGACATCTCTTTTCTTTGGACGCTGTGTTCATGCCCACAGGTAGACAGGGAGATGGCGCAGACTTCGAGGAGCTATTAGCAGATTTGCAGAAGCACTCCATTATTCCGGAGGTGCTAATTAGGTTTATACTTTTGTATATATATATATATATATGTATAAGAATTTTGGGCACGACGGGGTCTTGTCACGTCCATATGTCTAGTACTGTAGTAGAGGCTCGTAGATACGTATGTGTGGGTTATATGGTCTCACAAGGTCACTACTGTATATATATAGATATGTGTACATTATCTTTTGATAGCCAAAAGGCTTATGTATACAAAAGTATTTATGTTCTTTAATGAAAATGATTTTCTTATGATTATGAGATTATGAACGAAAAAGGAGGCTTAATGAGTATGATGAGTAGTAGAACGAGCGGTGCTCGGTGGTCAGCCCCGGGTACCAGTCATGGCCCCTAGCTGGGTCGTGACAGTAGTCTTAGTGGGATATTTCGAGTTGCTATTGACATGGTATCGGAGTAATTTTCTTGTACATGGATGGTAGTTGATGTTGTTGTTGTGTTGCTGTTAATGTGGCTCGTAAATTTGGAAGAAAATGAGTGCATAAAGTGTCGTATACGAAGCGTATAATTATCTACTTATTGTATAACCTTAGATGTTAATGACGTAAGTTGAAAAAGAATTAAGAGAGGTCATTTGGTTGTTATTGTTGTTGTTGGTATTGCTGAGCTAATCGGAGATTAATTGGAAGTTCGGGTTAGGCAAGATATATAGAGGAAATGCTGCCCGATTTCCGTTAAGTTCTTAACTAATCAAAACCCTAATCAAGAAGTATGAACTAAAAAATGATTCCTACAAATGACTGGTTGTAGATTTATAAGCTAGGAAGTTGTAGGTTACTAACAATAGAGTTACTTTCATATTAAATAGGCTAAAGAGGCGACGAAGCAAACTTGGCTACGGTTAATCTATAACAGATAAGTGAAGATAACCCTTCTTCCTTTTTGGCATGATCTTTATAAACAAATAGACGACGAGCATGTGACTTTAAAGAAACTCCTATTCTTAGAGCCACTAGGATGGCTAATGTTCTTGATCCCTAGAACCTACTTCATTATGACTTGATACGTGTCTATGATTCCAGGAGTTCTATTTTGATATAATCCATAGTGACATTCGAAAGATACTTGATATGACTATTGTCTCGATTATCAAATGATGGTTCATTTTGATCATTCTATTGAGTCTCAGATATAACTTAGTTGCATATGGTTGCTCACTACTCTCCTCGTCCATGCTTCAAGATATCTTTCACCGAGTCCCGGGCCGGGTTACGTTTTCGTGCCCAGTTTCACTGCATTTTTCACCGAGTCCCTCACTAGATGGCCGGGATACGGTATATATATATATATATATATATATATATATATATATATATATATATATATATATATATATATATATGATATGATGATGTGATTATGCCACCAAGGATAGTATGTGATGACTTTTACCGAGTCCCATAATGGGCCGTGTATGATATATGATATTGATATGCATGATTTAAATTTCATAAGGCAAGTGTATTGGTATTTTGCATGTCATACTTGTCTCCTGTAATCTCCATTTCAGTCATGATCCTCTTTATTGTACTTCATGCTTTATATACTCAGTACATATCTCGTACTGACCCCCCTTTCTTCGGGGGGGTCGGGGGTCCGTGTTTCATGCCTGCAGGTACAGATACTCAATTTGGTGATCCTCCAGCTTATGATTTCTACTGAGCTGTCTTGGAGAGCTCCGTTGTTCCGGAGCCTAGACTTTTGGTACAGATCTTTTGATGTATATATATATATATAAAAATATATGTATATATATATATATATATGTTTATCCAGGGGTACGGCGGGGCCCTGTCCCGTCATATTTCACTATCGATACTCTTAGAGGTTTGTAGACATGTGTGTGGGTTGTGTATAAGTTTTGTTCAGCTGTGTCTATATTGCTTGCGTATGGTATTGATATGTTGTGGCAGCCTTGTCGGCTTGCGTATGGTGTTGACATGTAGTGGCAGCCTTGCCGACTTGCATATGGTTCCACGTATTGGTTAGCTGTGACTCCTCAGGAGACAGGTTTATTATGATATACGACATTTTGAGTCTATAGCTTGCTCTTGCAAATTCCCATATTGTCCTTAGTTTCAGTTGATTATATTTAGCAGGTATGTATACGAGTGTCCAGCTCGGGCACTAGTCACGGCCTATGGGTTTGGGTCGTGAAAAAGGTGGTATCAGAGCAGTTCATCCTCGGAGTGTCTACAGACCGTGTCTAGTAGAGTCTTGTTTATCGGTGTGTTATGCACCACATTTATAAACAGGAAGCTACAGGACATTTAGGATGTCATCTTTCCTTCTGTCTTAGATTGTGCGATAGAGCCAGAACCTAGGGAAGATTGTTTCTTACTTCTTTTCCAATAGGTAGGTGCAGATTGGCAAGAGATGAAGAGGTTAGCTTCAGATAGTGGGGGTGATAAGAAGGCCCCTAGAGTAAATTCAGGACCCCAGGCTCCAGGACCGAGTAGGAAGAGCCTCAGTTATTCTATCGAGACTGACCCCTCGGAGGACCCAGCGACAATTCCTCCAGAGTTTCTGATATCCAGGGAGGCGGTCCCCGAGGCCGTACCAGTTGCTCCTATGGCAGAGCACCATGTTAGACCGGCTACCCCGGTAAGTGTTACGGATTACTCAATCCCCCTATCATGGTCGCCGGTAAACCAGGAGTTTCCCGGTTATCTACATTCCTCGGACTCAGATGAGGAAGATGATGAAGGCCAGACGAGTAGATGGCGGGCAGACGATGACGAGGAGCACACTTCACCTTCTAGATCACCAGACCAGACTAGAGACCGATCGACCACAGGTATATGAGACTTTATTGAAATTTCCTATGTATGTGCATTTGCTATAGATTATTACCTAATAGTGGCGAGTGGAAATCAAAGGGGCCGACGACCAAGTATTTATAAGTAACAGCGACCAAGGTGTTCCCATCACCATGGGAATTTTGAAATCTAGGATGGAAGGTAGTTATACATGCAGGTGAAAGTTGGATATCAAGGTTATGTTATCAAAATTTGTATATACAGAATGGCAAACTGGCCATCATCAAGGTAAGTTATTGTAAGTATAGTAAAAAAATGGATTGAATGTATATATGTTGTTGATAAGTTCAGTTATAAGGTGCGCACAGAAGAAGCTGAAGGAATCAGTAATGATAAGCAGAATATATGTCAGATATAGTGTGAATGTTGCAGGTATGATTGAAACCTGCAGTTAAAGATTGAAAGAGAAAATAAACAGGAAAGTGTAACAGGTACAGTTTGAGTTGGACATACGAGGTAAGTTCGTCATTTTCATGCTGTTATAGATATGGAGAGCCCTGTACGGCTATGATATGATATAATATATACGTATATATGTTGGCCCTGTGAGGCATTGTTGGTATTTCCTACGTGCAGGTTTTGGGATAGTGTTGGTATCCCAAAACCAACACTATAATATATTGTTGGTATTTCCTGCATGCAGGTTTTGGGATAGTGAGAAATACAGGGAAAACTCTATCAAATTTTCCTAGAACTAAAAAAAAAAGAATGAGATATAGGTTCATAAAAAAGTCTTGAAAGGTTATGTGAACAGTAATGATAAGATTTGACTAAGTTGCGAGTACGGCTGACTTCGAGAAATAAGTTAACCGTTGAATTGATGGTAATAGTAATTAGGTCGATATCAATATGGTAAAAAGAGAATGCTAGGACAATTTGGAAGGGCTTGTAATAATAAAAGATGATTTAGAAAAGGCTGGCAAATTTTAATAGAGTGTTATATTTAGGTATTAACTGAATTTAAAAGTAGGGATAAATTACGACGAGTTTATAGTTAGAAGAAGTAATAGTATGATTGAGACAAGAGTACAGAGGAAGAAGAATTGTGACGAATATGAATGTATTGATAAGACAGCTTGTGAGGTATTAAGGATAAAATTGACCAGAAAGGACAAAAGGTTAGGAAGTGTTACACTATAGGATTGATCACGAACAGGATGTAATGTGAATATAATAAGGATTGTTATGAAAACGAGTAAAGCCTAGCGAGGAAGTGACTAAAAGATATGACGTGATCTATGTGATTAAAGTATAAAGGCGAGCTATAGAACGAATAAGAAAGACTTATGAAGTTATTCTATAGGGGAAGTTCAGAATAAAGATTATGCGATAACGAAAATGAAAGTGAGCAAGAGAAAAGAAGGAGTTAATTAAAAGAAGGAAATAAGAAGGAAGCGAGCGAGATAACAGTGTAGTAATAGGTTATGACATGTATAGCCGAGGACACGAGTAATATAAGTGACGGAACTATGAAAGACCAAACTATAAAGAGATGAGCAACGAAGCAGAATGAGTGCCAGAAAATGACTGCGATGATAAGAACAAATAGGGATGAACAGAATACACTTTGAAAAAGAGAAAAGGATTATGCAGGAGTAGTGTTTTCCGAAGGATACAGGAGTAGCATGAGATTCCTCGTACACAGAATAAAAGATGGACATAGACTGGAGAAATGATAGGAATACTAAAGAAAGCACCCAAGATAGACGTAATTAATTTAGTACGAGTATAAAATAAAAAAGGATAATATATAGCTACGAACTTAAAGGTGTAGTACGACGACAAGGTGATAAGATAAGACCATTATTAAGACGAATTTGATATGATTTTGAGTAAGTTAGAAGTCAGTGTTGGGTACATAACAAGGGTGAAGGAGCATAAGGCATAAAGGAGTACTGCATATATATGACTTCACCTCGGAAATAGTGAAATCCTTAAAGGACACGGATTGTAGATTTGAGAAACAACTGATGTATTGTAAATTTATTAGAGGAAACAGATGATTTCCATTGGGATAAAGATACTATTATAATAGAGCTTTGGACACTTATCATCCGAATATAAGTGCTACCTAATTGAGAATTTGGAATGACAACAAGTACTAATTAATTATTGATTGGAGTAAGTGGAATGTGGCCTTGGATGAGTTGCTACATTGATTGCATTACTCGAGTACAAATTATCAGATAAGATTTTGTACTATATATCGAAAGGTTCTCGTCGCTTCCTGATTTTGATTAAGGTTTCGTCCGTGGATAATCAAAGTTATAGATTATAAAGAAAGACATAGGTATGGTACAGTATACCAAGTGAATTGGAAAAAGGATCGGACGAATTTGAGATTGGAAATAGGGACAGAGCAGAATATAAAACTTTATGTGAGATCCCTCACTGGGACACGTTAGTAAGATCTGAAAGCCAGTAATGAATGGATAGAAGTCAGGATGGTATTTGAGATGGTGCGGAAAAGCATCTGTAAAGATCTTGAATGATATGGCATTACAAAGTGGGTGCTTATAAAAAGAAATTGTACGACAAAAGAATGGTAACGAGTAACTTAAGAGATATTATAAAGGATAGCAATGTTATACTAGATTAGAGGCTAAGATTTGGCAATAGAGTTGTGCGCTAATGATGTTGCGGCTTATAAGTAGCAAAGGGGAGAGGTAGAAAATCTCCTATAGTAGGATATGAGAAAATCAAAGGGTAAATAAAGAAAGGGAAAGGAGTATGACAAGATAGGCTACGAGCGAGCTTTAGTACGAATAAAATATGTAAAGCAGAATGAACCAGGAGAAGGAAGGACTATGACTAAGATTGGACATGCTTTATACAAGTTGTACAAGAATAGTTACGCAACCTACGAATATTTGTATGCTAAAAAGGAGACCAAGTTAGTACTTGATAAGAAAAGTAGGGATTCGGTAATAACAATGCGGTTGAGATATTTTGGGTACATTAAGGGAAGGTGTAAGATGGTTTGAGCAAAATTACCGAGATAGAATTAGTACCGAGGGAAAATAGGACAAGGCTATAGTTGAGCCCCGATACCGATTGAAAGATACAAGAGAAGGATGCAAGTAAAGCATAAAGACTAGTGAAACGACGCTAAGGTATTTGAGCACCTTCGCATGCACTTGAAAAGATCGCAACATAATGTGTGACAGAAAAAAGCTAAGAGAAAAATTTGAGTAAACAAGCAATAGGAGAGTTTGAATTAAAAATAAAGAAACGACACGGGATAATATGCCTAAGGTGTTATAAGTTGGATTACGGGAAATGGTGAAACAGTTCAAGCAAGACGATCGGAAAAAATTGGTTACTGGATGACACTGAATTTATATGTCAAATCAAAAATTCTTTCAGAATTACACCAGTTAATAATAGACAGATCACAAAGCATCTATGTAAAGTTATCATATGAGAGAATTCCAGTGCTACGTGATAGCCAACTCTAAAGATCGAGATTACGAGGTAAAAGCAAAGTGAAAGTTAAAATCGTTTAATAAGAAAGTCGAGAAGTGATACGTGATGCTGAAGATTCCAGGATATGGACTATAACAGCAGAGTAATGTAAGGTTATTGAAGTAAAATAACGTTACATCTGGGGAAATTTCATTTTATTTGCAGAGTCTGCGAGGGGTCTGTAAGTTACCAGAGGCATGAAATACTCCAAGGATTGTAAAGTCTAATAAATTGACGAGGAACTCCTACGCGTTATAAAACTTATTAAAAGATGAAAAGGTAAGATGAAGTGAACGATACATCTTAAGAGAGTAACTATAGAAGAAGAAAGAATCGAGTTGTGACTAAGTGCACCAGGAAGAAAGCAAGATTTCAGCAGAAGAGCTCGCAATACAACTGTCAGCTAATTGTGAAATAAGGAGGAGGGTAAAGACAACGACGTGGAATTATTACCTCAAGAAACAACAGAAAGAGGAAATATTACGGGAATGGTTACTTAGAGATCTGGAATGCGTTATAGTAAATTGAAGAGAATTGACCAATAAAAGAGGCATGTGAAGGGCATAATCCAATGAAAGAACATTTAAGGAAATATTGGGAGTGCAAGACTAGTTTAACATTCGATGACGAATGTTCCAAAGGGGGGAAGGATGTTATATTCCGTATTTTTTTTTACATTGGATTATTCGTAAGCTAATCGATATACGTTTAAGGACAAGATTAATTGTGGGGTATGAGGTAAGGACTTTTAATCCCCGATTTTAATTAGTGTATGACTTGCTTATGAATTTCAATTAATATAGAAATATTATTGGAGATTAGGGATTAATTAACCATGATTAGATTATTAAGTGGGCATTAGTGATTAATTAAGATTAATTAAGTTAGTCAATTAGACAATAAAGCGGGCCCCACCGAATTCAATTAAAAAATATATATATATATATATATAATTGATGATGCATTGTAATGGGGCACGTTTCCTATGGTTGGACAACATATATATATTCAAGTGGATGACTAATGTTGCTATACATTTCATTCGCAAAGTTTAACACAATTGAAAGAAGGGAGGAGCAAGGCCATGGTTGCCAAGCTCTCGGCCATGGCAGTCCCTTTTTTTTTTTTAAAATCTTTCTATTAAATTCCAAGGTGTTTCACACGTTCAAGGAGGCAACAACATAAGGTATTGAATTGCGGAAGAGGAAATAGTGCAATTGGTGCAAGTGAGTGTGGAATCTGCTCTAATTAAATTAAGGTAAAACCTTCTCTTTTTATGGTGTAATTGGATTAGATGATGTTTTAATTGAGAGATTAACTCTCATTAAGTGGGATTGGATGCAAGAAATTATATACGTTAACATTAAGGTTCCGTTTGGACCGTGTTCGTGTTGTTCCAATTTAGCAATGGTACATTAAATTTGATTAGTGTTGTCGTTATTGTTGTATGGTAAGTGAAGGTAATTTGGTCATGTTGAAGGGCTGGAAATTTAGTGATAAATATGCATAGGCGCTGCTGTCCATGAAAAAATTATACTCTTCTCCGTGTGTTTGTAGTTCTGCGAAGTAAAGGTCGAAAATTATATTTTTGATGTTGTAGTCTTAGTGGGCTGTTTCAGGCTGCTATTGACATGGTATCGGAGTATTTATCTTGTACATGGATGGTAGTTGATGTTGTTGTTGTGTTGCTGTTAATGTGGCTCGTAAATTTGGAAGAAAACTAGTGCATAAAGTGTCGTATACGAAGCGTATAATGATGTGCTTATTGTATAACCTTAGATGTTAATGACGTAAGTTGAAAAATAATTAAGAGAGGTTATTTGGTTGCTATTGTTGTTGTTGGTATTGCTGAGCTAATCGGAGATTAATTGGAAGTTCGGGTTAGGCAAGATATATAGAGAAAATGCTGCCCGATTTCCGTTAAGTTCTTAACTAATCAAAACCCTAATCAAGAAGTATGAACTAAGAAATGATTCCTATAAATGATTGGTTGTGGATTTATAAGCTAGGACGTTGTAGGTTACTAACAATAGTGTTACTTTCATATTAAATAGGCTAAAGAGGCGACGAAGCAAACTTGGCTACGGTTAATCTATAACAGGTATGTGAAGCTAACCTTTCTTTCTTTTTGGCATGATCTTTATAAACAAATAGACGACGAGCATGTTGTCATAATCCAACCCCGTGGGCCATGACTAGTGCCCGACCTGGACACCCGTATGCATACCTGTTAGACAAAGTCAAACTGAAACTACGAACAATATGGAAACTTACGAAGAACTCCGAAGGTTCATAACGTCCTCATATATATATACCCAGATAAACTGTCTCCTGAGGAGTAACGACTAGTCAAATCATAAAATGATACGCAACCAGACCAGGCTGCCACTACGCATCAATATCATATGCAAGCCGACAAGGCTGCCATTACATATCAATATCATACGCAAGCCGACGAGGCTGCCACTATATACGAACATATCCATAGCACATCGTTTAAACACAGCTGAACAAAACTTATACATAACCCACACATATGTCTACAGACCTCTAAGAGTATCAACAGTGAAATATGACGGGACAGGGCCCCGTCGTACCCCTGGACAAAAATATACATATATATACATCAAAAGGGCTGTACCAAAAGTCTAGGCACCGGAACAACGGAGCTCTCCAAGACAGCTGAAAGGGAATCCTAAGCTGGAGGATCACCAAAACAAGTATCTGTACCTGCGGGCATGAAACACAGCCCCCCGAAGAAAGGGGGTCAGTACGAAATGTGTACTGAGTATATAAAGCATGAAATACAGTAAAGAGGATCATAACTGAAATAGAGATTACCAGAAACAATTATGACTTTTAAAACATCAATACCCTTGCCTTATGAAATGAAAATCATGCATATCAATATCATATATCATGTATATAACGTGTCCCGGCCCTCTAGTGAGGGACTCGGTGAATACGGTCGCCACATACCATCCTTGGCTCCATAATCACATCATCACAACATCACATCATCACACCATTATATCATCACATCATCATATATATATATATATATATATAACGTGTCCCGGCCCTCTAGTGAGGGACTCGGTGAACAATGCAGTGAAACTGTGCACGAAAACGTGTCCTGGCCAGGGACTCAGTGAAAGACACATTGAGGCACACACGAGCAGAGTAGTGAGCAACTATATGCAATTTAAATCATATCTGAGACTCAATGGAATAATCAAAACGAACCATCATTTGCAAATCAAAACAATAGTCATATCAAATACCTTTCGAATGTCACTGTGAATTATATCAAAATAGAACTCTGGAACGATATGTACGTATCAAAACATAATAAAGTAAGTTCTGGGAATCAAGAACATTAGCCATCCTAGTGGCTCTAAGAATAGGAATTTCTTTGGAACCATATACACATCGTCTGTTCATTTCATAAAGATCATGCCAAAAAGAAAGAAGGGTTAACTTTACATACCTGTTAACGATTAATCATAATCTCGTTCGCTTCGTTGATCCTTTAGCCTATTTAATATAAAAGTAACGCTATCGTTAGTAACTATACTTTCTAGTTCGTAAACCCGTAGCCCATCGCTTATAGAACTTATTCTTTAACTCATACTTTCTCGTTTAGGGTTTTTCATTAGTTAAGGACTTAACGATAATCGGGCAGCATTTCCCCTGTATATTCGCCTAACCCGAATTTCCAATTATCCTCCTGTTAACACAGAAATACCAACAATAGAGATATACATACATAATTCGCACAATTCAGCCCATACATATTCTAACAACCCAACAACCTTTCTGAATCCATTTCAACCCACAATTTTATATAACAACAATTTCATGCATTTTCCTAATTCCAATTTCGTCCAATCCAATTTTAATAATTCCATTCCAATACTATTAACACAATTACACCATAAAATAAGAAAATCTTACCAAATTTTTCTCGGAGGAGTTTCTACGCTCAATTGTTCCAATTTTACAATTTCTTCTTCTCCAACTTAATATCCAATGTTGCTATCACCTCCTTGAACTTGTAATTCAATTTGAAACTCAATCAAAAAAAAGAAAGAAATTTTTTTCTTAAAAACCATGGCTGGCCGAACCATGGCTGCCATGGTTATGCATATTCTTTTCCTTTTCTTAAGCTTCCAATTTGGAAATGAAAGTGAATTGTTCACTTTAGTCATTGCCACCTATATATATATATGGTGTCCTTATATAGGACACGTACCCTCACCCCTTATGACTCATCTCTTTATCTTTTTTTTTATTTAAATCGGCTGGGGCCCACAATAATAATTAGAATAATTAATTAATTTTAATTAATCCCTAATTCTTACTTAATAATATAATCATAATTAATTAATCCCTAATCTCTAATAATATTTCTATGCTAAATAAAATTTATAAACAACTTATGTTTTAATTAAAAATTGAAAATTAAAGGTTCCTATTTCGTATCCGAAAATGATCGCGTCTTTAACTTGAGTCGATTCTCTTTGCGAATAATTCGACGTATAAAAAACGGGGTATAACACATGTGACTTTAAAGAAACTCCTATTCTTAGAGCCATTAGGATGGCTAATGTTCTTAATCCCCAGAACCTACTTCATTATGACTTGATACGTGTCTATGATTCCAGGAGTTCTATTTTGATATAATGCATAATGACTTTCGAAGGATACTGATATGACTATTGTCTCGATTATCAAATGATGGTTCATTTTGATTATTCTATTGATTCTCAGATATGACTTAGTTGCATATGGTTGCTCACTACTCTGCTCGTGCCTGCCTCAATATATCTTTCACCGAGTCCCGGGCCAGGTTACGTTTTCGTGCACAGTTTCACTGCATTGTTCACCGAGTCCCTCACTAGAGGGCCGGGATACGGTATATATATATAGCATTGGATGATCCTAATTGAGACTTTGAAGGCATTCGAGGTAATTGAAGAAAGTTTGTCAAGAAAGGCAAGGTATACGTTATGTATCGGACAGGATTTATGAGTAACGAATTAATGATGACATAATGATGTTTTGGAGAAGATCTATAACGTCCCTTAGATTGTTATTGAGGTCTTAAACAAGTGTCAAGAAGGTTCCATAAGGATTGGAGGTCAAACGAGTCAACGAGAACGAACTTCGGAAAGCTGGGCATTATACGGCCAAACATACTGGCCGTATAAAACATACGGACCGTATGTTCTGCCCAGAATGAGGGTCTTCACTGGACCAAACATACGGTCAGTATAAAATGTACGGACCGTATGTTGGTCTGTATGTTCAGGTCGGGACAGATTTTAATTTGATATAAGGGCCCTCTCTCTCATTTATTTCATTTCATTTCCTCACTCTACACTTCAAGAACACTCTAGAATCCTCTCCACTCTTCACCCACAGGAACCCAAGAGGAATCTATGATCAACTTCATCAAACCCGCAAAATCAAGTGTATGAAACATAACAAAGTTCATCTAAGCCAAGAAATCCCAAGAGAAGTGAGCTAGGGTTTTGGTGCAAGAAGATAATTTCTACACAAGGCTTATTCCTACACCATCTAAGGTACGTTCCATGGTACTTTCATGTTGTTTAAGGTATTGAAAAGTTGAAACACTTTGATTGTGAAGGGATATAGAAAATGGGTCACGAATAAGGGAAAAGTGCCATTTTGAGTAGTAGTTTTAAGCGAATCATGAATATTGATATGTGGTGATTATAAGTATGCTATAAATTTCATTTAGAACATTGGGTAAGTATTATATGTGAGAAAATGCGATAGTGAGCTATAACTACAATTATGGAGAAATTGAAGTGAAATTGTGAAATGCGGATAATGTAGATGAATGATGATATGGAGAAAGTAGTAGAAACAAAGGAAATGCTGCCCAATTTTCTCTAGCATTAGTAATCACGTTCATATAATCGAGTAGCTAATGTTGAAGCGAATTCCTTTGATGGTAAAGACATGAGCATTGAAGGGGAACGATCAAGCGGTAGAATAGCTAAAGGAAAAGGTATGCAAGGCTAGTCCCTTCTTTCTAAGGCATGACTCCTATAGCATGAATCCTTCTATCTCTCTATGATTTTCCTACATATCGGACAGTCTACGATTATAAAGAGTTTCATACAAGATAAAGAAAAGAGATACGTTATGAGTATGATAATGATATGATGCTTCTACAAAGCTAATGATCCAAGTTATGATTAATTGAGTTCGTTCACCTTATATGTTAATTCCTTCAAGTTGAGGCAGAATGTTAATAAAACTCCATAATGGAATTGGGGGTTCACGACCTTATGTCACCCCGATAAAATATGATTATCTTTGAGTTCCTATACATGTATCATGATGAGAGATGATGATGATAATGATGCTATGATGAGTTCGAATTTCGTATTCTTATGATCTTATGAATGTTGCTTCTTGTTGTTGGTCTCACCTCATGTTTTTTGTTCCTTTAAAGTGAGACATGATGATTATGATTATTACATAACCTCATCAGAGGTCCCCGACCTTACGTCACTCCGATAGATTGATAGCTTATATTTGAGCTCTCATGCATGCATTGGCTTATGTATATGTAAAATTACACCGTGTCTACATGGCACGGGCAGCACCGCTAAGGGGGGCAGCTTATAGATGATTACATCGTGTCTATATGGCACGGGCAGCACCACTAGTGGGCGGCATGAGATGGTACCCCGGACGCGGGAGGCCTGGACACGGGCTAATGATTATCACACCGTATCTATATGGTCGGGCAGCTTATACCTATATGCATACATGATATGATGATGATTATGGAGTAAGCCAGCTTGCGTTATTTCTTTTATAATTGATAGTCAGTTACAGGTTGCTCCTCATTTGATGCTTCCTTATTTCATTAATGTATTGTGATTGTTGATGCCTTACATACTCAGTACAATGTTCGTACTGACGTCCATTTTCTTTGGACACTATGTTCATGCCCACAGGTTGATAAGGAGACGGTGCAGATCCACAGAAGCTATCAACAGATTTACAGGAGCACTCCATTATTCCGGAGGTGCTATTTGATTTATTATTTTGTATACATATTTGGGCACGGCGGGGTCCTGTCCCGTCGATATGTCTCGTACTCTAGTAGAGGCTCGTAGATATGTATGTGTGGGTAGCATGGTCTCACGATGTTACTATTGTATGTATATTATTTTGACAGCCGAAGGGCTTATATGCATAAAAGTAATTATGTTTCCAAATGAAAAATGATTTTCCTATGATTGAGCATGAAGTTGATGAATGAACGCTTAATAAGTATGATGAGTAATAGAATGAGTGGTGCTCGGTGGTTAGCCGCGGGTACCCGTCATGGCCCCTTGTCGGGTCGTGACAAAAATCCTTCCACAAACCTTCTATAATAACCTGCCAGGCCCAAGAAGCTGTGTATCTCTGTTGATGCCGTGGGCCTTGGCCAATTCTTCACAGCCTCAATCTTTTGGGTATCCACTCTATTGCCTCCTCCGAAATAATGTGACCCAGAAAAGCCACAGAGTTCAACTAGAACTCACACTTGGAAAACATGGCATACCACTCCCTACCTCGAAGAATTCCAAGCACTGCACGTAGATGTTCTGCATAATCAGCCTTTGACGACTAATAAACTAGAATATCATCTATAAATAGAATCACGAACAAATCTAGGAAGGGTCTGAATACACGATTCATCAAATCCATGAATATAGCTGGGGCATTAGTTAGCCCGAACGACATAACACGAAACTCATAGTGGCCATATCTAGTCCAGAATGCCATCCTCGGAATGTCTTCCTCCTTCACCCTAATCTGGTGGTACCCCGATCTCAAGTCTATCTTCGAGAAATATTTGGCGCCTTGCAACTGATCGAATAAATCATCAATCCTCGGGAGCGGATACTTATTCTTTACAGTCACTTTATTCAATTGCCTATAATCAATAAACATTCGCAAAGAGCCATCCTTTTTTTATAAATAATACCGGTGCACCCCACGGTGATGTACTAGGCCTAATAAAGCCCTTCTCAAGCAAATACTTTAACTGCTCCTTCAATTCTTTCAACTCCGCAGGTGCCATCCTATAAGGATGAACAGATATTGGCTGAGTATCTGGCAATAGTTCAATGGTAAAATCAATCTCCCTCTCTGGGTGAATGCCTGGAAGCTCATCTGGAAACACTTCTGGAAACTCATTAACCACAGGAACAGACTGAAGGGTTGGTGACTCCGCTTGCACATCCTGGACCTGAAGCAGGTGATAGATGTACCCTTTTCTGATCATCTTCCTTGCTTTAAGGTAGGAAATAAACCTACCACTAGGAGAAGCAGCATTGCCCTTCCACTCTAGAACTGGCTCGCGTGGGAACCAAAATCGAACCATCTTTGCTCTACAATCAATATTGGCATAACAGGAAGCCAACTGGTCCATGCCCATAATAACATTGAAATCAATGATATCTAACTCAATCAAATCTGCTACGGTGTGGCGGTCAAAAACTATAAAAACACAGCCCCGGTATACTCACCTAGCTATAACCGGATCACCAACTGGCGTAGACACCTTAAAAGGTTTAATCAACTCGGCTCTATCCTAAACGTGCCGGCAACAAAGGGCGTAACATATGATAAAGTAGAACCTGGGTCAATCAGTGCATACACATCATAGGAGAAGACTGATAATATACCTGTAACAACATCAGGAGATGTCTCACGATCCTCTCTATCGGCTAGTGCATATACGCGATGCTGAGGACCGCTCGAGCTGGATGCTCCACTCGTCCCTCTACCTCGCCCTACTGGTGTCTGAAAAATTTGCCCTGAAGGGCGCACCACAGAAGAAGAACCAGCCACAGACCCTGTGGGCTGAACCATACCCCCACTCTCTCTCATCGGACACTGTCGCATCCTATGACTTAGATGGCCATAAGCATAACAAACATCTGAGGCTAGCCAACACTGACCAGTATGTAACTTACCACACTGGGCACACCGTGGCAAAGGGGGCCTCATCTGGCCTGACTCCAGTCTGTACTGAGAGCCTCATGCTCTAGAACTCTGGCCCGCTCCGTAATAAGAAGACCGATCAAACCTCGGACCTGAAAATCGCGGAGGTGCACTCCCTGCTGAATGGAATGGATATCAGCAATACTATGGTCTCTATCCTAACCTGGAATCACCACCGATCTCTAAAGTCCTATCTCTCTTGCCATGGCCCGAGTCACGATCACGATCTATCCTCCTCTGACGCTTGCGATCTTCCAGATTCTTTGCATATGCCTGTATACGAGAGATATCCATTCCTGGTTGTAATGCAACAGTCATACAAGAATCTATCAAATGCGGCCCTAGACCGGTCATAAAATGATGAACTATGTCCTCCATCTCAGCCACCATGGCTGGATCATATCTGGCCATACAATCAAAATACAAGCAATACTCTTGGACACTCATACTGCCCTGCTCAATACGCAAAATCTATCTGCTTGGGCTCGTTTGTCCTCGTTGGACACGCTAGAGGGGCATTCTCTCCCTTAGATAACTCCTAAGTCTGATACCACTGTACTGAAATATCACAAAGTCTATATGAAGCCAACTCCATAGACTTGACCTCATCCGCGTGCATGACCCTCAAGGTCCTCTGCATACCATCAATGAAATCATGGGGGTCCATATTCTGATTTACCACTAAAAATTGTGGAGGACCTAACCAAATGAAGGTTTTAACCCTCAAACTACCAGTCCTATCTGCCTGGTTAACATAAAATCCCTACCGCTGAGCCTAAGAAGCTACTAATCTGGTCAATAACTGTACAACATCCTACACATCCTGGCCTGGTGCATCTTGCTGAGGAACTAGGCAGGTGCTGGAGGCGAGGTATGCGAAGTCTCAGACGACCCCTCTCCCTGAATCTCATCCTGAGCCCTCGTAGCCTGCCGAGTGCGGCTAGTGGCCTCACTGGTCTCTTTCTTTCCATTCTGGGCAGCTGTAGCTTTCTTGCGAGGCATCGCTGAAATCAGAACAATTCATTAGAAGGGAACGTTTAACCCATGGCTCTATTGCACCATCTAGGAGTGAAAAAATGAAGTCATCCTAAATGTCCGGTAGCCTCCTGTTTATAAGTATGGTGCACAACACACCCATAATCAAGACTCTACTAGACACGGTTTGTAGACAACCCTAGGAAGGAACTGCTCTGATACCACTTCTGACACGACCCAAACCGATGAGTCGTGACGAGTGTCTGACCTCTAGCGACCAAACACCCCTGTACTCTTATCTGAACCTTACTGAACATAAAGGGCCCACAAGTGACTGAAACTGATCTCATATTGTCTCATAAATGGGTGACATCATAAACTCTGTACAATCTATATATACAGAAACATGCTGAAAGAGTAGCGCAAGCTAGCCAGGCTGCAAGTTGGACCACCTATCAGTCTACCTGAACCTGCGGGCATGAACGCATCACCCCCGAGCAACGGGGAGTCAGTACGGATAATGTACTGAGTATGAAAGGCGTTAGAACAATCATGTATATATAAGAATCATGAATAAAATTTGAACTCATAAGCTGAAATAACTGTCTGCATTTACTTGTACGAACTAGTATCTGTATGTATCTGTATAAATCTGTATAACTGACAATGCCTCTGTGGGCGCATAAAATGCATGCTCTCAATGGTAATCCTACCAATATACATCAACGTAGGTCATAGTGCTGAGGAATGTTCAGCCCGATAAATATATCGTATAATAATAATGCCGAGGAGCGTACGGCGAGATCCATATCATATAATAATAATGCCGAGGAACGTACGGCCCGATCCGTATATCATCATCAAGGTGCACCAGCTAATCAGGTGGTAATGCGTATATAACACCTACCCATTTTCCATACCCCGTGTACATATAATACTTGCGTATATAACGCCTTCTGGTCACGGGTCAATATACATATATGTGAATGAATGTAATGCATGAATAACAGTATACATAAAACTGGACCTATGAACAGAAGGAGCAATCATAAACGGGGTACATCAACATCAAAGACTGAAGTACTCCTAATGCTTCTAAGAGTAGAGTAATATGGAAGCTCGCTTGCTCATTTTTTGGTTCATATCATAAGGATCATGCCAAAATGAAAGAAGGGGTAGCCTTAGCATACCTTGAAGTATCCCCAATCGTCCAATTTCTACCTCTCGAACTTCTAAGTGTACAATCAAGATAACGTAAGCCTTAATCAGACAATTTACCTCGCTTACTAATCATTTTAAATACGAATAGAGCTTGACAAATTATGGGCAACGTTTCCCTTGTAAGCTTAACAACCTTTCAATTTCTAATTCAATCCAACATCAACAACAACAGTAACAACACTCATATATAAATATATACTATAATTTATCCCCAATCAACCCTTAAAATAGCCTCAAATCACTACCTTAACCTTCATCACCAATACCCTCTCTTCGCTTAAAACCACTAAAACTCTCGGTAATCAACCTAAATATAAGGGTACAAATTATTTACATACCTTGAGGGGTCTAAGATTCTAAATATCAACTTCAACTCCAACTCCCTAAGCTTCACAACTTGAAGAAACCCTAGAAACAACCTTCTTCTTGACAAGCACGCGTCCACGGGGCTCAGACCTTACTAAATCTCCACTAATAATGATGGAAAATAGTGGGAGAGAAAATATTAGGGTTTCTCTAATTTGCAATGGAGGAAAATAAGAAATAAGGTCGTGAACCACATATTTATACTTGGAAATGAAAAAGCTCCAGCGGTTCGGTTCGATGGACGGGTCGACAAACCATCGACTTTCTCGTTGACCTGCACCTGCAGATTTCCAGGCTGCGGAACCCTGTCGACGCCGCACAACGATGGTCCATCGACCATGTCGACGACCCGTCGATGATAACTGGTGTCTGTAGAATTTCTCAGGTTCAGTTCAGATCGCATCGATTCGATCCGTTCAACTTCTAACTCTGTAAATTGCCAGGAATACCTGTTGGTACCTTTGCGAACGGGGTAAGGCACTTTCTATCTCCAAAACTCAGACACGAGTCTCAATTCCAAGGGCATACCCGACTATGAAACCATAGGTTCTACTACGACGAGAACAAGGGGCGTAACACTTCCAATGCAGTTATCACAGGTAATATCTCAGTCTGTCACTTGGCAGCTTTAGTTTTATTAAACCCGAATTCTACTTTCTCTTATGTGTCTACATATTTCTCTATACGTTTGGATATTAGTTGTGATCTACTTGATGGGCCTATTCATGTATCCACTCCAATTGGAGATTCTGTTATGGTAGATTGAGTCTATCAGTCTTGTACGGTTACATTTATGAGGTACGGTACATGGGTAGACTTGGTGATTCTTGATATTGTAGATTTTGGTGTTATCTTGGGTATGAGTTGGTTGTCTCTGTATCATGCGATCTTGAACTTTCATGCTAAGACAATCACACTAGCTTTGTCGGGTATTCCTAGACTTGAGTGGAAGGGTACTCCTAGTCCCTCCACGAAGAAGATTATTTCATTCCTACGAGCCAGGACGTTAGTGGATAAAGGATGTTGGCCTACTTGGCCCATATTCGTGATACTAGTGCTGACACACTGCAACTTGAGTTTGTTCGTACTGTGAGCGAGTTCGTAGAGGTGTTTCCTACGGACTTGCCGGGTATGCCACAAGATCGTGATATAGATTTCTGTATTGATTTGGAGCCGAGGACTCATTCTATTTCTATTCTGCCATATCGGATGGCACCGACTAAGTTGAGAGAATTAAAGGAATAGTTACAGGATCTTCTTAGCAAGGGATACATTAGACCGAGTGTCTTCCCTTGGGGCACTCATGTGCTTTTTGGGAAGAAGAAGGATAGGTTGATGCAGATATGCATTGATTGCCGCCAGTTGAATAAGTCACCATTCAAAATAAGTATCCTATTCCCCGCATTGATGATCTATTTGACAAGCTTCAGGGAGCTTCTGTGTTTTCCAAGATGGATTTGAGGTCGGGCTATCACCAGTTGAAGATTAGGGCCGAAGATATTCCCAAGACGTCCTTTAGGACTTGTTATGGTCATTACGAGTTCCTTGTTATGTCATTTGGGCTTACCAATGGCCTAGACCTGATGGATGGCATTTTTAAGCCATACTTAGAATCTTTTGTTAGGGTTTTCATTGATGATATTTTGGTGTATTCGCACAACAAGAAAGATGATGAGAAGCATTTAAGGATTGTACTTGGATTGTTGAAAGAAAATGAGCTTTATACTAAGTTTCCTAAGTGTGAGTTTCAAATCGATTTAGTAGCATTCTTGGGCATGTTGTGTCTAAGGACGGGATTATGGTAGATCCCAAGAAGGTCGAGGTAGTTTGGGATTAGGCTAGGCCCACTTCATTGACTAAGATATAGAGCTTTGTCAGTGTCACCAGTTATTACTGTCAGTTTGTGAAGGTATTTGCTTCGATACCTTCCCATTTGACTCGTCTTACTTAGAAGAATGTGTTTTTATAGTGGTCCGATAAGTGTGAAGAGAGCTTTCAAAAACTCTAGAGCTTGTTGACTTCAGCTCCTATTGTATCTCTACCAGTTGAGGAGAAGGATTTCACCGTGTATTGTGATGCTTGGCGTATAGGTTTGGGTTGTGTTCTGATACAGGATGTTAAGGTTATTGCCTATGCTTCGAGGAAATTGAAGGTTCATGAGAAGAACTACCCACCCATTCCTTGGAGTTGGCGGCGGTAGTTTTTGCGTTAAAAATTTGGAGGCAGTACTTGTATGGGGTCCATTTTGAGGTTTTCCCGAATCACCGTATCCTTCAGCACGTGTTCAATCAGAGGAATTTGAACTCCAGACAACACAGATGGATGGAGTTGCTTAAGGACTATGACTTGACCATGTTGTATCATCAGGACAAGGCCAATGTGATGGTTGATGCCTTTGGCCGAAAGGCAGTGAGTATAGGTATTTTGTCGTGATTGGTCTATGAGGAGAGGCTTTTGGCTAGGGATGTTCAGACTTTGGCAAATGGGTAGGTAAGACTTGATATTTCAGATTCAGGTAGATTATTGGCTTGTGTTGAGGCGAGGTCATCGCTTTTGGATCAGATTAAGGCAAAACAGTTTTAGGATGGTAAGCTGTGCAAAATTCGTGATAAAGTGTTGGGTGGAGAGGCCAAGGAGGCAATTATGGATAGTAAGGGAATTTTGAGGATTAAGGGTCATGTTTTTGTCCCACGGGTTGGTGGCTTGATCAAGTTTATTTTAGAGGAGGCTCACAGTTCCAGATATTCTATTAATCCTGGTACTACTAAGATGTATCGTGATTTGAGACATCACTATTGGTTGGGAAAGAAAAAGCGTGATATTGTTGAGTTTGCTTCTCAGTTTTTGAACTGCCAGCAGGTTAAGTATGAGCACCAGAGACCGAGGGTTATGCTTCAGAGGATGCCCATTCCTGAGTTGAAGTGGGAGAGGATAGCTATGGATTTTGTTGTTGGTCTTCCAAAGGCCTTGGGCAAGTTTGATTCAATTTGGGTTATTGTTGATAGGTTGGCTAAGTCTACGCATTTCATTCCAGTTTAGATGACCTACAATGCAGAGAAGTTGTCCAAGATCTATATCCGTGAGATTATTGGAATGACCATTTCCTTTATCTCAGACAGAGGCACTCAGTTTACGTCCCATTCTGGAGGATTTTACAGACCGAGATGGGGACTCAATTTGATCTTAGTACAGCCTTTCACCCTCAGACAGATAGTCAGTCTGAGCAGACGATTCGGGTTTTAGAAGATATGCTCCGAGCTTGTCTGATCAACTTTAGTGGTCATTGGGACTAGTTCTTACCCTTGGCAGAGTTTGTGTACAACAACATCTATCATTCCAGCATCGACATGGCTCTATTCGAGGCTTTATATGGGAGGAGGTGCTGATCTTCAATTGGCTAGTTTGATGCTTTTGAGGTGAGACCTTGCGGTACCGATCTTTGGAGGGAGTCGTTGGATAAGGTGAAAGTGATTCAGGAGAAGCTTCTTGTGGCTTAGAGTAGGTAGAAGGAGTATGCGGACCGAAATGTCTGAGATCTAGAGTTCATGGTTGGGGAGCATGTTCTGTTGAAGGTTTCACCCATGAAGGGTGTGATGCGAGTTAGGAAGAAGGGCAAGCTTAGCCCTAGGTTCATTGGTCTATTTGAGGTCCTTCGTCGTATGGGAGAGGTAGCTTATAAGTTTGAATTACCTCCAGGTTTTTTGTGTGTTCACCCGATGTTTCATGTGTTTATGCTAAAGAAATATCATTCGGACGATTCTAACACTATTTAGCGGGATTTGGTTCAAGTGGGTCAGAATTTTTCTTTTGTGGAGGAGTCGATCGCCATCTCGGATAGAGAGGATCGAAAGTTGAGGTTAAAAGAAATAGCTTTAGTGAAAGTTCAGTGGAAGCACCGTCCAGTCAAGGAGGCTACTTGGGAGACTGAGTCTGATATGCGTAGTAAATATCCCCAACTTTTTTCCCAGTCAAGTACCTTTCTTTCATTTGACTCCTTGTTTGTTTGAGGACGAACGGTTGTTTAATTGGTATGTGATGTAACAATTCGTTGGGTCGTAAACAGATCGTTATGCATATTTTGACCATATTACCCCCCGTTCATTCATTTCCCTCCTAGTGAAATTTGAAAGAAATTGAACCCTTGAGTGAAAGCATTTGACCAATCGTTGACTTTTGGAAAAACGGGCCTTTTTCCAAATTTTATCGACACCGTGAGGTTTGGGGGGTCATTTAGAACTTAGTGGGGGTGCATGGTTTGGTTCCTGAGGCTTTCGGGTGCATTTGGATACTTGGTTAAAAAATTGATTTTAGCCGTTTGGGGGTTGACCGAGTCAAAGTGACCTCCGTTTGGGGGTTGATCGAGTCAAAGTGACCACTGTTGGGAGTTTTGATGTCACATAAACTTGATTTTTACTTGCGTTTGTATGTTTAGTTTGAATCCGAGAGGTCTCGAATGGATGTCGGGCTTTTGCATTGATACTTGGTGAAACCAAAAAATTGTTCGTTTCTAGTGTCTCGCCTCAGCTGAGGGTATTTATCCCTGCGGGTCCGTCAAAGCTTTACTTGGCCCATAGGAGTGAAAGGGTGATCATTTAGTGAATTTCTCCCCAGCGGATGAGTATCTGCTGAGGCGGGATCGCAGAAGCCGGAGTTGGTTTGCCCCCAGCGAAGATGGCTGAACCAGAAACCTTGTTTTTATTCCCAACTTTGAATCATTGGTTCCATTCACCAAAAACCTAAGTCTAAAGAGCTTTGAGAGAGATTTCTAGAGGACATTTACTGGAATCATCTTAGGGTAAGTTCTTGGACCTTAATCTTGTAATTTATCCTTCATTACTTAGTTTCCATGGTAATATATGGTTAGTGAGGGTGATGGGTTATGGAAACCTAGGTTATTGATCATTTAATCCCTCTAATCTAATTGGATATTGTTGTTCTTATTGTTGATTCGTATCATCTAAATTGTGGATTTATAGGTTCTAGGTTTGAATCTCCTTTGCCTTCTAGAATTAATTCATGAATTTAGGGTTCTTACTAATTGTTTTTTTTTTTGGCATAATTGATGAAATTGAGGGACCACTTGTGGTTAGAATTTCATGAAATTAAGGATAATGACTAATTGGACTATGGGTAGTGTAATTTTCCACTTAATTTTCAATTTTGCCTTCATGATTTGATAGGGGTATTTTGGATATTTTGAGTACTTTTCCTCCCGTTTCCTTTTCTGATTAGTTGACTTTATTGTGATCATTTACTTTTTTAGCATTGATATTATTAGACTTCGATCGTTCTAAAGAGATTCGGAAAGGGAAGGCTCAAGTGGAATACTACGTGGCTCCTGCTTGGCATTGAGGTAGGCTATGACTTACTTTAGTTAGACTTTGATTAGTGAAACGTATGTATGCATAGAATTAACAGGAGAAATCATGATTAGGTCTTCAGACATGATGTTGGGATGGAAATACTCTTAGGTTGGTATGACTTCTGGTTATGTGGGCTTGTCGCCATTATTTTACGCATTGTCACTTATGTTGTACTTGTTGTGATTGGAAGCGAGGTAATATGATATACACTTTGGTGATTTAAACTAGATTTTTGATTCTATTTCCATGGTTGATGTGATATA
This sequence comes from Lycium barbarum, assembly GCF_019175385.1. Taxonomy (NCBI): domain Eukaryota; kingdom Viridiplantae; phylum Streptophyta; class Magnoliopsida; order Solanales; family Solanaceae; genus Lycium; species Lycium barbarum. The sequence goes on from NC_083348.1 coordinate 31,575,796, forward strand.
TATAAGCCATGATGTGGCTTGTAGTGTTGTGACTTCCATTGAATGTTCATTGGCATTGACTGCATTGAATCAGCATTATTACATTCATTCACTCATAAATGATGGAAATGGTTCAGAAATGATCGATGAAAAAGACTTATGGCAACTATGAAAGAAAATTTGACACTTTTAATGAAAGTATGATATGAACCTGTAATCCGAGGTCTTTTCTGGAGATGAAGGTGCGTGAATCCGTGATCCGAGGTCTGTTTAGGAGCCGAAGGTATATGGGCTCGTAATCCAAGGTCTATTCTGGAGAGAGTGGTACAGGGACGCCATGGGTCCCCCGCTGGTCATGACTACCGAGACATCGAGATTTTGTCCGGAGCATGTGTGTACAAGTTGAGTACTTGCCATTGCTTTACATTAATATCTATCTCTTTGCATTGTATATATCATCATCTCATTTTATATCTATGTTCGGATTTGTTGGTTGTGCTTGTGTTGTGGCTATTCTGAGGAATTGTGAAAGACTTAGCAGCCTTGTGTTTAGGTGTTTCACCATAAGCTATGATTCGGTTGTTAAACGTTTGCGACTTGAGTGGATAATTGTACCTGTCTAATTATCTTGTTTGATTCTGTGTTTATATGTGTAAGCTAATCTTAGTCAGCTTATGGTGCTTACTAGTACGTGCGTGTACTGATACTGCTTTGCTGCACTTCTTCTGAGTGCAGGTTGGGAGGCAGGTCCTTCTTCCGAACCTCGATTCTAGCCTTGAGGCTACAACTATCAAGATCCAGGGTGAGCTACCTTCCTGCCATGCAGCCCTGGAGATTCCTCCCTTACTTGTCTGTCTTTACTCGTTTAGACAGTTTCACTATATTTCAGACATTTGCATTATTCTAGACATGTTGGTTACCGTTCTTGTACGGTGACTTCATATTCTGAGGTTGCATTATGACTAGTTTCTTCCGCACTTATTATTATCTATGGTATTGACTTAGACTTATTATTATTGATCGTGTTATCTAAATCATTTTTGTAATTTTATTAAGTAATTAAATTGGGGATGGTTCGCCCACCAGGGGGGTTAGTGTGGGTGCCATCACGACGGTATTCGGGTCGTGACACTTGGATTTCAAAATTTTCTTGATGTGTCCAAGACATTATTTTCAAGGTTGTGGGGAAATTTTAGAACAAAACTTATTATGTGGAGTTCCTTCAAGGCTAACAAATACTACAAGAAGTTAAGTCCAATTATACTCTCATAAAAATAAAGGTCTCATGTGCGGAAGAAAATGCTAGAGATAAGGGATATGATTGAACATGAAATATGGTGGAAACCTGAGATGGGATCTCTATAATTTTAATCTGACAATTGGAATGGATTCGGTGCAAAATATCATGTACTCGCTCATGCATTTTGGTTCAATGAAGATATTAGGAACTGATAAGTCTAAGTGCATTTGTGCTTTGATGATTGTCAAACTATTTCATAACCAGATAGAGACCTAGTCTGCAACCTGCTCTCTGTGCACCTTGCACCGGTCAGTAGGGAACAACTATAAAGCTGAGCCACTTGTTGCACACAAGTACAACTATGAGTTTGCATGCTTTAGGTCAAAGTGAATGAGTGGTCTCTATCTATCCCACATGCTCCCACTATATATACAACATGTTGGCAATATACTGAGTAGACTTGATTAACCTAATCCAAATTGTGCAAAATCTTTCGACACAAGTTTCTCAAGATCTCTCAAGAACAAAGCCATCTACAGGCTGAAAAACCTAATCTTTTTTTTAAGCAAAGCCACCAGAAAGGCGGAAATTTATTGATAAAGAAAATATGTACATATCAATCCAAAAGTGATTGATCAAATAAATAAAAACAACAGAAAGGAAAATCAACAAGTGGAAAATGGAAATAAAGATTTTACTTTAAAACAGACTATTAACAACTATTGATCCAAGGGCCTTGACTTGATAACATCTATCACACCTTCAAAGTCTCACATGTGGCATGTTTCAAATCAGTTGAGTCATTCTTCAGGCCACTTAAATATAGTTGTGATCTTCTGTACAAACCAGCATCTGTATGGAAGCAAAAACCACTCTCAACATTGAACAATTGTCAAAAGAGCATGAATTCTAGCCTGGACATGTGTAGCATCCATATCAAGAAATGACACCTTAGTATAGTTACTGTATCTGTCCATGCTAGTTCAGACAGCATTTGAATATGACTTTTCTACATATCTTGCTTATCAGCCTGGTGATCTTTCAAAAGCTGTACTTTTCTTTCAATGTTCAAACTGTCCGGCTTAATCCTTTGCATGAACCAGGTCTCTATGATACTTGATCCATAATTATAACAGTCTGCTGCTTAGATCATGAGCATCACACCAGTTATATTAAGGAATGAGCATGCCAAGCACACTGATACCACCCTAATACAGATGCTGCAAATACTCACAATCAGTTGGCAAACTGTACTCGGTAATAGTTACAGTTCTGTTGTCAATCTGGTGCGTTGTCTTGAAGGGTTCTTATTCTCAAGTTTGGAATTCCTCTCTTCTCCATATTCAGAATCCTCTTAGCTTGACTTGGCAATTCCTGAAAATTATGAAACTGAACTAAACCTGCAAAAACAAAAACCATGTAAGTTAAAAATTCTGCAAGCCCATTTCCTTCTCTATGTATATGCTCCACAGATACTCTTTGATCATCCATCATCCTTTTGATATCATCCACCAACATTGAAATACTCCAAGGGACCTTCCATTCAGCATTTAAAATCTTCTTCATGGTCATGGAATCAGTCTCTATGATCAATGGAAAAAACTGCTTTTCCACACAGTATCTCAGTCCCATTCTAATAGCCTCAGCCACAATATTTGTTCCATCTGTCAAAATTTTAGCAGCTGCATACACCAAATTTACCTCTTCATTTCTTATACAAAAAGAAGCAGAACTTGGTCCTGGATTTCCTTTAGCAGCTCCATCAGTATTACACTTATAAACTCCAGATGCAGGTCTCCTCTATTTAATAATTCTGCATATAACAGTAGGCTTATATCCTTCAAAGAACTGAACAATCTGACGCCATACAGTTGGAATAACCAGCCCAAGAAACTGAACTTTACATAACATATGAATGTTCATATTTATGTCATATAGCACTCTATTCAGATTCATAGTACCACCATGAAGCCTATTTCTTCTCCACTTCCATATTTGCCACACAATAAAAGCAGGCACTGCTTTGTATATGGTCTTCATTTTGAAATGGCATTTTGCTTCCCACCAACTTCTTATAGCATGTTTGACCTGAACACAATTCATGATCAATCCAGCCCCCATATTGAAGTATCTCCATACCTTTGTAGCCAAATATCCACACAGAAACAGATGGTTTATAGTCTCCATCTGAGCATTATGACAGCAGCAACACTTTGAAACTAAGGGAATGCCAATACTTGCCACCACTTCATCAATTGGGACCTTAAATTTCCACAATCTCCACATGAAGAATGAAAATTTTAAAAGGCACACCTTTGATCCACATATTCTGAAATGGCACTGTTACATTAGCTTTTTGTCTCAGTAACTGCCATGCACTACTTACTGTAAACCTTCTTGTACTTGTCATCATCCACCAAGGTCTATCCCATTCATTTGATGCATATTTAATGTCAATTTCTTGTATTATATGCTGCACAATATCTTCAGGAAACAGCTGCATGAGTTTGTTGATATTCCATCCTCCATCTGTCATAAGTTCAGAAACATCTTCAGCATGCTCATTGATTTTCCAGGACTAGGGAACCACATAGCTAAGAACACCTAGCTTAGTCCAATTGTCAAACCAAATGTTTGAACTTCCAATATTTGGCTCCCACCAGATTTCCTATTCTATACTGTCCCTTGCTTCTAACATCATCTTCCAGACTTGTGACACTCCCTTCTATTAAACCACCTGAGGAATTTGTTTTTTGTAGTACTTATTCCACATGAAATTAGCCCAGAGAGAACTAGTGGTTCTAAACTTCCACCAGAGTTTAGCACATAAAGCTTAGGATATGTCATAGATAGACCTGAAACCCAAACCTCCTTCATGTTTAGGAATGCACATGTTAAGCCAAGCTGCCCAGTGTCTGCATCATCCTTCCTTCTTATTACTCAAAAACAACCTGGCAAAGATCCTGTGTAATTCCTTTATAACACATTTAGGAGGCCTTATAGCAGATAAAACATGAATTGGGATACTTTGAAGGACACTTGTTGTCACACCCCAATTCCACTAGGGTGTGATGGGCACCCGACCCCATATCCGGAGCCGAGCGAACCCACAGATTCTTATTACACACATAATTTCTTCAGATGCTGAAAATCAGATAAAAGTAAAATACATATTAAGCTTTCGAAATCCATCTTTTATCGTTCTCAATTTTTAGGCAAAGTCCGTAATTATATAAAATTTACTACATAACACAGAATGACATATCGGCTGATGGAGCCGCTTACAGACTGATAACCAATACCCACGACTCTGTCTGCAAAGTCTCTAACATAAATCCAGAATTCATAACATGCATATACAAACTCTAACTCGGCAACACTCCGGGAGCAAATGGAGCCTGCCAACTCTGCTGGAACATCTTCTGTAATAACTTTAACTCATCTGGGTGTACCTGCGCGGCATGAAACGCAGCCCCCGAAGAAGAGGGGTCAGTACGAAAAATGTACTGAGTATGTAAAGCATGGAATACAGAAAACTAAACCATAATCGAAACAGACAGTACAAACAGTAAGTACACTATCCAAAGTAGCAACAATTATTTTTCGAACGCAGATCATATGTCAGAAAAAAAGGGTACCGATCGAGAGTACTAGAAGGTTTGTTTTCCACACGCAGAGCATATATGCCGAAGTCATATGTCAGAAGAAGTACGGGTCCGAAATGTCAGAATGTTGACTTTCCAGACACAGATCATGTATATCAATATCATAGGTCAGAAGAAGTACAGAGGGTACAGAATGCCAGAGAACTTACTTTCCAGACACAAATCGTATATTGTATGTGTGCGTATAATAGATCCCGGCCCTTCCGTGAGGGACGCGGTGGACAGAATCGTCAGATGTCAAAGCCAGATATCATATGCACATGTAACAGATCCCGGCCCTTCAATAAGGGACGCGGTGAACAGAAATATCAATGCATGTCAGAACATATGCCATATCCGGCCCCATTATGGGACACAGTGAACAAAACGTGGTCGCCACCCCGTCACTGGCACCACAACACAGCATACTCCAGAGTAAGGAATAGCTCCGTAACATATCATATCGTATCATAATGTGCACATATCAAACATATCAGATGGCCATATCATATCATATCATCATACATCAGAATGTGTGTACATGGCACAACATACTCCACAACCCATGTACACGTATACCTGCCCCCTCACATCGAGGCACGGCGAACAATGCAGTGGAATACGCGTGATAACATATCCTGGCCCGGGCTCAGTGAAGGAAGCATTGAGGCATCCACGAGTGGAGTAGTGAGAAACTATATGCATCATAAAACATTCGAAAAGGCTCGACAAAGTAATCCGAACGATAGGTCATAAAAAGAAATCAGACGATAGTCATAGTACATACCTTTCGGATGTTACGACGGATTATGTCAAAGTAACAATGCTGAGATTATTTGTACATATCAAAATATCATAGAATTCAATAGAATAGTTAAAACAATTATCGCTTAGTAGTCAGGGACTCGATAGCATAATTCAGATGTCAAATCATATACATAAGGAATTGAGCAATAGTCATAATATATGTCTTTCAGATGTAACAATGGTTTATGTCAAATAGGCTTTCAGAAATCGTCTTCATATTTCAAAATACGTTATGGGGCTTACGAAATAATTCAAAACAACCGTCGTATAGTAGCAAAAAGAGTAGCCAAAAGTTTCCTTCAGATTCTACTTCAAAATAAGTCAAACGGAACAAATAAGAAAAATCCGGGAATAGTGGGCCCACCTCGGGTTAAGTGAGGTGGCGCACATAATTTACGTATGTTATACTTCATAGCATTACTCGTGAGAGTTCTAAGGTAATCGGGTCCTATTTGTGCAAGTTCTAGACATTTAGGCACCGTTTCTAACTATTCATAACATATTCAATTCAATTCTACTAAATGAAAAAGGGGAAAATTCGAACGTAGATTCCAAAGAGTAGAGTTGTCCCCGAGGTCCGAATTCAATCCTATTACATCTAGGACATGCCAAGAGAAGAATAGGTAAAGCTTTACATACCTTATTCGCTCCTTACGCCTCTCCAAATTCAAATCCCGTTTCGTCCAAAATCTACATTTGGTCACATTTACCAAATATTAATCATAAGGCTTAAAGAATTCAATCTTAACCAATACTTGTCTACAGAAATTTGGGCAGCATCTCCCCTATACATACAACATCCTCGAGATTTAACTCGGCTCAAATATCAACAACCATACCAACAATAATACCAATAATCATCAACAATCGATTAAAAACGCATTCTAACATACCAGTGCTGCTGAAATGCTGTTTCTGCGTCGACAGTTCAGTTTGTAACGTCTATAATTTTCTACACCGATGTCCTATCAATGAACGGTTTGTTGCATCAAAAACTAGACTCGATGAACTTCATTTTAGGCTTTTAAAACACCTTAAAACATCACATATACTATGAGATATGCGCCTCCAAATTTGAATAAAATTTCGCCCAACATTTTTTTCAAATTTTCGTCGAACTTATTTTCTTCAATTTGCTCGATCTCGAAATATTCCGAATCTCTCCATTGCTACGGTAAGGTACCTGTCATATTTATGCTCTGAAAACGCGGGGTATAACATCCTCCCCCCCTTTAAGAACATTCGCCCTCGAATGTTGAGGTAGAGTTCGCTCCGAGGTGGATATCAATGTTTTTACCCGATCACCAATCTGGGACTCTAAGTGTCGACGCCGATTATCTGCATACGACTTCTGTCGACTCTGGGATGCTAATAACCTTTCCTAAATGAGCTTTACCTCATTATCTGCTTGCTGAATCATATTTGGGCCAATTAACTTAGTTCCGCCAACATCGAACCAGCCAATCGGTGCCCTGCATTTCCTGCCATACAGAGCCTCATATGGTGCCACCTGAACGCTAAAATGGTAGCCATTATTATAAGAAAACTCAACAAGTGACAAATGATCATTCCAGCTACCTCTGAAGTCAATAACACAGGCCCACAACATATCTTTTAGCGTCTGAATAGTACGCCCGGCCTATCCGTCAGTCTGAGGATGAAATGTTGTACTAAGACTTACCTGGGTCCCCAATCCCTCCTAAAATGATCTCTAGATTTTAGCTGTAAACTGGGCGCCTCTGTCGGCTATAATAGATGTGGGAACTCCGTGAAGTCTTACTATCTCCTTGATGTATAACTTTGCACAGTCCTTAGCTGAATAAGTAGTCCTGGCTGAGAGAAAATGGGATGATTTTGCCAGCCTATCTACAATAACCCATCCGGAATCATACTTCTGTGGAGTGCGAGGTAAGCATGTATTGAGGTCCATATTCTGGAATCTTTAGCCTTATACATTACTTCTTGACTTCTTCAAAAGAGTTTAACTGTCACTCTGTTTCTTAGCTCTTAACCTCTATCCTTGGAGTTAGTTACATGAAATTCCCCCATATAATAACTTTGCATATTCATTCTGTGCTTTAACTATCATCCGCTAGTGTAATTCTGACACATTTTGATTTGACATGCAAGTTCACTATCATCGGTAACCAACTTGTCCTGACCGTCTCACTTAAACTATTTTATAGTTCTCTTAACGCAACTTGTAACTCTCCAGGCACCTTATCTCGTGTCATTCCCTTATCTCAAATTCAAACTCTTCCGTTGCCCCTTTTTGCTCAGGTTTTGCTCTTACTTCCCTGTCACACATTATGTTACAACCTTTATAAAAATATGCAGATGTGCTCAATCTAGCCGAGAAGTACCTTAGCGTCGTTTCACTAGTCTTTATGCTTTACCTTTTTCTTAATGTATCAAAAATATCACAACCACATTGCTCTTACTGAATCCTTACTCTTCTTATCAAATACTCACTCACTTGGTCTTACGCTTAATATACAAATATTCGTAGGTTGCGTAAATATCCTTGTACAACTTGTATAAAGTATACTTAACCTTAGCCTTAGTCTTTGCTTCTTCTGGTCCATTCCGCTTACGTAGCTTATTCGTACTAATCCTAGCTCGTAGCCTATCTTTTCATACTCGTCTTCCTTCCCTGGTTACTTAAAAGTCGCCATATCATTAGTGAACAACTCTATTTATAAACATCTTGGCCTTCATTCCAGTATAGCCCCGCTAACCTATGTAATATCTCTTAAGTTATTCAGTACCATTCTCTTGTCGTACTCTTTTTCTTTATACACATCCATTTCTAACGTTATGTCATTCCGGATCTTCACAAAACTTCTTAACACTACCATAGTTACCATCTTGACTCCTATCTATTTATGTCTATATTGTCATTTTGGCCAATATTTCCATACCCTTTCATCCAGTACTTGTTACTTCGCCCGTCGTCTCTCTTGGAGGCTTTACATACTCATGTTTCTTACTTTTCACTTTGTCCGACATTCAATATCCTTACCTTCCATTTACTCACCTTCTTCCTTTTTCAGATATCATTATATTATAATCCTTCAATCTTAACCTATAGAGAGAATAACATCAGCCTACCTTATGACATTTGTGCCGTTTATTCTTGTTGTCACTTGAACTTCGGTACCCTTACTTGGTTAACGCCTTCTTTGCCGTAGCGCTGGTTGCTGGGACGCACATGTCCACCGATACAAGCACATGTGGGATATCCTACGCATTCATATATACATATATATAATTATCATCAACTAACTCACAAAATACTCCCAAACGCTATTCAAGCCTATCCTAATTCCAAAGTCGTGATGCGCTTTCCGTCTCTTCTATAGTCTAGCCTGTCACGTGCTATGTAGTTTTTTTATAGTCTCCAACCATCCCATATACCCTAATTTCACTCAGGCTATTCTAGCTTTTCATTTGTCTCTTATGTCAGAATATATAGAATTCTTGCATACTTCCCAGGGGGGTCACCCATCCTCCCACCTTGGCACGCTTAACCTCGAAGCCTTGGTGGAATTCGATGCCTTAGTGCTTATATAATCGGGTCCACTTCCTCGTATATCCTTTACTACATAATCTAGAGCAAGTCAAGATTTTACAGATTCCGAGGCATGTTCGTAACACGTCCTTTCTTTTACAATTACCATTTTACCCTTTTTGATCTTCGATAGTCACCTTTACAAATTCTTATCATTCGAAATCTGTACGCAGCAAATACCAACAATACCTTACAGAGCATATGGCTACATATTACATTCTAGCCATCTAGAACTTTCTTCTTTCGGGTAGCTGAACAAATATATCCAGACTTACCTTTATAATCGATCTTCTCGGTCTTTACGTGAACCCTTATTCCGTATCATGGGTTTCCTAACCCACCATACCAAGTTAGTATCCTTGTCCTTCCCAAGTCATATCTTTTCTGTTATTGTTTCGTCACAAGGCTTTATCGTTCTTTTTCTTACTTCATATTCCTTGTCGCAGTCACTATTTCCTTAGTCCCATTTTTTTTTTTTTTTTTTTTGTGAAATTGGTTCTCGAACCTCACACATTCCTATTTTGCTCCAAATGACCGCTTCTTATCTTTTTCATATGCCTATCTTCGAATTCTTATTCAAATAATCTCGTACCTTGCCAATAATTTCTCTCGAGCTTCCCTTACCAGGATTTCTTACTCTTTTTTTTTTGACATTTTGCATGTCATCCCTTACCTTCTCCCGTCGTATGTAAAGCTCATATAAGGAATTTTATTTTCCTATAACTCAGCTCTATCGCAAGATCTAAGATAGCAAGAAGGTCAACAATTCCTAGATGCCCCGTAGCCTCCTATTTATAAATGTGGCGCGCTTCACACCATAAACAGGACTCTACCGGACACGACTTTGCAGACGACCCCAAGGACAGACCTGCTCTGATACCACTTTGTCACACCCCAATTCCACTAGGGTATGATGGGCACCCGACCCCATATCCGGAGCCGAGCGAACCCACAGCTTCTTATTACACACATAATTTCTTCAGATGCTGAAAATCAGATAAAAGTAAAATACATATTAAGCTTTCGAAATCCATCTTTTATCGTTCTCAATTTTTAGGCAAAGTCCGTAATTATATAAAATTTACTACATAACACAGAATGACATATCGGCTGATGGAGCCGCTTACAGACTGATAACCAATACCCACGACTCTGTCTGCAAAGTCTCTAACATAAATCCAGAATTCATAACATGCATATACAAACTCTGACTCGGCAACACTCCGGGAGCAAATGGAGCCTGCCAACTCTGCTGGAACATCTTCTGTAATAACTTTAACTCATCTGGGTGTACCTGCGCGGCATGAAACGCAGCCCCCGAAGAAGAGGGGTCAGTACGAAAAATGTACTGAGTATGTAAAGCATGGAATACAGAAAACTAAACCATAATCGAAACAGACAGTACAAACATATTCGGCCCCATTATGGGACACGGTGAACAAAACGTGGTCGCCACCCCGTCACTGGCACCACAACACAGCATACTCCAGAGTAGGGAATAGCTTCATAACATATCATATCGTATCATAATGTGCACATATCAAACATATCAGATGGCCATATCATATCATATCATCATACATCAGAATGTGTGTACATGGCACAACATACTCCACAACCCATGTACACGTATACCTGCCCCCTCACATCGAGGCACAGCGAACAATGCAGTGGAATACGCGTGATAACATATCCTGGCCCGGGCTCAGTGAAGGAAGCATTGAGGCATCCACGAGTGGAGTAGTGAGAAACTATATGCATCATAAAACATTCGAAAAGCCTCGACAAAGTAATCCGAACGATAGGTCATAAAAAGAAATCAGACGATAGTCATAGTACGTACCTTTCGGATGTTACGACGGATTATGTCAAAGTAACAATGCTGAGATTATTTGTACATATCAAAAATCGTAGAATTCAATAGAATAGTTAAAACAATTATCGCTTAGTAGTCAGGGACTCGATAGCATAATTCAGATGTCAAATCATATACATAAGGAATTGAGCAATAGTCATAATATATGTCTTTCAGATGTAACAATGGTTTATGTCAAATAGGCTTTCAGAAATCGTCTTCATATTTCAAAATACGTTATGGGGCTTACGAAATAATTCAAAACAACCGTCCTATAGTAGCAAAAAGAGTAGCCAAAAGTTTCCTTCAGATTCTACTTCAAAATAAGTCAAACGGAACAAATAAGAAAAATCCGGGAATAGTGGGCCCACCTCGGGTTAAATGAGGTGGCGCACATAATTTACGTATGTTATACTTCATAGCATTACTCGTGAGAGTTCTAAGGTAATCGGGTCCTATTTGTGCAAGTTCTAGACATTTAGGCACCTTTTCTAACTATTCATAACATATTCAATTCAATTCTACTGAATGAAAAAGGGGAAAATTCGAACGTAGATTCCAAAGAGTAGAGTTGTCCCCGAGGTCCGAATTCAATCCTATTACATCTAGGACATGCCAAGAGAAGAATAGGTAAAGCTTTACATACCTTATTCGCTCCTTACGCCTCTCCAAATTCAAATCCCGTTTCGTCCAAAATCTACATTTGGTCACATTTACCAAATATTAATCATAAGGCTTAAAGAATTCAATCTTAACCAATACTTGTCTACAAAAATTTGGGCAGCATCTCCCCTATACATACAACATCCCCGAGATTTAACTCGGCTCAAATATCAACAACCATACCAACAATAATACCAATAATCATCAACAATCGATTAAAAACGCATTCTAACATAAATAGTCTTCTTTTCCAAATAATGCAACAACTTCCAATCCAACTTACACTTTCAAATCAATATCAATATTTCCATATTCATACACTAATTTAAGATCATTCAAACATAGGCCAAGAATATTCCAAGCCATATATTAACAACATTATTCATACAATTATAAGAAACCATACTAATGTCACATTAACTTCTTCAACAATCCCACAACAACTATAAATTAATTTCAAGTCATCAAACCTTCATTCTCTTCATGAAATCTACAACAACAACAATCAAACTACTAAATAAAATTCAATTCATCACATCCTACCATCATCACTCTTATTCGGCCATAGCATACACATTCCTATTTCATGAATTTCATACATTTCCACATACTACAGGATGATTATATACATATTTTACCCAAAATTTTCTTCAAACCTCAATCCATAATTCAACAACCACAACACAACAAAATATAACCTTTATTCTAGCAATTATTTCTTAATCCATGTTGATAAAGAAAACAAAATTAATGATTCATACCTTGTATTTACCAAAGTAACAAGATCTTAAATTTTCACTAGCTCCAAAGCTCTCCCAACTCCAAAATGAAATCATAATCGCGTCTACGCGTTGCCCGGACTTCGATTGGTATTTCGTAGCTTGAAATTCCTCAAAATCCACTTTTTTTTTTAGGTAAACATGCCCTCTTTTAGTTGCAGATTTTTCTGGAATTTTGGGACATTTTTTTGCTGGAAAATGAATTATTTTCGTCCCTTTAAAGAAAAGGCCAAAGTCGACTGTAGCTACAGTACTATAGCAGTACTGTAGCGGTACTGTAGCAGTACTGCTGAAATGCTGTTTCTGCGTCGACAGTTCAGTTTGTAACGTCTATAATTCTCTACACCGATGTCCTATCAATGAACGGTTTGTTGCATCAAAAACTAGACTCGATGAAATTCATTTTAGGCTTTTAAAACACCTTAAAACATCACATATACTATGAGATATGCGCCTCCAAATTTGACTAAAATTTCGCCCAGCATGTTTTTCAAATTTTCGTCGAACTTATTTTCTTCAATTTGCTCGATCTCGAAATATTCCGAATCTCTCCATTGCTACGGTAAGGTACCTGTCATATTTATGCTCTGAAAACGCGGGGTATAACACTTGTAATCAACACTGCTTTTCCTCCATAAGATAGTAACTTGCCTGTCAAAGTTTGTAACCTGTCTTTGACTTTCTTCAATAATTCAGTATAATCCACTTTTCTTTTCCTAGCATGAGTAATTGGCACTCCAAGATATGTAAAAGGAAATTGTCCTCACACAAATCCTGTTACTGTTGCAACCTGCTGACTTAACCCATGTGATACTTTGCTGAACATATAAAAAGAACTTTTCCTCTTATTTATCAGCTGTCCAGATATTTTCTCATATTCCTGAAGAGTATCCATGATCATCTATAAAGATTGGTTATCTGCTGCAGAAAAAATGATTGTATCATCTGCATATGCCAGATGATTCAACTCAGCACTCCACTTTGGCATCCCATAACCAACAAAACTAGGTTGATCAAACAAAGAGTTTAGTGCCCTTGAAAGAACTTCTGCAGCTATAATGAAAAGAGCGGGAGAGAGTGGATCCCCTTGCTTGACACCCCTTGTAGAATGAAAGAAACCATGTGCCTGGCCATTTAGGAGAACAGAATACCAGTTATTTGCCAACAACCTCCATATAAGGTCAATGAAAAATGGAGAAAATCCCATATTTCCCATCACTTTACAGAGGTACAACCATGAGACCCTATCATATGCTTTTTCCATATCCAACTTAATCACAACATATGCTGGTTTTCCTCTCTTCCTTATATCAGTTACAATTTCTTGTGTCAACAACACATTCTCAATTATATTCCTGCCCTTAACAAAACCAGATTGATTTGGAGAGATCACCCTTGTAAGTAGCTTGTCTAGTCTGTCATGAACTACTCTTGATATGACCTTATTGATAAAGTTTCTAAGACTTATGTCACGACCCAACTAGGGACCGCGACGGGTACCCGGAGCTAGATACCGAGCACCGCTCACTCTACTACTTATTTTACTCATTTAATGATCTTTTGCCAGTTTTACGCATGAAAGTATAGGAAACATAAATTGGTGTCAAACATAAGTACTTTATATACATATGTCTCTCGGCCATCAAAATAATATGTACATAATAATAGCATCTTTTGAGACCACCTGACCCACACTACATATCTACGAGCCTCTACTGTCATAATGAATACATAGACGGAACAAGAATCCGTCGTGCCCAAAATATATATACATATATACAAAAAAGAAATCATAAGCACCTCCGGACAATGGAGTGCTCTCAACAGCTGACAGCTCTTAAGTATCTGGATCAAGCTCGCCTCCCTGTCTACCTGTGGGCATGAACACAGCGTCCAAAGAAGGGACGTCAGCACGAATATTGTACTGAGTATGAAAGGCATGAACAATGAAGAAAGGCATCAATAATATAATGAGAGCATCAATATAAAGCATATGGATCTGACCGATAATCATATATGGAATAATGCACGCTGTCTTACATATACTTATCATCGTAACACGTATGCATCATATGCAAGCTGCCCGCCCATGTCGGAACGGTGTGATAATCAATAATATAAGCCCGCGTCCGGGGTACCATCTCATTCCACCCACTAGTGGTGTTTGCCCACGCCCGAAGGTCGTGGTGTATCCGTATCGCCGCCCACCGAAGCGGTGTCTGCCCGGCCAACTAGGCCCGGTATGCAATGCTCATGCCATGCTTATCATAAAATAATCATAATAATGTACTCATTGTAAAATACTTATCTTATCATAGCACATGCGTAAGGTTTGAGAACAACTTTACTTTATCGGGGTGACGTAAGGTCGTGACCCCCCGATTACTTTATGGAGCAATTACAGACATTCTGCCTCACCTTGAAAGGACTAGTACATAAGGTGAGTGTAGGCAAGGACTAACATCATCATCATCCTAGCATCATCATATCGTATAACTTATCTCATATAGGCATTTAACTTTTTGGAATGTAGGAGCTCATGGAAAGATGGTAATTCGGACTATACGATTCATTCCATTGGAGAGAAAGGACTAGCCTCACATACCTTGCCGTTTAGCTAAGTTGTTGTCCACTTATTTTCCTTCGATACCACGTCGTCACCTTCATGAGAGAATTCGTATGACATTAGTTAATTAACTACAAGAACGGATCGCTAGTTCTAGGAAAATTTGGGTAGTACTTCCTTCGTTTATACTACTTTTGCCATGTTCTATATCTACCCCCAACATTCACAATGCTATTCGCAATATCGCAATCAAAATCATCATTTATGCACCATTAGCAAAATCCACCATTTGCCACCAATTTTCCCATATTTCTCCCTATAGCTCACCTTAGTGCTTTCGTGCATTTACTACTTGTTTCACGTTAAAAACATCATTTATATCGTATTTGTACTCACAACACTTCAACATTCATGATTCGATTCCACTATCATTAATTTATGTCACTATTCACTCAATAATGACCCATTCCTATGTTCTTCTACATTTTAAGTATCTAAGCCTTCCAATACCTTGAATCACGTGGTATAGTCATGAAACATACCTTAAATAATGATTGAACAGGCCTTGAGTTGAAATACTTCACTTAGCCAAAACCCTAGTTCCACCCTTTTTCGGATTTCTTGACTTGGATGATCCTTTGATGTGTTCTTACACTTATTTTCATGAATTTAGTGGTGTTGATCTTGATGTTCCCTTTGATTCTCTTGAATTCTTATGGAGGAAATATTTGGAGAGTTCTAGAGCATTCTTGAGTTGTATGGAAGAAAAATGAAATGAAATGAAGCCTAAGTTCCTTTTAATAATCACAAAACTGATCTTTAATGAAAAATTGTCGGGATGAACAGTGGTCGTAAACCACAGTTTACGGACCGTATTGTGGTTTACGGTCCGTCCTCCATGATCGTTTTTAATCATCCCAGAAACAGAAAGTTTGGCTCAGGGGCATGGCAGTTTACGACCGAGGTTTACGGGCCGTCCTCCAAGTCGTGTTTAGCCATTTCATCACTTGGCAGAAACTTTGAGATTTTTGAAGGCTGGAGGACGATTGCACTATACGGTCCGTAAATCACTTTACGGGCCGTATAGTGCCCTTTACGACCACTGAGCTGAAAAATTTTCGCAACCTTCTTATTTCCAAAAATTCATAATTAGCCATTCCCGACTTAGTAAAACATCATACACTCAAGCCCTTCATTGTTCTACTCATCACACAAGTACGGAAAAATTTCTGAGGTGTAATGTCACGACCCAACCCCGTAGGCCGTGACTAGTGCCCGATCTGGGCACCCAAACCCATCTATCAAAAGCATTCAAATATATAGCAGAAGCCGACAAGGCTATATTCCAAATTTAGATAATTTCCAGAAAAATTTCGGCAGAGTTTCCTTTGTTTTACAGACTATGCAAAATAACCTTGTACACAACAAACACCAACAAAGGCCACACAGGGCTAACCAAGCAACGTATAAACATATGCGGACCGGCCGCCTCGGCATATAGGATCGCCCAAACAACATATACACATAACCATACAGAAAGACCCTAACCCACAAACATGTCCACAGACCTCTAAACAGACCGACAGAATCATATGACGGGACAGGGCCCCGCCGTACCCAAATAGTCAGATATACAGAAATATGTACATGGCAAAAGATGTATGTACCAAAAGTGGACTCCGGATCAAAGAGGAGTACTCCGAAATAGCAGAAAGTGGAGCCTACAGTGGTAGATCACCTGTGTCTGTACCTGCGGGCATGAAACGCAGCCCCCGAGGAAAGGGGGTCAGTACGAAAGATGTACTGAGTATGTAAAGCATAGAGTACAGAAATATGGGCCACAACTGAAAGCAAACAGATACAAAGGGCAGTGCTGAATGATATATCAAAATTTGTATCAAAGCATATATACATAATGCAAATGAAATCATGCAAAGCTCAGGAACGTGGTCACCACTGCGACGCTGGTGCCACACACAGCATAACACCAGAAGGTTCAAATCTCCGTACATCCCCGAGTACACAAATCAGCATAACATATCACCAGCCATATCACAGCATAACTCCAAACGGAACCCGGCCCTATGGCGAGGTCTCGGGAACCGTAACACATCATACGACCGAATTTATCATAGTACGCACGAATCATAACCGGCCCGGGAACCGGTGAACGAAGTCATAATAAGGGCACGAGCGGAGTCGTGAGCAAACAATGCAATTTGTATATCAAAATAGTATTTCAAAACTTGATTACATCATAAGTCATCTCATTAGTCAAAGTAGTCGAATAATTTGTTAGTACGGAAGTTCATTTCACACAGGTGTTCTCAAAGTGGTACGTATGGCTCAAAATATAATTTAGTACATTATAGTAATCAAAACATTCTTTCATAGATGACAATTTCATAACCGAAGATCCCTTATCAAGACTTTTCCAAAAAGAGAGCCTAATAGAACAAATAAGGCATCTCGGGGTTAGCGGGCCCACCTCGGGTCAAGTCGAGGTGGCGAACATAATTTATGAACATTTCGGGTCTATAAGATCATACATAAAGATTTCAAAGTAACCCGATCTCATTTACATAGGTTTCAGACGTTTGGTTGCTTTCTAGCCAAAATAGAGTCATTAGGCTTCAATCGAATTGAATGAATAGTAGCCATTCTATAGATCGGATTTCGAGGAGCGGAAGTGCTCCCGGGGTTCCGATATCAACCTAACATACTAAGACATGCAAAAAGAAGAAGTGGGAAGCTTTACATACCTTATAGACGTCTTATGCTCACCCCAAACTCAAATCCCGTTTCGTCCAGAATCTGCAAATGGTCAAAGTTACCAATTAGAGATTCTAAGGCTTAAGAATTCCCTTAATTTCATTTTTGCCTACCGAAATTTCGGCAGCATTTCCCCTATATATCTAACACCCCCGAGACTTAGCTCGGCTCAATAAACATCAACAACAACAATCCAAACATCACAAACAACATAAACCACAACTAAATCATTCTAACTCCAACATTCATTCTTATCATATAAGTTGACAACTTTCATTCAAACTTCACAATATCAAACTAATGTCCACTTTATTGTATTCATTCACTCATTCAAGATTATTCAAACACATCCCAATTATATTCCGAGCAATATACACAAGTTCGAATGATTCGTCACTTTCCATATTCCATCCGAAACGTCAACAACTGCGACAAACACACTAACTCGCATTGTTTCATTCCAAATTTATTAACAACAACCATAATCCACATTTAAAGTCTTACTTTCAGAATTATATAAGAATATACAAAAATCATATAAATTCCCATAAGAACCCGCAACCATTTTCCAATGTCAATTCAACTCGTTAAACATTCATTTACGCCATAAATGCCACAACGACGCAATTAACAACTTAAACAAAATCAAATTCACCTCCCTTCCACACTATCATGGCTCACGGCCGAACACACCCTCTATGTACACACACGCCATTCACAAACACCACAAAATTCCATAATCTTCATGCCACTTTAATCACTATAACATATATATCCATTCCCTAACATTATAACATAGAAATCTTACCTTTTTCTTGAAATTCCGACTTGCCGCAAACGCCGCTCTTTCGCCAAACTAATTATATCACGTCGGAGAGCGTCTTGCACTTGCTACAAATATGAGAAGAACAAGGTTTTTGGATTAAGATCAAAGCTTGGAAAAGTTTTTTTTGTTGTTGGGAAAAAGGGTTCGGTCGAAGGGGGGGGGGGTTTGCTCCCAAGGTTTGTTTGATTTGTTTCTTGAAAATTCTATGATGTTCAATGATATATATCCTAATCAATGGTCACATGACCATTAAAATGGGGCTTGGGCCAAGGCCTATGGCCGGCCACCCCTCAACTTGGGCTTCAAATTTTGTTCCAATTTTTCTTGGCCCAATTCGTTAAAATCTCGTTTTGTGATTCCCGAAACTAATTTCCGAAATTCCAAATTTGCCCTCAGCCTTCCCCGATGTCTTTGCACCAATATTTTCATAAACGACATAGGCATAATGACTAAAATCAATTTATCTTCTTATAACATACAAGTCCTAATTATTTCCAAGACTTTCCAATTATGCGAAATTACGGGATATAACATTCTCCCCCCCTTTAGAACATTCGTCCCCGAATGTTAAATTAGTCTTATAAAGTCTTATGAGCATAACGGGGAGTCTCTCTTTATAACTAGCAGACATGATTTATTCGTCAATTAATGCAACAAACTTAAAAGTTTAGATTACATGTGGGCGTAGGAAACAAGTGGGGATATTTCCTCCTCATCTCCTCCTCTGACTCCCAGGTCATCTCTTCCCGGTTGTTGTTGCGCCATAGGACTTTAACAGAAGGCACTTCCTTAGTGCGTAGTCTCCTGACCTGCCGATCCAGAATAGTTACAGGCTGCTCTTCATAAGATAAATGCTCCGTTACCTGAATATCATCCACTGGGAATATCCTGGAAGGATCACCAATACATTTTCGCAGCATAGACACATGAAATACCGGGTGTACGGCCTCCAAATCGGATGGTAAGTCTAGATCATAGGCGACCTCGCCTATCTTCCGAACAATCTGATATGGACCGATATACCGCGGGCTTAACTTACCCTTTTTGCTGAATCTCATAACACCCTTCATAGGCGACACCTTCAGAAATACCCAGTCGCCAATCTGGAACTCTAATGGTCGACGTCGTCTGTCTGCATACGCTTTCTGTCGACTCTGTGCAGCCAATAATCGCTCCCGAATAAGTTTTACCTTATCCACTACTTCCTGGATCACATCTGGCCCAATTAGCTTAGTTTCGCCTACGTCAAACCAACCAATAGGAGATCTGCATTTTCTACCATATAGGGCTTCGTACGGTGCCATCTGAATGCTGGAGTGATAACTGTTATTATAGGCAAACTCAATAAGCGGCAAATGATCATCCCAGCTGCCCCTGAAATCAATAACGCAGGCCCGTAACATATCTTCCAGCGTCTGAATAGTGCGCTCGGCCTGCCCATCGGACTGAGGATCAAAAGCTGTACTGAGGCTCACCTGAGTCCCTAATCCCTCCTGAAATGACCTCCAAAAATTTGCTGTAAACTGGGCACCCCGGTCAGTAATAATAGATACAGGGACTCCGTGAAGTCTGACTATCTATCTGATGTACAATCTAGCGTAGTCCTCAGCCGAATAGGTAGTCCGGACTGGAAGAAAATGGGCTGATTTCGTCAATCTGTCAACAATAACCCAAATAGAATCATACCTGCGTGGAGTGCGCGGTAACCCAATGACGAAGTCCATATTAATCATCTCCCATTTCCAGGTTGGAATTTCCATCTCCTGTAATAATCCACCGGGCTTCTGATGTTCAATTTTAACTTGCTGGCAATTTGGGCACTGACCAACGAATTCAGCAATATCTTTCTTCATACCATCCCACCAATATAAACATCTGAGATCATGATACATTTTAGTGGAACCAGGATAAACAGAATACCGTGTATTATGCGCCTCGCCCATAATCTGTCGCCGTAAGCCCGCAACGTCTGGTACACAAAATCTGCCGTCATATAATAATACCCCTTCAGGCGAAATTTCAAACGGAGTCTTTGCTTTATTAAGGGCCACATCTCTGTACTGAATCAGAATAGGATCTTCGAAGTGACGCTGCTTTACCTCCTGTATAATAGATGATTCAGCAACTGCACGACCAGAAATCCCAGAATCTCCAGAATCTGCCAAACGAACTCCAAGGCTGGCCAGCTGATGAATATCACGAACCATATCTTTCTTACCAGACGGTACATCAGCCAAGCTGCCCATAGACTTGCGGCTAAGTGCATCTGCTACCACATTGGCTTTCCCAGGATGGTACAAAATATCAACGTCATAATCCTTCAGTAACTCAAGCCATCTCCGCTGCCTCAAATTTTGTTCCTTCTGCTTAAAAATGTACTGGAGACTCTTATGGTCCGTATAAATATCAACATGGACCCCATATAAATAATGCCGCCAAATCTTCAAAGCATGAATCACCGCGGCCAACTCAAGATCATGAGTGGGATAATTCTTCTCGTGCGGTCTGAGCTGCCGGGAAGCATAGGCTATGACTCGACCGTGCTGCATCAACACACAACCTATCCCAATACCAGAGGCGTCACAATAGACAACATACCCATCTGATCCCTCTGGAAGAGTTAAAACTGGTGCTGAAACTAACTTTTCTTTCAACATCTGGAAGCTGCGCTCGCAGGCATCTGTCCACTGAAATTTCGCTGCTTTCTGAGTAAGCTTCGTCAGTGGTGCTGCAATAGAAGAAAAATTTTCCACGACATGACTGCTGGAGCATTAGTCAACCCGAAAGACATGACTCTGAATTCATAATGCCCGTACCGGGTCCTGAAAGCTGTCTTTGGGATATCAGATTCTTGCACTCGCACGTGATGATAACCTGAGCGCAGATCCACCTTTGAAAAATATTTAGCACCCTGCAACTGATCAAACAAATCATCAATCCGGGGGATGGGATATTTATTCTTTATAGTCACCTTATTCAGTTGCCGATAATCAATACACATTCGCAGTGACCCATCTTTCTTTTTCACAAATAATACCGGCGCTCCCCAGGGTGATGTGCTGGGTCTGATAAAGACCTTATCCAACAAATCTTTCAGCTGCTCCTTCAACTCCTTTAATTCAGCCGGTGCCATTCTGTATGGAGGAATAGATAGAGGCTGCGTAGCTGGCATCAAGTCGATAGTGAAATCTATCTCCCGTTCGGGCGGAAGACCCGGACTCATCAGGAAATACGTCAGGGAATTCATTAACGACCGGAACAGACTGAATGGTAGGTGTCTCAGCTGTAGTGTCGTGCACACGAACCAAGTGATAGATATAGCCTTTTTGAATCATCTTCTTAGCCTTGAGGTACGAAATAAACTTACCCCTCGGCGATGCTGTAGACCCGAACCACTCTATAACTAGTTCCCCTGGAAACTGAAAACGGACTACCTTTTTCTGGCAGTCAACATTAGCATAACAGGAAGCTAACCAGTCCATACCCATAATGACATCGAATTCCAGCATATCTAATTCTATCAAATCAGCTTTAGTGCAGCGATCACATATAGTCACAGAACAATCCCTATATACCTGCCTCGCTATAATACAATCCCCAATCAGTGTAGCGACCTCAAATGGCTCTATAGGCTCAGACACTATCCTAATTTTACTAGCAACGAGCGGGGAAATATATGATAAAGTAGAACCTGGATCAATCAGTGCATATACAGATCTGGATAAAACCAATAATGTACCTGTGACGACATTCGGCGAGGCCTCCTGATCCTGGCGGCTGGCTAATGCGTATATGCGGTTCGAGGGACTGCTAGAACCTGAAGCACTGCCACGGCCTCGACCGCGTCCCGCCGGTGCCGGCATACCTCGCCCCGCAGGGCGTGCAACTGATGGAGCAGATGATAAACCAGCGGCTGACCCCGTCGGCTGAGCCACACTACTAGAACCGCTCGCCAACGGACAATCTCGCATAAGATGGCCCTGACCACCGCATGAAAAACAGGCTCCAATAAGTCGATAACACTCTCCCGGGTGCGATTTCCCGCAATGGGAACAACGGGGCCTGGGTGGTCTGGACTGGCTGGGACCTCTAGCTATCTGTGACCCTGATGCTCTGGAGCTCTGACCGGCCCCAGACTGTCCTGCACTGTCAAATCTCCTACCGGCCGGCTGTGTACCCCGGCCTGACGGAGGAGGATGTCTGCCTGACTGCTGCTGCTGAGGCTGTCCGCCTCGAGAATCTCCAGAATAACCTGCGGATCTGGCCCTCTTGGGCGTCCTCCTGTCCCGATCTCTGCTAGAATAATCAGTTCTATGTCGGTCCTCCATACCCAGGGCATAAGCCTGTAGTCGGGCAATATCCATGTCTGCTTGCAATGCCACCGCCATACAACCATCAATCAAATAGCGGTCTACCCCCATTACGTATCTGTGCATCCGATCGGCCATATCTGCTACTATGGCAGGTGCATACCGGGCCAAAGAATCAAACTCCACATTATACTCACGGACGCTCCGACCCCTCTGCTGCAGATGCAAAAATTGGTCAATCCGCGCCCGCCGTAACTCTGGGGGCAAAAAGTGGTGAGTGAAAGCAGTCACGAACTCATCCCAAGTAGCTGGGGTAGCACCCTCACCCCTAGATAGCTCCCAGGACTAATACCAGTGAGCAGCAACATCCCGTAGTTTATGCGAAGCCAACTCAACAGACTCAGTCTCTGAAGCCCTGACCAAGTCTAGTGAGCGCCGCATCCCCCGAATAAAGTCGTGGGGGTCCTCATCGGGCTTAGACCCGAAAAACTCTGGAGGGCCACACAATAAGAACTCTCGAACCCGCAGGCTGTCACGCCTGTCGTCATCATCATCGTCCCTCCGCCCGCGTCTGCGAGCCTGCCCTGCTACCAATGTGGTCAACAACTGTACAGCCTCCCTCAGGGTCCTGTCCTCCGCCCCTGGCTGCGGAGCTGGAGTCTCAGGAGCGGGTACTCGGGCCTCTGGAGCTGCTGATGGACCTGCTCCAAGCTGTACCACTGGTGGTGTAGCGGACCCCTCTGAGTGGGGCACGACCTCAGGCAAATCATAAACACGAGCCCGGGTAGCTCGCTGTGCCTGACTGGTCTCTCCCATCCTCGCCTTGCCCTTCTGGGCCGCCATTGCCTTCTTCGGAGGCATCACTGCAACCACAATAACGAATCAGATCAAAATCATCCTAATAGCACAGCTCTAACGCACGATCTAAGAATCCAAAGAAAAGTGACACCCTAAATGCCCTCTAGCCTCCTGTTTATAGATGTGGTGCACAAAACACCGATAAACAAGACTCTACGAGACACGGCCTGTGGACATTCCAAGGACAAACCGCTCTGATACCACCTTTGTCACGACCCAACCCCGTAGGCCGTGACTAGTGCCCGACCTGGGCACCCAAACCCATCTATCAAAAGCATTCAAATATATAGCAGAAGCCGACAAGGCTATATTCCAAATTTAGATAATTTCCAGAAAAATTTCGGCAGAGTTTCCTTTGTTTTACAGACTATCCAAAATAACCCTGTACACAACAAACACCAACAAAGGCCACACAGGGCTAACCAAGCAACGTATAAACATATGCGGACCGGCCGCCTCGGCATATGGGATCGCCCAAACAACATATACACATAACCATACAGAAAGACCCTAACCCACAAACATGTCCACAGACCTCTAAACAGACCGACAGAATCATATGACGGGACAGGGCCCCGCCATACCTAAATAGTCAGATATACAGAAATATGTACATGGCAAAAGATGTATGTACCAAAAGTGGACTCCGGATCAAAGAGGAGTACTCCGAAATAGCAGAAAGTGGAGCCTACAGTGGTGGATCACCTGTGTCTGTACCTGCGGGCATGAAACGCAGCCCCCGAGGAAAGGGGGTCAGTACGAAAGATGTACTGAGTATGTAAAGCATAGAGTACAGAAATATGGGCCACAACTGAAAGCAAACAGATACAAAGGGCAGTGCTGAATGATATGTCAAAATTTGTATCAAAACATATATACATAATGCAAATAAAATCATGCAAATCTCAGGAACGTGGTCACCACTCCGACGCTGGTGCCACACACAGCATAACACCAGAAGGTTCAAATCTCCGTACATCCCCGAGTACACAAATCAGCATAACATATCACCAGCCATATCACAACATAACTCCAAACGGAACCCAGCCTTATGGCGAGGTCTCGGGAACCGTAACACAGCATACGGCCGAATTTATCATAGTACGCACGAATCATAACCGGCCCGGGAACCGGTGAACGAAGTCATAATAAGGGCACGAGCGGAGTCGTGAGCAAACAATGCAATTTGTATATCAAAATAGTCTTTCGAAACTTGATTACATCATATTCATCTCATTAGTCAAAGTAGTCGAATAATTTGTTAGTACGGAAGTTCATTTCACACAGGTGTTCTCAAAGTGGTACGTATGGCTCAAAATATAATTTAGTACATTATAGTAATCAAAACATTCTTTCATAGATGAAAATTTCATAACCGAAGATCCCTTATCAAAACTTTTCCAAAAAGAGAGCCTAATAGAACAAATAAGGCATCTCGGGGTTAGCGGGCCCACCTCGGGTCAAGTCGAGGTGGCGAACATAATTTATGAACATTTCGGGTCTATAAGATCATACTTAAAGATTTCAAAGTAACCCGATCTCATTTACATAGGTTTCGGACGTTTGGTTGCTTTCTAGCCAAAATAGAGTCATTAGGCTTCAATCGAATTGAATGAATAGTAGCCATTCTATAGATCGGATTTCGAGGAGCGGAAGTGCTCCCGGGGTTCCGATATCAACCTAACATACTAAGACATGCCAAAAGAAGAAGTGGGAAGCTTTACATACCTTATAGACGTCTTATGCTCACCCCAAACTCAAATCCCGTTTCGTCCAGAATCTGCAAATGGTCAAAGTTACCAATTAGAGATTCTAAGGCTTAAGAATTCCCTTAATTTCATTTTTGCCTACCGAAATTTCGGCAGCATTTCCCCTATATATCTAACACCCCCGAGACTTAGCTCGGCTCAATAAACATCAACAACAACAATCCAAACATCACAAACAACATAAACCACAACTAAATCATTCTAACTCCAACATTCATTCTTATCATATAAGTTGACAACTTTCATTCAAACTTCACAATATCAAACTAATGTCCACTTTATTGTATTCATTCACTCATTCAAGATTATTCAAACACATCCCAATTATATTCCGAGCAATATACACAAGTTCGAATGATTCGTCACTTTCCATATTCCATCCGAAACGTCAACAACTACGACAAACATACTAACTCGCATTGTTTCATTCCAAATTTATTAACAACAACCATAATCCACATTTAAAGTCTTACTTTCACAATTATATAAGAATATACAAAAATCATATAAATTCCCATAAGAACCCGCAACCATTTTCCAATGTCAATTCAACTCGTTAAACATTCATTTATGCCATAAATGCCACAACGACGCAATTAACAACTTAAACAAAATCAAATTCACCTCCCTTCCACACTATCATGGCTCACGGCCAAACACACCCTCTATGTACACACACGCCATTCACAAACACCACAAAATTCCATAATCTTCATGCCACTTTAATCACTATAACATATATATCCATTCCCTAACATTATAACATAGAAATCTTACCTTTTTCTTGAAATTCCGACTTGCCGCAAACGCCGCTCTTTCGCCAAACTAATTATATCACGTCGGAGAGCGTCTTGCACTTGCTACAAATATGAGAAGAACAAGGTTTTTGGATTAAGATCAAAGCTTGGAAAAAAAATTATTGTTGGGAAAAAGGGTTCGGCCGAAGGGGGGGGGGGGGGGGGGGGGTTTGCTCCCAAGGTTTGTTTGATTTGTTTCTTGAAAATTCTATGATGTTCAATGATATATATCCTAATCAATGGTCACATGTAATTCACATGACCATTAAAATGGGGCTTGGGCCAAGGCCTATGGCCGGCCACCCCTCAACATGGGCTTCAAATTTTGTTCCAATTTTTCTTGGCCCAATTCGTTAAAATCTCGTTTTGTGATTCCCGAAACTAATTTCCGAAATTCCAAATTTGCCCTCGGCCTTCCCCGATGTCTTTGGACCAATATTTTCATAAACGACATAGGCATAATGACTAAAATCAATTTATCTTCTTATAACATACAAGTCCTAATTTTTTCCAAGACTTTCCAATTATGCGAAATTACGGGATATAACATGTAACATTCTTCCCCCTTTTTGGATCATTCGTCCTCGAATGTTCGACACTCAGGAATTCTAGGAAAGTTTTACCAGAGTCTCCTTTGTAATTTGACTCTACCAACCTGTCACAACAACCCACAATATCATGGTCTTACAGGGCTATATCACACTATCAACACATCCATGGCCACACACGACTAAAAGCATAATACTAAAGTGTACATACCTTACATCTTCGACGTTTCGTCTTGAATCCCTTCCGGGGGTTGGAATAAATGCGGGTATTTGTCTTTCATCTTTTCTTCCACATCCCAAGTCATTTCTTCCCGGTTGTTGTTTCGCCATCGAACCTTGACCGAAGCGACTTCTTTATTTCGGAGTCGTCGCACCTGTCTATCTAAAATGGCAATAGGTACTTCTTCTTATGTCGGCTTCTCTGTCACCTGTACATCGTCAACCGGGACTATTCTTGTAGGATCCCCGATACACTTGCGGAGCATCGAAACATGGAACACCGGATGGACTGATTCAAGATCCGAAGGTAGGTCCAATCTAGAGTCCGATGTATCTTGGACTCAACTTCCCCTTTTTGCCAAATCTCATCACCCCTTTCATTGGCGATACCTTCAGAAATACCCAGTCATTTACCTGAAATTCTAAATCCCGTCGGCGGTTGTCTGCATAAGACTTTTGGCGACTTTGAGTTGTTAACAGTCGGTCTCGAATCACTTTAACCTTTTCAACTGCTTGTTGGATCAAGTCGGGGCCTATCAATTGTACTTCTTCGGTTTCAAACCATCCAATTGGAGATCTGCATTTTCTTCCATATAAGGCTTCATACGGAGCCATTTGAATACCAGAATGGTAGCTATTGTTATAAGAAAATTAGATAAGGGGTAAATGCTCATCCCAACTACCCCCAAAATCCAACACACACACTCATAGCATATCCTCCAAGGTCTGAATGGTGCGCTCGGCTTGTCCGTCAGTTTGTGGATGAAATGTTGTGCTGAAGTTGACTTGAGTACCTAACCCTTCTTGAAAAGATTTCCAAAACTTGTCTGTAAACTGTACCCATCTGTCTGTAATAATGGTCAAAGGAATTCCATGAAGTCGCACAATTTCTTTTAGATACAACCTCGCATAGTCTTCTGCCGAATACGTGGTTCTAACTGGGAGGAAATGAGCTGCTTTCGTGAGCCTGCCGACGATCACCCATATAGAATTGTATCTGCCTCGGGAGCGGGGTAATCCCACAATAAAATCCATATTAATCTCCTCCCGTTTCCAGGTAGGAATTTCCATTGCTTGCAATAAGCCCCCTGGCTTCTGATGTTCTGCTTTCACCTGTTGGCAGTTCGGACATTGCGCTACGAAATCTGCTATGTCTCGTTTCATGCCATCCCACCAATATAGCAATTTAAGGTCATTATACATTTTGGTCGTACCTGGATGGATGGAATACCGAGAATGGTGCGCTTCCTCTAAAATTCGCTGGCGTAAATTTTCCATATCCGGTACACACAGTCTGTCTCGGTATCTAAGAACCCCATCTATGGAAACTGCAAATGGAGACTTCTCTTTCCCACGGGATGCATCCCTGTGATGACACATCTGTAGATCTTCGTACTGGCGTTCTTTTATCTCCGCATTCAAGGGCGAGACTGCAGGATCATTAACACTAATTCTTGCCTTACCCGAATCAATTACACGTACCCCAAGATTTGCTAGTTGATAGAGCTCACGAACCATTTCTTTCTTTTCTGAAGGGACTTCACTTAAACTTCCAATTGATCGACGGCTAAGCGCGTCTACTACCACATTTGCTTTCCCGGGGTGGTATAAAATATTCACGTCATAATCCTTCAATAATTCAAACCACCGCCTCTGTCGTAGGTTCAACTCGTTCTGCTTAAAAATATATTGAAGACTCTTGTGATCTGTATAGATATCGACGTGCACACCGTACAGATAATGCCTCCATATCTTTATAGCTTGAATAACCGCAGCCAATTCGAGATCATGAGTCGGATAATTCTGTTCATATTTCCGCACCTGTCTCGAAGCATATGCAATAACCTTGCCATGCTGCATCAGCACACATCCTAGTCCCACACCGGAAGCGTCACAATACACGACATAACCATCCGGCCCTTCTGGAAGTGTTAACACTGGAGCTGAGGTCAATCTATCTTTTAGCTCTTGGAAACTACGCTCACAAGCATCATCCCACTAAAATTTCGCTGACTTCTGGGTTAGCTTCGTTAATGGGGCTGAAATAGATGAAAAGGCCTCTATGAATCTTCGATAATAACCTGCCAAACCCAGAAAACTACGAATTTCTGTAGGCGTCGTAGGCCTTGGCCAAGTCTTCACAGCTTCTATTTTCTGAGTGTCGACTCGGATGCCATCATCTGAAATAACATGGCCTAGAAATTCCACAGAATTTAACCAAAACTCGCACTTTGAGAACTTCGCATATAATTCTCGGGCTCGGAGAACGCCAAGAACAATTCTTAGGTGGTCTGCATGTTCTGACTCTGTGCGAGAATATACCAGAATATCGTCGATAAATACTATCACGAAGAGATCCAAAAATGGCCTGAACACATTATTCATTAAATTCATGAACACCGCCGGGGCATTTGTCAATCCAAACGACATCACTCAGAACTCGTAGTGACCATATCTTGTCCTGAAGGCAGTCTTAGGAATATCTGCTTCTCTAATTCTCACCTGATGATAACCCGATCTCAGATCTATCTTGGAAAACCACTTAGCGCCCTGTAATTGATCAAACAAATCATCGATTCTGGGAAGAGGATATTTATTCTTTATTGTCACCTTATTCAGCTGCCTGTAGTCGATACACATTCGTAGAGATCCGTCTTTCTTCTTTACGAACAAGACTGGCGCTCCCCACGGCGATGAACTGGGTCTTATAAACCCCTTCTCAAGTAAATCTTTTAGTTGTGCTTTTAGCTCCTTCAGTTCTGCCGGAGCCATTCGATAAGGCGGAATAGAAATAGGCTCGGTGTCTGGTAATACATCGATAGCAAAGTCGATTTCCCTTTCTGGAGGAAGACCTGGGAGTTCATCCGGGAATACATCTGGAAATTCATTTACTACCGGGACATATTGGAAAACAAGTGGCCTTGCCTCCGTATCATAAACCCGAACTAGATGATAAATATAGCCCTTGGCTATCATCTTTCTCGCCTTGAGGTAGGAAATAAACCTACCCTTAGGGGATGCTGTATTACCCTTCCATTCAAGTACGGGCTCTCCCGGGAACTGGAATCGAACCATTTTCGTTCGGCAATCAACATTTGCGTAGCACCCATTATTACGTCGAAGTCTATCATTTCCAGTTCAATCAAATAGGCCCTTGTTTGTCGGTCACATATAATGACTACAAAATTCTTATATACTTGCCTCGCTATTACGAGATCACCAACCGGGGTGAACACCTCGAAAGGTTGAATCGGCTCGGGTTCCACCCCGATACAATTAGCAACATACGGGGTAACATAAGAAAAAGTAGAACCCGGATCAATCAAGGCATATACCTCACGGGAAAATATAGTCAAGGTACCTGTGACAACATCGGGGGAGGATTCAAGATCCTGTCGCCCTGCCAAAGCATATACGCGGGGCTGAACAACTCCTGAAGTAGATGCTCCCCCTCTGCCTCTACCTCTACCTGTTGTAGTCTGAGAAGTCTGTGCTGTCGGACGCACTGAAGAAGAACCCGCTGCTGAACCTGTGGGCTGAGTCCCTGCTCTATCTCTCACCGAAGGGCAATCCCTCATCATGTGACCAACTTGCTCGCAGGCATAACAAGCATCGATACCCTGACAACACTGTCCGGAATGTAATTTACCGCACTGGCTACACCGCGGTACTGGGGGTCTCCTCTGGCTAAAATCTCCCTTGAACTCTGGCCTTGTCCCGACTGAAAAGAACGATCAGACCTCCTGTCTGAGAACCTGGGAGGCGTACTGCTCGCTGACTGACCTGAGTGCCTAGAGTGCGTCTGCCTCGGTCCCCCTCTATACTCGCTACTTGCTCCCATCGATCTAGCCCTCTTACCTTGTTTCCTATCACCATCATGCTCACTCCTTAGCTGTTGTTGTCATTCCTCAAGATTTTGAGCGTGAGCCTGTATCCGAGAAATATCCATCCCATCTTGCAAAGAGGCCGTCAAACAATCTCTAAACAAATGGGGTCATAAACCACTCACAAATCTGTAGACTCTGTCTCCCATGTCGGCCACCATAGTTGGAGCGTATCTGGCCAACGAATTGAACTGCATACTATACTCTCGAGCACTCATGCTTCCTTGCTTTAAATTCAAGAACCTTTCCGATCTAGCTTGGTGGACCTCAAGCGGCAAGTAATGATGAATAAAGACATCCACAAATTCTTTCCAAATGGGAGGTGGTGCATTATCTCCTCTTGATATCATCCAATTTTTGTACCATAGCACCGCCACATCGCGGAGTCTATAAGAGACCAACTCTACTGATTCGGTCTCAGAAGCATGCATAAGTTTCAGTGTCCTCAACATCTCATCAACAAAGCCTTGGGGGTCCTCATCCGGCTTCGACCCGAAAAATTCTGGAGGATTTAAAGTCAAGAAGTCACGGGCTCTCGTACTGGCGGTACGGTTACTCGGGCCCGCATCCGGCCACTGTGCCTGGGCGGCAACCAATTGTGTCAGTAGGTGTATGGCCTCGATCACTTGTTGACCCGAAGCAACTGGTGGAGGAATTGGGACTGAGGCTCCTCCCTGCTCTCCTACATTAGGTGAGGCCTCATTCTGTTATTCACTTTCCTCTACATTGGCCGGAGGCTCCCTTTCTTCCCGCTTCTTCGTCGTAGCTTTGTCTTTCTTGGCAGCTGTAGCTTTTCCTTTCGGCGGCATTCTGAAATCATAACGCACTTTTAGGGAAGGATAAAATCCTATGCATGGCTCTATCGCACGATCTAGTAAAAAGACAGATGATCATTTTCCTAAATACACTGTAGCCCCTTGTTTATTGATGTGGCGCGCAACACACCATAAATAAGACTCTACTAGACACGGCTCGTAGACACTTCCTAGGACTAACTGCTCTGATACCACTTCTGTCACGACCCAACTAGGGGCCGCGACGGGTACCCGGAGCTAGATACTGAGCACCGCTCACTCTACTACTCCTTTTACTCATTTAATGATCTTTTGCCAGTTTTACGCATGAAAGTATAGGAAACATAAATTGGTGTCAAACTTAAGTAATTTATATACATATGTCTCTCGGCCATCAAAATAATATGTACATAATAATAGCATCTTTTGAGACCACCTGACCCACACTACGTATCTACGAGCCTCTACTGTCATAATGAATACATAGACGGAACAAGACTCCGTCGTGCCCAAAATATATATACATATATACCAAAGAGAAATCATAAGCACCTTCGGACAATGGAGTGCTCTCAACAGCTGACAGCTCCTAAGTATATGGATCAAGCTCGCCTTCCTGTCTACCTGTGGGCATGAACACAGCGTCCAAATAAGGGACGTCAGTACGAATATTGTACTGAGTATGAGAGGCATGAACAATGAAGAAAGGCATCAATAATATAATGCGAGCGTCAATATAAAGCATATGTGTTATATCCCGTGTTTTCGCATAATCGAAAATCGTGAAAATAATTAAGACTTGCATGTTATAAGGAAATAATTGATTTTAGTTAAAATGTCTATGTTGTCTATGAAAATATTGGTGTGGAAATGTGAAGGAAGTCCAAGGGCAAAAAATTGGAATTTCGGAAATTAGTTTTGGGAATTTCAAAACGAGATGTTTTCGAATTGGGCCAAGAAAAATAGAACAAAAATTGAGGCCCAAGTGTTAGGGGTGGCCGGCCAAAGGCCAAGGCCCAAGCCCCATTTTAAGTGGTCATGTGATTTCCATGTGACCACTTAATTAATTAAGGTATATATCCATGACTATCCGTAGAAAGGTCAAGAACATAACAAAACAAAACCCTTGAAGAGCCAAGAAAAGCTCTCGGCCGAAACTAGGAGAA
Source organism: Lycium barbarum (assembly GCF_019175385.1). Lineage (NCBI taxonomy): Eukaryota > Viridiplantae > Streptophyta > Magnoliopsida > Solanales > Solanaceae > Lycium > Lycium barbarum. The sequence continues at coordinate 31,608,843 of NC_083348.1, forward strand.
AAAGAAAAAAAAAATCTCTAGCCTTTGATTGTGATCAAAAAGTCTTGTTCTTATTGTAGTTGTAGCAAGTGCAAGACGCTCTTCAACGTGATATAATTAGTTTGGCGGAATTAATCACGTTTGCGGCAAGTCGGAATTTCAAGAAAAAGGTGAGAATTCCATATTTTTATGTTATGAAATGAGTATATGTGTTATAGTGATTAGAGTTGCATGAAGAATATGGTATGTTGGTGTGTATGTGCATGACGTGAGTGTGTGTGGAGTAGTGTTGGCCGTGAGCCATGCTAGTTTGGTAGGGAAGATGAATTGAATTCTCTTTAGTTCGTTAGTTGCGTCGTTATGGCATTTATGGCGTAAATGAGTGTTTAATGAGTTGAATTCGCATTGAAAATGGTTGCGGGTTCTTATGGGAATTTATATGATTGTTGTATATTCTTATATAATTGTGAAAGTAAGACTTTAAATGTGGATTATGGTTGTTGTTAATGAATTTGGAATGAAACAATGCGAGTTAGTATGTTCGTCGTAGTTGTTGACGTTTCGGATGGAATATGGAAAGTGACGAATCATTCGAACTTGTGTATATTGCTCGGAATATTATTGGGATGTGTTTGAATAACCTTGAATGAGTAAATGAATACAATAATGTGGACATTAGTTTGGTATTGTGAAGTTTGAATGAAAGTTGTCGATTTATGTAGAAAGAAAGAATATTGACGTTAGACTTATTTTGTTGCGACTTATGATGTTTGTGATATTGTGGGCTGTTGTGTTGATGTATATTGAGCCGAGCTAAGTCTCGGGGGTGTTATATATATAGGGGAAATGCTGCCGAAATTTCGGTAGACAAAAATGAAGTTAAGCGAATTCTTAAGCCTTGAAATCCCTAATTGGTAACTTTGACCATTTGCAGATTCTGAGCGAAACGGGACGTAAGTTTTGGGCGAGCGTAAGTCGTATATAAGGTATGTAAGGCTACCCACTCCTTCTTTTGGCATGTCTTAGGTATGCTAGGTTGATATCGGAACCCCGGGAGCAATCCTGCTCCTCGAAATCCGAAATATAAAATGTCTACTATTCATTCAATTGAATTGAAGCTTAAAGACCTTATTTTGGCTAGAAAGGAACCAAGTGTCTGAAACTTATGCAAACGTCGTCAGATCACTTCGAAACCTTTATGTATGATCCCATAGACCCCAAATGTCCGTGATTATTGTCCGCCACCTCGACTTGACCCGAGGTGGGCCCGCTAACCCCGAGATGCCTTGTTTGTTCTATTAGGCTCTCTTTTTGTAAAAGTTTGACAAGGGACCTTTAACTATGAAATCGCCTATTATAAAATAATGTTTTGATTAACACAATATGCTAAACTATGTTTTGGGTTATAAATACCATTTCGGGAGCACTTTTGTAAAATGAACTCCGTACTAACTAATTGTTCGACTATTTTTACTAAAGACTTGACTTATGATTTTATCAAGTTCTAAAGAATATTTTGACATACAAATTGCATTGTTTGCTTACGACTCCGCTCGTGCCCTTATTATGATTCGTTCAACGGTTCCCGGGCCGGTTATGATTAGTGCACGCTATGATAAATTCGGCCGTATGCTGTGTTACGGTTCCCGAGGCCTCGCCATAGGGCCGGGTTCCGTTTGGTGTTATGCTGTGATATGGCTGGTGATATGTATGATGATATGTGTGCTTGGGGATGCACGTAGATTTTAACCTTCTGGAGTTATGCTGTGTGTGGCACCAGCGTCGGAGTGGTGACCACGTTCTTGAGCCTTGCATGATTTTATTTGCATTATATATATATATGTTTGCTACAAATTTTGATATATCATTCAGTGCTTCCCTTTTTGTATCTTGTTTGCTTTCAGTTGTGGCCTATAATTCTGTACTCTATGCTTTACATACTCAGTACATCTTTCATACTGACCCCCTTTCTTCGGGGGCTGCGTTTCATGTACAGATATTGGTGATCCACCACTGTAGGTTCCACTTTCAGCTATTTCGGAGTACTCCCTTTTGACCCGGAGTCCACTTTTGGTACATATATCTTTTGCTATGTATATATTCCTGTATATTTGACTATTTGGGGTATGGCGGGGCCCTGTCCCACCCTATGATTCTGTTGGTCTGTTTAGAGGTCTGTGGACATGTCTGTGGGTTAGGGTCTTTCTGTATGGTCATGTGTATATGTTGTTTGGGCGACCCCATACGTCGAGGCGGTCGATCCGCATATGTTTATACGTTGCTTTGTTAGCTTGTGTGGCCTTTGTTGGTGTTTGTTGTGTACAGGGTTATTTTGGATAGTCTGTAAAACAAAGGAAACTCTGCCAAAATATTTCTGGAAATTATCTAAATTCGTAATATAGCCTTGTTGGCTTCTGCTATTTACTTGAATGCATTTGATAGAGGGGTTTGGGTGCCCAGATCGGGCACTAGTCACGGCCTACGGGGTTGGGTCGTGACAATATCGATCTGACCGATAATCATAAATGGAATAATGCATGCTGTCTTACTCATACTTATCATCGTAACATGTATGCATCATATGCAAGCTGCCCGCCCATGTCGGAACGGTGTGATAATCAATAATATAAGCCTGCGTCCAGGCCTTCCGCGTCCGGGGTACCATCTCATGCCGCCCACTAGTGGTGTCTGTCCACTCCCGAAGGTCGTGGTGTATCCGTATCGCCGCCTGCCGAAGCGGTGTCTGCCCGGCCAACTAGGTCCGGTATGCAATGCTCATGCCATGCTTATCATAAAATAATCATAATAATGTACTCATTGGAAAATACTTATCTTATCATAGCACATGCGTAAGGTTTGAGAACAACTTTACTCTATTGGGGTGACGTAAGGTCATGACCCCCCGATTACTTTATGGAGCAATTACAAACATTCTGCCTCATCTTGAAAGGACTAGTACATAAGGTGAGTGTAGGCAAGGACTAACATCATCATCATCCTAGCATCATCATATCGTATAACTTATCTCATATAGGCATTTAACTTTTTGGAATGTAGGAGCTCATGGAAAGATGGTAATTCGGACTATACGATTCATGCCATTGGAAAGAAAGGACTAGCCTCACATACCTTGCCGTTTAGCTAAGTTGTTGTCCACTTATTTTCCTTCGATACCACGTCGTCACCTTCATGAGAGAATTCGTATGACATTAGTTAATTAACTACAAGAACGGATCGCTAGTTCTAGGAAAATTTGGGCAGTACTTCCTTCGTTTATACTACTTTGCCCATGTTCTATATCTACCCCCAACATTCACAATGCTATTCGCAATATCGCAATCAAAATCATCATTTATGCACCATTTGCAAAATCTACAATTTTCCTCCAATTTTCCCATATTTCTCCCTATAGCTCACCTTAGTGCTTTCATGCATTTACTACTTGTTTCACGTTATAAACATCATTTATATCGTATTTGTACTCACAACACTTCAACATTCATGATTCGATTCCACTATCATTCATTTATGTCACTATTCACTCAATAATGACCCATTCCTATGTTCTTCTACATTTTAAGTATCTAAGCCTTCCAATACCTTGAATCACGTGGTATAGTCATGAAACATACCTTAAATGATGATTGAACAGGCCTTGAGTTGAAATACTTCAGTTAGCCAAAACCCTAGTTCCACCCTTTTTAGGATTTCTTGACTTGGATGATCCTTTGATGTGTTCTTACACTTATTTTCATGAATTTAGCGGTGTTGATCTTGATGTTCCCTTTGATTCTCTTGAATTCTTATGGAGGAAATATTTGGAGAGTTCTAGAGCATTCTTGAGTTGTATGGAAGAAAAATGAAATGAAATGAAGCCTAAGTTCCTTTTAATAATCACAAAACTGATCTTTAATGAAAAATTGTCGGGATGAACAGTGGTCGTAAACCACAGTTTACGGACCATATTGTGGTTTACGGTCCGTCCTCCATGATCGTTTTTAATCATCCCAGAAACAGAAAGTTTGGCTCAGGGACATGGCAGTTTACGACCGAGGTTTACGGGCCGTCCTCCAAGTAGTGTTTAGCCATTTCATCACTTGGCAGAAACTTTGAGATTTTTGAAGGCTGGAGGACGATAGCACTATACGGTCCGTAAATCACTTTACGGGCCGTATAGTGCCCTTTACGACCACTGAGCTTAAAATTTTCCGTAACCTTCTTATTTCCAAAAATTCATAATTAGCCATTCCCGACTTAGTAAAACATCATACACTCAAGCCCTTCATTGTTCTACTCATCACACAAGTACGGAAAAATTTCCGAGGTGTAACAACTTATAGGTCTCATATCAGAAAATGCCTCAACAACATTCTTCTTTGGCAGCAAAACCAGATTAGTGTGAGTGATTGACTTGGGAAGAGTCTGTCCTTCAAAGAAAGCTTTAACAACACTATATACATCAGGCTTGATCACCTCCCAACACTTCTGATAAAATACACCAGAAAATCCATCAAGGCCACAGGCACTGTCCCTATTTAATTCAAATACAACCTTCTGTACTTCCTCCATAGTAGGTTGTTCAGCAAGTAGTATATTATCCTCCTCTCTGATCTGCTCTTGAATATGATTAAAAATTGGAGAATCTTCACTAACCTCCTCATGAGTAAATTGCGTATGGAAAAAGTTGACAGCTTCAGCAGCAACACTATCAACATCCTCAAGCCAATTACCAGCATCATGTTTAATCCTCCTATTCTGGATTCTTTTTCTTGTTCCTTTTACCAGACTATGGAAATATGTTGTATTCTTATCACCTTCAGAAAAACAGTCCATCCTAGCATTTTGCCTCCAGAATTCCTCTTCATAGTGAAGATACAACTTAAGTTCTGCTTGTGCCCTTTGCATGACCATTCTATTTTCTTCAGATGGATTATCCTCAAACAACTGCTCTTTAATCCTAACTATTTCCTCTCTGATTACAAGTTGTTTAAAAATGTCCCCAAAAGTAGTCTTACTCCATGTCACGACCCAGCCCCGTGGGCCGCGACTGGCACCCTACCTGGGTACCCAGACCAAATCACATATTCATTTACCAAATCCGAACGTATTTCAGAATTTCATAAAAGTCATATCAACATAGGTTATATCAGGGTATGTCTTAAGCGATCGCACAAATCAAAATGTCATATCGAATCCAAACGGAGCGGCGGAATAGACATCGCCGGTCATAAGTGCAAATATAAGCATAAGGGCCATTTAGGGCCATCATAACAAACTGACCGCTGTAAGACCAGAAAACAAAATCAAACAAACATACATAGGACCCTCGCCCCACATATATGACTACAGGCCTCTACGAATTCAAAATAAAGACATATGGCGAGACAGGGCCCCGCCGTACCCAAATAGTCAAATGTACAGAATATATACATGGCAAAAGAAGTCTGTACCAAAAGTGGACTCCGAGTCAAGAAGGAGTACTCAAAAATAGCAGAGAGTGAAGCCTACAGTGGAGGATCACCAATATCTGTACCTGCGGGCATGAAACGCAGCCCCCGAAGAAAGGGGGTCAGTACGAAATATGTACTGAGTATGTAAAGCACGGAGTACAGAAATATGAGCCAAAACTGAAAGCAAACTGGATATCAAAGGGAAGTACCAATCAGTATGTCAAAATCTGTATCAAATCATATACATACACATAATGTAAACGAAATCATGGAAACGCTCAAGAACGTGGTCGCCACTCCGACGCTGGCGCCACACACAGCATAACACCAGAAGGTTTCGAATCTCCGTACATCCCCGAACACAAACATAAGTGAGCGTATCGCGTCACTAGCCATATCACAGCATAACTCCAAACGGAACCCGGCCCTATGGCGAGGCCTCGGGAACTGTAACACAGCATACGGCCGAATTATCATAGGGCGCATGAATCATAACCGGCCCGAGAACTTGTGAATGAAGTCATAGTAAGGCACGAGCGGAGTCGTGAGCAAACAATGCAAATCATATTTCAAAATAGCCTTTCAAAACACAATGATTTCATAAGTCATTTCATAACCCAAAATAGTCGAATACTTAGCTGATACGAAGGTTTATTTCACAAAATATTTCCAAAGTGGTACATATGGCTCAAAACAAAACTTAACATATCGTAATAGTCAAAACATAATTCATAGAGGGAAGTCTCAAAGTCGAAGATCTCATATCGAAGTTCATCCAAAAAGAGAGCCCGATAGGACAAATAGGGCGTCTCGGGGTTAGCGGGCCCACCTCGAGTCAAATTGAGGTGGCGAACACAATTTACGAATATTTAGAGGCTAAAGATCATACATAATGATTTCAAAGTGACCCGATCACATTTCGATAAGTTTCGGACATTTGGTTGCATTCTAGCCAAAATAGAGCCTTTAGGCTTCAATTGAATTGAATGAATAGTAGTCGTTTTGTAGATCGGGTTTCGAGGAGCAGAAATGCTCCGGAGGTTCCAATATTCACCTAACATACTAAGACATGCCAAACGAAGAAGTGGGAAGCTTTACATACCTTATGGACGTCTTATGCTTTCCTTAAAATCAAATTCCGTTTCGTCCAGAATCTGCAAATGGTCAAAGCTACCAATTAAAGATTCTTAGGCTTAAGATTTCCATTAACTTGATTTTTGTCTACCGAAATTTCGGCAGCATTTCCCCTATATATCTAACACCCCCGAGGCTTAGCTCGGCTCAATAAACATCAACAACAACAGCCCAAACGTCATCAAACAATATAAATCATAACTAAATCATTCTAACTTCAATATTCTTCCTTTTTCTATAAGTTGACAACTTTCATTCAAACTTCACAATACCAATTAATGTCCACATTATTGTATTCATTCACTCATTCAAGGTTATTCAAACACATCCCAATTATGTTCCAAACAATATACATAAGTTCTAGGAGTTCATCACTTTCCATATTTCATCCGAAATGTCAACAGCTACGACGAACATACTAACTCGCATTGTTTCATTCCAAATTCATTAACAACAACCATAAGTCACATTTGAAGTCTTAATATCATAATTATACAATGATATACGCGAATATACCAAAATCATATACTTTCTCATAATAATCCGCAACCATTTCCAATGCCAATTCAATTCGTTAAACATTCATTTACGTCATAAATGTCACAACGACGCAACTAACCAACTAAACAAATCAAATTCACCTTGCCTTCTACTCCTTATAGCTCACGGCCACAACACCACACACACACACCCACGATTTCATACACACACCAAAACTACGAAGTTCTCGTCTATTCTTAATCCTTATCATATTCATACAAATTCCATAACATCAAAGTGGCAAAATTCTTACCTTTTCTTGAAAATCCGACTTGTCGCAAACGTGATTCTTCCGCCAAATAAATTATATCACGTTGAAGAGCGTCTTGAGTACACTACAAATATGGGAAAAACATGATTTTTGGATGAGAATCAAAGCTAGGAAAATTATTTTTGTTTCTTGGAGAGGGTTCGGCCGAGAGCCTCTTGGCTTGGAGCTCTAGATTTTTTTTTTTGGTCTTTCTTGAACATTCTAAGGATAAGCATGTATATATATATCATGCTTGCTTGATTAATGATCACATGATAATCACATGACCTTTTTAATTCATGGCTTGGGCTAGCCATGGATCATGGCCGGCCACCTTTGTGGTTTGGGCCTCAATTTTCTTTTATTTTTGTTGAGCCCAATTCGTTAAAACTCTCGTTTTGTAATTCCCGAAACTAATTCCCGAAATTCCAAATTTGACCTCGGCCTCCCCCGATGTCTCCGCACCAATACTTTCATAAACGACATAGACATATTAACTAGAATCAAATTATTGCCTTTTAACATACAAGTCTTAATTATTTTCACGATTTCCAATTACGCGAAAACACGGGACATAACATTCTCCCCCCCTTAAGAACATTCGTCCCCGAATGTTAAATTAACCTTATAAAGCCTTATGACCAAGGTGGGGGAGTTCTTTATTATTAGTGGCATACAAAATTATTTTTATCAACCAACATAACAAACTGAGAGGTTTAGATTACCTGTGGACGTCGGGAACAAGTGAGGGTATTTCCTTTTCATCTCGTCCTCCGCCTCCCAAGTCATCTCCTCCTGATTATTGTTGCGCCACAGGACTTTGACGGAGGGCACTTCTTTAGTGCGTAGTCTCCGCACCTGTCGATCCAGAATAGATACAGGCTGCTCGTCATAAGATAACTGCTCCATCACCTGAATGTCATCAACTGGGAATATCCTGGAAGGATCACCAATACATTTTCGCAACATAGACACATGAAACACCGGGTGTACGGCCTCCAAGTCGGATGGTAAGTCTAGCTCGTAGGCGACCTCGCCTATCTTTCGAACGATCTGATACGGTCCAATGTACCGGGGGCTCAACTTACCCTTTCTACTTAATCTCATGACACCCTTCATGGGCGACACCTTCAGGAACACCCAGTCGCCAATCTGGAACTCTAACGGTCGACGTCATCTATCTGCATAAGCTTTCTGTCGACTCTGAGCAGCCAATAATCCTTCTCGAATAAGCTTTACCTTATCTACAGCTTCCTGGATCACATCTGGCCCAATCAGCTTAGTCTCGCCCACGTCAAACCAACCAATAGGAGATCTGCATTTTCTGCCATAAAGGGCCTCATACGGTGCCATCTGAATGCTGGAGTGATAACTATTGTTATAGGTAAACTCAATAAGCGGCAAATGATCATCCCAGCTGCCCTTGAAATCAATAACGCAGGCCCGCAACATATCTTCTAGTGTCTGAATAGTGCGCTCGGCCTGCCCGTCGGACTGAGGATGAAAAGCTGTACTGAGGCTCACCTGAGTCCCTAATCCCTCCTGGAATGACCTCCAGAAATTAGCTGTAAACTGGGCACCTCGGTCAGTAATAATAGATATAGGGACTCCGTGAAGTCTGACTATCTCTCTAATATACAATCTGGCATAGTCCTTAGGCGAATAAGTAGTCCGAACCGGAAGGAAATGGGCTGATTTCGTCAATCTGTCAACAATAACCCAAATAGAATCATACCTGCGTGGAGTGCGCGGTAACCCAACAACGAAATCCATATTAATCATCTCCCAATTCCAGGCTGGAATTTCCATCTCCTGTAATAATCCACCGGGCTTCTGATGCTCGATCTTAACTTGCTGGCAGTTCGGGCACTGACTAACAAACTCAGCAATATCTTTCTTCATGCCGTCCCACCAATACAAACACCTGAGATCCCGATACATTTTAGTGGAACCAGGATGAACAGAATACCGTGCATTATGGGCCTCGCCCATAATCTGCCGCCGTAAGCCCGCAACGTCCGGTACACAGAATCTGCCGTCATATAATAATACTCCTTCAGGCGAGATCTCAAACTGAGTCTTTGCTTTATTAAGGGCCACATCTCTGTACTGAATCAGGAGAGGATCTTCGAACTGGCGCTGCTTTACCTCCTGAATAATAGATGATTCAGCAACTGGACGAACAGAAATCCCAGAATCTCCAGAATCCGCCAAACGAACTCCGAGGCTGGCCAGCTGATGAATATCACGAATCAAATCTCTCTTATCAGATGGTACACCAGCCAGACTGCCTACGGACTTGCGGCTAAGCGCATCAGCTACCACATTGTCTTTTCCCGGATGGTACAGCATATCAACGTCGTAATCCTTTAGTAACTCAAGCCATCTCCGCTGCCGCAAATTTAGCTCCTTCTGCTTAAAAATATACTGGAGACTCTTATGGTCCGTATAAATATCAACATGGACCCCATATAAATAATGCCGCCAAATCTTCAAAGCATGAATTACTGCGGCCAACTCAAGATCATGAGTGGGATTATTCTTCTCGTGCGGTCTGAGCTGCCGGGAAGCATAGGCTATGACTCGACCGTGCTGCATCAATACACAACCTATCCCAATACCAGAGGCGTCACAATAGACAACATACCCGTCGGGTCCCTCTGGAAGAGCCAAAACTGGTGTTGTAACCAATCTCTCTTTCAGCATCTGAAAGCTGCGCTCGCAGGTATCTGTCCACTGGAATTTCGCTGCTTTCTGAGTAAGCCTCGTCAGTGGTGCTGCAATAGAAGAAAAATCCTCCACAAACCTGCGATAATAACCAGCTAACCCCAGAAAACTGCGCACCTCTATCGTTGTAGTAGGCCTGGGCCAATTCTGCATAGCCTCAATCTTCTGCGTGTCGACCCGAATACCATCTGCGCCGACAATATGGCCCAAGAATGCTACAGAAGTCAACCAAAATTCACATTTAGAGAATTTGGCGTATAACTTCTGCTGACGGAGAATACCAAGCACCGTCCTCAAATGATCTGAATGCTACTCGGCTGATCGCGAGTAAATCAGAATATCATCAATAAACACAATAACAAACATGTCCAGAAAAGGCCGAAATACCCAATTCATCAGATCCATAAATACCGCTGGAGCATTAGTCAACCCGAAAGACAACTCTGAACTCATAGTGCCCGTACCGGGTCCTGAAAGCAGTCTTCGGGATATCTGACTCCCGCACTCGCACCTGATGATAACCTGAGCGCAGATCTACCTTCGAACAATATTTAGCACCCTGCAGCTGATCAAACAAGTCATCAATCCGGGGGAGGGGATATTTATTCTTAATAGTCACCTTATTCAGCTGCCGGTAGTCGATACACATCCGCAGTGACCCATCTTTCTTTCTAACAAAAAATACTGGCGCTCCCCAGGGTGATGTGCTGGGTCTGATAAAGCCCTTATCCAACAAATCTTTCAGCTGCTCCTTCAACTCTTTCAACTCAGCCGGTGCCATCCTGTACGGGGGAATAGATATAGGATGCGTATCCGCCATCAACTCTATAGTAAAATCAATCTCCCGCTCAGGCGGAAGGCCAGGAAGCTCGTCAGGAAATACATCTGGAAACTCACTGACGACCGGAACGGACTGAAGGGTAGGTATCTCCGCTGCAGTATCGTGCACACGAACCAAATGATAAATATAACCCTTCTGGATCATCTTCTTAGCCTTGAGGTATGAAATAAACTTACCCCTCGGCGATGCAGTAGATCCGAACCACTCTATGACTGGTTCCCCTGGAAACTGAAAACGGACTACCTTTTTCTGGCAGTCAACATTAGCATAACAAGAAGACAACCAGTCCATACCCATAATGACGTCAAACTCAAGCATGTCTAACTCTATCAGATCAGCCCTAGTGCAACGATCATAAATAGTCACAGAACAATCCCTATAGATCTGTCTTGCTATAACAAAATCCCCAACTGGCGTAGCTACCTCAAATGGCTCTATAGGCTCAGACACTATCCCAATCTTACTAGCAACGAGCGGGGAAATATATGATAAGGTAGAACCAGGGTCAATCAATGCATATACAGATCTAGAGAAAACCAGTAATGTACCTGTGACGACGTTTGGCGAAGCCTCCTGATCCTGGCGGCTGGCCAAAGCATATATGCGGTTCGAGGGACCGCTAGAACCTAAAACGCCACCGCGGCCTCGACCGCGTCCTGCCGGTGCTGGCATACCTCGCCCTCCAGGGCGTGCAACAGATGGAGCAGATGATGAACCGGCGGCTGACCCTGTCGGCTGAGCCCCACTACCAGAACCGCTAGCCAACAGACAATCTCTCATAAAATGGCCCTAACCACCACACGAAAAACAAGCTCTAGTGGCTCGATAGCACTCCCCAGGATGAGACTTCCCGCAATGAGAACAACGGGGCCTGGGTGGTCTGGCCTGGCTGGGGCCTCTGGATACCTGCGAACTGCCGCCCTGGAGCTCTGACCGACCCCAGACGATCCCGCACTATCAAATCTCCGGCTGCCTGACTGAGTACTCCGGCCGGAAAGAGGAAACTGTCTACCTGACTGCTGCTGCTGAGGTTGTCCGCCTCGAGAATCCCCGGAATAACCTGCGGACCTAGCCCTCTTGGGCGGCCTCCTATCCCGATCTCTACCAGAATGATCAGACCTGTGACGATCCTCCATACCCATCGCATAGGCCTGAAGTCGGGAATGTCCATATCTGTCTGCAATGACACTGCCATACAGCCGTCAATCAAATACCGATCCAATCCCATAACATATCTGTGCATCCGATCGGACATATCTGCTACCACAGCCGGTGCATATCGGGCCAGAGAATCAAACTCAAGATTATAGTCGCGAACACTCCGACCCCTCTGCTGCAAATGTAAGAATTGGTCGGCCCGTGCCCGCCGCAACTCTGGGGGTAGAAAGTGGCGGGTGAAAGCAGTCACAAACTGGTCCCACGTAGCTGGGGGAGCACCCTCACCCCTGGATAACTCCCAAGTCTCATACCAGTGAGTGGCAACATCTCGAAGCCTGTGCGAAGCCAGCTCGACCGACTCGGTCTCTGAAGCCCTGACCAAGTCCAGTGAGCGCCGCATCCCCCGAATAAAGTCATGGGGGTCCTCGTCGGGCTTAGACCCAAAAAACTCTGGAGGGACACATAATAAAAACTCCCGAACTCTCAGGCTGTCCCGCCTGTCATCATCATCATCGTCCCTCCGCCCGCGTCTGCGAGCCTGTCCTGCCACCAGTGTAGTCAACAACTGTACAGCCTCCCTCAGGGTCCTATCCTCCGCCCCTGGCTGAGGAGCTGGAGTCTCGGGAGAGGGTACACGGACCTCTGGAGCTGCTGAAGATCCTGCTCCAGGCTGTACTAGTGGGGGTGTAGCTGAATGAGGTACAACCTCAGGCAAATCATAAACACGAGCCTGGGTAGATCGATGTGCCTGACTAGTCTCTCCCATCCTCGCTTTGCCCTTCTGGGCCGCCGTTGCCTTCTTCGGAGGCATCACTGCAAACACAAGAACGGGTCAGATCAGAATCACCCTAATAGCACAGCTCTATCGCACGATCTAAGATTCCAAAGAAAGTAACATCCTAAATGCCCTGTAGTTCCCTGTGTATAGATGTGGTGCACAACACATCGATAAACAAGACTCTACGAGACACGGCCTGTAGACATTCCGAGGACAAACTGCTCTGATACCACTTTTTGTCACGACCCAGCCCCGTGGGCCGCGACTGGCACCCTACCTGGGTACCCAGACCAAATCACATATTCATTTACCAAATCCGAACGTATTTCAGAATTTCATAAAAGTCATATCAACATAGGTTATATCAAGGTATGTCTTAAGCGATCGCACAAATCAAAATGTCATATCGAATCCAAACGGAGCGGCGGAATAGACATCGCCGGTCATAAGTGCAAATATAAGCATAAGGGCCATTTAGGGCCATCATAACAAACTGACCGCTGTAAGACTAGAAAACAAAATCAAACAAACATACATAGGACCCTCGCCCCACATATATGACTACAGGCCTCTACGAATTCAAAACAAAGACATATGGCGAGACAGGGCCCCGCCGTACCCAAATAGTCAAATGTACAGAATATATACATGGCAAAAGAAGTCTGTACCAAAAGTGGACTCCGAGTCAAGAAGGAGTACTCCGAAATAGCAGAGAGTGAAGCCTACAGTGGAGGATCACCAATATCTGTACCTGCGGGCATGAAACGCAGCCCCCGAAGAAAGGGGGTCAGTACGAAATATGTACTGAGTATGTAAAGCACGGAGTACAGAAATATGAGCCAAAACTGAAAGCAAACCGGATATCAAAGGGAAGTACCAATCAGTATGTCAAAATCCGTATCAAATCATATATATACACATAATGCAAACACTCAAGAACGTGGTCGCCACTCCGACGCTGGCGCCACACACAGCATAACACCAGAAGGTTTCGAATCTCCGTACATCCCCGAACACAAACATAAGTGAGCGTATCGCGTCACTAGCCATATCACAGCATAACTCCAAACGGAACCCGGCCCTATGGCGAGGCCTCGGGAACCGTAACACAGCATACGGCCGAATTATCATAGGGCGCACGAATCATAACCGGCTCGGGAACCGGTGAACGAAGTCATAGTAAGGCACGAGCGGAGTCGTGAGCAAACAATGCAAATCATATTTCAAAATAGCCTTTCAAAACATAATGATTTCATAAGTCATTTCATAACCCAAAATAATCGAATACTTAGCTGATACGAAGGTTTATTTCACAAAATGTTTCCAAAGTGGTACATATGGCTCAAAACAAAACTTAACATATCGTAATAGTCAAAACATAATTCATAGAGGGAAGTCTCAAAGTCGAAGATCTCATATCGAAGTTCATCCAAAAAGAGAGCCCGATAGGACAAATAGGGCGTCTCGGGGTTAGCGGGCCCACCTCGAGTCAAATTGAGGTGGCGAACACAATATACGAACATTTAGAGGCTAAAGATCATACATAATGATTTCAAAGTGACCCGATCACATTTCGATAGGTTTCGGACATTTGGTTGCATTCTAGCCAAAATAGAGCCTTTAGGCTTCAATTGAATTGAATGAATAGTAGTCATTTTGTAGATCGGGTTTCGAGGAGCAGAATTGCTCCGGAGGTTCCAATATTCACCTAACATACTAAGACATGCCAAACGAAGAAGTGGGAAGCTTTACATACCTTATGGACGTCTTATGCTTTCCTTAAAATCAAATTCCGTTTCGTCCAGAATCTGCAAATGGTCAAAGCTACCAATTAAAGATTCTTAGGCTTAAGATTTCCATTAACTTGATTTTTGTCTACCGAAATTTCGGCAGCATTTCCCCTATATATCTAACACCCCCGAGACTTAGCTCGGCTCAATAAACATCAACAACAACAACCCGAACGTCATCAAACAATATAAACCATAACTAAATCATTCTAACTTCAATATTCTTCCTTTTTCTATAAGTTGACAACTTTCATTCAAACTTCACAATACCAATTAATGTCCACATTATTGTATTCATTCACTCATTCAAGGTTATTCAAACACATCCCAATTATGTTCCAAACAATATACATAAGTTCTAGGAGTTCGTCACTTTCCATATTTCATCCGAAATGTCAACAGCTACGACGAACATACTAACTCGCATTGTTTCATTCCAAATTCATTAACAACAACCATAAGTCACATTTGAAGTCTTAATATCATAAATATACAATGATATACGCGAATATACCAAAATCATATACTTTCTCATAATAATCCGCAACTATTTCCAATGCCAATTCAATTCGTTAAACATTCATTTACGTCATAAATGTCACAACGACGCAACTAACCAACTAAACAAATCAAATTCACCTTGCCTTCTACTCCTTATAGCTCACGGCCACAACACCACACACACACACACCCACGATTTCATACACACACCAAAACTACGAAGTTCTCGTCTATTCTTAATCCTTATCATATTCATACAAATTCCATAACATCAAAGTGGCAAAATTCTTACCTTTTCTTGAAAATCCGACTTGTCGCAAACGTGATTCTTCCGCCAAATAAATTATATCACGTTGAAAAGCGTCTTGAGTACACTACAAATATGGGAAAAACATGATTTTTGGATGAGAATCAAAGCTAGGAAAATTATTTTTGTTTCTTGGAGAGGGTTCGGCCGAGAGCCTCTTGGCTTGGAGCTCTAGATTTTTTTTTTTGGTCTTTCTTGAACATTCTAAGGATAAGCATGTATATATATATCATGCTTGCTTGATTAATGATCACATGATAATCACATGACCTTTTTAATTCATGGCTTGGGCTAGCCATGGATCATGGCCGGCCACCTTTGTGGTTTGGGCCTCAATTTTCTTTTATTTTTGTTGAGCCCAATTCGTTAAAACTCTCGTTTTGTAATTCCCGAAACTAATTCCCGAAATTCCAAATTTGACCTCGGCCTCCCCCGATGTCTCCGCACCAATACTTTCATAAACGACATAGACATATTAACTAGAATCAAATTATTGCCTTTTAACATACAAGTCTTAATTATTTTCACGATTTCCAATTACGCGAAAACACGGGACATAACACTCCAGGTACTTAAAGTAGTTTTCAGTTTCTTCATCTTGAGCTTAAATGACAGAAATACATCATCAGTTAAGACTGTTTCCCATTGCTGCTTAACAAAATCAAGAAAAGTATCATGTTCCACCCAGAATTTGAGAAATCTGAATGGTTTGATAAACTTTTCCACTTGATCTCCACATGATACAAGTAATGGTGCATGATCAGACCCAGTCCTTGACAAATGTTCCACTTCTAAGTGTCCAAACAAATTCTGAAATGTATCATTATGAACAATCCTTTCCAATCTCTTAAAGATGCAGTCATTACCAGCCCTACCATTCCACCAGGCGAAAGGAATCCCTTTGAAGGCATCTCATGCAACTCACAGGAATTCAGACACAAGGCAAAATCTGCATATTCTTGTGGAAAAACTGGTAAACCTTCTATTTTTTCTTCTTCATTCTGTATAACATTGAAATGTCCACCAACCAGCCAAGGAGATGTCATATTACTGGCCAAGAGGTATAAACTATCCCACAACTGCATTCTCTCCACTTCAGAACATGTGGCATACACCATTGTAACCACCATATCTTTATTGAACTCTTGAAACTGCAACTTTACCGTAATAGATTGATCAGTATCCAAAAGAACCTCAACATCAACATTGTGTTGCACAAAGAACCAGATTTTTCCATTACAGTTGGAATTAGCATAAGGCATTCCAAGTCTCCTTCTATATTTCTGAATTTGTCTCTGATGCTGAAAAGGTTCCATCAGAGCTACCAAAAAGAACTTGTGATGCTTATTTAACATTTGAACTATATGAAATGCTTGTTGGGACTTCACTGATCTTATGTTCCAGAATAATGTTTTAACAATCATTTAATAGATTTCTTAATGTTACTCCTTGTTGAATACCTCACAGTTTGTGGAACTTCAGAATTTTGCTTTCTTCCTTTTCTTGGCCCTTTGCTTTGTGATTTTGGAGATAATCCTACCTCTACACACATCTGCTGTAGTTTCATATCAATAGCATCACCATCAGCATCTTCCTTCTTATTGTTGACCAATATCAACTTATTATGTTCCTCCTGTAACTTGTGAGAGACTACATCACGTAAAGCTTTGTTAGGTGATACCCTTACAGCAACATTCAGAGGCTGCATATCTCTAATATCAGGAATAATGGCCAAAGCTAAATTCCTTTATTCTGCATCAGCAACTTTCTCAGGATAATAGCCAACCAAGTGCAAGTTACAGTTAGAGCTATGTACCTCCTCATCAAAAATATCCTTCACAATTAATGCCTGAGCAGCCTCCTCCTGATCCATGGAACCAGTCATATCATGCATCTTATCAACAGAACCATCATTCAAATACAGATCACCTGCTTGAGTACAGTCAGACATCTGATTTTCCAAAGAAATTTCAGAGGCCTCATTTCCATCATGAATCCTGTTACTATCAAGCCTTCGATGAGCATCTTCATCTGCATCCCTACCACCCCTATTTCAACTCCTATCTGCTGATCATCTTCATCAACTCTTTCCTGCACCATTTCAGACTTTTGATCATCTGTAGATAATTCAGTATTCTCATGTTCTTGACAGTCATGAGACTTCTTTGAACCATAAGCCTCCTTAACCTCCAGAGAGTCTGCTTTTCCATCCAGCTGTGGACTATTAATCTCTTTTTGAACAGGATCATCATTCGGCTGCTTTGTTTTGGCAATAGCTACTACACTGTGATTATCATCTTCACTATTGTGCACCTTAGTAGTTTAAATTCTCATAAACTTCACCCTCTTCCAAAGACATGGTTCCATTTGTAGCCTGATGTTTGTCCAGAAACAAGTTTGCATCATCCACACCAGCATGCACCTTATTATGCTCCTTCTTGCCATCTATACAGTCAGCTGCAACCCCTTGTTCTATAGACACATCTTCTTCAGTGACATGCTCCTCATGACTGTTACTGAGCCTACTAAAATCAACATCCTCTACTCCTTGGTTCAATACCTCAAATTTGTTTGATACCTTAACTTCTTTGTTTCCATCATCCCTCCCAGTTGGAATCACTTTGTCGTTCTACTACCATTTGTTTCCAGGGTAAGTTACCACAGTACCACTGGATAATACCTTTGGTAAATATTGTTGCACTGGTTTTTTCCACCCCCTATTTCTTCTATATCTTCCTTGTTGGATCTGCCCTTGTTTACTTGTTCCAGGCTCATCTACTACAACTACAGCCTTTCCTTTATTCTGAGATCCTACCCCATTATCTGCCACCTCATTTTCCAACAGTTCTGGATGTAGCACCCAACATTCATCATTGGAATAGCTTTGTAAAAAGAACTTTGTGCAATACTTTGGTAAGTAGTCATATTGAATATTAACTTTAATCGACCTGATATCCTTTGTAACATCACCGTCAATGTCCATCCACACAGAATTAGGCAAATCTGCAGGCAAATCTACCTGCACTTTCACTCTAGCCACAATTTGGCCTAGTCTTATTGATAGTAGGAGCATCTAGCTGGATTGGCTTGCCCACAGAAGAAGCTAATGTAAATGAAGATTCCTTGACAAAAACAGGTAGGAAGAAGGTTTGGAAACGAAATCCAAGCCACAGAAATTGAAGTTTCCTTTTCCACACTGAATTTAGAATCATATATTAATGGTCTCATTTGATAAGAATGACCATCTTTTGACTTCAACCAAAAGAAACTTTTTGATGATATATTAATAAAATCTTCCCTTAGATCACATCTTATTAAGACATGCCTATCTCTCAAAAAGCCTACACTACAGTTACCCTTTACTCCACACTAATGAGGTATAATAGACCGCAACTCTTCTAGATCAGGCCATCCATACGAAAACTTACCAACAACGGCATATTTTAGGTTTTCAATCCTTTCCATTCGTAATACTTCAGAAGAGGACCATCTTACGATGTGCTTACCATCTATAATCTCAACCATCTTCATAGGAATGGATTCACACGTTTGCATGGGATTTTTACCAGTTTCATGCATTAGGGTTTGACGATAATTCTATGTTGTGGACGTAGGATTACTGTTTGTGACTGCTGAGCATTGTTGGATGAAGAAACAGGAGGGACGAGGGAGAGGGGAGGGAAATCTTGAGGAGAGAAAGACTGACCAACCACTAGATGCGGCGGCTGACCAGTGGCCGGAGTGGCCATAGCACTGTTAGGGTTTCAAACTAGGGTTTGCATGGGAAGAGAGAGAAGGGAGCATTTTTTCCTGAAGAACCTGATCCATACACAAGATATTGTCTATTTAGGTTATTGTAAATCTTTTTTTACATATGCTTAAATTGTAAACCTACTCTTCCCAAAAAGGAAGTTGTTTGTAGGTATTCTGAATTCTCAAGGGTGCTTCCATAAGCTCTTGAGTGGTACATTAGGCTAGAGTGAGTCTAGGTGTATTAGTTTCCTTAGCTGGAGGTTGTCAGGTGGAGGTTATTACAATCAGTGTATTGTAAGGGTGGAGGGGCTATGGGAGTTAGTTCCTAGGTTGCATAAGCATTTTTGTAAGGGTGAGAGATTAAAGTTGTAACCTGAAGTTGCTCGTGTAGAGGAATTGAAATCCTACTGGTGTAGGTCATGGTTTTTAATCTCTTGAGCAAGGATTTTTCCATGGTAAAATTTTGCCTTCTTTACTTACTTCATTGCATAAGGGAACTGGTACACAACCAGGTCCCTTATACACTATTTGGTGGACGCATAGACAATAATTGGTATCTGAGCTAGTGCTTTGTAAAAGGTTAACAGCAACAAAGAATCTGTAAAATGGCTGCTCCACCCACTATAAAGAAGGTCAATCTCTCACCAGGGCACCCAGATTTAACGGAAAATACTATGGGTGGTGGAAGACTAGAATGCACGACTTCATCATGGCTGAAGACTCAGAGCTGTGGGATGTCATCTGTGGTGGGCCCTATATTCCAGTACATACAAGTGAAGATGGTGTAAAAATCGCTACCAAAACAAGGAAAAAATACAATGATGTTGATAGGAAGGTAGTGAAGAAAAATTATAAAGCCAATAAGATTCTTGTGTGTGGAATAAGACCTGATGAATACAATCGAGTCTCAGCGTACTCGACTACCAAAGAGATCTGGAAAGCTCTTCAAACTGCCCATGAAGGAAAAACACAGGTGAAGAACTCCAAGATCGACATGCTCACCACAGAGTAGGAAATGTTAAAAATGAAAGAGGGAGAATCTATCCATGATATGCACACTAGATTCACCTCAATCATCTAGAGCTTGATTCTCTAGGAGAGGAGATCATACTACTAAACTGGTGAGGAAGCTTCTTGGAGTTCTGCCGGATTCTTGGGACAGCAAGGTAAATAGTATTTGTGAATCCCAAGACCTCACCAAGCTAACCGTCGATGTACTCATTGGAAATCTTAAAACTTATGAGATGAAGATGACCTTGAAGAAGGATGAAAAGAATGAAGTAAAAAGAGAAAAGAATCTTAATCTCAAAGCTTCCAGAGAAGACTCAAGTGATGATGAATCTGAGCTGGCATATCTCACATGAAGATTATTAAACTGATCCGAAGAAGTGGTGGAATCCCAAAGGCAGGAAGCTCCAGCAGAAACTCCTGAGGAAATGACTATCTGTGCTATAGGTGTGGTAGACCTCATCACTTCGCTAAAGAGTGTTCTATGAATAAACAGGACAGTTATGACAGAACTACAAGGAGAAACCAGCTTCCTGACAAAAGGTTCAGAAGAAAGGAAAATGTTGATGAAATAGTGAAGCAGGCACTTGCTGCATTAAGGGGCTCCTTCAGTGAGTCTGAATATGAGGACGACAGAGGGGATGTGACACCCCGATTTTTTTTAAGCTAACTCTTGAATTTTCAATTTACCATATATTGATAGTAAGGGCATATTTTACTTCGCACTTCCAGAATGTGAACTTGACGATATTTAAAACTTGTTTGAAGTGTTATGGTGTAGTTATACAAAATACTCCTACTATGATTATCTTTAGTAATTTATTAAAGGGATAAGGCATAATTACCCCCCTCACCTAGTAGCGTTTTTGGTACGACACACCTCACCTAATTTTTGGTCCTATCACCCCCCTAAACTATTTAAAACCGTAATATTTTACCCCCTAAACGCTGATGCCCACTCTCATATGGGAGAATGACATACACTCTCCTTGCCACATGTGAATTTATTTATTTTCTTTTGTTTTTTTAAAAAACAATCAGCTTACGTGTCAATTTTTAAGAATAAAAAAATAACAAACTGATTTTTCTTTTAAAATATTTATTTTTAAAACCCGTTTTAAAAAAAAAACTAAAAACGCGAATTTTCTTTAAAACCCTTTTTTTTTAAAAATTGAAAATTTGATTTTTTTTAAAACCCATATGTTTTTTGTTTTAAAAAAAAAAACAAAACTGAAAACATGAATTTTGTTTTAAAATATGGAAAAATGGATTTGTTAAAAATATGGAAAGCTTGATTATTTTTTTTAAAATGTCTTAAAAGATCTTGATTTTCATGATTTCATTTTCTTAGGACACTTTTATTTTTCAAATAAAATCCGGAAAAAGTGTTTTTCTTGTCAAAATTTGAAAAACAAACTGATTTTTATAAAATTTTGAAAAAATTAATTATTTTTTTAAAATGTGGAAAAGTAGATTTATATTCATATTTTAAGAAAATACAGATTTTTAAGAAAAAAATTAAGTTTGTCCATTTTTTATGTTTCTCACTCTCTCAAAGAGAGTGAAACACACTCTCTTTGCCACGTCAGCGTTTACGGGGTAAAATATTACGATTTTAAATAGTTTAGGGGGGGTGATAGGACCAAAAATTAGGTATGGTGTGTCGTGGCAAAAACGTTACTAGGTGAGGGGGGTAATGATGCCTTATCCCTTTATTAAATGGATTAGATATATATAAAAGTGGATAGCCCCTTTTTTTTATTTTATTAAAAGGGGTTGCCCATTTTTATATATATCTAATCCATTTAATAAATTACTAAGATAATCATAGTAGGAGTAGTTTATATAACTACACCATAACACTTCGAACAAGTTTCAAAAATCGTCAAGTTCACATTCCGGAAGTGCGAAGTAAAATATACCCTTACTATGAAGATATGGTCAATTACAAATTTAAGAGTTAGCTTAACAAAAATTCGGGGTGTTACAACTATCCCCCCTTTAAGAAATTTGATCCAGAAATTTACCTTCTACTAGCCTCAAAACAACTGTGGATATTGAATTCGCATATCCTCTTCTCGCTCCCAAGAAGCTTCTTTGCCGGAATGATTTCTCCAAAGGACTTTTACTAAAGGAATTTTCTTGTTTCTAAGCTTTTTTGTCTCATGTGCCAAGATTTTGATAGGTTCCTCTTCATATGTCAAGTCAGGGCTGACCTCAATGGATTCAGCATGAAGAACATGAGATGGATATGACCGATATCTTCTAAGCATTGAAATATTGAAGACATTGTGGATCTTATCTAACTTCGGTGGAAGAGCTAGTTTATATGCAACTGGACCAACTCTCTCAAGTACTTCATATGGTCTAATAAATCGAGGACTAAGTTTTCCTTTTTGGCCAATTCTCATAGTCTTCTTCCATGGAGAAACCTTTAAAAATACCTTATCTCCCACTTGATGTTCAATTTCACGCATCTTAAGATCAATATAAGAATTTTGTCTATCCGAGGAAATTTTTAGACCATCCTTCATGATTTTTACCTTATCTTCAGTTTGTTGCACAATCTCAGAACCAACTAATTTTCTTTCACCAACTTCACTCCAACAAAGAGGTGTTCTACACTTTCTCCCATATAATGCTTCGTAAGGAGGCCTGCCAATACTTGATTGGTAGCTATTATTGTAAGCGAATTCTATCAAGGCTAGGTGTCTGTCCCAACTACCCTCAAATTCCATAATGCAAGCTCAAATCATATCTTCCCAGATTTGAGTCACCCTCTCAGACTGGCCGTCTGTTTGAGGATGGAAAGAAGTACCAAAGTTCAACCTAGTGCCCAAATCTTCTTGCAAGCTAGTCCAGAATCTGGATGTAAACCTTGGGTCTCGGTCAGATACAATAGAAATAGGAACTCCACGCAGCCTCACAATCTCATTAACGTACAATTCTACTAAACGTACAAGTGGGTAGTCCATTCTGATGACCAAGAAATGAGCACTCTTGGTTAGCCTATCAACTATAACCCAAATTGCATCATGATTTCTGTGAGTGCGTGGAAGCCCAGAAACAAAGTCCATAGTTATTCTTTCCTATTTTCACTCAGGTATCGATAAGGGTTGTAACAAACCAATTGGGACTTGATGCTCGGCCTTTATTTGTTGACAAACTAAGCATTTAGAAATAAATTCCGCAATGTCCTTCTTCATACCATTCGACCAGTAGTGTTCTTTGATGGTTTGGCACATTTTAGTACCTCCAGGATGCATTGCATATGGTGAAGTATGTGCTTCATTCAAAATTTCTTTCCTCAAGTTTCCATCTTTAGGAACACATAACCTATTTCGATAAAATAAAACACCATCCTCCCTTAACTTAAAATCAAGCTTTCCTCCAGTTTGAACTTCTTTGATCAATTTCACAAGCTCATATACTTACTGTTACACCTTGGGAAAATCCCCCATTTACGCACAGTGAATAGATTAATGAAGAATACGAGCATACGATATTTTCATAAGGAAGGAATGATGTTTGATGACCCTAGTTAAGATTTTATAGGCATCTGAGAAAAGAGAAGCAAGTTTGCCGAGAGAAGGCAAGGCATACGATGTGTATCAAAAAGGAATTTCGAGTAACGAGTTAATGATAACTAAATGGTGCTTTGGAGAAGAGTTATAACGTCCCTTAGATTGTTAATGAGGTGATAAACAAGTGCTATGAAGGTTCCCTATGGATTGGAGATCAAACAAAGTGACAAGAAAAAGACCAGTGAAAAGATGGGTTATACGGTCGATTATACGGACCGTATAATATTTTACGGCCCGTATAATGGACCGTAGGACTGTCACATAATGAAGTTACGGAAGGGACAATTTCACGGTCAAATTATACGGACCGTATAAAATTATATGACCCATATAATGTGCCGTCAAAGTGACACAGAATGAGACGCTCACTGGAGCAGTTTTACGGTCAATTATACGGACCATATAAATTTATACGGACCGTATAATTGTCCGTATAATGACGTCGGGACAGCTTTTGCATTTATAAAATAATGACCCAACTTCATTTAATTCATTCCATTTTCTCTCTCCACGACCCAATAGCTCTCTAGAACTTTCCAAACGCTTCCAATACAAGAATCCAAGTGAAAATTTAAGATCAACTTCATCAAATCCACAAAACTAAGTGTGAGAATCATATCAAAGTTCATCCAAGTCAAGAAATTTCAAGAGAGGTGAACTAGGGTTTTGGTGCGAGAAAAGTAATACCACTCAATACTTATTCCTACACTATCTAAGGTAAGTTTTATGGTATTTGCATGTTATTTAAAGTATGGAGAAGTGGAGACACTTGGATTGTAGAAAGATATAGGAAATGGGTCATGAAAGTGTGAATAGTGACATTGTTGAGTAGTAGTTGGAATGAATCCTGAAAATGGATGTGTTGAGATTGTAAACAGGTTATGAATGACATGTAAAACATGGAATGAGTACTATATGTTAAAGAACACGATAGTGAACTATGGTCATGATTATGGATGAATTAAAGTGAAATTGTGATATGTGGATAATATAAATGAATGATGCTTGTCGTTTATGATATTGTTAACGTTGTTATGAGCGTTTGGGAGTTGATATAGAATATGGGAAAAGTTGTATAAACGAAGGAAATGCCGTCGAATTTTCTCTAGCGTTAGTAAGTCCGTTCTTATAATTGTTAGCTAATGTCGATACGAATTCTCTTGAAGGTAGAACGTGTGCATTAAAGGAGAACAAGCAAGCGATAGATTAGTTAAACGACAAAGGTATGTAAGGCTAATCCCTTCCTTCAAAGGCATGAATCTTCCAAGTTTTTCCATGATCATCCTATATGATGGAGCTTATGAGTTCGTAAATATACCAAACTACATTCGAGCATGATAATGATGATGATGAGTTAAAGTATAGAGGTTCGAGAGTTCATGGTATGATGATCCGATAACGTTAATGACGTCATTATTGTTAACACTCACCTTATACACTATTTCCTTCATGGTTAGGCAAAATACTCATAAATGTTCATAATATAATCGGGGGTTCACGACCTTACGTCACCCCAACATAGCCATGGTTGCCTTCAAAATCTAATGTATGCTCCTAATGATAAATGTGAAATGATACTAAGTCATGATATGTCTACAAGATGATCAATAATGCTAGCTTGTAATATGCCTATGTTATGTATGAAAATGCCAAGCTATGATAAGATTATGATATGTTCATGATATGTGTAATAATGATGGGTTATGATGGACTATATGATGATACGATTCCACCGTGCCTAAATTGCCGGGCATGTCACCGCTAAGGCGGGCTGCGTACGATTCCATCGTGCTGAAACGGCCGGGCATGTCACCGCTAAGGCGGGCTGCTATGTTTACACCGAGCCTAGAGGGCCGGGCATGATCACCACTAGTGGGCGGCATATGATGGTTACCCGGACGCGGGTTAACGATGAGGATTATGATGTGATGATATAGGTGATGTGATGACGTATGTACCATGATTTTGTAGAATATGATATATGTACGAAATGTAGTTGCCTATGAAACTCATGCAGGTTATATCTTTCTCTTATGGATCATGATCATTCTGTTATGTTTATTTCATTCTTGTCTTACATACTCAGTACAATTTTCGTACTGACGTCCGTTTTCTTTGGCCGTTGTGTTCATGCCCACAGGTAGACAGAGAGGCAAGCTTGATCCAGAATCGTAGGAGCTGATAGCTGATTGATAGCGCTCCTTTGTTCCGGAGGTGCTTGACTATTCTTTTGTGTATATTTGTATATGTTGGGCACGACGGAGTCTTGTCCCGTCCTTATGTCTAGTTGTTACACCTTGGAAATTTCCCCCGCTAGCGTACAGTGATTAGGCCAATGAAGGGTATGACGTATATGGTGTTTAGACGAGGGACAGCGTCCTTTAGACTGGTATTGAGGTGTTAAACAATTGTTAAGAAGGTGTCATAAGGGTTGGAGATGAAGCGAAGTGATGGAAATGAGATTCAGTGAACTGGTGGATTATACAGTCGATTATACGGACCGAATATTGCTTTTACGGCCGTATAATGAACCGTAAAAGAGTCACAGAATGAGGCAGAATGAGGTTGCTGAAGGGATGATTTTACGGTCAATTATACGGACCGTATAAAATGATACGGCCCGTATAATGCACCGTCAAATTGACACGGAAAAGGGTAATCACTGGAGCAGTTTTATGGTCGATTATACGAACCGTATAATGGACCGTATAATGATGTCGGGACAGATTTCAACTTTATAAAATAATGATCCAAGTCCATTTTATTTATTTCCCCTTCTCTCTCCACGACCCAATCTCTCTCTAGAACATTACAAAACTCTTCCAATACAAGAATACAAGTGAAAATCAAGATCAATAACACCCAAATCCATGAAATCAAGAGTGTGAAACTCACCAAAGTTCATCTATACCAAGAAATCACAAAGGAAGTGAAGTAGGGTTTTTAGTATAAAAGAGTATTGCTACTCAAGACTTATTCCACCATCATCTATGGTATGTTTTATGACTTTATCATGTTATTTAAGGTATTAGGAAACTAAGAAGCTTGAATTGTAGAAAGCCATGGGAAATGGGTCTTGAATAAGTGAATAGTGTCACCATTGAATGATAGTGGAATGGAATCATTAATGTGACGTGTTGTGATTATGAATACGTTATAAATGATGTTTGTATCATGAAACAAGTATTAAATGCGCGAAAACACAATAATGAGTTATAAGGACAAATGTGGGGAAATTAGAGAAAAATGGTGGAATGTGGTGAATATATAAATGATGGTTGTTGATTGTAATATTGTGGATGATGTTGAGAACGTTGGGAGTTGATATGGACTATGGGAAAAGTAGTATAAGTAAAGGAAGTGCTGCCCAACTTTCTCTAGAAATAGTGACGTATTCCTTAAGTCCACTAACTAACGTTAATACGGATTCTTTCTTGAAGGTAGTGACGTGACATTAAGGAGAGCAAGCGAACGATAGCTCAGCTAAACGACAAAGGTATGTGAGGCCAGTCCTTTCTTTCTAATGGCATGAATCCTATAGCATAAGTTCCTTTCCTCTCAAGGAGTTCCTATATTCCGGAAAGCTAAAAGCCTATATCCATAAACGTCTATGTAAGATAAGAGATACGATATGATGATGTCATATTGAAAATGATGTTATTTATTGCTTACAATCACCTTATGTATTAATTCCTTCAAGGTGAGGCAAAATGTCAATCATTGCTCCATAATGAAATCGGGGGATCACGACCTTACGTCACCCCGATAGAGTATAGTTGATCTTGAGCTTTTTGCATGTACTATAATAATATGAGCATGTTATGATAATATCACACCGCGCCTAGTTGGCTGGGCAGTCACCGCTAAGGCGGGCAGCTATACGGATACACCATGACCATTTGGCATGGGCAGACACCACTAGTGGGCGGCATGAGATGGTACCCCGGATGCGGGAGGCATGGACGCGGGCTATTGTTATTGATTATCACACCGTTCCGATATGGACCGGCTGTTTACATTTTATGCATATATGATATGATGATGAGTATGAGTAAGATAGCATGCATTACTTCTCTTATGATTGTCACTCAGATCCAGATGTTTCATATTGATGTTGTCATTATATTATTGTTGTCTTTCTTCATTGTTGATGCCTCTCATACTCTGTACAATATTCGTACTGACGTCCATTTTCTTTGGACGTTTTGTTCATGCCCACAGGTAGACAGGGAGGTGAGCTTGATCCAGATTCTTAGTAGCTGTCAGCTGATTGAGAGCACTCCATCGTTTGGACGTGCTTGTGATTCTCCTTTTGATATATATGCATATTTTGGGCACGACGGAGTCTTGTTCCGTCTACATGTTTAGTATGTTAGTAGAGGCTCGTAGATACGCAGTGTGGGTTAGATGGTCTCACAAGATGCTATTATGTGTATATATATTATTTTTATGGCCGAGAGGCAAATGTGTATAAAGCATTTATGTTTCCACATAAAATATGATTTTCATACAATTAGTGTATAAAGTTGGTAAAAGAGCATTAAGTGAGTAAGATGAGTAGTAGCTCGAGTGGTGCTCGGTGGCTAGCCCCGGGTACCCGTCGCGGCCCCTAGCTAGGTCGTGACACTAGTACTCCAGTAGAGGCTCGTAGATGCGCAGTGTGGGTGATGCGGTCTCACGAGGTTGTTACTATGTATATATATATATATATATATATATATATATATATATATTATTTTGATGGCCGAGGGGCTTAAGTATATAAAAGTGTTTACGGTTTCAAATGAAAGACGATTTTCGTACAATTTGGGTATGGAATTGATAAAGGAACGTTGAATGAGTATAATGAGTAATAGAACGAGCGGTGCTCGGTGGTTAGCCCCGAGTACCCGTCGCGGCCCCTAGATGGGTCGTGACAAAAGTTGTATCAGAGTTGTTCAGTCCTAGGAAGCGTCTATGAGCCGTGTCTAGTAGAGTCTTGTTTATGGTGTGTTACGCGCCACATCAATAAACAGGAGACTACAGGGCATTTAGGAAAAAACAACCATATTTCTTCTTAAGAGATCATGCGATAGAGCTGTCTTATAAGATTTTTCCCTCCTAATAGTGTGTTATGTTTTCAGAAATGCCGCCAAAGGGAAAAGCTACAGCGGCCCAGAAGGGTAAGACTACGACAAAAAAACGGGTAGAAAGAGAGCCGCCCATGAATGTAGAAGAGGGCGAGCCACATAATGAGGCCCTATCTGAGACTTCCTCCTCCCCGCCTAATGTTGAAGAACAAGAAGGAGCTCCATCTCCAACTACTCCACCGGGTGCTTCGGGTCAACAACTGACCAAGGCCATTCACTTATTGACACAGTTGGTTGCGGCTCAGGCACTGTGGCAGAATGTGGGCCCAAATGATCAATCAGCTAGTACCCGAGCCCGTGACTTTATGAGTTTGAATCCTCTGAATTTTTCGAGTCGAAGCCGGATGAAGACCCGCAAGGTTTCATAGATGAGATGTTGAGGACATTGAAAATTATTCATGCCTCCGAGACAGAATCCGTAGAGTTGGCATCGTATAGACTCCGAGATGTGGCAGTATTGTGGTATAATAATTGGATAGCATCAACACAAGAGAATGCGCCTCCACCCGTATGGCAAGAATTTGTAGATGCTTTTATCCGCCACTATTTGCCACCTGAGTTCCACCGAGCTAGAGCAGATAGATTTCTAAATTTGAAGCAAGGAAATATGAGTGCCCGGGAGTATAGCATGCAATTTAATTCTTTGGCTAGATATGCCCCGACTATGGTGGCCGACATGGGAGATCGGGTACATAGATTTGTGAGTGGCCTGGGGCCATATTTGTTCAAAGATTGCTTGACGGCTTCGTTACAAGAAGGGATGGATATTTCCCTAATACAAGCCCATGCCCAGAACTTAGAGGGACGACAGCAATCACAAAGGAGTGATCGTGATATTGATAGAAGGCAAAGCAATCGGGCCAGATCTATGGGGACAGGTAGCGACTATAGAGGTGTATCAAGGCAGACTTACTCCCGACATACAGGCCAGTCAGTGACCAGTGCGCCTTCACGATTTGCAGATAGGAGATTTGATCGCTCTTTTCCTTCGGGACAGGGCCAGAGTTCGAGATCTTTGGGTTCTCATTTTGGGGGTGATTATAGTTAGAGGAGAGAACCAGTTCCACGATGTAGCCGGTGCAGAAAATTACACTCGGGGCCGTGTCACTAGGACACAGATGTTTGTTATGTTTGTAGACAGAATGGGCATTTGATGCGAGATTGTCCCTCACGGTATGGTAGAGGTGGGGTTCAGCCCATAGGTTCAGGAACTGGTTCTTCCTCAGTACGCCCGGTAGGGCAAACTCCCTAGATGTCAACATATCGAGGTAGAGCCAGAGGGGTAGCATCTACTTCAGGTGCCATTCAGCGCCGTGTATATGCTTTAGCGGGATGACAGGATCTTGAGTCCTCCCCGGATGTGGTTACAGGTACATTATGCATATTTTCCCATGATGCGTATGCCTTGATAGATCCGGGTTCTACTTTCTCTTATGTTACTCCATATGTTGTTGGTCGTATTGGGGTGAAACCTGAGCCAATCAAACCTTTTGAGGTATCCACTCTGGTTGGTGATCCCGTGATAGCGAGACAAGTGTATAAAAATTGTGTACTAGTGATATGTGATCGCCAGAACAAAGTTGGTTTAATCGAGCTGGAAATGCTAGATTATGATGTAGTTATGGGTATGGATTGGTCGGCATCATGCTATGCTAATGTCGATTGCCGAATGAAAGTAGTTCGATTCCAATTTCTGGGAGAGCCCGTGCTTAAATGGAAGGATAATGTAGCATCTCCGAAAGGTAGGATAATTTCCTACCTTAAGGCAAGAAAGATGATAGCCATGGGCTATATTTATCATTTAGTCCGAGCTCATGACACCGAGGCAAAGTCGCCAACTCTTTGACTTATTTGTGATAGTATTTATTGATGATATTCTGGTGTACTCTCGCACAAAATCAGAACATGCAGATCATTTGCGAATTGTTCTTGGCATTCTTCGAGCCCGGGAGTTATATGCAAAATTTTCAAAGTGTGAGTTTTGGCTAAATTCTGTAAGATTTCTGGGCCATGTTATTTCAGATAATGGCATTCGAGCCGACACTCAGAAAATTGAAGCTGTGAAGAGTTGGCCAAGGCCTACGATGCCTACAGAGGTTCGTAGTTTTCTTGGATTGGCAGGTTATTATAGAAGATTCGTACAGGGATTCTCATCTATTTCATCCCATTGATGAAGCTAACCCGGAAGTTAGCAAAATTTCAGTGGAATGATGCTTGTGAGCGTAGCTTCCAAGAGCTGAAGAACAGGTTGACCTCAGCTCCAGTCTTGACACTCCCAGAAGGGCCAGATTGTTATGTTATGTATTGTGATGCTTCTGGCGTTGGGTTAGGGTGTGTACTAATGCAGCATGGTAGAGTTATTGCTTATGCTTCGAGACAGCTGCGGAAACATGAAAATAACTATCCAACTCATGATCTCGAATTGGCTGCGGTTATTCATGCATTGAAAATGTGGAGACATTACTTGTATGAATTGCATGTCGATGTTTATACAGATCATAAGAGCCTTTAGTACATTTTTAAACAGAGGGAGTTAAATCTACAGCAGAGGCGGTGGTTAGAATTATTGAAACACTATGATGTGAATATTTTGTACCACCCCGAAAAAGCGAATGTAGTAGCTGATGCACTTAGCCGCCGTTCAATGGGTAACCTATGTGAAGTTCCTCCGGGAAAGAAGGAGATGGTTCACGAGCTCCACTAGTTAGCCAATCTTGGAGTACGTGTAATTGATTCGGGTAGTGCAGGGAATAGTATTAATGATCCCACAACTTCTTCTCTGAATATGGAAGTGAAAGAGCATCGGTATGAAGATCCTCATTTATGCCACTATAGAGACATATCTCAAGGAAAAGAGAAGTCTCCATTTGAAGTTTCTATGGATGGAATCCTTAGATAACGAGGCAGGCTATGTGTGCCGAATGTGGTAGAATTGGCCAACAAATTCTAGAAGAAGCCCATTATTCTCGGTATTCTATTCACCCAGGTGCAACCAAAATGTATCATGATCTCAAGATGATATATTGGTGGAACGGCATGAAGAGAGACATAGCAGATTTTGTAGCTCAGTGTCCAAATTGCCAACAATTAAAAGTCGAACATCAAAAGCTAGGAGGATTATTGCAAGCAATGGAAATCCCTACTTGGAAATGGGAGGTGATCAATATGGATTTTATGGTGGGGTTACCTCGTTCTCGAGGCAGGTATGATTCTATTTGGGTGATTGTGGATAGATTAACAAAAGCAGCTCATTTCCTCCCAGTCAGAACCACATACTCAGCGGAGGATTATGCAAGGTTGTATCTCAAAGAAATTGTGCACCTCCATGGTATTCCACTATCCATTATTACAGACAAAAGAGCACAATTTACAGCCAAGTTCTGGAAATCCTTTCAAGAAGGTCTAGGTACCCAAATGAAACTTATCACAGCATTTCATCCGCAGACTGATGGACAAGCCAAATGTACTATTCAGACCTTAGAGGATATGTTGAGAGCATGTGTTCTAGATTTCGGTGGTAGTTGGGATGACCACTTACCCCTTATTGAGTTCGCATATAACAATAACCACAATTCCAGTATTCAAATGGCTCCGTATGAGGCTTTATATGGAAGGAAATGTATATCCCCAATTGGATGGTTTGAAACAGGAGAAGTACAGTTAACAGGCCCTGAATTGATTCAGCAAGCGGTAGAAAAAGTTAAAGTGATCCGAGATCGACTGTTGACAGCCCAAAGTCGCCAAAAGTCTTATGCGGACAACCGCCGACGAGACTTGGAATTTCAGCTTGATGATTAGGTATTTTTGAAAGTGTCGCCAATGAAAGGGGTGATGAGATTTGGCAAGAAAGGGAAGTTAATTCCTCGATACATTGGACCCTATAAAATTATCCGCAAGGTGGGTCATGTAGCCTACGAGTTGGACTTGCCATCAGAGCTTGAGTCAGTTCACCCAGTTTTTCATGTCTCAATGCTCCGCAAGTGTATTGGAGATCCTGCGAGGATTGTTCCAATTGGTGATTTCCAAGTGACAGAAAAGCTAGCATATGAAGAAGTGCCTATTGCCATCTTAGAACGGCAAGTACGAAAACTTCGAAATAAGGAAGTAGCTTCAGTCAAAGTCTTGGCGAAATAACAACCGGGAAAAAATGACCTGGGAAGCAGAAGAGAGTATGAGAATCAAGTATCCACACCTATTTCAACCCCAAGGAGAGATTCAAGATGAAACACTAACATTATAAGGTATGTACGCTTTCTTTTCATGCTTTTGGTCGTGTGTGGCCGATTTATGTCGCTATTATGTTGTGGCCCTGTGAGGCAATGATATTATGGGCTGTTGTGACAGGATGGTAGTGCTATATTACAGGGAAAACTCTGGTGAAATTTTCGTAGAATTCCCGAGTATTTAACATTCGAAGACGAATTTTCCAAAAGAGGGGAAGAATGTTACACCTGGGAAAAATCCCCCATTTACGCACAATGAATAGACTAATGAAGAATACGAGCATATGATATTTTCATAAGGAAGGAATGACGTTTGATGACCCTAGTTACGATTTTAAAGGCATCTGAGAAAATAGAAGCAAGTTTGCCGAGAGAAGGCAAGGCATACGATGTGTATCAAAAAGGAATTTCGAGTAACGAGTTAATGATAACCAAATGGTGCTTTAGAGAAGAGTTATAACGTCCCTTAGATTGTTAATGAGGTGATAAACAAGTGCTAAGAAGGTTCCCTATGGATTTGAGATCAAATGAAGTGAAAAGAAAAAGATCAGTGAAAAGATGGGTTATACGGTCGATTATACGGACCGTATAATATTATACGGCCCGTATAATGGACCGTAGGATTGTCACAGAATGAAGTTGCGGAATGGACAATTTCACGGTCAAATTATACGGACCATATAAAATTATATTACCCATATAATGTGTCGTCAAAGTGACACAGAATGAGACGCTCACTGGAGCATTTTTACGGTCAATTATACGGACCATATAAATTTATACGGGCCGTATAATTGTCCGTATAATGACGTCGAGACAGCTTTTACATTTATAAAATAATGACCCAAGTTCATTTAAATCATTCCATTTTCTCTCTCCACGACCCAATTGCTCTCTAGAACTTTCCAAACTCTTCCAATACAAGAATCCAAGTGCAAATTTAAGATCAACCTCATCAAATCCACAAAACCAAGTGTGAGAAACACATCAAAGTTCATCCAAGTCAAGAAATTTCAAGAGAGGTGAACTACGGTTTTGGTGCAAGAAGAGTAATACCACTCAAGACATGTTCCTACACTATCTAAGGTAATTTTTATGGTATTTGCATGTTATATAAAGTATGGAGAAGGGGAGACACTTGGATTGTAGAAAGATATAGGAAACGGGTCATTAAAGTGTGAATAGTGATATTGTTGAGTAGTAGTTGGAATGAATCGTGAAAATGGATGTGTTGAGATTGTAAACAGGTTATGAATGACATGTAAAACATGGAATGAGTACTATATGTGAAAGAACACGATAGTGAACTATGGTCATGAATAATAGAAATGAATAAATTCCGCAATGTCCTTCTTCATACCACTAGACCAGTAGTGTTCTTTGATGGTTTGGCACATTTTAGTACTTCCAGGATGCATTGCATATGGTGAAGTATGTGCTTCATTCATGTTATACCCCGCATTTTAAGAGCATGAGCGTGACACGCGCTTCCTCAAAATTGGCAATCATGTTGTTGCCACATAATTTAAACTCACGTTGATAATGTTGTATTCCGTACTTTTGTACGTCGGATTATTCATAAGCTGAGGTGGGGCCCACACGTCGAGTTTTTTTTAGGACACATGACAATTTATATGAAACACATATGTGAAGTTGCACACAACTCAAGAAGGACCCTTGAGCCGAATCAAAGTGGAAGTCCTCCAAACAAATATTTTTAAGTAACGTTTTCGGGTGATCTGAATTCGAGGGGCAAACATGGTATTATAAGTTTGGAATTTGGAACAATACCAAGAAATCGAAGTTGTAGATAATTGAATTATCTTTCCAACCGTAGGTCATGGGTCCACAGGTGACGTCGGGATAAGGAGATATGAACGTTTTAAGGCAGAAAGGTCAGTTGGCTAGGCCCAATCCGAGCCCAACCGGGTTAGGCCCATTACCCATGTCTTTATATGTGCAAATTTCGGCCTTCCTCCTCATTTTAAGACCAGGAATGCCCAGAAAATTCTGGGGAGAGAGAGAAAAAGAGTCTTGGAGAAGAAAAACCAATTTTGATCGAAATCTGAGCCCCGAATCCCAAAGCCCATGAAGGGAAAAGTGTTGTACGCTGCATTGTCTTCAATTTGAGCTAAAAATCAACCAAGGAAAAGAGTGATAATGTGGTGGCTGCATGCTTAAGGTATGAAAAAGGTTCCTTTTCATTGTTAACGAGTTTATTTAGAGTTTCGACGGATTAGCACGGAGAGAATAGCCTGATAAATTCGTTTGTTGGTGTTGTGAATTATGGAATGAAACTTGAAGAAAATTTTGGATGATAAAAAATGTATTTAACTTGTAAAATTTGGAGGATTTTGTTATTAATGTTATTGGTATTAATTTCAGCTTCTTTACGAAAATAAAATTATTAAATAGTTATATCGCAAATTTGGTTAGTTGAGAAATTTAGAAAACAGTGCGCGGGCTGTTTTATGGCATACGTCGGTATTGGAAATGATGTTAATACTATTGGTATTGTTGTTGTTGTTGTTGGTTGTTGAATTGGAATTTCGGGCTAGGCATATAAACAGGGGAAATGCTGCCCGAATTTCGGCAGAATTTAAAAGGGTTTTAATTAAAAGTTTCGAGACGAATGTACGACGATGATCCTAATGATATTATGAATGATTCCATATGTAGAGTACGAGGCTACGAATAATTCTTACGCGAGTTGCAAGACGGGAAGTAAGTTGAAAGTCGAGAATCATCATCCAGGTATGTAAGGCATACCCTTTCTTTCTTTTGACATGATCCTTGTAAAACGAACAGATCAAGTATATGTATGATTTCAAAGAAACTCTTATTCTTAGCCACTAGGATGGCTAATATTCTTGATTTCCATAAGCTACTTCATATGGTTTTGATACGTATCTATGATTTCCGAAGCTCTATTCGATATATTTCCGAGTTTGTTTAGGATTCTTATTCACTTCTTGACATGAGTACGCTCGATATAGTTGAGCTTATTGTATGGTTGAATAACGAGTAAAGTATAAAGAGTTCATGTTCCTAAAAGGGTTTTTTAAGTATTAATGTCTCTAACTTATGTATACAGTCTCGGATTGACTTGAAACGTGTTTATGATCCTCAAGTGTCGATTCATGTACTTATCCATCGAGTCGTAAAATTTGTTTTATATGCATATAGTTTCTCACTACTCTGCTCGTGCACGCCTTAATATTTCCTTCATCGAGTCCCGGGTCGGGTATGTTATCGTGCGCACTCCACTGCATTGTTCACCGAGTCCCTCATTAGAGGGCCGGGTACGGTATATGTATATGATGATATGATTATGGCACCGAGTCCCATGATGGGCCGGGTACGGTATATGTGCACATGACTTCATTCACCGAGTCCCTCACTAGAGGGCTGGGTACGGCATGACTTCACTCACCGAGTCCTTCACTAGAGGGCCGGGTACGGTATATATGTATATATATATGCATGCATGATGATATTATCACGACCCATCCCCGTAGGCCGTGACTAGTGCCCGAGCTGGGCACCCCTACGCGCTCATGTACCAGATTCAGCATACAGACGACTCGTACATAATGATTATCAGACGTGGCTCCAGACTGGTGCCTGCAACCATATATACTGCATAGAAGCCGGCAAGGCTATCATACTATACATAACGAACCAAAGTATACATACACGCGGCCGATAGGGCTGCCACGGCGGATGAGCCGCCCAAACCCAATTCACACAACGCGTCGAAACAAAACTGTACATTACCCACGTCTATGTCTACAGACCTCTAATACGGAACAACAGAATCAGATGGCGGGACAGGGCCCCGCCGTACTCTGAATAAACATAAGCATATACATCGGAAGAGTATGTACCAAAAATGTCGGCTCCGGAACAAAGAGAGCACTCCGAACCGCAGAATGGAAATACTACGCCAGTGGGTCACCAAAACGTGAGTCTGTACCTGCGGGCATGAAACGCAGCCCCCGAAGAAAGGGGGTCAGTACGAAAGATGTACTGAGTATGCAAAGAATGAAGTACAGAAAACGAAGTCATAACCGAAGTACAATGTACAGAGGGTGAGCACAATAACCAGGATGCCAAAGTGTTGCATCTGACGTACAAATGATACATAAGAGGTTCCGGAAGACAAATACGGCAATCAGAATGCTAAAATGCTTTGCTTTCCTTTGAAAAACATTTCCGTCTCATACACATAGAAAATCAAACACACAATTGCCGCGGCCAAAAGTCCAGCGGTCACTATGACACATACCGCGGCCAAGTACCCAGCGGTTAACATCCCAAACCCGACATATCGCGGTCAGGAGTCCAGCGGTCAGTGTCACAAGTCCGGCATACCGCGGTCAAGAGTCCAGCGGTCAATGTCGCACATACCGCGGTCAGGGGTCCAGCGGTCAATATCACATAGTGCGCATGATAATATTACCGGCTCGGGACTTGGCAAAAGAGGTAATAACAGAATGCTAAATTTATTACTTTCCAAACATAAATCACACATGCGAGGGTCATGCATCACACAAGATTCATGTATGCCAAAATCGTATATCAGAAAAAAATACAGAAGGTAAGTAGCCTATCCAGAATATCAGAATAAGATTTCCAAAAACGTTCCAGGTGTCAAAAATATTTTATAAGACTCATAGAGGTAGTCATAACACTTATCGCATAGTAAACAGAATAATAACCAAAAGCTACCCGTGAATTCCGGACAGAAATGAGTTGGCTAAAGCGATACAGAAAGTATCAGGATTTGTGGGCTCACCTTGGGCCGAACCGAGGTGGCGTACGTAAATTATGGATCATAGGTCTTATGGAGTCATCCGTGAGAGTTTTAGGGCATTCCGACTTCATTTGTGAAAGTTGCATACATATAGGTCATTTTGCCGACGAAATGTTAAGAACCCAATTCAATCTCATTGAATGAAATGGAGCCAATTTCAATCTCAGATTTCTAGGAACAGGGTCGTATCTAAGGCTCGCGGGCGAGCCTATTATGTTTAGAACATGCCAAAGGATGAAGGGCAAGGCTTTACATACCTTAGCTGCGCCTTACGCTCGCTCAAATTCAATTCCCGTTTCGCCCAAAATCTACAAATGGTCATATTTACCAATTGTCAATAGTATGACTTTTAGCATTCAAATCTTTAATTCATTACTTGTCTACAAAAATTTGGGCAGCATTTCCCCTGTAATTTCGCCGCCCCAAGAATATCACTCGGCTCAAAATATCAACACAACACCCATAATAATATCAAAAACATCAACACTTACTACAAAACACATTCTAACACAAATAGTCTTCCTTTCTTCATAATGCCACAACTTCTACTCCAACTTCATACTTTCAAACTAAGATCAACATTTTCATATTCATCCACAAATTCAAGATCATTCAAATGCAATTCGGAAGCATTTCACATTATTCTTACAAAGTATACAAAATTTCCACCGAAACCATAATTCATCCAAAACTTCCAACCTTCAACATAAACATTCACAATGCATTTTTACCTTCCAATTTCATTAATAACAATCACAATTTACACCTTACCACTTTCATTTCCATAGTTACATAAACTAGAATAAAGTTGCATATTTTCCTACAACAACCTTACAACAAGTTTTCCATAACAACAAGAACCATTAACCTTCCATTTTCATCACAAGACTACAACAACACAATTAACATACTAAATAATTTAATTCATATTCCTTCATACTAGGTGCCACACGGCCACACATACACACACACTTACACCACAATTCCATGATTTCCATTCAATTCTACTCACTCTAACATCTATAAATCTTCCATAACATAAAAGAAATAAGAAATCCTTACCTTTTTCCAATAAGTTCTCCTTGCCACCAAAGTCACTTTCTTGCCAAGACAATTATACCACTTTGTAGAGAATCTTGAACTTAGTAGGATTACAAGAGAATTATAATTCTTGAATCAAAGTTGAAGGCTTGGATGTTTTTTTATTTTTTTTTTCTCTATGGCCGTGAGCCTCTCTTTCTCCTCTCTTCTATGATTTTCATGAAACTTCTTGAATGAAAATGACAACTTATGGGGGAATTTACCTCCTATAGCCATTTAAATTAAAATCCCAAGTGGGCTTGGCCCATGGTTTGGACGGCCACAGCCTCCAAATTGGGCCTTTGTTTCCCCTCTTTTTTTTTAGCCTAATTACTTGTGGCTATTTTGTGTAATTCATGAAACAAATTTCCGGAATTCCAATTTTGCCCTTGGCCTCCTTCCGTATTTCCACATCAATATTTTCCATGAACAACTTATATATTGAACAAAATCAAAATATAGCCATGTCTTTAACTTGTCACAATTATTTTCAAATTTTTTCTAATATGAAAAATTGCGGGATATAACAGATATGATAGTATGATGACATGATTTTATCCACTGAGTCCCTCACTAGAGGGCCGGGTGCGGTATATATATGCATGATGATATGATAGTATGTTGACATGATGACATGACTTTGTCCACCGAGCCCCATAATGGGCCGGGTACGGTATATGACAATGGTATGCATGATTTTCATTTTAAAAGGCATATGTATTGATGTTTTAAAAGTCATACTTGTTTATAGTAAATCTCAATTTTGGTTATGATCCTCTTTACGGTATTTCATGCTTTACATGCTCAGTACATATTCCGTACTGACCCCCTTTCTTCGGGGCTGCGTTTCATGCCACGCAGGTACACCCAGATAAGTAGAAGATATTGCTAGAAGATGTTCCAGTGGGATTGGCGAGCTCCATTTCCTTCCGGAGTATTGCCGAGTCAGGGTATATGTGTTATGATTTCTGATTAATGTTAGAGACTTTGCAGATAGAGTCGTGGGAATAGAATGTCAGTATTGTAAACGGCTCCACCAGCCAATGTGTCATTATGTTTCATGTTACAAGTTTCATGTGATGAAAGATTTTATTTGACTTGAGCACGATGAAGAGAATGGTTGTGCAAGCCCTTATTATGTATTTCATTCTTATTTGATTTAAAGAGTCCAAAGCGGTTATGTGTGTAGTAAGAGTCAGCGGGTTCGCTCGGCCCTAGGTAAGGGTCGGGTGCCCATCACACCCTAGTAAGATTAGGGTGTGACAAAGTGGTATTAGAGCAGGTCGTCCTAGGGGTTGTCTGCAAAGTCGTGTCTAGTAGAGTCCTGTTTATGGGTGTGAAGCCGGCCACATTTATAAACAGGAGGCTGCAGGGCATCTAGGGATTGTTGACCTTCTTGCTATCTTAGATCGTGCGATAGAGCCAAGTCATAGGAAATGATATTCCTTGCACTAACTTTTGACCTCAGCAGAAGCACAGTATCGACGGGAGAAGATGAGTGAGGATATGGAAAGTCACAGGGGTAAGTTCTGATATTTTCATTATTTTACCTGAAATTGGGAGCTCTGGGTGGCTGAAATGTGTCGTATACATATGTATGCCCTGTGAGGCATTGTTGGTATTTGCTGCGTGCAGATTCTGAATAGTAAGAATTGTAAAGGAGATTCTGCCAGAATTGTTCAAAATCAGGTCATTTAGTTAGGTACGCCTAATAGAAGGAAGCGTGGAAAGGAAATATTGTAAATAGACAATAAGTGAGGTGCGTTGTTCTAGAGGAGTTATGGATTTGGCATGGCATGAAGAGTAATTGCGAGAAAGACGATTAGCAGCCCGAAGGATTAAGATGGACAACATTCGAAGTTTAGTAGGAGCAAGGTCTGTTGGAGGATTTAGAGAAAGTCGGCAATCAGTTTTGCTGTAGATTATTATATAAGGATGGTGAGTGGGTATTCGAACAGGCTGATACCCTAGTATTCATAAGTAACAGTGACGAAGGTGTGTTCACTACCATCGGGAATCTAGGAATCTTGGACGAAAGGTAGTCATACACATAAGTGAAAGGTGAATATTGAGGATTGAAAAGGGTAAAATAGTAATTGTAAAGAGAAGGACGTGTTACGAGAATGTCTTGGAATCTGTAAGACTTCGACTTGCTCCAGATCATGTAATGAAGGTCATGCAATGAGGTGGGTACGATTATACCAGTACTAATGCACCGGATTTCATCGGAGTTTCAAGGTTAAGCGTGCTGGGGTGAGAGAAATCTTAGGATGGGTGACCCCCTGGGAAGTGCACTAAAAGTTCTGCAAAAGCAGACATAAAAGAAAAATGAGAAGCTAGAGTAGCCTAAGGGAAATCAGAGTATACGGAATGGCTGGAAACCTTAAGAGGTAGCATAGGACGAGGTAGACTAGACCGGTGAAGATAAAGAAGGTGCACCACGACTCTAGAACTAGGATGAGGTTGAATAACATTTGGAAATATTTTGTAAGCGAGGTGGTAGTAGATATATATATATATATATATATATATGTATGTATGCATATGGTATCCTATTTATGACTTTATCGATGGGCATGTGTATCCTAGCAACCGGTGTTATAGTATGGAAGGCATCAGTAGAGTAAGGGTACCGAAGTTCAAGTGACAACAAAAATAAACAGTACAAGTGTTACAAGGTAGGCTAATCCTATTTTCACTACAGGTTAAGATTGGGAAGTTCTAATACAACGATATTTGGAAAAGAAAGAGAGTGAGTAAATAGAAGGCAAGGAGATCAAAATGTCGGAAAAATTGAAAAGTAAGAAACATGATTGAGCAAAGCCACCAAAAGAAACGACGGGCAAAGCACGAGACTATTTGGGTAAAAATTCGAAGGTAGGCATATGAAGGGGAAAGAGTATGGTAATATGGAACAAAAGAGGAATATGAAGTAAGAGAAGGAATGATTAAGCCTTGCGTCGATGTTAGGAGATTTCGGCCCTTGAAAGGTATATAAAGGGATAAATGTGCGGCCATATTAATGTGGTTGCCTCAGACATGGAGGAGCTTTCCTGAAAGAATGACTTAAGAATAGGACGGATTTGCGCATCTAAAGGAATATTTCACGAACTTCAGAGCCGATGTTACAAATAACAAGAGAAGAAAGGTACTCGAGGAGGAATAGACCCAAGGAAGGTTAAGGATGAAAGTAGGAAAGGTATACTAATGGGTTGGTCGAAGGAAGAGGAGAGAATTTAGGAGTGGAGTAACTGGAAATCTCTAACCATGGGAGTAAGAAGGATACTTTAACTAAATGACGATAGGAGACCGATTACTCATCAAGTAAAGAACGAGGATGGTGAGTTGACACAATTGATTAGAAAATTAGTGATATGAGGGAAGAACTTCTGTAAAGACCGAGAGGTTCGATTCTAAAGGAAATAGAATGAAATGTAAGAAACGTGCGTGGAGGAGAAGACAAACTTGGCCGTGGCATCAAAAAGATAAATAAAGGATTGATTGGGATGGATAACTACAAGGGAAATACGACGAGTCTATTAGTAAAACAAAGTAACAGCGTGACGGGGACAGGGGCATAGAATACTAAGGTTTGTAATGAATGTGAATAACTTGGTAAGACAACTTATGTGGTAAGTGTAATTGGGTCAATTAGAAAGAGTTACTGGTTAAGTAAGCTTACTCCACGAGCTTTATTCTGTTTTATAAGCAGTGTTACGAATGAGATCAAAAAATGGTACTCTATAGAGTTGATTATGATTGGGATATAATGAGAACGTAGCAAGAACTACAATACAAAGTAAGTAAAGTACAACGAGGAAACGACTTAAGAGGTTTTGCAATGTCAGGACTGATAGCAAGCATGATGAAAGAGGAAGTCAACTAAAAAAAAAAGAAGTGAAATTGGACTAAATTCAGGTATATTATGAAACAGACATGGGAAATGAGGCATGACAAGATAATAAAGGTTTAGAAGAATCAAGGAACTAAGTTTTGTCAAGCAATACGTTGTGTCCCGGGCTATGATTCTAATCGCTCGTACCGGAGAAATTTTGTTGCAAATAAATATGTAGCAGGCATACTCCAAAAAGGTAACAGAGGAAGTGAGAAACGCCTACGAGTATCCAAGGATAAGTATCAGGACATACGAGATTACTAAAGAAAAATCGCGACGTTGGAAGGAATGAGAGTTTTAAAAGAGGAATATTTATAGGAATCTCAATGCTTGTTAAAAGGAAAAAAGGCAATATGCCTATGGATAGCACGACAGCAGTACTACCTGAGATTTGGAAAACACCTCTTGCATCATGAAATCATAGGTCACCGTTTATGTATCAAATCGTGGGAGTATATGTCATAGGACCACATAAATGATCGTCCTAACGAAATGACTAGTAAAATAGTGTGGAAACGACAATAAATATTTGAAGAAGAACGGAATCTCGTTAAATCTCTATTAGCCTCCTACTTATGAGTTATTTTGTAATGACGATCAGATCAGAGGAGAAGAGGTTGGAGGAAAGATTCATACAAGGATTTGAAAATATTTTGAATAATGGAATAGTATGTTGTAAGTATACTCTTGTGTCCTGAGGGATAACAATGATGACGAGAAAATATTATATACAAGAGTATAAGAAAGGTGTTGAGGATCGTTGTATGGGTTGAATTGAGTCTCATTTGACTATAAATCCCTTAGCTACGGTATTTTTGACGCATTGGATGAGTAACCTGAGGTAAGGTAGTTAATGAGAATGATCCGTCATTAGCAAGGAAGTGCTATTGCAAGCCATCTGGGCGCTACAATCGGCGGAATTATGATGACATTGTAAGGAATTAAGAAGTACGACAAAAGTATTAAAAAGAAGATGAAATGCTATGAATACAAAGTATCACTGGAGAAGCAATATGATGCATCTTATTGGAAAAGGGACACATGGAGGATACAGACAAAAGCAAGAATGAAAAGATCTGAATTCGCCGCTAAGTTTTTCGACAAACTTCTGAATTCACCCCTAAGTTATTAGCCAAAATAAGGAT
Organism: Lycium barbarum; assembly: GCF_019175385.1. Lineage (NCBI taxonomy): Eukaryota > Viridiplantae > Streptophyta > Magnoliopsida > Solanales > Solanaceae > Lycium > Lycium barbarum. The sequence goes on from NC_083348.1 coordinate 31,652,931, forward strand.
TAGAAACTTTCAGAATAAACTGAAGGAAATAAATCATTAAAGAAGATGTTTGAAATATTTTCGACATAAGTGCAAAAATTATCGTTAGCTAGCCAGGTGCCGGGAGTCTGATTGAAGGGAAGAGAAATTAAGCGGGACATTTCAGTGTTAAACTAGTTAAGCAGGGGACGCTAGTTATGACTAGTCTTGAATTTATCTTTAAGGAAGTAAGAATAGGAATAAGTCAACTCCAAGGAGATAAAGGCTTGGGATATCTGTGCAACATAAGAAAGATACGTGGAGATCGAAGAGAACAAGAATTTCTAAACAAAAAGAAAATGAGATCGAATTAGATAAAAGTGTGTGGTAAGCACGGCATGAAAGGGGCATACAAGAATGTAAACAACGAAGACTGAAGAGACGATGAAAGCGATAAAGTGTAAAGAGTTAGTGGACAATTGAATAATAAGAAAAAGGGATGACCTTGAGTTCAGGCGTAAACTTTGGCCACAAAGGAAGAAGAATAGATTGCATAATTCAGATAAGTTCAGTTTTAACGAGCAAGTGAGACTGCAAGTAAGTAAAGTAGATACGGACAAATACAGGTAAAAACATCGATATCTACCTCAGAGCGAACTCTACCTCAACATTCGAGGACGAATGTTTTTAAAGGGGGGGAGGATGTTATACCACACATTTTCAGAGCATGAGCGTGACACGCGCTTCTTCAAAATTGACAATCATGTTGTTGCCACATAATTTAAACTCACGTTGATAATGTTGTATTCCGTACTTTTGTACGTCGAATTATTCATCAGCTGAGGTGGGGCCCACATGTCGAGAGTTTTTTTAGGACACATGAAAATTTATATGAAGCACATATGTGAAGTTGAACACAACTCAAGAAGGACCCTTGAGCCGAATCAAAGTGGAAGTCCTCCAAACAAATATTTTTAAGTAACGTTTTCGGGTGATCTGAATTCGAGGGGCAAACACAGTATTATAAGTTTGGAATTTGGAACAATACCAAGAAATATAAGTTGTAGATAATTGAATTAGCTTTCCAACCATAGGTCGTGCGTCCACAGGTGCCGTCGGGATAAGGAGATATGAACGTTTTAAGGCAGAAAGGTCAGTGGGCTAGGCCCAATCCGAGCCCAACTGGCACTACAAGAAATCTGTCTTATTGTGGCGACGGAAGTCGCCACAAAAACCTCAAAAGTCGCCTCTAAAGACTTATAGCAGTGATTTTCCCGGTAGTACTTCCATAACTAAAGGTTATTTGTGACGACAACCATTAGTCGCCACAATAAGTAGGCATTTGTAGCGACATATATTGACACTAAAAGTAAACAAGTATGCCACAAAAAAATATTTTACAACATAGATATTAGCCTAGTCGCTACTGAAATAAGACCTTTAGTGGCGACATTGTTGCCACAAAAGAAAAATAACTATCAGCAGCAATTTTTACCTCGCCACTACAAAAGTGATATTAGTAACGACTTTTGTCGCCACAAACCTATTAGACTATTAGTGGCAAGTTTTTTCTCGCTGCTACATGTTTCTATTAGTAGCTACTCTTGTCTTCACAAAACCAATATACTATCTGTCGCAACTTTCATCTTGCTACTAAAACTAAGTTTAGTAGCGACAGAAATTGCCACAAAAACTACTATAACATCTATGGCAACATTTATCTTGCTACTGAATAACAACTTTTAGCAACAATAAAATTGGCTACAAAAACTATTAAATCATTAGATTTACTATTGAGAATTGAATTCTCTGAAACTAATATATAGCTACTAAAAACATCCAGTAGCATAACAAATTCCAAAAACACTTCCAAGTCGAATATCATAAATACTTTCATTACTTAAAAGTCAACTACAGATATACTATGGACATAGTACTTCGGTTCATTATATGCATATACATATGACCCAAAAAATCAAAAACTTCCAACGTATATATATATTACATATCATCAAACACTTCCATTGTATGCATATTACATAAAAACTTTCATTTTATGCATATTATATATGACCAAAAACTTCTATTGCACGCCTTCAAACTTTTCTTTGGTTTGCTCCATTGTTTAAGAACCTCGTCCCTGTTATTAAAAAACATATAGGATCAGTTGAAAATTATCATAATCCAATGCTAATAATAAAAAGGGTCACATAGAGCACATAAGATTTAAAAAGTCAATGACATAATAGTTCCACGAAGTGTGTCAAAAGAAAAAAAAAAAAAGAGAACCACCAATCAACCAAAAAATCACAATTTACAAAACCATAGAGAAATCCCAACTGAAATAACCAAACCCCACAAGGATAATTTTTTTTTGCTCTTTCTCTTTTCATTGTTATGAAATATTGAGAAGAAGAAAAAAATGTTGCAATAATGTCAATGGCAACCAAACGTTCAGCGTATTTCAACAACATTAAAGAAAGATATTTCTTGAAAATGTAGAAGCTTTGAACCATACACAGTTTCCATTAATAGAAGTAGAGGAACTTGTAAAAAGAGATTGCAAATTCCACAATGTTGTAGTAATTCTTTTTCCAGTTTCATTAATAACAAGGGAAGAAGAAGTGGGGTTCATTAGGCAGTTTCATTAATTACTAGTCAAAATTGTGCTTAACTGTTTTCTTGTTTTTGGGTCATGAACATCTGATGGCTCTGATTTACAATGCAAAGATTTCTTCAAAGAAAACCAAACTGCTGGCATATTCTTCTTCTCCCCCATTCACAAGAATATACTCAAAAATACAACTTCCTCTACTTATAGTCAGATAACTTTCTAAAAGAACTGAACTTTTCACAAAGCCATTACTTTTTTCTCTCCCATTGACAAGAATTTCAAGCTTCAAAACTTCAATATACTAAAGACTTTACTTTTCCTGTATTTATAGTCAAATAACTTTCTAAAAGAACTGAACTTTTCACAAGAACATTACCTTTTTCTACCTCCATAAACCCAAAAAGGTATTAAAGAAGATTTTCCATTCTTGGCTGACATTATCCTTAGGAATATGCCTTTTTTAGCTATCAGAAACAAAAGTGAATACCCAATATCCTCAAGAAGACAAACCACAAAAGAATCCTTCAAAGTACCAAGAAAAATCAAAACTTTTTCAAAAACTAAAGTCACCCTAGAAAATCAAACTAGAAACCCAAAAAAGGTAGTCAAGAAGATTTTCTATTCGTGGCTAACACTATCCCTTATAAAAATGCCTTTTTTTAGCTATCAGAAAACAAAAGTTAATACCCAATACCCTTACAATAAGACAACCCACAAAGGATTCTTCAAAATCCCAGTAAAAATTAGAACTTTTCAAAAATTAAAGACACTCAAGAAAAGAAGTTAGTGAAGTGAGATTTTCTATTCTTGGCTGACATTATCCCTTAAAAATGCCTCTTTTTAGCTATCAGAAAACAAAAATGAATACCCAATACCCTCAAAGGATTCTTCAAAATGACAAGAAAGATTATAACTTTTCAAGAATTAAAGTCACGCTAGAAAGAAAATGAGTGAGAACCAAAAAACCTTAGAGGCAAAAGAGAAGGAAAAGGATATTGTCAATTGAATGAAAAACAAGAATCTATTGGGTTATTATTAAAGGAACGAGACAAGAACCTTAAGAAGATTTAAAATTTTGTTTTTGGTGTATTAATGAGTGACAGTATTTGGCCTGAAGAGGTCCAGTCTAATAGAAAACATCCTTTGTTAAGCTGCCTAAATGGAAAATCATGTCAAGTTTAGGGGGCTATATAGGTATTTGGCCTATTTTTTACTATTTCATTGTGTTATCAATTTCAAAGCAGTAAAGAAAAAAGAAGAGTTCCAAACATCAGCGAAAGACTGATGGTATCTCCAACAACAACATAGACGTAAAAAAATTGCATATTTGAATCAATACTGCTCAGTAAATCACACTAAAATACCATAGCTGAGCAAATCAAAGTTGGTTATTAATAAAAATACTCCTCAATAGCAAGAGCAAGAACAAGAAAAAGTACCTGTTGCATTCTAGTCATGAAAGAAGATATTTGTTCTTGGAACATCTTGTCAAATTCTCCTTTCATGTGTGCACGCTCCTCTTTCAATTTGTTTTGAAAATCTTGTTCCATATCCCTTTTTAAGTCGATAGCCATTTGTTCATGTTCTTCTTGCAACTTCCGGTTAAGTTCTTCTTGCAACTTTCGATCCATATCAGCTTGCATCTCTTGCCGCATAATTTCCATTGCAGAAGATACGCTGGCCTCTATGTTCGCCTGCTGCATTTGAGTCTTTCTGGCAGGCTTCTTCCCATATCCAAAACCACGCACATAGCCTGGTCTCTCACCAAGAATGGATGAATACATCTCTTTTCTAGTCATGGGATTCTCGACCTCTTCAGATTGTTGTTCAACAACAAGTTGATGGAGCTAGTCCTACATTTATGCATAACCATTTAAACAAAAAGATAATAAACATATCCAAAGTAGCAAGTAGTAAGGTAGAAAAATAATAAAGGCAGTGATTTTAGGGTGTTACATGAATTTGTTGGGATTTTGAATCCAACCACACCCATTCTCTGTTATCATTCTTACGTGTATGTTGGATCTCCCACACTTTATTTGGTGTGTTCTTTTCTCCAGAAACAGGATCTCTCTTCAATATAGTTCAATAGGAAAATGTATAAGCAGATAAATATAAATAACAAAACAGTCTATGTAATAATAGGAGAACAACTGTATTCTTATCGTATATTCCTGTACTTCTGCAAAAGACTTTGTACCACAAGCATGCTTAGTTATTTGCTTTTCCCTATTTCTTTTGTTTCTTTCACTGACAATCTGCACTAAGCCAAGAGTTCAGGACATCTTTATTCAAAGAGTAAACACACTTGGTATTTTCTAATTTCAAAAAAACTGGTTATTAAGTTACCTTGAATTCTTCACTTCCAAAATACTTTACTAGGTATTTCCAGTCCTCCAACTGAACATCCTTAGGTCGATGAGACAATCTCTCTTCATCAGTAGCATAACGGAGGTAGTCAGTGAGCAATTGAGCTTTCCATGCTCTAAAAAGCCTTTGCATACTACTTATGACAAAGCCTTGCAACTTATGCTCTCGCAGTCCGCCACAAACTTCAAATTTGTTCTGAACACATTGTAACATTATATTTGATATCATAATCATATGAATAAATCATGTAATCTAAAGGAAATAAATATTGAGAGTAATTTATTACCTTGACCCTCAACCACATTTCTTCTCCGTATTTCAAAACAATCTTTTGCCACTTCCCCTCTCGGAACGAGATAATGCTCCTCATGGTCAAACCAGAGTAACTAACAATATCTATAGCCCCAGGACCCACAACTCTATCAATGTCATCTGGAATCATTATTGTGATTTTGCCTCCATACCTAGGTTTTATATCTACTGTTTTAGATTTATATTTCCCTCTTCCTTTCTTTTTATTGATGCGAGAAACTGCAAAGCAAAAAATAAATCATCACCGCTAATTTTAACAAAAATCGAACAGAGAGGAAAGTATTAGTAAAGAAATGTAAAATCTTAAATCAAGGAAATAAACTGAAAACTATAATAGAAGAGAATAATTTTTTTCGAAACTGCGTGGTGAGTTCTAGAGTCTTAACTACACAGCTACACTATGGTCATACCAGCTCTAAAAGCCTAATTAGATAAGGGTATTTGCAGCTGCTTGGTGACTATCCTAGAATGGAGTGGAAAGGGCTAATGTTCAAGAATGATGCAAGGCCTAAAGCTAAATTCGTGATGTGGCTGCATCTGCATGGTGGTATGAGGACAAATGACAGGTTGATTCAGTGGGGAATGGAAGTTAATCCTGAATGTACATTCTGCCAACTACAAAATGAAACTAGGGAGAACCTATTTGTGTTGTGCCACTATACCAAGGCACTATGGAATAGAGTTATACAATGGTTGGCTAGGACTTACACAGCTACTTATAACTGGGAGCAATACGTTCAATGGGCTGTCCAAAACAACAAAGGGAAATCTCAAGATGGTACAATTTTCAAGCTGGTATTTGCGGAAGTAGTTAATGCTATATGGCTTGAAAGAAATGCAAGAGTATTCGAGAAGAGAAGGAGGTATTGGGAGGCCTTAGCAAGAGAAGTTGCCTTTGTTTCATGTGTCAGAGCCTCAGCTGGGATCAGAACCAAAATGCAGCACCTACAATTCTAAAATAGGCTAGGAGTTCATTTACCTTGTTTCTGGTGTTTGTGTCTTTAGATAACCAACTGTGGTAGTGTGGTTACGGATATTAAATGCTTCACTTTGGTGATTAATATAATGAAATTAGTTATTAAAAAAAAAATATATATTTTTTTTAAAAACTAACCTACACCATTTGAAGCCTATGGAGAGGGAAGTACACTTTCTTCTAGATTCCTTGATGATTGTGTCTCTAGAGATGTTCTTTGGAGAGGGCTACTTGATGTTTGTTCGGTCTGTATAGGTCCTTGAGTTGGGTTACTTGATTGTCCTATCTCCAAAGATGCCTCGTTAATCTCTGTTGGTTGTATTTGTTGTTGAGACATCGTTCCTGAACTTCCACGTCCTCGAAAATTGCCATGTCCACGGCTCGTCCCGCCTCTCACACTTTTACCTCGTCCAATTCCTTTCATTTCCTGCAACATCAAATAAAAAAGGAGAAGTATCAGAATAAGAATTAAAGATGATAAAATATATAGCTATCTGTCCAAGAAAAATATCAATACATAAAGCAAAGTATTAAATCAAGCAATAACAAAAATGGGGGACACTTTGCTAACAACTATTGCTTCATTGATGGAAATGTTAGAGTAAGCCCCTGATTCGACTTAACTACTGATTCTATTTATAAAAATAAAGCTACAAGAATCTTGAATTAATTTCATGTCAGCCTAATAAGTACAAAAATATAGAGAGCTTCTCAAAACAAGATGACATTTAAATCATCAGTCTTTGCTTCTCAATTTCAATAGTAATCACTGTCCTCTCCATCACTATCATCAAGTAACTCTTCTTCCTCATATTCAAATCACAAATGCTTGAATTCTTAATATTTGATTTGCTTCAAGAAATTAAAAGATAAACTAATTATCTTATAGATAATGGTAATACCCGAGCTCAAACATGTAAGAAGTTCATTTTCAATTTCTTTAAACCATAATATGTACTGTAATCCCAAAATCGAAAGAGAAAAAAATATCACACAATTATGAATTAACATTTTGTAAAGTATGAACTCTAATGACACTATTCAGAAAGTGTTTACTATCTTTCTGTATTTTGATCAGGCTATCAATGTTTGCATTTTCATCATTAGTTTGTTCAAATTATCTAGTGCAATACAATACACATACTGGTTTCATCCCCCAAAGTTCTAAACTAGCACATTTCATAACAAACTTTCATTTAATCAGAGTTATATGCTTAAAGGAGCAGAAGAATATTATACTATTTAAGAACTTGGTGTATTAATTCCGTTTATGACAAAACTTAGCTATATATAAATCAGCAGAAGAATTTAGTAGCTACATACATAAAGGATGAACTTTCCAGTTATACAAATAAAGCACCAGAAAAGTAGTTATTTTATGACAAAACAAAAAACAAAAAGTGATGTCCCAGAACTTTAACACATTTTAGAATGAGTTTAAGTCTTGTGCACTATCCTGGTTACCTAAATTATTTTATAGTTTTACTGGTCGCCAAATTTATTTCCGAGTTTACTGTTAGCCAAAAAATCATCCTTTTCCAGCTTTATTTACTAAAGTCTAACAGTTTTCATGGATTTCTATCGACATCCTCGTCAAATTCTTCAATCCCTCAACTGGAAAAGCAAATTCAATCTCAGATGAGAATATTTTCATATTCCTCACAAAACAGAAATGGCCACAAAAAGGTCAGAAAACACAAAAGACATAAACTTTACTAACCAAACTCAATCAATCATCCAACCAACAAAAAACCCAATCTAAAAGTGAAGCAAAAAAAATCCAAATTTCATCCAAGATTCTATGTTTAACTCACCTTGCATTTTTTCTGAAGGAAACAAAGCTGGAATCTTGAAGTTTTTAGCATGACCAAATAAAGGGAAAGAGAGCATTTTTAACAACCAAACTCAAGAAAAATCATTATTCATAACAAGGCTCACATAGTTCAACCAAAATCATAATTTTAATAAACAACAATCAAGAATTCACATACTCACATCAGGTGTTTGATTCTTTGCTTCAAGATTCACCTTTAAATCACTGAATTAGCTTTACCCATCTCTCTTTCAAGAAAAACAGTACTCAATACTTCAAAACCCATGTAAATTTAACCTAATTAAACTCTTTTCTCTGCATAAATCACTGAATTAGCTTTACTCATCTCTCTTTCAAGAAGAAATGTACTCAATACTTCAAAATCAAGTAAATTTAACCTAAATTAACCTCTTTTCTCTGCATAAATCACCCAATTCAAGCTACCCAATGTAATATGAACATAAAATCACAATAACAACATCAAAAGGTCTAAAATTTAAAAAAGAAACTTTCAGTTAGGGGATAACACAAAAAATACTATCAAGACCAAGAATCGACAAACTATAAAAAGCAAAAATTAGTGATGAGAGTCGATAAACATGAACAACTTACCCTCTGAGTGATTTCAAGCTTCAAACATTCAAACGGGTTAACCTTACAGTGAATATTCAGACTTTGAACTCTCTCCTTTCCTTCTTCAACTTTAGATAACTCAAATTCCTATAAATTATCAAATGGGTTAAACAAATTGGAGATGAAATCTAAAAAATTATATGACCAAAACGAAAAACATACCTAATGGAGTCACAATTTCTAGTTAGAGTTTTTGGGTTTCCAAAATGTGGCTCACATTTTATGGAACGAGCATAGAGAATTGGAAGATTTGAAGAAATTTTGTGATATGAACAGAGAGAAATGGAGAAAAGATTTTTTTTTCTAGAGAAATGGAGGACTGAATGCGTATAAGCTTTCTCTGTTATTTTAATGAATAATTTGCTTCTATTTTCTTTTTATTTTAAAATTAAATTAATTGGATTATTAGATGCGACCAGGTTGCCACAAATTGGAATTTAGTGGCGACTATTTACAAGTCGCCACTAAATATTTGGACCCAAATTTTTAGCCGTAGCGGGAACAGAAATTTCAGAATTATTGACACATATTAGTGGCGACCTAAGAAAAGTCGCCGCTAAAAACTTAGTTTCTGTAGCAACAATGTGTGTCGCCACTGGATATGTCACTTCTGTAGCAATAAATAAGGTCGCCACTAAATATTGCCACAATAAGTCATGTTTCTTGTAGTGCGGGTTAGGCCCATTACCCATGTCTTTATAAGTGCAAATTTCGGCCTTCCTCCTCATTTTAAGACCAGGAACGCCCAGAAAATTATGGGGAGAGAGAGAAAGAGAGTCTTGGAGAAGAAAAACCAATTTTGATCGAAATCTGAGCCCCGAATCCCAAAGCCCATGAAGGGAAAAGTGTTGTACGCTGCGTTGTCTTCAATTTGAGCTAAAAATCAACCAAGGAGAAGAGTAATAACGTGGTGGCTGCATGCTTAAGGTATAAAAAAGGTTCCTTTTCATTGTTAACGAGTTTATTTAGAGTTTCGACGGATTAGCACGGAGAGAATAGCCTGATAAATTCGTTTGTTGGTGTTGTGAATTATCAAATGAAACTTGAAGGAAATTTTGGATGATAATAAATGTATTTAACTTGTAAAATGTGGAGGATGTTGTTATTAATGTTATTGGTATTAATTTCAGCTTCTTTACGGAAATAAAATTATTAAATAGTTATATCGCAAATTTGGTTGGTTGAGAATTTAGAAAACAGTGCGCGGGCTGTTTTATGGCATACGTCAGTATTGGAAATGATGTTAATACTATTGGTATTGTTGTTGATGTTGTTGGTTGTTGAATTGGAATTTCGGGCTAGGCATATAAACAGGGGAAATGCTGCCGAATTTCGACAGAATTTAAAAGGGTTTTAATTAAAAGTTTCGAGACGAACGTACGACGATGATCCTAGTGATATTATGAATGATTCCATATGTAGAGTACGAGGCTACGAATAATTCTTACGCGAGTTGCAAGACGGGAAGTAAGTTGAAAGTTGAGAATCATCTTCCAGGTATGTAAGGCTTACCCTTTCTTTCTTTTGGCATGATCCTTGCGAAACGAACAGATCAAGTATATGTATGATTTCAAAGAAATTCCTATTCTTAGAGCCACTAGGATGGCTAATATTCTTGATTTCCATAAGCTATTTCATATGGTTTTGATACGTATCTATGATTTCCGAAGCTCTATTCGATATGTTTCCGAGTTTGTCTATGATTCTTATTCACTTCTTGACATGAGTACGCTCGATATAGTTGAGCTTATTGTATGGTTGAATAACGAGTAAAGTATAAAGAGTTCATGTCCCTAAAAGGGTTTTGTAAGTATTAATGTATCTAACTTATGTATACAGTCTCGGATTGACTTGAAACGTGTTTATGATCCTCAAGTGTCGATTCATGTACTTATCCATCGAGTCGTAAAATTTGTTTTATATGCATATAGTTTCTCACTACTCTACTTATGCATGCCTTAATATGTCCTTCACCGAGTCGCGGGCCGGGTATGTTATCGTGCGCACTCCACTGCATTGTTCACCGAGTCCCTCATTAGAGGGCCGGGTACGGTATATGTATATGATGATATGATTATGACACCGAGTCCCATGATGGGCCGGGTACGGTATATGTGAACATGACTTCATTCACCGAGTCCCTCACTAGAGGGCCGGGTACGGCATGACTTCTCTCACCGAGTCCCTCACTAGAGGGCCGGGTACGGTATATATATATATATATATATGCATGATGATATGATAGTATGATGACATGATTTTATCCACCGAGTCCCTCACTAGAGGGCCGGGTGCGGTATATATATGCATGATGATATGATAGTATGCTGACATGATGACATGACTTTGTCCACCGAGTCCCATAATGGGCCGGGTACGGCATATGATAATGGTATGCATGATTTTCATATTAAAAGGCATATGTATTGATGTTTTAAAAGTCATACTTGTTTCTAGTAAATCTCCATTTTGGTTATGATCCTCTTTACGGTATTTCATGCTTTACATGCTCAGTACATATTCCGTACTGACCCCCTTTCTTCGGGGGCTGCATTTCATGCCACGCAGGTACACCCAGATAAGTAGAAGATATTGCTAGAAGATGTTCCAGCGGGACTGGCGAGCTCCATTTCCTTCCGGAGTATTGCCGAGTCAGAGTATATGTGTTATGATTTCTGATTAATGTTAGAGACTTTGCAGACAGAGTCGTGGGTATAGAATGTCAGTATTGTAAACGGCTCCACCAGCCGTTGTGTCATTATGTTTCATGTTACAAATTTCATGTGATGACAAATTTTATTTGACTTGAGCACGATGAAGAGAATGGTTGTGCAAGCCCTTATTATGTATTTCATTCTTATTTGATTTAAAGAGTCCAAAGCGGTTATGTGTGTAGTAAGAGTCAGCGGGTTCGCTCGGCCCTGGGTAAGGGTCGGGTGCCCATCACACCCTAGTAAGATTAGGGTGTGACAATTCAAAATTTCTTTCCTCAAGTTTCCATATTTCGCAACACATAACCTATTTCGATAAAATAGAACACCATCCTCCCATAACTTAAAATCAAGCTTTCCTCCAGTTTGAACTTCTTTGATCAATTTCACAAGCTCCTATACTTACTGTTACACCTTGGAAAAATCCCCCATTTATGCACAGTGAATAGACTAATGAAGAATACGAGCATACAATATTTTCATAAGGAAGGAATGATGTTTGATGACCCTAGTTAAGATTTTATAGGCATCTGAGAAAAGAGAAGCAAGTTTGCCGAGAGAAGGCAAGGCATACGATGTGTATCAAAAAGGAATTTCGAGTAACGAGTTAATGATAACTAAATGGTGCTTTGGAGAAGATTTATAACATCCCTCAGATTGTTAATGAGGTGATAAACAAGTGCTAAGAAGGTTCCCTATGGATTGGAGATCAAACGAAGTGACAAGAAAAAGATGGGTTATACGGTCGATTATACGGACCGTATAACATTATACGGCCCGTATAATGGACCGTAGGACTGTCACAGAATGAAGTTGCGGAAGGGTCAATTTCACGGTCAAATTATATGGATCGTATAAAATTATACGGCCTGTATAATGTGCCGTCAAAGTGACACAGAATGAGACGCTCACTGGAGCAGTTTTACGGTCAATTATACGGACCGTATAAATTTATACGGTCCGTATAATTGTCCGTATAATGACGTCGGGACAGCTTTTGCATTTATAAAATAATGACCCAAGTTCATTTAATTCATTCCGTTTTCTCTCTCCACGACCCAATAGCTCTCTAAAACTTTCCAAACTCTTCCAATACAAGAATCCAAGTGAAAATTTAAGATCAATTTCATCAAATTCAAAAAACTAAGTGTGAGAAACACATCAAAGTTCATCCAAGTCAAAAAATTTCAAGAGCGGTGAACTAGGGTTTTGGTGCAAGAAGAGTAATACCATTCAAGACTTGTTCCTACACTATCTAAGGTAAGTTTTATGGTATTTGCCTGTTATTTAAAGTATGGAGAAGTGGAGACACTTGGATTGTAGAAAGATATAGGAAATGGGTCATGAAAGTGTGAATAGTGACATTGTTGAGTAGTAGTTGGAATGAATCATGAAAATGGATGTGTTGAGATTGTAAACAGGTTATGAATGACATGTAAAACATGGAATGAGTACTATATGTGAAAGAACACGATAGTGAACAATGGCCATGATTATGGATGAATTAAAGTGAAATTGTGAAATGTGGATAATATAAATGAATAAATTCCGCAATGTCCTTCTTCCTAACATTCGACCAGTATTGTTCATTGATGGTTTGGCACATTTTAGTACCTCCAGGATGCATTGCATATGGTGAAGTATGTGCTTCATTCAAAATTTCTTTCCTCAAGTAGCCATCTGTAGGAACACATAACCTATTGCGATAAAATAGAACACCATCATCCCTTAACTTAAAATCAAGCTTTCCTCCAATTTGAACTTCTTTTATCAATTTCACAAGCTCCTATACTTGTTACACCTTGGAAAAATCCCCCATTTACACACACTGAATAGACTAATGAAGAATACGAGCATACGATATTTTCATAAGGAAGGAATGATGTTTGATGACCTAGTTATGATTTTATAGGCATCTGAGAAAAGAGAAGTACGTTTGCTGAGAGAAGGCAAGGCATACGATGTGTATCAAAAAGGAATTTCGAGTAACGAGTTAATGATAACTAAATGGTACTTTGGAGAAGAGTTATAACGTCCCTTAGATTGTTAATGAGGCGATAAACAAGTGCTAAGAAGGTTCTCTGTGGATTGGAGATCAAACGAAGTGACAAGAAAAATTTCAGTGAAAAGATGGGTTATACGGTCGATTATACGGACCGTATAATATTATACGGCCCGTATAATGGAACGTAGGACTGTCACAGAATGAAGTTGCGGAAGGGTCAATTTCACGGTCAAATTATACGGATCGTATAAAATTATACGGCCTGTATAATGTGCCGTCAAAGTGACACAGAATGAGACACTCACTGGAGCAGTTCTACGGTCAATTATACGGACCTTATAAATTTATACGGACCGTATAATTGTCCGTATAATGACGTCGGGACAGCTTTTGCATTTATAAAATAATGACCCAAGTTCATTTAATTCATTCCATTTTCTTTCTCCACGACCCAATAGCTCTCTAGAACTTTCCAAACTCTTCCAATACAAGAATCCAAGTGAAAATTTAAGATCAACTTCGTCAAATCCACAAAACTAAATGTGAGAAACACATCAAAGTTCATCCAAGTCAAGAAATTTCAAGAGAGGTGAACTAGGGTTTTGGTGCAAGAAGAGTAATACCACTCAAGACTTATTCCTACACTATCTAAGGTAAGTTTTATGGTATTTGCATGTTATTTAAAGTATGGAGAAGTGGAGACACTTGGATTGTAGAAGATATAGGAAATGGGTCATGAAAGTGTGAATAGTGACATTGTTGAGTAGTAGTTGGAATGAATCCTGAAAATCGATGTGTTGAGATTGTAAATAGGTTATGAATGACATGTAAAACATGGAATGAGTACTATATGTGAAAGAACACGATAGTGAACTATGGTCATGATTATGGATGAATTAAAGTGAAATTGTGAAATGTGGATAATATAAATGAATGATGCTTTTCGTTTATGATATTGTGAACGTTGTTATGAACGTTTGGGAGTTGATATAGAATATGGGAAAAGTTGTATAAACGAAGGAAATGCCGTCTAATTTTCTCTAGCGTTAGTAAGTCCGTTCTTATAATTATTAGCTAATGTCGATACGAATTCTCTTGAAGGTAGAACGTGTGCATTAAAGGAGAACAAGCACGCGATAGATTAGGTAAACGACTAAGGTATGTAAGGATGATCCATTCCTTCAAAGGCATGAATCTTCCAAGTTTTTCCATGATCCTCCTATATGATGGAGCATATGAGTTCGTAAATATACCAAACTACATTCGAGCATGATAATGATGATAATGATAATGAGTTAAAGTATAGAGATTCGAGAGTTCATGGTATTATGATCCGATAACGTTAATGACGTCATTATTGTTAACACTCACCTTATACACTATTTCCTTCAAGGTGAGGCAGAATACTGATAAATGTTCATAATATAATTGGGGGTTCACGACCTTACGTCACCCTAACATAGCCATGGTTGCTTTCAAAATCTAATGTATGCTCCTAATAATAAATGTGAAATGATACTAAGTCATTATATGTCTACAAGATGATCAATAATGCTAGCTTGTAATATGCCTATGTTGTGTATGAAAATGCCAAGCTATGATAAGATTATGATATGTTCATGATATGTGTAATAATGATGGGTTATGATTGACTATATGACGATACGATTCCACCGTGCCTAAATTGTTAGGCATGTCACCGCTAAGGCGGGCTGCATATGATTCCACCGTGCCTAAACGGCCGGGCATGTCACCGCTAAGACGGGCTGCTATGTTTACACCGAGCCTAGAGGGCCGGGCATGATCACCACTAGTGGGCGACATATGATGGTTACCCGGACGCGGGTTAACGATGAGGATTATAATGTGATGATATAGGTGATGTGATGTGATGACGTATGTACCATGATTTTGTAAATATGATATATGTACGAAATGTAGTTGCCTCTGAAACTCATGCTGGTAATATCTTTCTCTTATGGATAATGATCCTTCTATTATGTTTATTTCATTCCTGTCTTACATACTCAGTATAATGTTCATATCGATGTCCTTTTCTTTGGACGATGTGTTCATGCCCACAGTTAGACAGAGAGGCGAGCTTGATCCAGACTCGTAGGAGCTGATAGCTGATTGATAGCGCTCCTTTGTTCTGGAGGTGCTTGATTATTCTTTTGTTTATATTTGTATATGTTGGGAACGACGGGGTCCTGTCCCGTCCTTATGTCTAGTACTCCAGTAGAGGCTCGTAGATGCGCAGTGTGGGTGATGCGGTCTCACGAGGTTGTTACTATGTATGTATATATATATATATATATATAT
The DNA here is from genome assembly GCF_019175385.1 of Lycium barbarum. NCBI lineage: Eukaryota > Viridiplantae > Streptophyta > Magnoliopsida > Solanales > Solanaceae > Lycium > Lycium barbarum. The sequence continues at coordinate 31,668,645 of NC_083348.1, forward strand.
TATTTTGATGGCCAAAGGGCTTAAGTATATAAAAGTGTTTATGGTTTCAAATGAAAGACGATTTTCTTACAATTTGGGTATGGAATTGATAAAGGAACGTTGAATGAGTATAATGAGTAATAGAACGAGCGGTGCTCGGTGGTTAGCCCCGGGTACCCGTCGCGGCCCGTAGATGGGTCGTGACAAAAGTGGTATCAAAGCAGTTCAGTCCTAGGAAGCGTCTACGAGCCGTGTCTAGTAGAGTCTTGTTTATGGTGTGTTGCGCGCCATATCAATAAACAAGAGACTACAGGCATTTAGGAAAAAACGACCATCTTTCTACTTAAGAGATCGTGCGATAGAGCTGTCTTATAAGATTTTTCCCTCCTAATTGTGTGTTATGATTTAAGAAATTCCGCCAAAGGAAAAAGCTACAGCCGCCCAGAAGGGCAAGACTACGATAAAAAAACGGGTAGAAAGAGAGCCGTCCATGAATGTACAAGAGGGCGAGTCACATAATGAGGCCCTATCTGATACTTTCTCCTCCCCGCCTAATGTTGAAGAACAAGGAGGAGCTCCAGCTCCAACTCCTCCACCGGGTGCTTCGGGTCAATGAGTGACCGAGGCCATTAACTTATTGACACAGTTGGTTGCCGCTCAGGCACAACGGCAGAATGCGGGCCCAAGTGATTGGTCAGCTAGTACCCGAGCCCGTTACTTTATGAGTTTCAATCTTCCGGAGCTTTTCGAGTCGAAGCCGAATGAAGACCCGCAAGGTTTCATAGAAGAGATGTTGAGGACATTGAAAATTATTCATTCCTCCGAGACAGAATCCGTAGAGTTGGCATCGTATAGACTCCGAGATGTGGTGGTATTGTGGTATAATAATTGGATAGCATCGACACAAGAGAATGCGCCTCCACCCGTATGGCAAGAATTTGTAGATGGTTTTATCCGTCACTATTTGCCACCTAAGTTCCACCGAGCTAGAGCAGATAGATTTCTAAATTTGAAGCAAGGAAATATGAGTGCCCGGGAGTATAGCATGCAATTTAATTCTTTGGCTAGATATGCCCCGACTATAGTGGCTGACATGGGAGATCGGGTACATAGATTTGTGAGTGTCTTGGGGCCACATTTGTTCAAAGATAGCTTGACGGCTTCGTTGTAAGAAGGGATGGATATTTCCAGAATACAAGCCCATGCCCAGAACTTAGAGGGACGACAGCAACCACAAAGGAGTGATCGTGATATTGATAGAAGGCAAAGAAATCGGGCCAGATCTATGGGGACAGGTAGCGACTATAGAGGGGCATCGAGGCAGACTTACTCCTGACATTCTGGCCAGTCAGTGACCAGTGTGCCTCCACGATTTGCAGATCGGAGATTTGATCGCTCTTTTCCTTTGAGACAGGGCCAGAGTTCTAGAGCTTTGGGTTCTCAGTTTGGGTGTAATTATAGTTAGAGGAGACCACCAGTTCCACGATGTAGCCGGTGCAGGAAATTACACTCGGGGCCGTGTCGCTAGGACACAGATGCTTGTTATGTTTGTGGACAGACTGGGCATTTGATGCGAGATTGTTCCTCGCGGTGTGGTAGAGGTGGGGTTCAGCCCATAGGTTCTGCAATTGGTTCTTCCTCAATACGCCCGGTAGGGCAAACTCCCCTGATGTTAAAAGGTCGAGGTAGAGGCAGAGGGGTAGCATCTACTTCAGGTGCCATTCAGCCCCGTGTTTATGCTTTAGCGGGACGACAGTATCTTGAGTCCTCCCCAGATGTGGTTATAGGTACATTACGCATATTTTCCCATGATCTGTATGCCTTGATAGACCCGGGTTCTACTTTCTCTTATGTTACTCCATATGTTGCTGGTCGTACTGGGGTGAAACCTGAGCCAATCAAACCTTTTGAGCTATCCACTCTGATTGGTGATCCCGTGATAGCGAGACAAGTGTATAAAAATTGTGTACTGGTGATATGTGATCGCCAGAACAAAGCTGATTTAATGGAGCTAGAAATGCTAGATTTTGATGTAATTATGAGTATGGATTGGTTGGCATCATGCTATGCTAATGTCGATTGCCGAATGAAAGTAGTTCGATTCCAATTTTCGGGAGAGCCTGTGCTTGAATGGAAAGGTAATGTAGCATCTCCGAAAGGTAGGTTTATTTCCTACCTTAAGGCAAGAAAGATGATAGCCAAGGGCTATATTTATCATTTAGTTCGAGTTCATGACACCGAGGCAAAGTCGCCAACTTTCCAATCTGTTCCGGTGGTGAATGAATTTCCACATATATTCCCACATGAACTTCCAGGTCTTCCTCCAGAGAGAGAGATTGACTTCGCCATTGATATATTGCTGGACACCAAGTCTATTTCTACTCCTCCATATCGAATGGCTCTGGCAGAATTGAAAGAGCTAAAAGCGCAGTTGAAAGATTTACTTGAGAAGGGGTTTATTTGACCCAGTTCATCACCGTGGGGAGCACTAGTCTTGTTCATGAGAAAGAAAGGCGGATCTCTACGAATGTGCATCGATTACAGGCAGTTGAACAAAGTGACGATAAAGAAAAAATATCCTCTCCCAAGGGTTGATGACTTATTCGATCAACTACAGGGTGCCAAGTGGTTTTCTAAAATAGACTTGAGGTCGGGTTATCATCAAGTTAGAGTTAGAGAAGGAGATATTCCAAAAACAACTTTCAGACCGAGATATGGCCACTATGAATTCCGAGTAATGTCGTTTGGGTTGACTAATGCTCCAGCAGTGTTCATGAATTTAATGAATAATGTGTTCAGGACACTCTTGGACTTATTTGTGATAGTGTTTATTGATGATATTCTTGTGTACTCTCGCATAGAATCAGAACATGCAGATCATTTGCGAATTGTTCTTGGCATTCTTCGAGCCCGGGAGTTATATGCAAAATTTTCAAGGTGTGAGTTTTGGCTAAATTCTGTAAGATTTCTGGGCGATGTTATTTCAGATAATGGCATTTGAGCCGACACTCAGAAAATTGAAGCTGCGAAGAGTTAGCCAAGGCCTACGATGCCTACAGAATTTCGTAGTTTTCTGGGATTGGCAGGTTATTATAGAAGATTCGTAGAGGGCTTCTCATCTATTTCAGCCCCATTCATGAAGCTAACCCAGAAGTTAGCAAAATTTCAGTGGAATGATGCTTGTGAGCGTAGCTTCCAAGACCTGAAGAACAGGTTGACCTCAGCTCCAGTCTTGACACTCCCAGAAGGGCCAGATTGTTATGTTGTGTATTGTCATGTTTCTGGCGTTGGGTTAGGGTGTGTACTAATGCAGCATGGTAGAGTTATTGCTTATGCTTCGAGACAGCTACGGAAAATTTTCGTAGAATTCCCGAGTGTTTAACATTCGAGGACGAATGTTCCAAAAGGGGGGAAAAATGTTACACCTGGGAAAAATCCCCCATTTACGTACAGTGAATAGACTAACGAAGAATACGAGCATACGATATTTTCATAAGGAAGGAATGATTCTTGATTACCCTAGTTAAGATTTTAAAGGCATCTGAGAAAAGAGAAGCAAATTTGCCGAGAGAAGGCAAGGCATACGATGTGTATCAAAAAGGAATTTCGAGTAACGAGTTAATGATAACTAAATGGTACTTTGGAGAAGAGTTATAACGTCCCTTAGATTGTTAATGAGGCGATAAACAAGTGCTAAGAAGGTTCTCTGTGGATTGGAGATCAAACGAAGTGACAAGAAAAATTTCAGTGAAAAGATGGGTTATACGGTCGATTATACGGATCGTATAATATTATACGGCCCGTACAATGGACCGTAGGATTGTCACAAAATGAAGTTGCGGAAGGATCAATTTCACGGTCATATTATACGGATCGTATAAAATTATACGGCCTTTATAATGTGCCGCCAAAGTGACACAGAATGAGACGCTCACTGGAGCAGTTTTACGGTCAATTATACGGACCGTATAAATTTATACGGTCCGTACAATTGTCCGTATAATGACGACGGGACAGCTTTTGCATTTATAAAATAATGACCCAAGTTCATTTAATTCAATCCATTTTCTCTCTCCACGACCCAATAGCTCTCTAGAACTTTCCAAACTCTGCCAATACAAGAATCCAAGTGAAAATTTAAGATCAACTTCATCAAATCCACAAAACCAAGTGTGAGAAAAACATGAAAGTTCATCCAAGTCAAGAAATTTCAAGAGAGGTGAACTAGGGTTTTGGTGCAAGAAGAGTAATACCACTCAAGACTTGTTCCTCCACTATCTAAGGTAAGTTTTACGGTATTTTCATGTTATTTAAAGTATGGAGAAGTGGAGACACTAGGATTGTAGAAAGATATAGGAAATGGGTCATGAAAGTGTGAATAGTGTCATTGTTGAGTAGTAGTTGGAATGAATCATGAAAATGGATGTGTTGAGATTGTAAACAGGTTATGAATGACATGTAAAACATGGAATGAGTACAATAAGCGAAAGAATACGATAGTGAACTATGGTCATGATTATGGATGAATTAAAGTGAAATTGTGAAATGTGGATAATATAAATGAATAATGCTTGTCGTTTATGATATTGTGAACGTTGTTATGAATGTTTGGGAGTTGATATAGAATATGGGAAAAGTTTTATAAACGAAGGAAATGCCGTCATATTTTCTCTAGCGTTAGTAAGTCCGTTCTTATAATTGTTAGCTAATGTCGATACGAATTCTCTTGAAGGTAGAACGTTTGCATTAAAGGAGAACAAGCAAGCGATAGATTAGTTAAATGACAAAGGTATGTAAGGTTGATCCCTTCCTTCAAAGGCATGAATCTTCCAAGTTTTTCCATAATCCTCCTATATGATGGAGCTTATCAGTTCGTAAATATACCCAACTACATTCGAGCATGATAATGATGATGATGAGTTAAAGTATAGAGATTTGAGAGTTCATGGTATGATGATCCGATAACGTTAATGACATCATTATTGTTAACACTCACCTTATACACTACTTCTTTCAAGGTGAGGTAGAATACTCTTAAATGTTCATAATATAATCGGGGGTTCACGACCTTACGTCACCCCGACATAGCCATGGTTGCCTTCAAAATATAATGTATGCTCCTAATGATAAATGTGAAATGATACTAAGTCATGATATGTCTATAAGATGATAAATAATGCTAGCTTGTAATATGCCTATGTTATGTATGAAAATCCCAAGCTATGATAAGATTATGATATGTTCATGAGTTGTGTAATAATGATGGGTCATGATTGACTATATGACGATACGATTCCACTATGACTAAATGGGCGGGCATGTCACCGCTAAGGCGGGCTGCGTATGATTCCACCGTGCCTAAACGGCCGGACATGTCACCGCTAAGACGGGCTGCTATGTTTACACCGAGCCTAGAGGGCCGAGCATGATCACCACTAGTGGGTGGCATATGATGGTTACCCGGATGCGGGTTAACGATGAGGATTATGATGTAATGATATAGGTGATGTGATGACATATGTACCATGATTTTGTAAATATGATATATGTATGAAATGTAGTTGCCTATGAAACTTATGCTGGTTATATCTTTCTCTTATGGCTCATGATCCTTCTATTATGTTTATTGCATTCCTGTCTTACATACTCAGTATAATGTTCATACTGACGTCCTTTTCTTTGGACGCTGTGTTCATGCCCAGAAGTAGACAGGGAGGCGAGCTTCATCCATACTCGTAGGAGCTGATAGATGATTGATAGCACTCCTTTGTTCCAGAGGTGCTTAATTATTCTTTTGTGTATATTTGTATATGTTGGGCACGACGGGGTCCTGTCCCGTCCTTATGTCTAGTACTCTAGTAGAGGCTCGTAGATGCGCAGTGTGGGTGATGTGGTCTCACGAGGTTGCTACTATGTATATATATATATATATACATACATATATATATATATATATATATATATATATATATATATATATATATATATATATATATATATATATATTATTTTGATGGCCGAAGGGCTAAAGTATATAAAAGTGTTTATGGTTTCAAATGAAAGACGATTTTCTTAAAATTTGGGTATGGAATTGATAAAGGAACGTTGAATGAGTATAATGAGTAATAGAACGAGTGGTGCTCGGTGGTTAGCCCTGGGTACGCGTCGCGACCCTTAGCTGGGTCGTGACACTTACTCTATCAACTGAAGGGAAAGAGTATGTTATATATAGTGATGCTTCTCATCATGGTTTGGGTTGTGTCCTGATGCAGGACTGAATTGTTTTTAAGCCAACTCTTGAATTTTTGATTGATCATATCTTGTTAGTAAAGGTATATTTTACTTCGCACTTCTTGAATGTGAACTTGACGGTATTTGAAACTTGTTTGAAGTGTTATGGTGAAGTTATATAAACTACTCCTACTATGATTATCTTAATAATTTATCAAATGGATTAGATATATATAAAAGTGGGCAGCCCCTTTTTTTTCAACCTTATCCCAAGCAAGATATATACCCTTTTGGCTCTTATCCTCTCGACCAACCCCCAATTTCGTTTTTCTCCAACGAAATAAAATACCAAAACCTCTCTCCTCTCATAATATTCATCCTCTAAATCAATCATCAAGACTTGCTTTGGTTGAGTCCCAAACAACTCCACACGATTGAGGTAAGTAACAAACCCGTTTTTGAACTTGACTATTGTTAGTGTTTTCAGCATAATTCCTGGTATAAAGATTATTTTTAGGTGACTAAAGATGTTCTAAAAGGATATTTCATAGCCCTACAACTTTCGTTCAGGCTCCAAAACCCAGTTTTGCTTTTATTTACTCGAAAAGGGGTGATAAAGTACATGGCAGGTGCTGCCTAGATTTCTGTTTTGCAAACCCTACATGTACTACTGTTAGTATTTTGATCATATCTTGTTGTACAAAACTTCTATAGGAGTTATTTAAATTTCTCTGAAACCCCAAGACATATATCTACAACTTTCATTAAGGCCACAAAGTCTACTTTTGTCACGACCCAACCCCGTGGGCCATGGCTAGTGCCCGACCTGGACACCCGTATACATACCTATTAGATATAGTCAAACTGAAACTACGAACAATATGGAACTTTACAAAAGAACTCCGAAAGTTCATAGCGTCATCGTATATGTATATTCAGATAAATTGTCTCATGAGGAGTCACAACTGATCAAATCATAAAATAATACGCAAGCCGACAAGGCTGCCACTACACATAAATATCATGTCATATGCAAGCCGGCAAGGCTGCCACTACACATCAATATCATGTCATATGAAAGTCGGTAAGGCTGCCACTACAGATGGACATCATATCATAGCACATCGTATAGACACAACTAAACAGAACTTATACACAACCCACACATATGTCTACAGACGTCTAAGAGTATCGATCACGAAATATGACGGGATAGGGCCCCGTCGTACCCCTGGATAACATATACGTATATATGTCATAAAATCTGTACTAAAAGTCTAGACTCCGGAACAACGGAGCTCTCCAAGACAGTTGAGTAGAAGTCCTATGCTGAAGGGTCACCAAACCGACTATCTGTACCTGCGGGCATGAAACGCAGCCCCCCGAAGAAAGAGGGCCAGTACGGAATATGTACTGAGTATATAAAGTATGAAATACAGTAAAGAGGATCATAATTGAAATAGAGATTACCAGAAACAAGTATGACTTTTAAAACATCAATACACTTGCCTTATGAAATGAAAATCATGCATATCAATATCATATATCATATATATATATAACGTGTCGTGGCCCTCTAGTGAGGGACTCGGTGAATAAGGTTGCCACATACCATCATTGGCGCAATAATCACATCATCACAACATCACATCATCACACCATCACATCATCATACCATCATATCATCACATCATATCTATATATAACGTGTCCCGGCCCTCTAGTGAGGGACTCAGTGAACAATGCAGTGAAACTGTGCACGAAAACGTGTCCTGGCCCGGGACTCAGTGAAAGACATATTAAGTAACGCACGAGCAGAGTAGTGAGCAACTATATGCAATTTAAATCATATCTGAGACTCAATGGAATAATCAAAATGAACCATCATTTGCAAATCAAGACAATAGTCATATCAAATACCTTTCGAATGTCATTGTGAATTATATCAAAATAGAACTCTGGAACCATATGTACGTATCAAAACATAATAAAGTATGTTCTGGGAATCAAGAACATTAGCCATCCTAGTGGCTCTAACAATAGGAATTTCTTTGGAACCATATACACATCGTCTGTTTGTTTCGTAAAGATCATGCCAAAAAGAAAGAAGGGTTAACTTTACATACCTATTAGCGATTATTCGCAAACCCGTTAGCCTATTTAATATAAGAGTAACGTTATCGTTAGTAACTATACTTTCTAGTCCATAAATCCGCAGCTCATCGCTTATAGAATTTATTCTTTAACTCATATTTTCTCGTTTAGGGTTTTCCATTAGTTAAGGGCTTAACGAAAATCGGGCAACATTTCCCCTATATATTCGCCTAACCCGAATTTCCAATTATTCTCTTGTTGACACAAAAATACCAAACACAGAGATATACATATAAAATTCTCACAATTCAGCCCATAACAATTCTAACAACCCAACAAGCTTTCTAAATCCATTTTAACCCACAATTTCGTATGACAACGATTTCATGCAATTTCTTACTTCCAATTTCATCCAATCCAATTTTAATAATTCCATTACACCACTATTAACACAATTACGTCACAAAATAAGAAAATCTTACCAATTTTTCTTGGAGGAATTTGTACGCTCAATTGCTCCAATTTTACAATTTCTTCTTCTCCAACTTAATATCCAATGTTGCTATCACGTCCTTGAATTTTCAATTCACTTGAAACATGATCATCTAAGTAACAAAATTCATTATTTCCTTCAACCATGGCTGGCCGAATGCAGCCATGGGAATGCTCCCTTTTTTTCTTGTGTTAATTTTTTTGCAAATGAAAGTAAATGATCAACTTTGTTCACGAACCATATTTTATATATGGTTGTCCTCTAATGGACACATACCCCCTCCCTTTTTGTGACTCATCAATTGATTTGTTTTATCATCCTTTTTTTAAAAAAAAATTCGGGTGGGGCCCACTTTCAATAATTAAATTAATTAATTAATTTAATTAATCATTAATTCTTATCTAATAATATAATCACAATTAATTAGTCCCTAATCTCCAATAATATTTATATACTAAATAAAATTTACTAACAATTTATGTAATAATTAAAATTGAAAATTAAAGGTTCCTATTTCATGTCCGAAAATAATTTCGCCTTTAACTTGAGTCGATTTGCTTGCGAATAATTCGACGTATAAATATATGCGGTATAACATCCTTCCCCCCTTTAGAACATTCGTCCTCGAATGTTGGACTGATTCTGAATTCCCAATACTTCCTCAAGTGTTCTCTTAGTTAATTATGCCCTTCACATACCTCTTCAGTTTGTCGATTCACTCTAATTCATTATAACGCATTCCGGGTCTTTACATAGTCATTCCTGTAATATCTCCTCTTTTTGTTGCTTCCCGAGGTAATTATTCCACGTCGTTGTCTATGTTCTTCTCTTTATTTCATAGTTGGTTATCAGCTGTATTTCGAGCTGTTCTGCTGAAGTGTTACTGTCTCCCTTATCTGCATACTGTTCAATTGTACTATCGTCGATTGATTCGGACTTGTACCCATGGTGCATGTAGTCGTGACTAGACTCTTTCTTTTTCTGTAGTCACTCTCTTAAGATATAGTTCCCTTCATCTTATCTCTTAATCTTTAAATAAGATTTTTTTTTCTTTATAACGCGCAGACGTCCCTCGTCAATTCATTTCATATCCCTGGAGTATTTCATGCCTCTGGTAACCTGTAGACCCTTCGCAGGTTCTACGAGTAAAACAAACTTTTCCAGAGGGTAACATTTTTATACTCCAATATCCTTGCTTTACTCCGCTGTGACTGTCCGTATTCTGAAATCCTCAGCATCATGTGTCACTTTCTGACTTTCTTTTAAAGGTCTTTAACTATCACTTGCTTTTACTTCTTGATCTCGATCTTTAGGGTTGGCTATCAAATGGCGCTAGGGTTCCCTCATATTATAATTTCACTGTCATCCAGTAACCAGTAACCCGCTTGTTCTGATTGTCTCGGTTAAATCATTTCGCAATTTCCTTCACCCTAACTGGCAATACTTTAGGCGTAGTTTCTCGTGTCGTTACTCTATTTTTGACCCAAACTCTTCTATTGCCCCTTTACTCAAATTTTCTCTTAGTTCTCCTATCACATATCTTATTGCAATCTTTACACGAGTATGTGTAGGTGTTCGAATCAGCCCAGAAAATACCTTAGTGTCATTTCACTAGTCATTTGTGCTTTACCTCACATTATTCCCTCGTACCTTTCAATGGTATCGGGGCCCAACTATGGCTTTGGCACTAAGTACTAATTATATCTCTGTAGTTTTTCCTCAAACCATCTTACACCTTTCTTTGATGTATCCAAAATATCGCAACCGCATTGTTGTTACTGAATCCTTACTCTTCTTATCAAGTACTCACCTGGTCTCATCCTTAGAGTACACTTATTCGTAGGTTGCATAACTATTCTTGTACAATTCGTACAAAGTGCATCCAATCTTAGTCATAGTCTTTCCTTTTCTTGGTTTATTCTGCTCTACCTATCTTATTGTACTAAAACTCACTTACTGTCTATTTTGTCATATTCCTTTCCCTTCCTTTACTTACCATTTAACTTTCTCATATTCTACTATAGGAGACTCCCTATTCCTTCTTCTTTGCTACTTATAAGTCACAATGTCATTGGCATACAACTCCGTTGCCAATATCTTAGCCTCTTATCCAATATAGCCTTGCTACCCTTTATAATATCTTTTAAGTTACTCGTTATCATTCTCTTGACGTATTCTTCCTTTTTATAAGCATCCACCTTCTGATGTCATATTATCCAAGATCCTTACCCATAATTCTCAGCACTGTCTCAAATACCGTCTTGGCTTCTATCCGCTTATTGCTGGCCTTCAAGTCTCACTAACTTGTTTCAGCAAGAGATCTCACTTAAAGTTTAAGAATTCACATTAAACGTGTTGCAGTGTCAGTTGATTGCATCTTACACTTACATTTTTCTCATCCGCTCCCCCCCTTTAGGGTGTACCCACATCATTATCTATTTATATTATACTCTATGTCCCCATTTCCAATCTTTAAATTCATATGATTCTTTTCCAATATATTTGGTATATTGCACCATATCCATGTCTTCTGTTATATCATCTATAATTTAGATTGCCCATGTATGAAACTCCAACACAATCACGAGGCGATGAGAACTCTCGATATATAGTACAAAATCTCGTTTGATGGTTGGTACTCGAGTAATATAATTAATGTAGCAATTTATCCAAAGCCGCATTCCATTCATTCCAATCAGTAATTAGCTAGTGCTTATAATTGTTTCAAATTCTCCATTCGGTAGCACTTATATTCTAATGATAAGTATTCCAAGCTTTCCTATAACACCATCTGTATTCCAACGGATATCATCTGTTTCTTCCAATAAATTCACAATACATCAGTTGTTTCGCAAATCCGCAATCCTTGTCCTTTAAGGATTTCACCATTTCCGAGGTGAAGTCACATACACGCAGTACTCCTTTATGCCACATACTCTTTCATTTTTGTTGTATACCCACGCTAACTTCTAACTTACTCAAAATCATATCAAATTTGTCTTAATGGTGGTCTTGTCTTATCATCATTTCGTCGTACTACATCTTTAAGTCCACAGCTATATGTTTTTCCTGTTTTATTTCATACTCGTACTCAATTATTTACATCCGTCTCGAGTGCTTCCTTTAGTATTCCTTTCATTTCTCCAGTCTATGTTCATCTTTTATTCTGTGCATGAGGAATCTCCTGCTACTCCTGTATCCTTCGGAAAACACTACTTCAACAAAACCCTTTTCTCGTTTTCAAAACATATTCTATTCATCTCTATTTGTTCTTATTATACCTGTTACACCTCGAAAAATCTTCCGTTGGTACGAAAGTGAATGAACTAGTGATGAGTACGAGTGTATGACGTTCCACGAGTAAGAAATGACGTTCGACGACCTTAGGCGAGATTTCAAAGGCATCCGATGCAAGACGAGAAAGTTGGTTAAGATAAGGCAAGGTATGAAATGAGCAAGGTAGGCAAATGGATGTGGATGATTAGAATGAAGAGTCAAGAAATGTGAAAAGTTGCAGGTTTACAATCTGGCCAGTCGGTCGTAAAGTGAAATACGGACCGTAAAATGGTATACGGTCCGTAAACTGGCCTGTCGTATTTTGGCATTTGAGACTTCAACTTTCTGCCAGATGATCAATGGTTAAATACGACCTGGAATACGGACCGTAAAGTGATTTACGGCCCGTAAACGATGGTCGTAAATCACCATGTTGCAGCCTGAGTTTCTGATTCTGTTATGGTTAAACACGACCACGAAGGACGGTCCGTAAACTGGAATACGGGCCGCAAACCAAGTTTACGACCACTGTGCACTTCAATTCAGATTTTTAAGTCATTAAATAAGGGGACCAAGACATATTTCATTTCACTTCTACATCACACCCCTTCTCTCTAAAACATCTCTCTACATTTATTATACAAGTTTTCAAGGATTATTAGTCATCAACAACATTAATCAATTGAATCAAGTGTAAGAAAAACCCATTAAAGATCATCCAAGTCAAGAAATCCAAATGGAGAAAAACTAGGGTTTTTGCGCAAGTGGAGTGTTTCGACTAAGGCTTGTTCCTACAACATCTAAGGTAAGATTTATGGTATTTATATGTTGTTTAAGGTATTTGGAAGTTGAAATGCTTGGATTTTAGAAGAGTATAGCAAAATGGGTCATGAAAGATGAATAGTGACGTTTTGAGAAATAGTTTGAATTGAATCATGATTGTTGTTGTGTTGTGACATGAATGGGTTATAAATGACGTTAAGACCATGAAATAGGCATTGTATGTGAATAGAAAAAATCGTGTGTTATGGTCTTGAATATGGAAAATTGGAAGTGAATTGAGAATATGGATAATGTAGATGACTAAAGGCTATTGTTATGATATTGTAAATGTATTGTTGACGTTTGGGAGTTGAATTACGATATGGAGGAATGTTGTATAAATAAAGGAGATGCTGTCCGATTTTCCCTAGCTTTAGCCATTTATGCTAGTTGTCAATTCTAACGATAGTATGACCTTAATGAAGGTAGAAACGTGAGCATCAGAGGAGTGCGTGCAAGTGTAGAGTAGTTCAACGAAAAGGTATGTAAGGCTAACCCTTCTTTCATAAGGCATGGTTCTTTGGCCAATCATTTATCCTTCTATGAGCTAATGATGTGCTCCATATGATTCTATTCTCAAAGCTACTGAGCCTGCGATCCTTGATGTGTACTACGTTCCTCACACTACGAGTAAGCCTATAATGCAGACGTAACGATAATAATGATGATGATAATAATAATGATGATAGGAATGATGATGATAATAATAATGATGCTAAAGGTGCCTATGGGCTATTATACTTATGTGTGCCTATGAAGGGCTATAGTGAAACCCCAAGCTTATAACGCCGGGTAGAATATATGTATATGTATGTATATGATTACGTAACGCGTGCGCACATCTGCAGATGGTACGCATAACCCTGATGCCTTGGTAGGGCCAGGTAGATATAACTTTGAGCCTTGGTTGGCCAAGTATGTATGAAACACCAAACCTTCATGGTCGGGCATGCTATGTATATCTGTATATATGTGTATATGCTATGTATATGACATAATTAAGAGTACGAATATGTTATTTATATAAGATGTAAATGATTATGAGGGTAATTAAGTACGGATATGGATGTATGTATGCGGATACGCAATAGAAACAGAATGTCTCTATGGAAAGCAAGTAAGTGCCATGATGATGATATTATTGTCTCCTCTCCTATTCTACTTCACATGTTGTTCATTATGCTTCTATATCGATGTTGCTCATGCTTTACATACTCAGTACATTCTTCGTACTGACGTCCTTTTGTTTGTGGACGCTGCGTCATGCCCGCAGGTGCACAGGGAGACAGACTTGATCCATAGCTGCTTATTCAGAGATTACATAGCAGAGCTCCATTTCCTTCGGAGCCATAGCTTTTGGGTACTTATTCTTTTGTGTATATAATTATGGGCATAGCGGGGTCCTATCCTGCTCATGTGATATGTTATACTCTTCTTAGAGGCTCGTAGTCACGTGTATATGGTTAGATATGTCTGGCCTTGTTGGCCTGTGTTTTGTATATTATTTTGTCGGCCACATTGGCCCATTTACATTTGATGTGGAAAAATTCCTATGATGTTATATAGGAAATGTTGTCGCCTAAATGGGACTAGTATGATTGATGACTAGAGTGCATGATTTGCTTCATGGCTCACCTAGACGTTATGTGAAAGTATGTTAAAGGGGTGCCCAGGTGGGGTAGCTTCGGGTGCTCGTCGAGGCCCTAGTCGGGTCGTGACAATACCAGTCATTTTTGGCATTCATTCTATCTTGTTGTTCATCTTCCTTTAGGTTGGTCTTTCACAATTCTGTCACTTGTATTACTCATTTTCCAAGCTATACATGTCATAACGCATCGCTACACTGTAATCCCACTCGCTTTCTTCTTATCATCCTCTTTCTATTAACTCCTTCTCTTCCTGTGCTCGCTTTCACTTTCATTACCACTTGACTTTTATTCCGAACTTTCCCTATAGAACTTTGTAAGTCTTTCTTATTCGTTCTACATTTGATTTTCCATTTCACGCCAATCACATCGCATTCTTTAGTTACTTCCTTGCTAGGCTTTACTCATTTCTATAGCAATCCTTATGGTATTCACATCACATCCTGTATCCATCCTATAACGTAACACTTCTTAATCTTATTCGCGATTCTTACTATGTTTTAATTACACTCTGTGGACTAGGCATACTTAACCCTTCACCCTTTCTGGTCAATCTTATCCTTAATATCTCACAAGCTGTCTTATCAATACCTTCATAATTTTTCATAATCCTTCCTCCTTCATACTTTTATCTCAATCATACCATTACTCCTTTTAACTATAAACTCGTCGAAATTTATCCCAACCTATCAGTTCACTCGATATCTCAATAAAATGTTGTGTTAAGAGTTGCCACCTTTTTCTATATCATCCCTTAGTATCACAAGCCCTTCCGAATCATCCTAGCATTTCATCTACAACATATGAAATACATGATCCTAGACACCCCCACAAGTTTGAGTTTTTCTTCCACAAATTCCATCCCCAATTAGTTGATTAAGAGCTAATAAAATATCACCATGAAGCATTCTCCAACCACCACCAGAAGAAAACTAGAATCCGACCAGCACCACGGAACTCCTAATGCTTGATTCACATAGTTTACCTTCACATTCGTTCTTAGGTCATGAACGAACTATTTAGTTCACAAACTACTTGCTGTATGCTTTGTACTCTTCCAATAAAGTGAAATTTAATTGCTAGACGTTTTTGCCCTTCAACATGAACTTTTTCTAAGGCAAAATGTGGTTGGAAGATATCCTGGTCCGTCCAAATGAATTCTAAACTTTGCTGCTCATATATGCTTTTTCGAAATAAGATTTTCCAAATGAGAATGGTGCCTCTTACGGATAACATGGAGGGTATCTCTTAAAGCTTTAGATTAACATAATAAATTT
This sequence comes from Lycium barbarum, assembly GCF_019175385.1. Lineage (NCBI taxonomy): Eukaryota > Viridiplantae > Streptophyta > Magnoliopsida > Solanales > Solanaceae > Lycium > Lycium barbarum. Next base: position 31,684,463 of record NC_083348.1, read on the forward strand.
ACCCTATCGGTATCAACTTTCAAGACATGTTATGAACCTATATCTCATTCTCTTCTTTTTCCTATTTCTGGAAATATTTGGGCAGAGTTCCCTCTGTATTTCTTACTATCCCAAAACGTGCACGCAGGAAATACCAACAATGCCTCACAGGGCCAACATATAAACGTATATATATCATATCGTATCATAGCCACATAGGGCTCTCAATTTCCAGTAAAGATTATAAAGGTGTCGGAACTTACCTCACATATCGAACCTCAGGACGTACCAGATCCTTTAACGATCTGTCCTGTTACACCTTCCTATCTGCCTCCCCTTTCATTCTTCAACTTTACATGTTAATCATACCTCACTATTCTTACCTTATCCGACATGCCTTTTTCGCACCGTTACTTACCTGTGTACTTTATAACTTCCAATATCGTCAGTCGCTTCCTTCTGTTGATGTCGTTCATCAGCTGAAATCAAAGGTTAGTATAAGGAATTTCATTTCCTATAGTTGGGCTCTATCGCACGATCATAGATATGAAAGAAAGGTAACATCCTAAATGTCCTGTAGCTTCCTGTTTATAGATGTGGTGCACAACACACCGATAAACAAGACTCTACTAGACACGGTCTGTAGACACTCCGGGGATGAACTTCTCTGATACCAATTTTGTCACGACCCAACCCCGTGGGCCATGGCTAGTGCCCAACCTGGAAACCCGTATACATACCTATCAGATATAGTCAAACTGAAACTACGAATAATATGAATCTTTACAAAAGAACTCCGAAAGTTCATAGCATCATCGTATAGGTATATTCAGATAAATTGTCTCCTGAGGAGTCACAACTGATCTAATCATAAAATGATACGCAAGCCGACACGGCTTCCATTACACATCAATATCATGTCATATGCAAGCCGGCAAGACTGCCACTACACATCAATATCATGTCATATGCAAGCCGGCAAGGCTGCCACTACAGACGGACATCATATCATAGCACATCGTATAGACACAGCTGAACAGAACATATACACAACCCACACATATGTCTACAGACCTCTAAGAGTATTGATAGCGAAATATGACGGGACGGGGCCCCGTCGTACCTCTGGATAACATATACATATATATATCATAAAATCTGTACTAAAAGTCTAGACTCCGGAACAACGGAGCTCTCCAAGACAGCTGAGTAGAAGTCCTATGCTGAAGGGTCACCAAACCGACTATCTATACCTGCGGGCATGAAACCCAGCCCCCCGAAGAAAGGGGGTCAGTACGGAATATGTACTGAGTATATAAAGCATGAAATACAGTAAAGAGGGGCATAACTGAAATAGAGATTACCAGAAACAAGTATGACTTTTAAAACATCAATACACTTGCCTTATGAAATGAAAATCATGCATATCAATATCATATATCATATATATATAACGTGTCCCGGCCCTCTAGTGAGGGACTCGGTGAATAAGGTCACCACATACCATCCTTGGCGCCATAATCACATCATCACAACATCACATCATCACACCATCACATCATCACACTATCATTCATCACATCATCATATATATATATATATATATATATATATATATATATATATATATATATATATATAATGTGTCCCGGCCCTCTAGTGAGGGACTCGGTGAACAATGCAGTGAAACTGTGCACGAAAACGTGTCCTGGCCCGGGACTCAGTGAAAGACATATTGAGGCACGCACGAGCAGAGTAGTGAGCAACTATATGCAATTTAAATCATATCTGAGACTCAATGGAATAATCAAAACGAATCATCATTTACAAATCAAGACATTAGTCATATCAAATACCTTTCGAATGTCACTGTGTATTATATCAAAATAGAACTCTGGAACCATATGTACGTATCAAAACATAATAAAGTAAGTTCTGGGAATCAAGAACATTAGCCATCCTAGTGGCTCTAACAATAGGAATTTCTTTGGAACCATATACACATCGTCTGTTCGTTTCATAAAGATCATGCCAAAAAGAAAGAAGGGTTAACTTTACATACCTGTTAGCGACTATTCGCAAACCCGTTCGCCTTGTTGTCCTTTTAGCCTATTTAATATAAGAGTAACGTTATCGTTAGTAACTATACTTTCTAGTCCATAAATCCGCAGCTCATCGCTTATAGAACTTATTCTTTAACTCATATTTTCTCGTTTAGGGTTTTCCATTAGTTAAGGGCTTAACGAAAATCGGACAGCATTTCCCCTATATATTCGCCTAACCCGAATTTCCAATTATTCTCCTGTTGACATAAAAATACCAACAACAGATATATACATATAAAATTCTCACAATTCAGCCCATAACAATTCTAACAACCCAACAACCTTTCTAAATCCATTTTAACCCACAATTTCGTATAACAACGATTTCATGCAATTCCTTACTTCCAATTTCATCCAATCCAATTTTAATAATTCCATTTCACCACTATTAACACAATTACACAACAAAATAAGAAAATCTTACCAAATTTTTCTCGGAGGAATTTGTACGCTCAATTTCTCCAATTTTACAATTTCTTCTTCTCCAACTTAATATCCAATGTTGCTATCACCTCGTTGAACTTGCAATTAACTTGAAACTTGATCATATAAGCAACAATATTAATTATTTCCTTCAACCGTGGGTGGCCGAATGCAGCCATGGGAATGTTCCCTTTTTTTCTTATGTTAATTTTTTTGCAAATGAAAGTAAATGATCAACTTTGTTCACCAACCATATTTTATATATGGTTGTCCTCTAATGGAAACGTACCCCCTCCCTTTTTCTGACTCATCAATTGATTTGTTTTATCATTCTTCTTTTTTTTTTCGGGCGGGGACCACTTTCAATAATTAAATTACTTAATTAATTTAATTAATCATTAATTCTGATCTAATAATCTAATCACAATTAATTAGTCCCTAATCTCCAATAATATTTCTATACTAAATAAAATTTACAAACAATTTATGTAATAATTAAAATTGAAAATTAAAGGTTCCTATTTCATGTCTAAAAATAATTTCGCCTTTAACTTGAGTCGATTTTCTTGCGAATAATTGGACATATAAATATACGGGGTATAACAACTTTTTCCGTTTACCCCTTTGAAACTGAGCCACAATACAAGACAGTAGTACTGTCCAAAATTCTTGTTTTGATAGTTTAGGGTGATTTTCACTGATTTCATGTTTAGTTTTGACGTGCTGTAACCATTGAACTTAAGTAGATATTTGATTGTATATTTAAGATATATATGCTCTTGTACAAGCTAAGAGGAATTTTTTGACGAAGTGGACTTTGGTTGGTCTATGGCGTAGATGATTTGAACTCCTCGAGTTGTGGTAGAACTTGTTGTGTGGTAAAACGCCAAGGTTTGTGTATAAACTTGAACTTGGAAGATCTTTATTTTCTGGAAGTTTAGAAGTATCTTGATGGGTTGTTTCCTTACTCTTCATCTTATATCATTGTATGGTTATTATCTCAAGTATTGCAAAACTTCGGTAAATCGCCCACTTGTACGAATTGCTTGATCATTTTGCATTCTTGTTGGGACTTTGTCCTTATTGTTACGGTGACTTTGTCACCGATATCGGCATTTCTCTTGATTCAGATCTTGCCCATCTTGACTTTGGATTTACATTTCGTCTTGATGATGGATTTTCGTCCATTTTCTAGTACGAGTGGAAAGCCACTTTCAACATGGCTCTTGATTCCCTTGATTATTGGGTGACGACCCTTCTTGATTTGGGGCTTCAGTCCATATTGATGTTGATTGTGCTTGGTGTGATGGCATGACGTACATATTGGACGAAATTGGTTATTTGACAAACTCTCTTGAATTGAATTATAAGCCTTCTTGACACTTGAGCCTTCGAATATTGATATCTATATTTTGAAACTCTTCAAGGTTTGGTATTTGATACTTTCGGTATACTTGGTTTATTTGTATCCCATTGAGCTACCTACGACGGATAAGTGAATTGGAGAATCTAATGGCTCCAAGCCCAAAGTTTATACATCACTAAGCTTTATGCTTAGCGATAGTTGTTTTCTATCGTAGGTAATGTACGGGAAGAAATTTGAAGATGGCCATTTGGAGTAGACTTTTTGGGAGCCTTAGTGAAGATTACATTTGCATATGCATCTAGGTCTTGCAAAAATTTTGGGTACTTGTACATGATCCATATGTAACACTTATGTATGAAATTTTGGAGGCTTGTTTGACACAAGACCATATGCTTGTAGCTTGAACTTGGTGACTGATTTTGGTATTTTAGGGTGTGCTTTCAACCGAAGTCATGCCATGTACTGGGTTTACATTTTGCCTTGTAATTATGTACAAAGGAAGATACTTTTTTCTCTGATAATTGCAAGTTTGAGTTTCGGGTATCTTTTGGACCCATAGTGGTGTTGATTTGAAAATATAATTTCAAAACTAAGATTCTTAAATGTGTTGACTATTTGAGAAGGGCATTACCATTTTAATTTGATACTCTGATATTGTATTTCATCTAAGAAATTTTTCGGAGGGTACAATGGAAAAAGAAATGTCGCACTTTCAACCCTTTTTTGCATGGGCCGATTTCCGCTATTAAATATTTTTGTGAATATTTTTTGGCATAAATTTCTTCTAAACGTTGTCAGTGTGAAATTAGCTTTTTTCTCGTAAGTGGTATCCTTCCAAAGGGGATGCTACAGGGATATGTTACGCTTTGGAAATTTCATTTCGTTTGCATTATGAGTAAACTAACGCAAGCCTAAATTGTACATGAAGCCCTTATAAGGTTAAGAATGGTGTTTGATAATTGTAAGTATGTACCTTAAGGTTTCGGATGTAAATGAATTGGTGGAAGTAAGTTCGTTGAAGGATTGGAAACTTGAGTGATGTTTAGGGGAGATTTAGTGTTATTTGAGTTATACATTGCTTAGAATTACCCTGAGGGGAGCTACAGGTACCCTTAGATGGTTAATGAAGTTTTATACAAATGCCAAGAAGGTTCCATAATGATTGGAGATCAAACGAATCGAAAAGAACGCGTTTTCGCGGAAACTGGAGTTTGTAGACCAATATGCGACCGCAAACTGAGTTTGTTGCGCAGCATATTGGCTGCAAACTCATCAAAATGGTCAGCCTCACTGCCCAACCCCCTCTCCATGGAGAGGAGGGGCGAGGAGGCCGCATCTCCACCGCAAGTTGAAGCAGGTGGGCGAACTTGACACCTTTTTAAGTTCTAAAAGATCCCATTTTCATATCTACCTCGCGCACTTATTTCCCGTCATTATAAGAGGCTTATTGAGAGTTCTTGAAGGTTTCACAATATTCCAAAACCTTCCATACCATCAAGAGAGAAGATCAAACATCAAAACCTCAAGATAATTCATGGAAGGTGATTGTTCTTGTTTCTCTCCAAGGTGGTGATGAACTTAGTCTTGGGAGGAGTTGATTAAGGTGAAGTTCTTCCATTATAAGGTATGTTCTTCATCCTATTTATATGATTAAGTTTATTTATAGGTTTAGCAAGTTTTGGAGAGGAAAGAATCATAGAAGAGGAGTCATAAAGTGTTGAAGTGAAGTTGATGACTATGAGGTGAACTTGAAAGGGGATTTTGGATAAATTTGAGGTTAAATAGAATATAAATTCTTGATTGTGGTATTGTGGATGTTATTTGTTACACCCCGGAAAATTGTGTGTTACCAAGACTGTAGATGGCTTAGTATGAGCTCAAGAGAGAGCAATGTTATACAAGGATATATATATGACATTTGGAGACCGTATGGAGTAAATCAGTTAACACGTTACTTGATGAGTAACCCTCGTAACCGTAAGTTAAAGTGGGACCCACATGTCGGGATTTTATAAAGGACATATGAAAAGTGATATGAGTAGTACATGGGAAGCTGAACAAATCTTCAGAAGGACCCTTAAGCCAAATATGGGCATAAGCCCTCCAAAAGGATGATTTAAGGATACGTTTTCGGATGATCTAATTTTAATGCTCGTCCCTTTCTTTCAAAGGCATGATCCCTATGGTACAATTTCATAAATGCTTCCATGACTCCAAGGCATGATTCCTTCCCCGACAATCCATAAATGTTTTCCAAAATGCCCGTATTTTCCAAACCAGAGATTTATGATTCTGTGAGCTCTTATGATAACAGCGATGAACATGTTTTTACGATGATAATGATGATGTCAATGATGAGAATATTTTCTATGATGATTATGATGATGATGATTTTATGGTTAAAAGTCTCAAGTTATAAGCTCAATGCTCTTATGAGATTATTGAGCTTATTTCATGATTTTCTCAATTTTATTCATTGTTGTTGGTCTCACCTTATAATAATTGTTCCTTCAACGTGAGATAGAGCGATGATGATTACTCCATAATATAATCGGAGGTTACCGACCTTACGTCACTTCGCTAAAGTAGTAGCTTTTATTTGAACTCCCATGCATGCTATGAGTATAATATGTGTGTAAAGTTATTTTGTCACATTACCAAGTTCTATTATTTCATTTTGCTTATGCACTGCACTCATTCTAATTCTTCATGTACATATACAAGGCACAGTTGATAGGGGGTGACGCTGTGGCCTTTATTGTGATGTATATATATAAGGCACAGTCGACAGCGGGTGACGCTGTGACCTTTGTTGTGATGTATAAATATAAGGCACAGTTGACAGGGGTGACGCTGTGGCCTATGATGTGATGTTTATATATATATGGTACAGTTGACAGGGGGTGACGCTGTGGCCTACTATGTGATGTTTATATACATAAGGCACAGTTGACAGGGGGTGATGCTGTGGCCTATGATGTGATGTTTATATATATAAGGCACAGTTGACAGGGTGTTACACCTCGAAAAATTTTCCGTTGATGCACAGTGAATAGACTAACAAAGAGCACGAAGTATATGGTATTTCAATAAGTAAGGAATGACATTTGGTGACCCTAATTATGATTTCAAAGACATTCGAGGTTAGAGGAGAAAGTTTGCCAAGAGAAGGCAAGGTATACGATATGTATCGGAAAGGATTTAGGAGTAACAAGTTAATAATGATTTAATGATTCTTTAGAGAAGATTTATAACGTCCCTTAGACTGTTAATAAGGTGATAAACAAGTGTCAAGAAGGTTCCATACGGATTGGAGATCAAACAAAGTGACTAGAACAAGATCAGAGAAAAGATGGGTTACACGGCCGATTCTACGGTCCGTATAATGGTCCGCAGAATAGTCACAGTGAAGGTCCCTCAGTGATGGGATTATACGGTCACTTATACGAACCGTATAAAATTATACGGATCGTATAATGTGCCGTATAATGGTCACAGAAGCGAGATGTTGAAGGGGCGATTTCACGGTCACTTATACGGAACGTATAAGTTTATACGGACCGTATAAGTGTCCATATATTTTCCCGACGGATCAGATTTTTAAGTTATTAAAAAGGGGACCAAGTTCATTATTTCATTTCATTTTCACCCAACACTTCAAGAACTCTCTAGAACCCTCTCCACACTTCATCCATAAGAACTCAAGAGAAATTTATGATCAACTTCATCAAACTAAGAAAACCAAGTGTAAGAAACTCATTAGACATCATCCAAGTCAAGAAATGTTATTGGAGGTGAACTAGGGTTTTGGCTCAAGTGAAGTATTTCCACCCAAGGCTTATTCCTACACCATCTAAGGTAAGTTTTATGGTATTTACATGTTATTTAAGGTATTGTGAGGTTGAAAGACTTGGATTGTAGAAGGAGATAGAAAATGGGTAATGAATGTGGGAATAGTGTCATTTTTTAGTAGTAGCTTGGATTGAGTCATGATTCTTGATATGTTATGATTATAATCACGTTATAAATGATATTAAGAACATGGGATAAACATTGTATATGAGTGAATGTAATAGCGTGCTATGACCATGGATATGGATGAGTCGAAGTCAATTAATGAATATGGGTAATGTAGGTGAATAAAGACCGTGGTTATGTTGTTGTGAATGTTATTATTGATGTTTGGGAGTTGATATATGATATGAAGGAAGTCGTATAAATAATGGAGATGCTGTCCAATTTTCTCTAAGCTTTGATCTTGTATGCTAAACTATCGATTTTCTAATGATAGTATAACTCTAATGAAGGTAGAAACGTGAGCATTGAAGGAGAACGTGCAAGTGATAGAATAGTTGAATGAAGAGGTATGTAAGGCTAACTCTTCTTTCATAAGGCATGGTTCTTTAGCCAAATATCTATTCTTCTATGAGCCTATGATGTCCTCCAAATGATTCTATCTTTAAGAGCTACTAAGCTCATGATTCTCGATATGTTACGATTGTAGTAAATTCCTCCTATGATGAGTAATCCTCTAGGAATAGATGTAATGAATGACGATAGTAATGATGCTAAAGATGCTTACGGGCTTTTATGTATATGTGCCTATGTATGGCTATTATGAAACCCCGAACTTATAAGGCCGGGTAGAATATATATATATATATATATATATATATATATAGTGCGCGTACCACTGCAGTTGGGTAAGGATAACCCTGAGCCTCGGTAGGGCCAGGTATGTATACTCACTGATCCTTGACATGGCAGGGTATGTGAAACATCGAACCTTCATTGTCGGGTATGCTATGTACATGATATGGATATGTACACGATATGAATATCAATATAAATACGAATATGCTATGAATACGAAAATGGATATGAAATGTAAATGAGTACGGATATGAATATGGATACGGATATGGATGTATGTACACAATCATGCATTAGAAATGGAAAGTCCCTATGAAAAGCAAGTAAGTGTTTGTGACGATGATACTACTATCTCCCATCTTATGCTATTTCTTATGTTGCTTATTATGCTTCTATAATGATGTTGATCATGCTTTACATACTCAGTATATTCTTCATACTGACGTCCTTTTTGTTTGTGGACGCTGCGTCATGCCCGCAGGTGGTCAGGGAGACAGGCTTGATCCATAGTGATATTACTCAGGGACTACATAGAGGAGCTCCATTTCATTTGGAGCTACAACTTTTAGTATTTATTCTTTTGTGTACATATTTATGGGCATAGCGGGGTCCTATCCCGCCTATATGATATGTCATACTCTCCTTAGAGGCTCGTAGGCATGTGTATATAGTTAGATGTATTTGGCCTTGTCGGCTTATATTTTGGATATCATTTTGGTAGCCTCGTCGGCTTATGTACATTGTTGCGGGCATAGTTGTTCATGGTGCTATAAATGTATTGTTGCCGAATGGAAATAGTATGATTGATTGATAGAAAGCATTATTTAGCTATGTGGCTCACCTAGATATAAATGTGCATGTACGTCAAGAGGTGCCCGGGTGGGGTAGCACCGGGTACCCCTCATGGCCCTCCGGTTAGGTCGTGACAAAAGTGGTATCAGAGCAATTCTGTCCTAGGGTGTGTCTACGAGCCGTGTCCAGTAGAGTCTTGGTTATGGGTGTGTTGCGCGCCACACTTATAAACAAGAGGCTGCGGGCATTTTAGGAATGAATGACCTTCTTTCTTCATAAGATCGTGCGATAGAGCTATGACATAAGAACTTCCTTCTCCTTACCCGTGTGTTATGTATTTCAGAGATGCCTGTAAAGAGAAAGGCTACGGCAGCCCAAAAGGGCAAGACAGTGGCAGAAAAGCGGGCTGAAAGAGCACCGCCAATGGTTGTAGAGGAAAGTGAGTCCCAGAATGCGGCTCAATCTCAGTCCTCCCATTCAGTGCCTATTTCTGAGGAGCATGAGGGAGCCTCAGCCCCAACTCCAGCACCTTTGGCTCCTCCACCGGATGCTTCAGGCCAAGAATTAAAAGAGGCCATTCATTTGCTTACTCAATTGGTTGCCGCCCAGACTCAGCGGCAAAGTACAGGTCAAGGTGATAGAGCTATTAGTGCAAGGGCCCGTGATTTTATTAGCTTGAACCCTTCGAAATTCTTTGGATCAAAGCCGGATGAGGACCCTCAGAATTGTATTGATGGAATGTTGAGGACACTTCAGTTGATATATGCTTCAGACACCGAATCAGTAGAGTTAGCATCCTATAGATTGAGGGATGTTGCGGTTCATTGGTACACGGTTTGGATGGCTTCACGGGGAGCAAATGCGCCTCCTCCGGTATGGCAAGAATTTGTAGATGCCTTCCTTTGACATACCTCCAGAAATTTGGCGAGCTAGAGCCAATAAGTTCTTCAATTTGAGGCAAGGAAGCATGAGTGCTTTAGAGTATAGTCTCCGCTTCAATCCTTTGGCTAGGTATGCTTCGGCCATGGTAGCGGATATGGATGACCGAGTGCACAGATTTGTGAAAGGCCTAGGGCCACATTTTATGGATAGGTGCTAGACTGCGTCCCTTCAGGACAATATGGATATTTCACGCATTTAAGCCCATGCTCAAAATTTAGAAGAAAGCCTACAGCAACAAATAAGTGAGTGTGAGCATGATAGAGGGTATAACAAGAGGGGTAGATCTTCGGGTCCGATGAGTGAGTATTGAGGCGGGCACAGACAGCAGTTTTTGAGGCATTCAGGTCATTCTATGACTAGTGCACCTCCACGGTTTTCAGGCCAGAGATTTGATAGAGCTACTTATTCTGGGCTGAGTCAGAGTTTTTTCGATTCTCAGTTTAGAGGCGATTCGGGTCAGGAGAGGCCGCCCGTGCCACGATGTTCCCAGTGTGGGAAGTTACATTGGGGTCAGTGCCGATTGGGTTCAGAGGTTTGCTATTCAAGTGGTCGACCAGGCCATATTATGCGTGATTGCCCCTCAGTTGGTGGTAGAGGTAGGACCAAGCCTTCAGGGTCGGTAGTCGGATCTTCATCATCTATACGCCCTATGGGGCCAGGTTCACAAGTGCCAGTCGGCCATGGTAGAGGTAGAGGGAGAGTCCCTAGTTCTAGCGGTCCTCAGCACCGTATTTATGCTTTGGCTGGACGCCAAGATCTTGAGCCTTCTCTTGATGTTGTCACAGGTATATTATCGGTATTTTCTCATGATGTATATGCTTTGATAGATCTGGGCTCCACATTATCATATGTTACTACGTATATTGCGGGTCGGTTTAAAGTGAAAGAGGAGTCGATCATACCTTTCGAGGTGTCTATTCCCATTGCTGAATCGGTAATAGCTAGCCGAGTATATAGAAACTACATAGTTGTGATTTGTGACCGTCGTACTATGGTTGACTTACATGAGTTAAAAATGGTGGATTTTGATGTTATTATGGGCATGGATTGGTTGGCTTCTTGCTATGTCAATGTTGATTGTAGAATGAAAATGCTTTCGTTTCCAATTTTCGGGAGAACCAGTTTTAGAATAGAAAGGGAATACTACGTCACCAAAAGGTAGGTTTATTTCCTATCATAAGGCAAGGAAAATGATCATAAAAGGTTTCATTTATCACCTAGTTCGGGTTCAAGATGTAGAAACTGAACCGCCAACTCTTCAGCCAGTCCCCATGGTGAATGAATTTTTGGATGTATTCCCGGAAGAGCTTCCCAACCTCCCTCCCGAGCGGGAGATTGATTTTGCTATTGATGTGTTGCCAAACACCAAGCCTATATCTATTCCACCTTATAGAAAGGCTCCCGTAGAGTTGAAAGAGTTGAAGGAGCAATTAAAAGACTTACTTGAGAAAGACTTTATTAGGCCTAGTTCATCCCCGTTGGGAGTACCCGTATTGTTTGTCCGAAAGAAAGATAGCTCCTTGAGAATGTGCATTGACTATCGGCAACTGAATAAGGTGACGATTAAGAACAAATATCCTCTTTCGAGGATTGATGACTTATTTGACCAATTACAAGGCTCCAAATGGTTTTCAAAGATAGATTTGAGGTTCGGGTATCATCAACTGAGAGTTAGGGAGAAAGATATCCCTAAGACATCCTTCAGAACAATTTTGAGTTTCGCGTAGTGTCATTTAGGCTAACTAATGGACCGGAAGTATTTATGGATTTGATGAATGATGTGTTCAGGCCCTTCCTAGATTTATTTGTAATTGTATTCATTGACGATATCTTGGTGTATTCTAGATCCGAGGAAGAACATGCGGATCATTTGCGTACTGTCCTTAGAGTTCTTCAAACTCGATAGTTGTTTGCAAAATTTTCTAAGTATGAGTTTTGGTTGAACTCAGTGACATTTTTGGGGCCGTGAAGACTTGGCCAAGGCCCACAACTCCTACGGAGGGTCGTAGCTTCCTGGGCTTATCAGGTTATTACAGGAGATTTGTAGAAGGCTTTTCTTCTATTTCTGCACCACTCACAAAGCTAACCCAGAAATCAGCAAAGTTCCAATGAACAGATACTTGTGAACGTAGTTTCCAAGAGCTAAAAGATAGATTGACTTTTGCCCCAGTCCTGACACTTCCAGAGGGATTGGAAGGTTATGTTGTTTATTGCGATGCTTCAGGCGTTGGGCAAGACTGTGTGTTGATGCAACATGGTAAGGTGATTGCGTATGCTTCAAGGAAATTACGAAAACATGAGAAAAATTATCCAATCCATGACCTTGAATTGGCTACGGTGATTCATGCATTAAAGATGTGGAGACATTACTTGTATGGTGTTCATGTGGATATTTACACAGATCATAAGAGCCTTCAGTATATCTTCAAGCAAAAAGAGTTGAATTTGCGGCAACGACGATGGTTGGAATTGCTAAAAGATTACGATGTTGATATCCTGTATCACCCCGAAAAGGCAAATGTTATGGCTGATGCTCTTAGCCGTAGATGCATAGGAAGTTTGTGTGATGTACGACCATAGAAAAAAGAAATGGCTCGTGAGCTCCAGCAGCTAGCTAGCCTACGAGTTCGTGTAGTGGACTCAGGTAGCAGGGGAACTACCATTCAGAATTCAGCAGTCTCGTCGTTAGTAGTGGAAGTGAAAGAGCGACAATACGAAGATCCCATGCTAATGCATTACAGAGATACACTACCTCAGAAAGAGATGTCATCATTTGAGATTGCAGGATACATAGTTCTCCGATGCCGAGGCAGATTATGTGTTCCTGATATGGCAGGGTTACGCCACCAGATATTGAGGGAAACCCACTGCTCCCGTTATTCTGTCTACCCCGGAGCAACGAAAATATACCATGATCTTAAATCTATATATTGGTGGAATGGGATGAAGAAAGATATAGCGAAATTCGTAGCTCAATGTCCCAACTATAAACAAGTGAAAATTGTTATACCCCGTATTTTTGTACGTTGGATTATTCGTAAGCTGAGGTGGGGTCCACATGTCGAGATTTTTTTTTTTAAAAAAAAAATACATATGAAAAGTTATATGGATAATATATGTGAATTTAAACACAACTCAAGAAGGACCCTTGAGCCAAATCCAAGTGTAAGCCCTCCAAAAAGATGTTTTTAAGTTACGTTTTCGGGTGATCTGACTTCGGGAGGACATAACCCCATCATTATTTGGGAATTTGGGAAAACTCCTAAAATTAAAGTTGTAGATAATTGAAATAACTTTCCAACCATAGGTCGTGGGCCTATATGTGATATCGGGATAAAGAGTTATGGACGTTTTAAGGGAGAAAGGTCAAGCTGGGCAGTGAAATGGGCCCAACCCGATTCCAAGTCGGGTCAGGCCCATTTCCCTTGTTATTTAAGGGAAATTTTCAGCCTTTAGCCTCATTTTTACACCAGAAAAATCCAGAACAATTGAGAGAGAGAGAGAGAGAGGAGAGTTAGAGAGAGGAAGTGGAGAATCGATCAAGTTCGAGACCCCGAATCCCAGGGCTCGTGAAGGATAAAGTGTAGTACGAGTTATCATTGTCGTTTTAAGCTAAATATTGATCCTGGGGGAGGATATTTTCGTGGTTAAGCTGCTGCTAAGGTATGTATAAGATTCCTTTTATGTTATTATAAGTTTATTTAGAGTTTTAACGGATTAGAACGGATAAAATAGCGTTATAAATTCGTTTGTTGTTTTGTTGAGATTTATGGATCGGGGGTTGTTTTAGTTGGATTAAATGGATGGAATTAGCTGAGTTATGATGTATAATAATTGTTGATGTTGTTGACAAGTTACTGTTCTTGAATTTGGGAGAATAAAGTGTATTAAGATATCATATACAAAGCGTATACCGGGTTGTTTTTATATGATTTTCGTGGCTGTTTTGTGACAATATTTTGGGGCTGTTTGGTGGTTGTTTTGAATTGTTTTGTGGGCTGGAATATCGTGGGATTGGCTGTAGTTGTTGTTGTTGTTGTGTTTGTTGTTATACTATAGATATACGAAAATAAAGAAGTGTATACAAGCATTGGTATACGAATGTATATTGGGCTGTTTTGGAAGTGATTTAAGAATGGATTTAATTCTAGTTTGATATGAAATTGTTGGTGTTGTTGTTTTTGGTATTTTGATTGATGTTTGGCTAAATTGGAATTTCGAGGATTGTTACGTTTTCAGGGGAAATGCTGCCGGAATTCGTTAAGCTTCATTCGTACTTGGATTGGTTAGTAAATGATGTGGATGATCTAACTGTGGCTTATGTTATCTTTGTTTTAGACCTACGAGCTCGAGAAGTAGACGTTGGACATTTAAATAAGCGTTAAAGGTATGTAAAGTTATCCTTTCTTTCTTTTTGGCATGATCCTTTTCATATGAACGAACACAGTGAGCGAGCAAGTTCCAAAGACTCTGTTCTTAGAGAGTGTAGAGATATTTGTATCGTTGGCCTCCTATGTTTTATGTCCATAACTCCCAGAGACTTTTCATACTAGCTTCTTATGTCACCAGAAGGGTTCAGAGTATCCTTTTCCGAGTTCTACATGCATTTATACATATTATATTTATGGATCGGGCCGTACGTTCCTCGGCACTAACATATTATATTATATATGGATCGGGCCGTACGTTCCTCGGCACTAACATATTATATTATATATGGATCGGGTCGTACGTTCCCCGGCACTAACATATTATATTTATGGATCGGGCCGTACGTTCCTCGGCACTAACATATTATATTATATATGGATCGGGCCGTACGTTCCTCGGCACTAACATATTATATATATGGATCGAGCCATACGTTCCTCGACACTATTATATTATATATGGATCGGGCTATACGTTCCACAACACTATCGGTTATATTGTAATCTATGCCTATCATACGCCGTAGAGTCAGTTTCAGTCATACCGGGTTACGCAGATATTCTCAGATGTTAGCCACAGATGCATGCTTTATATACTCAGTACATATTCCGTACTGACCTCCTTTCTTCGGGAGGCTGCGTTTCATGCCCGCAGGTACAGATAGTCGGTTTGGTGACCCTTCAGCATAGGCCTTCTACTCAGCTGTCTTGGAGAGCTCCGTTGTTCCGGAGCCTAGACTTTTGGTACAGATCTTATGGTGTATATATATTTGTTTACCTAGGGGTACGGCGGGGCCCTGTCCCGTCATATTTCACTATCGATGCTCTTAGAGGTCTGTAGACATATGTGTGGGTTGTGTATAAGTTTGTTCAGCTGTGTCTGTACGATGTGGAATGGATATGCTCTTCTGTAATGGCAGCCTTGTCGGCTTGCGTATCATGGTTATATATTGTGGCAGCCTTGTCAGCTTGCGTATCATATTATGTTCTGATCAGTTGTGACTCCCCAGGAGACCGGTTATTTGGATGTATGTATATATATATGATGATGTTATGAACCTTTGGAGTTCTTTTGCAAGTTTACATATTGATTTTAGCTTCAGTTGACTATATCTAACAAGTACGTAGACGAGTGTCCAGGTCGGGCACTAGTCATGGCCCACGGGGTCTGGTCGTGACAAAAGTGGTATCAGAGCAGTTCATCCTCGGAGTGTCTACAGACCATGTCTAGTAGAGTCTTGTTTATCGGTGTGTTGTGCACCACATCTATAAACAGGAAGCTACAGGACATTTAGGATGTTATCTTTCCTTCTTATCCTAGATCGTGCGATAGAGCCCAGCCATAGGAAATGAAATTCCTTATACTAGCCTTTGATTTCAGTTGAAGAACAACATCGACAGAAGAAAGTGACTGATGATATTAGAAGCTACACAGTACACAGGTAAGCCACGGTGCGAAAGAGGCATGTCGGGTAAGGTAAGAATTTTGGAGTATGATTGACATGTAAAGTTGAAGAATGGAAGGGGAGGTAGGTAGGAAGGTATAACAGGACAGATCGTTAAAGGTTCAGGTACGTCTCGAGGTGCGATATGTGAGGTAAGTTTTGACATCTTTATACCTTTACTTGAAAGTGGGAGCCCTGTGTGGCCACGATATGATATGATATATAGGTATATATTTTGGCCCTGTGAGGCATTGTTGGTTTTCCTGCGTGCAGGTTTTGGGATAGTAAGAAATACAGAGGAAACTCTGCCAAAATTTTCCTAGAAGTAAAAAGAGAATGAGATATAAGTTCGTAAAAGTCTTGAAAGGTCATGTCAACAGTAATGATGAGATTTGACTAAGTTGCAAGTACGACTGACTTCGAGAAATAAAGTTAACGGTTGAATTGATACTAATAGTAATTATGAGGTCGACATCGATATGGTAAATTTATCATGTTGGATTAAAGCTTTAAGAGATACCCTTCATGTCATCTCTAAAAGACATCACTCTTATTTGGGAAACTTGATTTCAAAGGAGCAAATATGAGCAGCAAAGTTTGGAATTCATTTGAAAGGACCAGAATACTTTCCAGCCACATTTTTACCTTAGAAAAGCTCATATTGAAGGGAAAAAACGTCCAGCAATTAAGTTTCACTTCATTGGAAGAATACAGAGCATACAACAAGTAGTTTATGAACTAAATGATTCGTTCACGATTCAAGAATAAATCTGAAGGTAAACCATGTGAACCAAGCACTAGAAGTCCTGTGGTGCTTGTCGGATTCTAGTTTTTCTTCTGCTGGTGGTTGGAGAATGCCTCATGGTGACATTTTATTAGTTATTAATAAACTAATTGGATATGGAATATGTGGAAGGAAAACTCAAACTTGTGGGCTGTCTAGGATCATGTGTTTCATATGTTGTTGAGGAAATGCTAGAATAATTCGGAAGGTCTTGCAATACTAAGGGATGATTTAGAAAAAGGTGGAAATTCTTAACAAAACTTTTTATTGAGGTATCGAGTGAACTGATAAGTAGGGATAAATTACGACGAGTTTACAGTTAAAAGGAGTGATAGTATGATTGAGATAAAAGTACGGAGGAGGAAGAATTATGACAAATTATGAAGGTATTGATGAGACAGCTTGTGAGATATTAAGGATAATATTGATCGGAGAGGGTGAAGGGTTAAATACGCCTACTCCACAGATTGCAATTAAAACATAGTAAGAATCATGAATAAGGTTAGGAAGTGTTACGTTATAGGATGGATTACGAACAGGATGTAATGTGAATACCATAAGGATTGTTATAGAAATGAGTAAAGCCTAGCAAGGAAGTAACTAAAGGATATGATGTGATCAGTGTGAAAGGGAAAAGAAAATATAGAAAAAAAAAACTTACAAAGTCCTATAGGGAAGTTCAGAATAGAGATCAAGTGGTAACGAATGTGAAAGCGAGCACAGGAAAAGAATGAGTTAATTGAAAGAAGGAAATAAGAAGGAAGCGAGCAAGATAACAATGCAGTAATTGGTTACGACATGTATAGCCGAGAACACGAGCAATATAAGTGACAGAGTTGTGAAAGAATAGACTATAGAAAGATGAGCAATGAGGTAGCATGAGATTCCTCGTGCACAGAATAGAAGATGGACATAGACTGGAGAAATAAAAGGAGTTCTAAAGGAAACACCTAATATAAACGTGATCAATTGAGTACGAGTATGAAATAGAAAGGAAAATATATAGCTACGAACTTAAAGGTGCAGTACGACGACAAGGTGGTAAGATAAGACCATTATTAAGACGAATTCAATATGATTTTGAGTAAATTAGAAGATAGCGTTGGGTACACAACAAGGGTGAAAGAGAAAAGTTATATATTATAAAGAAAAACATGAGTATGGTACAGTATACCGAGTGAATTGGAAGAAGGATCGGGTGAATTTGAGATTGGAAATTGGGACATGGAGCGGAATATAAACAGATAATGGTATAAGTACAACCCCAAAGGGGGGAAGTTGGTGAAAGCAAAGCAAGTATAGATGGAAACAATTGACACGACAATATATTTAATATGGATACTCAAACTTCAAGTGAGATCCCAAACAGATGGTAGTCAAAATGGTATTTGAGACAGTGCTGAGAATTATTTATGAAGATCTTGAATGATATGACATTAAAAGGTAGGTGCTATGAAAAGAAAGAGTACGATAAGAGAATGACAACAAGTAATTTAAGCGATATTACGAAGGATAGCAATGCTATACTAGAGTAGAGGCTAAGATTTGGCAACAGAGTTGTGCGCTAATGATATTGCGACTTATAAGCAGCAAAAGGAGGGGATAGAAAATCTCCTACAATAGGATATGAGAAAATCAAAGGGGCGAATAAAGGAAGGAAAGGAGTATGATAAGATAGGCTACGAGCGAGATTTGATACGGATGAGATATGTAAAGCAGAATGAACCAGGAGGAAGAAGAGCTAGGGCTAAGATTGGATACATTTTATACAAGTTGTACAAGAATAGTTATACAACCTACGAATATTTGTATGCTGAGAATGAGACCAAGTGAGTACTTGATAAGAAGAGCAAAGATTTCAGTAATAACAATGCGGTTGCGATATTTTGGATATATTAAGGTAAGGTGTGAGATGGTTTGAACCAAAGTACCGAGTTAGTACTGAGGGCAGATAGGACATGGCGATAGCTGAGCCCCGATACCGATTGAAAGATACAAGAGGAGAATACAAGATAAAGCATACAGACTAGCGAAACGATGTTAAGATATTCTTGGGCTCATTTGAGCACCTTCGCATATTCTTGTAAAGATTGCAGCATAAGGCGTGACAGAAAAACTAAGAGTAAAATCTGAGTAAAGAGGCAATAGGAGGGTTTGAATTAAAACTAAAGAAACGACGCGAGATAATATGCCTAAAGTGTTACAAGTTGGATTAAGGGAAATTGCGAAAAGGTTTAAGCTAGACGAACAGAGCAAGCTGATTATTGGATGACAGTGAATTTATATGTCAGATCAAAAAAAAAATTCTTTCAGAATTATACCAGCTAATGATAGTTAGATCATAGAGAAGCTATGTAAAGTTATAACATGAGGGAACTCCAGCGCTACTTAATAGCCAACTCTAAAGATAGAGATTAAGAACTAAAAGCAAAGTGACAGTTAAAATCGTTTAATAAGAAAGTCGAGAAGTGATACATGATGCTGAAGATTCCAGAGTATGGAGTGTAACACAGAGCAATGTAAGGTTATTGAAGCAAAATAATGTTACACCAAGGGAAATTTCGTCTTATTCGTAGAGTCTGCGAAGGGTGTACAGGTTACCAGAGGCATGAAATACTCCAGGGATTGTAAAGTCTAATAAATCGATGAGGGACGTCTACGCGTGAGAGGTAAGATGATGTGAACGATACGTCTTAAAAGAGTAACTATAGAAGAAGAAAGAGTCGAGTTAAGACTACGTGCACCGAGAGAGATAGTAACATTTCAGCAGAAGCGCTTACAATACAACTGACAACCGACTGCGAAATAAGGACGAGAGTAAAGACAGCGACGTGGAATTATTACATCACGAGGCGAGAGAAAGAGGAAATATTACAGGAATGGTTAATTAGAGACCTGGAATGCGTTATAGTGAATTAAAGGGAATCGACCAATGAAAAAGGCATGTGAACGGCATAATTGAATAAGGAAACACTTGAGGAAGTATTGGGAGTTCAGGACCAGTTTAACATTCGAGGACGAAAGTTCCGAAGGGGGGAAGGATGTTATACCCCGTATTTTTGTACGTTGGATTATTCATAAGCTGAGGTGGGGTCCACATGTCGAGATTTTTTAAAAAAAAAATATATACATACGAAAAGTTATATGGATAACATATGTGAATTTAAACACAATTCAAGAAGGACCCTTGAGCCAAATCCAAGTGTAAACCCTCCAAAATGATGTTTTTAAGTTACGTTTTCGGGTGATCTGACTTCGGGAGGCCATAACCCCATCATTTTTTGGGAATTTGGGAAAACTCATAAAATTAAAGTTGTAGATAATTGAAATACCTTTCCAACCATAGGTCGTAGGCCTGTATGTGACATCGGGATAAAGAGTTATGGACGTTTTAAGGGAGAAAGGTCAAGCTGGGCAGTGAAATGGGCCCAACCCGATTCCAAGTCGGGTCAGGCCAATTTCCTTTGCTATTTAAGGGATATTTTCAGCCTTTAGCCTCATTGTTACACCAGAAAAATCCAGAACAATTGAGAGATAGAGAGAGAGAGAGAGGAGAGTTAGAGAGAGGAAGTGGAGAATCGATCAAGTTCGAGGCCCCGAATCCCGGGGCTCGTGAAGGATAAAGTGTAGTGTTATATCTCGCATTTTGTGCAATCGGATAATTCAAGACAATTGCGGGAAGACAACAAGCAAGGCCATATTTTATTTTGTTTGGCATATGAGTTGCTTATGAAAAATTTAGAAGTGGAAATAATGAGGAAGGTCAAGGGCATAAAGGGAAATTTGCAATATGACTCGTGGATATACGGAGGAAGACGAAGGGTAAATTTGGAATTTGGAAAAAAAAAATTCATGAAGTGCAAAACACAAAAAAAAAAATGGGCTTGGCTAATTGGGCCATGTTTGGCCATCCACCTAGTAGTGGGCTTAAGCCCACATGGGGCTTTAATGAACAAATTTAAAAGATGACTAAGTCATCTTTATTTGTCATAATTCTCAAGAAATTTCAAGAGTCTTGAAGAATAAGAGAGAGGGAGAAACACTTCAAAGGACATTTCGGCCATAACAAGAGCAACAAGAACTTTGGGAATTTTTCATCAAAAATCTACCTCTTCTAGCTAAACAATTCCTTGAAGGGTTCTTAACATAGTGAAGAGTTCTTTGGAGCAAGGAAAATACAAAGCTTGACAAGTCTTCAATAGGAATCCAAGTGAAGGTTCAAAGTAAAAAGGTGAGGTTTGAACTTTTTCTTATGTGTTGTGGATGCGTAAGTATGTGGTGGTGTATGAAAATGGATGAAATTTATGTGATGGAAGTGTGTATGTGTGTGGCCGTGACTTGCATAGTCAAGCCGTGTGTGTGTGTTGTGTTGTGTTATGTTGTGTGTTGGTTATTGTTGTAAAGTGTAGAAAATATGGAAATTCATGAAAATATGTATATGGGGTGTGTTGGCCGAATGGTGTGGGTTATGGAAAGGTGTGGTGAATTAATTTTACTTAGTATTGTAAATTGTTGTTATGGTAAGTTCCATGATGTAAAATAAGGATTTAATGGTTAAGGAGTGAAATTGTGTTGATTTTGGATTCTAGATTGCTAATGAAAAGCTTAATGATCTTAGAGAAATCATGGTAGTTGGAGACTTGCTTTAGAGATTATGTAAATTGAAAATAATGTTCTTGAATGTATGGAAGGTAATGTTGTTAGTGTGGTGTTGTTAGTATATGAATTATAATGTTGTTAATGTTCTTATTGGAGTTGGAAGGTTTTGAAGGAAGTAGTATATTGATTGAGTTGTTACAATGTAACTTGGAATGAATATGGAAATTTTTAGTATGGTCGTTGATATTGTGTTGTTAGTTTGGCCGGATCGAATTCTCGGATTGTTGTTGATTGAAATTGGCCAAGTTGAACTTGGTGGGATGGAGTAGTTTACAGGGGAAGTGCTGCCGAAATTTCGGTAGCCAAGTATCATTTAAGAATTCAATTCTAAAGGCACTAATCATGTTTGGTAAACTTGACCAATTTGTAGATTTTGGCGGATTTGCGAGTTGAATTCGGGATAGCCAAAGGAGCGGAAAGAGGTATGTAAGGTCTCACTTTCCTTCTTCGGCATGTCTTAGACATAATAGGGTTGAATACAAACTTCGGGGATGATCCTATTCCTAGAAACCCGAGATTGAAATTAACCCTTTTTCATTCAATAGAATTGACTTAAATTTTTCATATCTTGTTGAAACAATGGCCCCTACTTCTATAACTTGCCAAATGAAACCGGATTTTGATAAAACCTTCATAAGTGACTCCATGAACCTTATTATATGCAATTTGGATACGCCACCCCGGTTGACCCGAGGTGAGCCCACTATTCCCAAATTCCCTCCTATTGTTCCATTTAGCTTATTTCCGTACTATAATCAAGGGGAACTTTTAGATTACTATTCCGACTACTAAACAATAGTTGTTTAACTAATCTATTGACCCTAAGGTATGATCTTCTCCCCAATAGCTCAAAAAGTTTTCCAAACGCCCGCAGTTTCCCAAAACAAAGTCTGTGGCAAAGTAAGTTTTTTGTCAATTACGATGAGTATGTTCTACAATGACATGGATGATGTCAGGGAAGGAAATGTTCATATGATGAATACGACAATGATGATTCCATGATTAAAGATTCCAAAGTACATGAAACGATACCTTATGATCCTGTTCTATGTTCTCTCATGATGTTATCCTTTATGGATAGTCTCGCCTTATAATTGTTGTTCCCTCAAGGTGAGACCTGACGACCATGACGATTTCATAATGTAATCGGAGGCTACCGACCTTACGTCACTCCGATAACGTTATAGCTTCTTTTTGGGCTCGCTTGCATGCTATGGTATATATGTATATATGTATATGTACACGGGAAAGAAGGGAGCAGGGCAGAGCGCTATAGACGCGGGGTTACACACGGTACATGTAGCCGTATTTGACTTGATATCGTCCCGGACGTGGGATATTTACACACATTCATGGTTAAATGGATCGACTGCCGACGCCTCGGCAATATATATTATGTTTTATTTTCATACACGAACACGAAATGTTTTTTTAAAGATAGCTTAGCATGCATGGCATCTGCCCTGGGTGGCACATACATGTACAGGTTACTCTATTATCGCTCTATATGTCCTATGATTTCATTATGTATTGGTTGCAATTTATATTCCTCTCTTTACTATTTTCATGCCTTACATACTCGGTACACTATTCGTACTGACGTCCCTTCTTGTGGACGCTGCGTTTCATGCCGCACAGGTAAGCAGGTTGACGGGTCCGGTTCTTAGAAGCTCCACCAGCGGTTCATAGAGAGTGCTCCAGTTGTTCCGGAGCCACTATTTATTGGTACTATTTTGTGTATATATATATATATTCGGGCGTGACAGTGCTCGGCCCTTCTTGTGTATATGTGTATTATGTCTAGAGGCTCGTAGACAGATGTGTATAGTTAAATGTTTTGTACTTTTAGAAGTCCTAGTCGATGTATAATGTGTTAGTAAAGGCTGTTCACCTAGGTTCATAACTATGCTACTAATTTTAATGTTAAGTAACAAAAAGAAATGGTATAGGTCATACGGCCCACTTAGTAATAAGGATATGAGCAAGATAAGGGGTGCTCGGTACAAGTACCGGGTACTCGTCACGGCCCCTAGTCGGGTAGTGACAGAAGTGGTATCAGAGCAGTTCGGTCTTAGGGGTTTGTCTACGAGCCGTGTCCAGTAGAGTCCTGTTTATGGGTGTGTAGCGCGCCACACTTATAGGCAGGAGGCTGCGGGGCATTTAGGAAATATGACCTTCTTTGCATTCTAGATCGTGCGATAGACCTATAGTAAGGGTTTTTCCTTCTTCCTAATCCAGTGTTATATTTTCAGCGATACCTGCGAAGATGAAAGCGACAACCGCCGAGAAGGGAAAGACTGTAGCGGAAAGGCGGACTGAATGGGAGTCACCGGTAAATATTGAAGAAGGCGAACCTCATAGTAAGGCCCCCTCTCGTGCTGATCGCACTCCGCAGACATTAGGGGAGCAAGAAGTGATTTCCATTCCAGTTTCAGCACTCCCCGCTCCCCTACCTGATGCTTCACTTCAGGAGATGAGACGGGCCATCCTTCTGCTAATTCAGATAGTAGCTACTCAAACCCAACAACAAGGCATAGATTCTGGTAATAAGGATCGTAGAAAAAGGGCTAGACCTTGCGGAACGAGAAGTGAGTATAGAAGGAGGCAGGCACCGCAGCAGTCGGGGTATTCAGGACCAGATCAGAGTGCTCGAGTTTCGGGGCCCCGGCATAGAGCCAACGTTAGTAGCACGGGGCTACCCCCACCGCGGTGCGCGCGATGTGGCAGGCCACACTCTGGGCAGTGTTACTTAGATACAGGTGCCTGTTTTGTCTGTGGTCGGGCTGACCATTTGATGCGTGATTGCCCACGGAGGTACGACAGAGACCAAACTCAGCCCGCCGGATCAGGTCAGGGCTATGGAGTTTTGGGTTCCGAGTGTGGCGGTGAGCTTAATCAGCGGAGACCACCCGTATCACACTGCCCTCAGTGCCGTAGATTCCATGCAGGGTCGTGTCGCGCGGGTTTGGGTATTTGTTATACTTGTGCTAACTCAGGTCATTATATGCGCGACTGCCCATTTCGCCGTGACAGAGGGAGGGTTCAGCCCACGGAGGTAACACACGACTCACAATCATTGGCGCACCCTCCAATGCAAAGGTCCCAGATAGCAGTAGGCAGCGAAAGAGGCCGAGAAGGAACACACAGTTCGAGTGGACCCCAGCATCATACCTATGCACTAGCTGGCCGATAGGATCCTGAGCCATCCCCTGATGTCGTTCCAGGTATATTATCAGTATTTTTCTACAATGTACCAGTATCGATTGATCCAGGTTCTACGTGTCAGATATCGCACCCTAAATCGCTGAATATATTAGGGAGGGGAAACCCGAGCTAAATCAAACGAGCTGGGATGTCTATGGTTGTTGTGACTAAGGAGTTTTCGCCACTACTGGGAATGTGGAGATTTAGGACAAAAATTAGCCATACACATAGGAAAAAGGACGAATACTGGGGACTGCGGAGGTTAGAATTGTAATTAAAAGAAAAGATGTGTTACGCGGACGTTTTGAAAACTGCTAAGACCCCAACTGGTCCCATATTAGGTGAGATAGGTAGTGCGGGGCAGTCGATATAATTATACCAGCATTCACGCACTAAAATGCAGCAAGGTTTCAAGGTTAAGCGTGCTAGGGTGAGAGCAATATCAAGATGGGTGACCCCCTGGGAAAAAAATGCTGAAAATTTCATAAATGTGGAAACAAGAGACGAATGTGAAATTAGGTAGCCCAATGTAAATGAGAGTGTGTGGAGTGATTAGAAACCCTACAGAAGTCATGTAAGCTGAGACGGACTAGACTAGCAGAAGAAGAGAAAGCATGACAGAGCTTCAGGATTAAAGAAAGTTAATTAGTGTTTGGAAGTGATTGTATAGAAAAAAAACTAATGGTGGAAAGGGATATACGAACATGACATCTTATCTGTGACTGTAGAACCCTAACAAGCAGTGTCGCGATGCATAGAATGTGCTAGCTGAATGAAATTCAAAGGACGTAATGAAGGGTATGAGTATGGATGTCACCGGGTAAGACCGATGCCGCACCCACAAGGCTAGAACGACCTAATGCGATGATATACGGGAACATATCTAACAAGGGGATAAACGTGACAAACCCTATGCAGAGGGAATTACGACTGTAAAAGATCGCGGAAGACAACGATTGCTTAAAGGGCATAGGCGTGTGTAGGCCCTCTTAATAAAGGAGGGGAGAACATGTTGGACCTAAAATGGACTATGACGATTCAAGAACCAACAAAAGGGACTTGTTGGCGCAGAGCCAGCGTTCGGAGCTAGCTCAATTGGCCGCGACATAAAGGCAATCTAGGCTCCTAAAAAAACATGCTAAGCGACATGTGAGATATCTACGAATGAGACCTCCCCGAAGTACTATAGTACACTATGAGGCCGTTTAACATTCGAGGACGAACGTTCTAAAGGGGGGGAGGATGTTATATCCCGCATTTTGTGCAATCGGATAATTCAAGACAATTGCGGGAAGACAACAAGCAAGGCCATATTTTATTTTGTTTGGCATATGAGTTGCTTATGAAAAATTTAGAAGTGGAAATAATGAGGAAGGTCAAGGGCATAAAGGGAAATTTGCAATATGACTCGTGGATATACGGAGGAAGACGAAGGGTAAATTTGGAATTTGGAAATAAATAAATTTTCATGAAGTGCAAAACACAAAAAAAAAATGGGCTTGGCTAATTGGGCCATGTTTGGCCATCCACCTAGTAGTGGGCTTAAGCCCACATGGGGCTTTAATGAACAAATTTAAAAGATGACTAAGTCATCTTTATTTGTCATAATTCTCTAGAAATTTCAAGAGTCTTGAAGAACAAGAGAGAGGGAGAAACACTTCAAAGGCCATTTCGGCCATAACAAGAGCAACAAGAACTTTGGGAATTTTTCATCAAAAATCTACCTCTTCTAGCTAAACAATTCCTTGAAGGGTTCTTAACATAGTGAAGAGTTCTTTGGAGCAAGGAAAATACAAAGCTTGACAAGTCTTCAATAGTAATCCAAGTGAAGGTTCAAAGTAAAAAGGTGAGGTTTGAACTTTTTCTTATGTGTTGTGGATGCGTAAGTATGTGGTGGTGTATGAAAATGGATGAAATTTATGTGATGGAAGTGTGTATGTGTGTGGCCGTGACTTGCATAGTCAAGCTCTGTGTGTGTGTTGTGTGTTGTGTTGTGTTATGTTGTGTGTTGGTTATTGTTGTAAAGTGTAGAAAATATGGAAATTCATGAAAATATGTATATGGGGTGTGTTGGCCGAATGGTGTGGGTTATGGAAAGGTGTGGTGAATTAATTTTACTTAGTATTGTAAATTGTTGTTATGGTAAGTTCCATGATGTAAAATAAGGATTTAATGGTTAAGGAGTGAAATTGTATTGATTGTAGATTCTAGATTGCTAATGAAAAGCTTAATGATCTTAGAGAAATCATGGTAGTTGGAGACTTGCTTTAGAGATTATGTAAATTGAAAATAATGTTCTTGAATGTATGGAAGGTAATGTTGTTAGTGTGGTGTTGTTAGTATATGAATTATAATGTTGTTAATGTTCTTATTGGAGTTGGAAGGTTTTGAAGGAAGTAGTATATTGATTGAGTTGTTACAATGTAACTTGGAATGAATATGGAAATTTTTAGTATGGTCGTTGATATTGTGTTGTTAGTTTGGCCGAGTCGAATTCCCGGATTGTTGTTGATTGAAATTGGCCAAGTTGAACTTGGTGGGATGGAGTAGTTTACAGGGAAAGTGCTGCCGAAATTTCGGTAGCCAAGTATCATTTAAGAATTCAATTCTAAAGGCACTAATCATGTTTGGTAAACTTGACCAATTTGTAGATTTTGGCGGATTTGCGAGTTGAATTCGGGATAGCCAAAGGAGCGGAAAGAGGTATGTAAGGTCTCACTTTCCTTCTTCGGCCTGTCTTACACATAATAGGGTTGAATACAAACTTCGGGGATGATCCTATTCCTAGAAACCCGAGATTGAAATTAACCCTTTTTCATTCAATAGAATTGACTTAAATTTTTCATATCTTGTTGAAACAATGGCCCCTACTTCTATAACTTGCCAAATGAAACCGGATTTTGATAAAACCTTCATAAGTGACTCCGTGAACCTTATTATATGCAATTTGGATACGCCACCCCGGTTGACCCGAGGTGGGCCCACTATTCCCAAATTCCCTCATATTGTTCCATTTAGCTTATTTCCGTACTATAATCAAGGGGAACTTTTAGATTACTATTCCGACTACTAAACAATAGTTGTTTATCTAATCTATTGACCCTAAGGTATGATCTTCTCCCCAATAGCTCAAAAAGTTTTCCAAACGCCCGCATTTTCCCAAAACAAAGTCTGTGGCAAAGTAAGTTTTTTGTCAATTACGATGAGTATGTTCTACAATGACATGGATGATGTCAGGGAATGAAATGTTCATATGATGAATACGACAATGATGATTCCATGATTAAAGATTCCAAAGTACATGAAACGATACCTTATGATCCTGTTCTATGTTCTCTCATGATGTTATCCTTTATGGATAGTCTCGCCTTATAATTGTTGTTCCCTCAAGGTGAGACCTGACGACCATGACGATTTTATAATGTAATCGGAGGCTACCGACCTTACGTCACTCCGATAACGTTATAGTTTCTTTTTGGGCTCGCTTGCATGCTATGGTATATATGTATATATGTATATGTACACGGGGAAGAAGGGAGCAGGGCAGAGCGCTGTAGAAACGGGATTACACACGGTACATGTAGCCGTATTTGACTTGATAATATCCCGGACGCGGGATGCCCGGACGCGGGATATTTACACACATTCATGGGTAAATGGATCGGCTGCCGACGCCTCGGCAATATATATTATGTTTTATTTTCATATACGAACACGAAATGTTTTTTTAAAGACAGCTTAGCATGCATGGCATCTGCCCTGGGTGGCACATACATGTACAGGTTACTCTATTATCGCTCTATATGTCCTATGATTTCATTATGTATTGGTTGCAATTTATATTCCTCTCTTTACTATTTTCATGCCTTACATACTCGGTACACTATTCGTAATGACAGTTCTTGTGGACGCTGCGTTTCATGCCGCGCAGGTAAGCAGGTAGACGGGTCCGGTTCTTAGAAGCTCCAGCAGCGGTTCATAGAGAGTGCTCCAGTTGTTCCGGAGCCACTGTTTATTGGTACTATTTTGTGTATATATATATATATTCGGGCGTGACAGTGCTCGGCCCTTCTTGTGTATATGTGTATTATGTCTAGAGGCTCGTAGACAGATGTGTACAGTTAAATGTTTTGTACTTTTAGAAGTCCTAGTCGATGTATAATCTGTTAGTAAAGGTTGTTCGCCTAGGTTCATAACTATGCTACTAATGTTAATGTTAAGTAACAAAAAAAAAATGGTATAGGTCATACGGCCCACTTAGTAATAAGGATATGAGACAAGATAAGGGGTGCTCAGTACAAGTACCGGGTACTCGTCACGGCCCCTAGTCGGGTCGTGACATGTAGTACGAGTTATCATCGTCGTTTTAAGCTAAATATTGATACTGGGGGAGGATATTTTCTTGGTCGAGCTGATGCTAAGGTATGTATAAGATTCTTTTTATGTTATTAATAAGTTTATTTAGAGTTTTAACGGATTAGAACGGAGAAAATAGCGTTATAAATTCGTTTGTTGTTTTGTTGAGATTTATTGATCGGGGGTTGTTTTAGTCGGATTAAATGGATGGAATTAGCTGAGTTATGATGTATAATAATTGTTGATGTTGTTGACAAGTTGCTGTTCTTGAATTTGGGAGAATAAAGTGTATTAAGATATCATATACAAAGCGTATACCGGGCTGTTTTATATGATTTTCGTGGCCGTTTTGTGACAATATTTTGGGGCTGTTTGGTGGTTGTTATGAATTTTTTTGTGGTCTGGAATATCGTGGGATTGGCTGTAGTTGTTGTTGTTGTTGTTATACTATAGATATACGAAAATAAAGAAGTGTATACAAGCATTGGTATACGAATGTATATTGGGCTGTTTTGGAAGTGATTTAAGAATGGATTTAATTCTAGTTTGATATGAAATTGTTGGTGTTGTTGTTGGTATTTTGATTGATGTTTGGCTAAATTGGAATCTCGAGGATTGTTAAGTTTTCAGGGGAAATACTGCCCGGATTTCGTTAAGTTTCATTCGTACTTGGATTGGTTAGTAAGTGATGTGGATGATCTAACTATGGCTTATGTTATCTTAATTTTAGACCTACGAGCTCGAGAAGTAGACGTTGGACATTTAAATAAGCGTTAAAGGTATGTAAAGTTATCCTTTCTTTCTTTTTGGCATGATCCTTTTCATATGAACAAACAGAGTGAGCGAGCAAGTTCCACATCACTATTATATTATATATGGATCGGGCTATACGTTCCACAACACTATCGGTTATATTGTAATCTATGCCTATCATACGCCGTAGAGTCAGTTTCAGTCATACCGGGTTACGCAGATATTCTCAGATGTTAGCCACAGATGCATGCATTATATACTCAGTACATATTCTGTACTGACCTCCTTTCTTCGGGAGGCTGCGTTTCATGCCCGCAGGTACAGATAGTCGGTTTGGTGACCCTTCAGCATAGGCCTTCTACTCAGCTGTCTTGGAGAGCTCCGTTGTTCCGGAGCCTAGACTTTTGGTACAGATCTTATGGTGTATATATATTTGTTTACCCAGGGGTACGGCGGGGCCCTGTCCCGTCATATTTCACTATCGATGCTCTTAGAGGTCTGTAGACATATGTGTGGGTTGTGTATAAGTTTGTTCAGCTGTGTCTCTACGATGTGCTATGGATATGCTCTTTTGTAATGGCAGCCTTGTCGGCTTGCGTATCATTTTGATATATTGTGGCAGCCTTGTCAGCTTGCGTGTCATATTATGTTCTGATCAGTTGTGACTCCCTAGGAGACCGGTTGTTGGATGTATGTATATAAGATGATGTTATGATCCTTTGGAGTTCTTTTGCAAGTTTCCATATTGATTTTACCTTTAGTTGACTATATCTAACGAGTACGTATAAGAGTGTCCAGGTCCGGCACTAGTCATGGCCCACGGGGTTAGGTCGTGACAAAAATCGACCACCAAAAGCTGGGCGGATTGTTGCAAGCTATAGAAATTCCAACTTGGAAGTGGGAAGTAATTAACATGGACTTCAATAAAGGCTTGCCCCGTTCTCGACGTAAGTATGATTCTATATGGGTGATTGTGGATAGACTCATGAAGTCAGCTCATTTCTTACCAGTCAGAACTACATATGTGGCAGAAGATTATGCAAAGCTTTACGTTGAAGAGATAATGCGGCTTCACGGTGTTCCGGCATCTATTATCTCCGATAGAGGGACTCAGTTTACAGCTAATTTTTGGAAGTCCTTCCAAGAGGGTTTGGGGACTCAAGTGAGCCTTAGCATGGCATTTCACCTGCAGACTGATGGATAAGCTGAACGTACCATTAAGACTCTTGAGGATATGTTACGGGCATGTAAGATAGATTTTGGAGGCAATTGGGATGATCACTTATCACTCATTGAATTTTCTTATAACAATAGTTATCATTCTAGCATCAAAATGTCACCGTATGAGGCTTTATATGGGCGAAAGTGTAGATCCCAAATTGGGTTGTTCGAGGTAAGAGAGACTAAATTGATAGGGCCAGACTTGGTCCAGCAAGCCATAGAGAAAGTTAGGCTCATACAAGATCGGTTATTAGCAGCCCAAAGTCGTCAAATGTCCTATGCAGATAATCATCGAAGGGACTTAGAGTTCCAAGTGAAAGATTGGGTATTATTAAAAGTCTCGCTAATGAAGAGCGTTATGAGATTTTTCAAAAAGGGGAAGCTTAGTCCCCAGTACATTGGGCCTTATGAGATTGTGCGCAAGGTAGGCAAAGTGGCTTACGAATTAGATCTACCTCCTGATATGGAGTTAGTTCACCTAGTTTTCCATGTTTCGATGCTTAGTAAATGTGTTGGAGATCCTACGAGGAGCATGCCAGTAGATGATGTTCAAGTGACAGAAAAGTTGACTTATGAAGAGGTACCTATTGCCATATTAGATAGGTAAGTACGGAGGCTTAGAAACAAAGTAGTGGCCTCAGTTAAGGTTTTACGGAGAAACAATAACCGAGAAGAGATGTCACGACCCCAAACCGATGGGCCATGACTAGTGCCCGGACTAGACACCCATATACGAACCTGCTAAATATAATCAGACCGAAACCGAAAATAGTATGACAATCTGTAAAAGCACGTCGTAAACTCATCATGTCCTACATAAAAAATAAACTATCTCTTGAGAAGCCACAACTAACCAAACATAAGAAAAGACGCAAGCCGACAAGGCTGCCACTATACACGGGAGTATCCGAAACTAACTACATCGATATAGAAGACAAAAACACGAATATACAACCCACATATGTCTACAGACCTCTAAGAGTATAACAAAGCCTCTACCAAAGGATCTATACCAAATGACTCAAGCTCCAGAACAATGGAGCTCCCAAAGCAGCTGAGCAGCAGTCCTAAGCTGGAGGATCACCGAACTGAGTATATGGACCTGCGGGCATGAAACGCAGCCCCCGAAGAAAGGGGGTCAGTACGGAAAATGTACTGAGTATGTAAAACATGAAGTACAATAAAGAAGATCATGGCTGAGCAAAAAGTCAACAGGAGACGAGTATGATAATCAAAGATACGAATGCATCTGCCTTATAAGATGAGTCATGCATACATTTATAATATATCGTACCCGGCCCTCTAGTCAGGGACTCGGTGAAATAATCGTACATATACCGTACCCGGCCCTCTAGTGAGGGACTCGGTGAAATCATCATATATATATACCGTACCCGGCCCTCTAGTGAGGGACTCGGTGAAATCATCATATATATACCGTATCCGGCCCTCTGGTGAGGGACTCGGTGAAAAATGCAATGAAACTGTGCACGAATACGTACCCGGCCCGGGACTCGGTGAATGATATATTAACGGTATGCACGAGTAGAATATCATGAGCAACCATATGCAAACTAAATCATCATTTGAGACTCAATAGAATAATTAGAATAAACCAACACTGGAGAATCAAAGACAAGTATCATATCAAGTACCACTGAGAATTATAGTTCATTGGAGTCATGTATGTTCGTCGTTCGCTCACTTTACATAGTTCATGCCAAAAATAAAGAAGGGGTAACTTTACATACACCTTGGAGCCTTTAGCGGTAGAGTCATCATCAATGAATAAAATTGAGAACATCTAGAAGTAGCTCCACATTTTCATATTCGCTTTGAAATCATAAACACAAAATCATCATTATCGTTGTCACCATCATAAAATCATTCTTATCCTAGACATCATGAGAAGCTTTAAGAACCATGGACTTTTGGCTTTTGAAGACAAGAAGGTTACATACCTGTTCAGCCTCCAATTATCCACACTTATTCGTCTGAATTCGTGAGTCTACATTTAAGAGGATTCACACTATCATTAGACTCGTCATAGTATATTTGTGCAAAGCTTTCAAGTCAAACTATTTTATAATCCTGCTGAAAATCGGGCAGCATCTCCCCTGTTTATATGCCTTGCCCGAAATCTCAATTCAGCAACCAACAACAACAAAAATACCAACATCAATAACATCATTTCCAACACCAATATGTACCATAAAACAGCCCACATGCTGTTTTCCAACTTCCACAAATAACAAACTTACTACACGATTGTTTAGCGACTTTATCTCCGTAAATAAGCCTTAAATAATACAAAAAGAGAAAGATTCATACCTTTTTTTCTTGTTAAGACAGCAATATCCTCAATATCCACGCTAAAATCCACCGTAAAACAATACTAGAATCACAACCATGTGTTACCCGGACATAAACCACTACTCCGCGACATAAAAATTGCTCACTTTTTGTTTCCCCCCCTCTGTCTCTTCAAT
Organism: Lycium barbarum; assembly: GCF_019175385.1. Taxonomy (NCBI): domain Eukaryota; kingdom Viridiplantae; phylum Streptophyta; class Magnoliopsida; order Solanales; family Solanaceae; genus Lycium; species Lycium barbarum. Next base: position 31,718,064 of record NC_083348.1, read on the forward strand.
TTCTGGAATTTTCCAAGAAAATCTGACGAAAAAAGGGGTTCTTACCCTTTTTACAAGGGTCAAATTCGGGGGGCACTGTAGCATTTTACTGTAGCAGGTCGGTTACTGTAGCAGAACTGTGGCGCGCGTTTCTGCTCTGTCAGCTGAACTTATAACGTCCATAATTCTCTACTCCGATGTCCTATCGACTAGCGGTTTGTTGCGTTGGAAACTAGACTCGAGGAAATTCATTTTAAACTTTTGTTTCACCTTAAAACACTTCATATGATCAGAGATATTCGTCCCCCAAGTTGGACAAAAATTTTCAGACAAAACATTACCCATCCTTTCTTCGAAGTTGTACTACTCCATTTCCTACACTCATTTCCTTATAAAACCTTCCGGTATACCTTATATACATCCTTCACTCATTAAATATATTTAATAATGCTTGCTCCTTATATTCCAAAGTGGTTTTACTTAACCCTAACTCAACGTACTTATGTTTCAAATTTGATAAGTGCTTCTTCGAAGATACGGGGTGTAATATTCTTCTCCCCTTAAAAACATTCTTCCTCGAATGTTGCAGTATTGCCAACCCACGACACCATCTTTGATTTCTTAGAAAAATTATTTTTCCTTTAGTGTCCGATTACCATTTTCTTAAACTATAACTTGGATCAGTCTCTTCTCATTCTTTCTTAACTCTTTTATTGCCTTTAGTCATCTTATTCACTTCTTTGTCCTCATGTACATGATCGGAAATTAACTAGAATCCCGCTCTTGTTCTTTCTTCATTATGGTAGTCTTGACTTGCCGTGCCATAACTATTCATCGTCTAGTAAGTACCCCCCCCCCCCCCCTTTTTTTGCTCCTTGTTCCCTTGTTAGTGGGCAACTACCTTTCTCTCTCTACGGCCCCTCTTTGCGTTTACTCCTTCAGTGCTATCTTGGGCTATCCTTTTTGTACCCGTTGATCTTAGATATACACTGTACTGATTTTTTTTTTTGTAGTCCATTAGTCAGGCTCTCTAATCCTTACATCCTAGTCGCTATCTCTTTTACCCTTACATTCCAAATGTCTACCCAGCATAACTGTGTCGCTAGTGAACCTAATGGTTATGTTCCTTTCTAAGGGCAGTTATATCATTATCTGAAATACGTATATACATAATGTTTCTTCGCCATTTATTATCCTTCACAGTCTAGTTACACTTATGGCAAACTTATAATCCGAGTTCGACTAATATCATAGCTCGCAACATCTTTGAGCTCCTGCTACAACTTTTTTGTTACTTCCTTCCCTCACATCTATCAATACAACTCCAGAAGCATAGGACTACGGCAATTCGTCTATTATGACTCTCTTGCAACGCAAGTATACTTATCTTCGATTTCCTTGTATCGGCGATCGTTTCGTCAGTCGTTATTCCTTGTTGGCTTTCCCGTGTGGCCTTCTTACAATTGTAGTTGAGCATAGCTTCACGTGGACGGTTCATATAGTTCCATAGCATATGCTCTTATGTTCAGTATAATTAGTGGCCCACAAACAATTTTCTAATATCCGGTGAACTCTTTTATTTTTATTCATAGGAGCAGTGTTCTTTCCTTCCTTCAAAATTTCCAACTACTAATCGTTGTTCCTTTTATTACAATTGTCATTGTCATCCCAAGTGTCATTTGGGTTCGTCATCCTCTCTAACACCCTTTGTAAATTTAACTTAGACAACTTTCTTGCTCTTTTCATTACCTGTCACGACCCAACCCCGTGGGCTGCGACTGGTGCCCTACTTAGGCACCCCAAACAAACTCACAACCTGATCATCGTATTCAAACTCAATCAAACTCAGCATGCGTTATCCGAACTGAAAATGAGCAGCAGACGCCAGACACAAACATTTATCGAACACTTATCTTAAGCGGTCGCCCGTTCAGATTAGCCAAATAAAAATCAGAAAGATGGCGGAATATACGTCGCCCAAATGCACACACACACATAAAAACTCAGAGGCCGACTTGGCCATAGTAGCGTACGGGCCGCTTAAGATCGCAAAACAGACTCACATACAAACACACCGGACCCACGACCCACAAATCTGACTACAGGCCTCTAAACAAAACAGAACATATGAACATATGACGGGACAGGGCCCCGCCGTACCCACTCATCCACGAATGTACCGAACACACTCATACAACAGAAGATATGTACCAAAAGTAGGCTCCGGATCAAGGGGAGCTCTCCAACACAGCAGAATGAGTAGCCTAAACTGGAGGACCACCCAAACGAGCTTCTGTACCTGCGGGCATGAAACACTGCCCCCGAAGAAACGGGGGTCAGTACGGGAGAAGTATTGAGTATGTAAAGCAGAAGGGTACAGAAATCACAAACACAGCTGGAGTCAGAAAGAACAAACACACCGTCAACGTAAACAAAGCAAACCTGTGCGGGAGGCGAACGTACAAATGCAATCAAATCATGTATAGGGTTTAGGAACGTGGTCACCCCCCGACGCTGGTGCCACAACACATCATAACTCCAGAAGTTTTCAAATCTCCGTACAGTCTCCAGACACATCATATCACACACACATCACATCATCAGAACATATCAAATGCCATATCACATCATAACTCCATAAACGGTAACCGGCCCTATGGCGAGGCCTCGGAAACCGTAACACATCATGACTCCCGAATATGTTATAGAGCGCACGACCGCAATGTCGGCCCGGGTACCGACGAACGAAATCATAGCAGACAGCACGAACAGAGTAGTGCAGAAACCATATGCATATCAAAATAATTTACCGGACTCAACATATAGTTTACATATAGGTATATACCGACGTCAGAAGGCTCGGAGTAAGAATCAGATTGAACAAAATTTGTGTATAAAAGTTACGAAGTTCCAAACTGCCAAATCTTTAGAGAAAAACTGTTTATAGGTCATTTTCCGAAAATCTCACATTATTCAAAGTACAAAACGTTCACTAACGGCTTAGGAAGTTTCAAACGCACCATTGAGTCATAAACAAACGATCACTGGTCATAGCGGACGCAAACGAACCAAACAAACCGAATAAGGGGAGCCTCGGGGCTCGTGGGCCCACCTCGAGTCAAATTGAGGCGGCGGACGCAAATCACAGACCTTAGGCTCCCTAGAGCCATCTACGAAAGTTTCGGAGGGTTTCGGAAACAACAACAAAAGTTATGACTATTCGAACATTCCTTTGACCAAATGCCACAAAAGGGTTCAATTGCGCTGGATGAATAGTACTCAAACTTGAACCTAAATTTCCAAGAGCAGAGTTACCCCCGAGATTCCGATATTAACCTAGTATGACTAGGACATGCCAAAAGAAGGATAGGTAGGCTTTACATACCTGGTTGGCGCATTACGCTCGTCAAATCGCGATTCCCGTTTCGTCCGAAAACTGCAAATGGTCACTTTTACCAGTTACTATTCATGAGAGTTAGCATTTTCATCTTTGGGGCTATACTTGGCTACCGAAATTTCGGCAGCATTTCCCCTATAAATCTAACATCCCCGAGACTTGGCTCGGCTCAAAATACAACAACAACAACAATCCCAAACATCATTACACAATACAAACCACAATCAACCACACTAACTTAAAAATTCCACCTTATTACATAAGTTGGTAATTCTATATTCAAACTTCAAAATTCCAAATCTATTTCCACACTAGTCTATTCATTCACAATTATTCAAACACACCACCAACAATTTCCAAACCACATACAAACTTCCCCAAAGTTCATTACTTTCCATATTTCATTCAAAACACCAAAAGTTACGACGAACATTCTAACTTGCGTCATTTCATTCCGAATTCATTAATATCGACTACAAGTCATATTTAAAGTCCTTAGTATCATAAATATACTATGATATACACAAATATACCAAAGGTATACACTTTCCAATAACGTCCGAAATCATTTTCTAACACCAAATAAATTCTCCAAACATTCATTTACGTTATAAAGGCCATGACGACACAACTAACAACCTTAAACGAAATCAATTCACACTTGTTTTCCCATCTAAGGCACACGGCCAAACACACCCTTTTCACACACACACGCCATGCACAAACACGACCCCATCCCATAATCTTCATGCTAATCCAATCACTAACACATACATATCCATTTCATAACATTAAGGGGACAAACTTCATACCTTTTCTTGAATTTCCGACTTGTCGCAAACGTCGCTCTTTCTCCAAACTACTTGTATCACGTCGGAGAGCGTCTTGAGTACTTCACAACTATGTAGAAATTAAGAATTTTGGATTAACAACAAAGCTTGGAAAATTATTTCTTTCTCCTTTTCTCTATTCGGCCGAACCCCCTTTCTCTTTTGTTCTTGAATTTTTGATTGAGTTCTTGATAATTCTAAGGACCAACATGATATATATCCACTTATAGGTCATGTGCTATGCACATGACCTTAATGAAATGGGCTTGGACTTGCTCCCTTGGCCGGCCACTTCACTCTTTGGGCCTAAATTTTTGTATTCAATTTTCTTGGCCCGATTCATTAAAAGTCCCGTTTTGTAATTCCCGAAACTAATTTCCAAAATTCCAAATTTACCCTCGGCCTTCCCCGAGGTCTTGACATTAATGATTCCATAACCAACATAGTCATATTTACTAAAATCAAGTTATGTCCTTAAAACACACAAGTCGAAATTATTTCTCGATTTCCAATTATTTCTCGATTTCCAATTATACGAAAACACAGGACATAACATTCTCCCCCCCCTTAAGAACATTCGTCCTCGAATGTTGAATCGACCTCATGGGTGTCGTACTACTCCGGGAGGGTTCTCTTGATAGTTGTCCTTTATTGATTTTTCCGACATGGCTCCTTTACCAACATTAGGGGGCAAATTTTCACGTCACTGACTCAAATGCCTTCATAATACACTTTCTCATTCCCCACGTGATTACCGGACCACACGCTATATTCTTGTAATGGACGAACGCTTTCCAGACATCATAGTCAATCATTTTCTTGTCACACTCCTGAGTTTCCTTACCGCATCGTCGTAATCTCACTTTACTTCATATCAGACACTTCATGCCAAACAGATTCAGAACTAAAGTCGGACGCACATAAGCATATCGGACAGATTCATAGTCAACATCAAAGGTATAGAAGTATATCAGACAGACTGAAATGTGTCAAACAAATCTGGGATCGGAGTTAGACGTACAAAGGCGTATCGGACGAATTTGTAAGCAGAATCAAACACACGAAGATACACCAGACAGATTCATAATCGAGGTCAGACGTACGGAATCATATCGAACAGATTCAAAATCAGAATCAAACGTACAGAATTATCTCATACAGAGTCGTGATCAGACAAACCGAAATGTATCAAACACACGCGCGGTGAAAATCAAACGCACAGAAGCCTATCAGACGGACTTATATCCAGAGTCAGACATACAGAGGTGTGCCAGACAGAAACGTATTCAGGATCAAACACACAAAGATTCATCAGACGGGAACACAATCGAGCTCAGAAATACAGAGGCGTACTAGGCAGAGTCCCATCGGAATCGGAAGTGCAGGAGCACCACAAATAGAATGTCAATTTAGAATTGAATCGTTCATATTAAGGCTCCAATGCTTCATGGGAATTTCCTTTTATTGGTAAACTTATTCGCCAAGTTGTCACACAAATTACCTTGCGTCTCACGTATCGACTCCTTCAAAGATTCCAATTACTCACACTGCTTATATTTTATTTATCACAACATTAGTTGCCGGGGCTCGGCTCTTAGACCACATGGCACTGAATGGAAATCATACACACACATACACATACACGTACACATACACACACTTATTCGGACCTTACTGGCGAACATCTCTGGCTGTTATTCAAGTTCATTCAATTTCCCAAGAAGTGTTGTACCTTTTTCTCTTTGCCCATTCAGTCTGCCTCGTTTCGCGCGACTCCCGAAAGGGCACTAATTACTCCACACACATTCTATTTACCTCTTGGTTACCCCAAATTTCCATTTATTTTTATCATATTCTCACTTATGAAGAACTTTGCATTACTTCCCAGGGGGGTCACCCATCCCAGAATTGCTCTGGCTTGAGCACGCTTAACCCCGAAACTTTCACGCATCTTGACGCGTTAGGGCTGATATAATTTCGTCAATTGCCCCGCACGACCTCTATCACGAAATTTTAGGCCAAACGGGGTCTTAGCAAAGTTTTCGGAAGTTTTCGTAGCGGGTCCCACTCTGACCCAAAGAGGTCGTTTGCTTTTCTGGCGGTGTGGTTTATCGTTCTAGCCTTCCAAATTCCATATATTTTCCTCCCACATGTACAGATAACTGCCTCGGATATTTTCATTAATTCGGATTCTTACCCTACTTTTACTGACACACATAAAGAGAATATCGCATAATACTGAGGTACAGACCTATCATTGTGCATATTCATTCAGAAAAAGGTTAGTAATATACCTGGGTCTGCATCTGGGGATCCCTCTGGGTCCCGCCGACCAGTCAAAGCATAGATGCGGTTCGAGGGACCGCTAGAATCTGAACCCCCACCACGGCCTCTATCGCGGCCCGCCGGTGCTGGCATACCTCGCCCCGTGGAGCGCATGGCCGAAGGGGTAGATGACGAACCAGCAACGGATCTCATCGGCGGTGCTGGGCTACCGGAACCGCCTGCCCACGGACAATCCCGCATGATATGACCCTGGCTGCCGCAAGCAAAACAGGCCCCTGTGACCCTGAAGCACTCACCTGGGTGCGATCTTCCACAATACGAACACGGGGGCATTGGTGGCCTAGTCTGACCGGGACCCCTGCTCGCCTGAGGACCTGGGGCTCTGGAACTCTGGTCTGCCCTGGACGGTCCTGCGCCATCAAATCTCTTACTAACAGACTGTGTGTCCCGGCCTGACGGAGGAAAGTACCCACTGGACTGATACTGAGGCTGCCCGCCCCGAGAATCTCCAGAATACCCCGCTGATCTGGCCCTCTTGGGCCGTCTCCCAGCATACTCTCTGCTGGGCCGATCTGATCGGTGCCGGTTCTCCATCCCCTGGGCGTAGGCCTGTAGACGGGCAATATCCATATCTGTCTGCAATGACACCGCCATACAGCCGTCAATCAGGTAACGATCCAACCCCATAACATATCTATGCATCCGGTCTGTCATATCTGCCACCACGGCAGGGGCATACCGGGCCAGGGAATGAAACTCCAAATTATATTCACGAACACTTCGACCCCTCTACTGCAGATGAAAAAACCGATCAGCTCGCTCCCGTCGTAACTCTGGGGGCAGAAAGTGGCGGGTGAAAGCAGTCACAAACTGATCCCACATAGCTGGAGGAGCACCCTCACCCCGGGATAGCTCCCAAGTCTCATACCAATGCGCGGCAACATCCCGAAGTCTATGCGAAGCTAGCTCAACCGACTCGGTCTCTGAAGCCCGGACCAAGTCTAATGCACGCCGCATCCCCCGAATGAAGTCATGGGGGTCCTCGTCGGGCTTAGACCCGAAAAACTCTGGAGGGCCACATAACAAGAACTCCCGAACCCTCAGGCTGTCCCGCCTGTCCTCATCATCATCGTCCCTCCGCCCGCGCCTGCGAGCCTGCCCCGCTACTATCGTGGTCAACAACTGTACAGCCTCCCTCAGGGTCCTATCCTCCGCCCCTGGCTGAGGAGCTGGAGTCTCAGGAGCGGGTACACGGACCTCTGGAGCTGCTGAAGGTCCTGCTCCAGGCTGTACTAATGGGGGTGTAGCAGACCCCTCAAAATGAGGTGCAACCTCAGGCAAATCATAGACACGAGCCCGAGTAGCTCGTTGTGCCTGACTGGTCTCTCCCACCTTCGCCTTGCCCTTCTGGGCCGCCGTTGCCTTCTTCGGAGGCATCACTGCAAACACAACAACGGGTCAGATCAGAATGACCCTAATAGCACAGCTCTATCGCACGATCTAAGATTCCAAAGAGGGTAACATCCTAAATGCCCTGTAGCCTCCTGTTTATAGATGTGGTGCACAACACATCGATAAACAAGACTCTACTAGACACGGCCTGTAGACATTCCGAGGACAAACCGCTCTGATACCACTTTTGTCACGACCCAACCCCGTGGGCCGCGACTGGTGCCCTACTTAGGCACCCCAAACAAACTCACAACCTGATCATCGTATTCAAACTCAATCAAACTCATCATGCGTTATCCAAACTGAAAATGAGCAGCAGACGCCAGACACAAACATTTATCGAACACTTATCTTAAGCGGTCGCCCGTTCAGATTAGCCAAATAAAAATCAGAAAGATGGCGGAATATACGTCGCCCAAATGCACACACACACATACAAACTCAGAGGCCTACTTGGCCATAGTAGCGTACGGGCCGCTTAAGATCGCAAAACAGACTCACATACAAACACACCGGACCCACGACCTACAAATCTGACTACAGGCCTCTAAACAAAACAGAACATATGAACATATTACGGGACAGGGCCCCGCCGTACCCACTCATCCACGAATGTACCGAACACACTCATACAACAGAAGATATGTACCAAAAGTAGGCTCCGGATCAAGGGGAGCTCTCCAACACAGCAGAATGAGTAGCCTAAACTGGAGGACCACCCAAACGAGCTTCTGTACCTGCGGGCATGAAACACAGCCCCCGAAGAAACGGGGGTCAGTACGGGAGAAGTACTGAGTATGTAAAGCAGAAGGGTACAGAAATCACAAACACAGCTGGAGTCAGAAAGAACAAACACACCGTCAACGTAAACAAAGCAAACCTGTGCGGGAGGCGAACATAGAAATGCAATCAAATCATGTATAGGGTTTAGGAACGTGGTCACCCCCCGACGCTGGTGCCACAACACATCATAACTCCAGAAGTTTTCAAATCTCCGTACAGTCTCCAGACACATCATATCACACACACATCACATCATCAGAACATATCAAATGCCATATGACATCATAACTCCATAAACGGTAACCGGCCCTATGGCGAGGCCTCGGAAACCGTAACACATCATGACTCCCGAATATGTTATAGCGCGCACGATCGCAAAGTCGGCCCGGGTACCGACGAACGAAATCATAGCAGACAGCACGAACAGAGTAGTGCAGAAACCATATGCATATCAAAATAATTTATCGGACTCAACATATAGTTTACATATAGGTATATACCGACGTCAGAAGGCTCGGAGTAAGAATCAGATTGAACAAAATTTGTGTATAAAAGTTACGAAGTTCCAAACTGCCAAATCTTTAGAGAAAAACTGTTTATAGGTCATTTTCCGAAAATCTCACATTATTCAAAGTACAAAACGTTCACTAACGGCATAGGAAGTTTCAAACGCACCATTGAGTCATAAACAAACGATCACTGGTCATAGCGGACGCAAACGAACCAAACAAACCGAATAAGGGGAGCCTCGGGGCTCGTGGGCCCACCTCGAGTCAAATTGAGGCGGCGGACGCAAATCACAGACCTTAGGCTCCCTAGAGCCATCTACGAAAGTTTCGGAGGGTTTCGGACACAACAACAAAAGTTATGACGATTCGAACATTCCTTTGACCAAATGCCACAAAAGGGTTCAATTGCGCTGGATGAATAGTACTCAAACTTGAACCTAAATTTCCAAGAGCAGAGTTACCCCCGAGATTCCGATATTAACCTAGTATGACTAGGACATGCCAAAAGAAGGATAGGTAGGCTTTACATACCTGGTTGGCGCCTTACGCTCGTCAAATCACGATTCCCGTTTCGTCCGAAAACTGCAAATGGTCACTTTTACCAGTTACTATTCATGAGAGTTAGCATTTTCATCTTTGGGGCTATACTTGGCTACCGAAATTTCGGCAGCATTTCCCCTATAAATCTAACATCCCCGAGACTTGGCTCGGCTCAAAATACAACAACAACAACAATCCCAAACATCATTACACAATACAAACCACAATCAACCACACTAACTTAAAAATTGCACCTTATTACATAAGTTGGTAATTCTATATTCAAACTTCAAAATTCCAAATCTATTTCCACACTAGTCTATTCATTCACAATTATTCAAACACACCACCAACAATTTCCAAACCACATACAAACTTCCCCAAAGTTCATTACTTTCCATATTTCATTCAAAACACCAAAAGTTACGACGAACATTCTAACTTGCGTCGTTTCATTCCGAATTCATTAATATCGACTACAAGTCATATTTAAAGTCCTTAGTATCATAAATATACTATGATATACACAAATATACCAAAGGTATACACTTTCCAATAACGTCCGAAATCATTTTCTAACACCAAATCAATTCTCCAAACATTCATTTACGTTATAAAGGCCATGACGACACAACTAACAACCTTAAACGAAATCAATTCACACTTGTTTTCCCATCTAAGGCACACGGCCAAACACACCCTTTTCACACACACACGCCATGCACAAACACGACCCCATCCCATAATCTTCATGCTAATCCAATCACTAACACATACATATCCATTTCATAACATTAAGGGGACAAAATTCATACCTTTTCTTGAATTTCCGACTTGTCGCAAACGTCGCTCTTTCTCCAAACTACTTGTATCACGTCGGAGAGCGTCTTGAGTACTTCACAACTATGTAGAAATTAAGAATTTTGGATTAACAACAAAGCTTGGAAAATTATTTCTTTCTCCTTTTCTCTATTCGGCCGAACCCCCTTTCTCTTTTGTTCTTGAATTTTTGATTGAGTTCTTGATAATTCTAAGGACCAACATGATATATATCCACTTATAGGTCATGTGCATAGCACATGACCTTAATGAAATGGGCTTGGACTTGCTCCCTTGGCCGGCCACTTCACTCTTTGGGCCTAAATTTTTGTATTCAATTTTCTTGGCCCGATTCATTAAAAGTCCCGTTTTGTAATTCCCGAAACTAATTTCCGAAATTCCAAATTTACCCTCGGCCTTCCCCGAGGTCTTGACATTAATGATTCCATAACCAACATAGTCATATTTACTAAAATCAAGTTATGTCCTTAAAACACACAAGTCGAAATTATTTCTCGATTTCCAATTATACGAAAACACGGGACATAACATTCTCCCCCCCCCCCCCTTAAGAACATTCGTCCTCGAATGTTGAATCGACCTCATGGGTGTCGTACTACTCCGGGAGGGTTCTCTTGATAGTTGTCCTTTATTGATTTTTCTGACATGGCTCCTTTACCAACATTAGGGGGCAAATTTTCACGTCACTGACTCAAATGCCTTCATAATACACTTTCTCATACCCCACGTGATTACCGGACCACGCGCTATATTCTTGTAATGGACGAACGCTTTCCAGACATCATAGTCAATATCATTTTCTTGTCACACTCCTGAGTTTCCTTACCGCATCGTCGTAATCTCACTTTACTTCATATCAGACACTTCATGCCAAACAGATTCAGAACTAAAGCCGGACGCACATAAGCATATCGGACAGATTCATAGTCAACATCAAAGGTATAGAAGTATATCAGACAGACTGAAATGTGTCAAACAAATCTGGGATCGGAGTTAGACGTACAAAGGCGTATCAGACGAATTTGTAAGCAGAATCAAACACACGAAGATACACCAGACAGATTCATAATCGAGGTCAGACGTACGGAATCATATCGAACAGATTCGAAATCAGAATCAAACGTACAAAATTATCTCATACAGAGTCGTGATCAGACAAACCGAAATGTATCAAACACACGCGCGGTGAAAATCAAACGCACAGAAGCATATCAGATGGACTTATATCCAGAGTCAGACATACAGAGGTGTGCAAGACAGAAACGTATTCAGGATCAAACACACAAAGATTCATCAGACGGGAACACAATCGAGCTCAGAAATACAGAGGCGTACTAGGCAGAGTCCCATCAGAATCGGAAGTGCAGGAGCACCACAAATAGAATGTCAATTTAGAATTGAATCGTTCATATTAAGGCTCCAATGCTTCATGGGAATTTCCTTTTATTGGTAAACGTATTCGCCAAGTTGTCACACAAATTATCTTGCGTCTCACGTATCGACTCCTTCAAAGATTCCAATTACTCACACTGCTTATATTTTATTTATCACAACATTAGTTGCCGGGGCTCGGCTCTTAGCCCACATGGCACTGAATGGAAATCATACACACACATACACATACACGTACACATACACACACTTATTCGGACCTTACTGGCGAACATCTCTGGCTGTTATTCAAGTTCATTCAATTTCCCAAGAAGTGTTGTACCTTTTTCTCTTTGCCCATTCAGTCTGCCTCGTTCCGCGCGACTCCCGAAAGGGCACTAATTACTCCACACACATTCTATTTACCTCTTGGTTACCCCAAATTTCCATTTATTTTTATCATATTCTCACTTATGAAGAACTTTGCATTACTTCCCAGGGGAGTCACCCATCCCAGAATTGCTCTGGCTTGAGCACGCTTAACCCCGAAACTTTCACGCATCTTGACGCGTTAGGGCTGATATAATTTCGTCAATTGCCCCGCACGACCCCTATCACGAAATTTTAGGCCAAACGGGGTCTTAGCAAAGTTTTCGGAAGTTTTCGTAGCGGGTCCCACTCTGACCCAAAGAGGTCGTTTGCTTTTCTGGCGGTGTGGTTTATCGTTCTAGCCTTCCAAATTCCATATATTTTCCTCCCACATGTACAGATAACTGCCTCAGATATTTTCATTAATTCGGATTCTTACCCTACTTTTACTGACACACATAAAGAGAATATCGCATAATACTGAGGTACAGACCTATCATTGTGCATATTCATTCAGAAAAAGGTTAGTAATATACCTGGGTCTGCATCTGGGGATCCCTCTGGGTCCCGCCGACCAGTCAAAGCATAGATGCGGTTCGAGGGACCGCTAGAATCTGAACCCCCACCACGGCCTCTATCGCGGCCCGCCGGTGCTGGCATACCTCGCCCCGTGGAGCGCATGGCCGAAGGGGTAGATGACGAACCAGCAACGGATCTCATCGGCGGTGCTGGGCTACCGGAACCGCCTGCCCACGGACAATCCCGCATGATATGGCCCTGGCGGCCGCAAGCAAAACAGGCCCCTGTGACCCTGAAGCACTCACCTGGGTGCGATCTTCCACAATACGAACACGGGGGCATTGGTGGCCTAGTCTGACCGGGACCCCTGCTCGCCTGAGGACCTGGGGCTCTGGAACTCTGGTCTGCCCTGGACGGTCCTGCGCCATCAAATCTCTTACTAACAGACTGTGTGTCCCGGCCTGACGGAGGAAAGTACCCACTGGACTGATACTGAGGCTGCCCGCCCCGAGAATCTCCAGAATACCCCGCTGATCTGGCCCTCTTGGGCCGTCTCCCAGCATACTCTCTGCTGGGCCGATCTGATCGGTGCCGGTTCTCCATCCCCTGGGCGTAGGCCTGTAGACGGGCAATATCCATATCTGTCTGCAATGACACCGCCATACAGCCGTCAATCAGGTAACGATCCAACCCCATAACATATCTATGCATCCGGTCTGTCATATCTGCCACCACGGCAGGGGCATACCGGGCCAGGGAATCAAACTCCAAATTATATTCACGAACACTTCGACCCCTCTGCTGCAGATGTAAAAACCGATCAGCTCGCTCCCGTCGTAACTCTGGGGGCAGAAAGTGGCGGGTGAAAGCAGTCACAAACTGATCCCACATAGCTGGAGGAGCACCCTCACCCCGGGATAGCTCCCAAGTCTCATACCAATGCGCGGCAACATCCCGAAGTCTATGCGAAGCTAGCTCAACCGACTCGGTCTCTGAAGCCCTGACCAAGTCTAATGCACGCCGCATCCCCCGAATGAAGTCATGGGGGTCCTCGTCGGGCTTAGACCCGAAAAACTCTGGAGGGCCACATAACAAGAACTCCCGAACCCTCAGGCTGTCCCGCCTGTCCTCATCATCATCGTCCCTCCGCCCGCGCCTGCGAGCATGCCTCGCTACTATCGTGGTCAACAACTGTACAGCCTCCCTCAGGGTCCTATCCTCCGCCCCTGGCTGAGGAGCTGGAGTCTCAGGAGCGGGTACACGGACCTCTGGAGCTGCTGAAGGTCCTGCTCCAGGCTGTACTAATGGGGGTGTAGCAGACCCCTCAGAATGAAGTGCAACCTCAGGCAAATCATAGACACGAGCCCGAGTAGCTCGTTGTGCCTGACTGGTCTCTCCCACCTTCGCCTTGCCCTTCTGGGCCGCCGTTGCCTTCTTCGGAGGCATCACTGCAAACACAACAACGGGTCAGATCAGAATGACCCTAATAGCACAGCTCTATCGCACGATCTAAGATTCCAAAGAGGGTAACATCCTAAATGCCCTGTAGCCTCCTGTTTATAGATGTGGTGCACAACACATCGATAAACAAGACTCTACTAGACACGGCCTGTAGACATTCCGAGGACAAACCGCTCTGATACCACTTTTGTCACGACCCAACCCCGTGGGCCGCGACTGGTGCCCTACTTAGGCACCCCAAACAAACTCACAACCTGATCATCGTATTCAAACTCAATCAAACTCAGCATGCGTTATCCGAACTGAAAATGAGCAGCAGACGCCAGACACAAACATTTATCGAACACTTATCTTAAGCGGTCGCCCGTTCAGATTAGCCAAATAAAAATCAGAAAGATGGCGGAATATACGTCGCCCAAATGCACACACACACATACAAACTCAGAGGCCGACTTGGCCATAGTAGCGTACGGGCCGCTTAAGATCGCAAAACAGACTCACATACAAACACACCGGACCCACGACCTACAAATCTGACTACAGGCCTCTAAACAAAACAGAACATATGAACATATGACGGGACAGGGCCCCGCCGTACCCACTCATCCACGAATGTACCGAACACACTCATACAACAGAAGATATGTACCAAAAGTAGGCTCCGGATCAAGGGGAGCTCTCCAACACAGCAGAATGAGTAGCTTAAACTGGAGGACCACCTAAACGAGATTCTGTACCTGCGGGCATGAAACACAGCCCCCGAAGAAACGGGGGTCAGTACGGGAGAAGTACTGAGTATGTAAAGCAGAAGGGTACAGAAATCCCAAACACAGTTGGAGTCAGAAAGAACAAACACACCGTCAACGTAAACAAACCAAACCTGTGCGGGAGGCGAACATAGAAATGCAATCAAATCATGTATAGGGTTTAGGAACGTGGTCACCCCCGACGCTGGTGCCACAACACATCATAACTCCAGAAGTTTTCAAATCTCCGTACAGTCTCCAGACACATCATATCACACACACATCACATCATCAGAACATATCAAATGCCATATCACATCATAACTCCATAAACGGTAACTGGCCCTATGGCGAGGCCTCGGAAACCGTAACACATCATGACTCCCGAATATGTTATAGCGCGCACGATCGCAAAGTCGGCCCGGGTACCGACGGACGAAATCATAGCAGACAGCACGAACAGAGTAGTGCAGAAACCATATGCATATCAAAATAATTTACCGGACTCAACATATAGTTTACATATAGGTATATACCGACGTCAGAAGGCTCGGAGTAAGAATCAGATTGAACAAAATTTGTGTATAAAAGTTACGAAGTTCCAAACTGCCAAATCTTTAGAGAAAAACTGTTTATAGGTCATTTTCCGAAAATCTCACATTATTCAAAGTTCAAAACGTTCACTAACGGCATAGGAAGTTTCAAACGCACCATTGAGTCATAAACAAACGATCACTGGTCATAGCGGACGCAAACGAACCAAACAAACCGAATAAGGGGAGCCTCGGGGCTCGTGGGCCCACCTCGAGTCAAATTGAGGCGGCGGACGCAAATCACAGACCTTAGGCTCCCTAGAGCCATCTACGAAAGTTTCGGAGGGTTTCGGACACAACAACAAAAGTTATGACGATTCGAACATTCCTTTGACCAAATGCCACAAAAGGGTTCAATTGCGCTGGATGAATAGTACTCAAACTTGAACCTAAATTTCCAAGAGCAGAGTTACCCCCGAGATTCCGATATTAACCTAGTATGACTAGGACATGCCAAAAGAAGGATAGGTAGGCTTTACATACCTGGTTGGCGCCTTACGCTCGTCAAATCGCGATTCCCGTTTCGTCCGAAAACTGCAAATGGTCACTTTTACCAGTTACTATTCATGAGAGTTAGCATTTTCATCTTTGGGGCTATACTTGGCTACCGAAATTTCGGCAGCATTTCCCCTATAAATCTAACATCCCCGAGACTTGGCTCGGCTCAAAATACAACAACAACAACCCCAAACATCATTACACAATACAAACCACAATCAACCACACTAACTTAAAAATTGCACCTTATTACATAAGTTGGTAATTCTATATTCAAACTTCAAAATTCCAAATCTATTTCCACACTAGTCTATTCATTCACAATTATTCAAACACACCACCAACAATTTCCAAACCACATACAAACTTCCCCAAAGTTCATTACTTTCCATATTTCATTCAAAACACCAAAAGTTACGACGAACATTCTAACTTGCGTCGTTTCATTCCGAATTCATTAATATCGACTACAAGTCATATTTAAAGTCCTTAGTATCATAAATATACTATGATATACACAAATATACCAAAGGTATACACTTTCCAATAACGTCCGAAATCATTTTCTAACACCAAATCAATTCTCCAAACATTCATTTACGTTATAAAGGCCATGACGACACAACTAACAACCTTAAACGAAATCAATTCACACTTGTTTTCCCATCTAAGGCACACGGCCAAACACACCCTTTTCACACACACACGCCATGCACAAACACGACCCCATCCCATAATCTTCATGCTAATCCAATCACTAACACATACATATCCATTTCATAACATTAAGGGGACAAAATTCATACCTTTTCTTGAATTTCCGACTTGTCGCAAACGTCGCTCTTTCTCCAAACTACTTGTATCACGTCGGAGAGCGTCTTGAGTACTTCACAACTATGTAGAAATTAAGAATTTTGGATTAACAACAAAGCTTGGAAAATTATTTCTTTCTCCTTTTCTCTATTCGGCCGAACCCCCTTTCTCTTTTGTTCTTGAATTTTTGATTGAGTTCTTGATAATTCTAAGGACCAACATGATATATATCCACTTATAGGTCATGTGCATAGCACATGACCTTAATGAAATGGGCTTGGACTTGCTCCCTTGGCCGGCCACTTCACTCTTTGGGCCTAAATTTTTGTATTCAATTTTCTTGGCCCGATTCATTAAAAGTCCCGTTTTGTAATTCCCGAAACTAATTTCTGAAATTCCAAATTTACCCTCGGCCTTCCCCGAGGTCTTGACATTAATGATTCCATAACCAACATAGTCATATTTACTAAAATCAAGTTATGTCCTTAAAACACACAAGTCGAAATTATTTCTCGATTTCCAATTATACGAAAACACGGGACATAACATTACCCTTTTGGGCATGTCACTACATACTTAGGTACGACGCAATTTTTGCCCGATACGAGGGATTCGAATCATGTTCTAAAAATATCGTAGTTCATCTTGGCGTAAAGTTCTCTCTTGAGTTATCTTCCATACTTTCTCCCTATGTCTGCCTCATAGTACACTTATTGTCAATTTGTTTTACTTCTTTTCGTTACCATCCCGATATGCCAATACACCTCGAACTCTGGCCCTGAGCTAACAAATCTCCTTTTCTGGAGCTTAAACGTCATAGCCCCTTTCAATTCTAGTATGTTCTTCCCCCCTTATAAAAGAGGTCCTTATACGCCCATAGCCTTCGAGTAACCGTCGTCTTCGATAATTATCTGTCGCCCTTCACAATCTTCTTAGGGTCGGGGTTCCGTCATCGCATGTTCTGACTTGTCTATCTTCTTGCTAGTTACAGTCTTGTATCTAATCGGAATACTTATAAGGGTTAGATCCAATTATGATGCCTTCTTTTCCGTCTTTCACACCTCTGTCTTTTATGACTAACGGTTTTCCGGACCCACAAGTTAATGGGGACATCGAGATTTACCATGTCCTTTATGAAGTCTTCGATTCTACCTTACTCCTCATTTTTCTTCCCAACTTTGCTTATAACATATCTAAAACTTCATTCCCCGAGTTCTTCTTCCATTTATGTCTATATCATCTTTTTTTTTCCTTGTTCAACATTTCCATACCCTTCCATCCACTACTAGTCCTTTCACCCGCTTAGCTCACTTACTCATAATCCATCTTAACTACGCGTTTATGTCGCAGCTGTGCATCCAAGTTTTTCGAGCGTCCTGCTACTTTTGCTCTTAGCACAGAATTCTTACAGTTTACACTCTCTCTATCGTCGTTCATCAAACCTTTATCTATCTTTATGATGCTACGGCCGAGTGGTCTTCCATGCATGTTCCTTACATTTCATTCCATTTCCTCTATGATCGAATCTCTCGGTCTTCATATGAATTCTTATTCCATGTCATTAATTTTCTAATCAATTGTGTCGATTCATCATCCTCATTCTTTCCTCGATGAGTAATCGGTTTCCTACCGCCAACTCGTTAAAGTATCCTCCTTACTCCAATGGTTAAAGATTTCCAGTTACTTTACTCGTAAATGCTCTCCTCTTCCTTTGACTAACCCATTAGTATACGTTTCCTACTTTCATCCTTAACCTCCCTTGGGTTTCTTCCTCTTCGAGCACCTTTCTTCTCTTGTAATTTGTAGTATCAACTCTGAAGTTCGTGAAATATTCTTTTAAACGCGCAAATCTATTCTATTCTTAAGTCGTCTTTTTGGAAAGATTCTCCATATCCGAGGCAACCGTGTTAATTTGACCACACACTTATCCCTTTATATACCTTTCGAGGGCTGGAAATCTCTTAACATCGTCGCAAGGCCTAACAATTCTTTCTCTTACTTCACATTCCTTGTCGTGGTCACTATCCTTTTAGCCCCACTTATCAGCCTATTCTCTGACCCCACACATTCCTTTTTTGCTCCATACTGCCACACTTTATCCAATTCGCATGCCTACCTTCAAATTTTTACCCAAATAGTCCCGTCATTGCCCGTCGTCCCTCCTGAAGGCTCCACTCACTCATGTTTCTTACTTTTCACTTTTTTCGACATTTTGATCTCCGTACCTTCCATCTACTAACTTCTTTCCTTTCCAGATGTCATTACATTAAAACTCTCCAAACCTAACCCGTAGTGAAAATAGCATCAGCTTACCTTGGAACATTTGTACCATTTATTTTTTGTCACTTGAACTTCGTTACCCTGTTCGATTAATGCCTTCCATATACTGCAACGTTGGTTGCCGGGATAGTCAACCCGCTGATATAGCTATGTTTGGGATATCATATGAATACGTATATATATAATTACTACCATCTTGCTTACACAATCTTTCCAAACGCTATTCAAACTCACCCTAATTCTAGAGCTGTGATGCACCTTCTTTCTCTTCACTGGTCTAGTCCGCCTCGTCCTATGCGACCTCGTAAGATGTCCAACCACTCCACATACTCCAATCTCCCTTAGGCTACTCTAGATTCTCATTTGCCTCTTATATCTAAATTTAGAGGACTTTTTGTACACTTCCCAGGGGGTCACCCATCCTAGTATTTCTCTCACCCCAGCACGCTTAACCTCAAAACTCTGATGAAATTCGGTGCGTTAATGCTGGTATAATCGTATTCACCTCACCGCATGACCTTCACCACACAATCTAAAGCAAGTTGAAGTCTTGACAGATTTCATAACGTTCTCGTAACGCATCTCCCTCCGAATTAGAAGGGTTCTCTTACTCTTCGGACTACACAATTACTATTTTTGACTTTTTAATTCTCAATATTCAACTTTCATCTGTATGTATGACTACTTTCCGTCCTAGATTTGCAGATTCCTAATGGTAGCGAACACACCTTGGTAGCCGTTACTTATAAATACTCGGTTATCGGCCTCTTTGGGTTTTCGCTCGCCACTATTAAATAATAATCTACAGCAAATGCACATACATAGAAATTCCAATACAGACTCATATACCTGTAGCCGATCGGTCTCTAGTCTGATCTGGTGGACTATAAGGTGAAGTGTACTCCTCATCATCGTCTACCCACCATCCGCTCATCTGGCCTTCGTCATTTCTCTCATCTGAGTCCGAGGGATATATATAACCGGGCAACTCCTGGTTTACCGACGGCTAGGATAGGGGACTGGAGTAATCCGTAACACTCACCGGGGAGGCTGGTCTGACATAGTGCTCTGCCATAGGAGGAGCTGGTAAAGCCTCGGGAATCTCGTCCTCCAGTGTCCCAGACGAATACTCGGACGGATCCGTGTCATAACTGTCCTCAGGGGGATCCTCCTCGCTGGAAATCAAAAACTTTGGAGGAATCGTCGCTGGGTCCTCCGAAGGATCAGTCTCAATAGAATAACTGAGACTCCTCCTGCTCGGTCCTGGAGATACTCTAGGGGCCTTCTTAGGACCCCCACTATCTGAAGCTGATCTCTTCATCTCTCGTCAGTCTATGCCTACCTGCAGGAAAAGAGGTCAGAAGCAATCGTCCCTAGACTCTGGCTCTATCGCACGATCTAAGATAGAAGGAAAGGTCAATGATTCCTACATGCCCTGCAGCCTCCTGTTTATAAGTGTGGCCGGCTTCACACCCATAAACTGGACTCTACCAGACACGGTCTGTAGACAATCCCTAGGACGAACTGCTCTGATACCACTTTTGTCACAACCCCAAACTGATGGGCCATGACTAGTGCCCGGACTAGACACCCGTATACGAACCTGCTAAATATAATCAGACCGAAACTGGAAACAGTATGACAATCTGTAAAAGCACGCTGTAAACTCATCGTGTCATACATCAAAAATAACCTATCTCTTGAGAAGCCACAACTAACCAAACATAACAATAGGCGCAAGCCGACAAGGCTGCCACTATACACGGGAATATCCAAAACGAACTACATCGATATAGCTGACCAAAACATCAATACACAACCCACATATGTCTACAGACCTCTAAGAGTATAACAAAGCCTCTATTAAAGGATCTGTACCAAATGACTCAAGCTCTAGAACAATGGAGCTCCCCAAGCAGCCGAGTAGAAGTCCTAAGCTGGAGGATCACCGAACTGAGTATCTGTACCTGCGGGCATGAAACGCAGCTCCCGAAGAAAAAGGGGTCAGTACAGAAAATGTACTGATTATGTAAAGCATGAAGTACAATAAAAAAGATCATGGCTGAGCAAAAAGTCGACAGGAGACGAGTATGATAATCAAAGATACCAATGCATCTGCCATATAAGATGAGTCAAGGATGCATATATAATATATCGTACCTAGCCCTCTAGTGAGGGACTCGGTGAAATAATCATACATATACCGTACCCGGCCCTCTAGTGAGGGACTCGGTGAAATCATCATATATATATACCGTACCCGGACCTCTAATGAAGGACTCGGTGAAATCATCATATATATACCGTACCCGGCCCTCTGGTGAGGGACTCGGTGAACAATGCAATGAAACTGTGCACGAATACGTACCCGGCCCGTGACTCAGTGAATGATATATTAACGGTATGCACGAGTAGAATATCATGAGCAACCATATGCAAACTAAATCATCCTCTGAGACACAATAGAATAATTAGAATAAACCAACACTGGAGAATCAAAGACAATTATCATGTCAAGTACCACTGAGAATTAGAGTTCATTGGCGTCATGTATGTCCGTCGTTCGCTCACTTTACGTAGTTCATGCCAAAAAGAAAGAATGGGTAACTGTACATACACCATGGAGCCTTTAGAGGTAGCGTCATCATCAATGAATAAAATTGAGAACATCTAGAAGTAGTTCCACATTTTCATATTCACTTTGAAATCATAAACACAAAATCATCATTATCGTTGTCACCATCATAAAATCATTCTTATCCTAGACATCATGAGAAGCTTTATGAACCATGAAATTTTGGCTTTTTTGAAGACAAGAAGGTTACAGAAAACATTTATGAAATCATACCATAAGAATCATGCCTTTGAAAGAAAGGGACGAGCCTTAACATAACTGTTCAGCCTCCAATTATCCACACTTATTCGTCCGAATTCGTGAGTATACATTTAAGAGGATTCACACTATCATTAGACTTATCATAGTATATTTGTGCCAAGCTTTCAAGTCAAACTATTTTATATCCTGCTGAAAATCGGGCAGCATCTCCCCTGTTTATATGCCTAGCCCGAAATCTCAATTTAGCAATCAACAACAACAAAAATACCAACATCAATAATATAATTTCCAACACCAATATGTACCATAAAACAGCCCACACGCTATTTTCCAACTTCCATAAATAACAAACTTACTACACGATTGTTTAGCGACATTATCTCGGTAAATAAACCATAAATAATACCAAAAGAGAAATATTCATACCTTTTTCTATTGTTAAGACAGCAATATCCTCAATATCCATGCTAAAATCCATTGCAAAACAATACTAGAATCACAACCATGTGTTACCCCTCTCTCTCTCTTCAATTTCTGGATTTTTCCAGGAAAATCTGATGAAAAAATGGGTTCTTACCCTTTTTATAAGGGTCAAATTCGGGTCGGGTCACTGTAGCACGCGTTTCTGCTCTGTCAGCTGAACTTGTAACGTCCGTAATTCTCTACTCTGATGGCCTATCGACGAGCGGTTTGTTGCGTTGGAAACTAGACTCGACGAAATTCATTTTAGGCTTTTGTTTCACCTTAAGACACTTCATATGCTCAGAGATATTTGTCCCCCAATTTGGACCCAAATTTTCACACATAACATGACCCATCCTTTCTCCAAAGACGTACTACTCCATTTCCTTCACTCATTTCCTTATAAAACCTTCCGGTATACCTTATATACATCCTTCACTCATTAAATATATTTAATAATGCTTGCTCCTTATATTCCAAAGTGGTTTTACTTAACCCTAACTCAACGTACGTATGTTTCAAATTTGATAAGTGCTTCTTCGAAGATACGGGGTGTAACAAGAGATGACATGAGAAGCGGAAGAAATTCTGAAATCCAAGTACCCGCACTTATTTCAGCCCCCGGAATAGATCCACGATGAGGCATCAAGATCATAAGGTATGTATGTTTTCCTTTTTGTGCATTTGGGTCGTGTGTGGCCAAACTCTATTGCTATTATGTTGTGGTCCTGCGAGGAATTGTTATTATGGGATGTTGTGACAGGATGGCAGTGCCATATTACATGGGAAACTCTGGTGAAATTTTTATAGAATCCCCGAGGGCTTAGCATTCGAGGACGAATGTTCTTAAGGGGGGAAGAATGTTACACCTCGGAAAATTTTCCGTTGATGCACAGTGAATAGACTAACGAAGAGCACGAAGTTTATGGTATTTCAATTAGTAAGGGATGACATTTGGTGACCCTAATTAAGATTTCAAAGACATTCGAGGTAAGAGGAGAAAGTTTGCCAAGAGAAGGCAAGGTATATGATATGTATCGGAAAGGATTTACAAGTAACAAGTTAATGATGATTTAATGATTCTTTGGAGAAGAGTTATAACGTCCCTTATATTGTTAATGAGGTGATGAACAAGTGTCAAGAAGGTTCCATAAGGATTGAAGATCAAACGAAGTGACGAGAACAAGATCAGAGAAAAGATGGGTTACACGGCCGATTATACGGTCCGTATAATGGTCCGCAAAATCGTCATAGTGAAGGTCCCTCACTGATGGGATTATACGGTCACTTATACGGACCTTATAAAATTATATGGACCGTATAATGTGCCATATAATGGTCACCGAAGTGAGATGTTGAAGGGGCGATTTCACGGTCACTTATACGGACCGTATAAGTTTATACGGACCGTATAAGTGTCTGTATATTTTCCCGACGGATCAGATTTTTAAGTTATTAAAAAGGGGACCAAGTTCATTATTTCATTTCATTTTCACCCAACACTTTAAGAACTCTCTAAAACCCTCTCCACTCTTTATCCATAAGAACTCAAGAGAAATTTATGATCAACTTCATCAAACTAAGAAAACCAAGTGTAAGAAACTCATTAGAGATCATCCAAGTCATGAAATTTCATTGGAGGTGAACTAGGGTTTTGGCTCAAGTGAAGTATTTCCACCCAAGGCTTATTCCTACACCATCTAAGGTAAGGTTTATGTTTTTTCCATGTTATTTAAGGTATGAGAGTTTGAAAGACTTGGATTGTAGAAGGAGATAGAAAATGGGTCATGAATGTGGGAATAGTGTCATTTTTGAGTAGTAGCTTGGATGGAGTCATGATTCTTGATATGTTATGATTATAATCACGTTATAAATGATATTAAGAACATGGGATAAACATTGTATATGAGTGAATGTAATAGGGTGCTATGACCATGGATATGGATGACTCGAAGTGAATTGAGGAATATGGATAATGTAGGTGAATAAAGACCATTGTTATAATGTTGTGAATATTATTATTGATTTTTGAGAGTTGATATATGATATGGAGGAAGTCGTATAAATAAAGGAGATGCTGTCCAATTTTCTCTGAGCTTTAGTCTTGTATGTTAAGCTGTCGATTTTCTAATGATAGTATAACTCTAATGAAGGTAGAAACGTGAGCATTGAAGGAGAACGTGAAAGTGACAGAATAGTTGAACGAAGAGGTATGTAAGGCTACCCTTCTTTCATAAGGCATGGTTCTTTGGCAAAATATCTATTCTTCTATGAGCCTATGATGTCCTCCAAATGATTCTATCTTTAAGAGCTACTAAGCTCATGATTCTCGATATGTTACGATTATACTAAATTCCTCCTATGATGAGTAATCCTCCAGGGATAGATGTAATGAACGACGATAGTAATGATGCTAAAGATGCTTATGTGCTTTTATTTATATGTGCCTCTCTATGGCTATTATGAAACCCCGAGCTTATAAGGACGGGTAGAATATATATATATATATATATTGCGCGCGCACCACTGCAGTTGGGTATGGATAACCCTGAGCCTTGGTAGGGCTAGGTATGTATACTCACCAAGCCTTGCCATGGCCGGGTATGCGAAACACCGAACCTTCATGGTCGGGTATGCTATGTACACGATATGGATATGTATACGATATAAATGAGTACGGATATGAATATGGATACGGATATGGATGTAGGTACACAATCACGCATTAGAAATGGAAAGTCCCTATGAAAAGAAAGTAAGTGTTTGTGATGATGATACTACTATCTCCTATCTTATGCTATTTCTTATGTTGCTTATTATGCTTCTATAATGATGTTGATCATGCTTTACATACTCAGTACGTTCTTCCTACTGACGTCCTTTTTGTTTGTGGACGCTGCGTCATGCCCGCAGGTGGTCAGGGAGACAGGCTTGATCCATAGCCTTATTACTTAGGGACTACATAGCGGAGCTCCATTTCATTTGGAGCTACAACTTTTGGTATTTATTCTTTTGTGTACATATTTATGGGCATAGCGGGGTCCTGTCCCGCCTATATGATATGACATACTCTCCTTAGAGGCTCGTAGACATGTGTATACAGTTAGATGTATTTGGCCTTGTCGGCTTATATTTTGGATATCATTTTGTTAGCCTCGTCGGCTTATGTACATTGTTGCGAGCATAGTTGTTGATGGTGCTATAAATGTATTGTTACCCAATGGAAATAGTATAATTGATGGACAGAAAGCATGATTTAGCTATGTGGCTCACCTAGAGATAAATGTGTATGCACGTTAAGAGGTGCCCGGGTGGGGTAGCACAGGGTACCCGTCATGGCCCTCCGATTGGGTCATGACACAGGGGGTGACGCTGTGGCCTATGTTGTGATGTTTTTAGGGGTGACGATGTGGCCTATGTTGTGGCATTTCTATAGATATGTGTGTTTTTGTAATATAGCCATAATGATTTATTTATCTTTGCACATTCATTGAAATATCCCAGATGTCTTGCATGATTTTATGTACATATTGATTTAAAAAGTTTAAAGTTGCATGTATGGTGTCCGCCTTAAGAGGCAATCAAATGTACAAGCCATCTTTATCCCCTGTTAAGTTCTATACTTCTTATTATGTTGTTATTCATGCCTTACATACTCAGTACACTGTTCGTATTGACGTCCCTTCATATGGACGCTGCGTTTCATGCGACGCAGGTGTATACAAATGAGTAGAAGACGTAGGCTATAGGATGTTCCTAGCTATCAGCTGGATTGGTGAGCTCCATCTCAGTTTGGAGTGTTGCCGAGTCAGAGTACTTATGTTATGGTATCTCGTGTATGTTAGAGACTTTTTCAAACAGTATCCTATGGATAGCGCGTCCAGATGGCGATAGTTGTGTAAAGCGACCATATGGATCGATGTGTTTTTATGCTTTATTTTTAAAGATTTTATTGTGACTAAAGGTTTTCTTTGAATTAACGACAAGGGAGAAGTCCCTGATTTGACGAAAGAGTTTTATTGATAAGTTGTTTTTTACCGGATGGAAGAGTCATTTCGTAGATTAAAGGTTCACAAAAAGTTTTGACTCCTGAATGGAATACTAGTATGGCACTCAGCTGAGTAGGGTCTTGGGTGTCAGTCGCGGCCCTCCGATATGGGTCATGAAATTATTATTATTGTTTGGGAGTTGTTATGTAATTTTGTGGAAGTCGATAAAATAGGGGAAATGCTGCCCAAATTCCACTAGCTCGTTAATTACACTAGTTTAAACTTAAAAGTGTTTTCAAGACTTAACCTTAGCATGAATCCTCTTAAATGTAGATTTGCGGGCTTGGGTGGAGAACGTTAAGTAATTAAGGAGACGTAATGGTATGTTAAGGCCAAACCGTTTCTTTCTAAAGGCATGATTTCCTTATTGTGAATCCATCTATGATATCTATAATATCCTATCTCCTAGAAATTCTAGAAGCTCATGACTCTCAAAGTTCTCATGATATTGTTGATCTTGTTCATCGTTGTTGATCTCATCTTATGATAGTTGACCCTCTAAGGAAAGATATAGTGATAATGTTTATTTCATAAGGGTAATCGGAGGCTCACCGATCTTATGTCTGTTACACCTTGAAAATTTCCCCGCGAACGTACAGTGGATAGGCTAACTAAGGGCATAGCGTGTACGATGTTTTAATAAGAAGGGAACAACGTTTGACGACCCTAAGTATGATTCCAAAGGCAATTTCACTAAGAGATAGGTTATGCTCCATAATGACTAACTATAGGTTCTGAAAATGTGGAAAGTTGCAGATTTGCACTTTGGCCTGTTGATCGTAAAATGACATATGGACTGTAAAGTAGTTTACGGGCCGTAAACTGCCATGTCGTATTTCAACTTCCAAAACTTCAACTTTCTGTCAAATGCTTGAATGGTTAAAGACGATTTGAAATACGGACCGTAAACTGAAATACGGCCCGTAAACTATCTTCGTAAATCACCATGTCTCAGCCTGACTTTCTGGTTCTGTTATGATTAAATACGTCCATGAAATACGGCCCGTAAACTTGAATACGCACCGTAAACTGAGTTTACGACCATTGTTGTACTTTCAACGACTGTTCATTCCAGATCAGATTTTGGGTTATTAAAAAGGGGACCAAGTTTATTATTTCATTTCCACACTTCACCCCTTCTCTCTAAAACATCTCTCTACATTTATTCCACAAGAATTCAAGGATTATTAGTGATAAACAACATAAACCAAGTGAATCAAGTGTAAGAAAACCCATTAAAGATCATACAAGTTAAGCAATCTCATTGGAGATGAACTAGGGTTTTTGCTCAAGTGGAGTATTATCAACCAAGGCTTGTTCCTACGACATCTATGGTAAGGATTATGATATTTCTATGTTGTTTAAAGTATTTGAGAGTTGAAATACTTATATTGTAGAAGGGTATAGAAAAATGGGTCATGAATGTGGAATACTGTCATTTTGAGAAATAGTTTGAATTGAGTTATGATTCTTGATGTATTGTGATGTAAATATGTTATAAATGATGTTGAGAACATGAGATGAGGAATGTACGTGAATGGACATAGTATGCGTTATGGCCATGGATAATGTGGATGAATAATTACTGTCATTATAGTATTGTGAATGTATTATTGCCGTTTGAGAGTTGATATACGCTATAGAGGAATGTCGTATAAATAGAGACGTTGCCCGATTTTCTCTAGTTTTTGTCATGTACACTAGCTATCAATTTCTAATGATAGTATGACTTTAATGAATGTAGAGACGTGAGCTTCGGAGGAGAACGTGTAAGTGTAGAGTAGTTCAACGGAAAGGTACGTAAGTCTAACCCTTCTTTCATAAGGCATGGTTCTTTGGCCAAACGTCCAAATCTTCTATAAGACTATGATATCTTTCAAGTGATTTGATCTTCCGAGCTAGTAAGCTCACGATTCTTGATACGCCACGATTGTGCTAAATTCCTCGTATGACGAGTAAGCCTATAAAGATAGATGTGATGAACGACGATAATAGCGACAATGATATGGAAGACGACTATGGTGGTAATAGCGATGACAATACTGATGGCGACGATGATAGTAGTTATAACAGTAAAGTCGCTTATGAGTTATTATGCATATGTATCTATGTATGACTATTATGGAAGCCCGAGCTTATGAGGTTGGGTAGGATATGTAAATAAATAAGTATATGAATATGTAATGCGCGCACACCTCTGCAGATGGTACAGATAACCCTGACGCCCTTGTAGGACCATGTAGATATAACCCTGACGCCTTTACAGGGCCAGGTAGATGTAACCCTGACGCCTTGGTAGGGCCAGATATGTGTAACCTTAAGCCTTGGTTGGCCAAGTATGTATGAAACACCTATCCGGCATGGTCGGGTATGTTATGTAAGTGCTATGTATATGATATGAATATGTACATGATATAGATACGTGTATGTATGCGAATATGAGTATAAATATGGAATGGATACGATTATGGATACGGATATGGATATATGTACACAAATACGCATTAGAATGGATAGTTTCAATGAAAGGGAAGTAAGTGCTTATGACGATGATATTACCATCTCCCATCCTGTTCTATTTTTCATGTTGCTTATTATGCTTCTACATTGATATTGATCATGCCTTACATACTCAGTATATTCTTCGTACTGACGTCCTTTTGTTTTTGGACGCTGCGTCATGCCCGCAGGTGCACAGGGAGACAGACTTGATCCTTAGCTACATTCTCAGGGACTACATAGCGGAGCTCCATTTCATTCGGAGCTATAGCTTTTGGGTACTTATTTTTTTGTGTACATAATTATGGGAATAACGGGGTCCTGTCCCGCTTATTTGATATGTTATACTCTCCTTAGAGGTTCGTAGACATGTGTACGTGGTTAGATGTGTTTGTCCTTGTCGGCCTATATTTTGTATATCATTTTGTTAGCCTTTTCAGCTCATGTACGTTGAGGTGGTACAGATGCCAATGATGATATAAAAGCATCATTGTCCAATGGGACTAGTATGACTGATGAATAGAAATGTATGTTTAATTATGTGGCTCACCTACATATAAGTGTAAGTGCAAGCCAAGGGATGCCCGGGTGGGCTAGCACCGGGCGCTCATCGCGGCCCCCTAGACGGGTCGTGACAAAAGTGGTATCAGAGCAGTTCAGTCCTAGGGTGTGTCTACGAGCCCTGTCTAGTAGAGTCTTGGTTATGGGTGTGTTGCGCGCCACACTTATAAACAAGAAGTTGTGGGCATTTTAGGAATGATTGACCTTCTTTCCTTATAAGAATCGTGCGATAGAGCTATGATATAAGAAATTCTTGTTCCTTAATCGTGTGTTGTGTATTTCAGAAATGCCTGTAAAGAGAAAGGCTATAGTAGCCCAAAAGGGCAAGACGGTGGCAGAAAATCCGGCTGAAAGAGCACCACCACCGGTAGTAGAGGAAAGTGAGTCCCAGAGTGAGACTCAATCTAAGTCCTCCCATTCAGTACCTATATTAGAGGAGCGTGAGAGAGCCTCAACTCCAGCTCCAGCACCTCCGGCTCTTCCATCGGATGCTTCAGGCCAAGATGTAAAAGAGGCCATGCATTTGCTTACTCAGTTGGTTGCTGCCCAGACTCAGCGGCAAAGTACAGGGCAGGGTGATAGGGCTATTAGTGCAAGGGCCCGTGACTTCATTACCTTAAACCCTACGAAATTCTTTGGATCCAAGCCGGAGGAGGACCCTCAGGACTTCATTGATGGCATGTTGAGGACGCTTCGATTGATACATGCTTCGGACACCGAAGCGGTGGAGTTAGCGTCGTATAGATTGGGAGCTGTATCGATCCAATGGTACAAGGTTTGGATGGCTTCATAGGGAGCCAATGCACCTCCCCCGGTATGGCAAGAGCTTGTTGATGCTTTCCTA
Organism: Lycium barbarum; assembly: GCF_019175385.1. NCBI lineage: Eukaryota > Viridiplantae > Streptophyta > Magnoliopsida > Solanales > Solanaceae > Lycium > Lycium barbarum. The sequence goes on from NC_083348.1 coordinate 31,748,581, forward strand.
CGACACTATATGCCTCCAGATGTTCGGCGAGCTAGAGCCGATAAGTTTTTAAATTTGAGGCAAGGTAGCATGAGTACACTAGAGTATAGTCTCCGCTTCAATTCCTTGGCTAGGTATGCTTCGGCCATGGTAGCGGATATGGGTGACCGAGTGCACCGATTTGTGAAAGGCCTAGGGCCGCATTTGATGGATAGGTGCTTGACTGCGTCCCTTCAGGACAATATGGATATTGCACGTATTCAGGCTCATGCCTAGAACTTAGAAGAAAGTTTACAACAGAAAATAAGTTAAAGCGAGCAGGATAGGGGTCATAGCAAGAGGGCCAGATCCTCAGGCCCGATGAGTGAGTTTAGAGGTGGGCACATACAACAAATTTCTAGGCACTCAGGCTATTCTATGATTAGTGCACCTCCACGATATTCCGGCCAGAGATTCAATAGATCTATTCGTTCCGGGCCGATTCAGAGTTATTCGGCGTCTCAGTTCAGAGATGATTCGGGTCGGGCGAGGCCACCCGTACTACAATGTTCCCAGTGTGGGAAGTTGTATTGGGGTCGATGCCGATTAGGTTCAGATGTTTGCTATTCATGTGGTCGACCAGGCCATATCATGCGTGCTTGCCCCTCAGTTCATGGTAGAGGTAGGACCCAACCTTCAGGGTCGGTAGCCGGGTCTTCAGCATCTGTGCGCCCTATGGGGCCAGGTTCACATGCGCCACTCGGCCATGGTAGAGCCAGAGGGAGAGTCCCCAGTTCCAGCGGTCCCTAGTACCGTGTTTATGCTTTGGCTGGACGCCAAGATCTTGAGTCTTCTTCTAACGTGGTCATAGGTATATTATCGGTATTCTGTCATGATGTATATGCTTTGATTGATCAGGGCTCCACATTGTCATATGTTACCCATTTATTGCGGGCGATTTAGAGTCGAACCGGAGTCGATCAAACCTTTTGAGATGTCTACACCCGTTGGTGAATCGGTAATAGCTAGTCGAGTATATAGAAATTGTGTAGTTGTGATTTGTGATCGTCGTACCATGATTGAATTGCATGAGTTAGAAATGGTGGATTTTGATGTTATTATGGGCATGGATTGGTTGGCTTCTTGCTACGCCAATGTTGATTGTAGAATGAAAATGGTTCGTTTTCAATTTCCGGGAGAACCAGTTTTAGAATATAAAGGAAATACGACGTCCCCAAAAGGTAGGTTTATTTCCTATCTACAGGAAAGGAAAATGATCACCAAAGGTTGCATTTACCATCTAGTTCAGGTTCAAGATGAAGAAGCTAAATCACCGACTCTTCAGTCAGTTCCTGTAGTAAATGAATTTCCGGATGTGTTCTCGGAAGAGCTTCCAGGCCTTCCTCCCGAGCGGGAGATTGATTTTGCTATTGATGTGTTTCGAGGCACTAAGCCTATATCTATTCCTCCCTATAGAATGGCACCCGCAGAATTGAAAGAGTTGAAGGAGCAGTTGAAAGACTTGCTTGATAAAGGCTTTATTAGGCCTAGTTCATCCCTGTGGGGAGCACCCGTATTGTTTGTCCGAAAGAAAGATGGCTCCTTGAGAATGTGCACTGATTATCGGCAATTGAATAAGGTGACGATTAAGAATAAATGTCCTCTCTCGAGGATTGATGACTTATTTGATCAATTGCAAGGCGCCAAATGGTTTTTGAAGATAGATTTGAGATCCGGATATCACCAAGTGAGAGTTAGGGAGAAAGATATCCCTAAGACAGCTTTCAGAACAAGATATGGTCATTTTGAGCTTCGGGTAATGTCATTTGGGCTAACTAATGCACCGGCAGTGTTTATGGATTTGATGAACAATGTGTTCAGGCCCTTTCTGGATTTATTTGTGATTCTATTCATCGATGATATCTTTGTGTATTCTAGATCCGAGGCAGATCATTTGCGTACTGTCCTTGGAGTTCTTCGAACTCGAGAGTTGTTTGCAAAATTCTCCAAGTGTGAGTTTTGGTTGAACTCAGTGGCATTCCCGGGGCACATTGTTGCCGCAGATGGTATTCGAGTGGATAGTCAAAATATTGAGGCCGTGAAGACTTGGCCAAGGTCCACAACTCCTACGGAGGTTCATAGCTTTCTGGGCTTAGCAGGTTATTACAGGAGATTTGTTGAAGGTTTTTCTTCTATTTCTGCCCCGCTCACAAAGTTGACCCAGAAATCAGCAAAGTTTCAATGGATAGATGCTTGTGAACGTAGCTTCCAAGAGTTGAAAGATAGATTGACTTCCGCCCAGTCTTGACACTTCCAGAGGGATTGGAAGGATATGTTGTTTATTGCGATGCTTCAGGCGTTGGGCTAGGCTGTGTATTGATGCAACATGGTAAATAATCGCGTATGCTTCAAGGCAATTACGAAAACATGAGCAGAATTATCCGACCCATGATCTAGAATTGGCTACTGTGGTTCATGCATTAAAGATATGGAGACATTATTTATGTGGTGTCCATGTGGATATTTATACAGATCATAAGAGTCTTCAGTATATCTTCAAGCAGAAAGAGTTGAATTTACGGTAACGACGATGGTTGGAACTTTTAAAAGACTACGATGTTGATATCATGTATCACCCCGGAAAGGCAAATGTTGTGGCTGATGCCCTTAGTCGCAGATCTACGGAAAGTTTATGTGATGTACGAGTAGAGAAAAGAGAAATGGCTCGTGAGCTCCAGCAACTAGCTAGTCTAGGAGTTCGAGTAGTGGACTCAGGTAGCAAGGGAACTACTATTAAGAATTCAGCAATCTCGTCGCTAGTAGCAGAAGTGAAGAAGCGACAATGCGAAGATTCCATGCTAATGCATTACAGGGATACACTCCCTGAGAAAGAGGAGTCATCATTTGAGCTTTCAGGAGATGGAGTTTTCCGATGTTGAGGAAAATTATGTGTTCCCAATGTGGCAGATTTACGCCACCAAATATTGAGAGAAGCTTATTGTTCCCGTTATTCTATTCACCCCGGTGCGACGAAAATGTATCATGATCTTAAGTCTATATATTGGTGGAATGGAATGAAGAAAGATATAGCGGGATTCGTAGCTCAATGTCCCAACTGTCAGCAAGTGAAAATCGAGCACCAAAAGCCGGGTGGATTGCTGCAAGCCATAGAAATTCCAACTTGGAAGTAGGAAGTGATTAACATGGATTTCATTACAGGTTTACCCCGTTCTCGACGCAAGTATGATTCTATATGGGTGATTGTAGATAGGCTTACAAAGTCAGTTCATTTCTTGCCAGTCAGGACGACCTATGTGGCAGAAGATTATGCAAGGCTTTATGTTAAGGAGATAGTGAGACTCCATGGTTTTCCAGTATCTATTATCTCTGATAGAGGGACTCAGTTTACAGCAATTTTTTGGAAGTCCTTCCAAGAGGGTTTAGGGACCCAAGTGAGCCTTAGCACGGCATTTCACCCGCAGACTGATGGGCAAGCTAAGCGCACCATTCAGACTCTTGAAGATTTGTTACGGGCATGTATGCTAGATTTTGGAGGTAATTAGGATGACCATTTGCCGCTCATTGAATTTTCTTAAAATAATAGCTATCACTCTAGCATTCAAATGGCACCGTATGAAGCCCTATATTGGCGGAAGTGTAGATCCCCAATTGGGTGGTTTGAACCAGGAGAGACTAAGTTGATAGGACCAGACTTGGTCCAGCAAGCCATAGAGAAATTCAAGCTCATAAAAGATCGGTTATTAGCAGCTCAAAGTCGTCAAAAGTCCTATGCGGATAATCGTCGAAGAGACTTGGAGTTCCAGGTTAAAGATTGGGTGTTCTTGAAAGTGTCGCCAATGAAGGGCGTCATGAGATTTTGTAAAAAGGGGAAGCTTAGTCCCCGATACATTGGGCCCTATGAGATTGTACGAAAGATAGGCAAGGTGGCCTATGAGCTAGATTTACCTCCAGATTTGGAGTCAGTCTATCCAGTTTTTCATGTCTCGATGCTTCGGAAATGTGTTGGAGACTCTACTAAGGTCGTGCCAATAAGTGATGTGCAGGTGACAGAAAAGTTGACTTATGAAGAAGTACCCATTGCCATACTAGATAGGCAAGTACGGAGGCTTAGAACAGAGAGGTGACCTCATTTAAGGTTCTATGGAGAACCAGTAAACGAGAAGAAATGACATGGGAAGCGGAAGAAAGTATGCGGTCCAGATACCCGCATTTATTTCAGTCCTTGGTAGAGATCCCGGACGAGATATCAAGATCATAAGGTATGTATGATTTCCTTTTCATGTTTTTGGTCGTGTATGGCCATAGATATGTTGATATTGTGATGTAGCCCTACGAGGCGATGATATTATGGGTCGTTGTGGCAGGTTGGTAGTGTTAAATTACAGGGGAAACTTTGGTGAAAGTTTTGTAGGATCCAGAGTGTTTAACATTCGAGGACAAATGTTCCATAAGGGGGGGGGGGGGGGGGGGAGAATGTTACACCTTGAAAATTTCCCCGCGAACGTACAGTGGATAGGCTAACAAACGGCATAGCATGTACGATGTTTAATAAGAAGGGAACGATGTTTGACGACCCTAAGTAAGATTCAAAGGCAATTGCACTAAGAGATAGGTTATGCTCCATAATGACTAACTATAGGTTCTGAAATGTGAAAAGTTGCAGCTTTGCACTTTGGCCAGTTGATCGTAAAATTAAATACAGACCGTAAAGTAGTTTGCGGGCCGTAAACTGTCATGTCGTATTTCAACTTCCACAACTTCAACTTTCTGTCAAATGCTTGAATGGTTAAAGACGACTTCAAATACGGACCGTAAATTGAAATACGACCCGTAAAATGTCTTCGTAAATCACCATGTCTCAGCCTGACTTTCTGGTTCTGTTATGATTAAATACGTCCACGAAATACGGCCCGTAAACTGAAATACGCACCGTAAACTGAGTTTACGACCACTGTTGTACTTTCGACGACTGTTCATTCCAGATCAGATTTTTGGTTATTAAAAAGGGGACTAAGTTTATTATTTCATTTCCACACTTCACACCATCTCTCTAAAACATCTCTCTACATTTATTCCACAAGAATTCAAGGATTATTAGTGATCAACAACATAAACCAAGTGAATCAAGTGTAAGAAAACCCATTAAAGATCATACAAGTCAAGAAATCTCATTGGAGATGAACTAGGGTTTTGCTCAAGTGGAGTATTATCAACCAAGGCTTGTTCCTACGACATCTAAGGTAAGGTTTATGATATTTCTATGTTGTTTAAAGTATTTGAGTGTTGAAATACTTGGATTGTAGAAGGGTATAGAAAAATTTGTCATGAATGTGGTTTAGTGTCATTTTGAGAAATAGTTTGAATTGAGTTTTGATTCTTGATGTATTGTGATGTAAATATGTTATAAATGATGTTCAGAACATGAGATGAGCAATGTACGTGAATGGACATAGTCGTGCGTTATGGCCATGGATAATGTGGATGAATAATGACTATCGTTATAGTATTGTGAATGTATTATTGACGTTTGAGAGTTGATATACGCTAGAGAGGAATGTCGTATAAATAGAGGAGACGTTGCCCGATTTTCTCTAGTTTTTGTCATGTACGCTAGCTATCGATTTCTAATGAAGGTAGAGACGTGAGTTTCGGAGGAGAACGTGAAAGTGTAGAGTAGTTCAACGGAAAGGTATGTAAGGCTAACCCTTCTTTCATAAGGCATGGTTCTTTGGCCAAACGTCCAAATCTTCTATAAGACTATGATATCTTTCAAATGATTTGATCTTCCGAGCTTGTAAGCTCACGATTCTTGATACGCCACGATTGTGCTAAATTCCTCGTATGACGAGTAAGCCTATAAAGATAGATGTGATGAACGACGATAATAGTGACAATGATATGGAAGACGACTATGGTGGTAATAGCGATGACGATAATGATAGTAGTTATAACAGTAAAGACGCTTATGAGTTATTATGCATATGTATCTATGTATGACTATTATGGAACCCCGAGCTTATGAGGTCGGGTAGGATATGTAAATAAATAAGTATATGATTATGTAATGCGCGCACACCTCTGTAGATGGTATGGATAACCCTGACGCTTTGGTAGGGCCAGGTAGATATAACCCTGACGCCTTAACAGGGCCAGGTAGATGTAACCCTGACGCCTTGGTAGGGCCAGGTATGTGTAACCTTGAGCCTTGGTTGGCCAAGTATGTATGAAACACCTATCCGGCATGGTCGGGTATGTTATTTAAGTGCTATGTATATGATATGAATATGTATATGATATAGATACGTGTATGTATATGAATATGAGTATAAATATGGAATGGATACGATTATGGATATGGATATGGATATATGTACACAAATACGGATTAGAATGGAATGTTTCTATAAAAGGCAAGTAAGTGCTTATGACGATGATATTACCATCTCCCATCCTATGTTATTTTTCATGTTGCTTATTATGCTTCTACATTGATATTGATCATGCCTTACATATTCAGTACATTCTTCGTACTGACGTCCATTTGTTTGTGGACGCTGTGTCGTGCCCGCAGGTGCACAGGGAGACAGACTTGATCCTTAGCTACATTCTCAGGGACTACATAGCGGAGCTCCATTTCATTCGGAGCTATAGCTTTTGGGTACTTGTTCTTTTGTGTTCATAATTATGGGCATAGCGGGGTCCTGTCCCGCTTATGTGATATGTTATACTCTCCTTAGAGACTCGTAGACATGTGTACGTGGTTAGATGTGTTTGGCCTTGTCGGCCTATATTTTGTATATCATTTTGTTAGCCTTGTCGGCTCGTGTAAGTTGACGTGGTATAAATGCCAATGATGATATAAAGGCATTGTTGTCCAATGGGACTAGTATGACTGATGAATAGAAATGTATGTTTAATTATGTGGCTCACCTAGATGTAAGTGTAAGTGCAAGCCAAGGGGTGCCCGGGTGGGCTAGCACCGGGTGCTCGTCGCGGCCCCCTAGACGGGTCGTGACAATGTCACTCCGATAGAGTTCTAATGCTTTCTTTGGGTTCTCATGTATGCCATATATGTATATATAGCTATTTTCTGACACCGAGCCTATATGGCCGGGTACGATAACTACTGTGCACACCAGTGCAGTTGGGTACGGATAACAGCAAGCTTTGTTATGGCCAGGTACGGATGACACCGAGCCTTGTTATGGCCGGGTACGGATAACGCCAAGCCTTGTTGTGGCCGGGTGTGGGTGACACCGAGCCTATATGGCGGGGTACGGTATCATTATATATATATGTATGAAAAGTTTCCTCTAGTGAAAGGTTAAGTGTGCATGACTTTCATCTTAAGAGGTATTATGAGGTATAAATTGTTCTATTTATATTATGTTATCTTCATTCTTTTACCATGTTGCTATTCACGCCTTACATACGCAGTACACTGTTCGTACTGACGTTCTTTTGTTTGTGAACGCTGCATTCATGTCCGCAGGTAGACAAGGAGACGGACCAGACCCCTAGGCTGCTCCATCAGTGATTGCTTAGAAGTGCTCCATTTGATCCAGAGCTGCAGTTTAGTTGGTATTATTCTTTTGTGTACATATTTGAGCATGGCAGGGTCCCGTCCCGTCTTTATGATATTACATACTCCATGTAGAGGCTCGTAGATAGATGTACATAGCTAGATATCCCATAGCCTTATCGGTTCATATTTTGTATATCATTTTTGGTAGCCTTGTCGGCTTGTACATATTGGCATAGTTAATGATGTTTATATAGATGTGCATATGTTTGATGGAACTTGTGTCTTTCCAGTTCGTGGTAATTATGTGTTAGCCATATGGATCACCTAGATATTATTATGAGAAGTATCTTAAGAGGTACTCGGTAGGTTAGCTCTGGGTGCCCGTCATGGCGCTCCGGTTGGGTCGTGGCAGGATACATCCATGGTGGTCATTGAAAATGAAGCCTCCAATTATAAGTCTATCCTTGCCCTGATGTTAAAGTCAGATCCAGGCGATAGTGACGAGAGTGATGAAGTGGAAGAGGTAAAATTCTTGGAGGTAAAGAAAAACCTAAAAAATTACTGTCAAAATAAACTCATGTCACTGTCAGGTGTGTTAATTGATGCCTATCAAGCCCTTATTGCTAAAAAAGATGCACCAACTCTTGAAACTCTTGAAATTTGTAGTTCCGAACTTGAAAGAGACAATTTGTTTGTGTCGATTGGAGAGATGAGAGAGCAGGTTGATGAGACCAATCAGGTTAATATTATCCTGCAAGGTCAAATAAAAGGGAATATAAGAGCTTCTCTTAAAGGGAAGGGTGAATGATACAATATTAAGAACGAAAACAACAAGAAAATGCAAGAAAATAAAGAGATAGATAATTTGACACAACTTAAACTCAATTTAGCAACCAAAGTTATAGAAAACTTAGACCTCTAAATTTAAGAACAAGAAGCAACCAAATTCTTAGGATGACCAAGAGGTATTAGAATCCCTAATAACCTATCCTCTTAACAAAACACCCAGTCCAAAGCTAAACAATCACTCAACGCTCAAGAGTTACAATATCCAAATATCAAGTAATAATAATCAAAATAGTCTAAGTCCTCCATGAAGAAGAAGAGACCTATTTATACTTATCCTAGAAAATAAAAGATAGCAAAATGACATAAACACCCTTAATGAGATAAGGGCCTTGTTTGGCTATTCTTCTTTCTTCAAAATCTTGAAATCTCCTTTGCAAGAATACCCAACTCTTCATATTTTAGCCTTTGTGGTAACTTCCCATTTCGTTCTTCTTCTTCCCAAGCAATCTTCATCAACAATTGGACTTGGGATCCAAGGTGCTCATCAAAAGTATACTCAAGAGCCTCCCGCTTCATGAATAGGCTTTGCAAGTGTTGTAGTTCCCGGGCTTGGCTCCTTGTAAATGGCCTTGAGGCAAGTGGGCTTCCATCATTCTCCCCATCTTGAGGAGAATTTGTCCTCAAATTTGATGGCTCATCACTTTCCATTACCATGGGAGATAGGTCACAAATGTTGAAGGTGTTATGAACTTGATATTCCGGAGGGAGATCAATTTTGTAGGCATTATCATTAAGCCTCTCAAGGACTTCAAAGGGACCATCCCCATGCGGCATCAACTTTATCTTCCTCTTGTTTGGGAATCTTTCCTTTCGAAAGTGCACCCACACCCAATCTCCTGGTTCAAGGACCACGCTTTGTCTCCCTTGGTTTGCCCTTTTCGCCACCTTTTGATTCTTATTTTCATGTTGGAGCCTTGTCTTTTCATGGATCTTCTTCATAGCTTCGGCTCTCTTGTTACCATCTAAACTCAATACCACATCTTGAGATAAAGGCATTAGATCCAAGGGGGTTAGGGGATTAAAACCATACAACACCTCAAAGGGTGACATGCCAATAGTGCTATGAATAACTCTATTATATGCAAATTCTACTAAAGGCAATTGGTCTTCCCAAGAGGCTAGCTTCCCTTTTTCCATGGCCCGAAGCATAGAACATAAAGTCCTATTGACAACTTCGGTTTTTCCATCGGTTTATGGGTGGCAAGAGGTGGAAAACAACAACTTCGTTCCAAGCCTACCCCACAATTCTTTTCAAAAGTGGCTAAGGAACTTGGGATCCCTATCGCTCACAATTGTCTTGGGAATGCCATGCAATTTAACCATATTTTCAACAAACAAGGAAGCAATATGGGGAGCATCATCAACCTTATGGCAAGCAATGAAATGAGCCATTTTCGAAAAACGATCAACAACAACAAAGATGCTATCTTTCCCCCTTTTTGTCCTAGGCAATCCCATCACAAAGTCCATGGAAATGTTAAACCAAGGTTGTTGAGGGATGGGAAGGGGAGTGTACAAGCCATGGGGTTGAAGCCTAGACTTAGCTTTTTGGCATTCAAGGCATTGGCCACAAATTCGGGCCACATCCCGCCGCATGTGGGGCCAATAGAATTGCTCCTCAAGAATCCACATTGTCTTGTCAATCCCAAAGTGTCCCATCAATCCCCTATTGTATGCCTCCCTCACAAATAACTCCCTCCAAGAGCTTATGCGCACACATAGTCACTTCTTCTTGAACAAGAAACCATCAAACTTAGAATAGGGAGTAGAAGATCTATCCCTAAGCCACCTTTCCCTTTCCCATTCCTCGCATTCTAGAAAGATTTGTGCAAAGACGGGGTCCTCGGGATACAATGGCTTCAAGCTCTCAAAACCCATCAATTTGGAAGCCAAAGTATTGATCAAAACATGTTTCCTTGATAAGGCATCCTGTTATGTTCCTTGTTTTCGTATAATTGGAAATCGAGAAATAATTAAGATTTGTGTGTTATAAGGAAATATTTTGATTTTAGTGAATATGACTATGTTGGTTATGGAATCATTAATGTTAAGACATCGGGGAAGGCCGAGGGTAAATTTGTAATTTCGAAAATTAGTTTCGGGAATTACAAAACGGGACTTTTATGAATTGGGCCAAGAAAGTTGAAACAAGAATTGAGGCCCAAGTCTTTGGGGTGGCCGGCCACTTTGGCTTGACCCAAGACCCACTTTGAATGGTCATGTGATGATCACATGACCTATTTTGGGATATATATCAAGTGGCCTTAGTAGTTATCAAGAGCAAGACAAAACAAAACATTGAAGAGCAAAAAAAAAAGCTCTCGGCCGAATAGAGAAAGGGAGGAAAAAAAAATTCCCAAGCCTTTGTGTTGTGATCCAAAAATCTTGATTTTTGCATAGTTGTGAAGTACTCAAGACCCTCTTCAACGGGGTACAATTAGTTTGGCACAAGAACCACGTTTGCGACAAGTCGGGTTTTCAAAAAAAAGGTGAGAATTCTTACACTTTTGTGTTATAGAATTGATATGAATGTGTTAAGGATCAAGAATAGACGAGAATCCCGTAACTTTGTTGTGTGTAGAAAACCGTGGGTGTGTGTGTGTTTGGTGTTGGAGCCGTGGCACATATGAAGTGCAAAGTAATGTGAATTGATCTCGTTTAGTTTGTTCAATGTATCGTTATGGCCTTTATAACGTAAATGATCGTTTAACGAATCGAATTGGTGTTAGAAAATGATTTCGGAGCATTATCGGAAAGTATACACCTTTGGTATATTTGTGTATATCATTGTATATTTATGATACTAAAGACTTTAAATATGACTTATGGTTGATGTTAGTGAATTCGGAATGAAACGACGCGAGGTAGAACGTTCGTTGTAAGTTTTGATGTTTGGAAAGAAATATGGCAAGTAATAGATTTTGGGAAATTTTCTATATGGTTTGGAATATATTTGGGATGTGATTGCATAATCTTGAATGGGTGAATGAATACAATAATGTGGATATAGATCTGGAATTGTGAAGTTTGAATGAAAAATTGTCAACTTGTGTAGTAAGATAGAACTTTGAAGTTAGAATGATTTGATTGTGATTTTTGTTGTTTGTGATGTTTGGGTTGTTGTTGTTGATGTATTTGGAGCCGAGCTAAGTCTCGGGGATGTTAGATTTATAGGGGAAATGCTGCCGAAATTTCGGTAGGCAAAAATCAAGTTAATGGAAACTTTAAGCCTAAGAATCTCAAATTGGTAACTTTGACCATTTGCAGATTTCGGACGAAACGGGATTTGATTTTAAGGAGAGCATAAGACGTCTATAAGGTATGTAAAGCTTCCCACTTCTTCGTTTGGCATGTCTTAGTACGTTAGGTGAATATCGGAACTTCCGGAGCAATTCTGCTCCTCGAAACCCGATCTATAAAACCACTAGTATTCATTCAATTCGATTGAAGCCTAAAGGCTCTATTTTGGCTAGAATGCGACCAAATGTCCGAAACCTATCGAAATGTGATCGGGTCACTTTAAAATCATTATGTATGACCATTTTGCCTCTAAATGCTCGTAAATTATGTCTGCCACCTCGATTTGACCCGAGGTGGGCCCGCTAACCCCGAGACGCCCTATTTGTCCTATTGGGCTCTCCGTTTGAATAAAGTTTGATATGAAACCTTCGGTTTTGAAACTTCCTCCTAAGAGACATGTTTTGAATATTTATGATATGCTAAGTTACATTTTGAGCCATACGTACCATTTTGGAAACATTTTGTGAAATGAAACTTCGTATCGACTAAGTATTCGATTATGTTGTACTATGAAATGACTTATGACTTCATTGTGTTTTGGAAAGGCTATTTTGAAATATATTTTGCATTTGTTCGCTCACGACTCCGCTCGTGCCTCATTATGACTTCGTTCACCGGTTCCCGGGCCGGTTATGATTCGTGCGCCTTATGACAATTCGGCCGTATGCTGTGTTCCGGTTCCCGAGGCCTCGCCATAGGGTCGAGTTCCGTTTGGAGTTATGCTGTGATATGGCTCGTGATGTGATACGCTCACCTATGTTGTGTTTGTGTTCGGGGATGTACGGAGATTTGAAACCTTCTGGTGTTATGCTGTGTTTGGCGCCAGTGTCGGAGTGGCGACCACGTTCTTAAGCGTTTGCATGATTTCGTTTGCATTACGTATACGTATATGATTTTGATACGGATTTTGACATACTGATTTGTACTCCACTTTATCATCTGATTTGCTTTCGGTTTTGGCCCATATTTCTGTACTCTGTGCTTTACATACTCAGTACATATTTCGTACTGACCCCCTTTCTCCGGGGGCTGCGTTTCATGCCCGCAGGTGCAGATATTGGTGATCCTCCACTGTAGGCTTCACTCTTTGCTACTTCAGAGTACTCCTTCTTGACTCGGAGTCCACTTTTGGTACAGACACTCTCTGTTATGTATATATTCTGTACATTTGACTATTTGGGTACGGCGGGGCCCTGTCTCGCCATATGTCTTTGTTTTGAATTCGTAGAGGCCTGTAGTCATATATGTGGGGCGAGGGTCCTATGTATGTTTGTTCGATTTTGTTTTTCTGGTCTTAAAGCGGTCCGTTTGTTATGATGGCCCTAAATGGCCCTTATGCTTATGTTTGCACTTTTGACTGGTGATGCCTATTCTGCCGCTCCGTTTGGATTTGATATGACGTTTTGGTTTATGTGACCGCTTAAGACATATTTTGATACAAATTATGTTGATATGACTTTTATGAAATTCTGAAATAAGTTTGGATTTGGTAATGAATATGCAATTTGGTTTGGGTACCCAAGTAGGGTGCCAGTCGCGGCCCACGGGGCTGGGTCGTGACAAAAGTGGTATCAGAACAGTCTGTCCTCGGAATGTCTACAGGCCGTGTCTCGTAGAGTCTTGTTTATCGATGTGTTGTGCACCGCATCTATAAACAGGAAGCTACAGGGCATTTAGGATGCTACTTTCTTTGGAATATTAGATCGTGCGATAGAGTTGTGCTATTAGGGTGATTCTGATCTGACCCGTTCTTGTGTTTGCAGTGATGCCTCCGAAGAAGGCAACGGTGGCCCAGAAGGGCAAAGCGAGGATGGGAGAGACTAGTCAGGCACATCGATCTACCCGGGCTCGTGTTTATGATTTGCCTGAGGTTGTGCCTCATTCTGAGGGGTCTGCTACACCCCCACTAGTACAGCCTGGAGCAGGACCTTCAGCAGCTCTAGAGGCCTGAGTACCCGCTCCTGAGACTCCAGCTCCTCAGCCAGGGGCGGAGGACAGGACCCTGAGAGAGGCGGTACAGTTGCTGACCACACTGGTAGCAGGACAGGCTCGCAGACGCGGGCGGAGGGATGATGATGATGATGACAGGCGGGACAGCCTGAAAGTTCGGGAGTTTTTATTATGTGGCCCTCTAGAGGTTTTCGGGTCTAAGCCCGACGAGGACCCCCACGACTTTATTCGGGGGATGCGGCGCTCACTGGACTTAGTCAGGGCTTCAGAGACCGAGTCGGTCGAGCTGGCTTCGCACAGGCTTCAAGATGTTGCCACTCACTGGTATGAGACTTGGGAGTTATCTAGGGGTGAGGGTGCTCCCCCAGCTACGTGGGACCAGTTTGTGACTGCTTTCACCCGCCACTTTCTACCCCCCAGAGTTGCGGCAGGCACGGGCCGACCGATTCTTACATTTGCAGCAGAGGGGTCGGAGTGTTCGCGAGTATAATCTTGAGTTTGATTCTCTGGCCCGATATGCACCGGCCGTGGTAGCAGATATGTCCGATCGGATGCACAGATATGTTATGGGATTGGATCGGTATTTGATCGACGGCTGTATGGCAGTGTCATTGCAGACAGATATGGACATTGCCCGACTTCAGGCCTATGCGATGGGTATGGAGGACCGTCACAGGTCTGATCATTCTGGTAGAGACCGGGACAGGAGGCCGACTAAGAGGGCTAGGTCCGCAGGTTATTCCGGGGATTCTCGAGGCAGACAGCCTCAGCAGCAGCAGTCAGGCAGACAGCTACCTCCGTCCGGCCGGAGTACTCAGTCAGGCAGCCGGTGATTTGATAGTGCGGGACCGTCTGGGGCCGGTCAGAGCTCCAGAGCGGCAGGTTCACAGGTATCCAGAGGCCCCAGCCAGGCCAGACCACCCAGACCCCGTTGTTCTCATTGCGGGAAGTCTCATCCTGGGGAGTGCTATCGAGCCACTGGAGCTTGTTTTTCGTGTGGTGGTCAGGGCCATTTTATGAGAGATTGTCCGTTGGCTAGCGGTTCTGGTAGTGTGGCTCAGCCGACAGGGTCAGCCGCCGGTTCCTCATCTGCTCCATCTGTTGCACGCCCTGGAGGGCGAGGTGTGCCAGCACCGGCAGGACGCGGTCGAGGCCGCGGTGGCGGTTCAGGTTCTAGCGGTCCCTCGAACCGCATATATGCTTTGGCCAGCCGCCAGGATCAGGAGGCTTCGCAAAAAGTCGTCACAGGTACATTACTGGTTTTCTCCAGATCTGTATATGCATTGATTGACCCTGGATCTACTTTATCATATGTTTCACCGCTCGTTGCTAGTAAGATTGGGATAATGTCTGAGCCTATAGAGCCATTTGAGGTAGCCACGCCAGTTGGGGATTTTGTTATAGCGAGACAGATCTATAGGGATTGTTCTGTGACTATTTATGATCGTTGCACTAGGGCTGATCTGATAGAGTTAGACATGCTTGAGTTTGACGTCATTATGGGTATGGACTGGTTGTCTTCTTGTTATGCTAATGTCGACTGCCAGAAAAAGGTAGTCCGTTTTCAATTTCCAGGGGAACCAGTTATAGAGTGGTTCAGATCTACAGCATCGCCGAGGGGTAAGTTTATTTCATACCTCAAGGCTAAGAAGATGATCCAGAAGGGTCATATCTATCATTTGGTTCGTGTGCACGATACTGCAGCTGAGATACCTACCCTTCAGTCTGTTCCGGTCGTCAGTGAGTTTCCAGATGTATTTCATGACGAGCTCCCTGGCCTTCCGCCTGAGCGGGAGATTGATTTTACTATAGAGTTGATGTCGGATACGCAGCCTATATCTATTCCCCCGTACAGGATGGCACCGGCTGAGTTGAAAGAGTTGAAGGAGCAGCTGAAAGATTTGTTGGATAAGGGCTTTATCAGACCCAGCACATCACCCTGGGGAGCGCCGGTATTGTTTGTTAGAAAGAAAGATGGGTCACTGCGAATGTGTATCGACTACCGGCAGCTAAATAAGGTGACTATAAAGAATAAATATCCCCTCCCCCGGATTGATGACTTGTTTGATCAGCTGCAGGGTGCTAAATATTTTTCGAAGATAGATCTGCGCTCGGGTTATCATCAGGTGCGAGTACGGGAGTCAGATATCCCGAAGACCGCTTTCAGGACCCGGTACGGGCATTATGAGTTCAGAGTTATGTCTTTCGGGCTGACTAATGCTCCAGCGGTATTTATGGATCTGATGAACCGGGTATTTCGGCCTTTTCTGGATATGTTTGTTATTGTGTTTATTGATGATATTTTGATTTACTCGCGATCAGCCGAGGAGCATTCAGATCATTTGAGGACGGTACTTGGCATTCTCCGTCAACAGAAGTTATATGCTAAATTCTCTAAATGTGAATTCTGGTTGACTTCTGTGGCATTCTTGGGCCATATTGTCGGCGCAGACGGTATTCGGGTCGACACGCAGAAGATTGAGGCTGTGCAGAATTGGCCCAGGCCTACTACACCGACCGAGGTGCGCAGTTTTCTGGGTTTAGCTGGGTATTATCATAGGTTTGTGGAGGATTTTTCTTCTATTGCAGCACCACTGACGAGGCTTACTCAGAAAGCAGCGAAATTTCAGTGGACAGATGCCTGCGAGCGCAGCTTTCAGATGCTGAAAGAAAGATTGGTTACAGCACCAGTTTTTGCTCTTCCAGAGGGATCTGACGGGTATGTTGTCTATTGTGACGCCTCTGGTATTGGGATAGGTTGTGTGTTGATGCAGCACGGTCGAGTCATAGCCTATGCTTCCCGGCAGCTCAGACCGCACGAGAAGAACTATCCCACTCATGATCTTGAGTTGGCCGCGGTGATTCATGCTTTGAAGATTTGGCGGCATTATTTATATGGGGTCCATGTTGATATCTATACGGACCACAAGAGTCTCCAGTATATTTTTAAGCAGAAGGAACTAAATTTGCGGCAGCGGAGATGGCTTGAGTTACTAAAGGACTATGACGTTGATATTTTGTACCATCCGGGGAAAGCCAATGTGGTAGCTGACGCGCTTAGCCGCAAGTCCGTGGGCAGTCTGGCTGATGTTCCATCTGATAAGAAAGATTTGGATCGTGATATTCATCAGCTGGCCAGCCTCGGAGTTCGTTTGGTGGATTCTGGAGATTCTGGGATTTCTGTTCGTCCAGTTGCTGAGTCATCTATTATTCAGGAGGTAAAGCAGCGCCAGTTTGAAGATCCTCTTTTGATTCAGTACAGAGATGTGGCTCTTAATAAAGCAAAGACTCAGTTTGAGATCTCGCCTGAAGGAGTATTATTATATGACGGCAGATTCTGTGTACCGGACGTTGCGGGCTTACGGCGGCAGATTATGGGCGAGGCCCATAATGCACGATATTCTGTTCATCCTGGTTCCACTAAAATGTATCGGGATCTCAGGTGTTTGTATTGGTGGGACGACATGAAGAAAGATATTACTGAGTTTGTTAGTCAGTGCCCGAACTGCCAGCAAGTTATGATCGAGCATCAGAAGCCCGGTGGATTATTACAGGAGATGGAAATTCCAGCCTGGAAATGGGAGCTGATTAATATGGATTTCGTTGTTGGGTTACCGCGCACTCCACGCAGGTATGATTCTATTTGGGTTATTGTTGACAGGCTGACGAAATCAGCACATTTCCTTCCGGTTTGGACTACTTATTCAGCTGAGGACTATGCCAGATTGTATATTAGAGAGATAGTCAGACTTCACGGAGTCCCTATATCTATTATTACTGACCGAGGTGCCCAGTTTACAGCTAATTTCTGGAGGTCATTTCAGGAGGGATTAGGGACTCAGGTGAGCCTTAGTACAGCTTTTCACCCTCAGTCCGACGGGCAGGCCGAGCGCACTATTCAGACACTAGAAGATATGTTGCGGGCCTGCGTTATTGATTTCAGGGGCAGCTGGGATGATCATTTGTCGCTTATTGAGTTTGCCTATAATAACAGTTATCACTCCAGCATTCAGATGGCACCGTATGAAGCCCTTTATGGCAGGAGATGCAGATCTCCTATTGGCTGGTTTGACGTAGGCGAGACTAAGCTGATTGGGCCAGATGTGATCCAGGAAGCTGTAGATAAGGTAAAGCTTATTCGACAACGATTATTGGCTGCTCAGAGTCGACAGAAAGTTTATGCAGATAGATGACGTCGACCGTTAGAGTTCCAGATTGGCGACTGGGTATTCCTGAAGGTGTCGCCCATGAAGGGTGTCATGAGATTCGGTAGAAAGGGTAAGTTGAGCCCCCGGTACATTGGGCCGTATCAGATCATTCGGAAGATAGGCGAGGTCGCCTATGAGCTAGACTTACCATCCGACTTGGAGGCCGTACACCCGGTGTTTCATGTGTCTATGTTGCGAAAATGTATTGGTGATCCTTCTAGGATATTCCCAGTTGATGACATTCAGGTGACGGAGCAGTTATCTTATGACGAGCAGCCTGTATCTATTCTGGATCGACAGGTGCGGAGACTACGCACTAAAGAAGTGCCCTCCGTCAAAGTCCTGTGGCGCAACAATAATCGGGAGGAGATGACTTGGGAGGCGGAGGACGAGATGAAGAAAAAATACCCCCATTTGTTCCCGACGTCCACAGGTAATCTAAACCTTTCAGATTGTTATGTTGGTTGATAAAAATGATTTTGTATGTCACTAATAATAAAGGACTCCCCCGCCTGGGTCATAAGACTTTATAAGGTTAATTTAACATTCGGGGACGAATGTTCTTAAGGGGGGAAGAATGTTATGTTCCGTGGTTTCGTATAATTGGAAATCGAGAAATAATTAAGATTTGTGTGTTATAAGGAAATATTTTGATTTTAGTGAATATGACTATGTTGGTTATGGAATCATTAATGTTAAGACATCGGGGAAGGCCGAGGGTAAATTTGGAATTTCGGAAATTAGTTTCGGGAATTACAAAACGGGACTTTTATGAATTGGGCCAAGAAAGTTGAAACAAGAATTGAGGCCCAAGTCTTTGGGGTGGCCGACCACTTTGGCTTGGCCCAAGACCCACTTTGAATGGTCATGTGATCATCACATGACCTATTTTGGGATATATATCAAGTGGCCTTAGTAGTTATCAAGAGCAAGACAAAACAAAACATTGAAGAGCAAAAAAAAAAAAGCTCTCGGCCGAATAGAGAAAGGGAGGAAAAAAATAATTCCCAAGCCTTTGTGTTGTGATCCAAAAATCTTGATTTTTGCATAGTTGTGAAGTACTCAAGACCCTCTTTAACGGGGTACAATTAGTTTGGCACAAGAACCACGTTTGCGACAAGTCGGGTTAGCAAAAAAAAGGTGAGAATTCTTACACTTTTGTGTTATAGAATTGATATGAATGTGTTAAGGATCGAGAATAGACGAGAATCCCGTAACTTTGTTGTGTGTAGAAAACCGTGGGTGTGTGTGTGTTTGGTGTTGGAGCCGTGGCACATATGAAGTGCAAAGTAATGTGAATTGATCTCGTTTAGTTTGTTCAATGTGTCGTTGTGGCCTTTATAACGTAAATGATCGTTTAACGAATCGAATTGGTGTTAGAAAATGATTTCGGAGCATTATCGGAAAGTATACACCTTTGGTATATTTGTGTATATCATTGTATATTTATGATACTAAAGACTTTAAATATGACTTATGGTTGATGTTAGTGAATTCGGAATGAAACGACGCGAGTTAGAACGTTCGTTGTAAGTTTTGATGTTTGGAAAGAAATATGGCAAGTAATAGATTTTGGGAAATTTTGTATATGGTTTGGAATATATTTGGGATGTGATTGCATAATCTTGAATGGGTGAATGAATACAATAATGTGGATATAGATCTGGAATTGTGAAGTTTGAATGAAAAATTGTCAACTTGTGTAGTAAGGTAGAACTTTGAAGTTAGAATGATTTGATTGTGATGTTTGTTGTTTGTGATGTTTGGGTTGTTGTTGTTGATGTATTTGGAGCCGAGCTAAGTGTCGGGGATGTTAGATTTATAGGGGAAATGCTGCCGAAATTTTAGTAGGCAAAAATCAAGTTAATGGAAACTTTAAGCCTAAGAATCTCAAATTGGTAACTTTGACCATTTGCAGATTTCGGACGAAACGGGATTTGATTTTAAGGAGAGCATAAGACGTCTATAAGGTATGTAAAGCTTCCCACTTCTTCGTTTGGCATGTCTTAGTACGTTAGGTAAATATCGGAACTTCCGGAGCAATTTTGCTCCTCGAAACCCGATCTATAAAATGACTACTATTCATTCAATTCGATTGAAGCCTAAAGGCTCTATTTTGGCTAGAATGCGACCAAATGTCCGAAACCTATCGAAATGTGATCGGGTCACTTTGAAATCATTATGTATGACCATTTTGCCTCTAAATGCTCATAAATTATGTCTGCCACCTCGATTTGACCCGAGGTGGGCCCGCTAACCCCGAGACGCCCTATTTATCCTATTGGGCTCTCCGTTTGAATAAAGTTTGATATGAAACCTTCGGTTTTGGAACTTCCTCCTAAGAGACATGTTTTGAATATTATGATATGCTAAGTTACATTTTGAGCCATACGTACCATTTTGGAAACATTTTGTGAAATGAAACTTCGTATCGACTAAGTATTCGATTATGTTGTACTATGAAATGACTTATGACATCATTGTGTTTTGGAAAGGCTATTTTGAAATATATTTTGCATTTGTTCGCTCACGACTCCGCTCGTGCCTCATTATGACTTCGTTCACCGGTTCCCGGGCCGGTTATGATTCGTGCGCCTTATGATAATTCGGCCGTATGCTGTGTTCCGGTTCTCGAGGCCTCGCCATAGGGCCGGGTTCCGTTTGGAGTTATGCTGTGATATGGCTCGTGATGCGATACGCTCACCTATGTTGTGTTTGTGTTCGGGGATGTACGGAGATTTGAAACCTTCTGGTGTTATGCTGTGTGTGGCGCCAGCGTCGGAGTGGCGACCACGTTCTTAAGCGTTTGCATGATTTCGTTTGCATTACGTATACGTATATGATTTTGATACGAATTTTGATATACTGATTTGTACTCCACTTTATCATCTGATTTGCTTTCGGTTTTGGCCCATATTTCTGTACTCCGTGCTTTACATACTCAGTACATATTTCGTACTGACCCCCTTTCTCCGGGGGCTGCGTTTCATGCCCGCAGGTGCAGATATTGGTGATCCTTCACTGTAGGCTTCACTCTTTGCTACTTCGGAGTACTCCTTCTTGACTCGGAGTCCACTTTTGGTACAGACACTCTCTGTTATGTATATATTCTGTACATTTGACTATTTGGGTACGGCGGAGCCCTGTCTCGCCATATGTCTTTGTTTTGAATTCGTAGAGGCCTGTAGTCATATATGTGGGGCGAGGGTCCTATGTATGTTTGTCCAATTTTGTTTTTCTGGTCTTAAAGCGGTCCGTTTGTTATGATGGCCCTAAATGGCCCTTATGCTTATGTTTGCACTTTTGACCGGCGATGCCTATTCCGCCGCTCCGTTTGGATTTGATATGACGTTTTGGTTTATGTGACCGCTTAAGACATATTTTGATACAAATTATGTTGATATGACTTTTATGAAATTCTGAAATAAGTTTGGATTTGGTAATGAATATGCAATTTGGTCTGGGTACCCAGGTAGGGTGCCAGTCGCGGCCCACGGGGCTGGGTCGTGACACATCCGCCACTACGTTATCCGTCCCCTTTTTGCATTGGATTACATAAGGGAAGGATTCAAGGAAGTCAACCCATTTGGCATGCCTTTTGTTCAACTTACCTTGGGCCTTAAGATGCTTTAAGGACTCATGTCAGTCCGAATCACAAACTCTTTAGGCCATAAGTAGTGTTGCCAATTTCCGAAAGCACGAATTAAGGCATAAAACTCAAGATCATAGGTAGTATAAATCAAAGTCGCTCCTTTGAGTTTTTCACTAAAATAGGCTATGGGCTTTTGGTCTTGCATTAAAACGGCTCCAATACCCACTTTGCTTGCATCACATTCAATCTCAAATATTTTGTCAAAGTCGGGTAATTGCAACAATGGTGCGAAGCTAAGCATTTGTTTCAAAGTTTCAAAGGCATTAGCTTGCTCCACACCCCAAGAAAAAGGTTTGTCCTTTCGGATTACCTCAGTCAAAGGAGCGGATGTGGTCCTAAATCCTTTAACAAAACGCCTATAGAAACTATCCAAGCCATGAAAGCTTCTTACATCTCCAATGGATTTTGGAGTGGGCCAATTTCTTATGGCTTCTATTTTGGATTCATCAACCTCAACCCCCCTTGAGCTCACAACAAATCCCAAGAAAACAACTTCATCCACACAAAAGGAACATTTATCAACATTGGCATAAAGTTGTTCTTTTCTAAGCACTTCAAACACATATTTCAAATGAATAACATGCTCATCCATGGTTTGGCTATACACCAAAATATCATCAAAGTAAACAACCACGAATTTGCCAATAAAAGGTGTCATTACATTATTCATCAAATGCATAAAAGTACTAGGAGCGTTAGTGAGGCCAAAAGGCATCACCAACCATTCATATAGACCAAACATGGTCTTGAATGTGGTTTTCCACTCATCTCCGGGATTCATCCGGATTTGATGATACCCGCTCCTAAGATCTATCTTAGAGAATATGCATGAACCATTCAATTCATCAAGCATGTCATCAAGACGAGGTATGGGATGGCGATACTTTACCGTTATCTTGTTGATGGCACGACAATCAACACACATGCGCCATGATCCATCTTTCTTTGGCACCAAAATCACGGGCACGACAAATGGGCTCATACTTTCTCTCACAACTCCCTTGTCAAGGAGTTCATCTACTTGCCTTTGAAACTCCTTAGTGTCATCTAGGTTGGCTCTATAAGCCAGTTTGTTTGGTAATTGAGACCCCGGGATAAAATCAATTTGGTGTTCAATTCCCCTCAAAGGTGGTAACCCTTTTAGGAGTTCCGTTGGGAACACATCATCAAATTCCTGCAAAAGAGAAGAAATAGAACTTGGAAAAGAAGGGGTTAGTTCATTTGGGTGCAATGCATAGTCCCTATGCATGAGGAGAATCACCGGTTGATGCTCCCCTAATTCCTCCCTAATTTCCCCACAATTCGCCAAAAGCGACACATTGGTTTTTCCTCTAAGCTCTCCTTTATTTCCACTCACCTCTTGAGAGTTAATCTTCTCTACTCCCTCATCGCCACATTCTTCTTTTGCAATGTACTATTACCCTTCTCCTTCAACTCCCTCATTTTGTTATAGATCTCACCTACTTGGGAGGGGGTCATGGGATTCAAGACATGTTTTTCACCATTGTGGAGAAGGGTGTATTGGTTAGTTCTCCCATTATGGTTGACGGACCTATCATATTGCCATGGTCGGCCAAGGAGAAGATGACATGCTTGAATGGGAACAACATCACATAACACCTCATCGTGATACTTCCCAATCGCAAATTTGATGATAGCTTTCCTAGTGAGCTTCAATTCACCACATTCATTGAGCCATTGAAGTTTGTAAGGGTTTTCATGGTGGGTGGTGGGAAGTTTCAAGAAATCAACAAGAGTGGTACTTGCAACATTGGCACAACTCCCACTATCAATGATCATGATGCTAGTGTTTTGGTTAATGATGCACTTGGAATGGAAGAGATTTTCCCGTTGACTTGGGTCATCCATTGCTTTGCTTATCATGGTCCGTCGCACCACATAGAGAGGTACAATAGGCTCATCATCACCTTCAAAACCATCCCCTTCACTTTCATGAAGTTCATTCTCATGATTGCCCTCATCATCTCCTTCCTCACATTCCTCCTCATCCTCACTATAAGTGTCTCTCAAAATAAACGCTCTACGATTAGGGCACTCGCTTGCTCTATGACCGAAGCCATGACATTTAAAGCATTGAATAGGATTTTCGTGCCTCCTTATTTTGGAGCAAATTGCGGAGGTTGTTTGTCAACTTGCTTCTCAACTTGAGAATTCTTCACAAATGGTTTCTTGGCTTCTTGCATGGGGCCCTTATTCTTTTGCCAATTGGAGGGGAAGGCTCCTCGTTCTTTGTTATTATTCCATGAACTCACATAGCCCTTTGACTTGTTGATTTTGTCTTCCTTGAGACCCTCCTCTATTTCAATAGCCGCTTGAAGGGTCTCTTCAATGCTCCCATAATTGTGGAGTGTCATTTGTGAGACAATGTCACCATTTAACCCGGCTTGGAACCACGTCATAGCATTTAATGCATCCTCGTCAAAGTCGATCCTCATTTTGACAATTTGGAACTCATCAAAGCATTCTTCTACACTCTTTTTGTTTTGCCTTAAGGTATACACCTTCTTGAGTTGTTCTTGTTTGCAGCATTCGGTGACATACTTACGCCGCACGGCCTCCTTCAATTCATCCCAAGTAGGTGTGGGCGGGAGTCCAATAATTCTTCTTGCTTTCACTTGAGTTTCCCACCATGTGGAGGCATACCCTTCGAATTGAGCAATGGCATAAGAAGCCTTTTTCACCTCGGACATGTCATTTGTCAAGAAGATTCTATCACAATACATCACCCAATCAAGGAAGGTATCGGGATCACTACTTCCTTTGAAGGTTGGGTGAGTAACCTTGATGGAATTGAGACTCGTGTCTCGCCCTCCTCCATAACCGTGATTCCCATTGAAATCTCCATCATCATCATAACCTTGATGGTCATGACCTTGGTACCCTTCACGAGCTTGGTACCCTCTTTGTCTACCCATGTAAGGGTTAGGACCATGCCTTCCACCCCTCCCTCGATAACCTCCTTGTGCTTGCCCTCGTTGCCTCCAACCTTGGTCTCCATATCGTTCGTGCTCGAGTATAGCTTCTTCTATCTCATCGTCATTTGGTTGTTGGATGTTTGGATGGTGTTGGGGTGGCATAGGTGCATTTAGGCGCGGATCATTTGGAGGTGGATCATTTGTATGTGTTTCATTTGGAGTTTGATCTTGTCGGGGTGGATTGTTCCGTTGGCCTAGGGGAATGTTGTTTGGTGGAGTAAGGGTTGTGTTTTGAGGGGTGTTTTGGGGGGTGTTTTGGGGAGTGGGGTTATATAGATGATGGAAGGTGCCGGGTGACAATGTAAGTGAAGTGCTTCGAGTAGCTCCACTTGTGCCTCCTTGGTATTGCACTTGGGGCGAATACGAGACCTCCCTACTACCTCCTTCAATTGCTTCCACCCTACTTCCCAAGTTTTCCATTCGACCATCCATGTTTTCCATTCGACCACCTATACTATCCACCTTATCGTTCAAGGCTTGTAAGGCCCTCATTACATCAACTAGTGTGAGTTCCCCGGTGGGAACTCGAGTTTCATCCTCCGTAGCCATGGTACCTATTAAGACACTCAACAAAACAAGCAAACACGTTAGATTAGTAAAATCAACTCACAATCACTCAAGTATGCGCACCTTCGATTTCCCCACAAATTGCTTCCGCCAAAGATTGTGTGCTTGTTAATGTCGACTAGTCACAAGGGTTCAAATTTTACTCTTGGTGGGAATAGATTCTTGCTAGACTTAGAAAGACGGAGGACTCAATTCAACCTAGCGGACTTGAACCAAGAAATTAACAACGAAGCAAAAAATGAAGAAAAGCACGAAAGAATTGGCACGAAAGAAATGCGGACACAAGAACTAATTAGCAACTAATAAGGTCGATTACTAGTTGTTAATTAGTTGTATGAATCAAAGAAAAGAAGTTAGGAAAGAATCAAACCATTTTGACACTTGGAAATTTTTTTCGAAAACTCTTCAGTGATTCACGCTTTCCTGCCGCTTAGCGGATGAAAAGCGGATGCTCTCAAACAATCAATCTTTCCTTCCGCTATGCGGACCAAAAGCGGATGAACAGTACTTTTTTTTTTTTTGAAAAATCAGAAATTTAGACTAAGTATTTCCGATTTTTTTTGTTGGGCCCACAAACATTTTTTCACAACTTTATTTGACAACTTTTGGATCAAATGGCCCTTTGGAGAGTCTTCTCCCTTATGAAGATTTGATGGTCGTCAAGAACACAAGAACAATTCAAAAATTCAACTATCCTCAAACCAAATCCAAATTAGTTCAAATTTCGGATTTAAGTTCTCTTTGATGTAGAAAACAAAACCCAATAAGTTTCAACCTTCAATTTCAACTGAATCACAAGACCCACTTTTCAAATTCTTGAGTTCTTTAAAGCTTCAAATACCAAAAATGGTAGATCCTTAAATCCTTGGTCAAATACCTCGAGATTTCGGATATAGAGTCCTTATCCACTATAGAACAAACCCCAATCAACTTGAACCTTCAATTCTTCTCCTTCTTCAAACCCACCAACCTTGTTCTTGAAGCTTTGAAGTTCAACAATGGTGGAACACAAACCCTAACTCCAAATAGCTCGAAATAGAAGATTTGGACTCTAGAAACACTAAGAAACTCTAATCTAACACTAGATTCAACAAAATCAACAAGCAAATTTGAGATTTTTTTTTTAATTTCGATTTTTTTTTGTTGAATCAAAACCCAAGACTAGATTTGGTGGAACAAATCTAAACTAAGCTATGATACCAATTGATACATTATTAAGAACTAAAACAACAAGAAAATGCAAGAAAATAAAGAGATAGATAATTTAACACAACTTAAACTCAATTTAGCAACCAAAGTTACAGAAAACTAGGACCTCTAAATTTAAGAACAAGAACCAACCAAATTCTTAGGATGACCAAGAGGGATTAGAATCCCTAATAACCTATCCTCTCAACAAAACACCCAATCCAAGGCTAAACAATCAGTCAACTCTCAAGAGTTACAATATCCAAATATCAAGTAATAATAATCAAAATAGTCTAAGTCCTCCACGAAGAAGAAGAGAATTATTTATACTTGTGCTAGAAAATAAAAGATAGCAAAATGACATAAACACCCTTAATGAGATAAGGGCCTTGTTTGACTATTCTTCTTTCTTCAAAATCTTGAAATCTCCTTTGCAAGAATAGCCAGCTCTTCATCTTTTAGCCATTGTGGTAACTTCCCATTTCCTTCTTCTTCTTCCCAAGCAATCTTTATCAACAAACGGACTTGGGATCCAAGGTGCTCATCAAAAGTATACTCAAGAGCCTCTCGCTTCATGAATAGGCTTTGCAAGTGTTGTAGTTCCCGGGCTTGGCTCCTTGTAAATGGCCTTGAGGCAAGTGGGCTTGCGTCAGTGAAGCTAGTAAAATTTACTTAGAGCTTGAAGATAAGATCAAAAAGGCAAAACTAAGTCTCACTACTGAAGTCGAGAAGAGCAAGCAATTGAAGGAAGACTTGAAAAGAATTAAGCTTGATGTTGATAAGACTCTCAAGTGGACCTGGTCCTCTGACATAATTACCTCCATGTACAAGAGTAAAGGAAGCGGTAGGGAAGGGATTGGTTACAAAAAGACACCTTACAATCCCCACAACATGTATGTCTCCACTACTGAGAATTGGCTTTGCACTAATTGTGGGCAAGCAGGTCACTACCAAAAGCCTAGCAAGAATTGAATCTTGTTAGAGGAACAAAGACTTCATCAAAAGGAAAGAAATTTTGGGCACAAAAGGAACTGGTTCTCAAAAGAAAGGACCTCAGAAGAAGAAAGGGAATGTGCTACCTGTTTGGGCGAAAAGGAACTTGATCCATCCCTTCTATAAATATAAAGGACCCAAACTAGTTTGGGTTTCCAAATCCAAATAGTGACATCATGTGTAGGTTGAGGAGAGAGAAGAGGATGGTGGATGAAACATAAGAAGGGGTATGCACACAATGGAGGTACAAGACAACATATGAACAAAGTACAGAACTGCTGCTTAGCACGGTTAAAACTATCCAGAGAACCGGTCTCTCTGTGACTCAAGTTAGTAGTTCTTTCAGTACCTTCATATGTTCTTAACTATTTAAGTGTCAAGTTGGTCAAGTGTCTTCTAATTCACATTTTAAACCTTAATTCTTCAAATCGATGCTTCACTTCTGACCCAATCTGTCTAGTATCTCACACCGGTCCCAAAATGTCATCTCAGACACCTTAAATGCATCTCTCTTGTCTTTCTCTCTCTTCACTTACCAAAATCGTCAGACCATCAAACTTCTCATTCTCTCTTCTGTCCTATACATGGCCGTCTGAACCAACTCCTATCTCAGCTGTTATATCCCGTAATTTTGCACATTTGGATAAATCGAAATAATTGTGACTAGTAAGAGATAAGGCAATATTTTGATTTTATTTAATATAGATGTTGTTATGAAAAATATTGATGCGGAAATATCGAGGAAGGCTAAGGGAAAAATTGGAATTTCGGAAATTAGTTTCGTGAATTACAAAATATGAACCAAAAGTAATTGGGCTAGCAAAAATAAAATAAAAAGGCCCAAGGTGTGTGTGTGGCCGGCCATAGAAGGGAAAAAGGGCCCAAGCCCATGTGCTAAATTTAATTGATCAAATAAATATATAAAGAGGGCCACCATTTGTCTTCATCTAGAATCTTCAAGAGAAACAAAACTTGAGAGCACAAAGAGAAGAGCCATTCGGCCAACACAAGGAAAAAAAAAATTTAGCTCATCAATCCTTGATCCAAAAACTATAATTTTCTAGTATTCCTACTATGCTCAAGACCCTCTTCAACGTGGTATAATTTTTGAGGCAAGAAAATCACTTTAGTGGCAAGTGAAGAATTTGAAGGAAAAAGGTAAAAATTCTATCCTTTTTTATGGAAGATTTATATATGTTATAGTGAGTAGAATTGAATGGAAAATATGGAGATGTTGTGTGTGGTGTGTGAGCCGTGTGTGTGTGTTATGGCCGTGTGGTGTCTTTTGGTGAAGGAGGATGAATTAAATTTATTTAGTATGAAATTTGTGTGTTGTGGCCTTGTGATCTAAATGGAAGAATAATAGATCAAGTTGGTTTGTTGTTAAGTTGTTGTAGGAAAGTATGTGATTTTATTATAGTTTATGTAATTATAAGAATGGAGTTGTTAAGGTGCAAATTGTTGTTGTTGTTGATGAAAGTGGAAGAAGAAAATGCGACGTTGTGACTTTGTCACATTTGTGGAGATTTCGAATGGAATATGGTGATAGTGGGATTGTAGAATATTTGGTGGAATTTGTATGAAATGCTTTTGAATTGTATTTGGTTGATCTTGAATGAATATGTGAGCCTTGGAATTGGCTTGAAAATGCGTAGTTGAATTGAATAATGATGAAATATGTAGAAAGGAAAGTTATTAATGTTAGAATGCGTTTAAATTGATTCTTGATGACTATTATTATGGTTGTTGGTATTGTTGGTGTGGTTGTTGATGAATTTGGCCGAGTTAAATTCTCGGGGATGTTGAATTTACAGGGGAGATGCTATCGAAATATCTGTAGACAAGTACTAGTTAGAATTGAAGTTCTAAGTACTTGTAGCTAATGTTTGGCAATTGATAACGTTATTGTAGATATTGGAGAGCCCGAGACTTGAGTCGGGATTTGTTTAGCGAGCGATCGAGGTATGTAAAACCTACATTTCTTTCTTTTGGCATGACCGTTATGAAATGAACGAATGACATATGTGTGTGCTTCTAAAGAAAAATTCTATTCTTAGCGCCGCTAGGATGGCCGTCGTCTTTGATCTCCATGAGTTGTTCCATATGATTTGCTACGCATTTATGATGTTCGAAAGATTCTAGTTGGTATACTTCCGAATGATGTCCGAAAAATATTTGATATGGCTAAAGTTTTGGATACATGTATTTTGATATGTACATATGATTCTAAGACCCCATTTGATTTGCTCCTTAGCGATAGTTGAAAGTTCCCTAATATGATTGCTACTTGAAATTTCCAAAAAGAGCTTCTGAAATGCTTTTAGCAAGTTCTGTACCTCAAAAGTTTGTAACTTTCACATACTAACTCCGATTGACCCAAAACTGATTTCTGAGCCTTCGGATGTCGTGAATATATTTGTCCATCGAGTCTTGGAATTTATTTATTCAGTTACATGCATATAGTTTTAATACGTATCTATGACTTTTGAAGCTCTATTTGAGATATTTCTGAGTTGTCCACGATTTTTATTCACATTCGATATGAGTACGCTCGACATAATGGAGCTTATTATATGAATGAATAACATGATAAGCATAAAGAATTTTGTTCCTGAAGAGTTCTGTAAGTCTGGATATCCCTAACTTCCGTAAGTAATCTCAGATTTACTTTGAATGTCCGTAAAAGTTCTGTGATAAAAATATTGTCCGTAACTTTCACATACTAACTCCGATTGGTTCAGAACGTGTTTATGATCTTCAAATGTTGGTAAATGTATGTATCTGTCGAGTCTGGATATGTGTGCATATGGTTTCTCACTGCTCTGTTCGTGCAAGCCTCAGTATGTTATTCACTGCGCCCGGGCCAGGTTCTGTTATGTTATCGTGCATCTTCCTCTGCATTGTTCGCCGCGTCCCTCTCCCTTGCGGCCGGGTTCTGTTATATGTATGTCTGCATATGATGATATGGGGATGGCGGCCAGGATGGCACATGATGATTCTGTTCACCGCGTTCCGCAATAGAGGGCCGGGATCTGTTATTTGCATATATGGTACATGATTCTAACATGCATTGATTACTCTGTCCACCGCGTCCCTCACTAAAGGGTCGGGATCTGTTACATGCATATATGGTATCCGATTTTGGCATCTGACGATTCTGTCCACCGCGTCCCTTACCAGAGGGCCGAGATCTGTTACATGATTCTGTCCACCGCGTCCCTTACCTGGAGGGTCGGGATGTGTTATATGTGTATATACGATATATGACTCTGATATGTTTGGTTTGTGTTCGGAAAGTAAGCATTTTGGCATTCTGTATCCTCTGTACTTCTCCTGACATACGATATCAGCATACATGATCTGTGTCTGGAAAGCAAATATTCTGACGCTCCGGATCCGTACTTTTTCTGACATAAGACCTTGGCATATACGATCCGCGTGTGGAAGCAATCATTCTGATATTCTGAGTCAGCACTTTTCTGACATATGATATCTGCATATATGATTTGTGACTGGGTAAAACAGCGCTTTGGTAATCTGGGTAATGTACTTTTTTTTGTACCGTTGTTGCGGTTATGGTTCTGTTTCTGTACTTCATGCTTTACATACTCAGTACATATTCCGTACTGACTCCCTTTTTTCGGGGGCTGCGTTTCATGCCCGCAGGTACAGACACTTATTGTTGTGATCCGCCAGTCTAGGGTGTCGTTCTGCTACTTGGAGTGCTCCTTTGATCCAGAGCCCACACTTTTGGTACAGATCTTTCCGTTGTACATATTTATGTGTATGTGACTATTCAGGGGTACGGCGGGGCCCTGTCCCGTCATATGTTTCTATTATGGTTTGTAGAGGCCTGTAGATATGTATGTGGGTCGTGGGTCGCATTAATTCTGTGATGTATGTATGGTTTGCGTCCGGCTTTCTTATATACTACGATAACCTGATTTATTTAGGTGTTATAATGTAATCGACGACCTAAGTGATATGTATATGGTTTTGTATGCACGAAACCCTTAATATGTAAACGCAAGTAAAATCTCGTTATTAGGTATGTACGGGTGTCCATCCCGGGCACCAGCCGCGGCCCACGGGGTTGGGTCGTGACATCATCACTCTTACTAAGTACAAATATCTCAAAATTATCCTTCAGGCCAAATCAAAATGAACTTCCAATCGTCATCCTCAGAGCACTCAATCTCCTCTAACAAAAGTATATCTACATCTCTATCTGGTGTATTCGAAGTAAAAGGACCCTTGAATCTTGAGGAAAAATCGTCAGACTCCTCTTCAAAAGAATCGGATGAAACAAGTAGAGAGGTTGAAATGGGAAGAGGTAACATCGACAACTTTGAAGGACAACAGGTTGGAAATCTTAACAGGAAAGAAAAGCCTATAGATGTCGTACCTGTCTGTCACCCTGAGAATAAAACTTAGTGTCCCGTATGTGGTAAAGCACCTGGTCCGTCAAAAGAAAACTCCGGAGAAAATGTTGACTCTGATGGTGATATCATACTTCGCTCAGTGCGCAATCAAATCTGTGAGGGTATGAAGAAAACCAAGAAAAGGAAATCGAAGGGAATCACAAGAGGAGATAGAAGGACAAAAAATTAGTACTCAACCTGCCTTGCAAAATAAACGGAGGACGGGTGTAGTTGAGAGACATGAAATTGAACTGAGAAAGGAACATCTCCAAACGCAGAAGATTCTCTTTGGGATAATGATTGATGTAAACCTGAAAGAGGAGACTGGGATGAAAGAATTATGGGAGATGGTGGAATTTAAAAAATGGACTCATCTTCTTACTCCACTTGCTCTTGCGTGTATGAAGCTGAAGTAATGGAATGGTATACAAATCTATTTCATCTTGATGACAGTTCTATGGCCCTACAGTGAATATGACAGACTTTGTGCGGAATGGAGCAGTACTATCAGAAATCTTGGGCGTACCAACCGAAGGGCAGAGGGATGTGACTAGAAGGGCTTCCGCCTCCTTCAAAAATTTGATTATTAAGGAAGACAGGTCATGTTACACCTCAGAAATTTCCCCGTGAACGTACAATGAATAGACTAACGAAGAATACGAGTATACGATGTTTTAATCAGAAGGGAATGACGTTTGATGACCCTAAGTAAGATTTCAAAGGCAATGGGAACAAGAGATAGGTTATACTCCACAATAACTAATTATAGGTTTTGAAGACGTGAAAGTTCTGGATTTGCACTTTGGGCCAGTTCATCGTAAAATGAAATACGGATCGTAAAGTGGTATACGACACGTAAACCACCATGTCGTATTTCAACTTACAAAACCTCAACTTTCTGTCAAATGCTTGTATGGTTAAATACGACTTGAAATACGGATCGTAAACTGAAATACGGCCCGGAAACTTAGTCGTAAACCACCATGTCCTCAGCCTAACTTTCTAGTTCTATTATGCTTTAATACGTCCAAAGAATACAGACCGTAAATTGGAATACGGACCGTAAACTGGGTTTACGACCACTGTGCACTTCAACTACTGTTCATTACGGATCAAATTTTAAGTCATTAAAAGGAGACCCAAGCTCATTAAATTCATTTCATTTCCACGATACTTCCCTCTAGAAACCTCTAGAATACTCTCCACTCTTCACCAACAAGAAAACAAAGGAAACCAAAGATCAATATCAAGAATCCAAGTGAATCAAGTGTATGAAACGCATCAAAGTTCATCCAAGTTAAGAAATTCCAAAAGAAGCAAACTAGGGTTTTGGTGCAAGAAGATTAATACCACTCAAGGCTGTTCCTACAACATCTAAGGTAAGTTTCATGACAATACCATGTTGTTTAAGGTATTGGAAGCTTAAGATAGTTTAATTGTAGAAAGAGATAGGAAATGGGTCATTAATGAGTGAATAGTGTCATGGTTGGATGGTAGTTGGATTGAATCATGAATGTTGGTGTGTTGTGATTATGAATACATTATAAATGACATCTAGACCATGAAATAAGTACTACATACGAGAAAACGCAATAATGAACTATAATCATAAATGTGGAGAAATTGAAGAGAAATGGTGAATGGTGGTAATTGTATACAAACGATGATTGTTGTTGCGATATTGTGAATGTTGATATGAATGTTTGGGAGTTGATATAGAATATGGAAAAACAGTATAAACAAAGGAAATGCTGCCCAATTCTTCCCGAGAATGGTAACGCGTTCTTATAGACGATTAACTAATGTTAACGCGAATTCTCTCTTGAAGGTAGAAACGTGATATCGAAGGAGAACAAGCAAGTGATAGCTTGGTTAAACATCAAAGGTATGTGAGGCTAGTCCCTTCTTTCTAATGGCATGAATCCTATAGCATGGCTCTCTTTCCCCTTCATGAGTTCCTATATTCCAGAAAGCTTAAAGCCTATGCTATGATGATCCTATACTGATGATGAGGTTATTTATTGATCACACTCACCTTATACGTTAGTTCATTCAAGGTGAGGCAGAATGTCAAAGAATGTTCCATAATGAAATCGGGGGATCACGACCTTACGTCACTCCGAAAAAGGGTAGTTGTTCTTGAGTCCTATGCATGTACTATGATAAACATATTATGATAAGTATATTATAATAAGCATACTATGATGAGCATATATGATGATGATATAACACCACGCCTATATGGTCGGGCAGTCACCGCTAAGGCGGGCAGCTATACACCATGGCCAGATGGCATGGGCAGACCCCACTAGTGGGCGGCATGAGATGATACCCCGGACGCGGGAGGCCTGGACGCATGCTAATGTTATGATTATCACACCGATCCGATATGGACGGGCAGTTTATACATTATCACACCGTACCTATATGGGCGGGCAGCTTATACATTTATGCATATATGATATGACGCTGAGCATGATTAAGACAGGATGCATTACTTCTTATATATTTGATAGTCAGATACAGATGTTTCATACTGATATTACCTTTGTATCATTATCTTATTTCATTGTCTATGCCTCTCATACTCAGTACAATGTTCGTACTGACGTCTGTTTTCTTTGGACGCTGTGTTCATGCCCACAGGTAAACAGGGAGGAGAGCTTGAATCAGATTCGTAGTAGCTGTCAGCCGATTGAAAGCACTCCTTTGTTCTGGAGGTTCTCTATTATTCTTTTGTGTGCATTCATGTATATGTATTTTGGGCATAACGGGGTCTTGTCCCGTCTGCATGTTTAGCATTCCAGTAGAGGCTCGTAGATACGCAGTGTGGGTTAGATGGTGTCACGAGATTGTTACTATGTATATATACATTATTTTGATGGCCGAGAGGCTTAAGCATATAAAACTATTTTATGTTCTCAAATGAAAAGATGATTTTCTTATGTCTTGAGTATAAATTGATGAAAAATCATTAAATGAGTAGGATGAGTAGTAGAACGATTGGTGCTTGGTGGCTAGCCCGGGTACCCGTCGCGGTCCCTAGCTGGGTCTGACAAAAGGGGTATCAGAGCAGTTCAGTCCTAGGAAGTGTCTGCGAGCCGTGTCTGGTAGAGTCTTGTTTATGGTGTGTTGGGCACCACATCAATAAATAAGAGGCTATAGGGCATTTAGGCAAAATGACCATCTTTCTTCTTATGAGATCGTGCGATAGAGCCGTGCATAAGATTTTATCCTCCCTAACAGGGTGTTGTGATTCCAGAAATGCCGCCAAAGGGAAAAGCTACGGCCGCCCAGAAGGGAAAGACTACGACAAATAGGCGGGTAGAAAAAGAGCCTCCGATGAATATTAAAGAGGGTGAATCGTATAATGAGGCATTGTCTAATACTTCCTCCGCCCCGCCTAAGGTGGGAGGACAAGGAGGAGCTCCAACTCCAATTCCTCCACCGGTTGCTTCGGGTTAACAATTGACCGAGGCCATAGATTTATTAACATAGTTGGTTGCCGCTCAGGCACAACGGTAAACTGTGAGTTCAAGTGATCCGGCAGCAAGTACCAGAGCCCGTGATTTTATGAGTCTAAATCCTCCGGAGTTTTTTGGGTCAAAGCCGGATGAAGACCCGCAAGGTTTCATTGATAAGATGTTGAGGACGTTGAGGATTGTCCAGGCCTCCGAAACTAAATCCGTGGAGTTAGCATCTTATATACTCCGGGACTTGGCAGTCTTATGGTATAATAACTGGGTATTATCGAGAGGAGAAAATGCGTCTCCTCCGGTTTGGCAAGAATTCGTGGATACTTTTATTCGCCACTATTTACCAACCGAGGTCCGCCAAGCTACAGTGGATATATTCCTAAATTTGAGGAAAGGAAACATGAGTGCCCGGGAATATAGTCTTCAATTTAATTCATTGGCTAAGTATTCCCCGACTATGGTGGCCGACATGGGAGATCAGGTACATAGATTCGTGAGTGGCTTAGGGCCACATTTATTCAAAGATTGCTTGACAGCTTAGCTACAAGATGGATGGATATTTCTTGGATACAAGCTCATGCTCAGAATTTAGAGGGGTGACAACAACCACAAAGAACTGATCGTGATAATGATAGAAGACACAGCAAGAGGGCCAGATCTATGGGAGCAGGCAGTGATTATAGAGGGGGATCAAGGCAGACATATTCTAGGCACTCAGGTCTGTCGGTGACTAGTGCACCTCCTCGATTCGCAGGTAGGATATTTGATCGCTCCTTCCATTCAGGACAGGGCCAGAGTTCGAGGGCCTCAGATTCCCAGTTCAGGGAAGATTATAGCAAGAGGAGACCCCCAGTACCACGATGCAGCCAGTGCCGTAGATTACATTCCGGACAGTGTCGCCAGGGTTCAGATGCATGTTATACTTGTGGCTAGGTGGAGCACATGATGAGCGATTGCCCGTCGATAAGTGGTAGAGTTGGGGTTCAGCCTACCGGTTCAGCAGCTGGTTCTTCCTCAAGGCGCTCGGTAGGGCAGACTCCTCAGATGTCAGTAGGTCGAGGCAGAGGCATAGGGGCAGCATACTTCAGGTGCCACTCAGCCCCGTGTATATGCTTTAGCCGGATGGCAGGATCTTGAGTCCTCCCTGGATGTGGCTACAGGTACATTGTCTATATTCTCCCGTAATGTATATGCACTAATAGATCCAGTTCTACTCTTTCTTATATTACTCCATATGTTGCTAGTTGTATTGGGTGAAACCTGAGCCAATCTAACCTTTTGAGGTATCTACTCCGGTTGGTGATCCTGTGATAGAAAGACAAGTCTATAAAAAAAGTGTAGTTGTGATATGTGATCGCCAGACCAAAGCTGATTTAATTGAGCTGGAAATTTTAGATTTCGATGTAATTATGGGTATGGATTGGTTGGCCTCGTGCTATGCTAATGTCGATTGCCGATTGAAAGTAGTTCGATTCCAATTTTCGGGAGTGCCCGTGCTTGAATGGAAGGGTAATGCAGCATCACCGAAAGGTAGGTTTATTTCCTGCCTTAAGGTAAGAAAGATGATAGAAAAAGGCTATATTTATCACCTAGTCCGAGTACATGACACCGAGGCAATGTCGCCAGCTTTCCAATCAGTTCCGGTAGTGAATGAATTTTCGTATGTATTCCCAGATAAACTTCCAGGTCTTCCCCCAGAGAGAGAGATTGACTTCGCCATTGATGTGTTGCCGGACACCAAGCCTATTTCCATTCCTCCGTGTCGAATGGCTCCTGCAGAATTGAAAGAGTTAAAGGCCCAGCTGAGAGATTTTCTTGAAAAGGAGTTTATTAGACCCAGTTCATCACCGTGGGGAGCCCCAGTCTTGTTCGTGAGAAAGAAAGACGGATCCTTACGAATGTGCATCGATTATAGGCAATTGAACAAGGTGACGATAAAGAACAAATATCCTCTTCCGAGGATTGATGATTTATTTGATCAGCTACAGGGTGCCAAATGGTTTTCAAAAATAGATTTGAGATCGGGTTATCATCAAGTGAGTGTTGGAGAAGCGGATATTCCCAAAACAACTTTTAGAACGAGGTATGACCACTATGAGTTCCGGGTGATGTCGTTTGGATTAATTAATGCTCCGGCCGTGTTTATGAATTTGATGAGTAACGTATTCAGACCTCTCTTGGATTTGTTTGTGATAGTATTTATTGATGATATTCAGGTGTATTCTCGCACAGAATCAGATCATGCGGATCATTTGCGAATTGTTCTATGAATTCTTCGAGCCCGAGAATTATATGCAAAGTTTTGAAAGTGCGAGTTTTGGCTGAATTCTGTAACATTTCTGGGCCATCTTATTTCAGATGATGACATTCGAGTCCACACTCAAAAAATTGTGGCTATGAAGGCTTGGCCAATGCCTACGATGCCTACAGAAGTCCGTAGTTTTCTGGGTTTGGCGGGTTATTAGAGAATATTCATAGAGGGCTTTTCATCTATTTCAGCCCCATTGACGAAGCTAACCCAGAAGTCGGCTAAATTTCAATGGAGTGATGCTTGTGAACGCAGCTTCTAGGAGTTGAAAGACAGATTGACCTCAGCTCCGATCTTAACACTTCCAGAAGGGTCACACGGCTATGTTGTGTATTGTGACGCTTCCGGTGTGGGATTAGGATGCGTATTGATGCAGCGTGGTAGAGTTATTGCGTATGCTTAAAGACAATTGTGGAAACATGAAAAGAATTATCTGACTCACGACCTCGAATTGGCTGCGGTTATTCATGCCTTAAAAATGTGGAGACATTACTTGTATGGTGTGCACGTTGACATTTACACAGATCACAAGAGTCTTCAACATCTTTTCAAACAGAAGGAGTTGAACCTGCGGCAAAGGCGGTGGTTAGAATTACTGAAAGATTATGATGTTACCATTTTATACCACCCCGAAAAAGCGAATGTAGTAGCCGATGCGCTTAGCCGCCGGTCAATAGGCAGTTTATGAGAAGTCCCTCCGGAAAAGAAAGAGATGGTTCATGAGCTCCGTCAACTAGTAAATCTTGGAGTGCGTATAATCGATTCCGGTAATGTAGGGATTAGTATCAATGATGCCGCAATTTCATCCTTGAATATAGAAGTGAAAGAACGGCAATATGAAGATCCTCAATTGTGTCATTACAGAGACACATCTCATGGAAAAGAGAAGTTTCCATTTGAAGTTTCTACGGATGGAAATCTTAGATACCGAGGCAGGTTATGTGTGCCGAGCGTGGCAGAATCTCACCGACGGATTCTAGAAGAAGCCCATTGTTCTCGGTATTCTATTTACCCAGGTGCAACCAAGATGTATCATGACCTTAAACAAATGTATTGGTGGGATTGCATGAAGAGAGACATAGCGGAATTTGTAGCACAGTGTCCAAGTTGCCAACAGGTAAAGATTGAACATCAAGAGCCAGGAGGCTTATTGCAAGCAATGGAAATCCCTACTTGGAAATGGTAAGTGATCAACATAGATTTTGTTGTGGGGTTACCTCATTCCCGTGGCAAATATGATTCTATATGGGTGATCCCG
Organism: Lycium barbarum; assembly: GCF_019175385.1. Taxonomy (NCBI): domain Eukaryota; kingdom Viridiplantae; phylum Streptophyta; class Magnoliopsida; order Solanales; family Solanaceae; genus Lycium; species Lycium barbarum. The sequence continues at coordinate 31,787,251 of NC_083348.1, forward strand.
GATAGGTTGACGAAAGAAGCCCATATTCTTCCAGTTAGAACCACGTACTCAGCAGAAGACTATGCGAGGTTATATCTCAAAGAAATTTTGCGACTTCATGGTATACCATTATCTATTATCACAGACAGAGGAGCACAGTTTACAACCATGTTCTGGAAGTTCTTCCAAGAAGGTCTAGGCAGTCAAGTGAAGCTTAGAACGGTATTTCACCCACAGAATAATGGATAAGCCGAGCGTACTATTCAGACCTTGGAAGATATGCTACGAGCATGTGTCCTGGATTTCGGTGGCAGTTGGGACGACCATTTGCCGCTAATCGAATTCGCATACAACAATAGCCATCATTCCAGTATTCAAATGGCTCCATATGAAGCTTTATATGGGAGGAAATGTAGATCCCCAATAGGATGGTTTGAAATAGGAGAGGTACAACTAGTAGGTCCCAAATTGATTCAGTAAGCGGTGGAAAAAGTCAAGGTGATCCGAGATCGATTGCTGACAGCCCAAAGTCGCCAAAAGTCTTATGTGGACAATCACCGACGAGACTTGGAATTTCAGGTTGATGATTGGGTATTTTTGAAAGTGTCGCCAATGAAAGGGGTGATGAGATTTTGCAAGAGAGGGAAGCTAAGTCCTAGATACATTGGACCCTATAAAATTATCCGCAAGGTGGGTCATGTAGCCTATGAGTTGGACTTACCTTCGGAGCTTGAATCAGTCCATCCAGTCTTCCATATTTCGATGCTCTGCAAGTGTATTGGAGATCCCACAAAGATTGTCCTGATAGATGATGTGCAAGTGATAGAAAAGATAACCTACGAAGAAGTGCCTATTGCCATTCTAGACAAACAAGTGCGAAAACTTCGATATAAAGAGGTAGCTTCAGTTAAAGTTTTGTGGCAAAACAATAACCGAGAAGAAATGACTTGGGAAGAGGAAGAGAGTATGAAGTCCAAGTACCCGCATTTATTTCAACCCCCAGGAGAGATTCAAGATGAAACGCCAACGATATAAGGTATATATGCTTACTTTTCATGCTTTTGGTCGTGTGTAGCCATAGATACGTTGATATTGTGATTTAGCCCTGTGAGGCAATGATATTATAGGTTGATATGACAGGATGGTAGTACCATATTACAGGGGAAACTCTGGCAAAATTTTTCTAGAATCTCGATAACCTAACATTCGAGGACGAATGTTCCAAAAGAGGGGAAGAATGTTACACCTCAGAAATTTCCCTGTGAACGTACAATGAATAGACTAACGAAGAATACGAGTATACGATGTTTTAATCAGAAGGGAATGACGTTTGACGACCCTAAGTAAGATTTCTAAGGCAATGGGAACAAGAGATAGGTTATGCTCCACAATAACTAATTATAGGTTTTGAAGACGTGCAAGTTGCGGATTTGCACTTTGGCCTAGTCGATCGTAAAATCAAATACGGACCATAAACCACCATGTCGTATTTCAACTTACAAAACTTCAAATTTCTGTCAAATGCTTGAATGGTTAAATACGACTTGAAATACGGACCGTAAACTGAGTCGTAAACCACCATAACCTCAGCCTGACTTTCTGGTTCTGTTATTATTTAATACGTCCACAGAATACGGACAGTAAACTGGAATATGGACCATAAACTGGGTTTACGACCACTTTGCACATCAACTACTGTTCATTACTGATCAAATTTTAAGTCATTAAAAGGAGACCCAAGCTCATTAAATTCATTTCATTTCCACGATACTTCTCTCTAGAAACCTCTAGAATACTCTACACTCTTCACCTACAAGAAAACAAAGGAAACCAAAGATCAATATCAAGAATCCAAGTGAATCAAGTGTATGAAACTCATCAAAATTCATCCAAGTTAAGAAATTAAAAAAGAAGCAAACTAGGGTTTTGGTGCAAGAAGAGTAATACCACTCAAGGCTGTTCCTACAACATCTAAGGTAAGTTTCATGACTATACCATGTTGTTTAAGGTATTGGAAGGTTAAGATACTTGAATTGTAGAAAGAGATAGGAAATGGGTCATTAATGAGTGAATAGTGTCATGGTTGGATGGTAGTTGGATTGAATCATGAATGTTGGTGTGTTATGATTATGAATACGTTATAAATGAAATCTAGACCATGAAATAAGTACTACATACGAGAAAACGCGATAATGAACTATAATCATAAATATGGAGAAATTGAAGAGAAATGGTGAATGGTGGTAATTGTATACAAACGATGATTGTTGTTGCGATATTGTGAATGTTGATATGAACGTTTGGGAGTTGATATAGAATATGGGAAAAATAGTATAAACAAAGGAAATACTGCCCAATTCTCCCCTAGAATGGTAATGCGTTCTTATAGACGATTAACTAACGTTAGCGCGAATTCTCTCTTGAAGGTAGAAACGTGATATCGAAGGAGAACAAGCAAGTGATGGCTTGGTTAAACGTCAAAGGTATGTGAGGCTAGTCCCTTCTTTCTAATAGCATGAATCCTATAGCATGGATCTCTTTCCCCTTCATGAGTTCCTATATTCCAAAAAGCTTAAAGCCTATGTCTGTGAATAACTATATAAGATAAGAGACATGTTATGAGGCTTATAATGATGGTGACGAGTTAAAGCATAAAAATTCTAAAATGTATGGTATGATGATCCTATACTGATGATCAGGTTATTTATTGCTCACACTCACCCTATACGTTAGTTCCTTCAAGGTGAGGCAGAATGTCAAATAATGTTCCATTATGAAATCGGGGGATCACGACCTTATGTAACCCCGATAAAGTGTAGTTGTTCTTGAGTCCTATGCATGTACTATGATAAACATATTATGATAAGTATATTATGATAAGCATACTATGATGAGCATATATGATGATGATATAACACCGCGCCTATATGGTCGGGCAGTCACCGTTAAGGCGGACAGCTATACACTATGGCCAGATGGCTTGGGCAGACACCACTAGTGGGCGGCATGAGATGATACCCCGGACGTGGGAAGCCTGCACGCAGGCTAATGTTATGATTATCACACCGATCCGTTATGGACGGGCATTTTATACATTATCACACCGTACCTATATGGACGGGAAGCTTCTACATTTATGCATATATGATATGACTATGAGCATGAGTAAGACAGGATGCATTACTTCTTTTATATTTGACAGTCAGATACAGATGTTTCATATTGATATTTCCTTTGTATCATTATCTTATTTCATTGTTTATACCTCTCATACTCAGTACAATGTTCGTACTGACGTCTGTTTTCTTTGGACGCTGTGTTTATGCCCACAGGTAGACAGGGAGGAGAGCTTGAACCAGATTCGTAGTAGCTGTCAGCCGATTGAAAGCACTCCTTTGTTACGGCGGTGCTTGATTATTCTTTTGTGTGCATTCATGTATATGTATTTTGGGCATGACGGGGTCTTGTCCCGTCTTCATGTTTAGCATTCAAGTAAAGGCTCGTTCATACGCAGTGTGGGTTAGATGGTCTCACGAGATTGTTACTATGTATATATACATTATTTTGATGGCCGAGAGGCTTATGCATATAAAAGTATTTTATCTTCTCAAATGAAAAGATGGTTTTCTTATGTCTTGAGTATAAATTGATGAAAAAGCATTAAATGAGTAGGATGAGTAGTAGAACGAGTGGTGCTCGGTGGCTAGTCCTGGGTACCCGTCACAGCCCCTAGCTGGGTCGTGACAGGTCAGTCAGTCTAGGAAAGTTCCCGAAAAAGGATCTCGAGCCCACCTGTTAACTGGTTTTCGCGTTTGTGGATAAGGTGCTCATACCAAGAAGTGGAATGGATGGCAGTGTCACTTCAAAACATATGGTACTCATGAAAGTTTTATCTACTCTTGAACCGATCAATCTAGCAGCAATCATGATCAATCATATGATCAATGCACTGTGCACTAGTGAAAATAATCCTAGTCTTCCTTATGGCTTTTTCCTCACAAAAGTCCTTGGGCATTTCAATGTGAGGACTAGCACAACCACTTTTGGAATAAAAGGGAATTTGATCTCCATGGCTACTCAGGAAGATTATAAGTGTGCTCCTAAAGGAGCAGGTTCCACCATTTATTTTCTCACTAAAGCCCTGAAGGTAGCACATGCAGAAATTAAGGAGATGAAAGGTGACAGTGCTCTTATGAAGAATCAGTTAAAGATCAAAGTGGAATATCTCAGGAACCAAATGCTCCAAGATAAGGGCGCTTATATTGAAACAATTGACAATTTTCTTCAAGCCTTAGATCACCCCTAGTAATCAGCTCCTAGCATTTTCCTTCAGTCTCTACTTCCTTCCTTTGTCCTCTTTTGGCTGATGTCTTAACCCCCATATTCTCTACCTTTCTTGTCTGACTGGCATATTAGTAGTTTACATTGACATATGTTTGTACTATTTAAACTACTTCCTATTCTTAGGCTTTTACATTATTTTTTATGCACTATTGCTTGCTTGCTCGTATTGATTCTGCTTGTACCTCTTACTAGCTACACTGTGGTTGCTTTTATGATGATTCCAAAAGGGGGAAAAATATGATAAATTTTGTGTTGTGATCACTGTGATGGGTTCACTATGAAAGTGTAGCGATGGGATCGCAGTGTTGTGAGAAAGAATGCAGTGGATGTGCTGGAAGACATGCTGCTGAGACATGCTGTAGAAATGTGTTGCGTTGTTGCTAAAATGTTGCAGGTGCCCTAAAATAATTGTCTGCTTCGTAGGGTGAACACGTAGCAAACTAGTTTTCAGGGGAACATCGTCTATGAGTTTGTCATCATCAAAAATGGGGAAATTGATATGTCAAAGTACATTTGTGTTTTGATAATTGTCAAACTATTTCAGAACCAGATAGAGACCTGGTCTGCAACCTGCTCTCTATGCACCATTCCTAGTCAGTAGGGAATAACTGTAATGCCGAGCCACTTACTGCACACAAGTACAGCTGTGAGTTAGCCTATGCTTTAGGTCAAATTGAATGAGTTGTCTCTATCCATCCCACATGCTCCTACTATATATATAACATGTTGGCAACTTATTGCGTAGACTTGAAAAACCTAATCCAAATTATACAAAATCTACCGACGCAAGTTTCTCAAGACTTCTCAAGAACAAAGCCATCTATCATCTGAAGAACCTGATCAAGACACAAGATATTTTCTATGTTCTTTAGGTTGTTGTAAGGCTTTGTTTACTTGTGCTTAAACTGTAAACATACTCTTCCTAAAAAGAAGATGTTTGTAGGTATTCTGAATTCTCAAGGTTGCTTCCACAAGCTCTTAAGTGGTGTAATAGGCCAGAGTGAGTCTAGGTGTATTAGTTTCCTTGGCTAGAGGTAGTTAAGTGGAGGTGCTTATAATCAGTGTATTGTAAGGGTGGAGGGACTATGACAGTTAGTTCCCAAGTTGGATAAGCGTTATTGTGAGGGTGAGGGATTATGGGAGTTAATTCCTAACTTACGATAGAGTTGTAACCGAAAGTTGCTCGTGTAGTGGAACTGAAATCCTACTGGTATAGGTCGTGGTTTTTAATCCCTTGAGCAAGGAGTTTTCACGGTAAATGTAACACCTCGAAAATTTTCGCGTCATGTGCGTTGTGAGTAAACTAACGTAAGCTTGGAAAGATTATGGAACCCTTAAAATATTAATGAATACTCTTAACAAGTGTTAAGCAAGTGTCTAAAGGTTCTGGGATCAATCAAATCGAAGAAAATAAGTTTGTCGAAAATTTGAAAAAAAAATTGACAGAATTTTGGGTCAACTTTGGAGGGGTATATCTCCTAGTATAGTAGGAGTTTTAAGGTGTTTCAAAAGTCTAAAATGAATCTCGTCGAGTCTAGTTTGCAACGCAAGGCTGTTTGATACGGCATCAGAGTAGAGAATTATGGATGTTACAAGTTAGGCTGAAAGAGCAGAAACGCGCGCCACAGTAACCGACATGCTGCAGTGCTCGAACCGACTTTATCCACCTATAAAAGGGTCAAAACTCCATTTTTTTAACCAAAAATTCATATTTTATAGCTCGGCCACATATAATGTCATTTTGATCACAAAACGTTGAGGGATTTGAGTGATTTTTACTAATCAAGGCTCAGGTGGGGGCATAGTTGTGCCTATAGCATCGTTTTGTGGTGGAGTTTGGCGTGGATTCAAGGTGAACATCGGAGAAATTGCTGTTTAAATAAGACTAAGGTTTGAATCTTTCCTTATTAGTGTTGCCTTAGGTTTATTTACGAAGTAGAGCGATTAAATGAGCGTATAGTTAATTTATCGATTATGAAATCGGATAAACATTATATGAGATGTCTTATGGAGTATGTTGATGTTAGTGATGATGTTGTTAATGTTGGTATTGTTGTTGTTGTTGTTGTTGTTGTTGTTGTTGTTGGTTGTTGGTAATTACGATTTCGGGCGAGGGATATAAATAGGGGAGATGCTACCGAAATTTTGGTAGATTCTAGAAAGAGTTAGTTTGATGTCCTAAGACAGGCCTATGAGGATGAGTCTAACAATAGTATAAATTTTCTTGAATATAGATTTATGAACCTAGGAGGCCAAGTGTTGCGTAGTTAAAGTTAAGGCGACCAAAAAGGTATGTTAAGGCTTTCCCTTTGTTTCTTTTTGGCATGATCCTATGATACGAGCGAAAAATGAGTAAACGAGCTTCCATATTACTCTACACTTAGAAGCACTAGGAGTACTTCAGTCTTTGATGTGCTTGTACCCCTCTTATGATTGCCCCTTCTATTCATGGGTCTTGAGTTTTGTATCATGATTAGGTTAGTTCACATTTATGCATTGCATTCATTTACGTATATGCATATTGACCCGTGACCAGAAGGCATTATATACGCGTATATTATATGTATGTGGGGTACAGGGAAAGGGTGACGCGTTATATATGCATTACCACCTGATCAACTGGTACACAGTGATGATAATTATGATGCCTGCAGGGGCTGACCGAAGCGGCCTATATGAGATATGGATCGGGTCGTACGTTCCTCGGCACTATTATATGATATATGGATCGGGTCGTACGTTCCTCAGCACTATTATATGGGATATGGATCGGGTCGTACGTTCCTCGGCACTATGACCTATGCATATCATACGCCCTCAGAGGAATTTTCAGTAAGCAGAGATATACAAATATGTTCATATAGTCAGACATATAGATGCATTCATACAGATGGATTCAGTCAGTCAGTTTAGCTTTTCATTTTAAGAGTTTCTTCATGACTCCTATGTGCATGTCACTCTTCTGCCTTACATACTCAGTAAATTATCCGTACTGAATCCCCTATTGTTCGGGGGGGCTGCATTCATGCCCGCAGGTTCAGATAGCTAGGAGGACCGATCGCATCCTTAGGCTGCTTCTTCAGCTCGATAGCGGAGCACTCCTCTCATGCCGGAGTTGCTGTCTAGACCGGGTATATGTTTTGATATATATGGGTGGGACAGGGGCCCTGTCCCATCCATAGCATGTCCAGTATGTCAGTAGAGTCTCATAGATGTTTATATTCAGTCAGACAGTGTGGCCTGCTCAACACATGTTTGGTTATATAGTTTTATCGGGTATCCTTGTCTGCTGATACCCTGGTTCAGTTTATTGATGCATGTATATATATCTTTTAAGGGCTGTGACCCCCTAGTTTATGATATCTATCAGTCAGCAGATCATGTTGTGAGCGCCCTCAGGTGGCCCAGAATGAGCATGAGCAAGTATTTTCTGTATGCATTATGGCATTTAGGATGTCAGCTTCTGGGTGTCCGTCATAACCCTCCGGTTGGGCTGTGTCAAAAGTGGTATCAGAGCTGTTTTTCCTAGGGTTGTCTATGAGCCGTATCCAGCAGAGTCTTGTCTGTGGGTGTGTCGTGCACCCCGTTGACTCAAGATCGAGGATGTCAAGAGGTATAAGAAAGAGTATCAGCTATTCTATTGAGACGAACCCATCGGAGGATGCGGCTCCAGTAGGAGGAGACCGACTGAGAAATCATATGACAAAGACCTGTTAAAGGGTTCACGAGGTTCCTGTGGACGAAGACGCAATTAAGGAGTACAGAGCTTGGTACATCAAGATTTTCCCTACGTTTCTCAATTATGTTAGGCCAGCTTCTGATGTTACTATCACAAAGGTACCTGGTTCTCTATCTTGGGATTTACTTAACCAGGAGTTACCCACAGATAATGGGGAGTACGAGTTAGAGGAAAAAGAGAGTCAGTTAAGGAGCAGTGCTTTTAATAAGGACAAAGGGGCATTATTCCCAGATATATCTGACCTAAGTTCTCCAGCATTAGATTTATAGGTATATAGCCCTTTCTGTTAAAACCAGTTATGGTTAATATGTAGATGACCTAATCTCATGATATCATCGATTATTCATTACTCTGGGGTCATAGAAAGTTGATAATGACAATTCCTTTCTAACAATTTAACGACGTTTCGTTCGCATTCAAACCAACTAGCGTTACAAGCTAACATTGCTAATCGTTCTTTCATATATTAATCAAGACTTGTTTAAACATGACTTAGGGAACTTGGGCAGTCCATACACCATCAAAAACTGTTTCATACACACGGCTAATCAACACACATAGAATTTCCATTCTTACTTAGCAAATTTCCAGTTTTAACTTGCAACAACACAACACGTTTAATGACATTACTTTCATGATTCTTGGAACTGTTTTAGCATCATTTTCACTCTTACAACAGCCCACAATCATTTCAGTTTTAACTTGAGTCATGGCACTTTACATTCACTAAACGTTTGCAACAAGAATCAACGTTCAACACACACAAATTTACTTCTAACCTCAAAAACTGTCCACGATTTTGGACTTCCTTTACCCCTCAACATAATTCATTTCTTTAACACCTCATTTCACATATTCAACATGCATACCATACACCACAATGTCCATAACAACAACAATCGAAATGTGACCCAAAACAGTCCCTACTACACGGCTACAACACCCTTCCACCATTTCATCATTTTCATCCGTTTATCCAACTACAATGCATTCAATCCATTTCCAATACATGTTCAACAAGATTAAGCATGACTTAATTAGAATCTTCAACACATGATTCATTTTAAATTCGAGCAAAAACAGTCCAATATCCAACATGCAACATCACAACCAAACTCCTACAATCTTTGTTCATTTACATATGTTGATACATATTCAATTCACCAACAATACATGCACAATGAAATCAGTCATGAACTCACCTCACACACGGCTCACTCCCTACTTCAGCTACAACCACAATCCAACAACAACTTGCATGAACTATACATTCAAATCATCATGCAACACAAGAAACAACAAACATTCTTACCTTTCAATCTTGTGCTTCACTTGGCCGAAACTTCAATCTATTTGGGTGCTTCACTTTCTTGTTTCTCTTCAACAACTAACACACATTCTTATACACTAGATGAGGAGTAAATTTGATGGAGAAAAACTGGAATTTTTGGGCACAATTTCACCTCACTCTCTCGGCTAGCTCTTAGCCGAGAGCACCTCTCTCTACACTCTTCTTTCTCTAACTTTGGGTGTTGAAATGAATTGCTAAAGTGGAGTGAATCAGAATTTTGTGTCTATATGTCCCCCCTCCTTGACTTGGACATGTGGATCACACTAAATTGAGTCAAGATTCCTTGACCACAACCTTGAAAGGCACGGCCAAACATGGTCCAAAAGTGGACTGATTTTTGTTCTTTCCAATCCCACTTATTAATCAAATTATGGTTAGTTTAATCCCAATTTTCCATTAATAGTTTAATTCCACACGAAAATTGTGGATAAATTGTGACTCGACATGAAACCGGAAGTTAAAATCTCTACTTCATATCTTAAGATAGTCTTGCCTTTAACTTGTCGCGCTTATTTTTAAAACGTCCCGACGTATGAAAATACGGGACATAACAAGTTATTCTCAAAACTGTTTAAAATGATGAAATTTGAAATTGGCCTATGCTATTATATGACGATTTGGTATGTTTGTCCGTTTGGGTGCCCAAGTAGGGCACCAGTCGCGGCCCGCGGGGCTGGGTCGTGACAAAAGTGGTATCAAAGCGGTTTGTCCTCGGAATGTCTACAGGTCGTGTCTCGTTGAGTCTTGTTTATCGGTGTGTTGTGCACCACATCTATAAACAGGAGGCTACAGGACATTTAGGGTGTTACCTTTCTTTGGATCTTAGATCGTGCGATAGAGCCAGCCGTAGGAAATGAATTCTTTTTACTAACCCTTGATTTCAGCCGAAGGACGGTACCGATAGAAGACAGTGATTGATGGTATTGGAAGCTACACAGTACACAGGTAAGCAATGGTATGAAAGATGTATGTTGGGGAAGTCATTTGAAGTATGATTGAAATATAAAGTTGAAAATCGAAAAGGAAAGTAAATAGGAAAATGCCACCGGTGTCGTTTGAGTTATGTATGCGAGGTAAGTCTCTATATATTCATACTTTTACTTGAAATTATTAGCCTTGTGTGGCTATGATACGATATGATACGTACGTATATATGTTGGCCCTGTGAGGCATTGTTGGTATTTCTGCGTGCAGGTGTTGGGATAGTAAGAAGTACAGAGGAACCTCTGCCCAAATTTTTTCAGAATTATAAAAAGGAAAAGAGCCGACGGGCAAAGCACGAAATTATTTGCAAAAAGAAACTGGAATGTAATAGTGCAGGGCAAAAGGAAAAACCTACGGTATGGAATGGGGAATCATGTGAATATCAAATAATTCGATTATCGAGAAAGCAGTCGATAAGATAAAAGCTCACTCGGGAATGGTTGTTGACTGCCCAGAGTCGACAGAAATCATATACAGATAAACGACGCCGACCGTTAGAGTTCTAGATTGATGACTGGCTATTTCTGAAGGTATAGCCTTTGAAGGGTGTGATGAGATTCGGTAAAAAGGGTGAGCTTAATCCGCGGTATATCGGGCCGTATCAGATTATTCGGAAGATAGGCGAGGTCGCCTATGAGTTAGACTTACTATCTGATCTGGAGGTAGTGCACCCGGTACTTTATGTATCCATGCTCCGTAAATATGTTGGTGATCCTTCCGGAATATTCCCAGCGGATAATATTAAGATGATGGAGGAATTGTCTTACGCGGGATTGTAAGGTGAGGAGATTGCGTACCAGGGACATACCCTCTGTTAAGGTCTTATGGCGAAACAATAATAGAAAAGAAACTCCCCCGAAATGCGTGTGAGACCCTATAAGGCCAATTTAACATTCGAGGACGAATGTTCTAAAGGGGGGGGGGGGGGGGAATGTTATATCCCGCGTTTTTGCGCATTTGGAAAAGTTGGAATAATCTTGACTTGTAGGAAATAAGGCTATGTTTTTATTTTATTTAACACATGTGTGATATTCGGGAAAAATATTGATGCGGAAATTCGGAGGACGGCTAAGGGCAAAATTGGAATTTCGGAAATTAGTTTCGGGAATTACAAAACAAGATTCATACTCAATTGGGCTTGGAATAATAAAAGAAAATGAGGCCCAAAGAGTAGAGGGGTGGCCGGCCAAGCCTTGGCCCAAACCCATGGAATTGGTCATGTGATTAATCATGTGACCAATTAATATAAAGAGGGCAAGTGTTCATCAAATTCCCTAGAACATTCAAGACTAAAATATAACAAGAGAAAGAGAGCAAGAACAAAGAGGGGGTTCGGCCCCCTTTTTTTAAAAAAAAAGAGAATTTTTTTAGCTCAAATCTTTAGTCCAAAAAGAAATTCATTCTTTGTTGAATTAATACTAAGCTCAAGGTCCTCTTCTATGTGATACCAATTTGGAAGCAAAAGAGTGTTTCTTTTTCAAAGAAGAGAATTTGAAGAAAAAGGTAAGATTCCTATTCTTTTGTGGTATGGAATATATATATATATATATATATATATATATATATATATATGTGTGTGTGTTATGAGGACGAGAATTGGATGAGGATTATGGAGTTGTGATGTGTGTGTGCATAGCCGTGTGTGTGGGTGAAGTAGTGTATGGCCGTGAGCCATAGTATGGTGAAGGGGAGGTGAAGTGAAGTTCATTTAGTTGTGTCGTTGTGACATTCATGACGTGAATAAAGGTTTAACGAGTTGAGTTGGCATTGAAATTGGTTATAAGTAGTTATGGGAAATTTTGTGATTTTTAAATTAATTTTTGTATAATTATGGAAGTAAGATTCTAAGTGTGGATTATTGTTGTGGGTTATGAATTTGTAAGTAGAAAATGTGTTGTGATGGTTTTGTCGCATTTGTAGAAGTTTTGGATGGAATATGGAATTGTCGGGATTGTTTGAATCCTTGAGTATTGCTTGAAATGTTATTGAATTATGATTGGACAACTCTGAATTGGTAAATGAATATGAGAACGTTGATGTTGGGTTGGAAGTGTGAAGTAAGAATGGAAGAGTTACATTATGTGGAAAGGAAGGGAAAATTATGTTAGAATGCGTTTTGTTGTGATTTTGATGATTGTTGATATTGTTGTGGTTGTTGTTGTTGATATTATGGCCGAGCTAAGTCTCGGGGACGTTGAATTTATAGAGGGAATGCTGCCGAAATTTCGGTAGACAATATGAATTTAAGAGTTGAAATTCTAAAAGCGTGAAACTCATATTTGGCAACTATGACCAATTGTAGATTTTGGGCGAAGCGGGGATTGAGTTTGGACGAGCGTAAGGCGCAAGTGAGGTATGTAAAGCTGTCCCTTTTCTTCTCTTGGCATATCCTAGAAGTACTAAGTTTGAGTTTGAACCTCGGGGATCATTCTATTCATAGAAATCCGAGTTTACTTTTAGCACTATTCCATTCAGTGGGATTGAATTAGAACTTATGCTTTGTTGAAAAGAAACGTTCAAACATTCGTAACTTTTGTAAACATGATAGAATCACCCCTAAGCTTTCATTGTTGATTCCATAAGGTTAAATGTCTGTAAAATTTGTACGCCGCCTCGACTTGGACCGAGGTGGGCCCTCTAGCCCCGAGTCTCCTTCGTTGCCCTAATTGACTTAACTTTGTTCGATATCGGAAAGAGACTTTTGCTTATAACTCTAGCTATTAAAGAATAATGTTTTGATTACTTCATGATATTCTGATTTACATTTTGAACTATGAATACGATTTCAGAAGTACTTTTGTGAGATAAACTCCGTATTGATCAGTTGTCCGGACTAGTTTGCCTAAGGGGTTGTCATATGATTATATCAAGTTTTATAAATGATTTGATATGTAAATTGCATTAGTTTCCGCACTACTCTGCTCGTGCCCATTATTATGATATCGTTCGCCGGTTCCCGGGCCGGTTTTGTGATCGTGCGCACTATGATATATTCGGCAGTATGCTGTGTTACGGTTCCCGAGACCTCGCCATAGGGCCGGGTTCCGTTTATGAAGTTATGCTGTGATATGGCTTACGATATGTTGTGATGATGTGTTATGTACGGGGTTGTACGGAGATTTGAAACCTTCTGGAGTTATGCTGTGTTGTGGCACCAGCGTCGGAGTGGTGACCACGTTCCTAAGCCTTATGCATGATTTTTGTTTGCATTATGTATATATGTCTTCAGTACAGGTTTTGATATATTGATCCGGTATTTTCTCTCTGTATCCCTTCACTTCAGTTATGGTTTGGATTTTTGTACTTTATGCTTTACATACTCAGTACATCTTTCGTACTGACCCCCTTTCTTCGGGGGGGCTGCGTTTCATGCCCGCAGGTATAGTGGTTCGAGACCCGCCAGTGTAGGCCACACATTCTGCTATTATAGAGTGCTCCTTTTGATCCGGAGCCCATATGTTGGTACACATATTTTGTGACATATAGGCCTTTGTATATCTTACTATTTGGGGTACGGCGGGGCCCTGTCCCGTCATATGATTCTGTTATGGTTTGTAGAGGCCTGTAGTCATATATGTGGGTAATGGGTCATGTGTGTGTTCGTTTGTCTATGATCTACGTCTCAATGCGGTCCCGTTTGCTATTATGGCCAAAACGGCCTAATTGTCTATACGTGTGTCTGTATCTGGCGATGTACATTCCGCCAATCTATCAGATTTTGATGCGGCCTAAATGACTGGTATGTTTGTATATATGTGTATATATTCGGCGATGTGTATTCCGCCGCCCCTTCTATTCTGATATGATATTTTTGGTACGCGTGACCGCTTAAGACAATAGTTATTCTCAGAACTGTTTCAAATGATGAAATTTGAAATTGGCCTATGCTATTATATGACGATTTGGTATGTTTGTCCGTTTGGGTGTCCAAGTAGGGCACCAGTCGCGGCCCGCGGGGCTGGGTCATGACACTAATAAATTTTCCTCCTCTGAAGTCTGAAATTGTTGCGATTCCCTTTTAAGTCTAACATAATATGCTCTCCACCCCCCCCCCCCCCCTTTTAAGGGGTCCCTTATACGTCACAATCTTTGAGTACCCTCGTCTTCGATTATACTTCATTCCTCGTCTTTCTTTCCTACTCTACACTTAACATATCGAAAACTTCTTATCATAAGTTTTTCTTTCATTTTTATGTCTGTATCATCACTCTGTCCACATTTCCATACTCTTGTTATTTGTAGCATCAGCTCTAATGTTCATAAAACACTCCTTCAAACACGCAGACCCGTTCTATTCTTAAGTCATCTTTCAAGAAAGCTCTTCCATATCCGAGGCATCCACATTAACATGGCTGCACATTTATTCCTTTATATACCTTTCAAGGACCTAAATCTCCTAGCATCGTCGCAAGACCTAATCATTCTATTCTTGCTTCACATCCCTCGTCATAGTCACTATTCCTTTAGCCCCACTTATTGGAATCGGTTCTCGAGCCTCACACATTCCTCTTTTGTTCTATATTACCACTCTTTATCCTTTTCACAATCGTACGCATTCATATATATAAATATATATTTGCTATCAACTAGCCCACAAAGTACTTCCAAACACTATTCAGGCCTATCCAAATTCCAGAGCTATGATGCACTCTCTGTCTTTTCACCAGTCCAGTCGTCCTCGTCCTACACGACCTCTTATGGTCTCCAACCACCCCGTATATTTTAGTTTCCCTTAGGCTACTCTAAATTTCACTTGTCTCTTATGTCTGAATTTACGGAACTTTAGTGCACTTCCCAGGGGGGTCACCCATCCTAAGATTTCCCTCGCCTTAGCACGCTTAACCTCGAAACTTTGATGAAATTCAGTGCCTTAGTGCTGATATAATCGCGTGCACTCCCTCGCACGACCTTTATTACATGACCTGGAGCAAGTCGAAGTCTTACAGATTCCGAGACATGTTCGTAACACGTCCTTTCTTTTACAATTACTATTTTACCCTTTTTGATCTTCAATATTCACCTTTCGCCTGTGAGTATGGTTACCTTTTATCCCAAATTCCCAGATTCCCGCTGGTAATGAATATACCTTTATCGCCATTACTTGTGCGTACTCAGGTACCAGCTTATTCGGATTTCCACCCACCATCCTTACATAATAATTTACAGCAAAACTGATTGTTGACTTTCTGAACCCTCCAACAGACCTTGCTCTTACCACACTTGCAGGTGACTCATTTTAATTCTTCAGCCTGCTAATCGTCTTTTGCACAATCATTCTTCAGATCATGCCGAATTCGTAACCTTTCTGAAACATCGCATCTCGCTTATCGTCAATGTACGATATTTCCTCTCCACTCTTCTTCTTGTTAGGTCTCCCTAGTTAAATGACTTGATTTTGAAAAAAAGTCTGCCCGGGTCTCCTTTTACAAATTCTTACCATTCAAAATCAGTACGCAACAAATATCGACAATACCCCACACAACATACGGCTATATAACACATTCTAGCCATCCAATACTTCCAGTTCTAGGTAACGCATCAAATATATCAATACTTACCGCAGTGACTTTCCATACCATCACTTACCTCCTTCCGTCGTATGTAAGGCTTACATAAGAAATTTCATTTCCCTATGACTTGGCTGTATCGCACGATCTATGACGGAAAGAAGGTCAACAATCCCTAGATGCCCTGTAGCCTCCTGTTTATAAATGTGGTGCGCTTCACACCATAAACAGGACTCTACCGGACGCGATTTTGCAGACAACCCCTAGGACAACCTGCTCTGATACCACTTTGTCACACCCTAATCTCGCTAGGGTGTGATGGGCACCCGACCCTTCCTCAGGGCCGAGCGAACCCTCTTACTCTTATTACACACGTAATCCTTCTTGAACTTTTAAAACAAATAAAGATGAAATACATTGTACAAATTTCAGAAATATTCTTTTTCTTTGTTCTCAAATCAAACAAAGTCTGTGATCATATAGAATTTACATCATAACACAAAGAGACACATCGGCTGATGGTGCCGCTTACAGAACTGACAACCAATACCCACGACTCTGTCTGCAAAGTCTCTAACTTCAATCAGAAATCATAACACATATACTCTGACTCGGCAACACTCTAGGAAAAAAACGGAGCTTGCCAACTTCGCTGGAACATCTTCTGTAATATTTTCCACTCATCTGGGTGTATGTGCGTGGCATGAAACGCAGCCCCCGAAGAAAGGGGGTCAGTACGAAAAATGTACTGAGCATGTAAGGCAAGGATCACAGTAAAGGAGAATCATAGCTGAAACAGAGATTTACCAGAATCAAGTATGAACTTTTAAAACATCAAAGCACTTGCCTTTTTGAATTGAAAATCATGTATTTCATCATAAATCGTAAATGAAAATCATGTATGCCATCATCATATGTCATATATCATATAACGTGCCCCGGCCCTCTAGCGAGGGACGCGGTGAGTAATTCATGTATGTCATTACCATATATCATTTATAACGTGCCCCGGCCCTCCATTGAGGGACGCGGTAAATGAAATCATGTATGTAGTCGTCATGTATCACATTTGCATATAACGTGCCCCGGCCCTCCATTGAGGGACGCGGTAAATGAAATCATGTATGCCAATGTCATGTATCATGTATGCATGTAACGTGCCCCGACCCTCTTTTGCGGGACGCGGTGAATAAATCATATGCCATCCTTGCCACCACCCCGTCATTACATCATAATGTCATCATATCATATATAACATGCCCCGTCCCGCAAGTGAGAGGGACGCGGTGAACAATGCAGAGAAGTACGCACGAGAACATACCCTGGCCCGGGACGCAGTGGAGGACATACTAAGACTTGCACGAACAGAGTAGTACGAAACCATATGCACATAAATCAAGACTCGATAGATACGTATACTTACCGACATTTGAAGGATCATAAACATGTTTCGGGTCAATCCGAGTTAGTATGAGAAAGTTACGGACATTTTTACCACAGAACTTTTACGAACGTTTCAAAGCAAATCCAAGATCCTTTACGAAAGTTAGGGACATTAAATCTTACAGAACTCATTTAGAAAAAGAATTCTTTATACTCATCTCGTTATTTAATCATATAATAAGCTCAACTATATCGAGCTTACTCATATCAAAAGTGAATAAGAATCATAGAAAAACTCGGAAACATATCAAACGGAGCTTCGGAATCATGGATACGTATCAAAACCATATGAAGTAGCTTATTCATTTATTAATCATACAATAGACTCAACCATATGAAACATGCTCATGACAAAAGAGAATAGGCATCATAACCAAGCTCGGAATCAAAGAGTAGAGTTACCCTAAGGTGCGTATCATGTCATACCTTACCGAGCTCTAGGACATGCCAAAAGAAAGAAAGGGTAAGCCTTACATACCTGTCTCCCGACCAACTAGCTACGCTTATTTATCCAAACCTGCTAGTCTACATTCAAGAGAGTTAACACAATCATTAGATTCGTCGTCATACACTTGCCTTAGTTTCTCACATAAATTCACTTATATCCTACCGAAATTTCGACAGCATTTCCCCTGTAAATACAACATCCCCGAGAATCTAACTCGGCCAATTTAATAACAACAAACCCGAGAATTCAACTCGGCCAAATTATCAACAACAATACCAACAATCATATCTCCAACTTCAGCAATTATTTCAAAATACATTCTAACATTAACAACTCTTGTCACACAATTCAACGGTATTTCATTTATATTTAATTCCATCACATATAGTCAAGCCAACATCAATGCTTACACATTCAAATACTTGCCCAAGACCTTACAAATACAATTCAAGAATACTTCAAACAAGTCATACAATATTCAAAACAATCTAGCCAATGTGCCATTTCACCCAAAACATTCCAAATTCAATAAGGACAATAACAATACATTTCTTTCTTTCAAATTCCAACACAATCACCTAACTTACAATCCTCCAACACATCTCTTATCCCCAAATTCATGAGTTATATCACAACCCATACATTAACATATGTGATGGTTTTGTCTCTTGTTTATTGTTTCATTTGTTAGTTTTACGGGGCTGGGGTGATAGCTTCCATCTTTGAGACTGTTTGATTACTGTTCTGTAGTTTCTGAGCACCTCAGTCCTCTACTGATTGCTATACTTTGTTTAGAATTTTATATGTAAGTCTTAAATAAAACCAAGTGTAAATCATCATTTGAGAATCCTGTTGATGCTTCATGAAGCTGACTTTGATCTAAAATGATTTTAATGGATAGCTGAGACCTCTATGACATAAAAAGGCCTAAAATCAAAAGCTTAAAAGTCTGAAAATGGCAGTAAACCTGTGATATGGCCCTAAGTTTGCTTAAACTAAAATAGGTTTAGAAGACACAGCCTCAAACCTGCTATTTGATTCTGTGATACTTTGTCAGTTTAAAAATGATTAAAAGATGAATTTTCTAGAAATCATGTGACATTGCTTGTTTTGATTGAGGTTAGAACTAGTCATTTGTTTTCTCTGCTGTTTATCTTGCCTTGCTACTTCTAGAATTTGCTAGGTATATGAAGATAATAGTGGCCTTTCCTAAAACCTTTTTGATATATTTGAGACTGTCGAGATGGAAAGTTAGTAAAAACACGAAAGTTGTAAGATTTGTAGTTAAAATTCTGATCCTAGAAGAGTTTAAGTGTCTTGGATGTTGTGTGTGTTTGTTGCCTTCATTTCATGAAACTGCCAAAGGGAATAAGGGTAAGAAGTTTATGAGAAACTTAGCCTCTTTTGTGTAAAATTTGAAACAGCCAAGCTGGAGACAGATCTATAAGTGGTTTTTCCCGTATTTCACCTCTGAATCTTTAAAATTTCCTAGTGTCTCATTCACTATTTTCTCTAAGAAACTTGCTATTCTGACCTATGCTTTTATACTGGTATAAGGTTTATATTAGTTGATCCCCTGCTTCCCATAAGTTATTAAAACCGGTACAAAAGAGTAAAAAAAAAAAAACATGGTCAAACTACCCCTTTGAAGAACTGGTTGTGTTCCTTACTCTGAGATCTGCCATTTCCTTTAGTGTTTACCTGTTACACCTCGGAAAATTTTCAGTTCATGCACAGTGAATAGACTGACGAAGGGTACGACGTATGCGATGTTTGGATGAGTAAGAAATAACATTTGATGATTCTAAATGAGATTTCAAAGACATTCGAAGTAAGAGAAGGAAGTTGCCAAGAGGAGACAAGACATATGAGAGGTGTCGGAAAGGATTTACGAATAAGGAATTAATGATGACTTAATGATGCTTTGGAGAATATTTATAACATCCTCTAGATTTTTAATGAAGTGATAAACAAGTGTCAAGAAGGTTCTATAAGGATTGGAGATCAAACGAGTCGACGAAAATGATTTTCGAAAAACTGTGGATTGTACGGTCCATTATACGGACCGTACAAAAGATACGGACCATAGGTATGGCCGTATATTTATCCAAG
Source organism: Lycium barbarum (assembly GCF_019175385.1). Taxonomy (NCBI): domain Eukaryota; kingdom Viridiplantae; phylum Streptophyta; class Magnoliopsida; order Solanales; family Solanaceae; genus Lycium; species Lycium barbarum. The sequence continues at coordinate 31,807,158 of NC_083348.1, forward strand.
ATGGTCAGTGTTCACTGGAACCATTATACTGTCACACATACGGACCGTATAGATTGTACGGACCGTATGTGTGTCCGTATAAATGGGTCGGGGCAGAATTGTGTGTTTTTAATAAGGGACCAAGTTCATTTCATTTCATTTCCCTTCACTCCCTTTCTCTCTAAAACATCTCTCTACACTTCTCCAACAAGAACTCAAGGGATATTAGTGATCAACTACATTGGACCAAGGAAATCAAGTGTAAGAGACTCATTAAAGTTCATCCAAGACAAGGAATCCAAGTGAAGGTGAAACTATGGTTTTGCTCAAGTGAAGTGTTTGCACTCAAGGGTCATTCCTACACCATCTAAGGTAAGTTTTATGGTATTTACATGTTGTTTAAGGTATTTGAAAGTTGAAACATTTGGATGGTGAAAGGATATAGAAAATGGGTCATGAAAGTGTGAATAGTGTCATTTCGAGTGAAAACTTGAATTGAGTCATGATTATTGATGTGTTGTGATATGGTTATGTTATAAATGATGTTAAGAGCATGGGATAGACATTGTATATGAAAGAATTTAATCGTGTGTTATGACAATAAATATGGATGATTGGAAGTGAATTGAAGTGGAATTGTGAAATGAGGGTAATATAGATGAATGAAGATTGTTGGTTATGATATTGTGAATGTTATTATAAATTTTTGGGAGTTGATATACAATATGGGGAAGGTTGTATAAACAAAGGAAATGCTGCCCAATTTTCTCTAGCTTTAGTAAGGACGTTCATGTAATCGATTAGCTAATGTGAATGTGAATTCTGTTCAAGGTAGAAACGTGAGCATTGAAAGAGAACAATCAAGCGATGGAATTGTTAAACGAAAGAGGTATGTAAGGCTAGTCCTTTATTTCTAAGGGATGACTCTTATGGTATGAATCCTCCTATCTTTCCATGAATTTCCTCCATATCGGGAATTATGAATCTACGAGTATAAAGAGCTTCATATGAGATAAAGAAAAGAGATACGTTACGAGCATGACAATGCCGATGATGAATCTAAGTCTAGAAATCCTAAAGCTCATGATACGATATTCCTACTAAGCTAATGATCCTTATTTGATTCCTATGATACAATTTCCCTACCTCTCCATGACTTTCTTACATTCCGGGAACTATAAGTTAAAGGTTATAAAGAGCTTCTTATGAGGTAAAGATGAGAGAAATGTCAGGAATACTAAAATAATGATGATAAGTATAAGCCTAGAGATTCTAAAGCAAGATATGATGTCTATGAAATTAAAGATCCTACTTACAATCCCTTGATGTTGTTCATGGTGTAAACTCACCTTAAAATGTTAGTTCCTTCAAGGTGAGATATGATGAATGTGATTACTCCATAACGTAATCGGGGGTTCTCGACCTTATGTCACCCCAACATTGTTATAGATTGTCTATAAGCTCTAATGCATGTCCTATGACCAATGTTCCGAAAAGTTACGAGTCTATGTTCATAGGGGGTTCCATATGGGATAAAGGTAAGAGATATGCCATAGATACGATGATGGTAATGATGAGCCTAAGTTAGAGATTATAAAGTCTATCATGCGATATTTTTACGAAGTTCATGCTACGAATATGATATGATTTTCATGGATTGTCCTTAAATTCAAATGCATGCCCTATGAAAAGTTATGATAAGCTTATGAGATGTATGTGATGATAAAACATTTCCATAGTGATGATGATAATAATAACGATGATGATGTTTGATAGTGATAATGATAATGATGACGATGACAATAGTGATGAGGCTAAAGATGTTTATGGGCTTTTATGTATATGTGCCTACGTATGGCTATTATGAAACCCCGAGCTTATATGGCCTGGAAGAATATATGTATATATATATATATATATAATGCGCGCGAAGCACTGTAGTTGGGTACGGACAACACTGAGCCTGGGTAGGGCCGGGTACAGATATCACTGAGCCTTGGTAGGGCCAGGTACGAACAACACTGAGCCTTGGTAGGGCCAGGTACGCATAACACCAAGCTTTATTATAGCTGGGTACGTAAGACACCGAACCTATATAGTTATGTACGATACTACTATGATTATATATAGAATATATGTATGAAAAGCCCAGAAGATATGTATGTGATATTATCGAGCCACTACGTGGCCGAATACGGATATTGTTTAATGTGTATGAGCAGATACGGTGTTATGATATATGTATGATACGATGATGTATGCGCTATGATGATACATGTACTGTGATTATATATGAGATAGGCATGAAAGGTATCCACCCTTAAGAGTTACGCTGGTTATATCTTCACATTATGTATTATGATTTCTCTAATATGTTCATTTCATACATGCCTTACATACTCAGTACCATATTTGTATTGACGCCTATTTTCTTTGGACACTGTGTTCATGCCCACAGGTAGACAAGGAGGCGACCCAGATTTATAGAAGCCGATAAGCAGACTTTTGAGAGCACCCCATTATTCCGGAGGTGCCATTGATTTACTGTTTGTGTACATATATGTTTTGGGCACGACGGGGTCCTGTCCCGTCCATATGTCTCTAGTAGAGGCTCGTAGATACGTATGTTTGGGTAGTATGGTCCCACGATTTTCCACGTGCATATATGTATTATGTGGATATATGTATATTATTTAATAGCCGAAGGGCTTATGGGTATAAAAGTAATTATGTTTCCAAATGAATGAAAAATTATTTTTCCTATGAATAGAAATGTGAGATTAATGAATGTACGCTTAATGAGTATGATAAGTAATAGAATGGGTGGTGCTCGGTGGTTAGCCCCGGGTACCCGTCATGACCCCTAGTCGGGTCGTGACAAAAGTGATATCAGAGCAGTTCAGTCCTAGGAAGTGTCTACGAGCCATGTCTAGTAGAATCTTGTTTATGGTGTGTTGCGCGCCACCTCTATAAACAGGAGGCTACAGGGTATTTAGGATGGTTACTCTTCTTTCATCTCTAAGATCATGCGATAGAGGTAAGCCATAGGAAATGAGATTCCTTATACTAACCCCTGATTACCGCAGAAGAACGGTAATGATAGAAGAAAGTGATTGATGACATTGAAAGTTACGGAGGTAAGCCCCTTTGTTGAGGCTACATTATCGAAATATGTAATTATATGATGATGAATTGATTGTCGTGGAGGTAAGCCAGTGTTCATATGACACAAAAATTGATTAAATGTGTCTCTTGATGATAAGTTCAGCTATAAGTTGAGAACTCAGAAAATTGAATGAATCAGAACAAAGGTAAGCGACAGTACGAAGGATGTGCGTCGAATAAAGTAAGAATATTGAGATATGATTGAAATGTAAAGTTGAAGGATGAAAGAGAAAGTAAATAGGAAGAGATAACAGGGCAGATCGCTAAAGGATCAGGTACATCTCGAAGCGTGATAAATGAGGTAAGTTTCAACCTCTTTGTGCTTTTATTTGAAAGTGGGAGCCTTGTGTGGCCAAGATATGTCATGTATATATATTGGCCCTGTGAGGCATTGCTGGTATTTCCTGCGTGCAGGTTTTGGGATAGTAAGAAATATAGAGGAAACTATGCCCAAATTTTCCTAGAATCTAAAGGAGATAAGACATAAGCTTATAATATGTCCTAACGGGAAAAGATGTTGTGCAAAAAAAAAAAAGTAATGGCAGGACGAGATTAAGTTAGGAGTATCGTTAACAACTACACGAGGTGAGTTAAACATTATTGAATTGATAGTAATGGCAGTTATAAGAGCGACATTGATACGATAAAGAGAAATGCTAGAGTAAATTAGGGAGACTGGTAGTGCTAAAGCATGACATAGAAGAGAAAGGGTAACTCCAATAGAGTGTGATACTGAAGTATTGATTGGAGGGATAAGCACGAGAAAGATACGATAAGTTTATTAGAAAAATAAAGCAACAGCGTCACGAGGACGGAGATACGAATATGAAGGGTTATAATGAATGTTAATACATTGGTGAGATAACTTATGTGGTAAGTGTAATAGGGTTAATCAAAAAGAGTAACATGCTAAGTATGCTTACTTCACGAGGTTTATTCTACTTCACGAGCAGGCTTACGAACGAGGTAATGAAGTGGCACCCTATAGCATTGATTATGATCAAGACATAATGAGAGTATGGCAAGAACTGTAATACAATGTAAGTAAAGTATAGGGAGGAACTGACTAAAGATGCGACATGTTCTATATGAATAAAGAGTGAATGCAAATATGAAACCAACAAGCGAGCCATGGGGCAGTAGATGAGAAAGGTTGTAAGACCTTGTTAGGGGAAAGTCCAGTATAGGGGTTCCTCAATGACAGAAATGATAGCAAGCAAAAAGGGGGAAGTCAACTTGAAAAAGGAATCAGAGAAAAGTGATATAGCAAAGCAGTAGTAGTTTGTGATTGGTATAATCAAGAGTATGAGTGATATCTTTAGCTGGATTTAAAAAAAACAAGACTACAGAAATATGAATGAAGAAATAGGACGATTATTAGAAAAAGGATTAACACAATAAGGATGAGAGGGGATGATTAGAATGAACAAAATAAGTTTTGATGTGAAAAATGGATTGTACAAAGGTATTATATTCTAAAGGACAAGCGGTACTAAGTTAAGAATAGGATTCCTTGTGCGAGGAATAAAGGATCGATTATAAAACGGGAGGAAATAAGATAAATTTAGGAGGAAGGAATGTAAAGGAATAAGAATGGGAATAGAAACAGAAGGAAATGCTCCGCAAAGCACGCGCACTTAAGAAGTAGTCGTGTTATGATTAAAGGAAGATGCATCTCCTACGAATATCCTATACCAAGTTAGAACAGGTAAAGTATATGCAGTAATGAGCTGAAAAGAAAAAGATAATCATGAGTTATGAGTTTACCGTACGACGATAAAGAAATAAAGTAAATCTATTATCAACAACAAATACAATACGATTATGATTGGTTTTGAAACCAATGTTGAGCGCAAAAAAAGAGTGAAAGAGTATGAGGCATAAGAGGTATTAGTTGCGCATGAGACTTAGGCCCTGGAAAACAAAGATGACATTACAAGAGAACTTTGTGCACCGAAGAAGAGGGCAGGTGACATTGCATAGATGGTATGGACAACTAGACATATTACTATTGTGAGCATCCCTATGGGACAAAAGTTGTTAATTGGAGCGGATTTAGACATTGACTCATAACTACTAGATGAGCTAAGTAAAATACATCCTTGTTCGGATTGCTATATCGGTTGCGTTACTTGGTTACAAACCTGCAAGATGAGTATGTTAAGACTTCACACATGAATTATCGTAGCTATAGATTATGGGAAACGACATGAATAAGATGTAGTATAGTAAGGGATATGTGAATTCGAGATTTGAAGGTGAGACAACGGATTTGAGAATGGTACAAGTAAAACCCTTAAATGGGGGAAGCGAATAAAGAGGATACGAGTGTAGAGATTGAAATGATGGACCCAAAAATGTGACAGATATAGACTTTAAAACAAAGAGTGAGAGTTATACAGAAATAAGTCTAATGACTGGTAAATAAACGAATACAAATTGAGCAGGCATCTGAGGCTGTACTGGAAATCACCCGCGAAGACCTTGAACCACGTGACATTGAGAGCAAATAACTCAAGGGGTATTGTAAAGGATGGCGATGTGATACTAGAATGGAGGAAAAGGCACTAACGGTAGAGTCGTTGTTAATGATATTGCTATTTATAAGTGACAATGAAGAAAGAGACCTAAAGTTTTCTATAGTAGAACATAAGATATGATAATCAACGGAAAAATAAAGGAAGGAAGAGAGCATGACTAGATAAGTTACTATAGATAGACAAAAGAGTTTAGGTATATGTAATCACCGAGACTAGCCATGGTCGGGCACGCGAAACACCGAACCTTCGTGGTCGGGCATGCTATGTAAATGATATGTCTATGAATATGACTATGGATACGATATGTAAATGAGTACGATTATGAATATAGAGACGGATGTGGATACTTGTATATGTATAGATATGTATGTAAACGAATCACGTAAGAAAGATTATGTAACTTGAAAGTATTTATGCGTCGACAATGAAACCAAGTGGGCACTTAAAAAAAGGAGTAAGAGGTAAGAAAGAATAGTATGATCAAGATACTCCGGGTCAGTTGAAGGAAAATATATGGCAAAATTTTCGTAGAATCCCAGATAGTTTAACATTCGAGGATGAATGTTCCCAAGGGGGGAAGAATGTTACACCTCGGAAAATGTTTCGTTCATGCACAGTGAATAGTCTGACACAGGGTACGACGTATGCGATGTTTTGATGAGTAAGAAATAACATTTGATGATTCTAAATGAGATTTCAAAGACATTCGAAGTAAGAGAAAGAAGCTGCCAAGAGGAGGCAAGACATATGAAAGGTGTCGGAAAGGAATTACGAATAACGAATTAACGATGACCTAATGATGCTTTGGAGAAGAGTTATAACGTCCCCTAGATTTTTAATGAAGTGATAAACAAGTGTCAAGAAGGTTCTATAAGGATTGGAGATCAAACGAGTCGACGAAAATGATTTTCAAAACATTGTGGATTGTACGGTCCATTATACGGACCGTACAAAAGATACAGACCGTAGGTATTGCCATATATGTAGCCAAGATGGGCAGTGTTCACTGGAACCATTATACGGTCACACATACGGACCGTATGTGTGTCTGTATAAATGGGTCGAGGCAGAATTGTGTGTATTTAATAAGGGACCAAGTTCATTTCATTTCATTTCCCTTCACTCCCTTTCTCTCTAAAACATCTCTCTACACTTCTCCAACAAGAAATCAAGGGATATTAGTGATCAACTACATCCAACCAAGGAAATTAAGTGTAAGAGACTCATTAAAGTTCATCCAACACCATGATTCCAAGTGAAGATGAAACTAGGGTTTTGCTCAACTGAAGTGTTTGCACTCAAGGTTCATTCCTACACCATCTAAGGTAAGTTTTATGTTATTTACATGTTGTTTAAGGTATTTGAAAGTTGAAACACTTGGATGGTGAAAGGATATAGAAAATGGGTCATTAAAGTGTGAATAGTGTCATTTTGAGTGAAAACTTGAATTGAGTCACGATTATTGATGTGTTGTGATATGGTTATGTTATAAATGATGTTAATATCATGGGATAGACATTGTATACGAATGAATGTAATCGTGTGTTATGACTTTGAATATGGATGATTGGAAGTGAATTGAATTGGAATTGTGAAATGAGGGTAATATAGATGAATGAAGATTGTTGGTTATGATATTGTGAATGTTATTATAAATGTTTGGGAGTTGATATACAATATGGGGAAGGTTGTATAAACAAAGGAAATTCTGCCCAATTTTCTCTAGCTTTAGTAAGCACGTTCATGTAATCGATTAGCTAATGTGAATGCGAATTCTCTTCAAGGTAGAAACGTGAGCATTGAAGGAGAACAATCAAGCGATGGAATTATTAAACGAAAGAGATATGTAAGGCTAGTCCTTTCATTCTAAGGCATGACTCTTATGGTATGAATCCTCCTATCTTTCCATGATTTTCCTCCATATCAGGAATTATGAATCTACGAGTGTAAAGAGCTTTATACGAGATAAAGAAAAGAGATACGTTATGAGCATGACAATGCCGATGATGAATCTAAGTCTAGAAATCCTAAAGCTCATGATACAATATTCCTACGAAGCTAATGATCCTTATATGATTCCTATGATACAATTTCCCTACCTCTCCATGACTTTCTTACATTCCGGGAACTATGAGTTAAAGTTGATAAAGAGCTTCTTATGAGGTAAAGATGAGAGAAATGTCACGAATACGAAAATAATGATGATAAATATAAGCCTAGAGATTCTAAAGCAAGATATGATGTCTATGAAATTAAAGATCCTACTTACAATCCCTTGATGTTGTTCATGGGGTACACTCACCTTAAAATGTTAGTTCCTTCAAGGTGAGATATGATGAATGTGATTACTCCATAACGTAATCGGGGGTTCTCGACCTTATGTCACCCCAACATTGTTATAGATTGTCTATAAGCTCTAATGCATGTCCTATGACCAATGTTCCGAAAAGTTAAGAGTCTATGCTCATAGGGGGTTCCATATGGGATAAAGGTAAGAGATATGCCATAGATACGATGATGGTAATGATGAGCCTAAGTTACAGATTATAAAGTCTATCATGCGATATTTTTACGAAGTTCATGCTACGAATATGATATGTGTTATGTCCCGTATTTTCATACGTCGGGACGTTTTAAAATAAGCGCGACAAGTTAAAGGCAAGACTATCTTAAGATATGAAGTAGAGATTTTAACTTCCGGTTTCGTGTCGAGTCACAATTTATTCACAATTCACGTGTGGCATTAAAATTGTAATGGAAAATTGGGATTAAACTAACCATAATTGGATTAATAAATGGGATTGGAAAGACCAAAAAGCAGTCCATTTAAATGGACATAGCTAGCCGTGCACTATAGTGCCTTGGTCAAAGAATATTGACCCAAGTTAGTGTGATACACATGTCCAAAGCATTGAGGGAGTGTATATACAAAATAATCTGATTCATATCTCACTACATTACACCATTTCAACACTACAAAGTGAGAGAACACTTAGAGAGAGAGAGGGAAACTCTCGGCCAAGAGCTAGCCGAGAGTGAGGTCCAAAAATCTGCCCAGAAATTCCAGTTTTTCTCCATCAAAACTATCCCTCATCTAGTGTGTAAGAAAGTGTATTAGTTGTTGAAGAGAAACAAGAAAGTGAAGCACTCAATAGAGTTGGAAATTCGGCCAAGTGAAGCACAAGATTGAAAGGTAAGAATGTTTGTTGTTTCTTGTGTTGCATGATGATTTGAATGTATAGTTCTTGCATGTTGTTGTTGGATTGTGGTTGTAGTTGAAGTAGAGAGTGAGCCGTGTGTGAGGTGAGTTTATGACTGATTTCATTGTGCATGTATTGTTAGTGAATTGAATATGTATCAACATATGTAAATGAACAAAGATTGTGGGAGTTTGGTTGTGATGTTGCATGTTGGCTATTGGACTGTTTTTGCTCGAAATTAAAATGAATCATGTGTTGAAGATTCTGATGAAGTCATGCTTAATCTTGTTGAACATGTATTGGAAATGAATTGAATGCATTGTAGTTGGATAAACGAATGAAAATCATGAAGTTGGAGTAGTTGTGATGAAACCGGGTAGGGGGCTGTTTTGGACGAATTCATGGACTGTTTTGGGCTATAATTTGATTGTTGTTGTTGTGGACATTGTAGTGTATTGTATGCATGTTGAATATGTAAATTAAGGTGTTCAAGAAACGAATTATGTTGAGGGGTAGGGGCAGTCCAAAAACCGTGGACAGTTTTAGGGATTAGAAGTGAAATTGTGTGTGTTGAATGTTGGTTTTTGTTGCAAACGTGTAGTGAATGTAAAATGCCATGATTCAAGTTAAAACTGAACTGATTGTGGGCTGTTGTAAGAGTGAAGATGATGCTAAAACAGTTCCAAGATTTCATGAAAGTAAAGTCATGAAAAGTGTTGTGTTGTTGCAAGTTAAAACTGGAAAATTGCTAAGTAAGAATGGAAATGATGTGTGTGTTGGGTTGCCGTGTGTATGAGACTATTTTGGGTGGTGTAGGGACTGCCCAAGTTCCCTAAGTCATGCTTAAACAAGTTTTGATCAATATATGAAAGAACGACTAGCCATGTTAGCTTGTAACGCTAGTTGGGTTAAATGCGAACGAAACGTCGTTTAATTGATAGAAAGGAGTTGTGAATGTCACAATACATGTTGAATGCCCTTGTAGACTAATTGTAGTTCTTCACATCTTGATATAGGATAAGTATTGTTGGGCAGCAAGTACAAGTTAGAATACAACTAAACGCAAAAGGTATGTAAAGCCTATTCCTTCTTTCTTTTGGCATGTCCTAGACGTAAGAATGAAACGATATGAATTTTGGGGTAAATTCTATTCTCTAGTTCATGTATGGCTTATGAATCTATATTTCACTAATGTTATTGTCATGCACCTACAGTATGAGTGACTAATGAACGATGCATGAAAGTTCCTATACTTAAAGAATTGCACAACTAAAGACATACTTGACTTCCAAAAGCTATACCATATTAAAGTGACATATGTACATGAAGTCTAAAACGTTTCTTGTAATAGTTTGTTAGAAAGGGGCCATTGTGGCCGTGTGATATATATATAAATATATATAGAAAAGTGGTGACAAAAATAAAATAATTAGTCATGTTATTTTAATATTTAAGGAAACTTCAAGAAAGAGACATGTGTTCACATGGTATTGGAAGGAGCCATATATATATATAGAGAGAGAGAGATGACCAAAGCAAGACATATTTTCATCTTTAAAACTCAAAGAAACTCCAAGAAAAACCAAGGAGCCATTCGGCCATGGCTAGGGAAAATTGACTCCATGGAATTGATCAAGAAAAAATATTTTCTCCTAATATTCCAACCTATTGGAATGTCCTTTTTAACATGAAGGAGTTGTTGGAGCAATTAGATCATTCATTTTTGCAATATATGCCCCTAGCCGAGTGAAGAGATAAGGGAAAAAGGTATGTGTTCAACCTTCTCTTACATGTTTCATGGAGGATTGTGAGTATTGTAGTATGTAGAAAAGGATGAAATTCATGAAAATATGGATGTAGTGTTGTGGCCGAATGGGAGTGGTGTGGTGTAGAAGTGATGAACTAATTTTATTTAGTAGTTTGATTGTTGTGGATTCCGTGATGTAAAATGAAGGTTTGGTGACTTGAAATGGATTTGAAATTGTTTGTGCATTATTGAAAAAGTTAGTGTGGTTTCTTATATTTGTAAGAATAAATTTGTTAATGTATGGGTTGTGATATAACTCATTAATTTGGGGATAAGAGATGTGTTGGAGGATTGTAAGTTAGGTGACTGTGTTGGAATTTGAAAGAAAGAAATGTATTGTTATTGTCCTTATTGAATTTGGAAGGTTTCGGGTGAAATGGCACATTGGCTAGATTGTTTTGAATATTGTATGACTTGTTTGAAGTATTCTTGAATTGTATTTGTAAGGTCTTGGGAAAGTATTTGAATGTGTAAGCATTGATGTTGGCTTGACTATATGTGATGGAATTAAATATAAATGAAATACCGTTGAATTGTGTGACAAGAGTTGTTAATGTTAGAATGTATTTCGAAATAATTGCTGAAGTTGGAGATACGATTGTTGGTATTGTTGTTGATAATTTGGCCGAGTTGAATTCTCGGGTTTGTTGTTGTTAAATTGGCCGAGTTAGATTCTCGGGGATGTTGTATTTACAGGGGAAATGCTGCCGAAATTTCGGTAGGATATAAGTGAATTTATGTGAGAAACTAAGGCAAGTGTATGACGACCAATCTAATGATTGTGTGAACTCTCTTGAATGTAGACTAGCAAGTTTGGACAAATAAGCGTAGCTAGTTGGTCGGGAGACAGGTATGTAAGACTTACCCTTTCTTTCTTTTGGCATGTCCTAGAGCTCAGTAAGGTATGACATGACACGCACCTTGGGGTAACTCTACTCTTTGATTCCGAGCTTGGTTATGATGCCTATTCTCTTTTATCATGAGCATGTTTCATATGGTTGAGTCTATTGTATGATTAATAAATGAATAAGCTACTTCATATGGTTTTGATACGTATCCATGATTCCGAAGCTCCGTTTGATATGTTTCCGAGTTTGTCTATGATTCTTATTCACTTTTGATATGAGTACGCTTGATATAGTTGAGCTTATTATATGATTGAATAACGAGATGAGCATAAAGAATTCTGTTTCTAAATGAGTTCTGTAAGTTTTAATGTCCCTAACTTTCGTAAAAGATCTGCGATTTGCTTTGAAACGTTCGTAAAAGTTCTGTGGTAAAAATGTCCGTAACTTTCTCATACTAACTCGGATTGACCCGAAACATGTTTATGATCCTTCAAATGTCGGTAAGTGTACGTATCTATCGAGTCTTGATTTATGTGCATATGGTTTCGCACTACTCTGTTCGTGCAAGTCTTAGTATGTCCTCCACTGCGTCCCGGGCCAGGGTATGTTCTCGTGCGTACTTCTGTGCATTGTTCACCACGTCCCTCTAACTTGCGGTCCGGGGCATGTTATATATGATATGATGACATTATGATGTGATGACGGGGTGGTGGCCAGGATGGCACATTATTTATTCACCTTGTCCCGCAAAAGAGGGCCGGGGCACGTTACATGAATACATGATACATGACATTGGCATACATGATTTCATTTACCGCGTCCCTCAATGGAGGGCCGGGGCACGTTATATGCAAATGTGATATATGACGACGACATACATGATTTCATTTACCGCGTCCCTCAATAGAGGGCCGGGGCACGTTATATATGATATATGGTAATGACATGCATGAATTACTCACCGCGTCCCTCGCTAGAGGGCCGGGGCACGTTATATGATATATGACATATGATGATGGCATACATGATTTTCATTTACGATTTATGATGACATACATGATTTTCAATTCAAAAAGGCAAGTGCTTTGATGTTTTAAAAGTTCATACTTGATTCTGGTAAATCTCTGCTTCAGCTATGATTCTCCTTTACTGTGATCCTTGCCTTACATGCTTAGTACATTTTCTGTACTGACCCCCTTTCTTCGGGGGCTGCGTTTCATGCCACGCAGGTACACCCAGATGAGTGGAAGATATTAAAGAAGATGTTCCAGCGAAGTTGGCAAGCTCCGTTTTTTCCTGGAGTGTTGCCGAGTTAGAGTATATGTGTTATGATTTCTGATTGAAGTTAGAGACTTTGCAGACAGAGTCGTGGGTATTGGTTGTCAGTTCTATAAGCGGCTCCATCAGCCAATGTGTCACTTTGTGTTATGATGTAAATTCTATATGATCACAGACTTTGTTTGATTGGAGAACAAAGAAAAAGAATATTTCTGAAAGTTGTACTATGTATTTCATCTTTATTTGATTTAAAAGTTCAAGAAGGATTACGTGTGTAATAAGAGTCAGAGGGTTCGCTCGGCCCTGAGGAAGGGTCGGGTGCCCATCACACCCTAGTGAGATTAGGGTGTGACAAAGTGGTATCAGAGCAGGTTATCCTACGGGTTGTCTGCAAAATCGTATCCGATAGAGTCCTGTTTATGGTGTAAAGCGCACCACATTTATAAACAGGAGGCTACAGGGCATCTAGGGATTGTTGACCTTCTTTGTGTCATAGATCGTGCGATACAGCCAAGTCATAGGGAAATGAAATTTTTTATGTAAGCCTTACATACGACGGAAGGAGGTAAATGATGGTATGGAAAGTCACTGCGGTAAGTATTGATATATTTGATGCGTTACCTAGAACTGGAAGTATTGGATGGCTAGAATGTGTTATATAGCCGTATGTTGTGTGGGGTATTGTCGATATTTGTTGCGTACTGATTTTGAATGGTAAGAATTTGTAAAAGGAGACCCGGGCAGACTTTTTTTCAAAATCAAGTCATTTAACTAGGGATACCTAACAAGAAGAAGAGTGGAGAGGAAATGTCGTACATTGACGATAAGCGAGATGCGATGTTTCAGAAAGGTTACGAATTCGGCATGATCTGAAGAATGATTGTGCAAAAGACGATTAGCAGGCTGAAGAATTAAAATGAGTCACCTGCAAGTGTGGTAAGAGCAAGGTCTGTTGGAGGGTTCAGAAAGTCAACAATCAGTTTTGCTGTAAATTATTATGTAAGGATGGTGGGTGGAAATCCGAATAAGCTGGTACCTGAGTACGCACAAGTAATGGCGATAAAGGTATATTCATTACCAGCGGGAATCTGGGAATCTGGGATAAAAGGTAACCATACTCACAGGCGAAAGGTGAATATTGAAGATCAAAAAGGGTAAAATAGTAATTGTAAAAGAAAGGACGTGTTACGAACATGTCTCGGAATTTGTAAGACTTCGACTTACTCCAGGTCATGTAATAAAGGTCGTGCGAGGAAGTGGACGCGATTATATCAGCACTAAGGCACTGAATTTCATCAAAGTTTCGAGGTTAAGCGTGCTAAGGCGAGGGAAATCTTAGGATGGGTGACCCTCCTGGGAAGTGCACTAAAGTTCCGTAAATTCAGACATAACAGACAAGTGAAAGTTAGAGTAGCCTAAGGGAAACTAAAATATACGGGGTGGTTGGAGACCATAAGAGGTCGTGTAGGACGAGGTCGACTGGACTGGTGAAAAGACAGAGAGTGCATCACAGCTCTGGAATTTGGATAGGCTTGAATAGTGTTTGGAAGTATTTTGTGGGCTAGTTGATAGCAAATATATATTTATATATATGAATGCATACGATAGCTCATATGCGATCTTATCGGTGGACATGTGGGTTCCAGCAACTGGCGCTACGGTAAAGGAGGCATTAATCAAGTAAGGGTACCGAAGTTCGAGTGACAACAAAAGTAAATGGTACAAGTGTTACAAGGTAAGCTGCTATTATTTTCACTACAGGTTAAGGTTGGAAATTTTAATACAACGATGTTTGGAAAAGAAAGAGAGTGAGTTAATGGAAGACAGGGAGATCAAAATGTCGAAAAAAAGAGAAGGGTAAGAAAACCTCGGTGAGTGAAACACCTGAGAGTAATTATCGGCAAAGTACGAAACTATTTGGGTAAGAGCCCAAGGAAGGCATGTGAAAAGGACAAAGAGTGGTAATATAGAACAAAAGAGGAATGTGTGAGGCTCGAGAACCGATTCCAATAAGTGGGGCTAAAGGAATAGTGACTATGACGAGGGATGTGACGCAAGAATAGAATGATTAGGTCTTGCGACAATGCTAGGTGATTTAGGTCATTGAAAGGTATATAAAGGAATAAATGCGCAGCCATGTTAATGTGGATGCCTCGGATATGGAAGAGGTTTCCTGAAAGATGACTTAAGAATAGAACGGGTCTGCGTGTTTGAAGGAGTGTTTTATGAACTTTAGAGCTGATGCTACAAATAACAAGAGTATGGAAATGTGGACAGAGTGATGATACAGACATAAAAATGAAAGAAAAACTTATGATAACAAGTTTTCGATATGTTAAGTGTAGAGTTGGAAAGAAAGACGAGGAATGAAGTATAATCGAAGACGAGGGTACTCAAAGATTGTGACGTATAAGGAACCCCTTAAAAAGGTGGGGGGGGGGGAGAGCATATTATGTTAGACTTAAAAGGGAATCGCAACAATTTCAGACTTCAGAGGAGAAAAATTTATTAGCTCGGGGTCGGAGTTCAAAATATATCGGCATACCAAGAGAATACATGAAAGAAGTAGAAACGAATTGACGATGAGTATACCGTGAGGTCGACATGAAGGGAAAGGATGGAAGACATCTTAAGAGAATTCTTCATGCCAACTTGAATTATGATATGTCTATGCCATGATTTGAATCCCTCATATCGGGCAAATTTGTGCCGTACCTAAGTACGCAGCAACAAGTTTTGAAGAATAATAAAAAGAGCAAGAAAATGGCTACAAGCTAAGTTCACAAAGGATATTGGAGAAAATGATAAGATTCAAAGGATACTTCGGATAAGGACAATTATTATAACGAAAGTATTAACAATTGGTAGTTTGGAAACTTTTGAAAGAAAGAAATAACGCAGTCTCTATGAATGAAATAAAAGAGCTCATCGGATACTAGAAAATAGTTCATGGACCATTAATTATACGGAACATGAGAATACACGCTATGGAATTATATGAATCATCGACTTGAAGCGACGCTCGATCATATTTGTAAAGAATCCACACCGGAGAGTCAACAAAGAAGTAACAGTGGACGAAACGAGCCCCAGTACAAAGAAATCAAAGATAAAGAATGGGCATGAAGAAAAAGGACAACTATGAAAAGGACCCTCCCGAGGTATTATGACACCCCATGAGATCAGTTGAACATTCGAGGACGAATGTTCTAAAGGGGGGGAGGATGTTATAGCCCGTACTTTGTACGTTCGGATATTTCGAGGTAGTCATGGAATGTTGAGGAAAAGACCATTTTCCAAAATTGTTTTAATGTACAAGTTGTTTATGAATATTATTTATGAATACTATTAGTATGGAAATATTGAGAAAGGATAAGGGTAAAAAAGGGAAATTCACAAAAGGGTTCATGGTAATATTGTGAAAGGCTAGGGGCAAAACGGGAATTTCATGAAAAGTTCAAGAAAATTCTTGAAAGGGGCCATTGTGGCCGTGTGATATATATATAAATATACATAGAAAAGTGGTGACAAAAATAAAATAATTAGTCATTATATTTTAATATTTAAGGAAACTTCAAGAAAGAGACATGTGTTCACATGGTATTGGAAGGAGCTATATATAGAGAGAGAGAGATAGAGAGAGATGACCAAAGCAAGACATATTTTCATCTTTAAAACTCAAAGAAACTCCAAGAAAAACCAAGGAGCCATTCGGCCATGGCTAGGGAAAATTGACTCCATGGAATTGATCAAGACAAATTATTTTCTCCTAATATTCCAACCAATTGGAATGTCCTTATTAACATGACGGATTTGTTGGAGCAATTAGATCATTCATTTGTGCAATATATGCCCCTAGCCAAGTGAAGAGATAAAGGGAAAAAAGTATGTGTTCAACCTTCTCTTACATGTTTTATGGAGGATTGTGAGTATTGTAGTATGTAGAAAAGGATGAAATTCATGAAAATATGGATGTAGTGTTGTGGCCGAATGGGAGTGGTGTGGTGTAGAAGTGATGAACTAATTTTATTTAGTAGTTTGATTGTTGTGGATTCCATGATGTAAAATGAAGGGTTGGTGACTTGAAATGGATTTGAAATTGTTTGTGCATTATTGAAAAAGATAGTGTGGTTTCTTATATTTGTAAGAATAAATTTGTTAACGTAAGGGTTGTGATATAACTCAAGAATTTGGGGATAAGAGATGTGTTGGAGGATTGTAAGTTAGGTGATTGTGTTGGAATTTGAAAGAAAGAAATATATTGTTATTGTCCTCATTGAATTTGGAAGGTTTCGGGTGAAATGGCACATTGGCTAGATTGTTTTGAATATTGTATGACTTGTTTGAAGTATTCTTGAATTGTATTTGTAAGGTCATGGGCAAGTATTTGAATGTGTAAGAATTGATGTTGGCTTGACTATATGTGATGGAATTAAATATAAATGAAATACCGTTGAATTGTGTGACAAGAGTTGTTAATGTTAGAATGTATTTCGAAATAATTGCTGAAGTTGGAGATATGATTGTTGGTATTGTTGTTGATAATTTGCCGAGTTGAATTCTCGGGTTTGTTGTTGTTAAATTGGCCGAGTTAGATTCTCGGGGATGTTGTATTTACAGGGGAAATGCTGCCGAAATTTCGGTAGGATATAAGTGAATTTATGTGAGAAACTAAGGCAAGTGTATGACGACCAATCTAATGATTGTGTGAACTCTCTTGAATGTAGACTAGCAAGTTTGGACAAATAAGCGTAGCTAGTTGGTCGGCAGACAGGTATGTAAGGCTTACCCTTTCTTTCTTTTGGCATGTCCTAGAGCTCAGTAAGGTATGACATGACACGCACCTTGGGGTAACTCTACTCTTTGATTCCGAGCTTGGTTATGATGCCTATTCTCTTTTGTCATGAGCATGTTTCATATGGTTGAGTCTATTGTATGATTAATAAATGAATAAGCTACTTCATATGGTTTTGATACGTATCCATGATTCCGAAGCTCCGTTTGATATGTTTCCGAGTTTGTCTATGATTCTTATTCACTTTTGATATGAGTACGCTCGATATAGTTGAGCTTATTATATGATTGAATAACGAGATGAGCATAAAGAATTATATTTCTAAATGAGTTCTGTAAGTTTTAATGTCCCTAACTTTCGTAAAAGATCTTGGATTTGCTTTGAAACGTTCGTACAAGTTCTGTGGTAAAAAGGTCCGTAACTTTCTCATACTAACTCGGATTGACCCGAAACATGTTTATGATCCTTCAAATGTCGGTAAGTGTACGTATCTATCGAGTCTTGATTTATGTGCATATGGTTTCGCACTACTCTGTTCGTGCAAGTCTTAGTATGTCCTCCACTGCGTCCCGGGCCAGGGTATGTTCTCGTGCGTACTTCTCTGCATTGTTCACCACGTCCCTCTCACTTGCGGGCCGGGGCATGTTATATATGATATGATGACGGGGTGGTGGCCAGGATGGCACATGATTTATTCACCGCGTCCCGCAAAAGAGGGCCGGGGCACGTTACATGCATACATGATACATGACATTGGCATACATGATTTCATTTACCGCGCCCCTCAATGGAGGGCCGGGGCACGTTATATGATAATGTGATACATGACGACGACATACATGATTTCATTTACCGCGTCCCTCAATGGAGGGCCGGGGCACGTTATATATGATGTATGGTAATGACATGCATGAATTACTCACCGCGTCCCTCGCTAGAGGGCCGGGGCACGTTATATGATATATGACATATGATGATGGCATAGATGATTTTCATTTACGATTTATGATGACATACATGATTTTCAATTCAAAAAGGCAAGTGCTTTGATGTTTTAAAAGTTCATACTTGATTCTGGTAAATCTCTGTTTCAACTATGATTCTCCTTTACTGTGATCCTTGCCTCACATGCACAGTACATTTTCCGTACTGACCCTCTTTCTTCGGGGGCTGCGTTTCATGCCACGCAGGTACACCCAGATGAGTGGAAGATATTACAGAAGATGTTCCAGCGAAGTTGGAGTGTTGCCTAGTCAGAGTATATGTGTTATGATTTCTGATTGAAGTTAGAGACTTTGTAGACAGAGTCGTGGGTATTGGTTGTCCGTTCTGTAAGCGGCTCCATCAGCCGATGTGTCACTTTGTGTTATGATGTAAATTCTATATGATCACAGACTTTGTTTGATTTGAGAACAAAGAAAAAGAATATTTCTGAAAGTTGTACTATGTATTTCATCTTTATTTGATTTAAAAGTTCAAGAAGGATTACGTGTGTAATAAGAGTCAGAGGGTTCGCTCGGCCCTGAGGAAGGGTCGGGTGCCCATCACACCCTAGAGAGATTAGGGTGTGACAACCTACTTCATTTTAACTTCATTCTAACCTTAAATCATCTAGTTAGTACTTAAGAAAAAATCCTTTTAACCTCATCATGGTAACTTTATAGCATAGAAGCTTTACCAGACCAACATACAAACTACTAAATCAACCTTTAAGAAAATGTTAACCACATTAAATGCACAAATAGGTCAAACTTGATGAAACAGCAACTAAACAACTTTCATACTAGCATAAATGGGACTAATCTGTTATACAAGCTATGTTCTAAGAATAGTGACTTAAAACCACCTTTAAACAAGTCTACTCAAGTTAATGCATAAAAATGCACTAAAGTAGTTACAACAAAATTGAGGATACTTAGAAATTACAGAAACAATAATTGAGCAATCACTAAGATGGAAGAATAGCTCCCCAATCCCTTAAGATCAACTAATGAAGCAGTAAACAAGAACCTAAGCTAACGATTGACTCATTTTACTTGTTTTAACCTTAAAACCTTATCAACTTAACATTTAACAACTCCTAATTCAACTACAACGGTTATTAACATAGTAGACCAAACTTTCAATGAAACAGTCAACAACTACAACCAACATCTGCTTTTCTCAACTTGTTTTAACCTTATTACCTAATAATTGACACTTAAAATCCTTTTAAGCCATATTATACTAGCATTATAATACAACAACCTTAAAGTTTCAATAAAAAAGTAACCAATCAGCTCTTACATTAACATAAACAACACTATTCCAGGTGTACAAACTATACTCTAAAAACAACAACTTGAAAAAAACTTTAAAATCAAATATGAACAAGATAGTGCATCAAATAGCTTGAGATAGGGTATTACCTTTTTGTAGGGCAGCCAAAAGATCAAAGGGGAGGGGTTAGACCAACATACTTCAACACCAACACTTATCCTTTAAAAAAAATAGCCCTAGGTTTTTTATTTTTTGCTAGTATATTGATAGTATAATGTAGTATATTGGTAAATTGTAGTATTTCTTGGTATAATGATAGTATATTGATAATATTTTGATAGTTGAAGGCTTAATTTTTCAGAGAACCCCTTTCAAATCCTCCAGAAAATTTCTAAAAAAGAAGTCCCCTTAAATGGCAAACAGACTCTTCTATTTATTCCACTAGAATAGGGTTTATGGATAGAACTCGAAAGAATTTTAGAAGTTTCCCCCCAATTCATAAACCCTAATTCAAACAATTTCAAAATCAGTAAAAGACAAACAAATTTTCCAATAAATTGTACTAATTCGTGCCATATCAAACAAAACCTCATATAAATCACATAAGACAGCTATAATCTCACTAATTGTACCCTAAAATTTTGAACAAAAATCAGAAAAAATAGGATAGTACGTCTCGTCATTAATAAAACAAAAAACGCTACATTCTAACGGTACCATAGTACAAACAAGATAGAATTCCCTCAAAATCATACCCAATCGCTAACCCACATAGGAAATTCCACCTTAGGTTCCTTCCTTAAGTGTTATGGGGCACAAGATGGCAAAGAGCTCGTGGCTCTGCCCATGGCAACCATAGCACGAAGGAACCTAGAGTAACTTCCTAAATTAAGATTCAATTAGGTATAAAAACATAGATTCGAGGAAAATGAACCTGGGAATCACGAAAACTCGTGATAAGGAACAAAAACCCTCAAGAGTCCGGCCAAAAATGGCCATAAATCGCCGTGAGTGGGCCGCCAAGGGCAGAACCCTAGTATCGCCTTTCAAATTGCCTGAGAAGAGGAGAGGGTAGTCGGGTGAAGGGGCAAATAAAGAGTGGGGGTGGAAGTTTTAAATTAGCCCTATCCCAATTTAAATCAAA
Organism: Lycium barbarum; assembly: GCF_019175385.1. NCBI lineage: Eukaryota > Viridiplantae > Streptophyta > Magnoliopsida > Solanales > Solanaceae > Lycium > Lycium barbarum. Next base: position 31,828,173 of record NC_083348.1, read on the forward strand.
CAATGACTAAGTAATATAAATGCATATATAACTAAATAAAATAGTTATTTAGGCTAATAAAAATTTAAAACTCGGAAATTTAAAATATTAGCTTCAAAATGAGCCTAATATTGATATAGTTCCGGAGGATATTCAAGAATGTGAAAAGCGCAGTCAAAATGAGTCGTAACTTATACGTCATTTTTAATTAATGATTTTCCTAGTTAGACGGAGCGGGATATGTCTCATCTTTTCAAATTACGTTTGCGAAAGCAAATAACTCATAATTTTTTGTAAATGTAAATTTGTTTATGGAAATAATAATTAAACGTCAATTTTTGGAATTTTTTTCAGGATTTTTAGATTTTGTTTTTAAGGGTATCCTTACTCCATCTTGGACTCGGGAAATTTGAAAATTAAAATACGCGTTTTATGAGGTGAAAATTAGGTGTCAACAATTGCCCCTTCGATGTTCAAGGATGGCAAAGCCATCCTTGAGCTACGAATTTCACAAACCTAATTTTTTCCGAATAATAGAAATTACAGCCCTTCTTGCGCAATATTTTGAAAGTATGGCCGGACCCCGATTTTTGGGCTTCCTACATATCTCAGGCTAAATGAGAATTCAGGCCATTTGTAGTTATGACTCTACGAGGACTATGAAATAAAGGGTTTTCTTTAAACTATCCCGAGGTGTCCCGAGATAATTATAGGAATAAGGCCGAGACTCGAAACTTGAGTAGCCTACATATCCATGGCATCGGGAATCAGGCCAATTGTAGTTCAACTCAATAGCAAGAAAAGGAATATCCCTTTATGCGGGAATCCCTTTGGTTAATCCTGGTTGAAAAATCCGAACCGGAGGCAGTTTTTTTGGAAAGGACTTATTAGTGTTGATGCTTGAAGCGATCTCCAACCCCTGGTATAGAAAACTTGACCCTCGTACACGGTTTTTGACCGGCTGCCCAAGAAAAAGTTCCACGTATGCTCCGCGTGTTTTGAATCCAGCTTTTGCTTCTATCTTCGGTAGCTTCTAGCTCGTTTCCAAATGCTGAGTCTTGCATGTTAGTTTTTTTCATTTTTTTTGATTTTAATATAGTTATACCTGAATGGTATTTTGCCATTTTGTTGACACTGAGGTCATCCTCCAATATTACGTCTGTCTTTTCGCAAATGCTTGTCCGTGTTCTTTCTTTTCTCCTGCAAGTGTATGTCTTTCGTCTATTTTTTGAAAAGATGATCTACTCTGGATAATAATCAAGGCACTTCGACCGGCTCTTTTTTTTGTCGTTTTCATATGTTCTCATCGTTCCATGATAACTTCTGTTGGGATCTGGGTCGGGCTATACCGTATTTCTACGAACCTACACACCCCAGTCCGGTTGTCATTTTTGTAAGTTGATATGTCAACCATGAAACCCATGTTTTCTTATGCGGGGCCATTATTGTTTCTTACGACGTCCGCTACCCTAAAAAATTTGGCATCACATCATGTTTGCCTATCCTGATGACTGTCCAAATCTTGTGTCGCATGTCCCGTTATCCGCATACAATGACCGCGGTATACCAGTTGGTCTAACATCACCTATAGTCAAAATGTAGACTGCACGTCAAGAGTGTAGTATCATATTCCTTTCATGATGACTACTAACCTCTGTATCAAGAATTACAACATTTAGTCAGAATTTTTAAGTTAACTACTGCATATTCAAGTGTGGAGCCTTTTCTCATGACTTCCACTATCACTGAACCATGATTATGTTAACTTGAAATAGACTGTGATAGCGACCGCAAATCTTGATGTAGGAATCACATTCGTATTTCAACGATTGCGAACATCAACCTCGGAATTATGCTACTTATTTTTGACTGTATATATGGATGAAGACTCAGCCCCTTCGGCACATAGTCGTTTAATCCATATCCTCATTTTGAGGAATGAAGCTTACCTTAGTGGCAAGACTTACACTTTCCTTTTTGACTAAAGGGAAGAATATTCGCCCGTTGACAGGGTTCACATCTCCTAGAAGGACTGGACTCGATTGTGAATAATGACATTTCAATACCGATATCAACGCGTCATTTTAATTTTTTAGATATTTAGACGTCCACTCAGCAAATGCATCAAGGCAAGCCATGCGACGTCTTGGCTGGGGTCTCAATACCTTGATACAATACTGTTTAGTGGAGACCCAGCTTTTGGTACCGTGATTATATCCTTCAGTAGTCTTAAAATTTTCTTTTGTAAAAATCTTCGTGCTCTGCAAAAATGATCAAACTTATCTGCGTAAAGCAAACTTTACTTAGGGAGGGCTTCATTACCCTTTCGTGCAATCTTTTGCACTGCTATTCCTTCACACTTCTTCTTCACTTGGCTTATTATCATTACCCAGTTTTAAACGTTCTAGCAAAGGAGTTGTTATAAAACATCCGTGCTTGTTTTTTCCTGCATCGACAGAAAAAAAATTCAGTTTCCTATATGGTCGACCGCTCTCCCGGCGCATGGACTTCCTCCGTTCACATTTTGGCAGGAAAGGATGCTCAGTTTCCTTAAAATCTTTTGTTTTCTAGCAGAGCTGAATTTTTTTTTGGCAGTCATTTTTGAAAATATATGCATATTTTGGTATACTATATAATATTTTTCGTATGCCTCTTTTGATGTCATGACATTGGTTACACAAACAAGGTCTTCTGCCTCTTTCCTCCTTTTGATCCTAACTTGTAAAATTTTCAAATTCCTTTAAAAAAATTTGCCCCAGTTTGTGTACGTCTTTGTACCAACTCGAGTCTCACTATGTTTAAGGAATTTTTGAGACCCTCTCAAAAAATTTGCCCCAGTGTAAGTGTGTACTTGTCATTTCTTGATTTCACCGCGCTTGAGGGATTTTTGAGATCCTGCTCAAAAATTCTGCCCCAGTTTCCTTGTGGGGTTACCTTTATCTTTCTCTTGCTGAATCATTTATGAAGTTTCCTAAGGTTTAATGGGAATTTTTTTTGGAATGACCGAGCTCGGGAGAGCGCCGACGTATCACGTTTCGGGAATCAGGTCGAAACGTAGTTCAGGGTAAACATATTGAAATTTTTTGGTGAGACCGAACTCAACAGAGCGCCCACGTATCCCAAAATGGGAATCAAGTCGTGACATAGTTCAACATACATAATTTTGGATTTTTGGGTTAAAGCGACCAATCTTGGAAAAACGCCTACGGATCGGGCCGTACGTTCCCGGCACTATTATATGATATATGGATCTGGCCGTACGTCCCTCGGTACTATGACCTATGCATATCATATGCCCTCAGAGGCATTTTCAGTATGTAGAGATATACAGATATGTTCAGATAGTCAGACATATAGATGCATTCATACAGATGTATTCATTCAGTCAGTTTAGATTTTGATTTTCAGAGTTTCTTCATGAATCCTATGTGTATGTTACTCTTTTTCCTTACATACTCAGTCAATTATCTGTACTGACTCCCCTATTGTTCAGGGGGGTAGCGTTCATACCCACAGGTTCAGATGGCCAGGAAGATAGATCGATTCCTTAGGCTGCTTCTTCAGCTGGATAGCTGAGCACTCCTCTCTTATCGGAGTTTCCGTCTAGACCAGGTATATTTTTTGATGTATATGGGTAGGGCGGAGACCCTGTCCTATCCATAGCATGTCTAGTATGTCAGTAGAGGCTCATAGACGCTTATATTCAATCAGACAGTGTGGCCCGCTCAGCACGTGTTTGGTTACGTAGTTTTATCGAGTAGCCTTATCGGCTGGTACCCTGGTTCAGTTTAGTGATGCATGTATATATATCTTTTGAGGGTTGTGACCCTCCAGTTTATGATATCTATCAGTCAGTAGATCATGTTGTGAGCGCCCTCAGGTGGCCCAGAATGAGCATGAGCAGGTATTTTCTGTATGTTTTGTGGAAGCGAGGAGGTCAGCTTCTGGGTGCCCGTCATAGCCCTCTGGTTGGGCTATGATAGTAAAATCTTGCCTTCTTTACTTATTGCACTGTATAAAGGAACTGGTACAAAACTAGTTCCCTCATACACTATTTGGTGAACGCACAACCAATAACAGGAACATTTAAGAAATGGTATGGAATGGAAGGTGGGGACTTAAGAAATTAAGAAGATACTTGCCAGAAGAATTGGTCTATTCATTCTGGATAATATTGAGCCCCCTAATAACATTGCAGAATTGGATTCAATATGGAGACTATATCTTAAAGAGGAGTTTAGTGTGAAATTAGCCTGGGACTATGCGAGACACAAATAACAGCCTAATTATATATATATAAGTATACATGGATCAAGGGACTTCAATTCATAATGTTCTTCTTCATATGGAAAGTGTTGAAGCTCAACCTGCCATTATATGGTGCAATCAAAAGAATGAAATATTGCATGGTGTGTAGGTGTTGTAACTGTCCTGAACATGAAAAAATGGTTCATGTTTTCTCAAATCACAAACTTCTAACAGGACTTGGTCCTACTTTTGTTCTTTTACAGATGTGGGTATCACAAGACTACAACTGTAACAAAGTCATATTGTTCTGATGGAAAGCCTGAGCATATTTTCATGTTATGCCTGCTATCATATTAAGGGAGATATGAAAAAGAAAAAACACAATGAAATATGATGACACACTGTCGTTTGAGCATATTGAGATATCAAATAACTAACATTATATTACGGCTGCTAAGAAGAAGACAATTAGCTCAAACACTACCTACCAGATGGCCCGTCATAGTGAGATTACTAGAGGAATACACATTTACTCTTAGGATCACTAAAGTGCTAGGAATTGCCACCAATAGTATGGTACAAATGTAACACTGATAGGGCAAGTAGAAAAAATCCAGGGGCTTGCTCATTTCCATTCTCTATAAGGGACTGGAATGGACATATGATGAAAGGGGAGGACAAGCAGATTGTATAGACTATAAATACAGTGGCTGAAACATTAGCTATAATGAAAGCATTAAAGTATTGCAATCAAAACCAATTATCACGAGTGATTATTCAAACAGATTCACTAATACTTCAAAAAGTGATACCAGGTATTGTAAGCCACCATGGACTGTTGCTAGATGGATTGAAGAGATCAGAATAACGATGGTAAAATGCGACAACCATATTATTTCATATATTGAGGGAAGACAATGGATTGACAGATTACTTGGATATCTATGCATTGGATTTCTAAGATATATCGTGCACAACATTTGAGGAGCTACAGGTAATGGGAAAAAGATGCTTACATTTCCCATTTTGAATCAAGGGAAGAATACCTTCCTATCGATAGTGTTCACATCTCCCAAAAGGACAGGACTCGATTGTGAATAATGGCATTTCAATACTAATATAAACGTGTCATTTTAAATTTTTAGATTTTTGGACGGCCACTCAGCAGATGCATCAAGGAAAGCCATGCGACGTCTAGGCCGGGGTCTCAATACCTTGATACAATACTGTTTAGTGGAGACCCAGCTTTTGGTACCGTGATTATATCCTTCAGTAGTCTTAAAATTTTCTTTTGTAAAAATCTTCATGCTCTGCAAAAATGAACAAATTATTAGGGAGGGCTTCATTACCCTTTCATACACTCTTTTCCGCTGCTATTCCTTGACGCTTCTTCTTCACTTGGCTCATTATCATTACCCTGTTTTAAAAATTCTAGGAAACGAGTTAGTAAAAAAAACCCATGCTTGTTTGTTCCTGTATCCACAGAACAATTTGTCAGTTTCCTATATGGTTGATCACCTCCCGGCGCATGGACTTCCTCCGTTCACATTTTGGCAGGAAAGGATGCTCAGTTTCTATAAAATCTTTTGTTTTCTAGCTGAGCTGGAAAAAAACTCTAAAAGCAAAGGAAGTGTAATCAAAGCAACATAAACTATAAAAACTCTGGATCTTCATAGTCATCTTCTGCTTCACACGTAGTATCTCTTGATGGAATCTTAATTTATTGTTCTTGGAGACTCCTGGCAATCCATTTTAGCAAGTACCACAACTCCTCCTGATAGTACCTTTCGTACCATATAGGGGCCTTGCTAATTTGGTGAACTTTCCTTTGTATTCCTCTTGATTAGGGAATATTCTTTTGAGCACCAATTGCCTGATTTGAAATACCCTAGTTCCCACATTTTTGTTAAAAGCTCGCGCCATCCTTTGTTGGTAAGTTGACCATGGCAAACAGCAATCATCCTCTTTTCATCTATCAGAACTTGTTGCTCATACCTCTTGCGGATCCATTCCGCATCGTCCAACTCAACTTCTTGTATTATTCGAAGGGAAGGTATTTCTACTTCGGCTGGTATTACTGCTTCAGTGCCATACACCAACAGGTACGAAGTGGCTCCAGTTGAAGTCCTGGCAGTAGTGTTGTCACGACCCGACTAGGGGCCATGACTGGTACCCGTGGCTAACCACCGAGCACCACTCGTTATACTACTCATCATACTCATATAATAAGAAAATCATTTTTCATTTGGAAACATAAATACTTTTATATACATATGCCTTTCGGGTATCAAATTGATAATATATATATATATATGTACAATAGGAACTTCGTGAGACCATATAACTCAAAACTGCGCATCTACGAGCCTCTACTAGAGTACAAGACATGGGGACGGGACAGGACCCCGTCGTGCCCAAAATATACATATATACACAAATGAATAATCACGGCACCTCCGGAACAATAAAGTGCTTCTCAAGTCAGCTAATAGCTCCTACGAGTCTGGATCAAGATCACCTTCCTGTCTACCTGTGGGCATGAACACAACGTCCAAAGAAAACGGACGTCAGTACGAACATTGTACTGAGTATGAGAGGCATAAACAATAACAATACGTCAATGAGATAAAGGAAGCATCAAATAAGGAGAAACTGTAACTGACTGTCAATTATAAAAGAAGTAATGCATGCTGGCTTACTTCATAATCGTCGTCATATCATGTATGCATAAATGTATAAGTTGCCCGTCCATATAGGTACGGTGTGATAATGTATAAGCTGCCCGTCCATATAGGTACGGCGTGATAATATATAACCTGTGTCAAGGCTTCCCGCGTCCGGGATTTAAGCTGCCCACTGCAGTGGTGTGTCTGCCCGTCCATGTAGGCATGGTGTAATATCATCAACATACACTCATCATAATGCATGTATAATAACTCAAGGATAGTTATACTTTATCGAGGTGGAATAAGGCCGTGAACCCCCGATTCCATTATGGAACATTTATACGTGTTCTGCCTCACCTTAAAGGAAATAGTATATAAGGTGAGTGTATACAATAAATGGCATTATTAACTTAATGGTATTCTGCCTCACCTTGAAGGAAATAATATATAAGGTGAGTGTATATGATAAATGACATCATTGGCGTTATAGGAACATCATATCATGAACTCTAGAATCTTTATACTTAACTCATCATCATCATTATTGAACTCATAATATATCTCTCATCTCATATGGCTATTCGTGAACATAGGCTATTAGTTTTTCGAGATATAGAGGATTCATGGAGAAGAAGGAAAAATCATACCATCGGATTCGTGCCATAGAAAGAAAGGACTAGCCTCACATATCTTTTTCGTTTAACTAATCTATCGATTGCTTGTTCTCCTTCGATGCCCACGTTTCTGCCTTCAAGAGAAGTCGCATGAACATTAGCTAATCGATTACTTAAACATACTTACTAAAGCTAAAGAAAATTGAGCAGCATTTCCTTTGTTTATGCAACTTTCCCCATATTCTATATCAACTCCCAAATATTGATAACAACATTCGCAATATCCCAAGCAACAATCATCATCCATCTATATTATCCGCATTTCGCCATTTCACTCCAATTTCTCCATAATCATGGTCATAATTCATTATTGCATTTTATCACATATAATACTTATTCCATGCTCTAAATGTCATTTATAATATATTCACAATCACAACATATCAATAATCATGACTCAATCCAAACCTTTACCAAACAATGTCACTATTCACACATTCATGACCCATTTCCTATATCTTTCAACAATCCAAGTGTTTTTAACTTTCAACACATTAAACAACCAAGAATGATCATAAAACTCACCTTAGATGATGAATGAATAACCCTTGAGTGGAACTTCTCTTCTTGCACCAAAACCCTAACTCACTTCCCTTGAGTTTTCTTGGTGTAGATGAACTTTTGTAAGGTTTCATACACTTAATTTCGTGGATTTGGTATAGTTGATCATGGTTTTCCCTTGGTTTCTTGTGGATGAATAATGGAGAAAGTTCTAGAGGTTTCTTGGTGTGTGGAGGAGTGAAAATGAAATGAATTAATGAGAGAGGGTCCTTATATTTAACACTTAAAATCTATCCCGACCAAGATATACGGACCAACATACCGTCCGTACATTTTATACGGGCCGTATGTTTGGTCCAGTGAATGATGCCCCTCTTGGCTAAATATACGGCCTAACATACAGCCAGTATTATTTATACGGCCAGTATGTTGGGCCGTATAATGCCCAGCTGTTCTGATTTCGTTCTCGTTGACTCGCTTGATCTCCAATCCTTATGGAACCTTCTTGACACTTATTTAACACCTCAATATCAATATAAGGGACTTTATCACTCTTCTATAATACATCATTAAACCATCGTTGACTCGTCGTTCATAATTCTTACCCGATACGCAACATATCCTTTGCTTTCCTTAACAACCTTCTTCCCTTACGTCAAATGTCTTTGAATCTCGATTAGGATCATCAAATTCTATTTCTTTCTTATCACAACATCGTATACGTCGTGCCCTTTTCTATCCTATTCACTATACGTTAATGGGAAATTTTCCAAGGTGTAACAAGTGTGGTATCCTAGTAATGCATCAGGTAATTGTTTATGCCAGTCTTTGTAGTTATCAATCATCTTTCAGAGGATTTTCTTGACGTTTTTGTTGGTGGCTTCTATAGCCCCATTCATTTGTGGTCGGTATACGGTTGAATTCTGGTGATTGATTCAAAACTACGCACACATGTCTTTCATCAATTGGCTATTAAGATTGGCCCCATTGTCTGTTATGATTTATTCTAGGATGCCAAATCGACATATGATGTTATTGCGCACAAAGTCTATGGCAACCAAAATGAAATGGTGTTTGTTTGACACAACCGGCTCAATTGGCCTATGACATCCATGCCCCAAGCGACGAATGTCCAAGGTGATGTCATAGCATTCAGTTCTGTTTGAGGAACCTTTATCAAATCTCTGTGAATTTTAAATTTGTGGCATTTCTGGATAAACTTGCTACAATCATTCTCCATGGTCATCCAGTAGTACCCTGTTCTTAAGATTTTCTTAGCCAGTACAAACCCGTTCATGTGAGGTCCGCAGGTTCCAGCATGTACTTCTTCAATCAATTTTGTAGCTTCGATAAAGTCAACACAGCTAAGCAATCCCAAATCTGGAGTTCTTTTGTACAGGACATTCTTGTTGAGGAAGAAACCATTTGCTAACTTCCTGATAGTCCTCTTCTGATTTAAAGTGGTTCCTTTGGGACATTCTCCTTTCTCCAAGAACATTTTAATGTCGACATACCAAGGTTTTCTATCAGTCTCAGCCGCTACAAAATCACAATGGGCTGGTTGATCTCTGATTTCAATTTTGATCGGATAAATGTATCGACTGTCGGGATGCTGAATCATGGATGCTATTGTTTCCATTGCATCGGCAAACTCGTTCTGGGTTCTTGGTATGTGTTTGAACTTTACCTCTTGGAACCGATCTGCGAATGTTTGCACAAGTCCAACATATGGTATGATCTTTTCATTTTTGGTAGCCCACTCTCCTCGAACTTGATGAATTAGCAAATCTGAGTCGCCGATTACCTGAAGATCTATCACGACCCAGCTAGGGGCCGCGACGGGTACCCGAGGCTGACCACCGAGCACCCCTTATTTCCTCACTTGTCATAGTCATTTACGCTTCTTCATCATTCATAATTGAATGAAAGTCATTTTCCGATGGAAAACATAATCAGTCTATATATATATATATATATATATATACAAATGCCTCATTAGGCCATCCAAATAATATATATAGTATATACATGCATGCTGTAATAAACTTGCGAGACCATCTAACCCACACTATGCATCTACGAGCCTCTACTGACATACTATACATGTAGACGGAACAAGACTCCGTCATGCCCGAAATATACATATGTACCAAAAGAATAATCATAAGCACCATCGAACAATGGAGTGCTTTCAATCAGCTGATAGCTCCTAAGAATCCGGGTCGAGCTCGCCTCCCTGTCTACCTGTGGGCATGAACACAGCGTCCAAAGAAAACGGACGTCAGTACGAATGTTGTACTGAGTATGAGAGCCATGAACAATAACAACACATCAAGAGGGTAAAGGAGACATCAAGTATGGAGCAACTGTACCTGACTGGGAATCATATAAAAAGTAATGCATGCTGACTCACTCTTATGCTTATCATCATCTCATGTATGCATATCATATGTATATGTATCTAAACTGCCCGACCATATAGGTGCGGTGTGATAATCAGTAACATTAGCCCGCGTCCAGGCCTCCCGCGTCCGGGGTACCATCTCATGCCGCCCACTAGTGGTTTCTGCCAACTGGCCATGGTGTATCGTATAGCTTCCCGCTTTCGCGGTGACTGCCCGGCCAACTAGGCTCGGTGTGATGCAATCATGACATGCTCATCATAAAATATTTATAATGATATGCTTATCAAAATATACTTATCATCATACATGCACAAGGACTCTAGAACAACTGCATTCTATCAAGGTGACGTAAGGTCGTGAACCCTCGATGCCATTATGAACATATATAAACATTCTGCCTCACCTTGAAGGGATTAGTATATAAGGTTAGTGTGCACAAGGAACAACATCATTTACTTTAGAAGAGCGTCATATCATATCTCTTGACTCATATTGCTATTCATAATCTTAGGCTGTTAGCTTTCCGGCATATAGGGGAATCATGGAAAGGTAAGAGAATCATGTCATGGGATTCATGCCATAGAAAGAAAAGGACTAGCTTCACTGTCACGACCCAGCCCCGTGGGCCGCGACTGGCACCCTACCTGGGTACCCAGACCGAATCACACATTCATTTTCAAATCCAAACTTATTTCATAATTTTTCGAAATCATATCGAACATAATTGATATCAAATATGTCTTAAGCAGTCGTGCCAAATCAAAATATCATATCAAAAACAAACTGAGCGGCGGAATGGACATCGCCGGTCAAAAGTGCAAATATAAGCACAAGGGCCATTTGGGGCCATCATGACAAACGGACCGCTTTAAGACCAGAAAATAAAATCAGACCAACATATGCAGGACCCTCACCCCACATATATGACTACAGGCCTCTATGAGTTCGAAACAAAAACATATGGCGAGACAGGCCCCCGCCGTACCCAAATAGTCAAATATACCGAATATATACAAAGCAAAAAGAGTCTGTACCAAAAGTGGACTCCAGATCAAATAGGAGTACTCCGGAATAGCAAGAAGTGAAGCCTACTGCGGAGGATCACCGATATCTGCACCTGCGGGCATAAAACGAAGCCCCCGAAGAAAGGGGGTCAGTACGAAATATGTACTGAGTATGTAAAGCACGAAGTACAGAAATATGGATCAAAACCGAAAGCAAATCAAATGTCAAAGTGGAGTACAAATGGGTAGATCAAAATCTATATCGAAATCATATACGTATACATAATGCAAATGAAATCATGCAAACGCTTAGGAACGTGGTCGCCACTCCGACGCTGGCGCCACACACAGCATAACACCAGAAGGTTTCAAATCTCCGTACATCCCCAAACACAAACATAATCATAGGTGAGCGTATCGCATCACGTGCCATATCACAGCATAACTCCAAACGGAACCCGACCCTATGGCGAAGCCTCGGGAACCGTAACACAGCATACGGCCGAATTATCATAAGGCGCACGAATCAAAACCAGCCCGGGAACCGGTGAACGAAGTCATCATAAGGCACGAGCGGAGTCGTGAGCAAATAAATGCAATCCATATTTCAAAATAGCCTTTCAAAACTTAGTAGTCTCATAAGTCATTTCATAGTACAAAATAATCGAATACTTAGTCGATACAAAGTTTCATTTCACAAAACGTTTCCAAAATATTACGTATGGCTCAAAACGTAACTTAGCATATCATAATATTCAAAACATAGCCCATAGCAGAACGTTTCAAAATCAAAGGATTCATATCAAATCTTATTCCAAAGGAGAGCCCGATAGGACAAATAGGGCGTCTCGGGGTTAGCGGGCCCACCTCGAGTCAAATTGAGGTGGCGAACATAATTCACGAACATTAACAGGCCAAAAGGGTCATACATAATCATTACCAGGTGACCCGATCACATTTCGATAGGTTTCGGACGATTGGTGGCATTCTAGCCAAAATAGAGCCCTTAGGCTTCAATCGAATTGAATGAATAGTAACTTTTCTGTGGATCGGGTTTCGAGGAGCAGAAACGCTCCGGAAGTTCTCATATTCGCCTAACATACTAAGATATGCCAAATAAAGGAGTGGGAAGCTTTACATACCTCACAGACGTCGTAAGCTCTCCCGAAAGCCCAGTCCCGTTTCGTCAAAAATCTGCAAATGGTCAAAGTTACCAATTGAGAATCTTAGGCTTAAAAATGCCTTTAACTCCACTTTTGCCTACCGAAATTTCGGCAGCATTTCCCCTATAAATCTAACATCCCCGAGGCTTAGCTCGGCTCAAAATACATCAATCACAACAGCCCACACGTCAACAAACAACACAAACAACAATCAAACCATTCTAGCTTCAAAATTCTACTTTGTTATCTAAGTTGGCAACTTTCATTCACACTTTCAAAACTCCAATTCTACATCTACATAGTTGTATTCATTTCCTCATTCAAACTTATACAATCACATCCTAACTACAATCCAAGCCAAACACGAAATTGCCCCAAAATCCATTACTTTCCATAATTCTTCAAAACATCAAAAATTCACGACGAACATTCTAACTCACGTCGTTTCATTCCGAATTCATTAACATCATTATAAATTCATATTTAAAGTCTCTAGCACCCTAAATATACAATGATATACATAACGATACCATAGGTATACGCTTCCCGATAATATCCGAAATCATTTTCCAACGCCAATTTAATTCATCAATCAATCATTTACGACACAAGGATCACAACAACACATTATGCCAACTAAACAAGATCAATTCACCTCACTTTCTTCTCCCTATGGCTCACGGCCAATACACACTATACACACACACCCACGGCTTTCTATTTACATCAAAATTACGGGATTCTCGTCTATTCCCAATCCTTAACATATTCATATCAATTCTCTAACATTAGAGGGGCAAAATTCTTACCTTTTCTTGAATTTCCGACTTGTCGCAAACGTGGTTCTTGTGTCAAACAAATTGTATCACGTCGGAGAGCGTCTTGTGCTTACTATACTTACCAAAGGGACACGATTTTGTGATCAAAACAAAAGGCTAGAAAAAATATTTTGTTGAGGAATATGTTGTTCGGCCGAGAGCCTCAAGAGAGGCATTGTTCAATTTCTTTTGTGTTTATCTTGGTTTTTCTTGAAAGTTCAAAGGGAACATAAGGATATATATTGATTAAGGGTCATGTGATAAACACATGATCACTTAAAATGAAGCTTGGGCTTGGCCTTGGCCGGCCACCCTAAACATTTGGGCCTCAATTTTTGTATTCTAATTCTGGGCCCAATTCACAAAAGTCCCGTTTTGTAACTCCCGAAACTAATTTCCGAAATTCCAAATTTATTCTCGGCCTTCCCCGAGGTCTTAACATTAATAATTCCATAACCAACATAGTCATATTCACTAAAATCAAAATATGTCGTTATAATCCACAAGTCGTAATTATTTCACGATTTCCAATTATACGAAAACACGGGACATAACATTCTCCCCCCCTTAAGAACATTCGTCCCCGAATGTTAAATTAATCTTATAAGGTCTTATGATCAAGGCAGGAGTGTCCCTTTTTAATAATGACATACATAGTTCATTTTATCAATCAACACAACAAACTGAAAAAGAAATTAGGTTACCTGTGGATGTCGGAAACAAGTGGGGATATTTCTTCTTCATCTCGTCCTCCGCCTCCCAAGTCATCTCCTCCCGATTATTGTTGCGCCACAAGACTTTGACGGAGGGCACTTCTTTAGTGCGTAGTCTCCGCACCTGTCGATCCAGAATAGATACAGGCTGCTCGTCATAAGATAACTGCTCCGTCACCTGAATGTCATCTACTGGGAATATCCTGGCAGGATCACCAATACATTTCCGCAACATAGACACATGAAACACCGGGTGTACGGCCTCCAAGTCGGATGGTAAGTCTAGCTCATAGGCGACCTCACCTATCTTTCGCACGATCTGATACGGCCCAATGTACCGGGGGCTCAACTTACCCTTTTTACCGAATCTCATGACACCCTTCATGGGCGACACCTTCAGGAATACCCAGTCGCCAATCCGGAACTCTAACGGTCGACGTCGTCTATCTGCATAAGCTTTCTGTCGACTCTGAGCAGCCAATAATCGCTCTCGAATAAGCTTTACCTTATCTACAGCTTCCTGGATCACATCTGGCCCAATCAGCTTAGTCTCGCCCACGTCAAACCAACCAATAGGAGATCTGCATTTCCTGCCATACAGGGCTTCATACGGTGCCATCTGGATGCTGGAGTGATAACTGTTATTATAGGCAAACTCAATAAGCGGCAAATGATCATCCCAGCTGCCCCTGAAATCAATAACGCAGGCCCGCAACATATCTTCGAGCGTCTGAATAGTGCGCTCGGCCTGCCCATTGGACTGAGGGTGAAAAGCTGTACTGAGACTCACCTGAGTCCCTAATCCCTCCTGAAATGACCTCCAGAAATTTGCTGTAAACTGGGAACCTCGGTCAGTAATAATATATATAGGGACTCCGTGAAGTCTGGCTATCTCTCTGATATACAATCTGGCATAGTCCTCAGCCGAATAAGTAGTCCGAACCGGAAGGAAATGGGCTGATTTCGTCAGCCTGTCAACAACAACCCAGATAGAGTCGTACCTGCGTGGAGTGCGCGGTAATCCAACAACGAAATCCATATTAATCACCTCCCATTTCCAGGCTGGAATTTCCATCTCCTGTAATAATCCACCGGGCTTCTGATGCTCGATCTTAACTTGCTGGCAGTTCGGGCACTGACTAACAAACTCAGCAATATCTTTCTTCATGCCGTCCCACCAATACAAACACCTGAGGTCCCGATACATTTTTGTGGAACCAGGATGAACAGAATACCATGCATTATGGGCCTCGCCCATAATCTGCCGCCGTAAGCCCGCAACGTCCGGTACACAGAATCTACCGTCATATAATAATACTCCGTCAGGTGAGATCTCAAACTGAGTCTTTGCTTTATTAAGGGCCACCTCTCTGTACTGAATCAAAAGAGGATCCTCAAACTGGCGCTGCTTTACCTCCTGGATAATAGATGACTCAGCAACTGGACGAACAGAAATCCCAGAATCTCCAGAATCCACCAAACGGACTCCGAGGCTGGCCAGCTGATGAATATCACGAACCAAATCTCTCTTATCAGATGGAACATCAGCCAGACTGCCCACGGACTTGCGGCTAAGCGCGTCAGCTACCACATTGGCTTTCCCCGGATGGTACAGAATATCGACGTCGTAATCCTTTAGTAACTCAAGCCATCTCCGCTGCCGCAAATTTAGTTCCTTCTACCTAAAAATATACTGGAGACTCTTATGGTCCGTATAGATATCAACATGGACCCCATATAAATAATGCCGCCAAATCTTCAAAGCATGAATCACCGCGGCCAACTCAAGATCATGAGTGGGATAGTTCTTCTCGTGCGGTCTGAGCTGCCGGGAAGCATAGGCTATGACTCGACCGTGCTGCATCAATACACATCCTATCCCAATACCAGAGGCGTCACAATAGACAACATACCCGTCAGATCCCTCTGGAAGGGCCAAAACTGGTGCTGTAATCAATCTCTCCTTCAGCATCTGAAAGCTGCGCTCGCAGGCATCTGTCCACTGGAATTTTGCTGCTTTCTGGGTAAGCCTCGTCAGTGGTGCTGAAATAGAAGAGAAATCCTCCACGAACCTGCTGTAATACCCAGCCAATCCAAGAAAACTGCGCACCTCTGTCGGTGTAGTAGGCCTGGGCCAATTCTGCACAGCCTCAATCTTCTGCGTGTCGACCCGAATACCGTCTGCGCCGACAATATGGCCCAAGAATGCCACAGAAGTCAACCAGAACTCACACTTAGAGAATTTAGCATATAACTTCTGCTGACGGAGGATGCCAAGTACCGTCCTCAAATGATCTGAATGCTCCTCGGCTGATCGCGAGTAAATCAGAATATCATCAATAAACACAATAACAAACATATCCAGGAAAGGCCGAAATACCCGGTTCATCAGATCCATGAATACTGCTGGAGCATTAGTCAGCCCGAAAGACATAACTCTGAACTCATAATGCCCGTACCGGGTCCTGAAGGCAGTCTTCGGGATATCTGACTCCCGTACTCGCACCTGATGATAACCAGAACGCAGATCTATCTTTGAAAAATGTCTAGCACCCTGCAGCTGGTCAAACAAATCATCAATCCGGGGGAGGGGATATTTATTCTTAATAGTCACCTTATTCAGCTGCCGGTAGTCAATACACATCCGCAACGACCCATCCTTCTTCCTGACAAACAATACCGGCGCCCCCCAGGGTGATGTGCTGGGCCTAATAAAACCCTTATCCAGCAAATCTTTCAGCTGCTCCTTCAACTCCTTCAACTCAGCTGGTGCCATCCTGTACGGAGGAATAGATATAGGCTGTGTATCCGGCATCAACTCAATAGTAAAATCAATCTCCCGCTCAGGCGGAAGGCCAGGAAGCTCGTCAGGAAATACGTCTGGAAACTCACTGACGACCGGAACAGACTGAAGGGTAGGTACCTCCGCGGCAGTATCGTGCACATGAACCAAATGATAGATATATCCCTTCTGGATCATCTTCTTAGCCTTGAGGTATGAAATAAACTTACCCCTCGGCGATGCTGTAGATCCGAACCACTCTATGGCTGGTTCTCCTGGAAACTGAAAACGGACTACCTTTTTCTGGCAGTCGACATTAGCATAACAGGAAGACAACCAGTCCATGCCCATAATGACGTCAAACTCAAGCATGTCTAACTCTATCAAATCAGCCTTAGTGCTACGATCATAAATGGTCACAGAACAATCCTTATAAATCTGTCTCGCTATAATAAAATCCCCAACTGGCGTAGCTACCTCAAATGGTTCTATAGGCTCAGACACTATCCCAATCTTACTAGCAACGAGCGGGGAAATATATGATAAAGTAGAGCCAGGGTCAATCAATGCATATACAGATCTGGAGAAAACCAGCAATGTACCTGTGACGACATTTGGCGAAGCCTCCTGATCCTGGCGGCTGGCCAAAGCATATATGCGGTTCGAGGGACCGCTAGAACCTGAAGCGCCACCGCGGCCTTGACCGCGTCCTGCCGGTGCTGAAATACCTCGCCCTCCAGGGCGTGCAACTGATGGAGCAGAAGAAGAACCGGCGGCTGACCCTGTCGGCTGAGCAGCACTACCAGAACCGCTAGCCAAAGGACAATCTCTCATAAAGTGGCCCTGACCACCACACGAAAAGCAAGCTCCAGTCGCTCGGTAACACTCCCCGGGATGAGACTTCCCGCAATGAGGACAACGGGGTCTCGGTGGTCTGGCCTGGCTGGGACCCCTGGGTACCTGTGAACCTGCCACTCTGGAGCTCTGGCTGGCCCCATACGGTCCTGTACTATCGAATCTCCGGCTGCCTGACTGAGTACCCCGGCCGGAGGGAGGGAAATGCCTGTCTGACTGCTGCTGCTGAGGCTGTCCGCCTCGAGAATCTCCCGCATAACCTGCGGACCTAGCCCTCTTGGGCGGCCTCCTATCTCGATCTCTGCCAGCCGGATCAGACCTGCGACGGTCCTCCATACCCATCGCATAGGCCTGAAGTCGGGAAATGTCCATGTCTGCCTGCAGTGACACTGCCATACAGCTATCAACCAAATACCGGTCCAATCCCATAACATATCTGTGCATCCGATCGGACATATCTGCTACCACTGCCGGTGCATATCGGGCCAGAGAATCAAACTCAAGGTTATACTCACGAACACTCCGACCCCTCTGCTGCAGACGTAAGAATCGATCAGCCCGTGCCCGCCGTAACTCTGGTGGCAAAAAGTGGCGGGTGAATGCTGTCACAAACTGATCCCAAGTGGCTGGAGGGGCACCCTCTCCTCTAGACAGCTCCCAAGTCTCGTACCAGTGGGTAGCCACATCTCGAAGCCTGTGCGAAGCCAACTCAACTGACTCGGTCTCTGAAGCCCTGACCAAGTCCAGTGAGCGTCGCATCCCCCGAATAAAGTCGTGGGGGTCCTTGTCGGGCTTAGACCCGAAGAACTCTGGAGGGACACATAGCAAAAACTCCCGAACTCTCAAGCTATCCCGCCTGTCATCATCATCGTCGTCCCTCCGCCCGCGCCTGCGAGCCTGTCCTGCTACCAGTGTAGTCAACAACTGTACAACCTCCCTCAGGGTCCTATCCTCCGCCCCTGGCTGAGGAGCTGGAGTCTCAGGTGCGGGTACACGGACCTCTGGAGCTGCTGAAGGTCGTGCTCCAGGCTGTACTAGTGGGGGTGTAGCAGACCCCTCAGAATGAGGCACATCCTCAGGCAAATCATAGACACGAGCCCGGGTAGCTCGCTGTGCCTGGCTAGTCTCTCCAATCCTCGCCTTGCCCTTCTGGGCCGCCGTTGCCTTCTTCGGAGGCATCACTGCAAACACGAAGGCGAGTCAGATCATAATCATCCTAATAGCACAGCTCTATCGCACGATCTAAGATTTCAAAGAAGGTAACATCCTAAATGCCCTGTAGCTTCCCGTTTATAGATGTGGTGCACAGCACATCGATAAACAAGACTCTACGAGACACGGCCTGTAGACATTCCGAGGACAAACCGCTCTGATACCACTTTTGTCACGACCCAGACCTGTGGGCCGCGACTGGCACCCTACCTGGGTACCTAGACCGAATCACACATTCATTTTCAAATCCAAACTTATTTCATAATTTTTCGAAATCATATCGAACATAATTGATATCAAATATGTCTTAAGCAGTCGTGCCAAATCAAAATATCATATCAAAAACAAACTGAGCGGCGGAATGGACATCGCCGGTCAAAAGTGCAAATATAAGCACAAGGGCCATTTGGGGCCATCATGACAAACGGACCGCTTTAAGACCAGAAAATAAAATCAGACCAACATATGCAGGACCCTCACCCCACATATATGACTACAGGCCTCTATGAGTTCGAAACAAAAACATATGGCGAGACAGGGCCCCGCCGTACCCAAATAGTCAAATATACCGAATATACACAAAGCAAAAAGAGTCTGTACCAAAAGTGGACTCCGGATCAAATAGGAGTACTCCGGAATAGCAAGAAGTGAAGCCTACTGCGGAGGATCACCGATATCTGCACCTGCGGGCATAAAACGCAGCCCCCGAAGAAAGGGGGTCAGTACGAAATATGTACTGAGTATGTAAAGCACGGAGTACAGAAATATGGATCAAAACCGAAAGCAAATCAAATGTCAAAGTGGAGTACAAATGGGTAGATCAAAATCTATATCGAAATCATATACGTATACATAATGCAAATGAAATCATGCAAACGCTTAGGAACGTGGTCGCCACTCCGACGCTGGCGCCACACACAGCATAACACCAGAAGGTTTCAAATCTCCGTACATCCCCGAACACAAACATAATCATAGGTGAGCGTATCGCATCACGTGCCATATCACAGCATAACTCCAAACGGAACCCGACCCTATGGCGAAGCCTCGGGAACCGTAACACAGCATACGGCCGAATTATCATAAGGCGCACGAATCAAAACCAGCCCGGGAACCGGTGAACGAAGTCATCATAAGGCACGAGCGGAGTCGTGAGCAAACAAATGCAATCCATATTTCAAAATAGCCTTTCAAAACTTAGTAGTCTCATAAGTCATTTCATAGTACAAAATAATCGAATACTTAGTCGATACAAAGTTTCATTTCACAAAACGTTTCCAAAATATTACGTATGGCTCAAAACGTAACTTAGCATATCATAATATTCAAAACATAGCCCATAACAGAACGTTTCAAAATCAAAGGATTCATATCAAATCTTATTCCAAAGGAGAGCCCGATAGGACAAATAGGGCGTCTCGGGGTTAGCGGGCCCACCTCGAGTCAAATTGAGGTGGCGAACATAATTCACGAACATTAACAGGCCAAAAGGGTCATACATAATCATTACCAGGTGACCCGATCACATTTCGATAGGTTTCGGACGATTGGTGGCACTCTAGCCAAAATAGAGCCCTTAGGCTTCAATCGAATTGAATGAATAGTAACTTTTCTGTGGATCGGGTTTCGAGGAGCAGAAACGCTCCGGAAGTTCTCATATTCGCCTAACATACTAAGATATGCCAAATAAAGGAGTGGGAAGCTTTACATACCTCACAGACGTCGTAAGCTCTCCCGAAAGTCCAGTCCCGTTTCGTCAAAAATCTGCAAATGGTCAAAGTTACCAATTGAGATTCTTAGGCTTAAAAATGCCTTTAACTCCACTTTTGCCTACCGAAATTTCGGCAGCATTTCCCCTATAAATCTAACATCCCCGAGGCTTAGCTCGGCTCAAAATACATCAATCACAACAGCCCACACGTCAACAAACAACAATCAAACCATTCTAGCTTCAAAATGCTACTTTGTTATCTAAGTTGGCAACTTTCATTCACACTTTCAAAACTCCAATTCTACATCTACATAGTTGTATTCATTTCCTCATTCAAACTTATACAATCACATCCTAACTACAATCCAAGCCAAACACGAAATTGCCCCAAAATCCATTACTTTCCATAATTCTTCAAAACATCAAAAATTCACGACGAACATTCTAACTCACGTCGTTTCATTCCGAATTCATTAACATCATTATAAATTCATATTTAAAGTCTCTAGCACCCTAAATATACAATGATATACATAACGATACCATAGGTATACGCTTTCCGATAATATCCGAAATCATTTTCCAACGCCAATTTAATTCATCAATCAATCATTTACGACACAAGGATCACAACAACACATTATGCCAACTAAACAAGATCAATTCACCTCACTTTCTTCTCCCTATGGCTCACGGCCAATACACACTATACACACACACCCACGGCTTTCTATTTACATCAAAATTACGGGATTCTCGTCTATTCCCAATCCTTAACATATTCATATCAATTCTCTAACATTAGAGGGGCAAAATTCTTACCTTTTCTTGAATTTCCGACTTGTCGCAAACGTGGTTCTTGTGCCAAACAAATTGTATCACGTCGGAGAGCGTCTTGTGCTTAATATACTTACCAAAGGGACACGATTTTATGATCAAAACAAAAGGCTAGAAAAAATATTTTGTTGAGGAATATGTTGTTCGGCCGAGAGCCTCAAGAGAGGCATTCTTCAATTTCTTTTGTGTTTATCTTGGTTTTTCTTGAAAGTTCAAAGGGAACATAAGGATATATATTGATTAAGGGTCATGTGATAAACACATGACCACTTAAAATGAAGCTTGGGCTTGGCCTTGGCCGGCCACCCTAAACATTTGGGCCTCAATTTTTGTATTCTAATTCTGGGCCCAATTCACAAAAGTCCCGTTTTGTAACTCCCGAAACTAATTTCCGAAATTCCAAATTTATTCTCGGCCTTCCCCGAGGTCTTAACATTAATAATTCCATAACCAACATAGTCATATTCACTAAAATCAAAATATGTCCTTATAATCCACAAGTCGTAATTATTTCACGATTTCCAATTATACGAAAACACGGGACATAACATTCACATACCTTGTCGTTTAGCTACGTTATCAATCACTTGCCTTCCTTCGAGTTCATGTTGTTACCTTCACGAGAGAATCGTATTAACATTAGTTAATCAACTATAAGAACGCGTCGTTATCTCTAGAGAAAATTGGGCAGTATCTCTTTTGTTCCTACTACTTTTCCCATGTTCTATTTCAACTCCCAAACATTTACAACAACACTCATATTATAGTATCAACATTCCTCACTTATTTACACTTAACGAAATCCATCATTTTCTCCAATGTTTCCACATTTAATGGTTTTAGCTCATCGTCATAATTTTGCTTATTTCACAACTATTCCATTGTCTATGCTTCATTTATAACGTATTCATACTCATAACGTATCAAGTTTCATTATTCCATTCAATTATCATTCAATGGTGCCACTACTCACTCATTTAAGGCCTATTTTCCATGTCTTTCTACAATTCAAGCTTCTTAGTCTCCTAATACCTTAAATAACATGATGAAGTCATGAATACTTACCTTAGATGAGGGTGGAACAAGTATAGAGTGGAGTTCTTCCTCTTTCACCAAAACCCTATCTCTCCTCCTTTAGAATTTCTTGAAGAAGATGACTTCCAATTAGGTTTCATACACTTTGTTTCACAAATTGGTGTTGTTTATCATTGATTTTCCTTTGATTCTCTTGGATGAAGTGTTTTGGAGAATTCTCTAGAGAGTTCTTGAGTTGTATGGATGAGAAAATGAAATGAAATGAGGTTAGGGTCCCCTTTAATAACTCAAAATCTGATTTTTAATGAACTACAGTTGGGGTGTACAGTGGTCGTAAACCACAGTTTACGGACCGTATAGCAGTTTACGGGCCGTATAACGTGGTCGTATTTAAGCATATCAAAATAGAAAGGTTGGTTGAAGATCATGGAAGTTTACGACCCAGTTTACGAGTCGTATTTCAATTTACGGTCCGTATTCCAAGTCATTTTTAACCATTTGAAGCATTTGACAGAAAGTTGAAATTTTGAAATGTGGAAGGACGATGGCACTTTACGGTCCGTAAATCACTTTATGGGCCGTATTCCATTTTACGACCACTGGGTTGAAATGAAATTCTGCAACTTTTCATTGTACGTTCGCGGGGAAATTTCCGAGGTGTAACACTCTTCCCCCCTTTTTGGAACATTCGTCCTCGAATGTTAAACACTCGGAATTCTACGAAAATTTTGCCAGAGTTTCCCCTGTAATTTGACACTACCAGCCTGTCATAACAACCTATAATATCATCGTCTCACAAGGCTACTGTTATAACCCGTGTTTTCACACGTTTGGAAAGACTTGAATTATATTGGATTCTTGAGATATAAAGTCAAATTTGATAATTTGTTGTACATAAGGGTTATGCATGAAAGATTAGAGTCATGAATGTGTGGGACAAGGCTAAGGGTAATTTTGGAATTTTGGAAATTAGTTTCGGGAATTACAAAACGTGGACTATAAGTCATTGGGCCAAAAATAATGGAATGGAATTTAAGGCCCAATGCATTGGAGTGGCCGGCCATGGTGGCCCAAGCCCAAATATTTGTACTAAATTTCCATGGATTAATTAACTTAATGCCATGATCCAATCCCATTACTTGGTCATGTGCTTGGTCATGTGACCAAGTCTTTAAATGATAGACATTAGAAGACTTAAGGCATTAAGAGACTTAGAAAAAAATAAGCAAGAAAGAAGTCAAGAACAAGAGAAAAAAAAAGGGGGTTTCGGGTTTGGCTTAGGAAAATAGCCATCAAAAATATTGTTCCAAAAATTTTTCTTTTGTGGTTTTCCTACTAAGTCAAGGTTCCTTTGTAACTTGGTATAGTTGGATTGGAGTGGGGAGCATTAGAATCATCAAAGTGACTACATCTCCAAGTGAAGGAAACTGGAAGAAAAGGTATGAATTTCTACCTTTTTATTGTGTTGTGAAGTTTTGATTGTGTTGTAGTATATGGAAATGTGTTGATTGTATGAAGAAATGGAAGTTTGCAATGTGGGTTTGGTATATGGCTTGTAGCCGTGTGTATATGCATGTTGTATAGCCAAATTGTATTGAATTTATGTTATATTCTAGTTATGATTGTGATGAAATGCATGTGGGAATTGAACGTTGGATGAATTTAGTTGATATGGAAAAATAAGCATATGGCCGTGTGGTATGTTGGCTATGGAATGGAATTGATTAAGTTTGTTTAGTGTATTGGAGTGTTGTTGTAATGCTTGGCATAGAAATGAAGTTAGAATGATATAAGTTTGTATTGAGTTGGAATGTAGAAACTTATGTCGTTTTAGTATGATTTTCCGACATTAAGGAAATGAAGTTGTTTGGTTGTTAATGGTGATAATCATTGATGAATTTGGAAGTTGGGAACTTGTTATGGAATTGTATGCCAAAGATTTGATGTTTTGCATAAGTTAAGACTTTGGCGGAAAGTTGTATATTATGGATATCGAGTGTATATCTTAAGGAAAATGAAATGAAATGTCTCTAAATCTATATTGTGATGATCTTGAGTGATAATGGATGTGAATTCATGATGTTAGTTCGAAAGTTTGGGTTGAATTGAAGATTATGTCAACTTATGAGAAAAATGACAAGTTGAAGGATATTTGTGTTTTTAATGTTCATTGTTGATATTGATGTTGTCGTTTGGGTTGTTGTTGATGATTTCTAGCCAAGTTGAATTCTCGGGGTGTCATATGTATAGGGGAAGTGCTGCCGAAATTTCGGTAGCCAAATATGCTTAAAGTTGTAATAATGGCATTAATAACTCACAATTGGTAAACTTGACCAATTGCAGTTTTTCGACGAAACGGGAAGTGAGTTTGGAAAGGCTTAAGGAGCGTGAAAGGTATGTAAAGCAAACCCAATTCTTCCCTTGGCATGCCCTTAGTGTATTAGGGTCGGATCCGGGCCTCGAAGGACCTCTTGGCCCTCGGAATCCGCAAGACAAAATTTCAGTTTTTCCTTCAGTAGAATTGAACCATTTTGATACGCTTTTTCTGAAATTATGCAATTGTGCTCTAAATTACTCAGAAAGTCATAGGATGTCTGTATAACCTTCGTAGATGATATTATATGTTTAGAGGGCACAATTTGAGCCCGCCGCCTTATTTGTCCCGAGGCGGGCCCACTATTTACGGTTTTGCCCCTAATATGCTAAAGCTTCCTTTTTAAGCGATTTTTGAAAGAAATGTTTTAATTACCCTACTAATCGCTTAACGAATATTATTTTAAATATTCTATTAAATCTTATAAATTATTTTGACACCCGGAATGACTTCGGGAAAGTTAGACTTCTGTAATTTATTATGATATCTGGAATACCTTTATTATGATTCCGTCCGACTCCATTTGATTTGTTTGTCTTTGCTACGCCTCATCGAGTCTTTGAAAATACTTATGATATTTTTAAATTGCATTAGTCTCTCACTACTCCATTCGTGGATGTCCCAATGTTTCCCACACTGAGCCCGGGCCAGGATATGTTGTCAAGCGTAATTCTCTGCATTGTTCGCCGCGTCCCGATGTGAGGGGGCAGGTATACGCGTACATGGGTCTGTGGAGTATGATGTGCCATGTCCGCCTATTCTGATCTGATCTGTTATGGCCATTTTTATATGACATTATATGATACGGGGCCACGCCCCTTTTTCTGATTCCTTTGTATAGTGGCACCAGCGTCGGGAGGGTGGCCACATTCTGTCTGCCGAGTCCCGTGGCAGGGAACGGATATGATATGATATGACATATGTTTCTGTACGCATTCTGTCTGTTTTGGAAATATGCATTTGACACTCTGGATTCTGTACTCATTTTCTGTAACCATTATGATTTGACTTCTGTGATTCCGCTTTGCATATTCAGTACATATTTCGTACTGACCCCCTTTCTTCGGGGGCTGCGTTTTCATGCCGCGTAGGTACAGACGACAGGTTTGCTGATCCACACGTTTAGGATCCCGTTTCTGCTATTTTGGGGCGCTCTCTTCTTCAGAGCCCATCTTTTGGTACAGTCTGTCACTGTTATCTGGATATGTATATTGTTCTGGGTATGACGGGGCCCTGTCCCGTCTTATGATTATGATATGTTATGTAGAGGTCTGTGGATACATCTGTGTGGGCTCTGTACATATGTTTGGGATACTTTGTTCTATGATGGCCTTATCGGCCTATGTGTGCCAAGTCTGCTCTTTCTGATAAATTCTGTGGCATCCACTAATATTATTATATTATTATTCTGACAATATGCTAATTTGGGTATCGGGTACGTATAGGTGCCCAGCTAGGGCACTGGTCGCGGCCCACGGGGTTGGGTCGTGACAGCTACATCACAATATCAACATATCTATGGTCACACACGACCAAAAGCATAAAAATGAAGCGTACATACCTCATATCGTCGGTATTTCGTCTTGGATCCCTCCCATGGGTTTGAATAAGTGTGGGTACTTGGACTTCATGCTCTCTTCTGCTTCCCAAGTCATTTCTTCACGATTGCTACTCCGCCATAAGACTTTAACCGAAGCTACCTCTTTATTTCGAAGTCTCCGCACCTGTCTATCTAAAATAGCAATAGGTACTTCTTCATAGGTCAGCTTCTCTGTCACCTGCACATCATGAACCGGAACTATTCTTGTTGGGTCTCCAATACATTTGCGGAGCATCGAAACATGAAAGACTGGGTGAACTGCTTCAGGCTCCGAAGGAAAATCCAATTCATAGGCTACCTGACCCACCTTGCGGATGATTCGATAAGGTCCAATGTACCTTGGGCTCAACTTCCCCTTTTTACCAAATCTCATTACTCTTTTCATAGGCGAGACTTTAAAAAATACCCAATCATTAACTTGAAATTCCAAGTCTCGTCAGCGATTGTCTGCATAGGACTTTTGACGACTTTGGGCCGTTAACAATCGGTCTTAGATGATTTTAACTTTTTCGACCGCTTGTTGAATCAAGTCTGGGCCTATTAATTCTACCTCTCCTGTTTCAAACCATCCTATTGGAGATCTACACTTCCTTCCATATAAAGCTTCATATGGAGCCATTTGAATACCGGAATGGTAGCTATTATTGTAAGCAAATTCAATAAGGGGCAAATGCTCATCCCAACTACCACCAAAGTCTAGCACACATGCCCGTAGCATATCATCCAAGGTCTGAATAGTTCGCTCGGCCTGTCCGTCGGTCTGTGGATGAAAGGCCGTGCTAAACTTCATTTGGGTGCCTAGGCCCTCTTGAAAAGACTTCTAGAACTTAACTGTGAGTTGTACCCCTTTGTCTGTAATAATGGTTAACAGAATACCATGAAGTCGCACGATTTGTCTTAGATACAACCTGGCATAATCTTCCGCTGAATACATGGTTTTGACTGGAAGAAAATGAGCTGCTTTTGTTAATCTGTCCACAATTACCCATATGGAATCATGTTTTCCTTGGGAACGGGGTAACCCCACAATAAAATCCATGTTAATCACTTCCCATTTTTACGTAGGAATCTCCATTGCCTGTAATAATCCCCCTGGCTTCTGATGTTCGACTTTTACTTGTTGGCAATTTGGACACTATGCTACAAATTCTGCTATGTCTCTCTTCATGCCATCCCACCAATATATCAATTTAAGTCGTGATACTTCTTTGTCGCTCCTGGGTGGATGGAGTACCGGGAATAATGGGCTTCTTCCAGAATTCGTTGGCGCAATCCTGCAACATCCGGAACACACAGCCTGTCTTAATATCTAAGGGTTTTATCCATCGATGTTTTGAATGGAGATCTCTCTTTTTCACGAAGTGTGTCCCTATACTGCCTCAGCTGAGGATCCTCATATTGACGTTCCTTCACTTCTATATTTAGGGATGAAGCTGTGGAATCATTGATACTAATCCTTGCATTTCCTGAATCACTTATGCGTATCCCAAGACTAGCTAATATGTGAAGCTCATGGATCATTTCTTTCCTCTCCGGAGGGACTTCACATAGGCTGCCCGTTGATCGGCGGCTAAGGGCATCGGCTACTACGTTTGCTTTTTCGGGCTGGTATAGAATATTTACATCGTAGTCTTTTAATAGTTCTAACCACCGCCTCTGCCGCAGATTCAACTCCCTCTGTTTAAAAATGTACTGAATACTTTTGTTATATGTATAGATATCAACGTGCACACCATATAAATAGTGTCTCCATATCTTCAACGCATGAATGACCGCAGCCAATTCAAGATCATGAGTTGGGTAGTTCTTTTCATGTTTCCGCAGCTGCCTCGAAGCATAAGCAATGACCATTCCGTGCTGCATCAATACGCATCCTAGCCCAACGCCAAAAGCATCACAATATACCACATAACCATCTGACCCTTCCGGAAGTGTTAAGACTGGGGCCGAGGTCAATCTATCTTTCAACTCTTGGAAGCTGCGCTCGCAAGCATCATTCCATTGAATTTTGGCTGACTTTTGGGTTAGCTTCGTCAATGGGGCAGAAATGGATGAAAATCCCTCTACAAACCTTCTATAATAACCTGCCAAACCTAGAAAATTACGAACTTTCGTAGGCGTTGTAGGCCTTGGCCAAATCTTCACAGCTTCTATTTTCTGAGTGTCAAATCGGATGCCATCGTCTGAAATAACATGACCTAGGAATGTCACAGAATTTAGCCAAAACTCGCACTTTGAGAATTTTGCATATAATTCCCGAGCTCGAAGAATGCCAAGAACAATTCTTAGATGATCTGCATGTTCTGTTTCTGTGCGAGAATACACTAGAATATCATCAATAAATACTATCACGAAGAGATCCAAAAATGGCCTGAACACATTATTCATTAGATTCATGAACACTGCTGCTGATCCTGTAGACTGAGTCCCAATTCTACCTCTTGCTGAAGGGCAATCTCTCATCATGTGACCAACCTGCCCGCAGGTGTTATATCCCGCATTTTATGCAATTGGATAATTCAAGACAATCGCGGGAAAACAACAAGCAAGGCCATATTTTATTTTGTTTGGCACATGTGTTGCTTATGAAATGTCTAGAAGTGGAAATATGGAGAAAGACGAAGGGAAAATTTGGAAGTTGGAAAAGTGTTCCATAAATTATAAGAACTAGCCAAAAATACAAAGTGGGCTTGAAAGTTTTTTTTTGGGAAAATTTGAGGCCCAACCGGCCATGGGGAATTAAAAGGGCCCAAACCCATTAAGCCAAAAATCATGTGCTAATATATTAAGAAGAGGCTTATCCCTTAAGCTCATTCAAGAACTTTCAAGAAAGAAGAAGAAAAAAAAATTGAGAGCAAAACCTTGGAGGCCTTCGGCCATAGAGGAATTTCCAAGAAAAATTGGCAAAAAATCTTTCAAAAATCATTTTCTACCAAGTAGAGGGTGCTTGACAAAGTGGAGTGGTTGTTGAAGCAAGAAGAACACATAATCTTGCAAGTTGGAGGATTTAGTCAAGTGAAGAAACAAGGAAAGAGGTGAGGTTTAATCCCTTCTTTATATGTTTTTGATGTTTGTATATGATATAGTATGTGAAAGTGGACGAAATGCATGGAGAATATTAATGTTGTATGTGGCCGTGAGGTGTAGCATGTACATGTATGTGTAGGAATCATGTTTCAATTGTTTTATTTAGTGTTTGGTTATTATTGTTGTGAATGCTATGTTAAAGTTGGAAGTTGAGTGATGTTGGTGAAGTTGGCCGCGTAGAGTGTAGTGTGTATGTGGCCGTATGTGTGTGTGTGGTATGGTGAATGGATAGTGAGTAAGTTTGTTTAGTATGTTGGTCGTTGTGTTGTGGAGTTTATATTACAAACGAAAGCCTAAGGAGCTTAGTGAGGTATCACTAATTGAAAGCTTGTCTTGGAAGATTATGCAAATTGAATATTATGTTCTTATGTGTATGAAAGGTAATGATACTAGAATGACGTTGTTGGAATATGTATTATAAGGTTGTTGTTGTTCTATTGGAGTTTGGAAGGTCTTGAAGGAAGTAGAATGCTAATTGGAGTGTTGGGACGTATCTTGAATTGAATATGTGAATTGCTAGTGTGATTGTTGAATTTATATTGATGGTTTGGCCGGGCTTGAATTCCCGGATTGTGTTTGATGAGAATTTGGCTAAGTTGAATGTCGAGGATGGTATAATTACAGAGGAAGTGCGGCCGAAATTTCGGTAGCCAAGTATTACTTTAAGATTTCAACTCTAAGTATCCTAATAAGAGTTTTGGTAAATATGACCAATTTGCAGATTTTGACGAAATTGCAACGTGAATTTGGAATAGCAAAAGGAGCGGAAAGAGGTATGTAAGGCTTCACCCTTCTTTCTATGGCATGTCTTAGATGTAATAAGTCGGGTACGAGCCTCGGGGACAACCCTAGTCCCCGGAATCCGCACCTAAAGTTTTCCACTTTTTGTTCAATAGAATTGAACTAGAAAGTGTGCAAATGATGGAAAGACCTCTTAAACCCTTAGAACTTGCATAAGTGGGACCCGATTACCCTATAACCCTCACAAGTAATGACATGACACGTAACATATGTAAATCATATACGCCACCCCATCCGGCCCGAGGTGGGCCCGTTACTCTCGGATTTTCCTTACAGTTTTGCTTGACTTACTTGAAGTGAATCCAAAGGGAACCTTTGATCCCGATTTCGTTACCAAATGATAAGTACTATGACTCCTCTAACGAGGGCACTTCCATGACGATAATGATACCAATGATGTTAGATAAGAGGATATGCCTATGATACGTACTACCGGAACGACTCTATGAATAAGATGACTAAGCTAAGTATCTTATGTAAACATGAAAATGATAAACTAATTTTTTAATCCTATTTATATTTCCTAGCTATGACTTTATTTTCTAAAGATTTCAAAGTCTATGAACTGTCATCTATGATGCCCACGATTTCATTCTACGTTTACTTTAATATTATTCTCCGTTGATAGTCTCACCTTAAAATACTCGTTCCTTCAAGGTGAGACAAAGCGATCACGAGTATTCTATAATGTAATCGGAGGTTACCAACTTTATGTCACTCCGATAGACGTAACTTTCTTTGGACTCCCGTGCATGCTGGTTATATGATACAGGGATATGTGTATGGACATGTACATGTATATAGGACAAGTATTTGTATATAAGACATGTATATATATAATAGAGAAATAAATGTACACGTATATGTATATGCGGAAAGGGGAAGGGCCACTGTTATATCACCACCTGATTCAGCTGGATTCCATCCTGGACGCGGGATGCCCGGACGCGGGATATGGGAGAGCCGTACGCGGCGTCTGTATATGTGATGTATGATATATGTGATGTGTTGTGTTGGGACACTGTTGGGGAGAGAGGTGGGAGAGCCGATGCATTCGGCATCTGTAAATGTGAGTAAAAGATACCGTTTACTGAAATGTACTGTTTTCTGTATACGAGAATAAGGAACACCGTATTCTGAAAAATGGGCTAAGCTTGCATGGTATCTGCCTACAGAACATACATATGTACAGGTTACTTCTGCTCCGAGATAAGCTCTGTATATTTATTCGGTTATTATTCACACTCTATATTCAGTTACTGTGTTATCACTCATGCCTTACATACTCGATACACTATTCGTACTGACGTCCCTTCTTGTGGGCGCTGCGTTTCATGCCGCGCAGGTCAGCAGATAGACGGACCGAATTCCTAGAAGTTCTATCAGTAGTGTTGTAGCAGTGCTCCAGTTGTTTCGGAGCTCCAGTTACTTGGTACTACATTTGTGTATATATACAGGTCCGGTAGAATCCGGCCCTTCATATGTATATGTGTACTATGTTTAGAGGCTCGTAGACAGATGTGTACAGATAGATGTTTTGTACCTCTGAGTGTCCTTGTCGCTGTGTAATGTGCTAGCAAAGCTTACTGGCCTATGTTTATAACTATGCCACTAATGGGAATGTTCAGTAACAAAAAAATATGGTATAGTTTATACGGCATACTTAGTAACAGGAATATGACACGAGACAGGGGTGTTCGGTACAAGTATCGGGTACTCGTCACGGCCCCTAGTCGGGTCGTCACAGCAGGCATAGCAAGCATCCGAACCCTGACGGCACTGTCCGGAATGCAGTCTACCGCACTGGCTGCACCGCGATACTGAGGGTCTCCTCTGACTAGAATCTCCCCTAAACTGAGAATCTGATGCCCTCGAACTCTGGCCCTGTCCTGTCTGAAAAGAACGATCGAACCTCCTATCTGAGAATCTGGGAGGCGCACTAGTCACTGACTGACCTGAGTGCCTAGAATGGATCTGTCTCGATCCCCCTCTATATTCACTGCTCGCTCCCATAGATCTAGCTCTCTTACCTTGCCTTCTGTCATTATCACAATCACTTCTCTGCAGCTGTTGTCGTTCCTCCAGATTCTGAGCATGTGCCTGTATTCGGGAAATATCCATTCCGTCTTGCAAAGAGGCCGTCAGACAATCTCTAAAAAAATATGGCCCCAAACCACTCACAAATCTGTGTACACGATCGCCCATATCGGCCACCATAGTCGGGGCATACCTGGCCAGAGAATTAAACTGCATGCTATACTCCCGAGCACTCATGCTTCCTTGCTTTAGATTCAAGAACTTGTTCGCTCTAGCTCGGCAGACCTCGGGTGGCAAATAGTGATGAATAAAGGCATCCATGAACTCTTGCCATACCGGAGAAGGCACATTCTCTCCTCTTGATGCCATCCAATTGTTGTACCATAATACCGCCACATCGCGGAGTCTATAAGAAGCCAACTCCACGGATTCAGCCTCAGAGGCATGAATAATCTTTAAGGTCCTCAACATCTCATCAATGAAGTTTTACGGATCTTCATCCAGCTTCGACCCAAAGAATTCCGAGGGATTTAAGGCTATAAAATCACGGGCTCTCGTACTAGCTGAACGATCACTCGGGCTCGCATTCTGCCTCTATGCCTGGGCGGCAACCAACTGCATTAATAAATAAATAGCTTCGGTCACTTGTTGACCCGAAGCAACTGGTGGAGGAATTAGAACTTAGGCTCCTCCTTGCTCTGCTACATTGGGCGAGGCCTCATTTTGTGATTCACCCTCCTCTACATTCGCCAGAGGCTCTCTTTCTGCCCGTCTTTTCGTCATAGTTTTGCCATTCTGTGCGGGTGTGGTCTTTCCCTTTGGCGGCATTCTGAAATCATAACACACTTTTAGGAGGGATATAATCTTCGGCATGGCTCTATCGCACAATCTCATAAGAAAAAATACGGTCATTTTCCTAAATGCCCTGTAGCCTCTTGTTTATTAGCGTGGCGCGCAACACACCATAAATAAGACTCTACTAGACACGGCTCGTAGACACTTCCTAGGACTGAACCGCTCTGATACCACTTCTGTCACGACCCAGCTAGGGGCCGCGACGGGTACCCGAGGCTGACCACCGAGCACCCCTTATTTCCTCACTTGTCATAGTCATTTACGCTTATTTATCATTCATAATTGTATGAAAGTCATTTTCCGGTGGAAAACATAATGGAAAACCTTATGTCACCTCCGAACAATGGAGTGCTTTCATTCAGCTGACAGCTCCTAAGAATTCGGGTCGAGCTCACCTCCCTGTCTACCTGTGGGTATGAACACAGCGTCAAAAGAAAATGGACGTCAGTACGAATGTTATACTGGTTATTTTCGTGTATTCGGGAAAATTCGAAATGATTTTGATTTGTAAGGAATAAGGTCATATGTTGATTGAATTAATATATGTGTGTGTTGTTTATGAAAAATATTGGTGTGGAAACACGGGGGGAGGTCAAGAGCAAAAATTGGAATTTCGGAAATTTGTTTCGGGAATTACAAAATACGATTTGTAACTAATTGGGCTCAATAAAAATTAAATGAAAATGAGGCCCAATAAGAGTAGGGGTGGCCGGCCATGCTTCATGGCCCAACCCATGTTTTAATTAGTTTTTGCCATGTGATTAATTTATATAAGAAGCTTTACCCCTTGGAAGATTCATGAAACATAATGAAAAAGAGAGAGAGCAAAAACAAAGCAATAGAGCCAGAACAAGGGGGATGGTTTCGACCCCCTCCAAGAGAAAAGAAAAAAATTCCAAGTCCATTAATCTTGGTCCAAAAATCATAATTTTCTAGCAATATTACTAACTCAAGGATGCTCTTCAAGATGGTATAATTTTTAAGGCAAGAAAGCACTTGTGTTGGCAAGTGGAAGTTTGAAGAAGTTGAAGAGAAAAGGTAATAATTCATTCCATATTATTATCTTAGGAAGGTTTGTTTGTGTTGTAGTGTATGGAAATGAGTAGGATTCATGAAAACATGGGAGTTTGCAAAGTGGGTATGGAATATGGTCCACGGCCGTGTATATATATACATTGTATGCTTATGGTGGATTGAATTTATGTTATATTCTAGTTGTGTGTAGGATGAAATTCATATTGAGAACGAAAGTGGAATGAATTTGGTTGAAGTTGGAAATGTATAGGTTGGCCGTGTGATATAGGGAATGGAATGGGAATGAATTAAATGTTGATTTAACATGTTAGTTGTGATTCTTGCAATGTAAATGAAGATGAAATGATATAAGTTTGCATTGAATTGGAATGTAGAAGTTTATGTCGTTTTAGTATGATTTTATGACATTATGAAAATGGAGTTGTTAAGGTGCAAATTATGATGATTATTGATGAATTTGGGATATGGAAGCATGTTATGAATATGTATGTCAAAGGTTAGAAGTTTTGAATGAATTATGATTTTGGTGGGAAGTTGTATACTTTGTATATCGTATGAATATTTTTTAGAAATGTTATGAAATTCTCTCGAATTATATTGTCATGGTCTTAATTAGTAATGAATGTGAGGATGTTGATATTGATTTGAAAATATGAAGTTGGAATGAAGGTTGTGACATTATGTCGGGAAGAAGGTTAGTTGTGCCATATTGTGTGTTTTGTAGCTATGGTTATTGTTATTAGTGTTGTTGTTGGGTTGTTGTGAATATTTTGTCCGAGTTGAATTCTCGGGGGTGCTATATGTATAGGGGAAGTGCTGCCGAAATTTCGGTAGACAAATATGAAGTTAAATGAATTCTTAAAGTCTTGAAATTCCTAATTGGTGACTTTGACCATTTGTAGATTCTGAGCGAAACGGGATTCGATTTTGGACAAGCGTAGGGAGCGCGAAAGGTATGTAAGGCTACCCCATTTCCTTCTTTTGGCATGTCCTAGGTATACTAGGTCGACATCGGAGCCCTGGAGGCCATTCTGTTCTCGGAAATCCGAATTAAAAATTGGGTATTATTCATTCAATTCAATTGAAGCATAAAACTCTCATTTGTGTTAAAAAGTGATCTAATGTCCGAAACCTTTGTAAGTGTATTCGAATCGCTTCAAAACTTTCACGTATGATTTCATAGACCCCAAATGTTCGTAATTCATGTTCGCCACCTCGACTTGACCCGAGATGGGCCCGCTAACTCCGAGACTCTTCCGGTTGCCCTATAAGGTTCATTTTTGTATAACGTCGGCAAAAGACTTTTGTTTATGAACTTGGCTATGGTAAAATAATGTTTTGATTGCCACGATATCCTAAATTATATTTTGAACCATAATTATCGTTTTGGAAATACTTTTGTGAAATGAACCCCGTTTTGATTAATTGTTCGAATTATTTTGACTAATAAGTCAACATATGATTTTGTCAAGTTTGCAAAAGTATTTTGATATGTAAATTGCATTGTTGCTCACGACTCCGCTCGTGCCCTTATGATGATTTCATTCACCGGTTCCCGGGCCGGTTATGGTTCGTGCGCACTATGATCAATTCGGTCGTATGCTGTGTTACGGTTCCCGAGACCTCTCCATAGGGCCGGGTTCCGTTGGAGTTATGCTGTGATATGGCTGGTGATATGTTATGATGATATGTGTGTGTTCGGGGATGTACGGAGATTTGAACCTTCCGGTGTTATGCTGTGTGTGGCACCTGCGTCGGAGGGGTGACCACGTTCCTGAGCTTTGCATGATTTTTATCTGCATTGTGTGCATATGTTTTTGGTACAGATTTTGATATACGGGTCAGTATTCCCCTTTTTGTATCCTGTTTGTTTTCGGTTATGGTTTACACTTCTGCACTCTATGCTTTACATACTCAGTACATCTTTCGTACTGACCCCCTTTCTTCGGGGTCTGCGTTTTCATGCCCGCAGGTACAGAGTTTCGTGATCTGCCAGTGTAGGCCACACGTCCTGCTATTACAGAGTGCTCCTTTCGATCCAGAGCCCATGTGTCGGTATATATTTTTTTTTGTGACGTATATGTATCTGTATACTTGACTATGTGGGGTACGGCGGGGCCCTGTCCCGTCATATGTTTTCATTTTGTAATTGTAGAGGCCTGTAGTCATATATGTGGGTCGAGGGTCCTATATGTGTCTGTTTTGATTACGATCTGTGTCTTAATGCGGTCCGTCTGTTATGGTGGCCAAAATGGCCCTTATGTTTATATTTGTACACATGATCGGCGATGTGCATTCCGCCGCTTCTATCTGTTCCGATATGATATTTTGGTACGCACCACCGCTTAAGAAAAGTTTTGATTGAAATTATGTTTAAAATAACTATTGTGAACTCTGACCTAAATTTGGATATGATAATTGGATATGTAAGTCTGTCTGGGTGCCCAAGTAGGGCGCCAGTCGCGGCCCACAGGGATTGGTCGTGACAAAAGTGGTATCAGAGCGGTTTGTCCTCGGAATGTCTGCAGGCCGTGTCTCGTAGAGTCTTGTTTATCGGTGTGTTGTGCACCACATCTATAAACAGGAGGCTACAGGACATTTAGGGTGTTGCCTTTCTTTGATTCTAAGATCGTGCGATAGAGCCAGCTGTAGGAAATGAATTCCTTTCTTTCTAACCCTTGATTGCAACTGGATAGCGGTATCGACGTAAGACAACGACTGCTGATACTGGAAGCTACACAGTACTCAGGTAAGCAATGGTATGAAAGACGTATGCTGGGTAAGGTATTCTGAAGTACGATTAAAACATAAAGTCGAACATTGAAAAGAGAAATAAACGGGAAAGTGTTGCAGGTGCAGTTTGAATTGGGCATGTGAGGTAAACCTCGACATCTGTATACTTCTATCTATAATTGTTAGCCCCGTGTGGCTATGATGTGATATGATATGATATGTATATACGTATATGTGTTGTCCCTGTGAAGCATGGTTGGTATTTCCTGTGTACAGGTTTTGGGATATTAAGAAATACAGAGGAACCTCTGCCCAAATTTTTCTAGAAATACGAAAAGGGAATGAGATATAAATTCTTAACCTGTCTTGAAGGTCGATACCGATATGATAAATCTATTATGGTGGATTAAAAGTTTAAGAGGTACCCTCCCTGTCATTTGTAAGAGGCATTACCCTTATCGGGAAAATTTTTATCTCGAGAAAGCATATACGAGTAGCAAATTCGCAATTTAATTGGAGGGACCAGAAATATGTTACAACCCCTTTTGTTTTAGCACAGCCCATGTGAAGGGCAAAAATGCCCGACGATTAAGTTTCCTCTAGTTGAAAGAATACAAAACGTATGACAAGCAGTTGAGAATTGAGCGGTTCGCTCTCAGCTTAAATATATATAGATATATGTAAACATGGAGGTAATTATTTGAATTATGTACTAAGAGATTTCGCGAAATTCATCGGACTTTAGTTTTCTCGGGCTGATGATCGTAAAATGCCTTACAGTAGCATTTTCTCAGTTTTCATCGACTAATTGGAGATGGAATTTGTGGAATACGAATTTAAACTCGTGGGCTGTCTGAAATTATGTATATATATGCATGAAGGTAAATATTGGGGATTTACAAGGGGCGACATGGTAACCATATAGTCAGAAAAGTAGAAGAATTCTCGTTAAGCCGGGGTGGGACCCGCTAGGAGAACGTTTTGAAAAGTTGTTAAGACCCCGATTTGTCTTAAATTACGTGACAAAGGCTGTGCGGGGCAATCGGTGTAGTTATACCGGCCTTAACGTGCCTGAATGCATTAACGTTGTAAGGTTAAACGTGCCAGGGCCAGAGCAAATCTGGGATGGGTGACCCCCTGGGAAGTGTGCAAAATTTTTCGCAAACTTAGATATGAGAGACGAATAGGAAATTCTGGGTAACCAAAAAGGGAAATAGGATGTGTGATATGGCTAGAAACTTTATAGGGGCCACACGAGCTGAGACGGGTTAGATTGCTAAAAAGGGAAGCAAAAGCAGCGCAACTCCGTAACTAGGGTAAGAATGAATAAGTGATTGAAGATGTGTTGTAAAAGCAATGGTAGTGATATATATATGTGTGTGTAGGGCCCCCATTTATGACCGTGTCGATTAAGTGGCGAACCCTGATAGCCATTGTTGTAATATATGGAAAACATTAACCGAATAGAATTTATGAGACAAGCGAAAGGTATGGCACAAATGTTACGGAATAAACTAATATTCATTTGGCTACTAGTTGAGATTGGAAGATTCTAATACGACGATGTTGGGAAAGAGGAGAGAATGATTGAGTGGAAGGTAATCCAAAATGTCAGAAAGAGTGAACCGTAAGAAATGTAATTAACCAGAACCCCTAAAAGAGTCAACGGGTAAAGCTCGAGAATTATTTGCAAAAACAAACTAAAATGTAGTAGTGCAGGACAAAGGAAACCTATGGTATAGAATGATGAATCATGTGCATATCAAGTAATTCGAATATCGAGAAAAACAGAACGACGGATAAGGAATGGGTATGAAAGAAGGAATAACTTGGCCAAATCATCCAATGAGGAAGGATACGATTATTAAAAGGTGAGTTGCTATGTTAATTACGATATCTGAGTGTCAGCTATTGGATAAGATTGGGTGCTATGTAATTATGATTCTGTTGAGGTTTCATACGAAGATAACCAAGTTGTAGATTATAAAGAAAAGATACGAATATGGTGTAAGCATAACCCCGAAGAGGGGTAACGAAGGAGAGTGAGCAAAGTAAGTATACATGCAAACAACCGACAGACAGAAGACTGAAGCGATAAAGGACTGTCTTAGGCCTTCGACATCGACAGAAATATGTAGTTCTTTGAGAATGGTCCGAATATAGCTTATGTTCCCCGACAACTCAGACTTTACGAGAAGAAATTATTTCACTCATGATTTGGAATTAGCTACGGCGATTCATGCTTTAAAGATATGGCGGCATTACTTATATGGGGTCCGCGTTGACATTTATACAGGCCTAAGAGCCTCCAGTATATTCTAAGCCAAAAGGAGCCGAATTCGCGGTAGAAAAGATGGTTCGAATTATTGAAAGATTATGACGTTAATATTTTGTGCCACCCTAGAAGGGCTGACGTTGTGACAAATGCACTTAGTCGTGAACCTATGGACGGCATTGACCGGCATACATTCGGAAACAAAGAATTGGTTTGTAAAACTCATTAGTCGGCTAGCCTTGGAGTCCGTTTGGTCGGTTCTGAAGATAACGGAATTTTCGTCTGAGAAGTTACGGAATCATCGATTATGGAGAGGTAAAAACAGTGTCAGTTTGAGGAGTCTATTTGGTATGGTAGAGAGACGACCTTCAACATTGAAAAGACCCAGTTCGAGGTTTCACCTGATGAGTATGGTTATACGAAGGCAGACTATGTGTACCCGACATTGTAGGGCTGCAACAGCCATTTCTGAGCAAAGCACATAATATTCGGTGTTCTGTTTATACTGAAGCTACTAAAGTGTACCATGACTTCAAATGCCTATACTGATGGAATAGTATGAGACAGGACATCGCAAGGCTTGTTGCCCAGTGCCCGAATTGTCAACAAGTCAAAATTTAGCATCAGAAACCGGGTGGATTGTTTCAGGGAATGGAAATTCTGATTTGGAAGTGGGAGATAGTTAATATGGATATCATTACGGGTTTACCTCGCACTCCGTGGAAGTATGATTTCCATATGGGGTATGGTTAATGGGCTGACAAAATCAGTCCATTTTCTTTCCGTCAGAACCACTTATTCAGCTGAGGATTATGCCAGACTATATGTATTAAAGGAATGGTGAGACTCCACGGAATTCCTATATCAATTGTCACGGATGGAGATACTCAGTTTATGACTAATTTCTAAAGATATGTTCCCAGGAAGGAATAAGGCTCAGGCAAGTCTGAGCACAGTATTCCAACCTCAGAGTAACAGACAGGCCAAGTACACTATACAAACGCTAGAAGAAAGGTTGCGGGCCTGTGTTATGGATTTTAGAGGTAGCTGGGATGATCACCTGCCATTGATTGAGTTTGTTTGTAATAACAGCTACTGTTCTATCATTCAAATGGCCCTATGAGGCTTTGTATGGCAGAAAATTCAGGTCACTGAACGGCTAGTTCGATACTGGCGAAACAGAATTAATCGGTCCAGATATGATCCAATAAGCCGTTTATAAAGTGAAACTTATCCGAGAGAGACAATTAGCAGCTTCGAGTCGACAGAAGTCATATTCTGATAAGTGACATCGACCCTTGGAGTTCTAGGTCGGTAATTGAGCATTTTTTTGAAAGGATCGCCTATGAAAGGCATAATACAATTCGGCAAAAAGGGTAAGCTCAGTCCGCGACGTATCGGACTTTATTGGATTGTTTGAAGAATAAAGAATGTCGCTTATGGGTTAGATTTTCCATCTGATTTGGAAGTGGTACATCGGGCATTTCATGTATCTATACTTCGCGAATGCGTCGGTGGCCCTCCCAAAATATTTCCAGTAGAAGAGATTCAAGTGACGGAGGAATTGTCTGATTAAGAACAATCTATAATTATTCTGGATCGCCAGGGGTAGAGATTACACACTAAATATATACCCCCTATTAAGGTCTTGTGGCAAGACAATAATGGAGAAGTAATGACCCTGGAAGTTTAGGACGGAATGAAAAAAAAGTGCCCTCACTTGTCTCTTATGCCCAACGGTAATCTAAATTCCTTACTTGATTATATTCAAAAACGAATGTGTATCAATTGTACTACTCATAAGAAGAAACTCCCCCGAAGTATTTACAGACCCTATAAGACTGATCTAACATTCGAGGACGAATGTTCTAAAGGGGGGGAGGATGTTATATCCCATATTTTCGTGTATTCGGGAAAATTCGAAATGATTTTGATTTGTAACGAATAAGGTCTCAAATATCCAAGCACGTCTAGGTAAGCATGCACTAGTCCATTGGGATTTGGCTTCGCCCTATCCTAGGCAATACTAAAGTGGGCTTTTCAAATGACTTTGGGACTTAAGCGCAATACTCGAGGTGAACTGTTGTCAGTTGTTGGATGACCGCGAACCAACTCCGTCTTCAACGTTTTCAAATGATATAATATTTGGGTTTTTAGTGAACGCTCGACCTGGAACCCGCGTGTCACCTTTGAAACCATGCTCTTTGCCACTTTGGCCGAATTTATGATATGCATGCAACGACAGGTATATATATAAGATCGTATACAAATAAGCAAATAATTACAATAAAATCACATTATATTGAAACCTTTATGGTTAGAACCTATTAGAAAAATCCCCAGCGGAGTCTCCATCTGTTATGGTTCACTTTTACGTGACGCATAAAAGCTACTTCGAATTTGTGAGTCGCCACCTAATTTATAAGGGAAATTAGAAAAACCAAATTGAAGGATTTATTCAAACTAGAGAAAAATCCTTAAAACCAGAGTTGGAGGTAGGGGTTCTGGTGATTCCTCGGGGATGGCGTTAATACACCCGGATAGTAAGAATCCATAGAATATGGTTGACCTTTGAGCTTCAATGTGTGATTTGTAGTTATTTGATTAAAATAATTTAAAATCTTGTATATCTTGTCATGGCATATCATTTGAAATATTTGGCCAAAATCCTTTTATTTGAAAAAAATTAGTTGAATTCCTTATGAAAAATGCATATAAGGTTAAAAGGGTCATCTCATTTCCGGACCAAAACACACCCAAGTGTATGTCATTTGTAGAAATGCCATGTAACATGTACAGGTTTATAAAGTTTAGCAAATGTCTTTATTTAATGAAGGTCAACCATATTAATTTTTTTGAACCTTT
The DNA here is from genome assembly GCF_019175385.1 of Lycium barbarum. NCBI lineage: Eukaryota > Viridiplantae > Streptophyta > Magnoliopsida > Solanales > Solanaceae > Lycium > Lycium barbarum. Next base: position 31,870,438 of record NC_083348.1, read on the forward strand.
TCTTCTAACTTAGACGCAAGTAGAATTCCTCTTGTTTTGCTTAAACTTAAAGTGGGCATGGCCGAAAAGGTTTGAAAAATCTTTAAGTTTTTTGTAAATCATTTGAAACCCATTTCATGTGTTTTCAAAATAAAGTTTTTGTCATCCCTTTTGCAATTCTTGAGTTTTTTTTAAAAAAAAGAGTTGCATTTTTTCTGAAGTATCCACTGTTTTATTTCCAAATATTCCGATCCAAGTTAGGAAAAGTAGACTTTCTTGTAAATACTCCACTGTTCCAGTTTACGTTTTGTAACAAAAGACCTAAAGTTATTTTATCACATCTTTGAGAGAATATTATCATTTTTATTTTTCATTGGGTCTAAGCTTTGAAAAACTATTCGGATTCCTATTTATTCTTAATGATGTACGTATCATTTTCCTAGTTCAACTAAGTCATAACCAAGAGGGTTTTTGTTACACCTCATAGTTTTGTACGTTGAGATTCGTTAGGTGTTAGCTGTCCTAATCGTGGAAACTGGAGTTATCTTCGAGGATATATTAGATTATATGTCCCTTCCTTATGGTTATGAGGGGTTAAGTTCATGAAATAAGCTATGGAAGGATTTGAGAACAAGCGAATTAAGGAAATTAAGTTTGTTGGAACTTTGGGAAAACTTGGCAAAATTTTGGACAGGATTTTTGGTCCAACTAGAGAGCGGTACATCTCCTAGAATATGAGGAGTTTTGGTGTGTTTTATCTGTCACGACCCAAACCGATGGGCCATGACTAGTGCCCGAGCTGGACACTCGTATGCGGACCTGTTAGCTATAATCAGATTGATACCAGGACAATGTGGAAAATTTGCAAAAACGTGCCGTAAACTCATAAAGCCATATATCAAAATGAACCTATCTCCTGAGGAGTCGCAGTTAACCAAACATAACAAAATATGCAAGCCGACAAGGCTGCCACTATACGCGGGAATATCCAAAACGAACTACATCCGTATAGTTGACCAAACCATATATACAACCCACATATGTCTACAGACCTCTAAGAATATAACAGTGGAATATGACGGGTCAGGGCCGCGCCGTACCCCTGAATGTGCATAAGTCTATGTCAAAAGGATCTGTACCAAAACTACTCAAGCTCCGGAACAGTGGAGCCCTCTAAGCAGCTGAGCAGAAGTCCTAGACTGGCGGATCACCAAACTGAGTATCGGTACTTGCGGGCATGAAACGCAACCCCCGAAGAAAAGGGGTCAGTACGAGTAATGTACTGAGTATGTAAGACATAAATAACAACATATATGGATTTGAAAGGAAACATGGAATGGGAGGGATAACATGTACATCTTAAAATCATATGTACACAAGCACCTATTTATATATATACACATATAATATAAATATTTGTGTTGCGGAACGTGCAACCCGATCCATAAATGTTAGTGTTGTGGACGTACAGCCGGATCCATAATCATCATAGGTTAGTGCCGAGGAACGTACGGCCCGATCCATATAAGTTAGTGCCGAGAAACGTATGACCCGATCCATATAAATTAATGCCAAGGAACGTATGGCCCGATCCATATAAGTTAGTGCCGAGGAACGTATGGCCCGATCCATATAAGTTAGTGCCGAGGAACGTACTGCCCGATCCATATATACCATGTTCATATACATAATGTAAATAGTATGCAAGAAAGCTCATATGAAAGCTACAACTTTATTGGAGCGAAGTAAGGTCGGTAACCTCCGATTCATATTATGGAACAACCATTATCACTATATCTCACCTCGAAGGAACAATTCATAAGGTGAGATCAACAACAATGAGTAGAATCGAGAAAATCATGAAGTAGCTTAACATCTTCATATCATCGTTGAAATTATAACTTGAAACTTTTAAACATAAAATCATCATCATCGTAATCCTCATAAAAACAGTCTCATCTTTAACATCATAAGAAGGTTTAAGAGTCATAAACTTCTAGCTCTTGGAAATAAGGTGGTTATGGAAACATGTACGAGATCATAACATAAGAATCATGCCTTTGAAAGAAAGGGACGAGCCTTAACATACCTGTTCAGCCTCAAACTATCTACACTTATTCGTCCGAGCTCGTAAGTCTACATTTAAGAGGATTCACAATATCATTAGACTCATCATAGTATACTTGTGTTAAGCTTTCAAGTTAAACTGTTCTATATCCTGCCGAAAATCGGGCAACATCTCCCTTGCTTATATGCCTAGCCCGAAACCTCAACTCAGCAACCAACAATAACAACAACAATACCAACATCAATAACATCATTTCCAACACCAATATATACCATAAAATAGCCCACACGCTATTTTTCAACTTCCATAACTAACCAACTTACTGTATAATTATTTAGCCACTCTATCTTTGTGATTGAGCCGGTATTAGCGTAAACAGAAAGACATCCATACCTTACTCTTGTTGAAGTAGCAATATCGCCGATATTCGCTTCGAATCCATGTCAAAATCTACCGCAAAAAAAGACTACAATCACAACCACGCGCTATCTGGACCTAAACTAATATTCCACCACTTGAAAATTGCTCACATTTTGATATTCTCACCCCCTTAACTGTTTTTCTGGAATTTTCTAGGAAAAATCTGATGAAAAAAAGGGGTTATTACCCTTTATATAGGGGTCAAATTCGGGTCGGTTTACTATAGCAGTACTGTCGGAAGTCGGTTACTATAGCAGTACTGTAGCACGCGTTTCTGCTTTGTTAGCCGAACTTCTAACGTCCATAATTCTCTACTCCGATATCATATCAATGAGATGTTTATTGCGTTGGAAACTAGACTCGATGAACTTCATTTTAGGAATTTGTTTCACTTCAAAACACTTCATATGCCAAGAGATATTCATCCCTCAAGGTGGACCAAAATTTTCACACAAAACATTACCCATCCTTTCTCCAAAGTCGTACTACTCTATTTCTTCCATTAATTTCCTTATAAAACCTTCCGGTATACCTTATATACATCCTTCACTCATTAAATATACTTAATACTGCTTGCTCCTTATATTCCAAAGTGGCTTTACTTAACCATAACTCAACGTACTTATGTTTCTAATTTGATAAGTGCTTCTTCGAAGACACGGGGTGTAACATTATACATCAAAATTAAAGTCCATTGAGTCTAGTTTCCAACGCAACAAACCGTTCGTCAATGCAACCTCAGAGTAAAACGTTATAGGTGTTTTAAGACAGACTGCTCGGGTAGATAAATTTGACGGTTCAATTTGACAGACCGCAAAACTTGCTGCGGCCCGTCAAATGAAATTTTCCCTAGCATAAAGCAGTTACAGCGAGGCCATTTTGGGTGGTCCATTTGACGGACCAATTTGACGGACCGTCAAATATTCTGCGGTCCATCAAAGTGGGCGTCAAAATGCCTGACGGGATTTTAAGTAACACTTTACATATTTCGTTTTACCTCATTTGGAATCATTATTTCCCAAAATCAGATCCTAGAGCTCCCCAAAACCCTCTCCCCAAGTCTATAAACTAATCCAATCTAAATCCAAGAGAATCAAGAGATTCAAGTGGTAAGAAGCTTACTAGGGTTTGTGAAGCTCAAGATTCCTTTTGGTGTTGATGTTGGAGACTTCACTTAGGTGGAGTAAGTTGACACAAGGCTTTATCTTGTGTGATTAAGGTAAGTTTTTACATCTGTTGTATATGGTTAAGTTTGTTTGATTGTTGTACCATTTGGTTGAAGGAAGAAAAAGTGAAAATGGAGTCCAAGTGTGAATTTGAGGATATTATGAGCTATAAGTTAACTTATGATTCTTGGCATATTATGAGTATAATCTTGTTGTGGAAGGTATTAACGATGTTGATGAAGTATTGTATCTAAGTGTATATAGAGTTGTGTTGAAATTATTATTATGAATAATCTTGAAGAGGAGTTTTGGGGATTGAATGGAGCCTAAATTGCATGAAGTATCTTGATTATGGTATTGTTATTAATGTCATTGTTGTTTGGGAGTTGTTTTGGAATTTGGTTGAAGTAGATGAAATAGGGGAAATGCTGCCCAATTTTCACTAGCTTACGAATTATACTAGTTTGAACTTAAGAGTGTCTTTGAGACCTAACCTTTGTATGGACCCTCTTGAATGTCGATTTCTGGGGCTTCAGAGGTGAAAGTTAAGTAGTAAGAAGACATAAAGGTATGTAAGGCTAACCCTTTTTTCTTAAGGCATAGTCCCATTGTTGTATACCTTCACGTGCAATCCATAATGTCTTCCATGATGACTTCAATCCTAGAATCGCTAAAGCTCATAGTTCTCGATACTCTCATTATGTCAGTGATTCCATCCTATACTAGTTGATCCTTTCATGAAAGATATAGTGAAAATGACGATGACGATGTTGCTTTTACTTATGTAATTCTATATGTGTGTGTGTGTGTATATATATATATATATATATATATATATATATATAGAGAGAGAGAGAGAGAGAGCTATGTTTAACACCACGTCCTATATAGTCGGGTATGATATCTATTGTGCACACCACTGATCAATTGGGTATGAATATCTAGATGTCTCTCAGCCTTGTCGGCCCATATTATTTTATATCATTTTGTTAGCCTTGTCGGCTTGTCTATATGTATATGTATATAGGCATAGTTGATGATGTTGATATAAAAGTGTCGTACTCCGATGAAAGTTGTATTATTGATGCATAGAGATTATGAGTTAGCCATGTGGCTCACCTAGATATGATTTTGAAAGTATGATGGAAGGTGCATGGTGAGTTGGCTTCGGGTGCCCGTCATGGCCCTCTGGTTGGGTCGTGACAAATGTGGTATCAGAGAAGTTCCGTCCTAGGGCATGTCTATGAGCAGTGACCAGTAGAGTCTTGTTTATGGGTGTGTTGCACGCTACACTTATAAACAGGAGGCTGCAGGCATTTAGGAATGAATGACCTTCTTTCTTCATAGATCATGCGATAGAGCAATGGTATAAGGATTTCTCTTTTCTTAACCGTGTGTTATGTTCAACTATGCTTGTAAAGAGAAAAGCTACGGCACACCAAAAGGGCAAGACAGTGGAAGGAAGGCAGACTGAGAGAGTACCGCCAATAGATATTGAGGAGGGGGAGTTCCAGAATGAGGTTCCATCTCTGTCCTCTCACTCGTTGCCTATTTCAGAGGAGCATGAGGAAGCCTCAGCCCCAGCTCCGACACCCCCGGTTCCTCCGCCAGATGCCTCAGGCCAAGAGATGAAAGAGGCCATCCATTTACTGACTCAGTTAGTTGCCGCTTAGGCCCAGCGGCTGGGTATGGGTTATTGTGATAGGGCTGTTAGTGCAAGAGCCCGTGATTTTATTAGATTGAACACTCCAGAATTCTTCGGGTAAAAGCTGGATGAGGACCCTCAAAGCTTTATTGATGGAATGTTGAGGACACTCCGGTTAATGCATGATTCCAACGTCGAATCGGTAGAGTTGGCCTCCTATAGGCTACAGGATGTTGTGGTTCATTGGTACACGGTTTGGATGTCTTCTAAGGGAGTCAATGTGCCTCCCCGGTATGGCAAGAATTTGTGGATGACTTGCTCCGACACTACTTCCCCCAAGAGGTTCGGTGGGCTAGAGCCGACAAGTTCTTGAATCTTAGGCAAGGAAGCATGAGTGCCCTAGAGTACAGTCTTCGCTTTAATTCTTTGGCTAGGTATGCTTCGGCCATAGTAGCGGATATATGTAATCGAGTGCACTGGTTTGTGAGTGGCTTAGGGCCATATTTGATGGATTAGTGCTTGGCAGCGTCACTTCAGGACAGTATGGACATTTCTCGCATTCAAACCAATGCCCAGAATTTGGATGATAGCCAAAAACAGCAAATAAGTGAGCGTGAGCATGATAGAGGTTATAGCAAGAGGGCTAGATCTTCGGGTCTGACTAGTGAGTTTAGAGGAGGGAAAAGACAGCAGTATTCTAGGCACTCAGGCCATTCCATGATTAGTACGCCTCCACGATTTGCGAGCCAGAGATTTAATAGACCTATCCACTTCGGATCGGGTCAGAGTTTCAGAGCTTCAGGTTCTCATTACAGGGGTGAGCCCCAATGTTCTTAGTGTGGGAAACTACATTGGGGCCAGTGCCAACTAGGTTCAGATGCTTGTTATACCTGCAGTCAGCCAGGCCATATGGCACGTGACTGCCCCTTGAGAGGTACTAAAGGTATGGTTCAGGCCACAGGGTTAGTATGTTATGTCCTGTATTTTTATACATTGGGACAACCCGGATTAACTATGATAAGTTAGGGCCAAGAACATTCCGGGACTTGAAGTCGGGATTCTTGACCTTCAATTCTATTTGGAGACATAAGATGTACATGAAATTGTTGGCATGGAACAATTAGGAAACGTTGGGACCAAAAGTCACAAATTTGGAAGTTGAAAATCATGCAAGAAGTCCCACACTTTGTGGCCAATTTTAAATGGTCCAACACTTGTGTGGGCCATGGACATTTGGAGAGTTAGTATGGGAACTTAAAAGATGACTTCTAAGTCATCTTCTCTCATTTTACACTTAAAATAAAAATCAAGAAGTTGAAGAACAACTCCAACACCCCATTCGACCAAGAACCAAGAAAACCAAATCCAATTTGAGCCATTCCAAAAATATTTCTTTGGTGCAAATCCACTAATTGAAGGTCCCTAAGTAACGTGGAAGTGTTGTTGGAGCGATCAAGCCATCCGTTTAGTAGATCGCAAACCCTAGGAAAAGTGTGGAGTTGAAGAAGAAAGGTAAGATTTGATCTTGTTTTATGTGTTATAAATGTTGTATGCATGTTGTAGTATGCTAAAATGGATGATAATCATGAGATAGGGTATGTTGGAAGTGGGTCGTGTGCTTGGTGTGTTACCCGTGTGAGGTGTGTGTATGTTGTGTGGTGTGGAGGTGATGAATTGATCTTATGTAGCATGTTTGATTTTTGTAGTGTGTAGGATGGCTAAGAATCACTAATATATGCATGTGTGGTGATAGCCGAATGTGGGTCATACTATATGCAAAAGAACGCATTAATGTCGCTTAATGTTTTAGTGGTTGTTGTGATGACTTTTATGTTGGAAATAAGAGTTTAATGTCGCAAGTTGATATGGTAAGTGTTGCGGACTGATTTGGAGAATTATGTGCAATTAGTGCAACTTTTATTTTTATGAGAATGATATCGTTATAGTGTGGATTGTTGATACAAATCATGATTTGAAAATGAGGAGTGTGTTGTAGTGGAGTTCTCGGGTTTGGGGGCTGTTTTCGGGTAAATTGGAGAAATTGTTGGATTGTTGGAAATATTGTGTAACTTGTTTGAAATGTCCTTGAATATTGTTGGTATGGGTTCGGGTTGGAAATTGAATGTATGAGCAATAATATGGCTTGAATGTAAGCCGTCGAATTGGATATTATGAATGTTGTCGAATGATGTGAAAGAGAGTTGTTAATGTTATATTATCTTTCGGATTGGTCATTGGGGTTGCTAGGTTGATTATTGTTGTTGTTGTTGTTGATTCTGGCCAAGTTAAATTCTCGGGGTTGGCCTATTTACAGGGGAAATGCTGCCCAAATTACTGTAGAATTAAGTGTTAGTTTGGAATAAATTGCCTAGTGCCGATGGCTAATGTGTAATACTCGTTGACGTATTTGTAGACCTTGGGGAGCCCGAGGCGTAGGTTGGATTAGCTTGAGTTGAGTTAGCTTGGAGTGCGTACGAGGTATGTAAAGCTCAACCTTCTTTCTTTTGGCATGTCTTAGTTATAAATAGGCTATGTCACGAGCCTTGAGGAAATTCTAAATCCGCAATCCGAGTATGGTATGATCTCTATATATATTCCTTGGCATTCGTATGTTTGATGTGATGAAATATGAACCCTTATGTTTTCGAAATAATTGATTTCCAATGTTGCACTAAAAGTTTTGTTTTAAAGAATTCCGTAACTATGAACGCCGTAACTTTCACAGAAAGGCTCGGATTGCTTCGATATCTTCGTAGGAGTTTGCATGGCGTATGATAAGTATGTTTTCCCATAGGCGGGCCCGGCTCGGGTCAATACCCGTCCGTGGGTCCCGTGACTTTCCTTTATGTAATTCGGAGGACTTTTGAAAGAATATAGTATGACTATTATCTCGATTTTCAAAGTACGGTCATTTTACTTATAATTGAGTCCATGATAATGATTTTATGCATATGGTGTCACGACCCGACTAGGGGCCGTGACGAGTACCCGATACTTGTACCGAGCACCCCTTATCTATCATTTTACCTTTACCTCTTAGCAAACCGTATGAACAGTACCATATATATTGTTTTTTTGAACATTAACATTAGCAGCGTCATTATAAACATAGACTAGTAAACTTCGCTATCACTTTACATAGCAGCATTAAGATGCCAAACTACCACATATCTAACTGTACATAACTGACTGTGCACATCTGTCTATGAGCCTCTAGACATAGTACACTTATACATAGATAGGGCCGGGTACTGCTGTGCCCGAATATACATACGCAAAATAGTACCGCAGAAGTGGGGCTCCGGAACAACTGGAGCGCTGTCAAGTGCGGCTGGTAGAGCTTCTAGGGTTCAAATCCACCTGTCTGCTGACCTGCGCGGCATGAAACGCAGCGTCCACAAGAAGGGACGTCAGTACGAATAATGTACTGAGTATGTAAGGCATGAATGAAAACATAGTAACTGAATATAGAGTGTGAATAATAACAGAATAGACATACAGAGCTTGTCCTGGAGCAGAAGTAAGATGTACATGTGTATGCCTTGTAGGCAGATACCATGCAAGCTTAGCCCCTTTTTCAGAACACGGTGTTCCTTATTTTCGTATACAGAAAACAGTACATTTCAGTAAACGGTATCTTTTCCTCACATTTACAGACGCCGAATACATCGGCTCTCCCACCCCCTCCCCAACGGTGTCCCAACATATCATATCATATATATCATACATCACATATACAGACGCCGCGTACGGCTCTCCCATATCCCGCGTCCGGGCATCCCGCGTCCGGGATGGAATCCAGCTGAATCAGGTGGTGATAAAACAGTTGCCCTTCCCCTTTCCCCATATACATATACATACCCATACACATATACATGTATCTTATAAATAGCATGCTTGGAAGCCCAAAGAAAGTCACATATCCATCGGAGTGACGTAAGGTCGGTAACCTCCGATTACATTATGGAACAACCGTAGTCGCTTTGTCTCACCTTGAAAGGACGAGTATTATAAGGCGAGGCTACCAATGAAAAGTGTCATTATGAGAAAAACATCAAATAGGGTCATAAGGTATAGTTTCATTTACTTAGAACCTTTAGAGTAGTCATTACCTGTAATAGAATTAGGGTATCAAGATATAGTTTAACATTTTTATATTTTCCTTTTCATAGCAGAACATATCTACCGTAGGCATTTTTCTCATTTTGGACTACATCGTTATCCATATAAGATCATATTCATCATTTTAGTCATGAAATCATCTTTGTCATGCTTGTCATAGGAGTATACTTTTTTTTCTTGACATCATGGCTACCACGGTCATCATGGACATAATTCCATTAGAATGGTACAGTACTTGCCGTTTAATAATCGGAACAAGGGTCAAAAGTTCTCTTTTAGATTCAACTTCGAAATAAGTCAAACGAGTCAACAAAGGAAAACCGGGAAAAACTGGGCCCACCTCGGGTCAACTGAGGCGGCGTGCCAAATTTGTGTACATTCCATTCTATGACGTCACTTATGAGGGTTTTAAGGTAGTCGAGTCCTATGTAGCAAGTTCGAGAGGCTTAGGAAGTTTTTCCAACTTTTTACACCATTTTTAGTTCAATTCTACTGAATGGGAAACGGGAAACATTAGGCGCGGATTCCGGAGGATAGGGTTGTCCCCGAGGCTCATATCCAACTTATTACGTCTAAGACATGCCATAGAAGGAAGGATGAAGCCTTACATACCTCTTGCCGCTCCGTATGCTATCCCGAATTCAAGTCGCAAATCCGCCAAAATCTACAAATTGGTCACATTTACCAACTCTGGTTAGAGCTTTTGGAATTGGAATTTTAAAGTAACATTTGTCTACCGAAATTTCGGCAGCACTTCCCCTGTAAATACTCCATCCCACCAAGTTCAACTTGGCCAATTTCAATCAACAACAACCCCGGGAATTCAACCCGGCCAAAGTATCAACAACAATGCCAACAACAATACTAACAATTCAATCAATATACAATTTCCTTCAAGACCTTCCAACTTTCATAAAACAATACTAACCTTATAATATATATATCAACAACACCATACTAATATCATTGTCTTCTATACATGTAAGAACATAATATTCAATTTACATAAACTTCCACCAAAACCATAATTCACCCACAATGCATTTTTCACCTTCCAATTTCATTAATAACAATCATAATTTGCATCTTGCCACTTTCATTTCCATATTCACATAAACTACAATAAAGTCACATATTTTCCTATAACAACCTCACAACAAATTTTCCATAACAACAAGAACCATTTATCTTCCACATTACACTACAACTATACGGCCAACATCAAGCATACACACTACAACCTCTCCAAATTTATTCAACTTCCATTATTCCACATAGCATTCACAACAATAATAACCAAATACTAGATGAAACAATTGAAACATGATTCCTACACATACATACATAAATTACACCTCACGGCCACATCCCATAATATTGTTCTTCATGAATTTCATCCACTTTTGTACACTACAACATGCATAAATATTCATAACATGTAAAAGAGCACAAGTCCTCACCTTTCTTTTCCTCCACTTCTTCACTTGACTACAACTTGGCAACTTGTATGATTTTGAATTTTTCTTGCTTCAACAACAACTCCACTTTGTTAAGGACCCTCTACTTGGTAGAGAATGATTTTTGAAGGAATTTTAGTCAATTTTTTCTTGTGGAATTCCTCTTGGCCGAAATGGCCTCAAGGTTTTCTCCTTCTTTTTTTGTTCTTGCTTTTTCTTGAAAGTTCTAGAGAAATAATGAATAAGATGACTAATTAAGTCATCTTATGGACTTATAAAGTTTGCTCATATGGGCTTTGGCCCATTTACTATAGATGGCCTAAATGGCCCCTTTTTCCTCCAAGCCCATATTATTATTATTTTGTGCTTTTCATGAAAATTTAATTTTTCCACATTCCAAATTTGCCCTTCGTCTCCCTCCATATTTCCACGAGTCATATTACGAATTTCCTTTTATGCCCTTGACCTTTCTCATTATTTCCACTTTAATATTTTCATAACAACTTATATGCCCAGCAAAGTAAAAATATGGCCTTGATTACTGTCTTCCCGCGATTGTCTTGAATTATCCGATTTTACAAGAATGTGGGATATAACATATGGTTACTCATGACTCTGCTCGTGCGTTCTGTTATATCTTTTGCCGGTTCCCGGGCCGGTTCTGTTGTCGTGCGCACTTTGATATATTCCGGTGTTATGTTGTGTTGATGGTTCACCGAGCCACTCGCTAGAGGGCCGGGTTCCACTTATATTTGGCATTATGCTGTGTATGGTGTTATGCTGTGTTTTGATGTGTGACGGGGATACGGAGATTTGAACCTTCTGGTGTTATGCTGTGTTATGGCGCCATCGACGGGCGGGCAACCATATTCTCTGTGCCCTATGCATGACTTATATTTTTAGAGTAAACATTTTGATATTTTGGGTTTGCACTTATGTTCTGTACTTCTATTTCGTTTATGCCTCAGATTTGTTTTCTGTATCTTCTGCTTTGCATACTCAGTACATATTTCGTACTGACCCCTTTCTTCGGGGGACAGCGTTTCATGCCCGCAAGTGCAGACGCACAGTTTGGTGATCCAGCCGTTTAGGATACCCTCTTCTGTTGTTTGGAGTGCTCCTCTTATTCCGGAGCCTACATTTTGGTATATATCTTCGTTCATTGCATATGTATGTATTTGTTTAGGGGTACGGCGGGGCCCTATCCCGCCATATGATTCGGTCTGTCTGTTTAAAGGTCTGTAGACGTATATGTGGGTTTTGTGCCTACTTCTGTACGGGTGTGTTTGTATGATCCAACTTGCCATGATAGCCTTGTCGGCTTCTGATATATATGTATATATATGGTTGTGTTTGAAACGTGTCTGAGACAGTTTGATATGTTTGAGGCAGCGTGTGATATTTGTGCCCGTATACGTTATCTGTATGTGATTTGGATTTGATGAGTGTGTTCGGGTGCCCAATTCGGGCACTAGTCACGGCCTACGGGGTTGGGTCGTGACACAATAGTTGGGTCTTCATCATCTATACGCCCTTCGAGGCAAGGCTCACAGACACCAGTTAGTCGTGGTAGAGGTAGAGGAGGAGTGCCCGGTTTTAGTGGTCCTCAGCACCGTATTTATGCACTGGCTGGGCAACAGGATCTTGAGTCTTCTCCTGATGTTGTCACAGGTAAATTATTGGTATTTTCTCATGATGTATATGTATTGATTGATCCAGGCTCCACATTGTCATATGTTACTCCTTATATTACTAGTCGATTTAGGGTGAAACCGGAGTCAATCAAACATTTCGAGGTATCTACACCCGTTGGTGATCCGGTAATAGCTATCCGAGTATATAGAAATTGTGTAGTTGTGATTTCTGATCATCATACCATGGCTGATTTACATGAGTTCAAAATGGTGGATTTTGATGTCATCATGGGCATGGATTGGTTGGCTTCTTGCTATGCCAATGCGAATTGTGGAACAAAAATGGTTTGCTTTCAGTTTCCGGAAGAACTAGCTTTGGAATGGAAGGGAAATACAGCGTCTCCGAGGGGTAGGTTTATTTCCTATCTCAAGGCAAGGCAGATGATTATGAAATGTTGTATTTGTCATTTAGTCCGGGTCCAAGACATAGAAGCCGAATCACTGACTCTTCAGTCTGTCCCCGTAGTGAATGAGTTTCCGTATGTATTCCCGGATGAGCTTTCAGGCCTTCCCCGGGAGCGAGAGATTGATTTTCCTATTGACGTGCTACCGGATACTAAACCCATATCTATTCCTCCTTATAGGATGGCTCCCGTAGAGTTGAAAGAGTTGAAGGAACAATTGAAGGACTTACTTGAGACAGACTTTATTAGGCCTAGTTCATCCCCGTGGGGAGCACCCGTGTAGTTGGTAAGGAAGAAAGATGGCTCCTTGCGAAAGTGTATTGATTACAGGCAATTGAATTAGGTGACGATCAAGAATAAATATCCGCTTCCCAGGATTGATGATTTATTTGATCAATTGCATGGTGCCAAGTGGTTTTCAAAGATGGACTTGAGATCCGGGCATCAGCAGGTGAGAGTCAGGGAGGAAGATATTCCTAAGACAGCCTTCAGAACCAGATATGGTCATTTCCAGTTCCAGGTAATGTCATTTGGACTAACTAATGCACCCACAGTATTCATGGAGTTCATAAACAATGTGTTCAGGCCTTTCCTGGACTTTTTTGTGATTGTGTTCATTGACGATATCCTGTTATATTCTCGGTCTGAGGCAGAACATGCATACCATTTACGTACCGTTCATAGAGTTCTTTAGGCTCGAGAGCTATTTGCAAAATTTTGAAAGTGTGAGTTTTGGTTGAATTCGGTGACCTTTTTAGGGCATGTTATTTCAGCTGATGGTATTCGGGTAGATTCACACAAGATTGAAGCTATGAAGACTTGGCCAAGGCCTACAACACCTACGGAGGTCCATAGTTTTCTAGGCTTGGCAAGTTATTACAGAAGATTTGTAGAAGGCTTTTCTTCTATTTCTGCACCATTGACAAAGCTGACTTAGAAGGCAGCTATATTTCAATGGACATATGCTTGTGAACGCAGTTTTCAAGAGTTAAAGAATGAATAGACTAACTTCTACCCCAGTCCTGACACTTCCAGAAGGATCGCAAGGCTATGTTGTCTATTGTGATGCTTCAGGCATTAGGTTAGGATGTGTGTTGATGCAGCGTGATAAGGTGATTGCTTATGCTTCAAGGAAGTTGTAAAAAAAAAAAGAAAAACTATCCAATCTAGCATCTTGAGCTAGCTGCGGTTATTCATGCATTGAAAATGTGGAGGCATTATTTGTATGGTGTTCATGTTGATATTTATGCGGATCACAAGAGCCTTCAGTATATTTTCAAGCAGAAAGAGTTGAATTTATGGCAAAGGCGATGGTTGGAGTTGTTGAAAGATTATGGTGTTAACATTCTATATCATCCCGGGATGGCGAACGTTGTGGCTGATTCTCTTAGCCGTAGATCTATGGGAAGCTTATGTAATGTTCAGCCAGAGAAAAGAGAGTTTGCTCGTGAACACCAGCAGTTAGCTAGCCTAGGAGTTCGGATAATGGACTCGGGCAATATGGGAGTTACTATTCAGAATTCAGCTGGCTCGTCACTAGTAGTTGAGCTGAAAGAGTGCCAGTACGAGGATCCCATACTAGTTCGTTACATAAATACATTTCCTCAGAAGGAAAAGTCAACCTTTGAGATTTCTGGAGATGGAGTTCTCCGATGTTAAGGCAGGTTGTGTGTTCCCAATGTTGCATGATTACGTCATCAGATTTTGAAAGAAGCCCATTATTCCTATTATTTTGCTCATCCTAAAGCAACGAAAATGTACCATGATCTTAAATCCATATATTGGTTGAATGGAATGAAGAAAGAAGTAGCGGAATTTGTGGCTCAATACCCTAATTGTCAACAAGTTAATATTGAACACCAAAAGCCCGACGGGTTGTTGCAAGCTATGGAAATTCCGACTTGGAAGTGGGAAGTGATTAATATGGATTTCATCACAGGCTTACCTCATACTAAGCGTAAGTATGATTCTATATAGGTAATTATGGATATACTTACAAAGTCAGCTCATTTCCTACCAGTCAGAAATGCATATGTAGCTGAAGATTATGCAAAGTTTTATGTCAAGGATATAGTACGACTCCATGGTGTCCCAGTATCTATTATTTCCGATAGAGGGACACAGTTTACAGCCAATTTCTGGAAGTCTTTTCAAGAAGGTTTGGGGACTCAAGTGAGTCTTACTACAACATTTCATCCACAAACTGATGGGCAAGCTGAGCGTACCATCCAAACTCTCAAGCATATGCTACAAGCATGTGTGTTGGATTTGAAGGTAGTTGGGATAATCACTTACCGCTTATTGAGTTTGTTTATAATAACAGTTATCATTCCAGCATCCAAATGGCCTCGTATGAGGCTTTATCTGGGTGCAAGTACAGATCACCAATTAGGTTGTTTGAAGTGGGAGAAACTAAACTGATAGGGACAGACTTGATCCAGTAAGCCATAGAAAAGATCAAGCCTATACAGGATCAATTATTAATAGCTCAGAGTCGCCAGAAATCTTATGCAGATAATCGTCGACGAGACTTAGAGTTCCAAGTGAAGGACTGGGTATTCTTGAAGGTGTCGCCAATGAAGGGCGTCATGAGATTTGGAAAAAAGGGCAAGCTTAGTCCCCGGTACATTGGACCTTATGAGATTGTACGCAAGGTAGGCCAGGTGGCTTATGAATTAGATCTACCCTCAGACTTGGAGTCAGTCCATCCGATTTTCCATGTATCGATGCTTCGTAAGTGCATTGGAGATCCTTCCAAAATTGTACCGGTAGATGATATCCAGGTCACCGAGCAATTGTCCTACGAAAAAGTTCCCATTGCTATTCTAGATAGAAAAGTTCGGAGACTCAGTTAAAGTCTTATGGAGAAACAATAATAGAGAGGAAATGACTTGGGAGGCTGAGGAAGATATGAAGTTCAGGTATCCACATTTATTTCTACCTCCCGAGGAGACTCAGGCAGAGATGCCATTTTTCTCAGGTATGTAATGCTTTCTTTCGATGCTTTCATGGTCGTGTGTGGCCATTATTATTGTTGTTGTTGTAGCCCTATGAGGCGATGCATATTTTCGGCTGCTGTGATAGGATGGTAGTGGCATATTACAGAGGAAACTCTGGCAAATGTTTTATAGAAACCCTAAGAGCCCATCATTCGAGGACGAATGTTCACAAGGGGGAAAGGATGTTACACCTCGTAATTTTGTACGTTGATATTCGTTAGGTGTTAGTTGTCCTAATCGTGGAAACTGGAGTTATCTTCTAGGATATATGAGATTGTGTGTGCCTCTCTTATGGTTATGAGGGGTTAAGTTTATGAAATAAGCTATGGAAGGATTTGAGAACAAGCGAAAGGAAATTAAGTTTGTCGGAACTTTGGGAAAACTTGGCAAAATTTTGGACAAGATATTTGGTCCAACTTGAGAGCAGTATATCCCCTAGAATATAAGGAGTTTTGGTGTGTTTTATCTATCCAAATTGAAGTTCATTGAGTCTAGTTTCCAACGCAACAAACCGTTCGTCAATGCGACCTCGGAGTAAAAAGTTATGGGTTTTTTAAGACAAACTGCTTGGGCAGATAAATTTTCCGGTACAGTTTGACGAACAGCAAAACTTTCTACGGCCCATCAAATGGAATTTTCCCCAGCGTAAAACAGTTACAGTGAGGCCATTTTGGGTGGTCCATTTGATGGACCAATTTGACAGAGCGTCAAATATTCTGCGGTCCGTCAAAATTCCCAACAGGATTTTAAGTGACGCTTTATATATTTCGTTTTACCTCATTTGGGATCATTATTTCCCCAAATTAGATCCTAGAGCTCTCCAAAATACTCTCCCCAAGTCTATAATCAAATCCAATCTAAATCCAAGAGAATCAAGAGATTCAAGTGCTAAGAAGCTTACTAGGGTTTATGAAGCTCAAGATTCCTTTTGGTGTTGATGTTGGAGACTTCACTTTGGTGGAGTAAGTTGCCCAAGGCTTGTTATTGTGTGATTAAGGTAAGTTTTTACATCTCTTGTATATGGTTAAGTTTGTTTGATTGTTGTACCATTTGGTTGAAGGAAGAAAAAGTTAAAATGGAGTCTAAGTGTGAATTTGAGGATATTATGAGCTATAAGTTAACTTGAATTATGATTCTTGGCATATTATGAGTATAATCTTGTTGTGGATGGTATTAACGATGTTGAGGAAGTATTCTATCTAAGTGTATAAAGAGTTGTGTTGAAATTAATATTATGAAAGATCTTGAAGAGGAGTTTTGGGGATTGAATGGAGCCTAAATTTCATGAAGTCTCTTGATTATGGTATTGTTATTAATGTCATTGTTGTTTGGGAGTTGTTTTGGAATTTGGAAGATGTCACGACCCAACCCCGTGGGCCATGACTAGTGCCCGAGCTGGACACTCGTATACGTACCTATTAAATATAGACAAACTGACTCTTAAGAACAATATGGAGACTTTGCAAAAGAACCTCAAAGGTTCACAACGTCATCATATATAGGTATCCAGATAACCTGTCTCCCGAGGAGTCACAATTACTCAAAATATAATATGATACGCAAGACGACAAGGCAGCCACTACATGTCAATACCATACATAAGCCGACAAGGCTATCACAACATGTCAATACCATACATAAGCCGACAAGGCTGTCACAACATGTCAATACTATACGTAAGCCATATAGACACAGCTGAACAAAACTTATACACAACCCACACCTATGTCTACAGACCTCTAAGAGTATCGATAGTGAAATATGACGGGACAGGGCCCCGGCGTACCTCTGGATAAACATATATATATATATATATATATATATATATATATATATATATACATCAAAAGATCTGTACCAAAAGTCTAGGCTCCGGAACAATGGAGCTCTCCAAGACAGCTGAGTAGAAATCCTAAGCTAGAGGATCACCACATCGAGTATCTGTACCTGCAGGCATGAAATGCAGCCCCCCGAAAAAAGGGGGTCAGTACGAAATATGTACTGAGTATATAAAGCATGAAATATAATAAAGAGGATCATGACTGAAATAGAGATCACAGGAGACAAGTATGACATTCAAAATACCAATACACTTGCCTTATGAAATATAAATCATGCATATCAATATCATATATCATACCCGACCCATTATGGGACTCGGTGAATAAAGTCATCACATGCCATCCTTGGCGCCATAATCACATCATCATATCATCACATCATCATATCATTTATTTATATATATATATACCGTACCCGGCCTTCTAGTGAGGGACTCGGTGAACAATGCAGTGAAACTGTGCACGAAAACATAAACGACCTGGGACTCGGTGAAAGATATATTACGGCATGCACGAGCAGAGTAGTGAGCAACCATATGCAAACTAAGTCATAACTGAGACTCAATAGAATAATCAAAATGAACTATCACTTGAAAATCAAGACAATAGTCATATCAAGTACCCTTTGAATGTCACTATGGATTATATCAAAAATAGGATGGCTGGAATCATAGACAAGTAACATGACATAATAAAATAAGTTCTGGAAATCAAGAACATTATCCATCCTAGTGTCTCTAAGAATATGAGCTTCTTTGGAGTTATATGCTCGTCGTCTGTTTGTTTCATAAAGATCATGCCAAAAGAAAGAAGGGATAGCTTTACATACCTCATCCGCTCCAAGCTAGCCATAAATCAGATCCCGGACTCCCCAATCTACAACCACAATATTGATATCAAGTATTAACTATAGTACACTTAGAATCCGAAGTCTAAGCTAGCACGTTACTTAACAAAATTCGGGCAGCATTTCTCCTATGTTACCCGCTCCAATCCAACTTTAAACAACTCCCAATCAATGGTAACAACATTAGCAACAATCGTACATACGAGTTGCATATCAAACAAAGTAAGAATTATGCCAAAATCCCCTTTCAACTAATTCAAGAACATAAAATCTCTTTCCTCAATTTTTAGTCCAAATCTATATCGACAAATCTTCCATCGATTCTCTCTATAAACACATAGACATATATAGCAGCATCAGGAACGTATTATTCATGCTATTTACCATAATTTCCATACAGGACATCATCTACATAACCCACAAAACAGTCCAACAAACAGCCCATGAGACAACAACAACATCAAATACAATTTACAGTATAATTCTCGTATTTCTCATCCCACGATTTAACTATGACTTCAATGAATTTAAATATACATAGAAGAGGATAATTCTCACCTTATGTGCCAAGAAATACTCTTCTTCCATATTACTTCACCTTGAAGAAACCCAGATTCAACTACACGATGGAATGGTATAACGAGATTGAAGCGATGAGCAAAACCCGTAATATAACTAAACACCGTTACTGCTTCAAAATAATTTGTTGCGTTGATGATCGAAAATAAGGAATGAGCTAAAAGTTGCTGAAATATATAGCTTAATGTTGCTGCAATTCGTACCAATTGGAAAGAAAGGGTTAAAAGTATTTGTAGTATAAAAGTGTTGAGCCAAATGGGAAGAAAGGCTTATGTATTTTTTTTCATCTAAAGTGATAAGAATAGTTAGTAGATATCATGTCCCTTGGCTGCACAAACACGTCCATATATCTATTTACATTTACATGAGTCACTTGTCATGTTTCATGACAAGACTCCACGTGTAAACTGGTTTCTTATAGAATTTATCCAATTAACAAAATAATTTCCTTTATCTCAACTAATTACACCCATAATTAATTCCTTGGTCCCCATTTACTTAAATGGTAATTATTTCCAATACGCTTCATATACTCATTGTCATGAACATGTAATATAACACCAGTCCATAGCCTCATTTGTCATACATAAAATATTTTTAGCAATCATCGTCGTCACACTCTTCCATCTTAAATTAGTTCGGTACTTCATTCCTCGTATACACCGAGTTCTTGATTTTCATGCTTGAATATAACCAAAATTTCCGAACTCGGGTAAATTTGCTCATGATGGACGGTTCAATTTCCTCGTCCGAATTATGAGATATTATATTTTGGACCGTATTTCACTCAAATAAATATTGAAACCCGACAAACCTTATTTTCTTTGATTGGTTTAACTTCAAATCCTTACGATACATGTGTACCATTACTTTAACCACCTATAAGTTTGGGGAATAATCTCGTGTCCGTTACTGATATCATTTAACTCGGACACTTTTCCAACGCATGAGAACACGGGATGTAACATCCTTCCCCCCTTCAGAACATTCGTCCTCAAATGTTAAACTAGTCATGTACTCTCAATATTTCCCCAAGTGCTCTTTTATTTAATTATGCCTTTCACAAGTCTTTTTCGTTGGTCGATTCCTTTCAATTTATTATAATGTATTCCAGATCTCTAAGTAACTATTCCCATAATATTTCCTCTTTCTCTTTCCTCACGAGGTAATAATTCCACGTCATTGTCTTTACTCTCCTTCTTATTTCGCAGTCGGTTGGCAGTTGTATTGCGAGCTCCTCTGCTGAAATCTTACTCTCTCCCTGGAGCACTTAGTCATAACTCGACTCTTTCTTCTTCTATAGTTACTACCTCTTAATCTTTAAATAAGATTTTATAACGCGCAGACGTCCCTCGTCCATTTACTAGACTTTACAATCCTTGGAGTATTTTATGCCTCTGGTAACTTGTAGCCCCTTCGCAACTCTACGAATAAAACGAAATTTCCCAAGGTGTAATATTATTTTACATCAATAACCTTACATTGCTTTGCTGTTACAGTCCATATTCTAGAATCTTCAGCCTTATGTATCACTTTTCGACTTCCTTAAGAGACTTTAATTGTCACTCTACGTTTTAGCTCTTAATCCCAATCTTTAGAGTTAGCTATGACATAGCGCTGGATTTCCCTCATATAATAACTTTACATAGCTGCTCTATGATTTGTCTATCATTAATTGGTATATTTCTGAAAGAATTTAATTTGACCTGTAAATTCACTGTCGTCCAGTGATTAGCTTGTTCTAATCATCTCGCTTAAACTATTTCACAATTTCCCTTAATCCAACTTGTAACACTTTAGGCATATTATCTCGTGTCATTTGTTTATTTTTAATTCAGGCTCTTCTATTGCTCCTTTACCCAGATTTTCCTCTTAGTTTTTCTGTCTCACATTATGTTTCAATCTTTACAACAATATGCGAAGGTGCTCAAATTAGCCCGAGAAATACCTTAGCATCGTTTCACTAGCCTTCATACTTTACCTTGCATCCTCCTCTCGTATCTTACAATCGGTATCAAGATAAATCTTCGGCTCAATCATGGCCAGGCCTATTTGCCCTCAGTACTACTTCTATCTCGGTAATTTGGCTTAAACCATCTTTACATCTTGCCCTAATGCTCCCAAAATGTATCAACCGTATTTTCATTACCGAATCCTTACTCTTCTTATCAAGTACTCCCTTGGTCTCATTCTTAGCATACAAATATTCGTAGGTTGGATAACTATTCTTGTACAACTTATATAAAGTATGTCTAATCTTAGTCGTAGTCCTTCCTTCTCCTGATTCATTCCGCTTTACATATTTCATCCGTACAGCTCGTAGCCTATCTTGTCATACTCCCTTCCCTTTTCTACTTATAAGTCGCGATATCATTAGCGCACAATTCTATTGCCAAATCTTAGCCTCTAATTTAGTATAACATTGCTATCCTTTATAACATCTCTTAAGTTACTCGTTACCATTCTCTTATCGTACTCTTTCTTTCTATAAGACCCACTTCCTAATGTCTTATCATTCAAGGTCTTTACAAATAATTCTCGGCACTGTTTCAAGTACCATTCTGACTTCTATCCATTTATTGCTGGCTTTTAGATCTTGCTAACATGTTTCAGCAAGGGATCTCACTTGAAGTTTAAGCATCCATATCAAATATATTGCAGGGTCAAGTGTTTCCATCTTACACTTGCATTTCTCACACCCGCTTCCCCCCTTAAGGGTGTAGTTATGCCATTATCTATTTGTATTCTGCTTGATATCCCTATTTCCAATCCCAAATTTATTTGATCCCTTTTCCAATTTGCTTGGTATACTGTACCATATCCATATCTTTTCTTTATAGTTTATGACTTTAATTATCCACGTACGAAACCTTAACAAAATCGTGAAGCGACGGGAACCTCTCTATATATAGTATAAAATTTCATCTGATAATCCGTAATCGAGTAATCCAACAAACGTAGCAACTCATCCAAGGCCACATTCCACTCACTCCATTCAACAACTATTTAGTACTTGTAGTCGTTCCAATTTCTCAATTAGGTAGCGCTTATGTGCTGATGATAAGTGTCCAAGGTTCTCTTGTAATATTATATCCCAACCTATATCATCTATTTCCTTTAATAAATTTACAATACATTATTTATTCCTCAGGCCTACAGTCCTTATCCTTTAAGGGTTTCACTATTTCCGAGGTGAAGTCATATACACGCAGTACTCCTTTATGCTTTATGCTCTTTTACCCTTATTGTGTACCCAACACTGACTTCTAACTTACTCAAAATCATATCAAGTTCTTCTTAATAATGGTCTTATATTATCACCTTGTCGTCGTACTACACCTTTAAGTTCGTAGCTATATATTTCCCTTTTATTTTATACTCGTACTCAATTAATTACGTCTATCTTGGGTGCTTCTTTTAGTATTCTCTTACCATTTCTCCGATCCATGTCCATCTTTTATTTTGTGCACGCGGAATCTCATGCCGCCCCTGTATCCTTCGGAAAACACTACTCCCGCATAATCCCTTTCTCTTTTTCAGAACGCATTCTGTTCATCCCAATTTGTTCTTATCATACCAGTCATTTTCTGGCACTCATTCTGGTTTGTTGCTCATCTTTTTGTAGTTTGGTCATTCACAACTCTGTCACTTATATTGCTCGTATTCTCAGCTATACATATCGTAACCAATTACTGTACTGTTATCTCGCTCGCTTCCTTCTTTCAATTAACTCCTTCTTTTCTTGGGCTTGCTTTCATTCCCATTATCGCATAATCTTTATACTGAACTTTCCCTATAGAACTTTATAAGTCTTTCTTACTCGTTCTATACCTTACCTTTCCATTTCACATTTGCCATTATACTTTAGTCACATAGATCACGTCACATCTTTTAGTCACTTCCTCACTAGGCTTTACTCATTCTCATAACAATCCTCATTATATTCACATTATATCCTGCTTGCAATGAATCTTATAGTGTAGCACTTCTTAACTTTATTCCCGATTCTCACTATGGTTTAACTACACTCTATGGAGTAGGTGTACTTAACCTTTTACCCTTTCTGACCAATCTTATCCTTAATACCTCACAAGCTGTCTTATCAATACATTCATATTCGTCGCAATTCTTCCTTCTCCATACTCTTGTCTCAGTCATACCATTACTCCTTTTAACTATAAACCCGTCATAATTTATCCTTGCTTATCAATTCAGTCGGTACCTCAATATAACGCTCTATTAAGATTTGCCACCATTTTCTAAATCATCTCTTAGTATCACAAGCCCTTCCAACTTATCCTAGCATTTCTTTTTACCATATCGATATTGACCTCATAATTACTATTACTATCAATTCAACAGTTAACTTTATTTCTCGAAGTCAGACTTGCAACTTGGGCAAATCCTATCATTACTGTTGACATGACCTTTCAAGAATATTACGAACTTATATCTCATTCTCTTTTTATTTCTAGGAAATTTTTTGGCAGAGTTTCCTCTGTATTTCTTACTATCTCAAAACCTGCATGCAGGAAATACCAACAATGCCTCACAGGGCAACATATACATATATATTATATCATATCATAGCCGCACAGGGCTCCCCATATCAATAACAGTATGAAAATGACGAACATACCTCGTATGTCCAACTCAAACTGTACCTGTTACACTTTCCTATTTATTTTCCCTTTCAATCTTTAACTGCATTTCAATCATATCTACAACATTCACACTATATCTGACATATATTCTGCTTACCGTTACTGATTCCTTCAGCTTCTTCTGTGAGCACCTTATAACTGAACTTATCAACAACATATATACATTCAATCCATTTTCTTACTATACTTACAATAACTTACCTTGATGATGGCCAGTCGCCGTTCTATATATACAATTTCTGATAACGTAACCTCAATGAAATATTAGTCTCTGTAACTCCTAGTAGCATTATTTACCTTCTCTTGTCGACACCACTCTCCCGCTGAAATCAAAGGTTAGTATATAAAGGGTATAATTTCATATCTCTTGGCTCTATCACACGATCTAGAGTAAGAAGGAAAGATAATATCCTAAATGTTCTGTAGCTTCCTGTTTATAGATGTGGTGCACAACACACTGATAAACAAGACCCTACTAGACACGGTTTGTTGACACTCCGAGGATGAACTGCTCTAACACCACTTTTGTCATGACCCAACCCTGTGGGCCATGAGTAGTGCCCGAGCTAGACACTCGTATACGTACCTGTTAAATATAGACAAACTGACTCTTAAGAACAATATGGAGACTTTGCAAAAGAACCTCAAAGGTTCACAACGTCATCATATATAGGTATCCAGATAACCTGTCTCCTGAGGAGTCACAATTAATCAAAATATAATATGATACGCAAGCCGACAAGGCAGCCACTACATGTCAATACCATACATAAGCCGACAAGGCTGTCATAACATGTCAGTACCATACATAAGACGACAAGGCTGTCACAACATGTCAATACTATACGTAAGCCATATAGACACAACTGAACAAAACTTATACACAACCCACACCTATGTCCACAGACCTCTAAGAGTATCGATAGTGAAATATGACGGGACAGGACCCCGACGTACCCCTGGATAGACATATATATATATATATATATATATATATATATATATATATATATATATATATATATATATATATATATACATCAAAAGATCTATACCAAAAGTCTAGGCTCCAGAACAATGGAGCTCTCCAAGACAGCTGAGTAGAAATCCTAAGCTGGAGGATCACCACATCGAGTATCTGTACCTGCGGGCATGAAACGCAGCCCCCCGAAAAAAGGGGGTCAGTACGAAATATGTACTGAGTATATAAAGCATGAAATTTAATAAAGAGGATCATGATTGAAATAGAGATCACATGAGACAAGTATGACATTCAAAATACCAATACACTTGCCTTATGAAATGTAAATCATGCATATCAATATCATATATCATACCCGGCCCATTATGGGACTCGGTGAATAAAGTCATCACATGCCATCCTTGGCGCCATAATCACATCATCATATCATCATATCATCACATCATATATATATATATATATATATATATATATATATATATATATATATATATATATATATATACCGTACCCGGCCCTCTAGTGAGGGACTCAGTGAACAATGCAGTGAAACTGTGCACGAAAACATACCCGGCCTGGGACTCGGTGAAAGATATATTACGACATGCACGAGCAGAGTAGTGAGCAACCATATGCAAACTAAGTCATATCTGAGACTCAATAGAATAATCAAAATGAACTATCATTTGAAAATCAAGACAATAGTCATATCAAGTACCCTTCGAATGTCACTATGGATTATATCAAAAATAGGACGGCTGGAATCATAGACACGTATCAAGATCATGCCAAAAGAAAGAAGGGATAGCTTTACATACCTCATCTGCTTCAAGCTAACCATAAATCAGATCCCGGACTCCCCAATCTACAACCACAATATTGATATCAAGTATTAACTATAGTACACTTAGAATCCAAAGTCTAAGCTAGCATGTTACTTAACAAAATTCGGGCAGCATTTCTCCTATGTTACCCGCTCCAATCCAACTTTAAACAACTCCCAATCAATGGTAACAACATTAGCAACAATCATACATACGAGTTGCCATATCAAACAAAGTAAGAATTATGCCAAAATCCCCTTTCAACTAATTCAAGAACACAAAATCTCTTTCCTCAATTTTTAGTCCAAATCTATATCGACAAATCTTCCATCGATTCTCTCTATAAACACATAGACATATATAGCAGCATCAAGAACGTATTATTCATGCTATTTACCATAAATTCCATCCATGACAACATCTACATAACCCACAAAACAGTCCAACAAACAGCCCATGAGCCAACAACAACATCAGATACGATTTATGGTATAATTCTCGTATTTCTCATCCCACGATTTAGCTATGACTTCAATGAATTTAAATATACTTAGAAGAGGATAATTCTCACCTTATGTTCCAAGAAATACTCTTCTTCCATATTACTTCACCTTCAAGAAATCCAGATTCAACTACACGATGGAATGGAATAACGAGATTGAAGCGATGAGCAAAACCCGTAATATAATTAAACACCGTTGCTGCTTAAAAATAATTTGTTGCGTTGATGATCGAAAATAAGGAATGAGCTAAAAGTTGCTGAAATATATAGCTTAATGTTGCTGCAATTCGTACCAATTAGAAAGAAAGGGTTAAAAGTATTTGTAGTATAAAAGTGTTGAGCCAAATGGAAAGAAAGGCTTATGTATTTTTTTTTCATCTAAAGTGATAAGAATAGTTAGTAGATATCATGTCCCTTGGCTGCACAAACACGTCCATATATCTATTTACATTTACATGAGTCACTTTTCATGTTTCATGACAAGACTCCACGTGTAAACTGGTTTCTTATAGAATTTATCCAATTAACAAAATAATTTCCTTTATCTCAACTAATTACACCCATAATTAATTCCTTGGTCCCCATTTACTTAAATGGTAATTATTTCCAATACGCTTCATATACTCATTGTCATGTACATGTAATATAACACTAGTCCATAGCCTCATTTGTCATACATAAAATATTTTTAGCAATCATCGTCGTCACACTCTTCCATCTTAAATTATTTCGGGACTTCATTCCTCGTATACACCGAGTTCTTGATTTTCATGCTTGAATATAACCAACATGATTCAAGAATACTTCAAACAATTCAAGTAATATTCCAACAACCCAATCAACATATTACTTCACCCGAAACTTTCCAAAATTCAACAAGAACACTAACAACACATTTCCTTTCTTCCAAATTTATAAACTACATCAACCATCTATACTTTAGCAATATCAGCATTCTTATAATCATAAAGAACCATACTAATATCACATTAACTTCTTCCATAATCCACAAACGATTATAATTTCACTTCAAACCATTACATCTTCATTTAACATCATAGAATCCTACCACAACAACAATGAAAATACTAAGTAAAATTAATTCACCATATCTTACCAATCATAGCTCCATTCGGCCACAACTAATACATATCTATTTTATGAATTTCGTCCATTTCTTCACACTACAATATGCACCAATCATCCATAACATATGTAAGGGAGGATTAAACACATACCTTTTTCCACTTATCTCTTCACTCGGCTAGACTTATAAATTGTCCAAATGAATGCTTTGCCTGTTCCAACAACCACTCCATGTTAATTAGGGCCTTCAAATTAGTGGGAATGCTAGGAGAAAATAATTTTTCCTCATCAATTTCCATTGCCTCAAATTTGGCCATGGTGGCCAAACCCCTTCCTCTTCTTCTTTCTTTCTCTTCTTCTCCAAGCTTCCTAATTTTAGAATGATGATTTTGTCCTATTTCTGACCACTATTTATCTATATATATAATTAGGCCCCTTAAGAAAAAATGTGGAAACATGGCCACGGGTGGGACCCATATATACCACACGGCCATGGTAGATCATTCTTGATCTTTCATGAATTTTTTTTTTGTGAAATGTCCTTCTTGCCCCTAGCCTTCCTGCCATTTTGTGAATTTCCCTTTTTTTACCCTTAGCCTTTCTCACTATTTCCATACTAATAATGTTCATAAATAATATTCTTAAACAACTTGTTCATTAAAATAAGTTTGGAAAATGGTCTTGCCCTGAACATTCCACGACTACCTCGAAATATCCGAACGTACAAAGTACGGGCTATAACACTGGGAATCTGGGTTGTATCAGTGGGTGGTAAAGTGTGGTAGAAGGTACCAATGGGGGGGAAGTTAAGCAGCAAGTGGGTTTTGTATAGATGGGACGGTTCCAGTTTAGTAGGCAGGAAAGTGGATATGTATTAGGGAGCTTAGAGATGGAAAAGGCGAAGGAGGCCCCCTTGCCTCAGCAGACGCTTCTTTGGCGACATCGTCCAGTTCATACTTCTTTACCTTCTTTTGAAGGTTTGCAACTTGCTCAAATAAAATGGCAATCACATCCTCATGGTCTGATGTATCTCTCGCAACTAGGGACACTGAATTCCTTATGACGAGTTCATTCTTGTTATGCTCGCCTTCAGAAGTACCAATCATTTTGTCTTTTTATTTGTCTTTTTCGAAAAGGGATGATGTCACAGCTTTTGATCTTATGAAGTATGCCAGCGTGACACGACATGAATCAACCCCCTCTTTAAGATAAGAAAAACTCAAAAGAAAATGATGTTAGTATGTTTGGTGATAATAATTAACACAAGATATCACACAAAATTTGCAAGTAAACACTTAGAGCACAAAAATTCATGCATTTAATCCAAATATCCAATCGATTCCCCATTCCGAGGGTTTTGGGTATTTTAGGGTTTTCTAGTTTGTCGGATTTTGGTTTGGGAGTCGATGGTTGACTTGCTTTTGTGACGTCGTCGGGACTGATCCCAAAGCTACACACTGATGCCCTCATTAAGGAATGGGGAATAATAGCTTCGATAATATAGGGACAGAGTCTTACGTAGACTACCTACGTATCCCTCCACGGAAACTTAGGCCCTTCCATAGTTCGGTTGACATAAAATGTCCCTTAGTTTGTTCTACCCGAAAGAGTTCCCAGACCAAGCTCGATAAGGGCAATCTATGTATCCCCCTTGGGACATCAGTTAGGACGTAGTTTCTTTTACATATAAATAGGAAGGGATACCATTTTATTTGAGAAAGGGGACACTTAAATCTACCCAAAAGATGACTTCTCCTTGAAGTCAAAGCGGGTTGTCATCCTTACAACTGCGCATCCAGCCAACGGCCTTACATCTTAGTGATGGGAGAGGGGGGGGGGGGGGTGGAAGTACTACCCAAACCTCCCCAGTGTGGACCAAATGCTCCAACTCAAACTTGAAAGCTTCACAATCCTCGATCATATGCCAGGTGCTCCAGAATGAAACAAACATATTCCCTTTCTATTTGGCCTATTGGGTGACAATTTACAACAGTCTGAACCGAACGGATCTTTCCGGTGCTTGCTAGCTTTTGGAAGAGCTTGCATAAAATTCCTTGAATATGGTAAAGTCATAACGTCAAATTTGAGTGATCCAGCCTAATTACTTCATTGGGGATGATCGGGTCATGCACCAGCACAGAGTGTAGTCCCCACATGTTTCCAATTGTCTTGTCATCATTAAGCCTTACAATCCTTCTTCTAAGGGCCATGCATATGTTGGTGGTGTGTTCAGGTTGATTTTTATGGAATAGGCATATTTTGTAAGCATATATTGGGGCGCAGGGCGGGAGTCTCCCACCACTGGAACACGCCACCCCTACAACCCTCATTGCCTCATAGATTTCTATGCATGGCACAGGTTTTGGTGCTACTCGAAAGGGACAAGCAGGGGCTTTGATGGGCACTGCCCACCATGTATGTGATGGTGCGTGAGTCGGCCCTTGAGGCACCTCATAGTTCTTGCCGACAACAATAGAAGCAGTGGTTGCGGCCTTTTGGGATGGCCTACTTTGTTCCTCCTCACAATGTTCGAACTCCTCCTCGGCTCTTTAAATTCTTGCTTGGGCATTTTTTATTGTTCCAAAAGAGGTATGTAGCTTCTTTCCATGCCCTCAATCTTGTTTGAGACGTTTTCGTTATAGTGTTCAACTTTTGTGATTCCCTTCGGGGTGCTTCCCACTAAGTCCAAAATTTGGTCAGCTTCTTTGATCTTTGCCCTAACCAGATTGATCTTCCTTTCTAACCTATTGACCTTCTCACAAAATGAGTCTTTTCTTTCCTCTTCATTGATCAAGTTGACAACAGGGGTAGTGGCACTTTTTATATCTTTAGCACCCATGGTAGCAAGTCAACCTTTTAATTTGGTGTTCTTTATGTATTTCTTTGGTTAGTGATTGAAATGTTGAATCAACCAATATCCAGACGAAACACATGAAAGAACATAAGCATGTAATCACATAATTGCAATAAATTACACTACGTGCATTCCTAAGACCTTTTTGCAGCAACGCCTTTCTAATCGTTTTGAAACATGATTGTGCCAATTCTCAAATCAAATCATTGCCCCATAAATAATAATAATAATAATAATAATAATAATAATAATAATAATAATAATAATAATATGTCCCAGAAAGGGTTACAACATATGAGCAAGTTGATAGGGTTTATAAGTAAATCAACAGAAATTGGCCCCCAGTGGCAGATGATGGTGCTCTGTCAGTCCAAGCCTTCTTGGCCCTTCAAAGGGTGGTATAAATCCGGAGGTGAATCAATATCACCAATGAATCTACCAAGCAACCCTTCTCTATGAACGCAAGTGGTGCAGTCTCATCTATTGCTCCCTTCATCGAGCATCAAGGTCCTCCAAAACCTCATGTGTGAACTCCAACTTATGGGTCAAGCTAGCTATGATGGCTTGATTATGTTCTATCTTCTCCAAGTATTTAGCATCTCTATCATCCGCTTTGCTTTGGGTTAGACGCATCTTGGTCTCGACGTTGGAAGACTTGTCTCAGACACAATGGTAGATGTTGTGTCCAGCAGCGAGGGTGCCTTGCAGATGTGCTCTTAGCTAGTCCTTGTAATCCTCGTCACACCCAGGATGATACCTATCTTGAGTTAAAGTGTCAGGACCCCTAGTCAGTTGATTGTTCCATTCTAGGATGATCTCTCCAATATCTCGGATCTTATCCTCCTCATATTCAGATCACATATCTACCCATGTTCCCCATATGGGGTATCACTTGTCTTCTCCCAAACAGTTTTTAAGACCCTAGCAGCTGCATAAGGGAGCTCGGATTCCCATGAGCGGTAGGAATGGACACTTTCTACCTATAACCACAACTTGTTCGGGTATGAAGTTTGGGAACATCCATTGTATGTTTTCCTTCCTAAGTCTCGAAAAGATGAAGGCTCACCGCTTTTTTGTTTGGTACCCAAAATTTGGACAGTGGGATTTGAGGCTATCCTTTCTATTATGGTTGCTTATGTATTGAGAACCCTCAGATTTGTTCAAGAGTCTGATAATCCACCATTGTAGCAACAACTTACACCCTTGGAAATACCTATGATGGTTTCGACATTGGCCTAGCTCAGTAAATGTCGACAAGGATGATGGGGACCAAGTCAAAGTATTTGGTTTCTCAATTTGTGGTTATTCCATGAAACATAGCATGGGTGATAGAAATGACACAGGTATCTATGGCTTGGTGTCTATCTTTGGGAAAGACCATGAGTCCCAATAGGCATATGACAAAGGCTAAGGGTCAGGTAGCTTCCTACTAAGCAAAGGTTCGAAATTCAATGGAGTAGTCTTAGAATCCTCTTTTAGCTCTGAATCGGTTGTACAAATCTCTAAAGGCTACGGTTAGACTGAAGATCCAATTAGAACTAGCTAAGGATAGTAATTTCAGGATTTCATCGGGGGTAGGCTTATATCGGATTAAAAGGTTATGGTCGGGTTTCTTCTTCCTCCTTAAGCAAGTTCAAGTGCTATCTATGTAATCTCAGATTTCCTCCAAAGTCGGGGTCGTCTCCCTATAACCGAACCTAAACACCATTCTATCACAGTTCCAATACCTAGCGAGTACTTTGATTAGTTCCCTACAACCTTTCATAGTCATCAATGAGGGTAGGTGCCCCAAACAGTCTGTGACTTTCTTTTGTTGTGCTTCATCAAACCAACCTCACCAAATTTTCAGTATATCGGGTGCCTCGAGAACCCTTATCAATACATAATTCTGAATATGTCAAATACAAAAGAGTCACTGGAGTCTGAAATATTGTCTAGGAACAATGAACAGCTATCATAAAGAAGAGTTTCCAGGCTGTGGATCTGGAACATGGCTCACCCTGGAAACTCGTACTAGAAGCCTCGAGAATCACTCACGAGGTGCTTATGTGGATCCAGTAGTAAACTCTGCACTCAGACAAGAGTACAACAACATAGTATCAGTACAAACCATTATGTAGTGGTAGGTATCATAGGCCACAACAATTAGTTCACATATATGAAGAAAGAATCAACAAGTAGACATGTACGCAATCAAACAAATTCATGAAACCAATCAACAAGGAAATCAACTCAATAAAAATACCAAGTATGAATCAACATTGAAGTATAGATGTAAGAGAAGTACGGATGTAAGAATACATGAATATGCAATGCAATGCACTAACCAAAATACCTCAAACCTGTACACACATGCTCCAGACGGAAACCTCCACATCTCAATAGTCATGACCCATGGGGGACCCGCGAAGTCCATGTACTCTCTCATCCTAGCAAGAAATCTCAGGCATCTAGTATATCACATTCTGCTCTTGTAACAACCTCGGATCACGGATTCTAAACTTTTTGTACACTATCCAGCAAAGGCCTCAGATCTTTCTTTGTATCATTTATCATTAGCAATACCAAATCATGGTTCATATAATTGCATCATATGAAATGAGAGTGTATGCTACCAAAAATATCAAATCAACAATAAATCGAAATCAAAGTCTCATTCGTGTCCTATCATAAGAACACATCATAGTTTAAGCCTAATCTCATGATTCTTCCTCCTTTCGATAAGTGACATAAACAAGAGAGATGAATGCATACACAAGTCACAACATAGCAATTAAGGCGCCAACCCCAAACCACCACAATAAGGTGACAACCCCACAGACA
Source organism: Lycium barbarum (assembly GCF_019175385.1). Taxonomy (NCBI): domain Eukaryota; kingdom Viridiplantae; phylum Streptophyta; class Magnoliopsida; order Solanales; family Solanaceae; genus Lycium; species Lycium barbarum. The sequence goes on from NC_083348.1 coordinate 31,903,394, forward strand.
ACAACAACCAACCTAATAGAATTCCATCCCAACTTCATACCCGAAGGCCTGGCATGCCTTTTCTATCAATATCAGACACCTACATATGTATCACTAATTAAAGTCTAGCCGAAAGGTCAACCGTAACCTACCTTGATGCCGAGCGGGTGCCACGAACAATCCAACTTGAGCCTTGCCTTGCCGGAGAGCTTTCGAACGATCAAAGTCTATTCAACAACGCACTTTGTATTAGAAATGGAGACAAACGATACCCATAAAGCTACAATACTATTATAATTGAAAGTAACCCTTTAAAAGAGGAAAAACAGGCCCACAAGGGCAAGATAGGAATTTTAGGTTAAAGAGTCGGTTAATCCAAACTTAGGAAGTCTAATACTAAAATCGGTTAATCCAAATTTAGGAAGTCTAATACTAACCCTCAATTGCAAATTAGAATCAGACAAATCAACAATTCCAACCTTTAATCGAAAACCCCTAAATTCCATAGAAACCCTATCTTCCATGACTTAAATTCTTGAATGAAAGGAAGATTCAAGCCTAAGAACTAATTTCCCAATGATTTGAAGTTAGAAATCAGCAATTTTACCAAACAAACCCAAATTAGGTACCACAAGATTCATCACTCAAGACTAGGATTTGCAACTCGTCTCCCCCACTAACCCATTCATTTCCACCATGGAATCCAAACATAGACCATAAAATAAACATAAAACAAGTAAAAGGAACTTGCCCAATGAAGATTCACCCCAAAATACTCTTCAAATCGCCTCTAGAACTCTTATGTTTTCAATTTAGTGAATGGAAGAAGGATGGTTCGAATTGGAAAATATACGAAAAATCTGTTCAGCGATCCGCGCTCATCCGGGCATTGATCCGCTTGCATGCACCCGCCTTGGCGGATACTAATCCACGAAGGTGGACCTGATTTAATGACTCAACTTTCGCGTCTGTGGGTCAGGTCCCGCATGGGCGGGAAACCATAAAACCAGAATATCTAGTTTACACGAAGTTTCACCCAAAATCTCGAAACCCACCCAAGACCTCCCGGATACAGACCAAGCTTGTAGACACATGTAAAAACGCGCCATAAACTCAATCGTGGCCTCAAAATCTCCAACGGAGGTCACCTTGACCCGGTCAACCCCTAAATGGCCCAAACCAAGTTTCCAACCAAGGGTAAAAAACGCTCCCGAAAGCCTCGTGAACCGAACCAAACATCCCACCAAGTCATAATTAACCCTCCGGACCACATTGAATCGACGAAATTCCCAAAAAGGTCTGTTTACCCAAAAGTCAATTATTGATGAAACATTTTTCACTTTAAGGTTCTAACTTCCTCAAATCCTATCAAAACTCGCCTGATGACCTCGAGAATCATGTCGCCCATCCCTGCGGGTCAAAAGCACTCTAACAGGGCTAGGGGAATGGTCAATGAGGGTAAAAGGGTAAAACACACGTAACAACCAAACGGGTTATTACATCAGATACCAATTAAACAATTGTTTCATCCTGGAACGGAGAAGAATTGAAACCAAGGAAAGGTATCTGAATCAATGAAAAGCTGGGGATATCTCTCTTGCATATCGGCCTCGGTCTCCCAAGTAGCCTCCTCAAAAGCACGGTGCTTCCATTGTACCTTTACTGAAGCAATCTCCTTAGACCTCAACTTCCTCACCTGTCTATCCAAAATCGCTATCAGTTCTTTCTCGAAGGACAAATTCTGGTCGAAAAATATTGAATTCTACTAAATGATATAAGAACCGTTTGAATGGTACTTCTTCAACTTGGAAACATAGAACACCGGATGAACACCTAACAAGTCTGGGGGCAAAGCTAACTCATAAGCCACCTCCCCAACACGACAAAGAATCTCAAAAAGACCAATAAACCTAAGACTCAACTTGCCCTTCTTCCCAAATCGCAACGCACCCTTCATGGGTGAAACCTTCAACAGAACCTTCTCAACAACCATAAACTCTAAATCACGAACCTTCTGGTCCGCATACTCCTTTTGCCTACTTTGAGCTGCCAAAATCTTTTCCTGAATCAACTTCACTTTTTTTGAGGACTCTCTCAACAAATCCGTACCCCAAGGTCACACCTCAAAAGCATCAAACCACCCAATCGAAGAACGTCATCTCCTACCATACAAAGCCTCGACCAATGCCATGTTGACATTCGAGTGATAACTTTTGTTGTACGCAAACTCTGCCAACGGTAAGAACTTGTCCTAATGGCCACCAAAGTCGATAACAAAAGCTCTCAACATGTCCTCAAGCACCTGAATAGTCCTCTAAGACTAACCATCGTTCTATTGATAAAACGCGGTGCTAAGATCCAATCGAGTACCCAAATCCTACTGCAAAGTCCTCCAGAAATAGGAAGTAAACTGAGTGCCTATATCTGAGATGATAGAAATGGGCACTCCATGCAATAGTACGATCTCTCTAATGTAAATCCGTGCAAACTTCTCTACATTATAAGTTATCTGAACCGGAATAAAGTGCGCAGACTTAGTCAACATATCCACAATAACACACATTGAATCAGACCTACCCAAGGTCTTTAGAAGACCAACCACGAAATCCATAGCGATCCTTTCCCATTTCCACTCGAGAATGGGCAGCCTCTGAAGCACACCACCTGCTCTCTAGTGCTCATACATAACCTGCTGGCAATTCAAACACTGAGAATTGAAATACGCGATGTCCCTCTTAATCCCACCTTACCAATAGTGCTGCCTCAAATCACGATACATCTTTGATGCACCCGGATGAATAGAATATTTGGAACTATGAGCCTCCTCTAATATCAAATGAATCAATCCACCCACACAAGGAATGCAAATGTGCCCCTTAATCCTCAAGATACCCCCACTTCCTTGGCCTAACCACTTAACACCTTATCCCGAATTTTAAACAACTTCGCATCATCGAACTGTTGTGCCCTGATCTGTTCCAAAAGAGACAATCTCTCCTCAACACAAGCCAGAACACTGCCAGGTTTCGAAATATCCAATCTCACAAAGCTGTTGGCCAGAGTCTAAAGCTCTATGGCTAAAGGACGCTCCTCAACAACAAAATGAGATAAGCTACCCATAATCACTGCCTTTTGGCATAACGCATCATCTACCATATTTGCCTTGCCGGACGGTAAACGATGTCGATATCATAATCCTTAAGAAACTCCATCCATTTACGCTGCCTCGATTTGAGATCTTCCAATTTAATATATGCTGAAGACTGCGATGATCTTTGACCACCTCGCAATGAACTCCGTACAAATAATGTCTCCAAATCTTCAATGCGAATATAACCACCACCAACTCTAAATCATGAGTGGGTTAGTTCTTCTCATGAACCTTCAAATGCCTCGAAGCATACATGATTACCTTTCCCTCTTGCATCAACACACAACCTAAACTGATGCGAGATGCACCACAATATACGGTAAAGTCGTTACCCTCCATGAGTAATGCCAAAATCGGGGCCAAAGCCAACAAAACCTTGAGATTTTGGAAGGTCTCTTCATACTTGTCGAACCACCGGAAAGGAATATTTTTCTGAGTCAACTGATTCAAATGTGAAACAATCGATGAAAACCCTTTCATAAATCGATGATAATAACTCACAAGGCCCATGAAACTACGAATCTCAGTAACTGAAGTAGGCCTCACCCAATCACTAAAAGCCTTGGTCTTCTTGGGATCAACCATAATCCAGTCTTTAGACACAAAAGCAGGATAGGCTAAATTCATATTGGGAATCTATACATCCAGTCTTTCATATGTCCATGCTTTGTAAATGTGTTGGGAATTCTTCCAGAGTTGCACCAGTTGATGATTTTCATATTACAGAACAGTTATCGCTCGAGAAAGTGTTACACCTTATAGTTTTGTGCATTGGGATTCGTAGTACGTTGGTGTCTTAATTTTGGACACCGGGACTTGTTTCAATGATATATGAGGTTGGACATGTTTAACTTGTGATTACAGATGTTTATATTCATGTTTGGTAAGTTACGGAAGGATTGGAGAATAAGTGAACCGAAGCGGGAAGGTTCGTCAAAACTTGTTTTTGGACAATATGGTATACGGGTCGTATAACTGAGGTATGGTCCGTATATTAAGATATGGACCGTATTTAAGGATATCAAAATTTAACAGTGAAGCAGAAAATTGAGGTGGCATTATATGGCCAAATTATATGGACCGTATAATGTTATACGACTAGCAAGTTAGCTGTATAGCAAGTTATACGACCAGTGTAATACAAAGTTGGTGGAAATTTCTAGAATTTAAGTATGATGAACCCTCTTCATTTTAATCATTTTAGACATAACCCCAAGTCCTAGAAACCTCTAGAGATCTCTCCAAACATATTTCCAACCCCAAATCACATATCAAGGTGAAGATTAAAGTGTTTAGGGTTTCCAAGTGAGCTTTACACTTGTCTCCTCTTCTTGAAGATGCTTGGGTGAGTGTTTGTACGGTGGAGTAACCTTGGAATTGAAGTGTTCTTGAATTTTGAGGTAAGATTTTATCTTAGTTTCATGTTTATGAGTTTATTTGATAATTATGCTAAGATTTGGGGAGATAAAATTGGAGAAAAAGTTCAAATATGAATTTGATGATATTTTGAATTGTAAATTAACTTGAGCTATAATTATTAGCATTTTTTTAGCATAATATTGTTATAAGGGATAATGATGATGTTAAAGAAGTGTCGTATACAAGTGTATAAGGGGTTGTGCTAAATTTGTTGCTAGGCATTGATTATGAAAAGAAGTTTTGGGATTGAATTGAGTATAATTTGAATGTAATCTTGTGACTATGGAATTGTTGATGTTTTATTGTGATTTTGGGAGTTGTTTTGAAGATTGGAGGAAGTAGAAGATATAAGGGAAATGATGTCCGATTTTCATTAGCTTACCAATTAATCTAGTTTGACCTTATAAGTGTTTCAATGACTTACCCCTAGTGTGAATCATCTTGAATGTAGATTTACAAGATCTGGAGGATAGGCATTGAGTAGTTAAGGAGATAACGAGGTATGTTAAGGTTGTCCCTTTCTTTCTTATGGCCTGATTCCATAGCTATAAGCTTACACGAAGGATATCTACAATGACTACACTCATCGAAATGCTAGAAGCTTGTGTTCTTGATTCTTTTATGATATTATTGATCCTTATCTCATGATTATTGATTATTGATCTTGTCTTATGATTATTGATTTTTTTTATCGACATTGATCTCATCTTATGATTATTGATTCCTTCAAGATGAGCTATGTTGATGATGATAGAACCATAATGATAATCAAAGGTTATCGACCTTACGTCACTCCAATAAAGTTATAGCTTTTCTTTGGGTTCTCATGCATGCTTTAAAATATATATATATATATATAATTTCTCACACCGAACCGCCCTATAGTCGTCCGGGTAGGCACGTCGATGTGCACACCACTGCAGTGGGCAGGTTATAATGTTACCCCCGACCGGGATGGTGATGATATGATGATAACACCGAGCCTAAATGGCGGGGCAGGATACTATATATATATGTACATATAATTTTTTTTTTTAAAAAAAAAATCTAAACATACATGACATCCGCCTTAAGAGGCATTTGGATGTACATGTTATTTCTTTTCTCTCATATTTTCTTTTCATTATTTATTGTGTTGTTATTCATGCCTTACATACTTAGTACATCATTCGTACTGACGTCCTTTTGTTGTGGACGCTGCGTTCATGCCCGCTGGTAGACAGGGAGACGGACCAGACCCCTAGGCTACTTCATCAGCGATTGTGCAGGAGTCCTCTGCTTGTTCCGGAGCTACAGTTCAGCTGGTACTATTCTTTTGTGCATATATATAGGCATGGGGGGGTCATGTACTGTCCTTATGATGTTATTCAATCTATATAGAGGCTCGTAGATAGAATGTATATAGTTAGATGCTATATAACCTCATCGTTTCATATTTTGTATATCATTTTGGCAGCCTTATCGGCTTGTATATTTGGGCATAGTTGATGGTGCTTATATAGATGTGCATATATCTCTTGGAATTGTGTATCTTACAGATTATGAAAGTTACGAGTTAGCCATGTGTCCAACTTAGATATGATTATGAGACGTATGTCATGAGGTGCTCGGTAGATTAGCTTCGGGTGCCCGTTCTGGCCCTCCGGTTGGGTCGTGACAGAAAGTTTCTACTATCCTATCAGATCACCAAGTTCTAGATTCGGGGATGGAGAACCAAATAGGTAGCCTTGGTGAAAGTACTATGAAAGAATTTGAATGTAAAAGAAATGACTTGAGAAGCTAAATAAGACATGAGATTCAGATATCCGTGCTTGTTTTGCCCCAGAGGGGATGCAGACTGAGACATGACAGCCTTTAGGCACGTACATGTTGTTAAATATTGTCATTGGTCATGTGGGGCCATTATTGTTACTAATTGTTGTAGCCCTGTGTGGCATTGTACTATTAGTTTGCTGCGTGACAGGCTGGCAGTAGTACAGTTACAGAGGATTCTCTGCCAAAATTTCCATAAGATCTCTGAGAGTTTAACATTCGAGGACTAATTTTTCTAAGGGGGGAGGGCTGTTACACCTCGTAGTTTTGTACGTTGAGATTCGTCATATTTTAGTGGTCCCAGTCTTGGACACCGGAGTTATCTTCAAGGTTATATGAGGTTAGACATACCTATCTTATGTTTATAAGGGTTTAAGTTCATGTTTAGTGACTTATGAAATAATTGGAGAATAAGTGAATCAAAGAGAATATGTTTTGTCGAAGTTTTGTTTTGAGATTGCATCTTAGGTAATACGGACCGTATTTTGTAATATGGACCATATTTAAGGACATAGAAGAGGCAGAACTTGATTTGGGAAAACTTGGCAGAATTTTAGACAAGATTTTTTGTCAAACCTGAAGGAGGTATATCTCCTAGTATATGAAGAGTTATGGAATGCATAACCTATGTAAATTCAAGTTCCGAGAGTCTTCTTTCCAATGCAACTGACAGATTGCAAATCAGAGAAATACGGCCAAAGTTACAGTGCATATAATATTATACGATTAGTGATACGGATCGTATTTTTATGGCGGTGCAGCTCTTTTTTTTTATATATCTCGACATCAACCCCTTCCCTTTTCATTTTAACATACCCCAAGTCCATTTAAGTTCTAAAAAACTTTCCCAAGCATATCCTATCACTCCCCAAGAGAAATCAAGGATCAAAGTGAAGATTTGACACCTAAGACTTGTGTGTGTATATTGAAAGTGTATATTGCTTCTTGTAGTAGCTTTAGAGAGCACTTAGGATTGAAGTAACATCTGAGTTGAGATGTTTTTGAGTTGCTAAGGTAAGTTATTATCTCATCTTCATGTCTATGGTATTATTTAGCCTTTAAACAACTTGATTGAAGGGTAAACGTATGCAAAGAAGTCAAAACATGAGTTAGGAACTATGTTGAGTTCATGGACTGTTTTGAGCATGTTGTGGTTATGTTGTTGAGCCAATTTTCTGGTTTATGGGTAGTATCTAATGTGGTTGATGTGTTGATGAGGTTATACTCCTTGATTGGGAGGAAAGGAAGTGTATATTGTTATTGCATATTGGTATACTTTGGTTTGTTTGGTGTATAATCTTTGTATGGACAGTGAAAGGAGTATTTAAAGACTTTTGTAAGCTTGTTGTTGTTATTGTGGGTTGCTGTATATGTTGATGTGATTGGAAAGTAAGGGAAATGTTGCCTGTTTCATTCGAGAATCAAGTTATCGTTGATATACATGATAAACTAGTGCCATCTAAGTTTGTATATGTACTCCTTGTTATAGGATTGGTGTGCCAGTTGTAAATAACTCGATTGTTAGGTTGCTTGGATGACTTGAAGTATGTTAAGGTTGTCCCTTTCTTTCTTATGGCATGATCTTATTAATACAAACCCACACAAATGATATCCATAATGTCCCTATTCCTAGAAATAGTAGAAGTTTATGGTTCTTGATGTTCTTATAATATTATTGATATTTGTCTCGTAATTATTCATCTTGATTTTGGTTATTGATCCTACTTATTGATGTTAATCTCATCTTATGGTTATTGTTCTTTCAAGGTGAGATATGTTCATGATGATAGTTCCATAATGGTAATCGGAGGTTTACCAACCTTACGTCACTCCGATAGAGTCATAACGTTTCTTTGAGCTCTCATGCATGCTTTATACATATATATGTAGCTATTTTATGACACCGAGCCATGTTATAGTTGGCCGGGTATGGCACCTATTGTGCACACCACTGCAGTTCGGTACTGATATCACCGAGCCTATCATGGTCGGTTACGAACAACATCGAGCCTATATGGCCGGGTACAGTATATATATATGTATGAAATTATTATTTTCTTTAAAAGGAAAGCATGCATGTTATCTGCCATAAAAGGCATACAGATGTACAGGTTATTCTCTCTTATCTCATGTTATTTTCATATCGTTATTATGTTATTTCTCATGCCTTACATATTTATTACATTATTTGTACTGACATCCTTTTGTTTGTGTACACTGCGTTCATGCCCGTAGGTAAACAGGGAGACGGTTTAGACCCTTAGGCTACCTTCTCTGCGATTGTACAGGAGCACTCCACTGTTCCGAAATTGCAGTTCAGCTTGGTATGATTCTTTTGTGTACATTTGGGCATGGCGGTTCCTGTCCCGTCCTTAATATGTTATGCACTCCAGTAAAGGATCTTCGACAAATATCCACAATTAGATGTTCAATGACCTTCTCAGTCCATACTTGTTGTATCGTTATATTTTTTTATACTTGTTGGCTTGTACACTTGACATCAGCTTGATGACGTACACACACACACACACACACACACACATATATATATATATATATAGAGAGAGAGAGAGAGAGAGAGGTCTATTGGGCTTGTGTCCCTTCCAGCTTATGATATCTATCGGTTAGCATTATGGCCTACTCATATATGATTATGTGATGCATGTATCTCTTGAGGTTCTCGATAGGTTAGCTCCGGGTGCTCGTCATGGCCCTCCGATTGGGTGGTGAAAAAAGTGGTATCAGAGCAGTTCGTACTAGGGTTGTCTACGAGTTGTGTCTAGTAGAGTCTTGTTTATGGGTGTGTAGCGGGCCACACTTATAATTAGGAGCCTACAGGGCATTTAGGATGGTTTCCCTTCTTTGTTTTCTAGATCGTGCTATAGAGCTGAGTCATAGGGTGTAAAAAATCTTCAACCCTGGCCTCTGTTGTTTTACAGTTTAACGATGACTTCTTCAAAAAGGACGACGGGCGATTCGAGGATTGCAATGACGAAAGGGGGAGGACTAAGTTACTCTTTGGAGGAGGACCCAAGTGAGGATGTATCCACCATTGGGACGGACCCATATGAAATCATGTCTTCTATGAAAACAAACCCCTCGGAGATTCAGGATAAATCAGCGCTACAGGTATCATCGACTTTGATAAGTGTAAAGGAGCTAGGAAAATCTCCGATGTTGCCAGTTTCACCTTTGGCCATAGCTGGATAAGGAAAGGAAAGGCCAATGCTGGGAGTTGATCCCCAAGCTTCCTATCATGGTAGACAAGCTGAGAGTGCAAGGCTTTCCAGGAAATCGATGAGTTTGCAGCCTAAGGACCCATTTAACCAAGACTTGACGGCATCTTAGGAGCAAGTTTCAAATGAAGGTGGTGGCCAGACCGGACAGGTTAGTATAGTTGGTACATTTGTTGAAGTTCCGGGTGGCGGTGAAAACCGATAGAGGGACAACAGGAAGAAGAATTTTCCTAGGCCATGTTAGGGTGATTCGTGCTAGATCAGGGTTCTAGAGTAGGGCCATGGGAATCCCACATCCGTTAAAGTTTTAGGACTAGAGCAACCAATGATGAAAGGTATATATGTCGCCTTGATAAAGTGTTAAAATTAAGCAAGTATGATTTTGAAATATTTTATATTATGCAACGACGGTAAGTCATAAAGCCCCAATGATTATATTAAGGAAAGGAAAAAGAGTAATATTAAAAAGGAACCTTGAGTGGAATCTGTGGTTAGACGATAGGTTAAGAGTGTGACTGGTAATATGGAAATGGTATGATTAGACAGGAAAAGTATATGTAAGACACGGTTCAACGGAGAAATTATATTCACAGAATTACGAATAATGGGTGTCAAGAAGAATCTGAAACATATGAATGTCTTGTAAGTAAGAGGAGATAGTACAGTATGAGGGGATGAGTGATGATGCCAGGTACAAATAGTGTTATATTAATGGTATACACCTTTGAGGGTGATATCGATATATTATATGCAGTTCTGTTAAGATAAAATTTTGGAGTATTACTGATGGGACTTAAAAGAAGGGAAGTTTGATGGGATTTTCAGTTGGGCGATAGCAAACGATGGTGGTTATACTATGAGTGGTTAGCAACCATAGAAGTATTTTATTAATGAGACATCGATATGATTAGATGGAAGTTGTAACTTTCCCTCGAGGTAAGACATGGAAAGGATATGTATGTGTTTAAATATGATCCTTGAGTATAAATATGCCAATAATTTATGAGCAGAAAGAGGTAAAATAGGAATTACGGAGAAGAGTATCGGTATAAGGATGATGATGCCTAATGTCTAAAGGGGATCTGATACGGAATGCAAGATTCGTCGAGGATAGTTATCTTTTTTTAATATTAAAGAAAAGATATGATTGGTTAGAAGAGGTAAAAGAACAATGTACGTTTCTCAATGAGCTAGATATTGACGAGAGACTTCTTATCGTATAGAGTATATTGGCAAGGATGTTACACAGAGGTACGAGTATAAGGATATATGAATCATGAGTTGATCCTTAGGAATATATAAGACGAAGGTAGGACTAAGGTGCGGAAAAATTTCCTCCAGAAGTTTTATTATCACAAGATTATTGAGTTAGTAATACATGGTTGAATAGCTAATAAAGAAAGTGAGTGAACTTTTGAAAGAATTATTTGTATGATGGGCATTGGATGAGTTTGAAGTCGCAAATTGATACAAAATATGTTCTTAATTGATTAGACAAAATTGTAGTATAAAAGAGACCTGCCTAAAGGACAAGCGTTTATGTAACAAAGAAAATGAGGAGTTTAACAATCATGGTAGATTTTTTAGAATAGAATTTTTTGCTACATACCATTACAGTGATGAAATGGGAGAGCGAGTAATAGAACAAAGATGATTTCTAGAAGGACGGTAAGGAAATATTATGAAGATCCCTTCAATGAAAGATTAGGCCCATCCAGGGCCAGTATGTCTATGAGAATATGTGACCCGTTACATGTATGTACAACTGACTAGATAAGTTCATACAACGAAAAGTCACAGCTAAGATTAGTTACGGAAATTACTAGAAGTAAGTGCTTGCAAGAAAATAGAGGGCTAAATGGGATGTCAAATATAGAGTAGTGGGTTAACACCTTAAGTGGGGGGGGGGGGGGGGGGGACGAGACGACAAGTATTGGATCAGGAGTATGCTTTGTTAGAAGATGGAAAGATAATGACAAAGGAACTGGAAGCTACCTCAAAGGGATATTACGCTAGCAGGCCGATAAGGTGTAAGGACGATGGGCCAGTATGTCTATGAGAATATGTGACCCGTTACATGTATGTGCAACTGACTAGATAAGTTCAGACAACGAACAGTCACAGCTAAGATTAGTTATGAAAATTATTAGAAGTAAGTGCTTGCAAGAAAATAGAGGGCTAAATGGGATGTCAAATATAGAGTAGTGGGTTAACACCTTAAGCGGGGGGGGGAGATGAGACGACAAGTATTGGATCAGGAGTATGCTTTGTTAGAAGATGGAAAGATAATGACAAAGGAATTGGAAGCTACCTCAAAGGGATATTACGCTAGCTGGCCGATAAGGTGTAAGGACGATTTGATGATAAACATAACCAGTCAGTTATATGCATGACTAAATAAAGATTGGAAGATAGTACTCTAAGGAATAAATTACTCAAATTTCAACATAAGCGTGTAATAGGAAGTTCAGTAATGCAGAAACAGAGTAGGATTGAGTATGATGGCACTCGAAGTAAATAATGGCTTAAGATAAGAAGTTAAGTGAAATATCCACCATGAGATAGTCATGTGGATACGAAGTTCCAGCATCACAGAACAGTTGGGAAAGCTTTGTACAGGGAAGCCTTAAAGGCAGAAGTATTCTAGTCAGAATCTAGTAACATTTTGTCGAGGGAAAGATGCGGAGTTATAAATTGAAGAGGACTAAAATGAAAATGAACTATTCAAAGGAACATTATTATTTGACGGTAACAGCCTACGATGAAAAAGAATAAATGTTTATGATTATGTGGAAGCGAAATCATATGATGATACGAGAATTCCAGGCATAGAATATTCAAGACGTAAAGGAATTATAGTTGCGTTTTAAGTAAATGAAATAAGATGGGCTTAAATGAGGAACAAAAGGCTAGTAGCGGTAGTGAAGAGAATAATGGGAAGTAAGTTCGTGTAAGACAGCTTCATTGCATTAAGATGAATAAGGGTAGATCTAGTATTGAAATGGATACGTTTATTCTGGAAGATAGCAAGGGTATGAAATTATATACAGCGGAGATGACATAAGCATATGAGAGGCTTGCTAAGATCACTATCGAGCTTCAACTAGTGAAGTGTAGCATAGCCGAGGATGGAAATAACAAGATATGATATATGTTGAGAAACCTGAATAAAGACATCATAGCTTAGATATGATAAATCTCTAAAAGCCAAAGCTTGAAAAAGGATTCAGGAAGGAGTATCTCAGCAAGATGGATTCCTAAGATATCATAACCGACTTTACGTTAAATATAGCAAGGGTAAATGGTCTATTCAGGTATATTCAGAGACAAAAAAGAAGTATCATGATTGTTGACACCTAATTTTGGACCTCCAATAATTTATTTTAATTATTTAATGTTCTTGAATCTCAAACAGAGTGGAATATGCATTTATAAATTCAAATGATTTTTATAGAAATTATTCTAATATAATCTTGCTATTTTATTTAGCAAATTAATTTCAAATATATATTGTAAATTATTTAAAATTAATTGCTACATTTTATTATAAACATTTGTCCAAATTAAATCAACAAATGAATTAAGCAATTATTAATTTAATTGTTTAAATTATCAAAGGCTCAATTGACATGCATTAAGCAATTTAAGTGTTTTTATACAATTAGCCGTATTTTAAATTGATTAATCAGTTAATTATGTCTTAATCTAGTTATACTTAAAATATTGTGGTTAATAATCAACCCTTTTAGTTTTTCCCATTTTATTAATTTGCCCATTTTGCCCTTTATACACATATATACCCTAATATACGTATATGTATACATTATGTGTATATACATGTAAACGGGCCTCCTTTCTTTTTTTAAAAAAACTGGCTAAGCCCAGGCCCAAATGACCTTGACTTGGCCCAAGCAAGGTGGCTACTTAAGCCTCATCTAAAAGGTCAAACGACACATAAAAGGGGTTCTCGTATGAATTGTGGCTAGGGTTTCGATAACCCTAGCGCTGCATAGAACTTCTCTCTCTCTCTCTCCTCTTCCATCTTTGCTGGAAATGGTAAAATGGAAGAGGTCCTCAGTCCTGTCAGCCTTTGCCATGGCCAAATAAAGCAATACATTTATTCCAACACCCCATTTTTAACTAAGAACGCCCAAACATGATATTGTTTTCTTCTCGTTCCTCTATTTTCATCAATTCTACAGTCAAATGTTGCGAATCATTGATTTCCGTTGTTGTTTTGTGGTTTTGAATACACGACTCCCATTGGTCGAGTCCTAATTGATTCGGAACGAGGGAGATTGGTTCAAATCGAGTCGGTCATTGTTGTATTATGTTGATCTTAGTTGTTTATTTCTTGTTTGAATAAGAATTTCTTGAAAATGGGACTTGTCCCTCATCGAATCTGAAGACTAGGATTCGATCTTTTTTTTCTCTATAAATAGAGCCCCAATTCTAACATTTTTTTTTTAAAAAGGACCCAGATCTTGAGCATTAAAACTCAAAAATTAGGGTTTCAGTTTAAAAAAATCGATTTAACTTTTAAAATTGAGTCTCTAGCTTCAAAAGTTTAATTCCTTGTTCTTATTTTTTGGTGGTTGAGTTCGAGATTGGAAGCACAAAAGGCTCAAAATTCATTCTTGTCTCGGCTGCACAACAAAAGGTAATTACTTATCATTTTATTGTTTTTTTAGCTTATTCATGATCTGCTTTAGTTTGATATAGTGTCTGCTAATTTAGGTGTAGAATTGTTGGTTGTGATATTGAGTGTTGACTCATTAAACTTTATCCTTGAATAAAATGTTTAGTCTCAGGGGCTCCTGATAGTGTTTTGGTAACTGTTTGGCTATTTAGATCATTGATATGCTTGTACATTTGGTTGAGTCTGAATCTCTATAGTATAGTCTAAATAGGAATTTGTTGTGACTATTTTGACTAACTCTGGATGATTAATTACCTTAAGTGAAGTAAATTGGAACAATCAAAGGTTTTGACATAAGTTTAAAGTTGGAAAGGGTGGGATGATTATGTTTACCACTTAGGTGTGTAAATAATCTCTACTAATTATGAACTAGAAAAAAGGAAATAGTAGAATCACTCTCTAGCTTAACAGCCTCAGATATTGTTTTGTTATCTTGAAATTGAGAGTTAATCTGATTGCTTCATTATAACCACCCGTTTGGTCGTTATATTCTTTTCGGCATTTTTGCCCTTTTTCGAGCATTGATTAGCTTATTTTTTTACCCGAGGGGACCGTTGGCATTCTTTCCGAGTTGTCTAGACTGGATTTTGGCAACTTTTGTGAAATATAGGCTTTAAGTTAAAAATAGTTGACCCAAAGTTGACTTTTGGGTAAATGGATCTTTTTCGAAAATCTGTCGATTTCGAGAGGTCCGGATGGTCGTTTAGAATTTGTGTGTATATCTGGTTCGGTTCCCAATGCACTCGGATGCATTTTGGGACTTGGGTTAAGAATTTGGAAATAAGGTATCGGTGGTTCACTCGGTCAACGAGACCTCTGTTGGAAATTCTGAGGCCACGGGCACGTTCGTAGCGTGTTTTTATGGGTGTATGTGTATGGTATGTGAGCAGATGGCCTCGGGAATTAGTCAGAAAATTGGACCAAATTGTGAAACTTGGGTGAGTTTACTGGTGTCTGGTGCTCGCTTTGGCGGCACCAGCACCACGGCAGCGGTACCGCTGGAGCGGTAACCCTACCGCTAGAGCGGTCCAAGCATTTTAAGTTTGACCGCTGAAGTGGCCCCGTTGAGGCAGTCCCAGTGCCGCTAAAGCGTGTGACGGGTAGTGTGTATAATTAATGAAGTGTCAAAAGCCTTTAGACCCTTATTTATTTCTATTTCGAAATTAGAGCTTGTGGGGACTGTTCTTGGAGATATTTTGGGGATACTCTTGGAGGTAAATCTTGCTAATCCCTCTTCTATTTCCTTTATCCTAATCATCATAGATTCTCCCTTTCCTTTAATAATCCATTAGTAATGGAAGATGAAAGTGGATTTTGATGAACATTTTCTCTAGGCTTATTAATAATGAAATTGATGGGGTTTATGTTAGTTTTTGATGAATCTAAGCTTGTTAATCATCTATTTTCCATTACTAGTGTTGAATTTGTGAATCAAAGAGTTAGGGTTTATACCTGAATTGGGGGTTTTGCTTTAAATTCAAAATTGGGTAAATCTATGAGTTAATTTAGCAATTAGTGGTTGGGTAATGATCACCTAGTTCTTAATTTGATATTTTGCTTCCGAATTTTCCGTTTTGCCCTTGTGGACCCGTTTCCCCGAATTCAAGGTTTAGAATTGACCTAAATTGAATGGTAGCAATATTAGTATCATTCTTCATGATTTCTAATTTAGATTTCGATTATGCTTAGACTACTTGGGTTCTGAGATTCGGCGAAGAGGCAAGGCAAAAGAGTGAGTTATTAGTGTTGCGGTTCGGCTATCCAGGTAGGTTATGGCTTACCCTTGGTGAGAATTCGTATCACGAAGCAGATATTTAGATTATATTGTTGAAGACAGCATGTAAACCTTCGGGTACGAAGTTGGGTTTGATATTGCCTTAGGTTGGGCCCTGTTATATGTTTGGGGCTAGCCACTCCGTTGTGTTGTGAATTGATTGTTTTATTGTGTTGGCTTGATGCCATGGGTTGTTGATAGATATTGGATTCGGTTTATCATCTTGATTACGATATTGTTGTTGTACCCACTGTTAATACTTGTGATTCGGTTATATTGTTGGCACACCCACTGTTGGTATTTATGTTTCGGATATATTATTGGTGTACCCATTGTTGGTACTTGTGATATTGAGCATGATTATTGATGTTGATAAATGCATTGCACGCACTCTCATTTTCATGACACACTGTTGAGATACTGATGATATTGATAAAATACTGTGATGAGCTGGGCTTAGTTTTTACTTGAGTGACGTGAGATGGCAGATATTTGATGTTAGTTCCGGAATCATTGATTGAGTGAGTACATGGACTGCGCAGGTCCGCCAGAGCGGTGCCCGTGAGAATCCCCCGTGGGCAAAGATCCGGGGTCCCGTCTGTCTGTTGGGCAAAGATTCGGGACGGGTGGCACTTAGACATCACGAGTCACACTGGGTTATGCTACCGAGATGTCGATATTTCCGTCCGGAGTACATGTGTACATAGAATTTGCATGACATTGCATTGCATTCATACACTATTGCATTGCATTGCATTATGACTTGATTTGAGATAATTGGGTGTTGTACTTGTGATGTTGGATTCAGACTTGATATACTTTGACCCGACACAATTGGGATCAGCGGTTCTACTTAGGCGATAACGTATACTTGGATTCGATTACATTGACTTATACTTGTTAGTTAATCTGCTTTAATATCTGGATAGTGTTAGCTATGCTTAGTCGGCCGATGATGCCTACCAGTACTGTTGTTTTGTACTGACCTGCACTTGCTGCTTTCCTTTATAAATGCAGAGTATCAGGTTGGATCTGCTTCTGTGACACGTGGCTAATATTCGCTTTAGCATTATCTCTGAGTTTCCAAGGTGAGCATGGCAGTTCGCTTCCTTGAAGACTCCTCTATCATTATGTCCTATTCAATTCAGAGACATAGATAGTTTATGTATTATTATTCCAGACTTGTATCATTTTCCTTTTAGATGCTCTTATATTATCCAGACTAGACCCTGGGGTATTATTATTATTATTCTTATTATTATTGTTGTTGTTGTTGTTGTTGTTGTTGTTGTTGTTTTTGTTTTTGTTGTTGTTATTATTATTATTATTATTATTATTATTATTATTATTATTATTATTATTATTATTCTACTATATATATCTATATCGTGACACTTAAGTATCTATGCTTTTCCGCTTGATTTATTCATTATTTATGTCTTTATTTATTATGGGATTGAGGGTTCGCTTACCGAGGTGGGAAGGTAAGTGCCCGCATGGCTTAGGAAAAATAGGTCGTGACATTCATGACATCTAAATCCTTCTTTAAGAACTGTCAATCTTAGCATTTTCTTCCTAAGGAATCTGTTTTGGTGTGGTTTGTCTCACAACCTTGTGTCCTTGAAAATTTATCCATGATTTGAAGTCCTAAAGAAGTTATCCAATCTGAAACTAAAAAGAGAACTTTAAAACTCAAACCTGGTCTCTGATTGTTAAGATGGATCCAAATGACTTTGAATGATCAACTAAAGTGAAATGTAAGAACCGTTTTACATTTCATTTGGTTTGAAACTAAGACTTTGTGATGCCAGGGTTCCTTAATGGCCCTAAGCATGAAATTGAAGGTTAAGGTAGATTGTTTTTAAGGTGTTGATATGATATCTGTGTAATGATGCTTACCCAAAACTAATCATTTAGCTTCAAAAGGTCAGAAGACATAAAAGGGAAATAAATAGGTTTCAATGATATTTGTTGCTCCTATTTTTAGTGCAGTCACCTAAATCTATTAGGCAAAATGTTGAAACTAACTGGTAGTTGTCTTTGTTTGAAACTAAGTAGATTTGGAGACTAAATAAAAAATGTTTTAAGTTCTATGTAAAGTTTGTTTAGCTGAATACATAAAGTTCTGATTTAAATGATCTATCAGTGTATTAACATTAAGTATGCTTGGAGCCTGCTTTGCCCTTGAATATCCTCACTTAGTTATCGTAGGATAAGACATGGACCAATTAATTTTTTCTTTCAATAGTCTTGAAGTTGGAATCTATCATATAGCTTCCACTGCCTCATTAATGTTAATTTGCTAATTCCAAAGATAAAAGAGGTAAAAGGGGAGAAAAGAAGGGGAAATTTGGGTCTGAATATATCTAGGACTGTTTTAGTAAGCCGTTTGTGTCACTGCTTGAAGTCACAGCTAAAAATGGGGGATAGGAGATGCCTTAGGTAAAAAATGGAGCTGGTAGAGATGCTCAGCCTTTCTGGTGATTTGAAAATGTTGTTCCTAGCCCTGTCCCACCTTGATATGGGTAAGTTAATCTAAAATTAAGAGTATATTTGCCTGTTGAGGTTCTGTTATGGGGTAAAAGGATTTAAAGTCACTTGATTATTAGAACTCTAGGTTAAAATAACCAAAACATGCAAGTCTGTGCCATGGTTGGTTAAGCATCTGTTCGGGGGTTTGGTTTAGTGATGATATTTGGAAAGGTTTAAGTGTGTACATGTGATTCACAAGCAACCTGATGTGAGGAAGCCCTTTGAAAGGAACCTTGAGGAGAGGGTTAAGTGTGAACCAAGTACAACTTGGATTATAGCACTTCCCTCCCAATAAGGGGTGCCATGGTATGTCCTATCATGTCTATGGGGCACATATTCACTATGTACACATCCCTAGCCTTTCAAATCTTATCAGTAAACCAAATGGGGGAGGATATAAAAGGAATTAATTGATGTCGAAGTGGGCTGTTAAGGTTAAAGGTTTCATCTTCCTATTTGAAATGGTTAGCTTCTGGAAACAAGAAAGGGGTTTGTTACGATGAAGTCTTGGTAGTAATATTTTCGCCCTAAAGTGAATGCTACAACACTGAAATCACTTAGTTTATTAGATTTTTTTTTGTTATACTTTCCCTTTAAGGTTCTGCCAAAACTGAAAACCATGGGTTTTCATTTCATCTAAGCTAATAACACATATGAGCTCTATTTCTCTCTTCTGTACCTATGTTTTTATCCTGTGAAATTTGACTGAGGGCTCAAAGTGTCACCCCTGTGCTATCTCTGGTTAGCCGAACTGGCTTAAGACTTCCTTTCTGTGCTATCTCTATTTTTGTCTGAATTGATGAACCTTACACTCTGTCTTTTGGCGGGATAGTTCATAGATTTTTCTCTTGTGGTTTTCCTTGCCTTGGGCTTGACGCATTGGATAAGTATACCTTCTTTTATAGATTAACACTGTCCAGATTTATGGACAGTTTAAGAGTTTGTTTTTAGGGTCATATGTTTGCCTTGTGAACAATTAGGAAATGGGAGTTTGGGCTGAGTCTGGATGGGCCATTTCGTAGTATATACATGATTGGGTTGATCTTATATTGGCTTTAGTTTAGGTTTGGGCACTGCCTTGAAATTTGAAAGATAATTAGTTGGCTAATTGAATCATGGGCATAAGGGATAGGCTTTAAAGATCAGATATACATAAAATATGCATAGGTTAATGAAAAGAAGAGGAGGTATACATATGGTATACACTTGATAAGAAGAGGAGGTATACATATGGTATACACTTGATATACATATCATATATGTATATCATTTGTATATCAGATGTATATGTGAGCAAGATAGTCATATACCATGAGTACAAAGGGAATAGAACCTTTTTAAGCTTCAATCTTAGTCCAAAGCTAGACTTAGCGCGAATTTGGGCCAGGCCCATTTCAGTTAAATATAGAAGAAGGCCTAATTCACTTAGTCAAGAACAGGGAACAAGCAGGGGCTCGAGTAGGTTCAACTTTGGGATGCCAGGCCTAATAACCTGGAAATCATATACGTGTACACATATTTTACTTTCTATACATATATCTTGTACATATAATTGTGGTAAGATCAGTAGTATTATTTCTAATCGGTTTCCCATTTCCTTTCCTCCCCTCCACTGCATGGCCACTTGGGCCGGGTCGAAGCCAAACCTATTAGGCCAAGGCCCAACAGGTCAATTCTTTCAAAACACGAACAGTCCGTAGTCGTTAAAGGGAAGCTAATATGTACGAGAACATGTTGAAGGCCCATCCATGGGTAAAAAGTGGTTAACTAGGGGCTTGGTACGCCCCTAGCTTAACTTTTTTCTTATTTACATGTTTTACTTCATGATTGATTGTATTGTATTTGTACAAAACTTGTAAGAAACAGTGTATTATAGTGGAATTATCATTTGAACTAGATGCATATACCGTTTAGTCAACTTTAGATCCCTAAATGTTTTTCGAAATACGGATTACACATAATGATTTCAAGACTTGAAAAGAACAACAAATGATTTTGATAAGTTAAACGAAAGCAAAGGATTTCAAAGTGCAAAAATGATACGACATTTCTTTTAAATTCGAACCGGTTTCAAGGAATTCCACTTCATAAGCTAAAGCAAGTTTTTTGGACAAAGATAATATGAAGTTAGGCAATTTTGGGTCAAAGCCCAGTTGAAAATATACTGTTTTGGGCCACGGCCCCATCTAATTTTGAAAGGAGGAAAGAAAGGTGTTTTTGGGCTCAAGCCCACTGAAAGACAAAAATAAGCATTTTCATGTAAATATGAATACTCTGTTTCAAGAGTAACAAAACCACCATTTTTTTTATATATATATAAAGCCGAACTTATTCAAAATGAGCGGAATACATTCATAAATACAAGGGTTTAGGACAACGCGTTCCAACACACTATATGGATGGACCTGAGACAAAGTGTGTGATTGAAACATGAACGAGAAAAAGGTTTTATATACCTATATATACGTACATATACATTCACCAAAACATTTTTGATATTTTTACAAACAAAATACATTATCCTTATACATAAAAAGGAGCCTATTCTTACACGGATATTATAAATCCAAGCCTAAACTGCCCTATATATAAAGGGGATATATTCAAATCTTTTTTTTTAAATGATATGCAAGTAATGGCAATTTTTTTTATAACGCGGAAAATAAATACTAAATAAACAGTCCATGCAAATAATCACACACTGGAATTCGAAGGTCAACCGCATAGTATGAATCCTTAATACTTGGGTACCTAACACCTTCGAAAGGGGATCATAAGAACCCTTACCTAGAACTTTGGATTACAAAGTTTTTTTCACTGTATTTGAATAAACCCTTCACCTTTGGTTTTCCAATTTCCTAAAAATTAGGTGGCGACTCTTTTTCAAAACAAGTCCGAAAGAGCACCAACAAGTTTGAAGTGTCTTTTAGAGCGCTAACCCCGCCCGCGAAATGTGAACTGTAACAATGACCTTAGTGGATCGATATAAAGAAATATTGCAGAGTTCGTGGTTCGTTAATAGATAAATAGAAGCCTAAAAGACCGAAGTAACATATGAACACGTCGTTGGGAATGAAGGAATGATTAGTATGGATTTTATAATTGTAAGGAATTATGTAAGCTATGTGTAGAATTGTCCGGTTAACTAGCATTTCTATTTATCTGGTTAAGTGTCCAGTTCTCCACTAGCGCCGAGGATTAGTATATTCATAGAATCCTAAAGAATATAGATTAACCCTCAATATTTCCCTCCACCTTGAGATACATAAGTAGGTCGAGCTCACTATTCAGACGCCCCAAGATACATTATGAGCATGTATACCAGACCTTTGAAGAATATTGGGATGACTAGTTAGTGTGGATTGAATTTGCCTATGGATGTAGTCACCATTCCAATATTAAATGGCCTATATGAAGCCCTATAAGAACAAAAGAGTATCAGAAGGTTTGAGATTTGGAATTTCATTTTGAAGAGATTTACGAGATTTGATAAGGAAGACAAGTTTACCCTTGGATACTTTAGACTTCATGAGATTTGTTACAGGCTGCCTTAATTGTGCCTTGGCGCCCTTAACCTCGCGCGCCCTGAGCGGGCCAAACGAGTGTTAGCCGCACAGGCAGTGCCAGCCGCACAGGCAGTGCCAGCCCACAGGCAGTGTCAGCCCCGCAGGCAGTGTCAGTCGTGCGGGCGACGTGCACCAACATGGGTGCCGACGGACGGGAGTCCACAATCATCATAGATATGCTCCATTGCATATCTTAAGAGCAGCAAGGAAGTTCAACAAGGATCCGGGATGAGCCCACGGGTCATCGACGCACGGCGACCCCGTGCGAGCCTGAGTGTCAGTCCCAAGCGTTTCCGAGCTGTGGATGGAATCATGGGAGTTCGGGTGAACACACCCTTCCTAGGATGTTATTGAATGTCCTTACCAAGTTTGGCGTCATTTGAACATCATTTACCTAAGGGATTGACTTAGCCAAGGAGCAGTGTCAGTGTCAAAGCTCCCTAAGGCCATATCTCATTCCACGAGCATGGGGATAAGATGAAACTTCATGGAGTGAATGAAGTCAAGAGAAAGAGTTAGGAACAGACGGCGCCTCATTTGGAGTTCGGAAGAGTGAGAAAGTCCTATTGGGATTCTCGGGCAGAATCATGTCCAGTGCTAAAACTTCGGCTTTTCTTCTTAAAGCATATATAAGGGGGGTACAGGTGTCTCAGCTCAGCCAGCCTCCCCCGTGCGTGCCACCATCAAGCCGTACCAAGTGTGCAACCTTGGGGGCCAACCTCAAGGGCCTGTCTAGGCATCCCCAATGGATCCTAGGTACCCATACAAGTTACGCAACTCTATGGGTGGCGCTCGGCCACAGGCCAGCGTTGGGCGCCCAACGAGGGCCGGAGGCTTGGCGTATGGACCGACCATGCCCTGCGGGCTATCCTTGAGAATGAGAAATCCCTCCGTGCCGATTGAACACTCGAGACACCTCTCCTAAGAGCCTCGTGTGTTAACTTGTGAGCTTGGCTCAAGTTCAGCCTAGCGAGCAAGGGTCCGTTGGCCTAGAGGTGCAGTCGTAGGGCGACGCTGCACCATACAAGACGGAAGTATGTCGCGAGGGCCACATTTAGCAAAGCCTCATATAGGCATACAACAAAGGACACACATGACACAGGCCAAGGATTCAAGAGTTGCCCTACTCAGGTGTCGCACCGCTCAGGTGCACAGGCACCAGACCGGTGTCAAGCCTGACGATTGGACTGTGCACGCACCAGTATCGCTCAGCACCAGGCGAGGGACTGTTATGTCCGTAGCCAACCCCAGGTGTGAGTGCAGGCAAAGACCCAACATATGAAACATGCCACAGGGGCATACTAGCAAGGCAAGGCCAAGGCCTTGATATCGACCCAGCGGCACCGCTGAAGCTAAGCCTCCAAAGCCATGGACACAAGATCGTGCCATGAGTCCTGGGACTATCATTAGGCTGGCTCGTAGTCCGCCTGGACTACTGGCGCCGCACGGGACATTAGTATACCACTGACACTATGAAGGGGGCGGCCCGTGACAGATTATACGCAGGATGGGCCAAATTCAGATTGGGAATCTGTACATCCAGTCTTTCATATGTCCATGCTTTGTAAATGTGTTCCAGTTGTACCAGTTGATGATTTTCAGATTACAGAACAGTTATCGCTCGAGAAAGTTTCTATTATCCTATGAGATCACCAAGTTCCAGATTTGGGGATTGAGAACCAAAGAGGTAGCCTTGGTAAAAGTACTATGAAAGAATGTGAATGTAAAGGAAATGACTTGAGAAGCTGAAGAAGATAGGAGATTCAGATATCCACGCTTATTTTTCCCCAGAAGGGATCCAGACTGAGACATCACAACCTTCAGGTACGTATATATTGTTTAATACTGTCATTGGTCATGTGGGGCCATTGTTGTTATTGATTGTTGTAGCCCTGTGTAGCATTGTACTATTAGTTCGTTGCATGATAGGTTGGCAGTAGTACAGTTATAGAGGAAGCTCTGCCAAAATTTCCATAAGTTCTCTGAGAGTTTAACATTCGAGGATGAATGTTTCTAAGGTGGGAAAGATGTTACACCTCGAAGTTTTTACGTTCAGATTTGTTGTATATTAGTGGTCCTAGTCTTGCACACTGGAGTAATTTTCAAGGTTATACGATATTAGACATGTCTATCTTATGTTTATAAGGGTTTAAGTTCATGTTTAGTGACTTATGGAAGGATTGGAGAATAAGTGAAATGAAGATAATACGTTTTATTTCGTTTTGAGATTGCAATATACGAACCGTATCTTAGGGAATATGGACAGTATTTTGTAATATGGACCGTATTTAAGGACATATTAGAGGCAAAACTTGATTTGGGAAAACTTGATAGAATTTTAGATATGATTTTTGTTCAAACTTGAGGGAGGCATATCTCCTAGTATATGAGGAGTTATGACATACATAACCTATGTAAATTCAAGTTCAGAGAGTCTTCTTTCCAATACAACTGACATATTGCGAATCCGAGAAATACGGTAAAATTTAAGGTCCGTATGAAATTATATGATTGGTGATACAGACCGTAATTATATATACGGCCAGTATACCTGGCCATATTTTTATGGCGGTGCAACTCTTTTTTTTTGATATATCTCGACTTCATCCCCTTCCCTTTTCATTTTAACATATCCCCAAGTCCATTTAAGTTCAAAAAATGTTTCCCAAACATATCCTATCACCACCCCCAAGAGAAACCAAGGATCAAAGTGAAGATTTGAAACCTAAGACTTGTGTGTGTATATTGCTTCTTGTGGCATCTTTGGAGAGAATTAGGAGTGAAGTAACATCTGAGTTGGCATGTTCTTGAGTTGCTAAGGTAAGTTATTATCTCATCTTCATGTCTATGGTATTATTTAGCCTTTAAATAACTTGATTGAAGGGTAAAAGTATGTAAAGAAGTCCAAACATGAGTTAGGAACTATGTTGAGTTCATGGACTGTTTTGAGCATGTTGTGGCTGTGTTTTTGAGCTGATTTCCTTGTATATGAGTAGTATCTAGTGTGGTTGATTAGATTATACTCCTTGATTAGGAGGAAACGAAGTGTATATTGGTAAACTTTGGGTTGTTTGGTGTATAATCCTTGTATGGACAGTGAAAGGAGTATTTAAGGACTTCTGTAAGCTTGTTGTTGTTATTGTGGGTTGTTGTGTATGTTGATGTAATTGGAGAGTAAGGGGAAATGCTGCCCGTTTCATTCTAGAATCAAGTTATTGTTGATATACGTGATATACTAGCGCCATCTAAGTTTGTATATGTACTCCTTGTTGTAGGATTGGCGTGCTAGTTGTAAATAGCACGATTGTTAGGTTGCTTGGATGACTTGAGGTATGTTAAGGCTGCCCCTTTCTTTCTTATGGCATGATCTTATTAATATAAACCCACACAAATGATATCCATAATGTCCCTATTCCTAGAAATACTAGAAGTTTATGATTCTTGATGTTCTTATGATATTATTGATATTTGTCTCGTGATAATTGATCATATCTTATGGTTATTTGATCCTATTTATTGATGTTGATCTCATCTTATGGTTATTGTTCCTTTAAGGTGAGATATGTTCATGATGATAGTTCCATAATGGTATTTGGAGGTTTACCGACCTTACGTCACTCCGATAGAGTCATATATATATATATATATAGCTATTTTCTGACACCGAGCCGCGCTATAGTCGATCGAGTACAGCTCCAACTGTGCACACCACTACAGTTAGGTACGGATAACGCTGAGCCTATTATGGCGGGGTACGGATAACACCGAGCCTATCATTGTTGGGTACGGATAACACCAAGACTATCATGGCCGGGTATGGATAACACCAAGCCTAGATGGCCTGGTACGGATGACACCGAACCTATTATGGCCCGGTACGGTATTATATATATATATATATGTATGTATGAAAAATGTTTTTTTAAAAGGAAAGCATGCATGTTATCTGCCTTAAGAGGCATCTAGATGCACAAGTTATTCTCTTTTATCTCGTGTTATTTCCATATCTTTATTATGTTGTTTCTCATACCTTACATACTTGGTACATTATTCGTACTGATGTCCTTTTGTTTGTGGACACTGTGTTCATGCCCGCAGGTTGACAGAGAGACAGTTCAGACCCTTAGGCTGCCTTCTCAGCAATTGTACAGAAGCACTCTATTTGTGCTAGAGTTGCAGTTCAGCTTGGTATGATTCTTTTGTGTACATTTGGGTATGACGGGGTCCTTTCCCATTCTTATTATGTTATGCACTCTTGTAGAGGCTCATAGACAAATATGCACGGTTAGATGTTCTTTGAGATTCTCGGTCCATACTTGTTGTATCATTATATTTTGATAGCCTTGTCGGCTTGTACAATTGAGATCAGGTTGATGACGTGTGTGTGTGTATATATCTATTGCGCTTGTGTCTCTTCCAGCTTATGATATCTATCACTTAGCATTATGGTTCACTCAGGTATGATTCTGTGATGCATATATGTCTTGAGGTGCTTGATAGGTTAGCTTCGGGTGCCCGTTATGGCCCTCCGGTTGGGTCATGACAACATGGCCCAGAAATGCCACAGAACTAAGCCAAAACCCACACTTACAAAGCTTGGCATACAACTTCTTTTCCTTCAGTCGACCAAGCATGATCCTCAACTGCTTCTCATGCTCTTCCTTACTTCGAGAATAAGCTAAGAGGTCATCGATGAACGCAATCACAAACGAATCCAAATACGGCTTGAAGATCCCATTCATCCAATCCATAAATGTTGCGGGGGCATTGGTAAGCCCGAACGACATAACCAGAAACCCATATTGACCATGAGTTCTGAAGGCTGTCTTCAGAATATCCTCTACTAGGATCTTCAACTAATGATATCCTCACCTCAAGTCGATCATATAGAAGACCGACGCACCCTGAAGCTGATCAAATAACTCATCTATGCAGGGTATCGGATTCTTGTTCCGAATAGTAACATTTTTCAATTGTCGATAATCGATACACATCAGCATAGAACCATATTTCTTCTTCAGAAATAGCACGGGAGCACCCCAAGGGAAAATACTAGGACTAATGAACCCCTTGCTCAACAGACCCTACAACTGTTTCTTTAACTCTATCAACCCGACTACAGCTATATGGTAAGGTGGAACAGAAATGGGCCAAGTGCCTGGCTCCAAATCGATACAGAAATTGATGTCACGGTCAGGTGCATACCAGGCAAGTCTGGGAGGAAGACCTCCACAAACTCACTAACTATAGGATTAGACTCCAAAGAAGGAATATCCACGTCGTATCATTAATATGAGCCAAATAGGTTAGGCACCCTCTATCCCCTAACTTTTTCACTTAGAGGTACGAAAGGATCTTCTTGGGATAGGGCCGAGAGTACCCTTTCACTACAACTGCGGAATACCGGGCATAGCTAACCTAACTGTCTTGGCGTGACAGTCAAAGATCGCATGATATAGAGATAACTAGTTCATGCCCAAATAATATCAAAGTCTACCATAGTAAGGATCACTAAATCTACCCACGTATCATAGCCTATAAAACTGTAACATCCCATAAATCCGTATGGAATACGAAAGCGTTATACGAGTCGTTTTGAACCTTATAAGTTAGGTAATGTTGAAAATTCGGGACTTGGTAACCAAAACGGGGAGTGTTGGCATGAAAAATCCCATTTCGACGGTAATTGGGGGATACGACAAAAGTACAGCCCGTACTCTGTGGGCGTTCTTTGGTCTTTGCAAATCTGAACTCTCTAGAAATTTTAGGCGATTTAAGGCCCGTACTTCAAAGGTCGGGATGTCCTTTTTGCCCGTCCTTTCCCCGTGTCTCAATAATTGTTCACTGGAATTTTCTTCGAAGTACGGCTTGAAAGAACGGTCCGTACTTAGAAGTATGTCCCGTCCCTTTTGGACGTACTTCTCCCGCGTCCATCAGAAACTATAAAAATGTGGGTTCAGCTAATTTTGTCACTTTTCACTTGTTCAAAAACCCTAAGCACGAAAAGTACTTCTCAAAACCTCTTAGTTCAAGGGAGTAGCAAGATAATCTAATTCAAGGGAATACAAGCTAAGGTTTGGGTGATTCTCCACTAGGAAAGTAATTGGTTGAACTACATTAAGGTATGTCTCTCTTTTGAAAACTGGTTTTTGATGTATGTCTCTCTTTTGAAAACTGGTTTTGGATGTATGTCTTTTTTAGAAAGCTCTTTTTTGAATAAAAAGGTGAACTTTTCATGAATTGAAACTTTATTTCTTGCCTTAATTGTGGTTAATATGCGTGAGGGGACAAGCCCACATTAAACCTAGTTTGTATCATAGTCTAAGTACGTATATCAGGTTATAAAGGTTTTTCCTCTATGAGAGATGATCAATAATGATGGCTAAGAGTTGGTGATGATGTTTTCAGGTTGAATTATGACATTGAAATCTTGGTTAAAGAAGGGTAAATGTTTTCAAGACATTCTTTGAAATGATTTGTCTTTACGATATGGCATAACGAACTTTAATGCTAATTGATGATGTGACTACGTTGAGACAAATTGTGAATCAGCTTCTATGCTATGAACTTTATTGTTGTGTTAGGCCTAGCTACTTGGGAGGAAGGGTAGTCACTATGGTTCCTAGTGTGGTAATGCCTAGCCATTCGGGAGGAAGAGTTGCCACTGCCGGTTTCGCCATCCAGAGTCCGGTTAATGCCTAGCTATTCGGGAGGAAGGATAGCCACCGAGAATTATATATTCCGGTGTGGTGCACTGTGATTAGGGAACCTCTACGATCATCCCTTCGATGTGATTGATTCTTGGGCTTGTATTGGCAAGTGTGATATTCCTTATCTTCCTTGGAACTGTTGTTGACAATCATGATCAATTTGAAAGGCATATTTGAAAGTTGTAACTTAAAAAGATTCTTTATAATCAGTTTTGATAATTCTTATTGAGATATGCAAGATGAATATCTGTAACAAGATTCTTTATATTTGAAAGTTTTAACTTAACAAGATGCTTTAATTATTATTGCACTTTATTTTCATATTACTTGTTGTCCCCGAGGCACTCACTGAGTACGAAGTACTCAGGCATACCATTGTTTTTTTACGGTATGTTAGGTAACCGAGAAGAGCAGGTTCTTGATACTTCTGGCACTTAGGAAGGACTTGTTGTTGCTACTGACTTGGTGAGCCCAAATGTTCATTCGTGGGACACCCCTTAGCATATTTATTTATTATTGTAGTTTTAGCGGGCTGCGTCCCGATGTGTCAGACAATTACTCCTTATCTTAGAAGCTCCATGGTAAACATTCTTGTGGGTGGTTGTTGAGTTGTTAAACTCTTGGGCATGTGATACGTTTTGATTAAGTTTTATAATATTAAAGACTTCTGCTGATTTAATTCATATATCATGATTTTGACTGAATCTATTTTATAAACTGTTGGAGGTGAATATTGAACCTGGCGGGTTCAAGTGTTATTATTGCATATTTTAGGTTCTTCCAATGTTGTTCATGATGTCAGATGCCGGCCACGTCCAGGGGGGGTTTTGGGGCGTGACAAAAAGTAACCACACAAGCCCGATAGACCCAATCTGCTACCAAAGAATCTCCATCCGGAGTAGATACACGTATGGGCATATCAAGAACATCACAAGTTATACCTAATCCAGTAGAAAAGTAGGTAGACACATATGAGAAGTTAGAAACCAGATCACACAAAATCAAAGCTGCCCGATGACAAACAGAAATGGTACCTGTGATGATTGCATCAGAAGCCTCCGCCTTTGGTCTACTAGGCAATGCATAACAATGGACCCGTCTGCCACCGGACTGTACATCACTACGGCCACTCTGGTTGACTGAGCTTTCCCTCTAGAACCTTGAGAATCGCCCCTGTTGAGCTAATAACCACCTCTTGCAGACTGAGAACCACCGTGGCTTGTCTGAGCACCATCCCAACCCTAGTATCCACCTCTGCTAACTGAAGGCGTTGGAGTGGTGGGAGTCTGAAATCTGGAATCCTGTTGGGCGCCACTCTACCTAGGCCTGGGAAACTCTCTGGCAAAGTAGCCCAAGTGACCACACTCATAGAAT
The DNA here is from genome assembly GCF_019175385.1 of Lycium barbarum. NCBI lineage: Eukaryota > Viridiplantae > Streptophyta > Magnoliopsida > Solanales > Solanaceae > Lycium > Lycium barbarum. Next base: position 31,933,646 of record NC_083348.1, read on the forward strand.
CTAACCTCCCAGGGATGTGAAACAGAAGCTGAAGAACAGGTATAGCCACCACAATCTGTTGTCCTAGAAAAGGAACCCTTAGAAGTCTGCCCTGCCTTTTTAACGACTCTGTCTCGAAGGACCACTAATTGAAGCCTAGAGTGCTGACTGGATGGGGCGGCCAGGATAATGCTAGTGAGTCCTGACTGACTAGTCCCCACCACTAAACACTGAAACTGCCAACCTGATAGGTCCTTTTGTCGCTACCCCTACCGTGTGGTCGGAGCCTAGCGGACTACACACTTATAGCATGATCCACCACTGACTGGAATGACGAACCTATGGCAACAAGATGAAGAAAAACCAAATACAATGGTAGTACCAACCCCATGACGAACCTCCTAACCCTCTTGGCCTCGGTAGGAATCAACTGAACAACACAGCGAGCTAAGGAAAGAAATTAGGCCTCGTACACTGCGACAAACATACCCCTCTGCTCCACATTATGGAACTCGTCTCTCCTTAGATCACTCAAAGTATAGGGGATGTACTTTTCAAATAACGCCTGATGAAACTAGGCCCGAGATAATGGAGGCAAGTCTGTTGGCGGACACATGACGAAAGGGCACCCCCATATCTTTGCTTCCCCACGCAACTAGTAGGATACGTAATCAACCCTATGCGAATCAATAAGTCCCATCTTATACAAGATCTCATGATTGTCGACGATAAACTCATAGGAATCCTCAGCTGGAGTACCAAAGAATCTTCATGAATCTGGCGAATGACTCTTGTTCCCCGACGGTCATAGCTGGATAGGCAACAGGCCTAGAATCACATGCAAGTGCTGGGATCTCATCGATACGGGGAGCCATAGAAACATCAGGCTGCATCCCCCGAGTGTATCCTGGCTCGGGAGTCTGCGTTCACGCTCTAGTCTGAGATCCGCCTGGAGTGGCAGGATAGCCACCCACTGCGTGCATTCCATAAAAATAGTACTGTATACAGACCATGGTGTCCTAAAACACAAGAATAGAAACCTCGGGTGGAGTTTGGGCTGGTCCCAGCTCCCTCTCATCAACGGGCTCATGCTCAGGCTGATGCTCTGGCTCTAGAGATAAGGATCTAGCTCGTAGCTGACCGACCACAGAGGCCCTACCCTGGATGGTGCTGCACCACCGCCACAGCCCCTCTCTCGGCCTCGTCCTCATGCTTCGGCCCCAACGGTGGGCTCGGGTATCTCATCCTTCGTAATAGTAGCATGGGTCCTCACCATCTGTGAAAGAACAGAAGAAATTCAGATACTAATTTGAACATCCTAGATACCAGTTTGAATAAAGTAGCACAAAAAATTTAAAGAATTAGAAGTTTACTAAATGACCTATAGCCTCTCTCAGAAAAGTGCTGAGCTCATCGTACTTATCTGCAAGATTCTACTAGAGATGCTCTTTTACTTATAAGACCGGGTAACCTAGGGCTCTAATACCAACTTGTCACGACCCAACTCATAGGTCGAGCGGGCACCCACGCTAGCCCCCCTTTGGGGGGCGAACCCTTCCCGTATTCAACATTCATTTTAAGCATACCAAAATGAAACAAAAATATCAAAGTAGTCTAAAAAAATAAAGAACTACTAAGTGCGGAATACTAATACAAATGCCCCATAAATCTAGTCTAAGTACAGTACAAGAGCTACTATCAATACATAAGTCTGAAAATGTCAAATACAATAGAGTCTGAAATAATATCTAGGAACAATAAACAAATATCATAAAGAAGATTTTCCAGGCTGCAGATCTGGAACATGGCTCACCCTGGAAACTCATACTAGAAGCCTCGGGAATCACTCACAAGGTGCTGATGTGGATCTGATAGCAAACTCTACGCTGAGAAAAGAGTAAAGCAAGGTCATATCAGTATAAACCACTATGTACTGGTAGTTATCATAGGCCGACAACAATTAGTACACATATTTGAAGAAAACATCAACAGTAGACATGTAAGCAATCAAACACATTCAGAAAACCAATCAACAAGTATATTAACCTAATAACAATGCCAAGTACGAATAGCAATGAAGTATGTATGTAAGAATGAATGCATATGTAATGAAATGCCCTTGCAAAAATACTTCAAATCTGTACACACATGCTACAGACAGAAACCTCCACATCTCAATAGTCATGACCTATGGGGGACCCACAAATATATCATATTCCGCTCAGGTAACAACCTCAGATCACTTATTCTACAAATCGATATCACGATCACGTGGTATACCAGTCAAGTCTGCGAGAAAGACCTCTGCAAACTTACTAACCATAGGAATAAACTCCAAGGAAGGAGTATCGATGCTCGTATCACAAATAAGTGCCAAATAGGCTAGGCACCCTCTATCCACTAACTTCTTCGCTCGGAGGTACGAAATGATCTTCTTAGGAGCAGGGGTAGGAGGACCCTTCCACTACAATCGCAGAATGCCGGGCATAGTTAATGTGATTGTCTGGGTGTGACAGCCCAAGATCGCATGGCATGGAGATAACCAATTCATGCCCAAGATAATATCAATGTCTATCACATTAAGGATAACCAAGTCTACTGTTACATTTCGGAAATCCGGATTATTTGCATTGTGAGTAGACTAATGTGAGCTTAAGACGAACACGAGGTTCCTATGAGATCAAGGGGAGTATCCAATAGATTTAAAATTATGCCATAAGATTTTGAAGTTATATAAATCAATGGAACTAAGTTTGTTGAAGGAAGTGAAGTGTGAGTCATGGTTGGAAGGGTATTCGCGATAGTGATTTGATGCGTATTTAGTAATGTCTTGAGGGGCTGCTATAGGGCCTATTATATGGTTAATGGAGTGTTATATAAGTGTCAAGAAGCTTCCACAAGGATTGAAAGTTAAACGAATCGTCTGGATCAGTTCAGGAAATATGGGTTATACGACCAGTTATACGGTCCATATAACTTTATACGGTCTGTATAAGGGGTCTGTATAACCCTTTCCAGGGATGACGTTTTCATAGTGGTGAACCACGGTCCCCTTATACGGACCATATAATATTATACGGACCGTATAAGTCCATCAGACAGCTTTTTCATTTTAGTATAAATAGATGGCCTTGTTTTATTTTCAATTTTTAAACATTTCCCAAAGTCTTAAAAGCCCTAGAACCATCTCTCAAGCATATTCTACTCAACCCAAGAGAAATCAAAGATCATATAGCAAGAATCAAAGAATCTAAGTGTTGGAAGGCTCTTTAGGGTTTGTAGAACTCAACATTTCCTTTATATTGAGGCTAGGGTTTTCATGCAAAGGGGGTAACTTCAACCAAAGCTCATTCCTATGATATAAAAGGTTAGTTTTCATGCTCATTCCATGTTATTAAGAATGCTCCATTGATGGATGACTTGAGTGGAAGAAGAAAGTAGAAAATGGGGTTTAAATGTAGCTTTCATGATGTTTTGAGTAGTGAACCAACTTGAGTTATGATTCTTAGTATGATATGGATATAATCTTATTAGAAAAGGTATTAATGATAATGAGGAAGCGTTGTATGAAAACGTGTTAAGGGTTGGTGTGATGCTGTTAGTGTAAATTGAATATGGGCATGCATGTTGAAGACTTAATGAAATGTTATTACTTGATTACGATATTGTGGATGTTAGTGTGGTTGTTTGGGAGTTGTTTTGTAATATGGTGGAAGTCGACTAAATAGGGGAAATGCCGCCCAATTTTTGTTAGCTTATGAAGTACTCTAGAATGAATTTAAGAGTGTCTTTAAGACTTAACCATAGTGTGAATCCTTTTTAAATGTAGATTTCGCAAGCGTTGGCGGTGAATGATAAATAGTTAAGAAGACAAAGAGGTATGTTAAGGCAATTCCTCATTTCTTTGGCATGATCATAGGATATGAACCAACCAGCAAGTAAGAGAGTTTCTATATTTCTCTACTCTTAGAAGCACTAGGAAAAGTCCAATTCTTGATGTTCCCGTACCCCGACTATGATGATTATTTTACCCATGGATTTGGTGATTTCCTGTTCTAGTAGTATGAACTCAGTAAAGCCCATGAGAGGCCAATTGACATTATATTATTTTGAGAATCCTATTGTTTCATTTTACTTGTAGCATGCTTTCAATTTCATTGATTTATAAGAGTGAAAGGCACACTCGATAGGGGGTGAAGGTGTGGCCCATGATGTTTTATATATATATATACGCGAAAGGCACGCTTGACAGGGGGTGAAGGTGTGGCCACTGGATGGCCTGTGAGTGGCCTGTGATGTTGTGGTAAATATGTATGGAAGGCACACTTGATAGGGCGTGAAGGTGTGGCCTGTGATGGGCGATGAGATATGTGCTCACTACATATATGTGCATGTCCATGCTTTCCGACATACAGATTTAGTCAGATGCATGCAGATACTAGTTCATACGAATATATGCAGATTTTCATTTCAGCTTATTTAGTTCCGATCTTATTCATGATTCTTACATATACATGTTGCATTTATGCCTTACATATTCAGTACATTATCCGTACTGACTCCTCGTTGGTATGCCCTTTTCGAGATATATATATATATATATATGTATGGGTATGACGGGGCCCTGTCCCGTCCTTTCTACAGCTTTCATTCCAGTAGAGGTCTGTAGACAGTTGTGTGTACTAGTCAGATGATTTATCCTTATCGGCTTCTATTCTTTTGTGTACAGTATATGTAGCGGCCTAACTGGCTTGTACTGTCCTTTCTGTACGCTTATGTATATACTGATTGTATAGGGTTTATGATGTTACCTCCTTTTTATGAGGCAGTATGAGATCAGCTTGGGTTACTTATAGGCCTGTCATGTCCAGTATAGGTCATGTGTGTGTATAGGGATGTTTGGACGCTAGAGGTTAGACACTCGTCACGGATCTTCGGGTTGGGTCATGACAGAAGTGGCATCAGAGCAGTTCCGTCCTAGGATTGTCTACAGACCGTGTCTAGTAGAGTCTTGTTTGTGGGAGTGTTGTGCACCACACTTATAAACAGGAGACTACGGGACATTTAGGATGATGTCATTCTTTTCACTCTTAGATCGTGCGAAAGAGCCAAGTGTTAAGAGTTCACCTTCTAATGATTTGTTCTGATTTTAGCGATGCCTCGCAAGAAAGCTACAACTACCTAGAAGGGCAAGAGAGTGTCAGCTGAGGCCACTAGCCGTACTTGGCAGGCCACTAGGGCTCAGGATGAGATTCAGAGTGAGATCCTATCTCAGACTTTGCATACTTCACCTCCAGCAACTGCCCCAGTTCCTCAGCCAGATGCACCAAGCCAGGATGTGAGGGATGTTGTATAGTTATTGACCAGATTAGTAGCCGCTTAGGCTCAGCGGCAGGGAGCTGGTAGTGCTAGGGTTAAGACTTTCCTTGAGTTAGATCCTCCAGAGTTTTCAGTGATTAAGCAAAATATGGACCCCCAGGATTTCATTGATGGTATGCAGAGGACTTTGAGAGTTATGTATGCAAGTGAGGTTGAGTCGGTGGAGTTGGCTTCGTATAGACTTCGTGATATTGCAGTACAGTGGTATCGGACTTGAGAGTTATCTAGGGGAGAGAATGCTCCTCCAGCTGTTTGGCAAGAGTTTTCAGATGCTTTTATTCGCCATTATTTACCTCCAGAAGTTAGGCGAGCCTGAGCAGATAGGTTCTTGCGTATTGAGCAGGGCAGCATGAGTATCCAAGAGTACTGTGTGTTTTTCGATTCTATGGCTAGATATGCCCCAGCCATGGTGGCTGAGATGGAGGACAGAGTTCATCGTTTTGTGGCTGGCCTAGGGCCACATTTGATAGATGCTTGTACGACCGCCGCATTACAGCTAGGCATGGATATTTCCCGTATACAGGCATATGCACAGAACCTGGAAGATCGTAAGCATCTGCGGAGGACAGAGTGTGACCGTGACCGAGGCCATGGTAAGAGGGCTAGATCTTTCGACATTGGAGGTGAGTCCAGGGGAGGACAGAGGCAGCAGCATTCCCAGTATTCATATCATTCGGTAGGGAGTGCACGTCCGCAGTTTTCGGGTCCGAGGTTTGATCGGTCTTCTTATTCCAGAGCGGGCCAGAGTTCTGGAGCATCAGGCTCTTAGTACATACTACAGTCAGGACAGGTGAGGCCACCCTTGCCACGGTGTGCCCAATGTGGTAGGTTACATATCGGGCAGTGCCGATTAGGATCGAATGCCTATTATTCTTGTGGCCGACTAGGACATATGACGAGGAATTATCCGTTAAGAGGTGGCATGGGAACTGTTCAGTCTACACGGTCTATAGCTGGTTCTTCTTCTACAGTGCGCCCTTCTGGGCAAGCTTTTCAGTCACCATCAGGAAGAGGTAGGGGGACGAGTGGAGCGTCCAGCTCGAGCGGTCCTCAGCACCGCGTATATGCACTAGCTGGTAGGCAAGATCGTTAGTAGTCCCCTGATGTTGTCACAGGTATATTATCAGTTTCCTCCTATAATGTGTATGCATTGATTGATCCCGGATCTACTAAATCATATGGTACTCCATTTGTTGCTGTTAAGTTTTTGGATAGAGCCCGAGTTGATTAAACCTTTTGAGGTGTCTACGCCAGTTGGCGATCCGGTCATAGCTAGGCGAGTCTATCGAGACTGTGTTGTTGTAGTTTGTGACTGCCACACAGTAGCAGATTTGATTGAGCTAGATATGATTGATTTCAACGTTATTATGGGTATGAATTGGTTGGCTTCCTGTTATGCTAATGTTGATTGCAGAACAAAGATAGTTCGATTTCGGTTTCCCGGTGAGCCAGTCCTAGAGTGGAAGGGTAATGCTGCTTCAGCGAGGGGCAGGTTTATTTCCTACCTTATGGCAGAGAAGATGATCAGGAAAGGGTATATTTTTCACCTAGTTTGAGTTCGTGATGTGCAAGCAGAGTCGCCGACTCTTCAGTCTGTTCCTGTGGTTAATGAGTTCCCAGAAGTCTTTCCAGATGAGATTCCAGGCATTCCCCCAGAGAGTGAGATTGATTTTACTATTGACCTATTGCCAGACACTCAGCCAATATCTATTCCTCCTTATAGGATGGCACCTGCGGAGTTGAAAGAATTGAAGGAGCAGTTGAAAGATTTGCTCGAGAAGAGCTTTATCAGGCCTAGTACATCACCGTGGGGAGCACCGGTGTTATTTGTCAGAATGAAGGATGGCTCTTTACGAATGTGTATTGATTATAGGCAATTGAATAAAGTGACTATAAAGAACAAGTATCCGCTCCCGAGGATTGATGATTTATTTTACCAGTTGCAAAGTGCCAAATACTTCTCGAAGATAGACTTGAGGTCAGGATACCATCAGGTTAGGGTGACGGATGAGGATATTCTGAAGACGACATTCAGGACGAGATATGGTCATTATGAGTTTCGTGTCATGTCATTCGGGTTACCTAACGCCCCAGCCATATTTATGGATTTGATGAACCGTATATTCAGACCCTTTCTAGATCTGTTCGTGATTGTGTTTATAGATGATATTCTGGTTTATTCACCATCAGAGGCTGATCATGCAGAACACCTACGAGTAGTGCTTGGAATTCTTCGAGATAGAGAGTGGTATGCCAAGTTCTCCAAGTGTGAGTTTTGGTTGAACTCTGTGACGTTGTTGGGTCATATTATTTCAGATGATAGCATTAGAATGGATACTCAAAAGATTGAGGCTGTGAAGAATTGGCCAAGGCCCACGACACCAATGGAGATACGTAGTGTCTTGGGCTTTGCAGGTTACTATAGAAGGTTTGTAGAAGGATTTTCTTCTCTTTCAGCCCCGTTGACGAAGCTGACTCAGAAATTAGCTAAGTTCCAATGGACAGATACTTGTGAGCATAGTTTCAGATACTGAAGGAGAAGTTGACTTCAGCACCCGTATTGACTCTCCAGAAGGAGCAAGTGGCTATGTAATATATTGTGATGCCTCAGGTATTGGTTTGGGCTGTGTGTTGATGAAGCGCGGTAAGGTTGTTGCTTATGCTTATAGACAGCTGAAGAAGCACGAGAAGAATTATCCAACTCATGATCTTGAGTTAGCTGTGGTGGTTCATGCCTTGAAAATATGGAGGCACTACTTGTATGGCGTCCATTTTGTTGATATCTATACTAATCATAAGAGCCTCCAGTACATTTTTAAGCAGGAAGACTTAAATTTGCGTTAGAGACAATGGTTAGAATTGTTGAAAGACTATGATGTGGATATCCTGTACCATCTTGGAAAGGCGAATGTAGTAGCCGACGCTCTTAGTCGTAAGTCCATGGGTAGCCTGTCATATTTGCAGCCAGAGAAGAAGGAGCTAGCTCGTGATGTTTGTCGGTTAACTAGTTTGGGGGTCCGGTTGATAGACTCAGGTGATGAAGGAGTTACAGCTCAAAATACAGGGATGCCCTCCTTAGTAGTAGAAATAAAGGAGCGTCAGTACGAGGACCCTGTTTTAGTTCATTACCGAGATATAGCTCCTCAGAAAGAAAAGACACCCTTTGTTATTACTGGAGATGGAGTACTCCGATATCACGGTAGATTGTGTGTTCCTAATGTTGCCGGCCTCCGTCAGCAAGTTATAAGGGAAGCCCATTATTCCCACTATTCTATCCATCCGGGCACGACAAAAATGTACCACGATCTTAAGTAAATGTATTGGTGGGATGACATGAAGAGAGATATAGCGGAATTTGTTGCTCACTGCCCGAATTTTCAACAAGTTAAAATAGAGCATCAGAAGCCGGGAGGTTTATTACAGGCCATGAAAATCCCGACATGGAAGTGGGAGACAATTAATATGGATTTCATTGCAGGATTGCCTCGCACTCAGCGGAAGTATGACTCGATATGGGTCATGGTTGATAGGCTCACAAAGTCAGCACACTTTCTACCTGTCAGAACTACTTATTCAGCTGGACATTATGCAAAGCTCTACCTTAGAGAGATTGTACGACTTCATGTTGTCCCTACGGCTATTATCTCAGATAGAGGGACACAGTTCACAGCCGATTTCTGGAGATCCTTCAGGAGGGATTAGGGACTCGGATGAGTCTTAGTACAACATTTCACCCGCAGACAGATGGACAAGCGGAGCATACTATTCTGACACTTGAAGATATGTTGAGAGCCTGTGTACTTGATTTTCAAGGCAGTTGGGATGATCATTTACCTCTTATTGAGTTTTCCTATAATAATAGTTATCATTCTAGCATTCATATGGCCCCTAATGAGGCTTTGCATGTGCGAAAATGTAAAAGACTTTTGAATGGTTTGATGTTTGAGAAAACAAGTTGGTTAGCCCCGATCTAATTCAGCAAGCAGTTGACAGAGTGAAAGTAATTCAGGAAAGATTGCCAGCAGCCCAGAGCTGGTAGAAATCCTATACAGATAATCGACGACTCAAGTTAGAATCCGAAATAGGCGATTGGATTTTCTTGAAGGTTTCACCTATGAAAGGAGTAATGAGATTTGGCAAGAAAGGTAAGTTGAGCCCTCGGTACATTGGACCATACAAAATTATTCGTAAAGTGGGTAAGATGGCGTATGAATTAGAGCTACCCCTTGCGTTAGAGTCTGTACATCCAGTTTTTTATATGTCGATGCTCCGTAAGTGCATTGGAGATCCTTCTAGGATTGTACCTGTAGATGATGTTCAAGTCACCGAGCGACTGTCCTATGAAGAAGTTCCCATCTCCATTCTAGATAGGCAAGTGCGGAGACTCAGAACCAAAGATATAGCTTTAGTTAAGGTTTTATGGTGAAAGAACAATAGAGAGGAAATGATGGGAAGACGAAGAGGACATGAAATCCAAATACCATATTTATTTCCACTACTAGAGGAGACTCAAGAAGAGGCACCATTTTCCTCAGGTATGCAGTGCTTTTTTTTATGCTTTCTTGGTCGTGTGTGGCCATGGTAGTTATTGTTGTTGTTGTAACCCTGTGAGGCAATTTATTTTGGGTTGCTACGACAGGATGGTAGTGCTATGTTACAGGGGAAACTCTGGCGAAATTTTTGTAAAATCCCCCAAGAGTCCAACATTCGAGGACGAATGTTTCTAAGGGGGAGAGAATGTTACATCTCGAATATCCGGATTATTTGCATTGTGAGTAGACTAATGCGAGCTTAAGATGAACACGAGGTTCCTACGAGATCAAGGGGAGTATCAAATATATTTAAGAGTATGCCATAAGATTTTGAAGTTATATGAATCGATGGAACTAAGTTTGTTGAAGGAAGTGAAGTGTGAGTCATGGTTGGAAGGGATTTCGCGATAGTGATTCGATGCGTATTTAGTAATGTCTTGAGGGGCTGCTATAGGGCCTATTATATTGTTAATGGAGTGTATATAAGTGTCAAGAAGGTTCCACAAGGATTGGAAGTCAAACGAATCGTCGGGAGCAGTTCAGGAAATATGGGTTATACGACCACTTATACGGTCCATATAACATTATATGGTCCGTATAAGGGGTCCGTATAACCCTTTCCAGGGATAATGTTTTCATAGTGGTGAACCACGGTCCCCTTATACGGACCGTATAATATTATACGGACCGTATAACTGGTCCATATAAATCCATCGGGCGGCTTTTTCATTTTAGTATAAATAGATGGCCTTGTTCTATTTGCTAATTTTAAACATTTCCCAAAGTCTTAAAAGCCCTAGAACCCTCTCTCAAGCATATTCCACTCAACCCAAGAGAAATCAAAGATCATATAGCAAGAATCAAAGAATCGAAGAGTTGGAAGGCTCTTTAGGGTTTGTAGAACACAAGATTTCCTTGATATTGAAGCTAGGGTTTTCATTCAAAGGGGGTAACTTGAACCAAAGCTCATTCCTATGTTATAAAAGGTTAGTTTTCATGCTCATTCCATGTTATTAAGAATGCACCATTGATGGATGACTTGAGCGGAAGAAGAAAGTAGAAAATGGGGTTTAAATGTAGCTTTCATGATGTTTTGAGTAGTGAACCAACTTGAGTTATGACTCGTAGTATGATATGGATATAATCTTCTTAGAAAAGGTATTAATGATAATGAGGAAGCGTTGTATGAAAACATGTTAAGGGTTGGTGTGATGCTGTTAGTGTAAATTGAATATGGGCATGCATGTTGAAAACTTAATGTAATGTGATTACTTGATTACGATATTGTGGATGTTAGTGTGGTTGTTTGGGAGTTGGTTTGTAATATGGTGGAAGTCGACTAAATAGGGGAAATGCCGCCCAATTTTTGTTAGCTTATGAAGTACTCTAGAATGAATTTAAGAGTGTCTTTAAGATTTAACCATAGTGTGAATCCTTATTAAATGTAGATTTCTCAAGCGTTGGCGGTGAATGATAAATAGTTAAGAAGACAAAGAGATATGTTAAGGCTATTCCTTCTTTCTTTGGCATGATCATAGGATATGAACCAACCAGCAAGTAAGAGAGTTTCTATATTTCTCTACTCTTAGAAGCACTAGGAAAAGTCCAATTCTTGATGTTCCCGTACCCGAATATGATGATTATCCTATGTCACACCCTAACCTTATTAGGGTGTGATGGGCACCCGACCCCATATCCGGAGCCGAGCGAACCCACAGACTCTTATTACGTACATACTCTTTTCAGGCTTTCAAATCAAATAAACATGACACACGAGTAAAGTTTTCAGAACTTTCTTTCTATCATTCTCAAATCAAACAGAATCTGTAACATATCACAAAATGTGTCATCGGCTGATGGAGCCGCTTACAAACTGATGTTCTGTACCCACGACTCTGTCTGCAAAGTCTCTAACACAAATCAGAGATCACAACTTATATACGCTCTGACTCGGCGACACTCCGGAGGAAAGTGGAGTTCGCCAATCCCACTAGCACATCTCCTAGCAAAGTCTTCTGCTCATCTGGGTGTACCTGCGTGGCATGAAAGGACTCGGTGAAGGAAGTAGACTCTATGCACGAGCAGAAAATGAGAAACTAAATTCACATAAACCAAGACTCGATGGATTAATCGAACGTGCTATCCGAATGTCCGTCACAGATTACCCATAACAGAATACTTATGTCAGAATGCTTTTATCAGAATATTTCTATCAGAGTACTTATATCACTTTTGTCAGAATACTTATATCAAAGTTAGGAATACCCATATCAGATTTTCCGTATCGGAGTACTTATATCAGAATACTCAGATCAAAATACCTACTTGTATCAGAATTTCTCGTATCAGAACGCTTATGCCAAATACTTACATCAGAATATTTATGTCAGAATTCTCAGACCAGAATACTTATGTCAAAATACGGATATCAGAATACTTAAGTCAGAATTCGCCTATCAGGATTAATAGATTCTTACATTAGGGAGGACATACGGATCACAAACAGACTCGGAATCACAGAATAGAATAACCCCAATGTACATATCAATATCATACCTTACTTGGCTCTAGGACATGCCAAAAGAATGAAAGGGTAAGCCTCACATACCTGTGCCGCGACCAACTAGTTATGCTTATTTGTCCAAATTCGTTACTCTACATACAAAAGAATTCATATAATCATTAACCCTATTATCATTCACTTGTCTCAGCTTCTCAAATAAACTCATTTATTTTCTGCCGAAATTTCGGCAGCATCTCCCCTGTAAATATGCCAACCCCGAGAATACGGCTCGGCCCCAAATCAACAACAACAAACCCGAGAATTCAACTCGGCCAAACCAACAACAATACTAGCAATTATTCTAGCAACACTTTAATAATCAATCCAATCCAATTCAATTCAATTTAATTCAATTCAATAACTTTCAAAATGATTCAATCAAGATACTACTCCATCCAACATCTTCCAAATTTCAACAAGAACAATAACAACTTATTTCCTTCTTCCAAATTTAATCACAACAACTCAACAATTTACACACTAACAACACCATACTAGCAACCTTAACTTCCATACATGCAAGAACATTATATTCAATTCACATAACTTCTTCCATAATCCACACGTTAACAACATCATTTTCACAAATACAAGAAACTACATTTTGTTCTAAATCAGCCCGCAACCAGTTACAACTCCAATTTGCGTCATCAAACCTTCATTTTCATCGCATAATCCACAACAAACAACAAACAACAAACAACATACTACATAAAATTAATTAATCATGTTCCACCAAGGCAGCCCCTACACGGCCAAGCTTCAACATACATAAATTCATAAGGTTCATCTATACCTTCATATTCCAACATGCTCAACTATCCATAATACAACAATCCAAACATGCTAAGTAATTTCATTCTTTAACCCTACATAACATCATATACACACGACTACACAACCCATATCATAATTCCATGAACTTCATCCATTTCCACATATCACAACATGCACCAATTACCCACAACACATGAAAGAAGATGGAATCCTTACCTTTTCCTTTCAATTCCTCTTCTCGGCTAGAAGTGGTCGTAGCAACAACGAGTGATTTTCTTGTTCCAACAACTACTCCACGTCGACGAGGATCTCCCAATTAGTAAGAAAACTAAAAGAAAAGAATTTTCCATGATCAAAATTGAGGGGCAAGTTTCGGCCAGCCCCTCTTTGGCCGACTGCCCCTTTTTTTCTCTTCATCTTTCTTGATTTTTCTAGACTTGGCAAATGATGAATTAGCCCTCCTTTCATGACTTAGTCATATATATATTAGCTCATGCACATGGCTGGTCATGTGCACTTTTTTTCTCTTTTTGTTTTTTCCTCTTTCTCTCCAAACTTCTTCAATTTTCTAGAAATCTCCATGTCACAAAAAGATGACTTGGGGTCTTGCTTAGTCATTCCATGCATATATATAGCTCCACAAATATATAATGTACACATGTGCCATTTCATGGCATGAAAATATCGGTCATGTTAAGGTGGGGCCCACGGCCATAAGGCTTCTCCAAGAAGTCATAAATAATAATCAATTTCCAAATTCCAAGTTTGCCCTTAATATTCCATGCCAACCATACTTACAACAACTCATATACATTAAGATAATTTTAATAAAATGGTCTTACCCTTAACTTTCCATGACGACTTTGGGAATTTCCAAACGTACAAGATACGGGCTATAACATCCTCCCCCCCTTTAGAACATTCGTCCTCGAATGTTCAACTGACCTTATGGGGTCTTGTAGCACTTAGGGAGGGGGTTCCTTTATAGTTGCCCTTTTTCTCCATGCCCATTCCATATCTTTTATCCTACTTTCCTTACTATCAAACTCCTGGATCCTTACATGAGCCCTCATCCCATGTCATGAGTTTCTTTTTCTGGTACTTGAAAATATTGCGACCCCCCTTTTTTTTTTTTTTGTCCTAAGATAATATGGTCTCCCCCCCTTTAAGGGGTTACTTATGTGCCAACAGTCCTCTTATGAAGTCTTCATTTATACAATATCCCTTACCTTCCCTCCAACTTTATGCCTACATATCGAAAACTTCTTATCGTACATTCTTCCTTTGCTTTCTGTCTATGTCGTCATTCTGTCCACATTTCCTATACTTTCCGTCCACAACTCGTCCTTTTACTTGCTTGGCCCACCTACCCGTGATTCTTCCTTAATTGCGCTTTTGTGCTGTAACTGTACATCCATATTTCTTCAGTGTTCCGCTATTCTTGTCCTCAGCACAGAATCCTTACTCTCCTTATCCTTCCTCATACATCATCATAGCTACATACTTATTCTTTTATAAATCTCTCATCTTAACATTATTACAAACCTAAATATTCTTCCTTTTACTTCGTATCCCCCTATCCTAGTCACTATTCCTTTGGCCTCACTTATCGACATTGGTTCTCGAACCACCTTCCGATACTCCGATCTCTCTGTTTCCTATCTACTCACTTTCTTTCTTCTCCACACATCATTATACTAGAACTTCCAATCTCAACCTATGGTAAAATAATAACATCTTACTTCGCCACACTTGTACCATTTACTCTTGCCGTCCCTCAAACTTCGGTACCCTTACGCGATAAATGTCTTTCTTTACCATAGCTCCAGTTGCTAGGGCACACACGCCATCGATGCCATCATATATGGAACATCCCACACATTCACATATACCTATATATATTTTTACTATCAACTAGCCCACAAAATATCTCTAAACGCTATTCAGGCCTATCCTGATTCCCGAGCTGTGACGCACTCTTTGTCTCTTCACCGAGCTAACCTGCCTCGTTCTACGCGTCTTCTTAAGGTTTCCAGTCATCCCATATACTATAGTTTCACTTAGACCATTCTGGTTTTTCATTTGTCTTTTGTGTCAGAATATGTAGAATTTCTTGTAAACTTCCCAGGGGGTCACCCATCCTAGGATTGCTCCCACCTGAGCACGCTTAACCTCGAAACTTTGCTGGAATCCGGTGCCTTAATGCTGATATTTTCGCGTCCACTTCCTCACATGACCTTTATTACATGATTCAGGGTTAGTCGAGGTCTTACAGATTCCGGGACACCCTCGTAACACGTCTTTTCTTCCACAATTACCATTTTACCCTTTTCGACCATTAGTGTTCACCTTTCACTTTCGTGTGTAACTACCTTTCATCCTAGGTTCCCAGAGCCCTGATGGTAGCAGATACACCTTCGTTGCCATTACTTCATAAGTGCCCGGATATTAGTCCGTTCGAATTTCCTACTCACCACTTTTACATAATAATCTGTAGCAAAGTTAATTGTCAGCTTTCTGAATCCTCCATCAGACCTTATTCCTCTTATACCATCCCCCTGTACACAGCAAATATCAATAATGCCTTACAGAACATACGGCTATATCACATTCTGGCCATCCGGAACTGCCAATTCCAGATAACAGGTCAAATACGTCAATACTTACCCCTGTGACTTTCCATATCGCCACTTACCTTCTCCGTCGTATGTAAGGCTTACATAAGAAATTTCATTGCCTATGGCTTGGCTCTATCGCACGATCTAGGACAGAAGGAAGGTCGACAATCCCTAAATGCCCTGTAGCCTCCTGTTTATAAATGTGGCCGGCTTCACACCATAAACAGGACTCTACTGGACACGACTTTGCAGACAACCCCACGGACAGACCTCGCTCTGATACCACTTTGTCACACCCTAACCTTATTAGGGTGTGATGGGCACCCGACCCCATATCCGGAGCCGAGCGAACCCACAGACTCTTATTACGTACATACTCTTTTCAGGCTTTCAAATCAAATAAACATGACACACGAGTAAAGTTTTCAGAACTTTCTTTCTATCATTCTCAAATCAAACAGAATCTGTAACATATCACAAAATGTGTCATCGACTGATGGAGCTGCTTACAAACTGATGTTCTGTACCCACGACTCTGTCTGCAAAGTCTCTAACACAAATCAGAGATCACAACTTATATACGCTCTGCCTCGGCGACACTCCGGAGGAAAGTGGAGTTCGCCAATCCCACTAGCACATCTCCTAGCAATTCCATAATCCACACGTTAAGAACATCATTTTCACAAATACAAGAAACTACATTTTGTTCTAAATCAGCCCGCAACCAGTTACAATTTCAATTTGCATCATCAAACCTTCATTTTCATCGCATAATCCACAACAAACAACAAACAACATACTACATAAAATTAATTCATCATGTTCCACCAAGGCAGCCCCTACACGACCAAGCTTCAACATACATAAATTCATAAGGTTCATCTATTCCTTCATATTCCAACATGCTCAACTATCCATAATACAACAATCCAAACATGCTAAGTAATTTCATTCTTTAACCTTACATAACATCATATACACACGGCTACACAACCCATATCATAATTCCATGAACTTCATTCATTTCCACGTATCACAACATGCACCAATTACCCACAACACATGAAAGAAGATGGAATCCTTACCTTTTCCTTTCAATTCCTCTTCTCGGCTAGAAGTGGTCGTAGCAACAACGAGTGATTTTCTTGTTCCAACAACTACTCCACGTCGACGAGGATCTCCCAATTAGTAAGAAAACTAAAAGAAAAGAATTTTCCATGATCAAAATTGAGGGGCAAGTTTCGGCCAGCCCCTCTTTGGCCGACTGCCCCTTTTTTTCTCTTCATCTTTCTTGATTTTTCTAGACTTGGCAAATCATGAATTAGCCCTCCTTTCATGACTTAGTCATATATATATTAGCTCATGCACATGGCTGGTCATGTGCACTTTTTTTCTCTTTTTTTTTTTTCCTCTTTCTCTCCAAATTCTTCAATTTTCTAGAAATCTCCATGTCACAAAAAGATGACTTGGGGTCTTGCTTAGTCATTCCATGCATATATATAGCTCCACAAATATATAATGTACACATGTGCCATTTCATGGCATGAAAATATTGGTCATGTTAAGGTGGGGCCCACGGCCATAAGGCTTCTCCAAGAAGTCATAAATAATAATCAATTTCCAAATTCCAAGTTTGCCCTTAATATTCCATGCCAACCATACTTACAACAACTCATATACATTATGATAATTTTAATAAAATGGTCTTACCCTTAACTTTCCACGACGACTTTGGGAATTTCCAAATGTACAAGATACGGGCTATAACATCCTACCCATGGATTTGGTGATTTCCTGTTCTAGTAGTATGAACTCAGTAAAGCCCATGAGAGGCCAATTGACATTATATTATTTTGAGAGTCTTATTGTTTCGTTTTACTTGTAGCATGCTTTCATTTTCATTGATTTATAAGAGTGAAAGGCACACTCGAAAGGGGGTGAAGGTGTGGTCCATGATGTTATATATATATATATATATATATATACGCGAAAGGAACGCTTGACAGGGGGTGAAGGTGTGGCCTCTAGATGGCCTGTGAGTGGCCTGTGATGTTGTGGTAAATACGTATGAAAGACACACCTGATAGGGGGTGAAGGTGTGGCCTGTGATGGGCGATGAAATATGTGCTCACTACATAGATTTGCATGTCAATGCTTTCCGACGTACAGATTTAGTCAGATGCATGCAGATACTAGTTCATACGAATATATGCAGATAGTCATTTCAGCTTATGAGTTCCAATCTTATTCTTGATTATTACATATACATGTTGCATTTATGCCTTATATATTCAGTACATTATCCGTACTGAGTCCCCCTTGCTCGGGGGGCTGCGTTCATGCCCGCAGGTACTGGGAGACAGACAGGTGGTCCAACTCAATAGGACCTCTAGATGTAGCAGTGGTCAGCACGCTCCATTTGATCGGGAGCTGCAGTTAGTTTTGGTATGCTCTTTTTGAGATATATATATATATATATATGTATGGGTATGACGGGGCCCTATCCCGTCCTTTCTACGGCTTTCATTCCAGTAGAGGTCTATAGACAGTTGTGTGTACTAGTCAGATGATATAGCCTTGTCGGCTTCCATTATTTTGTGTATAGTATATGTAGCAGCCTAACTGGCTTGTACTATCCTTTCGGTACGCTTATGTATATACTGATTTTACAGGGTTTATGATGTTACCTCCTTTTTATGAGGCTGTATGAGATCAGCTTGGGTTACTTGTGGGCTTGTCATGTCCAGTATAGCTCATGGATATGTATAGGGGTGTTTGGTCGCTAGAGGTCAGACACTCATCACGGCTCTTCGGGTTGGGTCGTGACATCTACCCGTGTATCATAGCCTATAAAAGTAACCACACAAGCCCAATAGACTCGATCTACTACCAAAGAATCTCCAACCGAAGTAGACACACGAATGGGGACATCAAGAATATCACAAGTCATATCCAATCCAGTAGAAAAGTAGGTATACACAAATGAGAAGGTAGAATCTGGATCCAATAAAATAGAAGCTACCTAATGACAAACAGTAACGGTACCTCTGATGACTGCAGCTGTAGCCTTCCCCTCTGGTCTACAATGAAAGGCATAAAAATAGACCCGCCCGCCATCGTACTACGTATCACCACGGCCACCCTGGCCTGACTGAGCTCCTCTTCTATAACCCTTAGAACCGCCTCTGTCGGGATGATAACAAACTCTTAAAGACTGCGAACCACCGCGGCCTGTCTGAGCATCGCCTCTAGCCTAGTATCCACCTCTGCTAACTGAAGGCGCTGGAGTCTTAAAGTCTGAAATTAGGAACCCTATTGGGCCCCACTCTGTCTAGGCCTAGGAAACTCTCTGGCAAGGTAACCCGAGTCACCACTCTCATATCCTTTAACCTCTCTGGGCTGTGAAACCGAAGCTAAAGAACCGGCATAGCCACCACGGTTTGCTGGCCTAGAAAAGGAGCCCCTAGAAGTCTGCCCTGCACTATAACCACTCTGCCTCGAAGCACCATTAGCTGAAGCTTGGAGGGCTGACTTGATAGGGCGTCCAGGATAATGTTGGTGACTCCGGCCTGACTGGCCCCCACCCCTAGAAGCATAACCACTGGAACTGCCAAACCGTCAGGCCCTCTTGTCGCTACCCCCACCGTATGCTCGGAGCCTAGCGGATTCCACACTTATAGCATGATCCACCACTGATTGGAATGAAGACCCTATGGTAACAAGCTGAAGACAAGCTAAATGCAATGGTAGTACAAACCCCATAGCGAGCCAAGGAAAGGAATTGGGCCTCGTACTCTGCAACAGATATACCCCTCTGCTCCAAATTATTGAACTCGTCTCTTTTCAGATCCCCCAGAGTACGGGGGACGTACTTCCTTAATAATGCCTGATGAAACAGGGCCCAAGACAATGGAGTCAACTCTGCTCGCCGACACTAAACGAAAGACCTCCACTATATCTTCGTATCCCCACGCAACTGGTAGGACACGTAATCAACCCCACGCGAATCAACAAGCCACCCACCGCATGAATTCCATGACGATAGTACAGTATACGAACCATGGTGTCCTGAAAAATAGGAGTAGATATCACCTCGGGCTGAGTCTGGGCTGGTCCCAACTCCTCCTCATTAACGAGTTCATGCTCAGGCTGATGTTCTGGCTCTAGAGATAAGGATCTAGCTAATAGCTGACCAACCGCAGGGGCCCTACCCCTAGCTGGTGCTGCACCATAGCCACAACCTCTCGCTCGGTCTCGTCCTTATGCTTCAGCCCCAACTACGGGCTCGGGCACCTCATCCTTCATAATAGTAGCAAAGGTCTTCACCATCTGTGAGAGAATACATGTAAATTCAGATACTAATTTGAACATCCTATATACCAATTTGAATAAAGTAGCACCAAAGAATGAAAGAATTAGAAGTTTCCTAAATTCTCTATAGCCTCTCTCAGAAAATTGCAGTGTCACCGTATCTATTTGCAAGATTCTACTGGACATGCTCTTGTACTTATAAGACCGGGTAACCTAGGGCTCTAATTCTAACTTGTCACGACGCAACTCGTATGTCGAGCGGGCACCCACGCTAACTCCCCTTTGGTGGGTGAACCCTTCCCTTATTCAACATTCATTTTAAGCATACCAAAAAGAAACAAAAATATCTAAGCAGTGTTAAAATATAAGTAACTACTAAGTGCGGAATACTAATACAAATGCCCCAAAAATCTAGTCTAAGTATAGTACAAGAGCCACTATCAATACATATGTCTGAAAATGTCAAATACAAAAGAGTCTGAAATAATATCTAGGAACAATGTATAGATATCATAAAGAAGAGTTTCCGGGCTGCGAATCTGGAACATGCCTCACCCTGGAAACTCATACTAGAAGCCTCGGGAATCACCCACGAGGTGATGATGTGGATCTGGTAGCAAACTCTGCACTAAGGAAAGAGTACAACAAGGTAGTATCAGTATAAACCACTATGTACTGGTAGGTATCATAGGCCAACAACAATTAGTTCACATATATGAAGAAAAATCAACAAGTAGACATGTAGCAGCAATCAAACACGTTCACAAAACCAATCAACAAGGATATTAACTCAATAATAATACCAGGTACGAATCAACAATGAAGTATGTATGTAAGATTGAATGCACATGCAATGTAATGCCCTTGCCAAAACACTTCAAACCCATACATACATGCTACGGACAGAAACCTCCACATCTCAATAGTCATGATCTATAGGGGACCCACAAAGTATATCATATTCCACTCCGGTAACAACCTCGGATCATGTATTCTAGAAATTGATATCACAATCATGTGGCATAAAAGGCAAGTCTGCGAGAAAGGCCTCCGCAAACTAACTAGCAATAGGAATAGACTCCAAGCAAGGAGTATCCGCGCTCGTACAAGGTTGGGGTAAGGATTTCACGGACTGGAGAGAGTGGACCACTGCAGCGGTCCTTTAATCGCTACAGCGGTACCATTGTAGCGGTGAGACCGTCGTTGGGAGCGGTCCAACAAGTTTGGATGTGGTCGCTATAGAGGTGACCTGCTCGCTATAGCGAGCCCGCTACAGCGACAAAGGCATCGCTATAGGGACGCCTTGGCTGCTGTAGTGGCCATCTTACCGCCATAGCGGCTTCGCTGCAGCGGCCAGACCACCGCCGCAGCGGAGCTGCTTTAGGCAGAGTCGAATTTCCTATTTCATGCATGGCCTATCCCCATTGATTCTTCACGCCGCACTATTCTAACTCTGCTTTTCACCTTACAGGTTAACTCTCTGAAGCAACCATGGCGGATCAACAACAACAACAGGAAGGGAAACAACCCCCGGCTCCCCCTGTATACGTTAGGTTCCCCAACAACATTTGCAAGCGGTGTTTCATGGAGCAGCAGACCCTTGGTCTGATTTATGAGAGGGCTTTTGTTATGGACTGAGTTGAAGAAATGGCTCTAGAGTTTTACCAGACCCTGCACCGTATTATATGGGCCTAGTTAGCTAAGGAGCTAGGTGATATCAACTGCAACAGGGTCAGGGAATTTTATGTTATGCTCCCTACTGTGGATTGGAATGCACTGCAGCCACAGATTACTATTCGGGGGGTCGCTGTGACAGTGAGTGCCGAGGCCATCAATACCGTTCATGGGCTGCCCAACCCACCACAGGATGAGCTGCGGGCCAAGGATGTTAACGATAACAGACCGTGGCTGGAAAGGATGTTGGTACGAGAATCTAAGAGGAAGGAGGCCACTTGGGCTATCTCACAATTGGCTATAAAGAGCCGGCACTCTACTACTGAGGCCCGCAGGTGGCTAAACCTCGTTTCCCGGTGGGTTCGCCTCTCGAGCAATACTACTGATGTTACTTACCCGCGGGCCCTTGTGGTGGCTTACATTCTGGATGGTGTACCCGTGAACGTGGGTATACAGGTGATTGAGGAGTGGCAGGATTTTATAGCCAAGGCTGGCCCGAGCTTGATGTTTCCCTCTCAGATTACCCATCTCTGCTGTAATGCTGGGGTGCCTACGGAGCCTGGGGACTGTTATGTGGAGTGCGATGTTTCCTTTGACCCTTTGAAGGTCAAAAGGTCACAAGGTAGGGGCAAGAGGAAGAGGACTGGCTCAGATGACAGCGAGGACAGCGGTGGTCCACCAGATGGGAGTCGTCAGTCACAGACCCCCAGGTACTTTAGAGGGCAGGAGGCTGATATTGCTGCGATGAGGGCGGCCATGATGGGATTTGTACGGCCTTCCATGGAGGCCTGGTCATCTAGCAGTGCTGCGGGAATTGGCTATTTAAGACTGAGCAGATGAAGGCTTACCTGGAGACCCAGACTAAGATGGGAGAGGCTGTTGATGCCTTACTGGGCGCCTATGGATCTCTGGCTCAACCTCATGTGGATCTTCGTGAAGATTTGGGCAGCGAGAAAAAGAAGAGCTGGGCTAGAGACAAGCTATTTGTGAGGATGTGGAAGGGTGTAAAAAGTCTCCTGAAGGCCCTAATCCCGAAGGTGACTACCAGAGATGCCTCCCAGTTCTCTTTTCTCAGCGAGTTCAGGCTTGGTAGTGAGGACTCTAGTGACTCGGATGGTAGTGGCGATGAGTCGGCTAGCCACGGAGTGGCTTAGATATTTCTTCCCCCCCCCCCCCCCCCCTTTATCACTTTGGTTAGCACTCACCCGTGCAGGGCTTTGATGTTTAGACAATTTGCTTGTTTTTTGCTTGTTTTGGCATGTTTGGATAATTTCTATTTTGTTGTTTTGATGCGGGTGCCCCGGTTTAAGGGTGCTCGTAAGACAATTGCCCTCGTTGGGCGGATGCTTTTATGGATATGTCTATTTTGGGAATTGACTTCTTCTAGTTTTGTTGAATGACTACACAACTTGTCAAAATAGGGGAGAAGGGAGGAGGCTACTGGTCAGATGGTACCGCTGTGGCGATCACTTGATCGCTGCAGCGGTACCCCTTTGGCGGTAGGAACGCCGCTATAGCGGTCCTGGCAAAAATTGTGGGCCCGCTAGGGCGATCCCACTGCAGCGGTCCCTATACCGCTACAGCGGTGCTACAGTGCCAGTGACTGAAACTTTTTATTTTTCCAGTAATTCAGCTCAGATCGTGTAGGGTTTTACTTAATCGCTTAGCACGTAAGTAGGAATGCACTATTAACTTCGCTAATGGTCCCAGAATAATCACCCAGTCTACCACACAAACATTACTACAAAACTTTTACTTGGTCACACAATTAATTACGCACCTCCTTATAGAGGGTCTTCCTTGAATCGAAATAGAGAGACACCAATTGGAATCAATAGATACCAATTAGCCCGTCAGGATACCAGTTGGAATCGACCAGATACCAATTGGATCCAACTAAGGGACGACGTATTGGGGTAGGACGATGGAATGAATGAAGGGAAACTTCTAGATGTCCTATAGCTTCTTCGGACGGGTACGGACGTCATCATACCATTCCGCAAGACTCTACTAGACATTTTGTCTTGTACTCATGAGACCGGTAACCTAGGGCTCTGATACCAACTGTCACGACCCAACCCACGGGTCGTGCGGGCACCTACCATATGACAATGCTAGTAGGCGAACCCTTACCAATAAAACTCAACACTTAAAACATATGGGAATCATCCTTAAAAATAATAAAATTTAAAATAGTCATTTATTACAGACTCGTTTTCAATATAAATAAATCCGCAATAACACCCCGGAATCTAGTCTAGACGGGTGCAAAAGCTCCTAAAATACAAGAAGAGAAAATAAATGATACAGCCTCCGCCGGGAGTGAGATAGGCGAAGCTGTAGGAGAATATCTGATAGACCCATGCAGCGAAACTTCAGCTAAACCCTGCAACGCATCTACACCCAAAAGGGCGTGGCAAGAGTAGCATCAGTACAGCACACGTACTGGTACGCATCATAGATCGACTAAGATTAGTTCGCGCAATACAGCATAAAGTTAATAAGATAAGTAGATAAGTCAATGAACCTCAATATTTTAGATAAAGATCATTACCACACCGCCCCCTTACCTCTTTACTCTCGAAGCTCAGTTCTTTTATTCCCTAACCATAAGGTATTCTACTAAATCACAACCTAGTAACTCTCGCGTTCACATTCATTGTATCCAGTACCTTTACCCTTATTGTTTAAAGAGTTCACCTACTCACCTTACTACTGTGATACGATGTATCTAGGGAAATAAATCACTATCTGACGACCAACACTACACTTACCTTGTGTAACCCCCCCCCCCCCCCACCAGACTCTCAACAACAACACACAAATTAAATGAACAATGTTGACGACTGTGACACACACTTGTATAACAATAAATCATGAGATGCAGTGCAATGCAAATGTGATGCAAAGCCCAACACGCTGTACGTACACTCTATCTGATGTCTTTGCTCAGTAGCCATGACCTGCAGGGGACCCATGGTGTCCGTTTACCACTCGTTTCAGAAAAATCCTCGGACCCGAGCACAAACCTCCGCCCCAGAATGAACCTGGTCACGGATTCCAAATCATATACATATAAGTAGTTCATGTACTCAACTCTACGGCCACAAGGCCGGATAACACCATGCTCGTACTCGGCTTTGTCCGTTACTTATATCTCCGCGTAGACCATGCAATGCAATGCACGAGACTATATGACAATTCAATCATAATTCCATCCCTTGATGAGCGTAAAGTCAACCCAACTCAATATAATACTTTTAATACGACCTCTCAGTTTTGAGGAAACAACATTATGAATGTTCAACAAAATAGGACATACAAACGGAATTCATCCCCTTCTAAAGTTGCATAAAAGTAAACACGAGGTATCTCCCAAGTGACAATATCACTTCTAATTAACTAAACGTTATTATTATAGCCCTATTTATGCCATATTTTAATCACATTAACAATCTGTCCATCCTAAACTCTGTGTCCGAAGACCTAAGGATGCAATCTCCCATCAACTCTAAATGTATATACGATTCGCTAATCAAAGTCTAACTAAAGTAAACCATAACCTACCTCTTTGGCAAACAGATATTTGATTCTCCATGGATTGTTTGTCTTTTTAGCCTCCATCCGAATCCATGAACGAATATTATTCGTAGGGAATGGTGGAAAAATGATTAGAAGGGTTTTCCTTTTCTTGGGGCCATGGTTTTTCTTTCATGAGGAACCCTAGGAGAAACCCTTGAGAGTCTTCTATTGAAAAAGGAGAGAAAATAGACTAAGTACAAAAATTCGGCTACCGTTTCCGCTTGGACCGCTGCGGCGGTCGCCAAGCCGCTATAGCGGTCCGCTTTAATTTCTGGCCCGAAATTTCCAAACCCTTCCGAAATTGATTTTTCCCACTCTTAACTCTTAAACATATCATGAAGCTTATTATTTACAAACCTTGACCAAATTGGGCATGGTTTCGCAAAATATTAAATAACGACCAGACGGGTCGTTACAACCAGGGCCACAACCTCTAGCTTGGACTCGGCCTCGGCCTCGTGCTTCGGCCCCAACGGCGGGCTCGACCACCTCATCCTTTGTAATAGTAGCATAGATCCTCACCATCTGTGAGAGAATAAAAGTAAAGTCATATACCAATTTGAATAAAGTAGCACGAAAGAATGAAAAAATGGGAAGTTTCCTAAATGCCCTATAGCCCTCGCAGAAAGATCTTATCGTACCGATCCTCAACACTCTACTAAACATTCTCTTGCACGTGTAAGACCGGGAAACTTAGGGCTCTGATATCAACTTGTCACGACCCAACTCATAGGTTGGGCGGGAACCCACGCTAAAACTGTGGGCGAACCATTCCCTTATTCAACACTCATGTTAAGCATACCAAAAAGAAACAGAAATATCTAAGCAGTTTTAAATATAAATAACTACTAAGTGTGGAATACTAATACAAATGCCCCAAAAATCTGGTCTAAGTACAGGACAAGAGCTACTATTAATACATAAGTCTGAAAATGTCAACTACAAAAGAGTCTAAAATAATGTCTACGAACAATGGACAGATATCATGACGAAGAGTTTCTGGGCTATGGATCTGGAACAAGGCTCACCCTGGAAACTCATACTAGAAGCCTCGAGAATCACTCACGAGGTGCTGATGTGGATCCTGTAGCAAACTCTGCACTAAGAAAAGAGTACAACAAGGTAGTATCGGTATAAACCACTATGTACTGGTAGGTATCATGGGCCGACAACAATTAGTTCACATATATGAAGAAAAAATCAACAAGTAGACATGTAAGCAATCACCTTCACAAAACCAGTCAACAAGGATATTAACTCAATAATAATACCAAGTACGAATAAAAAATAAAGTATGTCTGTCAGAGCGAATGCATATGCAATGCAATGCCCTTGCCAAAATACCTCAAACCTGTACACACATGCTACCGAAAGAAACCTCCACTTCTCAATAGTCATGACCTATGGGGGACCTATAAAGTGTGTCATATTCCACTCCGGTAACAACCTCAGATCATGTATTCCAAAAATTGACATCACGATCACGTGGCATACCAGGAAAGTCTGCGAGAAAGACCTCTACAAACTCACCAACTATAGGAACAGACTCCAAGGAAGGAGTATCCACGCTCGTATCACAAATAAAAGCCAAATAGGATAGGTACCTCTATCCACTAACTTTTTCGCTCAGAGGTACGAAATGACCTTCTTTGGAGCAGGGCTGGAAGGACACTTCCACTACAATCGCGAAATGCCGGGCATAGTTAATGTGATTGTCTGGGTGTGACAGTCTAAGATTATATGGTATAGAGATAACCAATTCATGCCTAGGATAATATTAATGTCTATTATATTAAGGATAACCAAGTCTACCCACGTATCACAACCCATAAAAGTAACCACACAAGCCCAATAGACTCGATCTACTACCAAAGAATCTCAAACTGGAGTAGACACATAAATGGGGACATCAAGAATATCACAAGTCATATCAAATCCAGCAGAAAAATAGGTAGACACATATGAGAAGGTAGAATCCAGATAAAATAAAACTAAAGCTACCTGATGACAAACAGTAATGGTACCTGTGATGACTGCAGCAGTTGCCTCCCCCACTGGTCTACCATGAAAGGCATAAAAATAGACCCGTCCTCTATCAGACTACGCATCACCACGGCCACCCTGGCCTGACTGAGCTCCTCTTCTAGAACCCTTAGAATCACCCCTATCGGGTTAATAACAAACTCAAGCAGACTACAAACTGAAGGTATTGGAGTCTTAGAGTCTGAAATCAGGAACCCTATTGGGCCCCACTCTATCTAGGCCTGGGAAACTCTCTAGCAAGGTAGCCCAAGTCACCACTCTTACATCCTTTAACCTTTCTGGGCTGTGAAATCGAAGCTAAAGAACCAATATAGCCACCACAGTTTGTTGGCCAAGAAAAGGAACCCCTAGAAGTTTTTCCCGCACTATAACCATTTACCTCGAAGTAACACTAGCTAAAGCCGAGAGCGTTGAGTGGTAGGGCAGCCAGGATAATACTGGTGAGTCCTGCTTGATTGGCCCCCACCCATAGAAGCATAACCACTAAAACTGCCAACCTGACGGGCCCTCTTATCGCTACCTCCACCTTGTGCTCGGAGCCTAGCGGACTCCACACTCATAACATGATCCACCACTGGCTAGAATGAAGAACCTATGGCAACAAGCTGAAGACAAGCCAAATGTGACGGTAGTACCAACCCCATAGCGAGGCAAGGAAAGGAATTGGGACTCGTACTTTGCAACAGACATACCTTTTTGCTCCAAATTATTGAACTCGTCTCTGCTCAGATCACTTATAGTACAGAGGACGTACTTCTCCAATAACTCCTGATGAAACTGGGCCCAAGTTAATGGAGGAAACTCTGCTGGTCAACACTAGACGAAAGACCTCCTACACATCTTCGGGTCCCCACGCAACTGGTAGGACACATAATTAACCCCATGCGAATTAACATGACCCATCTTGTACAGCCTCTCATGATTGTCGACGGATAACTCATAGGCATCCTCAGCTGGAGTACCAAAGAAGCTTCATGAATCTGGCGAATAACTCCTGATCCCCAACGGTCATAGTTGGACTAGTAACAAGCCTAAGAGAACATGTAGGTCCTGGAATCTCATATGTAGAGCCATAGCAGCTATAGGCTTCATACCTCGAGTCTTGCCCTGCTCGGGAGTCTGCACTCCTGCTCTTATCTGAAATCCTCCTGGAGTGCCTGGAAGGCCACCCACCGCATGCATCCCATCTAGATAATGCAGTATACATACCATGGTATCCTGAAACACAGGAGTAAAAATCACCTCAGGCTGAGTCTGGGCTTGTCCTAGCTCTCCCTCATCCACAGGCTCATGCTCAGGCTGATACTCTAGCTCTGGAGATAAGGATCTAGCTTGTAGTTGATCGACCGTAGGGGCCTTGCCTGTGGCTAGTGCTGCGCCACGACCACGGCCTCTAGTTAGGCCTAGTCCTCGTGCTTTGGCCCCAACGGCGGGTTCGGGCACCTCATCCCTCACAATAGAAGCACGGGTCCACACTATCTGTGAGAGAATAGAAGTGAAAGTAGATACCAATTTGAATAAAGTAGCACAAAAGAATGAAAGAATTGGAATTTTCCTAAATGCCCTATAGCCTCTCTCAGAAAAGTACCGAGCTCATCTTACCGATCCACAAAACTCTACTAGACATGCTCTTATACTTATAAGACCGGGTAACCTAGGGCTCTGATTCCATCTTGTCACCACCCAACTCGTAGGTCAAGTGGACACCCATACTAACCCCCACCCCCCTCCTTGGTGGACGAACCCTTCCCTTATTTAATACTTATTTTAAGCATACCAAAAAGAAATAGAAATATCTATTTATTCTGCAAATATAAATAACTACTAAGTGTAGAATACTAATAAAAATACCCCAAAATCTGGTCTAAGTACAGTAAAAGAGCCACTATCAATACATAAGTCTGAAAATGTCAAATACAAACGAGTCTGAAATACTATCTAGGTACAATAAACAAATATCATAAAGAAGAGTTTTCGAGCTGCGGATCCGGAACATGGCTCATCCTGGAAACTCGTATTAGAAGCCTTGAGAATCACTCACGAGGTGCTAATGTCGATTCAGTAGCAAACTTCGCATTCAGAAAAGAGTACATCAAGGTAGTATCAATACAAACCACTATGTACTTGTAAGTATCATACACAGACAATAATTAGTTCACATATATGAAGAAAGAATAAACAACTAGACATGTAAGAAATCAAACATGTTCATGAAACCAATCAACAAGGAAATTAACTCAATAACAATACAAAGTACGAATCATCAATGACTTATGGATGTAACAGTGAATGCATACACAATGCAATTCAATGCCTAGCTAAACTACCTCAAACCTGTACACACATGCTACGGACAGAATCCTTCACGTCTAAGTAGTCATTACCCGTGGGGGACCCACGAAGTCCATGTACTTTGTAGTCCCAGCAAGAAACCTTGGGCAGCGAGTATATCATATTTTGTTCTGATAACAACATTGAATCACGTATTCTCATCTCTTTGTACACTATCCGGCAAAGATCTCATATGTTTCTTTGTCTCACTTATAATCATCATACCGAGTCACAGTTCATATCAATGCATCATATGAGATGAGAGTGTACGCCATGCAAGATATCAAATCAACAATAAATCAAAATCAAAGTCTCATTCGTGTCCTATCATAAGCACACATCATAGTTCAAGCCTAATCTCATGATTCTTCCTCTATTCGATAATAAGAGAGATGAATGCATATACAAGTCACAACATAGCAATTAAGGCAACCTGCCCAAACCACAACAATAAGGCAATAAGCCCACAAACAACAACTACCAACCTAATAGAATTCCATCCAAACTTCATACCCGAAGGCCTAGTATGCTTTCCCTGTCAATATCTAACTCCTACATTTTGCTTCACTAATTGAAGTCTAACCAAAATGTAAACCGTACTCTACCTCAATGCCGAGCAGGTGCCACGAACTATCCAACTTGAGCCTTGCCCTTCCGGAGAGCTTACAAATGATCAAAGTCTATTCAACAATGCATTATATATTAGAAATGGAGACTAATAATACTCATAAAGCTACAATACTATTCGAATCGAAAGTAACCCTTTAAAAGAGGGAAAACGGGCCCACAAGGGCCAGATAGGAATTTCAGGTTAAAAAATTGGTTAATCCAAACTTAGGAAGTCTAAAACTAACCCTCAATTTCTAATTAGACTCAAACAAATCAACAATTCCAACCTTTAATCGAAAACCCCCAAATTTCATAGAAACCCTAAATTCCATGACTTAAATTCTTGAATAAAAGGAAGATTCAAGCCTAGGAACTAATTACCCAATGATTTGAAGTTAGAAATCAGCAATTTAACTAAAAAAACCCAAATTAGGTAGCACAAGAGTCATCACTTAAGACTAGGATATGCAACTCGTCTTCCCCACTAACCCATTCATTTCCACTATGGAATCCAACCTTAAACCATAAAATAAACATAAAAGAACTACAGGGAACTTACCCAATGAATATTCACCCCAAAATTCTCTTCAAATTACCTCTAGAACTCCTAGATTTTCAATTTAGTGAATGGAAGAAGGATGGTTAGAATTGGATAATAGATGGGAAATTTGTTCAGCAATCCACTCTCACACGAGAATGCATCCACTTGCACGCACCTTCCTCGGACGATAATCACCCGATGAGGTAGACCTTATTTAATGACTCAGCTTTTGTGTCCCTGGGCCAGGTCCTGCAAGGGCGGACCCCAGAGGCGAAAATACTCCCGCACAGGCAAGACACAAAAAAACCAGAAAATGTGGTTTTCACCAAGTTTCACCAAAAATCCACTCGAGACCTCCCGGATACAAACCAAGTATGCAGACACATGTAAAAATGCGCTACAAACTCAACCATAGCCTCGAATTCCCAACGGAGGTCATCTTGACCCAGTCAACCCCCAAACGGCCTTTACCAAGTTTCCAACCAAGGGTACAAATTGCTCTAAAAATCCTCGGGAACCAAACCAAACATCCCACAAAGTCATAATCTACCCTTCGGACCCCATGGAATCAACAAAATTTCAAAAAAGGTCCGCTTAAGCAAAAGTCAAGTATCGATCAAATATTTTTCACTTTAA
The DNA here is from genome assembly GCF_019175385.1 of Lycium barbarum. Lineage (NCBI taxonomy): Eukaryota > Viridiplantae > Streptophyta > Magnoliopsida > Solanales > Solanaceae > Lycium > Lycium barbarum. The sequence continues at coordinate 31,965,221 of NC_083348.1, forward strand.
GGTTTTAACTTCATCAAATCCTATCAAAACTCTCCTGAAGACCTCAAAAACCGTGTCGCCCATCCCTATAAGTAAAAAGCACTCTAACAGGGCTAGGAGAAGGGTCAACATGGGTTAAAGGTCAAAACGCATATAATGAGCAAACAGGTTGTTACAGTCCCAAAGCGGTTATATAAATCCCCAAAAGCTACAGTTGGATCGAAAATCCAATTAGTATTGGCTAGGGACAATCATTTCATGATTTCATCTAGGGTGAGTTTGCTTAGGACTAGAAGGCTGTGGTCGGGCTTCTTCCTTTTCCTTAGACAAGTCCCATTATTGTCTATGCAATCTCGGGTCTCTTCCAAAGTCGGGGTCATCTCTATTTCACCAAATCTAAACACTATCCTATCATAGTCCCAATATTCGGTGAGTACCTCAATCAACTCCCTACAACCCTTCATAGTCATTTGTGAGGGTAAATGTCCTAAGCAGTTGTTAGCTTTTTTCTATGGTTCGGTATCTAACCATTCCCATCATATTTTCAGCATGTCAGATGCATCGAGGACCATATCAAACTTTAGGTTTGAAGGCATCTACAAAACAGCACAGTTAATTTTTCCCCCAAAGGACAATGTTTTAACACATAAGGCATAATCATGTTTCCAATTAGCACATAATTGGATGCGGTGTCTTCGGGTCATAGACTGTATCGACACAAAGGTGGTCTCCTAATGGGCTTAAATACATCTCAAATATTCAAGTCTGTCTAGGTAAGTATGCGCTAAGTAGTCGGGATTTGGCTTTGCTCTATACTAGGCAAACTAGAGTGGGCTTTCCAAATAACTTGGGACTCGAGCGGAATACTTGAGCAGAACTGTTGTTGACTGTTGGATGACCGCGAACCAACTATCTCTTCAACATGTTCCAAATAAATTATTTTGGATTTTTAGTGGAGGATTAACCGCGAACCCGGGTAGTCGGCTTTGAAACCATGCAATTTTTTGCCAGTTTGGCTGAGTTTATGATATGCATGCCATGATTGTTATATATACAAGAAATTAAACATTTAACCAAATAATAACAATGAAATCACTCAATTATTGAAACCCTTATGGTTAGAACCTATTTGAAAATCCCAGCGGAGTCTCCATTTGTTACGGTCCACTTTTAAGCGAGGCATAAAAGCTACTTCATAGTTCTGGACTCTTTTGGACTTAATATTTTTTAAAGTCGGCTCCTAATTTATTTAGGGAAATTAGGAAAATGAAGTTAAAGGGCTTATTCAAACAAAGATAAAACCTTTTAAAACTACAGTTTGGGTAAGGGTTCAAGTGATACCCCGGGGAAGGTGTTAGGTCCCCAGTATTAAGGATCCACAGAATGCGGTTGACCTTTGAGTTTTAGAGTGTGATTTTAGTAATTATGTGCTTAAAATGTGTTTAAAATTATTGTACATCAAATCATGGCGTATCACAAAGTGGTTTTATGAAAGTGAAAGTCTTTTGTTTCTTTTTTAGGAAGAATTAAGTCCCTTTGGAAAATACGTATAAGGTTTTAAAATTGCGATTTCACTTTCCGGACCAAAACACACTCAAGGTTTCCCTTGAGTAGAGCTCAACTTAACTTGGTCTCAAATGTTATGTCCTATTTATCCTTCTAAGTTTTGAAGTGTTTCAAATATACATCCTCTATTTAATATGCCATAAGATTGTACAACTCTTGTCAAAATTTATCTCATTTTGTTTAAAAATTGTGAGAAAAATCACATTTTTTAGATGAAGGTCAACCATATTCCTTATTATGAATCCCTTTCCCAAACTTGTATTTAAATAAAAACACTTTTGTTTCATCCCAAACTATAGAGGTTTTGGCCCAAAAGAAAACTTCATTTCCTGAAAATCATTTAAGCCATTTAAACCATTTGGAATCTTTTTTCCCATAAAACCCTCTTTTGAGATATTTCTCCTCTTTGATCCCGTTAGAAGAAAGCTCAAGTTAATAAAGAATTGGTTTTTCTTTAAAAACCCCATTGTTTATATTTTCTGATTTTCATAGATGGAGAAAAATTATTTCTTTGTCATTTTTTGAAAGAATGAATAATCTTTATTTTTCATCGGGTTTGAGTTTGAAAATGTATTCGGGTTCCTATCCATTGTAACGATATCACGCAGCGTTTGCCTAATTTGACTATGTTCCAACCAAATGGGTTTCAATATTTTACAAGTATATACATGTATACAAGTATAAATGTAAAGAAATGGGCTGGTGGGTTTACCGAGCCCACCAGCTAACATAAATTAATTTTTACCCATGGTTGGGCCTTCAATTTATGATTTCAGACTCGATAATGGATGCGTTGGGCCTTTGGCCCAACTAGTCGGTGGATATGTAGAATTAAGTCCCAAAGGACCCATGTGAGGAATGTCATGCAAAGAAGAGGGGAAAAGGAAAAATGGTTGTTAGAAGGTATCTACACTTAACAACCAATGGGTACGGAATGTAATATAAGTATATCACTAAAACACATTAAGAAACAAGGAATACACTGTCATACACTTGATCATATACGTAAAAACTCGCAAGAGACACTTAGAGTCCAACATTAAATAACATATAGCCTCGATGGGACCAAACATGAAACAAGATAGACCACCAAACAAGCCCAATGAATATAAACATAAATAGCTTACATGATATACCTTGTATATACATTGTATACACCCTCTTGTACAACAAAACCTACAGGTGGGTATATACTATATACTCAATGATATATCATGGCACATGAGGTCAAGAAAAGAGAAGAAGAACAGGTTGATCACATAACCTATTTATCCACACCTGATCAGTCCAGTATGCCTCAAATATACTCCGGATATACGCCTTATATATTAGGGATATGCAGGACCTACACACTAATGTTAATACTATGCAAATATTCGATGTATACCACACCCATTTAACCTTTTTAAAGCATGTTAAGATTGTACCAACATAGAACATTCCAGCCTACATATATCACATAAGAAACAAAGGGTTTCCAGATAGCAAATAGTAGTTTCTATCACGGGTAACTCTGGCCTCATAATGGTTTCATACCCAAACAACATATTAAAATTTCCTTACATGCTCAACAAGTTTCTTATTTTCCAGCAAATAAAACTACTCATTCAATCCCTAACTTCTAGCATGACTCAGTTTAAGAGGATGGCTTAAACAAGGAGTGGCATAGACAAATGCTCATCACTTTGGTTTCACGGCATCAAACATAGATAACATAGACAAAAATAAAGAAGGACGGGAGTGAAGATGGATCATGGCGTCACAAATTTAAGAATACCCATGCAGTCTACATACTTCATGTATACCCAAGCCAACATCCTATCCATAGTATATCTATCTTTCATAAAGAGAATTGATCACAGTACTTGGTGCTACATGCCCTTAGGTTATGTTTTAGCTTCTGTTAGCATATGATTCTTTAAAAAAGGATACCAATATGTATATCTTGTTGAAACACAACTCCTTTGAATAATAAAAAAAACCCATATTATGCATTCAAGCAAGCACAACTCGTGGCTTCAATCAAACTTAGTATAGCATTAATTCTATTCTTATTCCAATATGTAGGGATGGCAGTGGTGTGGTGCGGGTTCAATCTAAACCTGCAAAATTGTAACCCGCCCCGCCCCACCCTACACAACCTCTAAACCCACAGAAACCCGCCACGCGCCAAACCCACATAAACCCGCCCCGCCCCGCCCCACACCCGCAAAATACTCTTTCTTACTCTTTTTTTTTGTATTTACTGTGTTCCTTCTCTAAGAACTAGATGTCTGAAGAGAACCATATAGACAACCAATTGGATGTTTCAACAAAAAAAAAGTTTTTACAAGAATTATTTCATGTGTCATTAAAATACACGACATGGTCACTTATTTAGCTTATAAAGTACCTAAAACTTATATTGCGACATTTTACTACGAATTCACTGCAGCATTAGACAAAACAAAAACATACAATAGGAAAAGAGGCAAACAAAGTCCATACACAACATAGACTCTATGATATTGTTACACCTCGGAAAATTTCCCGTTGATGCACAGTGAATAGGTTAACGAAGAGCACAAAGTGTATGGTATTTCAATAAGTAAATAATGACATTTGATGACCCTAAGTAAGATTTCAAAGACATCCGATGTTACACAAGAAGGTTGCCAAGAGAAGGCAAGGCACACGATAGGTATCAGACCAGAATTACGAGTAACAAGTTGATGACGGCTTAATGATGTTGTGGGGAAGAATTATAATGCCCCTTAGATTGTTAATGAAGTGCTAAACAAGTGTTAAGAAGGTTCCCGATGGATTGGAGATCAAACGAAGTGACAAGAAAAAGATAGTGAAAAGATTTGTTATATGGTTGATTATACGGACCGTATAATGTTATACGGCCCGTATAATGGGTTGTAGAAGTGTCACAGAAGGAAGTTGTTGAGGGGTTGATTTCACGGTCACTTATACGGACCGTATAAAATTATACGGCCCGTATAATGTGCCGTCAAATTGACACAGAAAAGGGTGGCCACTAGAGCAGTTTTACGGTAGATTATACAGATCGTATAAATTTATACAGACCGTATAATGGACTGTATAGTGGTCTCGACAGATCATATTTTGGGTTATTAAAAAGGGGACCCAGTTCATTATTTCATTTCCACATTTCACCCCTTCTCTCTAAAACATCTCTCTATATTCATTTCACACAAATTCAAGAGATATTAGTGATCTTCTACATCAAGCTAAGTCAATCAAGTGTAAAGAACCCATTAAAGTTTATCCAAAGTAAGAAATCCAAGTGAAGGTGAAACTAGGGTTTTTCTCAAGTGAAGAGTTTGCACCCAAGGTTCATTCCTACACCATCTAAGGTAAGTTTTGCGACATTTCCTTATTGTTTAAGATATTTGAAAGTTGAAAATTTTGGATTATATGAGGAAATAGGAAATGGGTCATGAATGTGGGAATAGTGTCACTTTTGAGTAAATGTTTGGGGTAAGTTATGAGTCTTGATACATTATGATTATAATCATGTTACAAATGATGTTGAGAACATGGGATAGGCAATATATGTGAATGAACGTAATCGTGTGTTATGACCATGTATGTGGGTGATTGAAAGTGAATTGAGAAATATGGATAATGTGGATGAATAATGAATATTGTTATGATATTGTGAATGTATTATTGACGTTTGAGAGTTCATATACGATATGGAGGAATGTCGTATAAATAAACGAGATGCTGTCCGATTTTCTCTAGTATTAGTCGTGTATGCTAGCTATCGATTCTAATGATAGTATGACTTTAATGAAGGTAGAAACGTGAGCTTCGGAGGAGAACGTGCAAAGTGGTAAATAGTTGATCGGAAAGGTATGTAAGGCTAACCCTTCTTTCATAAGGCATGGTTCTTTGGCCAAACATCTAAATCTTCCATAAGTCTATGATGTCTTTCAAATGATTCTATCTTTCGAGCCATTGAGCTCATGATCCTCGATATGCATTAGGGTTGTACTAAGTTCCTCATATGATGAGTACTCCTATAAGGATAGATGTAATGAGCAACTATGATAGTGATAAAGATGATGGTAACGATGATAATAGCGATGACGATAACAATGACGATAATGATAGTGATGATAATAATAAGATGCTTATGAGCTATTATATATGTGTATCTATATATGACTATTATGGAACCCCGAGCTTATGAGGCCGGGTAGGATATGTATCTATTTACATAATGCGCGCACACCTCTGCAGATGGTACGGATAACCCTGAAGCCTTGGTAGGGCCAGGTAGATGTAACCCTGAAGCTTTGGTAGGGCCAGGTATGTGTAACCTTGAGCCTTGATTGGCCAAGTATGTATGAAACACCGAACCTTCGTGGTGGGGCATGCTATGTAAATGTTATGTATATGATGTAGATATGAGTATGAATACGAACATGATACGGATATGAATACGAATAATACTATGTATATGAATACGATTATGGACACAATGTAAATGAATACGGATACGGATATGGATGTATGTACACGAATAAGCGCTAGAAATGGAAAGTCCCTCTGACAAGCAAGTAAGTGCTTATGACGACATTGCTACTATCTCCCATCTTATGCTATTTCTTATGTTGCTTATTATGATCCTATATTGTTATTGATCATGCTTTACATACTCAGTACATTCTTCGTACTGACGTCCTTTTGTTTGTGGACGCTGCGTCATGCCCGCAGGTGCCCAGGCAGACAGACTTGATCCAATGCTACATTCTGAGGGACTACATAGCGGAGCTCTATTTCATTCGGAGCTATAGCTTTTAGGTACTTACTCTTTTGTGTACATAATTATGGGCATAGCGGGGTCCTGTCCCGCTTATGTGATATGACACACTCTCCTTAGAGGCTCGTAGACATGTGTATATGGTTAGATATGTTTGGCCTTGTCGGCCTATATTTTGTATATCATTTTGTAGCCTGGTCGGCCTGTGTACATTGATATGGCATAGATGCCAATGATGAAAAAAAAGGGCATTATTGTCTAATGGGACTAGTATGATTGATGAATAGGGATGTATGATTAAATATGTGGTTCACCTAGATGTAAGTGTAAAAGGTACGTTAAGGGGTGCCTTGGTGGGCTAGCACCGGGTGCCCGTCACGGCCCCTCGTTGGGTCATGACAAAAGTGGTATCAGAGCAGTTCAGTCCTAGGGTGTGTCTACGAGCCGTGTCTAGTAGAGTCTTGGTTATGGGTGTGTTGTGCGCCACACTTATAAACAAGAAGCTACGAGCATTCTAGGAATAAATGACCTTCTTTCTTCATAAGAATCATGCGATAGAGCTATGATATAAGAACTTCTTGTTCCATAACCGTGTGTTGTGTATTTCAGAAATGCCGGTAAAGCGAAAGGCTACAGTAGCCCAAAAGGGCAAGACGGTGGCAGAAAAACGGGCTGAAAGAGCACCGCCACCGGTAGTAGAGGAAATTGAGTCCCAGAGTGTGGCTCAATCGCAGTCCTCCCGTTCAGTACCTATATTAGAGGAGCGTGAGGGAGCCTCAGCCCCAGCTCCAGCACCTCCGGCTCCTCCACCGGATGCTTCAGGCCAAGATGTAAAAGAGGCCATACATTTGCTTACTCAATTGGTTGCTGCCCAGACTCAGCGGCAAAGTACAGGGCAGGGTGATTGGGCTATTAGCGCAAGGGCCCGTGACTTCATTAGCTTAAATCCCCTGGAATTCTTTGGATCAAAGCCGAATGAGGATCTTCAAAAATTTATTGATGGTATGTTGAGGATGCTTCGGTTGATACATGCTTCGGACACCGAGTCGGTGCAGTTAGCGTCCTATAGATTGAGGGATGTCTCAATCCATTGGTACACGGTTTGGATGGCTTCACAGGGAGCCAATGCACCCCCCTGGTATGGCAAGAGTTTGTTGATGCTTTCCTCCGACACTATATGGCTCCGGAAGTTCGGCGAGCTAGAGCCGATAAGTTCTTGAATTTGAGGCAAGGTAGCATGAGTGCTTTAGAGTATAGTCTCCGCTTCAATTCTTTGGCGAGGTATGCTTCGGCCATGGTAGCGGATATGGGTGATCGAGTGCACCGGTTTATGAAAGGCCTAGGGCCACATTTGATGGATAGGTTCTTGACTGCGTCCTTTCAGGACAATATGGATATTGCACGCATTCAGACCCATGCTCAGAACTTAGAAGAAAGCCTACAGCAGCAAAGAAGTGAACGTGAGCATGATAGGGGACATAGCAAGAGGGCCAGATCTTCGAGTCCGATGAGTGAGTTCAGAGGTGGGCACAGGCAGCAGTTTTCTAGGCATTCAGGATATTCTATGACCAGTGCACCTCCACGATTTTCAGGCCAGAGATTTGATAGATCTACTCATTCCAGGCCGAGTCAGAGCTTTTCGAGATCTCAGTTTAGAGGTGATTCGGGTCAGGAGAGGTCACACGTGCCACGATGTTCCCAGTGTGGCAAGTTACATTGGGGTCCATGCCGATCGGGTGTCACAACCCAGCTAGGGGCCGTGACGGGTACCCGGGGCTAACCACCGAGCACCGCTCGTTCTATTACTCATTATACTTATCCGATGTTTCTTTATCAATTTTATACTAAATTTTTAAGGAAATCATCTTCCATTTCAAACATATTACCCTTTTATATACATAATCCATTAGGCTGTCAAAATAATATATATCGAAATAATATATATATATATATATATATACGTATATATATATATATGTATATATATATATATTATTTCGACATATATCATATATATACATATACATATACAGGATGGAAACCTCGTGAAACCACATAACCCACACTGTGTATCTACGAGGATCTACTGGAGTACTAGACATGTAGACGGGACAGGACCCCGTCGTGCCCACATATACAAATGAACACAAAAGAATAATCAAGCACCTCCGGAACAAAGGAGTGCTTTCAATCGGCTAACAGCTCCTACGAGTCTGGCTCAAGCTCGCCTCTCTGTCTACCTATGGGCATGAACACAGCGTCCAAAGAAAATGGACGTCAGTACAAACATTGTACTGAGTATGTAAGACAAGAATGAAATAAATATAATAGGAGGATCGTAAGCCATAAGAGAAAGATATAACCTGCAAGAGTGTCGTAAGCAAATACATTTCATACTTATATCATATTTTACATAATCATAGTACATATGTCATCACATCACATATCTCGTCACATCACAATCCTCATCGTTATCCAGCGTCCGGGTAACTATCATATGCCGCCCACTAGTGGTGATCATGCCCGGCCCTCTAGGCTCGGTGTAAACATAGCAGCCCACCTTAGCGGTGACATGCCCGGCTATCTAGGGGCGGTGAAATCATATTGTCATATCGTCAATCATAATCCATCAGTTTTACACGTCTCATGGACATATCGTAATCTTATCATAGCTCGGCATTTTCATACATAACGTAGGCATATTATAAGCTATCATCATTGATCATCTTATAGACATATCATCACTTAGCATTATTTCACATTTATCATTAGTAAAGTACATTAAACTTTGAGGACAACCAGAACTACATCGGGGTGACATAAGGTCGTGAACCCCTAATTATATTATGAACATTTATGAGTATCCTGCCTCGCCTTGAAGGAATTAATACATAAGGTGAGTGTGAGCAATAATATCATGAACTCTCGAATCGTTATACTTTAACTCATCATCATCACTATCATGCTCGTATGTAGCTTAGTATATTTACGGACTCATAAGCTCCATCATATAGGAGGATCATGGAAAAACTTGGATGATTCATGCCTTTGAAGGAAGGGACAAGCCTTACATACCTTTTCCGTTTAACTAAGCTATCGTTCGCTTGTCCTCCTTCAATGTCACGTTTCTACCTTCAAGAGGGAATTCGCATTAACGTTAGTTAGTCGACTATAAGAACGCGCTACTATTTCTAGAGAAAATTGGACAACATTTCCTTTGTTTATACTACTTTCCCCACATTCTATGTCAACTCTCAAACGTTCATAACAACATTCTCATTATGATAGACAATACTCATCATTCATTTACAACATCCGTATTTCACAATTTGTCTTCAATTTCTCCATAATCATGGCAATGGATCATCGTTACATTTTTCTCACATAGGACACTTATTCGATGTTCTAAATGTCATTCATAGAATTCTCATAATCACAAATTATTGATGATCACGGCTCCATTCAAACCTTTACTCGACATTGCTACTATTCACACTTTCATGACCCATTTCTTACATCCTTCTATAATCTAAGTGTTTCAATTCTTCCATACCCTAAATAACATGTAAATGCCATAAAACATACCTTAGATGTTGTAGGAACAAGCCTTGAGTGGTATTACTCTTCTTGTACCAAGACCCTAGTTTGCTTCTCTTGAAATTTCTTAACTTGGATGAACATTGATGAGTTTCATACACTTGATTCACTTGGATTCTTGATATTGATCTTTGATTTCCAATGTTTTCTTGTAGATGAAGAGTGGAGAATATTCTAGAGGTTTCTAGAGAGAAGCATCGTGGAAATAAAATGAATTTAATGAGCTTCGGTCTCCTTTTAATGACTTAAAATCTAATCCGGAATGAACAGTAGTTGAAGTGCACAGTGGTCATAAACCCATTTTACGGTCCGTATTCTAGTTTACGGGCTATATTTCATGGTCGTATTTAAGCATAGCAGAACCAGAAAGGTATGCTGGAGGTCATGGTGATTTACGATCATGGTTTACGGGCCGTATTTCGATTTACGGTCCGTATTCCAAGTCGTATTTAACCATTTGATCATTTGGCAGAAAGTTGAAGTTTTGTAAGTTGAAATACGACATGGTAGTTTACGGGCCGTATACCACTTTACGGTCCGTATTTCATTTTACGATCGACTAGGCCAAAGTGAAAATCTGCAACTTTTTCACATTTTCAGGACCCATAAGTAGTCATTGTGGAGCATAACCTATCTCTTATTGCAATTACCTTTGAAATCTTACTCAGGGCTGTCAAACGTCGTCCCCTTCTTATTAAAACATCATATACTCGTATTCTTTGTTAGTCTATTCGTTGTACGTTCACGGGGAAATTTCCGAGGTGTAACATTCTTTCCCCTTTTGGAACATTCGTCCTCGAATGTTAAGTCATCGGGGATTCTAGAAACATTTCGCCAGAGTTTTCCCTGTAATATGGCACTACCATCCTGTCATCTCAACCAAAAATATCATTGCCTCACAGGGCTACTGTTATAGCCCGTGTTTTGAACGCTTGGAAATTTCAAAGCCGTCGTGGAAAGTCAGGGACGAGATCATTTTCAAAAATTATTTTAACATACGAGTTGTTGAAAATATTATTTATGGTTATTACTAGTATGGAAAGATTGAGAGAGGTTAAGGGCGAAAGGAGAAATTCGCAAAATGATCAATGGAAATAATGTGGGAACTTAGGGGCAAAATGGTAATTTCACAAGGCATTCAAAAAAAAAAGGCCATATTGGCCGAAAATAGAAGGGGAAAAAATGCATGTGGACAAGCTTGCATGGCATGAATAATTAAGTCATCTTTTTAAATTTTCAAGAAAAGTCTAGAAAAAGAAAGGTGAAAAAGAAAAGAAAAATCTAGAGAGGGGCATGTGCCCCTCACATGCCACTATAACTATATATATATATATATATATATATATATATATATATATATATATATATATATATATATAGTATAAGTCTTGAAAGAACAAGACAATTCATCATTTTAAGGTCTAGAAAATTCAAGAGAGAGGGAGAGAAAAAGGAGAAGAAGGGCACGGCCATAGGGGTTGGCCGAACCAGCCCCATGAGTTGATCATGGAAAAAAATTCTTTCTTCATGCTTCCATACTAATTGGAAGGTCCTCGTCGACGTGGAGTAGTTGTTGGAACAAAAAGATCGTTCGTTGTTGCCATATGTTCTTCTAGCCGAGAAGAGGAAGTGGAGGAGATGAATGGAAAGGTATGGTTCAATCCTCTCTTGCATGTTTTATAGATGTGTTGGATGTATTATGGTACATGAAAATGGATGAAAACCATGAAAGGGTGTGTGTTGTAGTTTAGCCGTGTGTATTGGCTGTTTTGAGTTGAAAGAATGAACAAATTTTACTTAGTCTTATGATTGTTATTGTTATGGATGATTCATGCACGTTGTAGTATGTGGAATTGGAAGAAATTCATGAAATATGGACTTGTTGGTGTTGACCGTGTACATGTCGTGTTGGTCGTATGGTCCCCTTTTGTGTAGTTGGGAATGAACAAATCGTCGTTACTATTTTTTGTGGTCGCCGTTGTGAGTTCTATGATGGAAAATGAAGTTTTAAGATTATAATTGTGTGGGCTGATTTGGAGGCTAATATGACTGTAATGTAGTCTTGATGTGGTTTCTTGAATTTATGAAATGAAGTTGTAAATGTATGTATTGTGACATAATGTGTGAATTTGGAAGGAAAGAATGTGTTTAGTGTTGTTCTCGGGTTTGGAGGCAATTTCGGGTGAGATGGAACCTTGCTTGGGTTGTTTGGAAAATTGTGTGAATTGTTTAAAGCATTCTTGAATATTGATTGAATGGTCTTGGACTAGTAATCGAATTTATAAACGTTGGTATTAGTTGGAATATTGTGAACGTTGTCGGATTATGTAAAAAGAGCGGTTAATGTTAGAATGTATTCTTGAATTGATTATTGATGCTACAGCTTGGTTATTGGTTGGGTTGTTGTGGATATTGTGGCCGGGTCAAATTCCCGGATTATTGATGTTGATTTGGGGCCGAGCCATATTCTCGGGGTTGGTATATTTACAGGGGAGGTGCTGCCGAAATTCCGGCAGGATATAAGTGAATGTGCTTGAAGGGTTAAAGCAAGTATTTGATAATGAATCTAGTGAATGGACGAACTCTCTTGCATGTAGACAAACAATTTGGAGGCACAAGCGTAACTAGTTGGTCGCGGCGCAGGTATGTAAGGCTTACCCTTTCTTTCTTTTGGCATGTCTTAGAGCTAAGTAGGGTATGATATTGATATAAACCTGGGGTTATTCCATTCTGTGATCCCGAGTCTATTTGTGATCTGTATGTTCTCCCTAATATAGGTAACTAATATTCTGGATAGGTGAATCCTGACTTAAGCAATCTGACACCCGTATACAGATATAAGTATGTTGGTCTGAACGTGCTGACATCAATATCCTGATGAGAGTATTTGGTATAAGTATTCTGATATGAGAGAATTATGCTACAAGTAATTTGGGATATGCATTCTGATTGAATAAAAGCGATATGAGTACTTTGATAAAAATATTCTGATAAAGTAATTTCACATAAGTATTCTGTAATAAGTAATCTGTTATGAATAATTAGCTACGAGCCTTCTGATAGGAATATCTTCTGCGAACTCTGAGGTGTTAGTTGTCAGATAACAGCACATACGAGTATTCTAACGAATCTTCTGATGTCGGTAAGTGTGTAAACGTACTGAGTCTTGACTGGTGCATTTGGTTTCTCACTACTCTGATCGTGCATGTGCTATGATCTCTTTCACCGAGTCCCGGGCCGGGTACGTTCTCGTGCGCACTCCTCTGCACTGTTCACCGAGTCCCTCACTAGAGGGCCAGGTACGGTATATATATATATATATATATGTGATGATATGCTTATGACACCGAGTCCCTTCACGGGCCGGGTACGGTATGACTCCATTCACCGAGTCCCTCACTAGAGGGCCGGGTACGATATATATATGTGTATGTATATGCATGCATGTTGATATGATAGTATGATAACATGATTTTATGCACCGAGTCCCATAACGGGCCGGGTACGATATGTGATAATGATATGTATAATTACGTATTAAAGGCAAGAGTTTCAGTATTTTGGACATTGTACATGGTTCTGTACTCATTGTATCAGTTATGATCTTTTACTGTGATTTCCGCCTTACATACTCAGTACATATTCCGTACTGACCCCCTTTCCTTCGGGGGCTGCGTTTCATGCCGCGCAGGTACCCACAGCTGGATAGACGAGGTTAGCTGAAGATGATCCAGTGGATTGGCGGGCTCCATTTCCTCCAGGAGTGCTGCCGAGTTAGAGTACGTATGCTGTGATGTCTGATCAGTATTAGAGACTTTGCAGACAGCGTCGTGGGTAAAGGTTGTCAGTCTGTAAGCGGCTCCATCAGCCGATACGTCATTTTGTGTTATGTAGTGAATTTTATATGATTACAGATTTTGTTAAATTTTGAGATCGATAAAAGAAAGATTTTGAAAGCTTAATATGCGTTTTATTTCAGTTTGAATTTCGGAGTCCGAAGAAAATATGTGTGTAGTAAGAATCTGTGGGTTCGCTCGGCTCCGGATATGGGGTCGGGTGCCCATCCCACCCTAATAAGGTTAGGGTGTGACAAAGTGGTATCAGAGCAGGTCTGTCCTAGGGGTTGTGTGCAAAGTCGTGTCCGGTAGAGTCCTGTTTATGGCGTGAAGCACGCCACATTTATAAACAGGAGGCTACGGGGCATTTAGGGATTGTTGACCTTCTTTCTGTCATAGATCGTGCGATAGAGCCAAGCTATAGAAAATGAAATTTCTTATGTAAACCTTACGTACGACGGAAAAGGTGAGTGGTGACATGGAAAGTCATAGGGGTAAGTATTGGTGTATTTGATCTGTTACCTGAAATTGGCAGCTCCGGATGGCCAGAATGTGGTATAGTCGTATGTTCTGTAAGGTGTTATTGATATTTGTTGTGTACAAGAGGATGGTATAAGAACAACAAGGTCTGACGGAGGGCTTAGAAAGTTTAGAGTTAATTCTGCTGCCGATTATTATGTAAAAGCGGTGAGTAGGAAATTCGAACAGACTGATATCAGGGTATCTATAAAATAATGGCAACGAAGGTGTATCTGTTATCAGCAGGGGTCTGGGAACCCAGAATGAAAGGTAGTTACATAAGAAAGTGAAAGGTGACCACTGAGGGCTGAAAAGGGGTAAAATGGTAATTGTGACAGAAAAGACGTGTCACGAGGGTGTTCCGGGATCTGTGAGACCTCGATTAGTCCCGAATCATGTAGTAAAGGTCATGCGATAAAGTGGACCCGAAAATATCAGCATTACGGCATCGGATTCCACTAAAGATTCGAGGTTAAGCGTGCTCAGGTGGGAGCAATTTCAGGATGGGTGACCCCCCTGGGAAGTAATTGGGAAAATGTTGCAAAATTAAAATTTAAAGGAACAAATGGAAACCTAGAGTAACCTAAGTGAAACTATGGTGTATGGGGTGGTTGGAGACCATATGAAGGCGCATAGAACGAGGCAGACCAGCTCGGTGAAGCGGCAAAAGAGTCTTTCACAACTCGGGAATTAGGATAGGCTTGAATAAAGTTTGGAAGTATTTTGTGGGTTAGTTGATAATAACTATATATGTAGATGTGGATGCATACGTCATCCCATATGCGATGGTATCAGTAGACACGTGTGCCCTAACAACCTATGCTACGGTAAAGGAGGCCTCAATCGAGTAAAGGACACCGAAACCTGAATAGTAGTGAGAAAACAAATGATGTAAATGTTATAAGGTAAGACGCTACTTCCACTATAGATTAAGGATGAGAAGGCCTTAACAGTACGGTATCTGAAAAAGAAGTAAGTGAGTAAATAAGGAGTAAGAGAATCAAGATAGCGGAAAAAGGTGAGAGACAAGGAAACCTTGGTGGATGGAATCCCGAGAGGGAATTCCCGGCAAGGTACGAGGTTATTGGATGAAGGCTTAAATACAGACATGGGGCGAGGATGGAGTACGGTAATATGGAACAAAAGAGGAGTGTGTGAGATTCGAGGATTAATTTCAATAAGCACGGATGAAAGGGAATGAAAAGGTGAGCAAAATGACGACTTAAGTTGAAAGGGTTCGATATGTTAGAGTTAGAGAGAGAGATGAGGGATGAAAAATAATTAAAGGTGAGGGCACTTGAAGATCGTGACGTACAAGGAACCCCTAAAAGGGGGGGAGGCCATATTAGGCTTACAAGGAATAATGATGAACGAAATGAGCACCAACACATGAAGTCAAAAACAAGTATATTTGTATCGAAGGATATGAGAGAAGGGACTAAAGAAGAGTTGTAGTAAGAATCTAAGAGTGTGACTTTTGTTAAGATATGGTCACGAAACAATAACAGAAAGGAGATGACCTGAGAAAGACAAGGATAATATGTCGGCCCAGCAGATTAGAAAACCCATGACACAGGATAAAGACCCATATGAGGACGAAAAGGCTCGACTATGTGCAATGGGCATGGAGAAACGGGCAACTATGAAAGAAACCCCCTCTCGAAGTGCTACGAGTCCCCATAAGGTCAGTTGAACATTCGAGGACGAATGTTCTAAAGGGGGGGAGGATGTTATAGCCCGTGTTTTGAACGCTTGAGAATTTCAAAGCCGTCGTGGAAAGTTAGGGGCGAGATCATTTTCAAAAATTATTTTAACATACGAGTTGTTGAAAATATTATTTATGGTTATTACTAGTATGGAAAGATTGAGAGAGGTTAAGGGCGAAAGGAGAAATTCGCAAAATGATCAATGGAAATAATGTGGGAACTTAGGGGCAAAATGGTAATTTCACAAGGCATTCAAAAAAAAAGGCCATATTGGCCGAAAATAGAAGGGGAAAATATGCATGTGGACAAGCTTGCATGGCAAGAATAATTAAGTCATCTTTTTAAATTTTCAAGAAAAGTCTAGAAAAAGAAAGGTGAAAAAGAAAAGAAAAATCAAGAGAGGGGCATGTGCCCCTCACATGCCACTATAACTATATATATATATATATATATATTCAAGAGAGAGGGAGAGAAAAAGGAGAAGAAGGGCACGGCCATCATGGAAAAAAATTCTTTCTTCATGCTTCCATACTAATTGGAAGGTCCTCGTCGACGTGGAGTAGTTGTTGGAACAAAAAGATCGTTCGTTGTTGCCATATGTACTTCTAGCCGAGAAGAGGAAGTGGAGGAGATGAATGGAAAGGTATGGTTCAATCCTCTCTTGCATGTTTTATAGATGTGTTGGATGTATTATGGTACATGAAAATGGATGAAAACTATGAAAGGGTGTGTGTTGTAGTTGAGCCGTGTGTATGGGCTATTTTGAGTAGAAAGAATGAACAAATTTTACTTAGTCTTATGATTGTTATTGTTGTGGATGATTCATGCACGTTGTAGTATGTGGAATTGGAAGAAATTCATGAAATATGGACTTGTTGGTGTTGGCCGTGTACATGTAGTGTTGGCCGTATGGTCCCCTTTTGTGTAGTTGGGAATGAATAAATCGTCGTTACTATTTTGGGTGGTCGCCGTTGTGAGTTCTATGATGGAAAATGAAGTTTTAAGATTATAATTGTGTGGGCTAATTTGGAGGCTAATATGACTGTAATGTAGTCTTGATGTGGTTTCTTGAATTTATGAAATGAAGTTGTAAATGTATGTATTGTGACATAATGTGTGAATTTGGAAGGAAAGAATGTGTTTAGTGTTGTTCTCGGGTTTGGAGGCAGTTTCGGGTGAGATGGAACCTTGCTTGGGTTGTTTGGAAAATTGTGTGAATTGTTTAAATCATTCTTGAATATTGATTGAATAGTCTTGGACTAGTAATCGAATGTATAAACGTTGGTATTAGTTGGAATATTGTGAACGTTGTCGGATTATGTAAAAAGAGCGCTTAATGTTAGAATGTATTCTTGAATTGATTATTGATGCTACAGCTTGGTTATTGGTTGGGTTGTTGTGGATATTGTGCCCGGGTCAAATTCCCGGATTATTGATGTTGATTTGGGGCCGAGCCATATTCTCGGGGTTGGTATATTTACAGGGGAGGTGCTGCCGAAATTCCGGCAGGATATAAGTGAATGTGCTTGAAGGGTTAAAGCAAGTATTTGATAATGAAACTAGTGAATGGACGAACTCTCTTGCATGTAGACAAACAAGTTGGAGGCACAAGCGTAACTAGTTGGTCGCGGCGCAGGTATGTAAGGCTTACCCTTTCTTTCTTTTGGCATGTCTTAGAGCTGAGTAGGGTATGATATTGATATAAACCTGGGGTTAATCCATTCGGTGATTCTGAGTCTATTTGTGATCTGTATGTTCTCCCTAATATAGGTAACTAATATTCTGGATAGGTGAATCCTGACTTAAGCAATCTGACACCCGTATACTGATATAAGTATGTTGGTCTGAACGTGCTGACATCAATATCCTGATGAGAGTATTTGGTATAAGTATTCTGATATGAGAGAATTATGCTACAAGTAATTTGGGATATGCATTCTGATTGAGTAAAAGCGATATGAGTACTTTGATAGAAATATTCTGATAAAGTAATTTGACATAAGTATTCTGTAATAAGTAATCTGTTATGAATAATTAGCTACGAGCCTTCTGATAGGAATATCTTCTGTGAACTCTGAGGTGTTAGTTGTCAGATAACAGCACATACGAGTATTCTAACGAATCTTCTGATGTCGGTAAGTGTGTAAACGTACTGAGTCTTGACTTGTGCATTTGGTTTCTCACTACTCTGCTCGTGCATGTGCTATGATCTCTTTCACCGAGTCCCGGGCCGAGTACGTTCTCGTGCGCACTCCTCTGCACTGTTCACCGAGTCCCTCACTTGAGGGCCGGGTACGGTATATATATATATATGCGATGATATGCTTATGACACCGAGTCCCTTCACGGGCCGGGTATGGTATGACTCCATTCACCGAGTCCCTCACTAGAGGGCCGGGTACGATATATATATATATGTATGTATATGCATGCATGTTGATATGATAGTATGATAACATGATTTTATGCACCGAGTCCCATAACGGGCCGGGTACGATATGTGATAATGATATGTATAATTACGTATTAAAGGCAAGAGTTTCGGTATTTTGGACATTGTACATGGTTCTGTACTCATTGTATCAGTTATGATCTTTTACTGTGATTTCCGCCTTACATACTCAGTACATATTCCGTACTGACCCCCTGTCCTTCGGGGGCTGCATTTCATGCCGCGCAGGTACCCACAGCTGGATAGACGAGGTTAGCTGAAGATGATCCAGTGGATTGGCGGGCTCCATTTCCTCCAGGAGTGCTGCCGAGTTAGAGTACGTATGCTGTGATGTCTGATCAGTATTAGAGACTTTGCAGACAGTGTCGTGGGTAAAGGTTGTCAGTCTGTAAGCGGCCCCATCACCCGATACGTCATTTTGTGTTATGTAGTGAATTTTATATGATTACAGATTTTGTTAAATTTTGAGATCGATAAAAGAAAGATTTCGAAAGCTTAATATGCGTTTTATTTCTGTTTGAATTTCGGAGTCCGAAGAAAATATGTGTGTAGTAAGAATCTGTGGGTTCGCTCGGCTCCGGATATGGGGTCGGGTGCCCATCACACCCTAATAAGGTTAGGGTGTGACAGCTACATCACAATAGCAACATATCTATGGCCACACATGACCAAAAGCATGAAAAGTAAGCATATATATACCTTATATCGTTGACGTTTCATCTTGAATTTCTTCTGGGGTTTGAAATAAATGCGGGTACATGGATTTTATCTGTTCTTCCGCCTCCCAAGTCATTTCTTCCTGGTTGTTGTTTCGCCACAAGACTTTAACTGAAGCTACCTCTTTATTTCGGAATCTTCGCACTTGCCTGTCTAGAATAACAATAGGCACTTCTTCATAGGTTAGCTTTTCTGTTACTTGCACATCATCTATCAGGACAATCTTTGTGGGATCTCCAACACACTTGCGGGGCATCGAAACGTGGAAGACTGGATGGACTGATTCAAGATCCGAGGGTAAGTTCAATTCATAGGCCACCTGACCCACCTTGCGGATAATTCTATATGGTCCAATGTATCTAGGACTTAGCTTCCCTTTCTTAACAAATCTCATCACCCCTTTCATTTGCGATACTTTCAAAAATACCCAATCTGATGGAATTCCAAGTCTCGTCGGCGATTGTCTGCATAAGACTTTTTGCGACTTTGGGCTGTCAATAATCCATCTCGGATCACCTTAACGTTTTTCACCGCTTGTTGAATCAATTCAGGGCCTACTAATTGTGCTTCTACTATTTCGAACCATCCGATTGGGGATCTACATTTCCTCCCATATAAAGCTTCATATGGGGCCATTTGAATACTGAAATGATAGTTATTGTTGTAAGCAAACTCAATAAGGGATAAGTGATCATCCCAGCTACCACCAAAATCTAATATACATGCCCGTAGCATATCTTCCAAAGTTTGAATAGTACGCTCGGTTTGTCCATCAGTCTGTGGATGAAATGTCGTGCTAAGCTTCACTTGAGTGCCTAGACCTTCTTGCAAGGACTTCCAGAACTTGGCTGTAAACGGTGCCCCTCTATCTGTAATATTAGATAATGGAATACCATGAAGTCGTACAATTTCCTTGAGATATAACCTCGCATAATCTTCGACTAAGTACGTGGTTCTAACTGGAAGAAAATGGGCTGCTTTCGTAAATCTATCCACGATCACCCATATAGAATCACACTTTCCATGGGAACGAGGTAACCCCACAATAAAACCCATGTTGATCACTTCCCATTTCCATGTAGGGATTTCCATTGCTTGCAATAAGCCTCCTGGCTTTTGATGTTCAATCTTTACTTATTGGCAATTTGGACATTGGACTACAAATTCTGCTATATCTCTTTTCATGCCGTCCCACCAATATATTTGTTTAAGGTCATGATACATCTTGGTTGCACCTGGGTGAATAAAATACCGGGAAAAATATGTTTCCTCTAGAATTCGTCGGCGTAATTCTGCCACCTTCGGCACACATAGCTGCCTCGGTATTTAAGAATTCCATCCATAGAAACTTCATATTGTCGTTCTTTCACTTCTATATTCAATGATGATACTGTAGGTTCGTTAATGCCAATCCTGGCACTACCCGAATCAATTACACGCACTCCACGATTAGCTAATTGATGGAGCTCATGAACTATCTCTTTCTTTTCCGGAGGAACTTCGCATAAACTGCCCATTGATCGGCGGCTAAGCGCATCGGCTACTACATTAGCTTTTCCGGGGTGGTACAAAATATTCACATCATAATCTTTCAACAATTCTAACCACCGCCTCTGCCACAGGTTCAGCTCCTTCTGCTTGAAAATGTACTAAAGACTTTTGTGATCTGTATAGACATCAACATGCACACCATACAAGTAATGTCTCCACATTTTCAGTGCATGAATAACCGCAGCCAATTCGAGGTCATGAGTTGGCTAGTTCTTTTCATGTTTGCGCAGCTGCCTCGAAGCATATGCAATAACTCTACCGTGCTACATTAAGACACATCCTAATCCAACATCAGAAGCGTCACAATACACCACATAGCCATCTGACCATTCTGCAAGTGTTAAGATCGGAGCTGAGGTCAATCTGTCTTTCAACTCTTGGAAGTTGCGCTCACAAGAATCATTCCATTGGAATTTAGCTGATTTCTGGGTTAGCTTCGTCAATGGGGCTGAAATAGATGAAAATCCCTCTACGAATCTTCTATAATAACCTGCCAAACCCAGAAAACTATGGACTTCTGTAAGTGTTGTAGGCCTTGGCCAAGTCTTCACAGCCTCAATTTTCTGAGTGTCGACTCGAATGCCATCATCTGAAATAACATGGCCTAGAAATGTTACATAATTAAGCCAAAACTCGCACTTTGAAAATTTTACATACAATTCTCGGGCTCGAAGGATGCCAAGAACAATTCACAAATGATCTGCATGTTCTGATTCTGTGCGAGAGTTTACCAAGATATCATCGATGAATACTATCACGAATAAATCCAAGAGTGGCCTGAATACATTATTCATCACATTCATAAACACGGCCGGAGCATTAGTTAATCCAAACGACATCACCCGGAACTCATAGTGGCCATATCTCGTCCTGAAGGCTGTTTTGGGAATATCCGCTTCTCTAACCCTCACTTGATGATAACCCGATCTCAAGTCTATTTTTGAAAATCTTTTGACACCCTGTAGCAGGTCAAATAAATCATCAATCCTCGGAAGAGGATATTTGTTCTTTATCGTCACCTTGTTCAATTGCCTATAATCGATGTACATTCGCAGGGACCCGTCTTTCTTTCTCACGAACAAGACTGGGGCTCCCCACGGTGATGAACTGGGTCTAATAAACCCTTTTTCGAGCAAATCTTTCAACTATGCCTTTAACTCTTTCAATTCTGCCGGAGCCATTCAATACGGAGGAATAGAAATAGGCTTGGTGTCCGGCAACACGTCAATAGCAAAATCAATTTCTCTTTCTAGAGGAAGACCTGGAAGCTCATCAGGAAATACATCTGGGAATTCATTCACTACCGGAACGGATTTGAAAGTTGGCGACTTTACCTCGGTGTCATGAACTCGAACTAGATGATAAATATAGCCTTTAGCTATCATCTTCCTTGCCTTAAGGTAGGAAATAAACCTACCCTTTGGAGATGCTGTATTACCCTTCAATTCAAGCACGGGCTCTCCCGGAAATTAAAATCACACCACTTTCGTTCGGCAATCGACATTAGCATAACATGATGCCAACCAATCCATACCCATAATTACATCGAAATCTAACATTTCTAGTTCAATTAAATCAGCTTTGGTCTGGCGATCACATATCACGATTACACAATTTTTATACACTTGTTTAGCTATAACGGGATCACCAACCGGAGTAGACACCTCAAAAGGTTTGATTGGCTCAGGTTTCACCCCAATACAACCAGCAACATATGGAGTAATATAAGAGAATGTAGAACCCGGATCTATCAATGCATACACATCACGGAAAAATATAGGCAATGTACCTGTAACCACATCCGGGGAGGACTCAAGATCCTGTCGTCCGGCTAAAGCATATACACGGAGCTGAGTGGCACCTGAAGTAGATGTTGCCCCTCTGCCTCTACCTCGGCCTGCTGACATCTGGGGAGTCTGCCCTACCGGGCGCACTGAGGAAGAACCAGCTACTGAACCTGTGGGCTGAACCCCACTCTACCATACCGCGAGGGACAATCTCGCATCAAATGCCCAGTTTGTCCACAAACATAACAAGCACCCGTGTCCTGACGACATGGCCCTGAGTGCAATTTCTGTCACCGGCTATATCGTGGAACCGGTGGTCTCCTCTGATTGTAATCACCCCCAAACTGAGAACCCGAAGCTCTCGAACTCTGACCCTGTCCTAAAGGAAAAGAGCGATCAAATCCCCTATCCGGGAATCGTGGAGGCGCACTAGTCACTGACTGACCTGAATGTCGGGAATAGGTCTGCCTCGATCCCCTTTTATAATCACTGCCTGTGCCCATAGATCTAGCCCATTTGCTTTGTCTTCTATCACTGTCGCGATCACCCCTTTGTGGTTGTTGTCGTCCCTCTAAGTTCTGGGCATGGGCTTGTATTCGGGTAATATCCATCCCTTCTTGCAAAGAGGTCGTCAAGCAGTCCTTGAACAAATGTGGCCCCAAGCCACTCACAAATCGATGTACACGATCTCCCATGTCGGCCACCATAGTCGGGGCATATCTAGCCAAGGAATTAAATTGCATGCTATACTCCTGGGCACTTATATTTCCTTGCTTTAAATTTAGAAATCTATCTGCTCTAGCTCGGCAGACCTCGGGTGGCAAATAGTGACAGATAAAAGCATCCACAAATTCTTGCCATACAGGTGGGGGCGCATTCTCTTGTCTCGAAGCTATCCAAGTATTATACCATAATATCGCCACATCTCGAAGTCTATATGAGGCCAACTCCACGGATTCAGTCTCGGAGGCATGAATAATTTTCAGTGTTCTCAACATCTCATCAATAAAGCCTTGCAGATCTTCATCCGGCTTTGACCTGAAGAACTCCGGAGGATTCAAAGTCATGAAGTCACGAGCTCTAGTACTAGCTGACCGATCACTTGGACCCGTATTCTGCCGTTGTACTTGTGCGGCAACCAACTGCGTCAATAGATGTATGGCCTTGGTCATTTGTTGACCCGAAGCAACCGGGGGAGGAATTGGAATTGGAGCTCCTCCTTGTTCTCCCACATTAGGCGGGGTGAAAGAAGTATTAGATGGGGCCTCATCATGTGACTCGCCCTCTTCAATATTCATCGGAGGCTCTCTTTCTACCCGCCTCTTTGCCATAGTCTTGCCCTTCTGAGCGGCTGTAGCTTTTCCCTTTGGCGGCATTCTGAAATCACAACACACTATTAGGGAGGATAAAATCTTATACACGGCTCTATCGCACGATCTCATAAGAAGAAAGATGGTCCTTTTTCCTATATGCCCTGTAGCCTCTTGTTTATTGATGTGGCGCGCAACACACCATAAACAAGACTCTACTATACACAGCTCGTAGACATTTCCTAGGACTGAACCTGTTATGTCCCGTGTTTTCGTATAATTGGAAATCGAGAAATAATTACGACTTGTGTGTTATAAGGACATAATTTGATTTTAGTGAATATGACTATGTTGGTTATGGAATCTTTAATGTTAAGACATCGGGAAAGGCCGAGGGTAAATTTGGAATTTCGGAAATTAGTTTCGGGAATTACAAAACGGGACGTTTTATGATTGGGCCAAGAAAAATACAACATAAAAATTGAGGCCCAATGTTTAGAGGTGGCCGGCCATATCCATGGCCCAAGCCCCTTTGTTAATGATCATGTGCTATGCACATGATCAAATATATGGATATATATCATGTTATACTTGGTAATTATCTAGAACAAAGAACAAAAATTCAAGAACACCAAGAAATAAGAGCTCTCGGCCGAGTGAGAAAGAGAAGAGAAAAAAAATATCCAAGCTTTGTTGTTGATCCAAAAATCTGAATTTCTACATAGTTGGGAAGTACTCAAGGCCCTCTTCAACGGGGTATAATTAGTTTGGCACAAGAACCTCGTTTGCGACAAGTCGGAAATTCAAGAAAAGGTAAGAATTTTTCCCCTCTAATGTTATAGAATTGATATGAATGTGTTAAGGATTGGGAATAGACGAGAATCCCGTAACTTTGATGCTTATAGGAAGCCGTGGGTGTGTGTGTGTTGGTGTTGTAGCCGTGAGTTTCATGAAGTGCAAAGGCATGGGAATTTGATCTTGTTTAGTTTGTATAATGTGTTGTTGTGATCTTTATGTCGTAAATGATTGATTGATGAATTAAATTGGCGTTGGAAAATGATTTCGGACGTTATTGGAAAGTGTATACCTTTGGTATAATTGTGTATATCATTGTATATTTAGGGTGCTAAAGACTTTAAATATGATTTATAGTTGATATTAATGAATTCGGAATGAAACGACGCTAGTTAGAATGTTCGTCGTGAATTTTCGATGTTTTGAAGAATTATGGAAAGTAATGGATTTTGGGGCAATTTCGTGTAGGGCTTGGATTGTATTTGGGATGTGATTGTATAAGTTTGAATGAGGAAATGAATACAATTATGTAGATATAGAGTTGGAGTTTTGGAAGCTTGAATGAAAGTTGCCAACTTAGGTAACAAAGTAGAACTTTGAAGCTAGAGTGGTTTGATTATTACTTGTGTTGTTTGATGATGTGTGGGCTGTTGTATTGATGTATTTTGAGCCGAGCTAAGTCTCGGGGATGTTAGATTTATAGGGGAAATGCTGCCGAAATGTCGGTAGACAGAAAATGAAGTTAAAGGCATTTTTAAGCCTAAGAATCTCAATTGGTAACTTTGACCATTTGCAGATTTCAGACGAAACGGGACTTGACTTTTGGGAGAGCGTAAGACGTCCGTAAGGTATGTAAAGCTTCCCACTTCTTTATTTGGCATATCTTAGTGTGATAGGCGACAATGGGAACTTCCGGAGCATTTCTGCTCCTCGAAACCCGATCCACAGAAAAGTTACTATTCATTCAATTCAATTGAAGCCTAAGGGCTCTATTTTGTCTAGAATGTCACCACTCGTCCGAAACCTATCGAAATGTGGTCGGGTAACTTAGAAATGATTATGTATGACCTTTGGCCTATAAACGTTCGATAAATATGTTCGCCACCTCAATTTGACTCGAGGTGGGCCCGCTACCCCGAAACGCCCTATTTGTCTTATTGGGCTATCTTTGTGAATAAAGTTTGACATGCTACTTTCGATTTTGAAACTTCCTCCTACGGGATATGTTTTGAATATTACGATGCGCTAAGTTACGTTTTGAGCTATACGTACTATTTTGGAAACGTCTCGTGAAATGAAACCTTATATCGACTAAGTATTCGATTATTTTGTATTATGAAATGACTTATGGGATTACTCTGTTTTGAAAGACTATTTTGAAGTATGATTTGCATTTGGTTGCTCACGACTCCGCTCGTGCCTTGTTATGACTTCGTTCACCAGTTCCCGGACCGGTTATGATTCGTGCGCCTTATAATAATTCGGCCGTATGCTGTGTTACGGTTCCCGAGGCTTCGCCATAGGGTCGGGTTCCGTTTGGAGTTATGCTGTGATATGGCTCGTGATGCGATACGCTCACCTATGATTATGTTTGTGTTCGGGGATGTACGGAGATTTGAAACCTTCTGGTGTTATGCTGTGTGTGGCGCCAGCGTCGGAGTGGCGACCACGTTCCTAAGCGTTTGCATGATTTCGTTTGCATTATGTATACGTATATGATTTCGATACGGATTTTGACATACCAATTTGTGCTCCACTTTGACATCTGACTTGCTTTCGGTTTTGATCCATATTTCTGTACTCCGTGCTTTACATGCTCAGTACATATTTCGTACTGACCCCCTTTCTTCGGGGGCTGCGTTTTATGCCCGCAGGTGCAGACATTGGTGATCCTCCACAGTAGGCTGCACTCTTTGCTATTCCGGAGTACTCCTCTTTGACCCGGAATCCACTTTTGGTACAGACTCCTTTTGCTTTGTATATATTCAGTATATTTGACTATTTGGGTACGGCGGGGCCCTGTCTCGCCATATGTCTTTGTTTTGAATTCGTAGAGGCCTGTAGTCATATATGTGGGATGAGGGTCCTGTATGTGTTGGTTTGATTTCGTTTTCTGGTCTTAAAGCGGTCTGTTCATTATGATGGCCCCAAATGGCCCTTATGCCTACGTTTGCACTTTTGACCGGCGATGTCTATTCCGCCGCTCAGTTTGTAATTGATATGGTATTTTGATTTGGCGTGACCGCTTAAGACATATTTTGATATAATTATGTTTGATATGATTTTGAAAAAAAAAATTCGGAAATAAGTTTGGACCTTATAATTAATGTGTGATTCGGTCTGGGCACCCAGGTAGGGTGCCAGTCGCTGCCCACGGGGCTGGGTCGTGACAAAAGTGGTATCAGAGCCAGGTTTGTCCTCGGAATGTCTACAGGCCGTGTCTCGTAGAGTCTTGTTTATCGATGTGTTGTGCACCACATCTATAAACAGGAAGCTACAGGGCATTTAGGATGTTACTTTCTTTGGAATCTTAGATCGTGCGATAGAGCTGTGCTATTAGGATGATTTTGATCTGACTCGCTATTGTGTTTGCAGTGATGCCTCCGAAGAAGGCAACGGCGGCCCAGAAGGGCAAAGCGAGGATGGGAGAGACTAGCCAGGCACAGCGAGCTACCCGGGCTCGTGTTTATGATTTGCCTGAGGATGTGCCTCATTCTGAGGGGTCTGCTACACCCCCACTGGTACAGCCTGGAGCAGGACCTTCAGCAGCTCCAGAGGTCCGTGTACCCGCACCTGAGACTCCAGCTCCTCAGCCAGGGGCGGACGATCGGACCCTGAGGGATGCTGTACAGCTGTTGACTACACTGGTAGCAGGACAGGCTCGCAGACGCGGGCGGAGGGACGATGATGACGATGACAGGCGGGACAGCCTGAGAGTTCGGGAGTTTCTGTTATGTGGCCCTCCAGAGTTCTTCGGGTCTAAGCCCGATGAGGACCCCCATGATTTTATTCGGGGGATGCAACGCTCACTGGACTTGGTCAGGGCTTCAGAGACCGAGTCGGTTGAGCTGGCTTCGCACAGGCTTCGAGATGTGGCTACCCACTGGTACGAGACTTGGGAGCTGTCTAGAGGAGAGGGTGCCCCTCCAGCCACTTGGGATCAGTTTGTGACAGCATTCACCCGCCACTTTTTGCCCCAAGAGTTACGGCGGGCGCGGGCTGATCGATTCTTACGTCTGCAGCAGAGGGGTCGGAGTGTTCGCGAGTATAACCTTGAGTTTGATTCTCTGGCCCGATATGCACCGGCCGTGGTAGCAGTTATGTCCGATCGGATGCACAGATATGTTATGGGATTGGACCGGTATTTGGTTGATAGCTGTATGGCAGTGTCATTGCAGGCAGACATGGACATTGCCCGACTTCAGGCCTA
This sequence comes from Lycium barbarum, assembly GCF_019175385.1. Classification (NCBI taxonomy): domain Eukaryota; kingdom Viridiplantae; phylum Streptophyta; class Magnoliopsida; order Solanales; family Solanaceae; genus Lycium; species Lycium barbarum. The sequence goes on from NC_083348.1 coordinate 31,993,243, forward strand.
TGCGATGGGTATGGAGGACCGTCGCAGGTCTGATCCTTCTGGCAGAGATCGAGACAGGAGGCCGCCCAAGAGGGCTAGGTCCGCAGGTTATTCTGGAGATTCGCGAGGCGGACAGCCTCAGCAGCAGCAGTCAGATAGACATTTTCCTCCGTCCGGCCGGAGTACTCAGTCAGGCAGCCGGAGATTTGATAGTGCGGGACCGTCTGGGGCCGGTCAGAGCTCCAGAGCGGCAGGTTCACAGGTATCCAGGGGTCCCAGCCAGGCCAGACCACCCAGGCCCCGTTGTCCTAATTGCGGGAAGTCTCATCCCGGGGAGTGTTACCGAGCGACTGGAGCTTGCTTTTCGTGTGGTGGTCAGGGCCACTTTATGAGAGACTGTCCATTGGCTAGCGGTTCTGGTAGTGCTGCTCAGCAGACAGGGTCAGCCGCCGGTTCTTCATCTGTTCCATCTGTTGCACGCCCTGGAGGGCGAGGTATTTCAGCACCGGCAGGACGCGGTCGAGGCCGCGGTGGCGTTTCAAGTTCTAGCGGTCCCTCAAACCGCATATATGCTTTGGCCAGCCGCTAGGATCAGGAGGCTTCGCCAAACGTCGTCACAAGTACATTACTGGTTTTCTCCAGATCTGTATATGCATTGATTGACCCTGGCTCTACTTTATCATATATTTCCCCGCTCGTAGCTAGTAAGATTGGGATAGTGTCTGAGCCTATAGAGCCATTTGAGGTAGCTACGCCAGTTGGGGATTTTATTGTAGCGAGACAGATCTATAGGGATTGTTCTGTGACCATTTATGATCATAGCACTAAGGCTGATTTGATAGAGTTAGACATGCTTGAGTTTGACGTCATTATGGGCATGGACTGGTTGTCTTCCTGTTATGCTAATGTCGACTGCCAGAAAAAGGTAGTCCGTTTTCAGTTTCCGGGGGAACCAGTCATAGAGTGGTTCGGATCTACAGCATCGCCGAGGGGTAAGTTTATTTCATACCTCAAGGCTAAGAAGATGATCCAGAAGGGGTATATCTATCATTTGGTTCGTGTGCACGATACTGCCGCGGAGGTACCTACCCTTCAGTCTGTTCCGGTCGTTAGTGAGTTTCCAGATGTTTTTCCTGACGAGCTTCCTGGCCTTCCGCCTGAGCAGGAGATTGATTTCACTATAGAGTTGATGCCGGATACACAGCCTATATCTATTCCTCCGTACAGGATGGCACCGGCTGAGTTGAGAGAGTTGAAGGAGCAGCTGAAAGATTTGTTGGATAAGGGTTTTATCAGACCCAGCACATCACCCTGGGGAGCGCCGGTATTGTTTGTCAGAAAGAAAGATGGGTCGTTGCGGATGTGTATCGACTACCGGCAGCTAAATAAGGTGACTATTAAGAATAAGTAACCCCTCCCCCGGATTGATGACTTGTTTGATCAGCTGCAGGGTGCTAGACATTTTTCAAAGATAGATCTGCGCTCAGGTTATCATCAGGTGCGAGTACGGGAGTCAGATATCCCGAAGACTGCTTTCAGGACCCGGTACGGGCATTATGAGTTCAGAGTTATGTCTTTCGGGCTGACTAATGCTCCAGCGGTATTTATGGACCTGATGAACCGGGTATTTCGGCCTTTTCTGGATATGTTTGTTATTGTGTTTATTGATGATATCTTGATTTACTCGCGATCAGCCGAGGAGCATTCAGATCATTTGAGGACGGTACTTGGCGTTCTCCGTCAGCAGAAGTTATATGCTAAATTCTCCAAATGTGAATTCTGGTTAACTTCTGTGGCATTCTTGGGCCATATTGTCGGCGCAGACGGTATTCGGGTCGATACGCAGAAGATTGAGGCTGTGCAGAATTGGCCCAGGCCTACTACACCGACAGAGGTGCGCAGTTTTCTAGGGTTGGCCGGGTATTATCGCAGGTTCGTGGAGGATTTTTCTTCTATTGCAGCACCACTGACGAGGCTTACCCAGAAAGCAGCAAAATTCCAGTGGACAGATGCCTGCGAGCGCAACTTTCAGATGCTGAAGGAGAGATTGATTACAGCACCAGTTCTGGCTTTTCCAGAGGGATCTGACGGGTATGTTGTCTATTGTGACGCCTCTGGTATTGGGATAGGATGTGTATTGATGCAGCACGGTCGAGTCATAGCCTATGCTTCCCGGCAGCTCAGACCGCACGAGAAGAACTATCCCACTAATGATCTTGAGTTGGCCGCGGTGATTCATGCTTTGAAGATTTGGCGGCATTATTTATATGGGGTCCATGTTGATATCTATACGGACCATAAGAGTCTCCAGTATATTTTTAGGCAGAAGGAACTAAATCTGCGGCAGCGGAGGTGGCTTGAGCTACTAAAGGATTACGACGTTGATATTCTGTACCATCCGGGGAAAGCCAATGTGGTAGCTGATGCGCTTAGCCGCAAGTCCGTGGGCAGTCTGGCTGATGTTCCCTTTGATAAGAGAGATTTGGTTCGTGATATTCATCAGCTGGCTAGCCTCGGAGTTCGTTTGATAGATTCTGGAGATTCTGGGATTTCTGTTCATTCAGTTGCTGAGTCATCTATTATTCAGGAGGTAAAGCAGCGCCAGTTTGAGGATCCTCTTTTGATTCAGTACAGAGGTGTGGCCCTTAATAAAGCAAAGACTTAGTTCGAAATCTCGCCTGAAGGAGTATTATTATACGACGGCAGATTCTGTGTACCGGATGTTGCGGGCTTACGGCGGCAGATTATGGGCGAGGCCCATAATGCACGGTATTCTGTTCATCCTGGTTCCACCAAAATGTATCGGGATCTCAGGTGTTTGTATTGGTGGGACGGCATGAAGAAAGATATTACTGAGTTTGTTAGTCAGTGCCCGAACTGCCAGCAAGTTAAGATCGAGCATCAGAAGCCCGGTGGATTATTACAGGAGATGGAGATTCCAGCCTGGAAATGGGAGATGATTAATATGGATTTCGTTGTTGGGTTACCGCGCACTCCACGCAGGTACGACTCTATCTGGGTTATTGTTGACAGGCTGACGAAATCAGCCCATTTCCTTCCAGTTCGGACTACCTATTCGGCTGAGGACTATGCCAGATTGTATATCAGAGAGATAGTCAGACTTCACGGAGTCCCTATATCTATTATTACTGACCGAGGTACCCAGTTTACAGCTAATTTCTGGAGGTCATTTTAGGAGGGATTAGGGACTCAGGTGAGCCTCAGTACAGCTTTTCACCCTCAGTCCGACGGACAGGATGAGCGCACTATTCAGACGCTCGAAGCTATGTTGCGGGCCTGCGTTATTAATTTTCGGGGCAGCTGGGATGATCATTTGCCGCTTATTGAGTTTGCCTATAATAACAGTTATCACTCCAGCATCCAGATGGCTCCGTACGAGGCCCTTTATGGCAGGAAATGCAGATCTCCTATTGGTTGGTTTGACGTGGGCGAGACTAAGCTGATTGGGCCAGATGTGATCCAGGAAGCTGTAGATAAGGTAAAGCTTATTCGAGAACGATTATTGGCTGCTCAGAGTCGACAGAAAGCTTATGCAGATAAACGACGTCGACCGTTAGAGTTCCAGATTGGCGACTGGGTATTCCTGAAGGTGTCGCCCATGAAGGGTGTCATGAGATTCGGTAGAAAGGGTAAGTTGAGCCCTCGGTACATTGGGCCGTATCAGATCGTTCGAAAGATAGGCGAGGTCGCCTACGAGCTAGACTTACCATCCGACTTGGAAGTCGTACACCCGGTGTTTCATGTGTCTATGTTGCGAAAATGTATTGGTGATCCTTCCAGGATATTCCCAGTAGATGATCTTCAGGTAACGGAGCAGTTTTCTTATGACGAGCAGCCTGTATCTATTCTGGATCGTCAGGTGAGGAGATTGCGCACTAAGGAGGTGCCTTCTGTCGAAGTTCTGTGGCGCAACAGTAACCGGGAAGAGATGACTTGGGAGGCGGAGGAAGAGATGAAGAAGAAATACCCCCATTTATTCCCTACGCCTCTTGTAATCTAGACTTTTGTATTTGTTGTACCAATGAACGGATGGACCATGTGTGCTATTTTTATATAAAATGGTTTTCCCGTTATGTTTGTGAGTCTTCATAAGATTTATTTAACATTCGGGGACGAATGTTCTTAAGGGGGGGAGAATGTTATGTCCCGTGTTTTCGTATAATTGGAAATCGAGAAATAATTACGACTTGTGTGTTATAAGGACATAATTTGATTTTAGTGAATATGACTATGTTGGTTATGGAATCTTTAATGTTAAGACATCGGGAAAGGCCGTGGGTAAATTTGGAATTTCGGAAATTAGTTTCGGGAATTACAAAACGGGACGTTTTATGATTGGGCCAAGAAAAATACAACATAAAAATTGAGGCCCAATGTTTAGAGGTGGCCGGCCATATCCATGGCCCAAGCCCCTTTGTTAATGATCATGTGCTATGCACATGATCAAATATATGGATATATATCATGTTATACTTGGTAATTATCTAGAACAAAGAACAAAAATTCAAGAACACCAAGAAATAAGAGCTCTCGGCCGAGTGAGAAAGAGAAGAGAAAAAAATTATCCAAGCTTTGTTGTTGATCCAAAAATCTGAATTTCTACATAGTTGGGAAGTACTCAAGGCCCTCTTCAACGGGGTATAATTAGTTTGGCACAAGAACCTCATTTGCGACAAGTCGGAAATTCAAGAAAAGGTAAGAATTTTGCCCCTCTAATGTTATAGAATTGATATGAATGTGTTAAGGATTGGGAATAGACGAGAATCCCGTAACTTTGATGCTTATAGGAAGCCGTGGGTGTGTGTGTGTTGGTGTTGTAGCCGTGAGTTTCATGAAGTGCAAAGGCATGGGAATTTGATCTTGTTTAGTTTGTATAATGTGTTGTTGTGATCTTTATGTCGTAAATGATTGATTGATGAATTAAATTGGCGTTGGAAAACGATTTCGGACGTTATCGGAAAGTGTATACCTTTGGTATAATTGTGTATATCATTGTATATTTAGGGTGCTAAAGACTTTAAATATGATTTATAGTTGATATTAATGAATTCGGAATGAAACGACGCAAGTTAGAATGTTCGTCGTGAATTTTCGATGTTTTGAAGAATTATGGAAAGTAATGGATTTTGGGGCAATTTCGTGTAGGGCTTGGATTGTATTTGGGATGTGATTGTATAAGTTTGAATGAGGAAATGAATACAATTATGTAGATATAGAGTTGGATTTTGGAAGCTTGAATGAAAGTTGCCAACATAGGTAACAAAGTAGAACTTTGAAGCTAGAGTGGTTTGATTATTACTTGTGTTGTTTGATGTGTGGGCTCTTGTATTGATGTATTTTGAGTCGAGCTAAGTCTCGGGGATGTTAGATTTATAGGGGAAATGCTGCCGAAATGTCGGTAGACAGAAAATGAAGTTAAAGGCATTTTTAAGCCTAAGAATCTCAATTGGTAACTTTGACCATTTGCATATTTCAGACGAAATGGGACTTGACTTTTGGGAGAGCGTAAGACGTCCGTAAGGTATGTAAAGCTTCCCACTTCTTTATTTGGCATATCTTAGTGTGATAGGCGAATATGGGAACTTCCGGAGCATTTCTGCTCCTCGAAACCCGATCCACAGAAAAGTTACTATTCATTCAATTCAATTGAAGCCTAAGGGCTCTATTTTGGCTAGAATGTCACCACTCGTCCGAAACCTATCGAAATGTGGTCGGGTAACTTAGAAATGATTATGTATGACCTTTGGCCTATAAACGTTCGATAAATATGTTCGCCACCTCAATTTGACTCGAGGTGGGCCCGCTACCCCGAAACGCCCTATTTGTCTTATTGGGCTATCTTTGTGAATAAAGTTTGACATGCTACTTTCGATTTTGGAACTTCCTCCTACGGGATATGTTTTGAATATTACGATGCGCTAAGTTACGTTTTGAGCTATACGTACTATTTTAGAAACGTCTCGTGAAATGAAACCTTATATCGACTAAGTATTCGATTATTTTGTATTATGAAATGACTTATGGGATTACTCTGTTTTGAAAGACTATTTTGAAGTATGATTTGCATTTGGTTGCTCACGACTCCGCTCGTGCCTTGTTATGACTTCGTTCACCGGTTCCCGGGCCGGTTATGATTCGTGCGCCTTATAATAATTCGGCCGTATGCTGTGTTACGGTTCCCGAGGCTTCGCCATAGGGCCGGGTTCCGTTTGGAGTTATGCTGTGATATGGCTCGTGATGCGATACGCTCACCTATGATTATGTTTGTGTTCGGGGATGTATGGAGATTTGAAACCTTCTGGTGTTATGCTGTGTGTGGCGCCAGCGTCGGAGTGGCGACCACGTTCCTAAGCGTTTGCATGATTTCGTTTGCATTATGTATACGTATATGATTTCGATACGGATTTTGACATACCAATTTGTGCTCCACTTTGACATCTGACTTGCTTTCGGTTTTGATCCATATTTCTGTACTCCGTGCTTTACATGCTCAGTACATATTTCGTACTGACCCCCTTTCTTCGGGGGCTGCGTTTTATGCCCGCAGGTGCAGACATTGGTGATCCTCCACAGTAGGCTGCACTCTTTGCTATTCCGGAGTACTCCTCTTTGACCCGGAGTCCACTTTTGGTACAGACTCCTTTTGCTTTGTATATATTCGATATATTTGACTATTTGGGTACGGCGGGGCCCTGTCTCGCCATATGTCTTTGTTTTGAATTCGTAGAGGCCTGTAGTCATATATGTGGGATGAGGGTCCTGTATGTGTTGGTTTGATTTCGTTTTCTGGTCTTAAAGCGGTCTGTTCATTATGATGGCCCCAAATGGCCCTTATGCCTACGTTTGCACTTTTGACCGGCGATGTCTATTCCGCCGCTCAGTTTGTAATTGATATGGTATTTTGATTTGGCGTGACCGCTTAAGACATATTTTGATATAATTATGTTTGATATGATTTTGAAAAAAAAAATCGGAAATAAGTTTGGACCTTATAATTAATGTGTGATTCGGTCTGGGCACCCAGGTAGGGTGCCAGTCGCGGCCCACGGGGCTGGGTCGTGACAGAACCGCTCTGATACCACTTTTGTCACGACCCAGCTAGGGGCCGCGACGGGTACCCGGGGCTAACCACCGAGCACCACTCGTTCTATTACTCATTATACTCATCCGACGTTTCTTTATCAATTTTATACTAATTTTTAAGGAAATCATCTTCCATTTCAAATATATTACCCTTTTATATACATAAGCCATTAGGCTGTCAAAATAATATATATATATATATATATATATATATGCATATAAATGATGGCAACCTCGTGAAACCACATAACCCACACTGTGTATCTACGAGCCTCTACTGGAGTACTAGACATGTAGACGGGACAGGACCCCGTCATGCCCACATATACAAATGAACACAAAAGAATAATCATGCATCTCCGAAACAAAGGAGTGCTTTTAATCGGCTAACAACTCTTACGAGTCTGGCTCAAGCTTGCCTCCCTGTCTACCTGTGGGCATGAACAAAGCGTCCAAAGAAAACGGACGTCAGTACGAACATTGTACTAAATATGTAAGATAAGAATGAAATAAATGTAATAGGAGGATCGTGAGCCATAAGAGAAAGATATAACCTGCAAGAGTGTCGTAAGCAAATACATTTCGTACTTATATTATATTTTACATAATCATAGTACATATGTCATCACATCACATATCTTGTCACATCACAATCCTCATCGTTATCCCGCGTCCGGGTAACTATCATATGCCGCCTACTAGTGGTGATCATGCCCGGCCCTCTAGGCTCGGTGTAAACATAGCAGCCCGCCTTAGCGGTGACATGCCCGACTATTGAGGCATGGTGGAATCATATGCAGCCTGCCTTAGCGGTGACATGCCCGGACATCTAGGCGCGGTGAAATCATATCGTCATATCGTCAATCATAATCCATCAGTTTTACACGTCTCATGAACATATCGTAATCTTATCATAGCTCGGCATTTTCATACATATAATAGGCATATTATAAGCTAGCATCATTGATAATCTTATAGACATATCATGACTTAGCATTATTTCACATTTATCATTAGGAAAGTACCTTAAACTTTGAGGACAACTATAACTACATCGGGGTGACATAAGGTCGTGAACCCCCGATTATATTATGAACATTTACGAGTATCCTGCCTCGCCTTGAAGGAATTAATACATAAGGTGAGTGTGAGCAATAATATCATGAACTCTCGAATCGCTATACTTTAACTCATCATCATCACTATCATGCTCGTATGTAGTTTAGTATATTTACGAACTCATAAGCTCCATCATATAGGAGGATCATGGAAAAACTTGGAAGATTCATGCCTTTGAAGGAAGGGACAAGCCTTACATACCTTTTACGTTTAACTAAGCTATCGTTCGCTTGTCCTCCTTCAATGTCATGTTTCTACCTTCAAGAGGGAATTCACATTAACGTTAGTTAGTCGACTATAAGAACGCGCTACTATTTCTAGAGAAAATTGGACAGCACTTTCTTTGTTTATACTACATTCCCCACATTCTATGTCAACTCTCAAACGTTTATAAAAACATTCTCAATATGATAGACAACACTCATCATTCATTTACAACATCCGTATTTCACAATTTGTCTTCAATTTCTCCATAATCATGGCAATGGTTCATCGTTGCATTTTTCTCACATAGGACACTTATTCGATGTTCTAAATGTCATTCATAGCATTCTCAAAATCACAAATTATTAATGATCATGGATCCATTCAAACCTTTACTCGACATTGCTACTATTGACACTTTCATGACCCATTTCTTACATCCTTCTATAATCTAAGTGTTTCAACTCTTCCATACCCTAAATAACATGTAAATGCCATAAAACGTACCTTAGATGTTGTAGGAACAAGCCTTGAGTGGTATTACTCTTCTTGTACCAAGACCCTAGTTTGCTTCTCTTGAAATTTCTTAACTTGGATGAACCTTGATGAGTTTCATACACTTGATTCACTTGGATTCTTGATATTGATCTTTGATTTCCTTTGTTTTCTTGTAGATGAAGAGTGGAGAATATTCTAGAGGTTTCTAGGGAGAAGCATCGTGGAAATGAAATGAATTTAATGAGCTTGGGTCTCCTTTTAATGACTTAAAATCTAATCCAGAATGAACAGTAGTGTAAGTGCACAGTGGTCGTAAACCTAGTTTACGGTCCGTATTCTAGTTTACGCGCCATATTTCGTGGTCGTATTTAAGCATAGCAGAACCAGAAAGGTATGTTGGAGGTCATTGTGATTTACGATCACGGTTTACGGGCCGTATTTCGATTTATGGTCCGTATTCCAAGTCATATTTAACCATTTGATCATTTGGCAGAAAGTTGAAGTTTTGTAAGTTGAAATACGACATGGTAGTTTACAGGCCATATACCACTTTACGGTCCGTATTTCATTTTACGATCGACTGGGCCAAAGTGCAAATCTGCAACGTTTTCACATTTTCAGGACCCATAAGTAGTCGTTGTGGAGCATAACCTATCTCTTATTGCAATTACCTTTGAAATCTTACTCAGGGTCATCAAACGTCATCCCCTTCTTATTAAAACATCATATACTCGTATTATTTGTTAGTCTATTCGTTGTACGTTCACGGAGAAATTTTCGAGGTATAACATCGGGTTCAGATGTTTGCTATTCATGTGGTCGACCAGACCATATTATGCGTGATTGCCCCTTAGTTCATAGTAGAGGTAGGACCCAGCCTTCAGGGTCAGTAGCCGGATCTTTAGTATCTGTACGCCCTATGGGGCTAAGTTCACATGCGCCAGTCGGTCATGGTAGAGGCAGAGGGAGAGTTCCCAGTTCTAGCGGTCCTCAGCACCGTATTTATGCTTTGGCTGGACGCCAAGATTTTGAGTTTTCTCCTGATGTTGTCATAGGTATTTTATCAGTATTCTCTCATGATGTATATGCTTTGATCCGGGCTCCACATTGTCATATGTTACTCCATATATTGCTGGTCGATTTAGAGTCGAATCGGAGTCGATCAAACCTTTTGAGGTGTCTACACCCGTTGGTGAATCGGTAATAGCTAGCCGAGTATATAGAAATTGTGTAATTGTGATTTGTGATCGTCGTACCATGATTGACTTGCATGAGTTAAAAATGGTGGATTTTGTTGTTATTATGGGCATAGATTGGTTAGCTTCTTGCTATGCCAATGTTGATTGTAGAATGAAAATGGTTCGTTTCCAATTTCCGGGAGAACCAGTTCTAGAATGGAAAGGAAATAATGCGTCACCAAAAGGTAGGTTTATTTCCTATCTAAAGGCAAGGAAGATGATCACGAAAGGTTGTATTTATCGTCTAGTTCGGGTTCAAGATGTAGAAGTTGAATCGCCAACTCTTCAGTCAGTTCCTGTAGTAAACGAATTTTCGGATGTGCTCCTGGAAGAGCATCCAAGCCTTCCTCTTGAGCGAGAGATTGATTTCGCTATTGATGTGTTGCCGGACACCAAGCCTATATCTATTCCCCCATATAGAATGGCTCCTGCAGAATTGAAAGAGTTGAAGGAGCAATTGAAGGACTTGCTTGAGAAAGGCTTTATTAAGCCTAGTTCATCCCCGTGGGGAGCACCCTTATTGTTTGTCTAAAAGAAAGATGGCTCCTTGAGAATGTGCATTGACTATCGACAATTGAATAAGGTGACGATTAAGAATAAATATCCTCTCCCGAGGATTGATGACTTATTTGATCAATTACAAGGTGCCAAATGGTTTTCAAAGATCGATTTGAGGTCCGGGTATCACCAAGTGAGAGTTAGGGAGAAAGATATCCCTAAGACAGCCTTCAGAACAAGATATGACCATTTTGAGTTCCGGGTAATGTCATTTGGGCTAACTAATGCACCAGCAGTATTTATGGATTTGATGAATAATGTGTTTAGGCCCTTCCTAGATCTGTTTGTGATTGTATTTATCGATGATATCTTGGTGTACTCTAGATCTGAGGCAGAACATGCGGATCATTTGCGTACTGTCCTTAGAGTTCTTCGAACTCGAGAGTTCTTCGAACTCGAGAGTTCTTTGCAAAGTTTTCTAAATGTGAGTTTTGGTTGAACTCAGTGACGTTTCTGGGACACATTGTTGCAGCCGATGGTATTCGGGTAGATAGCCAAAAGATTGAGGCCATGAAGACTTGGCCAAGACCCACAACTCCTACGGAGGTTCGCAGCTTTCTATGCTTAGCAGGTTATTATAGGAGATTTGTTGAAGGTTTTTCTTCTATTTCTGCACCACTCACAAAGTTGACCCAGAAATCAGCAAGGTTTCAATGGACAGATGTTTGTGAACGTAGTTTCCAAGAGTTGAAAGATAGATTGACTTCTGCCCCAGTCTTGACACTTCGAGAGGGATTGGAAGGATATGTTGTTTATTGCGATGCTTCAGGCATTGGGCTAGGCCGTGTATTGATGCAACATGGTAAGGTGATTGCGTATGCTTCAAGGCAGGTACGGAAACATGAGAGGAATTATCCAACCCATGATCTAGAATTGGTTGCCGTGGTTCATGCATTAAAGATATGGAGACATTATTTATATGGTGTCCATGTGGATATTTATACAGATCACAAGAGTCTTCAGTATATCTTCAAGCAGAAAGAGTTGAATTTGCGGCAACGACGATGGTTGGAACTGCTAAAGGATTATGATGTTAATATCTTGTATCACCCCGGAAAAGCGAACATTGTGGCTGATGCTCTTAACCGCAGATCTATGGGATGTTTATGTGATGTACGATAAGAGAAGAGAGAAATGACTCGTGAGCTCCAACAGTTAGCCAGCCTAGGAGTTCGAGTAATGGACTCAGGTAGTAGGGGAACTACCATTCAAAATTCAGCAGTCTCGTCACTAGTAGCGGAAGTGAAAGAGAGACAATACGAAGATCCCATACTAATGCATTACAGAGATACACTCCCTCAGAAAGAGGGGTCATCATTTGATATTTCAAAAGACGGAGTTCTTCGATGTCGGGGCAGATTATGTGTTCCCGATGTGGCAGGTCTACGCCACCAAATATTGAGAGAAGTTCATTGCTCCCGTTATTCTGTTCACCCTGGAGCAACGAAAATGTACCATGATCTTAAGTCTATTTATTGGTGGAATGGGATGAAGAAGGACATAGCAGAATTCGTGGCTCAATGTCCCAACTGTCAGCAACTGAAAATCGAGCACCAAAAGCCGGGCGGATTGTTACAAGATATAGAAATTCTAACTTGGAAGTGGGAAGTAATTAACATGGAGTTCATTACAGGCTTACCCCGTCTCGACGTAAGTATGATTCTATATGGGTGATTGTGGATAGACTTACAAAGTCAGCTTATTTCTTACCTGTCAGAACGACGTATGTGGCAGAAGACTATGTTAAGCTCTATGTTAAAGAGATAGTGCGACTTCATGGTGTTCCAGTATCTATTATCTCAGACTGAGGAACTCAGTTTACAGCCAATTTTTGGAAGTCCTTCCAATAGGGTTTAGGGACCCAAGTGAGCCTTAGCATGGCATTTCACCTGCAGACTGATGAACAAGCTGAACGTACCATTCATACTCTTGAGGATATGTTACGGGCATGTATGATAGATTTTAGAGGTAATTGGGATGATCACTTGCCACTCATTGAATTTGCTTATAACAATAGTTACCATTCTAGCATTCAAATGGCACTGTATGAAGCGTTATATGGGCGAAAGTGTAGATCCCCAATTGGGTGGTTTGAAACAGGAGAGGCTAAATTGATAGGGCCAGACTTGGTCCAGCAAGCCATAGAGAAAGTCAAGCTCATACAAGATCGGTTGTTAGCATCCCAAAGTCGTCAAAAGTCCTATGCGGATAATCGTCGAAGGGACTTAGAGTTCCAAGTTAAAGATTGGGCATTCTTGAAAGTGTCGCCAATGAAGGGCGTTATGAGATTTGGCAAAAAGGAGAAGCTTAGTCCCCGATACATTGGGCTTTATGAGATTGTGCGCAAAATAGGCAAAGTGGCCTATGAATTAGATCTACCTCCTGATGTAGAGTAAGTTCACCCAGTTTTCCATGTCTCGATGCTTCGAAAATGTGTTGGAGATCTTACTAGGATCGTGCCAATAAGTGATGTTAAAGTGACAGAAAGGTTAACTTATGAAGAAATACCCATTGCCATACTAGATAGGCAAGTACGAAGGCTTAGAAACAAAGAAGTGGCCTCAATTAAAGTTTTGTGGAGAAATAACAACCGAGAAGAAATGACATGGGAAGCGGACGAAATCATGAAATCCAAGTACCCACACTTATTTTATCCCCCGGAAGAGGGCCAAGATGAGACATTAAGATCATAAGGTATGTATGTTTTCCTTTTATGCATTTGGGTCATGTGTGGCCAAATTCCATTGCTATTATGTTGTGGCTCTGTGAGGCATTGTTATTATGGGTTGTTGTGACAGGATGGTAGTGCCATATTATAGGGGAAACTCTGGCAAAAGTTTCGTAGAATCCCCGAGTGCTTAACATTTTCTTAAGGGGGGAAAATTGTTACAACTCGGAAAATTTCCCGTTGATGCACAGTGAATGGGTTAACGAAGAGCACGAAGTGTATGGTATTTCAATAAGTAAATAATGACATTTGATGACCCTAAGTAAGATTTCAAAGACATCCGATGTTAGACAAGAAGGTTGCCAAGAGAAGGCAAGGCACACGATAGGTATCGAACGAGAATTATGAGTAACAAGTTGATGACGGCTTAATGATGTTGTGGGGAAGAGTTGTAACGTCCCTTAGATTGGTAATGAAGTGCTAAATAAGTGTTAAGAAGGTTCCCGATGGATTGGAGATCAAACGAAGTGACAAGAAAAAGATCAGTGAAAAGATTGGTTATACGGTCGATTATACGGACCGTATAATGTTATACGGCCCGTATAATGGGCCGTAGAAGTGTCACAGAAGGAAGTTGTTGAGGGTTGATTTCAAGATCACTTATACGGACCGTGTAAAATTATACGGCCCGTATAATGTGCCGTCAAATTGACACAGAAAAGGGTGTCCACTGGAGCAGTTTTATGGTAGATTATACGGACCGTATATATTTATACGGACCGTATAATGGACCGTATAATGGTCCCGACAGATCATATTTTGGGTTATTAAAAAGGGGACCAAGTTCATTATTTCATTTCCACATTTCACCCCATATCTCTAAAACATCTCTCTACATTTATTTCACACAAATTGAAGGCTATTAGTGATCTTCTACATCAAGCTAAGTGAATCAAGTGTAAAGAACCCATTAAAGTTCATCCAAAGTAAGAAATCCAAGTGAAGGTGAAACTAGGGTTTTTCTCAAGTGAAGGGTTTGCACCCAAGGTTCATTCCTACACCATCTAAGGTAAGTTTTACGACATTTCCTTGTTGTTTAAGATATTTGAAAGTTGACACACTTGGATTATATGAGGAAATAGGAAATGGGTCATGAATGTGGGAATAGTGTCACTTTTGAGTAAATGTTTGGGTTGAGTTATGATTCTTGATACATTATGATTATAATCATGTTACAAATGATGTTGAGAAAATGGGATAGGCAATGTATGTGAATGAACGTAGTCGTGTGTTATGACCATGTATGTGGGTGATTAAAAGTGAATTGAGAAATGTGAATAATGTGGATGAATAAGGAATATTGTTATGATATTGTGAATGTATTATTGACGTTTGGGAGTTGATATACGATATGGAGGAATGTCGTATAAATAAAGGAGATGCTGTCCGATTTTCTCTAGTTTTAGTCGTGTATGCTAGCTATCGATTCTAATGATAGTATGACTTTAATGAAGGTAGAAATGTGAGCTTTGGAGGAGAACGTGCAAAGTGGTAAATAGTTGATCGAAAAGGTATGTAAGGCTAACCCTTCTTTCATAAATCATGGTTTTTTGGCCAAACATCTAAATCTTCCATAAGTCTATGATGTCTTTCAAATGATTCTATCTTTCGAGCCATTAAGCTCATGATCCTCGATATGCATTACGGTTGTACTAAGTTCCTCATATGACGAGTACTCCTATAAGGATAGATGTAATGAGCAACGATGATAGTGATAACGATGATGGTAACGATGATAAGAGCGATGACGATAACGATGACGATAATGATAGTGATGATAATAATAAGATGCTTATGAGCTATTATATATGTGTATCTATGTATGACTATTATGGAACCCCGAGCTTATGAGGCCGGGTAGCATATGTATCTATTTACGTAACGCGCGCACACCTCTACATATGGTACGGATAACCTGAAGCCTTGGTAGGGCCAGGTAGATGTAACCCTGAAGCTTTGGTAGGGCCAGGTATGTGTAACCTTGAGCCTTGGTTGGCTAAGTATGTATGAAACACCGAACCTTCATGGTCGGGCATGCTATGTAAATGTTATGTGTATGATATGGTTATGTATATGATGTAGATATGAGTATGAATACGAACATGATACGGATATGAATACGAATAAGACTATGTATATGAATACGATTATGGACACAATGTAAATGAATACGGATATGAGTACGGATACGGATATGGATGTATGTACACGAATACGTGCTAGAAATGGAAAGTCCCTATGACAAGCAAGTAAGTGCTTGTGACGACGTTGCTACTATCTCCCATCTTATTCTATTTCTTATGTTGCTTAATATGCTCTTATATTGATATTGATCATGCTTTACATACTCAGTACATTCTTCGTACTGACGTCCTTTTGATTGTGGACGCTGCGTCATTCCCGCAGGTGCCCAGGGAGACAGACTTGATCCATAGCTACATTCTCAGGGACTACATAGCGGAGCTCCATTTCATTCAGAGCTATAGCTTTTGGGTACTTATTCTTTTGTGTACATAATTATGGGCATAGCGGGGTCCTGTCCAGCTTATGTGATATGACACACTCTCTTTAGAGGCTCGTAGACATGTGTATATGGTTAGATATGTTTGACCTTGTCGGCCTATATTTTGTATATCATTTTGTTGCCTGGTCGGCTTTTGTACATTGATATGGCATAGATGCGAATGATGGAAAAAAAAGGGCATTGTTGTCCAATGGGACTAGTATGATTGATGAATAGGGATGTATGATTAAATATGTGGTTCACCTAGATGTAAGTGTAAAAGGTACGTTAAGGGGTGCTCGGGTGGGCTAGCACCGGGTGCCCGTCACGGCCCCTAGTTGGGTCGTGACAGATATATGAAGTTCAAATGTTTTCTTGGCAAAATAAAAAGTATGTAAGTTGCAAAAAAAAAGACTCACAGGGACTGGAGTATTTGAATATGTACCCCTACATCTTATCTGTTGCTAAAAATGTTGAATATTCTTCCCATTCATCTTGAGTTTTTTCTTCTTTTTGTTTTCTCTTTTCCCTAAACAAGATGAAGAAGAACAAGTTTTAATCAACATAGCAGGCATACTAAACATGAAGTACTATATGGATTATATCACAACTTATGTTTATTCTTGAACGTGTATTACCATATGAATAAAGACTAAAACAAATTCTTCAACCCTTCATATTCCTAAGCTCGATTCAACATGGAAATAATTTGCAAAAGGACCAAGTGGAATGCTAACAAATTATACTCCAAATAAACAAAAAAGTAACAAAAATTAAAACAAGATACTTAAGTTATCTATCTAAGCTACCATGAAACACACAGCTAAATATTATAAGAAGCATAGCAAATAAATGGCGGTTGTAACATACTAGTAAATCCAATCAAACATGTAACTATTGTACATATGAGTACTGCACCTTTAGACACACTCATTGCAATTATCCAAAAAACCATCACAGGTCACATCATTTTGTTTATAAAATATCACTAAACTTGTAATAAGTTAAGCAATCTAATTGCCAATCAATCCTCCAGTCGCCACTAATTTTATACTCAACAAAAATGTAAAATCTACCACAATCTACCAGGGAACTCAAATTACACAACCAAAATAAATTGTATCAACAAATTAGTTTCTCTTCCTCTACAAAGTGGCTATAGACCAGCAAGTCCACTTGAATCCAGCTCTTCCTCTTCTTCAAGTAATGATGGACATGAAATTTTGTCGAACGTTGAAGTCAAACTTGAAAAGAAAAGTATGTGATTCAATTAATCAATATAATATTAAAAATTGAAAACTTTATTATCATAACAAGTCATTGAGAGAATTACTTACCATTTATTTCGTTCCATAACCAAGTGCGAGCACACATTAAAGCCTCCAAAGTAGTAGGATCAAGTCTACTATGATGCGGACTAATCAATGTCCCACTAGTGCTAAATGTCGAATCTAAAGCAACAGTAGAGATAGGAATGGCTAAGAGATCACGAGCCATCTTCTGCAAAGTAGCAAAATTTTAATCTGTTTGTCTTCCACCAACTTAAAATGTCAAACGATGGAGTTCGAGGTAGCAAACTTTCTTCTAAATACAATAGCTCCGATCTTGTGTCCACATTATCCCTACTCCAAGCAAAAAATCTATCAAAGCTAGATAGGCGATCAACCTCAACAAGACCAACAACTTCATTTGGACTAGATGTTCCATGTGTAGCAGGTACTATACTATTGAAAGAGATCGAAACAGTGGGTTTTAACTTCTTGAATCGTATCTAATCAATTGTTTCACCATAAATATGTGGAAGATAGAACTCCATCAACTTTATCTTATACCTCGGATCAAAAATAGCAGCCACACCTATCTCAATATTTCTTAAATTTCAACAACGTTGTTGATGCCATAGAGATAATTAACATAATACAATTTTAACCCAAAAATCCAATTCTAGCTTAATTTCACAAACTTTTGGAAAGTACTGACTTGAAGTTGGATATTGACTTCCTGAGAATTGTTCGGTAATATGATCAAAAAACATCAACTTACAACAAACTTCTTCTGATGCACTCCAGTGCACTTCAGTTGGATAACAATGATAACTAGTGTTAGTTAAACTCAACTTCATAAACACATCTTTGTAGTCTAGGGCCGTTTTCAACATTAGATATGTTGAGTTCGAATGAGTTGGACATTCATACTCTAACTTTTTGTTACAAGAAATATGTAACAACCGTGCAGCTTCTTCAAACCTTTCAGTTCTGCTTCAAGACATTATCCAGTATAAAACACTGTTCCGCACATTAACAATATCCCCTATCACCTTTAGCCCTTCTTGCACAATCAAATTCAAGATGTGTGTGGCACAACGCACATGAAACAATCGGACCATCAACAATAAATCCCTTTTACAAAGTTTCTCATCTAACAAAGTTTTCATCATAGCATTGTTTGTGCTACAATTATCAACTATAATGGCTGATATTCTTCTTTCAAGATTTCGCTCTAACAAACAATTAATCAACGCACTACACAAAGTATCATTATCATGTGGAGCATGTACATAAACAAATCTAAGAATATGGCTTTGAAGCCTCCATGAATCATCAATAAAATGCGTTGTAATAGCCATGAATCCTTTTTTGTTATTGTCCAATGTCCACATATCAGTAGCAATTACAATTCTACTTGTGAGTTTTTCCAATAAGTTAGAAGTTTTTCATTTCAAATTGTCAAAAATCTTCAAAATATTATTCTTGATTGTGTTCCTTGACACCATTTTGAACAACGGCTGAAGACTAGCAACAAACTTTCTAAATCCTACATGATCAACAATAGATGGGGGATATTCATGCAAAATAATGGTGTGAGCAAGTTCTCTACGTGAAACATCTTTATCGAAATAATGCTGGCTACTATCATCACTCCCTGAACCACTGTCGTTTTCCAAATTTCATGGCATTAGGACATCTACAAAAATGTTCTGACATAGGGATGTCCCGCATTTTCTACTTGCTTTGATACGAGCATTACAGTAATTACAAACACCATTAATGCTCACCGGTTTAAAATGTCACCATGCTTTAGACTTCAATTTCCTTTTTTCAAATTCAATAAATTCAATAATTTGAGAAGACCTTTGGCTCTCACCCTCAATGGGCATAGGAATAGTACTAGAAGATCAACCATCTGGATTTTCTTCATTATGAGATTCCATGCTTATCTATATGTACAAATACATAAACAAAGTTTTTGAAGAACTTAAGTAAAATAAAAGAAACCCAAGTCACAAATACTTAAAATTTATCAAGAGAAATAAAATTGGGTTAAAACAAAGAGACCAAAATCAAGAGAAAGCAAGAACGAATAGCAGAGGAACAATGCTTTAGACATTTATCTATCAGAGACTAAGGGAATGAAGCAGGAATTAGACGCCACTATAAAAGAATAAGATAGAAGCGGCAGAAAATTAGCCTATTACGCGTGAAGTTACAATAATAAAATATTTTAAACTCTAACCTGCACCAGCACCCGCACCCGCACCCAAAAATACCTAAACCCGCTTGAATCCTTGAGTATTGCTTGAAATGTTATTGAATTATGTTTGAATAACTTTGAATTGGTAAATGAATATGAGAACGTTGATATTGGGTTGGGAGTGTGAAGTTGGAATGGGAATTGTTGCATAATGTAGAAAGGAAGAACATTTATGTTAGAATGTATTTTGTTGTGATTGTTGATGTTGTTGGTATTGTTGTGTTGTTGTTGTTGATATTTTGGGCCGAGATGATTCTCGGGGATGTTGAATTTATAGGGGAAATGCTGCCGAAATTTCGGTAGACAAATATGAATTTTAGATTGAAATTCTAAAAGCGTATAACTCATATTTGGCAACTATGACCAATTGTAGATTTTGGAGCAAACGGGATTTGAGTTTGGGCGAGCGTAAGAAGTGAAAAAGGTATGTAAGGCCCTACCTTTCCTTCTTTTGGCATGTCCTAGGTGTACTAGGTTTGAATTTGAGCCTCGGGGAAGATCCTATTCCTAGAAATCCGAGTTTACTTTTAGTACTATTTCTTTCAATGAAATTGAATTAGAATCATATGTTTGTTGGAAAGAAATGCTCAAGCACTTGTAACTTCCACATACATAATCGAATCGCTTTGAAACTTTCATGGATGACTCCATAGAGTCTAACGTTTGTAAATTTCGTACACCACCTCGACTTTACCCGAGGTGGGCCCACTTGTCCCGAGACCTCCTTCGTTTGTCTTACTTGATCTATTTTTGTATGATATAAAAAGGGGACTTTTGCTTATGAATTTAAGGCTCCGTTTGATTTGCTCCATAAGTTATTTGAAAGCTCCTTAATGTGAATGATACTAAATTTTCAGAAAATGGATTATGAGGTATTTTTCGAAAGTTTTGTAAATTTAAAGGCTCATATCTTTTGTATACTAATTCCGACAGACTCGATACTTACATTGAGAATTCTGATCTCAATGTATATATGTATATGTATTTATTTGTTGAGTCTTGGAATTTAATTGTGTATATGCATATGGTTTCCACACTACTCTGCTCGTGCCTATTACTATGATATCGTTCGCCGGTTCCCGGGCCGGTTTTGTAATCGTGCGTATTATGACATATTCGGCAGTATGATGTGTTACGGTTCCCGAGACCTCGCCATAGGGCCGGGTACCGTTTATGGAGTTATGTTGTGATATGGCTTATGATATGTTTTGATGATACGATGTGTTGCGATGATATGTGATGTTCGGGGTTGTACAGAGATTTGAAACCTTCTGGAGTATGTTGTGTTGTGGCACTAGCGTCGGAGTGGTGACCACGTTCCTGAGCCTTATGCATGATTTTTATTTGCATTACATATACATATATTTTCAGCACGGACCTTGATGTACTGGTTCGGTATTTACTTCCTGTACCCTTTTATGTCAGTTATGGTTTGGATTTCTGTACTCTATGCTTCACGTACTCAGTACATCTTTCGTACTGACCCCCTTTCTTCGGGGGCTGCGTTTCATGCCCGCAGGTACAGGGGTTCGTGATCCGCCAGAGTAGGACACATATTCTGCTACTACAGAGTGCTCCTTTTGATTCGGAGCCCATCTTTTGGTATATATCGTCTGTCATGTATATGTTTCTGTATATTCGACTATTTGGGGTACGGCGGGGCCCTGTCCTGTCATATGTTTCCGTTTTGGTTTGTAGAGGCCTGTAGTCATATATGTGGGTCGTGGGTCCTATGTGTGTTCGCTTTGTTTATGATTTGCGTCTTAATGCGGTTCCGTCTGTTATGGCGGCCATGGTGGCCCATATGTTTGTATATGTGCATATATTCGGCGATGTGTATTCCGCCGCCCCTTTTTGGCTTGATATGATATCTTTGCACGCGCGACCGCTTATAATAATATTTGATTTCATATCTGTTTAAAATGATTAATACGAAGTCTAAGTTAAATTAGATTATGACGAGTTAGCATGTAAGTCTGTTTGGGGTGTCCAAATAGGGCACCAGTCGCGGCCCACGGAGCTGGGTCGTGACAGAAGCTCTCTTCACACTCGTCGGACCACTGGAAAGGAACACTCTTCTGAGTCAACCGAGTCAAAAGCGAAGCAATTGATGAAAACCCTTTCACAAATTGATGATAATATCTCGCAAGGCCCACGAAACTACGAAAAACAGTAACTGAAGTAGGCCTCACCCAATCTTTAACAGCCTCGATCTTCTTGGGATCAACCATAATCCCTTTCTTGGGCACAACATGGGCCAGAAATACCATAGAACTTAGCCAAAACTCATACTTAGAAAACTTGGCATACAACATCTTTTCCTTCAATATACCAAGCAGGATCCACAAGTGCTTCTCATGCTCTTCCTTACTTCGAGAATATACCAAGATGTCATCAACGAACACAATCTCAAACGAATCCAAATACGGCTTAAAGGTCCTATTCATCAAATCCATAAATGTTATGGGTGCATTGGTATGCCCGAAAGATATAACCAGAAACTCATAATGGCTAAAACAGGTCCTGAAGGCTGTGTTCGAAATATCCTCCCCCCGGATCTTCAACTGATGATACCCTAACCTTAAGTCAATCTTAGAGAAGATCGACGCACCCTGATGTTGATCAAACAATTAATTTATGTATTCTATCAGATACTTGTTCTGAATTGTAACCTTGTTCGATCGCTGATAATCGATACACATTAGCATAGAACTATCTTTCTTCTTCATGAATAGCACGGGAGCACCCCAAGGGGAAACAGTAGGACGAATGAACCTCTAGCTCAACAGATCCAGCAACTGTTCATTTAACTCTCTTAACTCGGCTGGGGCCATACGGTAAGGTGGAATAGAAATAGGAAGAGTGTCTGGCTCTAAATTGATACAGAAATCGATATCACGGTCAGGTGGCATACCAGTCAAGTCTGTGGGAAAAACCTCTGCAAACTCACTCACAACGGGAACCGACTCCAAGAAGGGAGTATCCACACTCGTATCTCGAATATGGGCTAAATAGGCTAAGCACCCTCTGTCATCTAACTTCTTCGCTCGGAGGTACGAAATGATCTTCTTAGGAACAAGGCTGGGAGTACCCTTCCACTCCAAATGTAGAATCCCAAGCATAACTAACGTGACTGTCTTGGCATGAAAGTCTAAGATAGCATGGTACGAAAATAACCAGTTCGTGCCTAAGATAATGTTAAAGTCCACCATACTAAGGATTACCAAATCTACCCATGTATAATAGCACATAAAAGTAACCAGACAAGACGGATAGACTCGATCTACTACTACAGAATCTCCAACTGGAGTAGACACACGTATGGGCACATCAAGAATATTATAAATCATATACAATCTAGTAGAAAAGTAGGTAGACCCATATGAGAAGGTAGAACCCCGATCAAATAAAACTGAAGCTACCCAATGACAATCAGAAATGGTACCTATGATGACAGCATCAGAAGACTCCGCCTCTGGTCTCCCAGGAAAACCATAACAATGGACCCGTCTATCACCGAACTACGCATCACCATGTCCACTCTAACTTGACAGAGCTCCTCTACTAGAACCCTGAAAATCGCCCCTTCTAGACCGATAACCACCTCTAGCAGACTGAGAACCACCGCACCCTGTCTGAGCACCTCCCCTACTAGAGTATCCACCCCTGCTAACGGAAGGCATTGGAGTCCTGGAGTTTGAAATCGGGAACCCTGTTGGGCCCCACTCTATATAGTCCTGAGGCACTCTCTGGAAAAGTGCCCCAAGTTGCCACACTTATAGCATGTAACCTCCCGGGGCTGTGACACAGAAGCTGAAGAACCGGTATAGCCACCATGGTATACAGGTCTAGAATAGGAACCCCTAGAAGTCTGCCCTGCACTAAATCCACTCTGACTCGAAGGACCGCTAGCTGAAGCTTGGAGCGCTGACTGGATAGGGCGGCTAAGATAATGTTGGTGAGTCCTGCCTGACCGGCCCCCACTTCTCAAAGTATAACTACTGAAACTGCCAACTTGACGGACCCTCTTGTCACTACCCCCACCATGAGCTCGGAGCCTAGTAGACTCAACACTTGTAGCATTCTCCACTACTGATTGGAGTGAATACCCTATAGCCACAAGCTGAAGACAAGCCAAATGCAACGGAAGTACCAACCCCTTGACGAACCTCCTAACCCTCTCGGCCTCGGTGGGAATCAACTGCATAGCATAACGAGCCAAGGAAAGGAATCGAGCCATGTACTCAGCAATAGACATACCCTCTACTCCAGATTGTTAAACTCATCTCTCCTCATATTATGGGGGACTTACTTATCCAAGAACACCTGATGAAACAGATCCCAAGAAAACGAAGGCAACCCAGCTGGCCGACACTTGACAAAGGACCGCCACCACATCTCTGTGTCCCATGCAACTGATAGGACACATAATCAACTCAATGTGAATCAATGATACCCATCTTGTACAACCTCTCATGACAAGAAATGATAAACTCATAGGCATCCTCAGTTGGAGTACCAAAGAAATTTGGCGGCTCCATCTTAATATATCTGGCGAGCAACTCCTGATCTCGAACTGTCATAGCTAGACCGATAATAGGCCAAGGAACACATGAAGGTACTGGGATCTCGTCGATACGAGAAGCCATAGCAGCAATAGGCTGCATTCCCTGAGTATGGCCCTACTCCAGAGTTTGTGCTTCTGCTCTAGTCTGAGACCCTCCTTGAGTGGCTAGAAGGCCACCCACTGCATGAAACCCATTAAGATAGTGAAGAATACAGACCATGGTGTCCTGAAGCACAGGAGTAGCAATCACCTGGGGCTGATCCTGGGCTAGTCCTAACTTTCCCTCATTCATAGGCTCGTTCTCAAGCTAATGCTCTAGCTCTGGAGATAAGGATTTATCTCATCTCAGACCAACCACAGGGGTCCTGCCCCTGGCTGGTGCTACGCTGAGGCCACAACCTCTCGCTCGATCTCGTCCTCATGCTCCGGCCCTAGTAGCGGGCTCAGGTACCTTATCCCTCGCAATAGTAGCACAGGTCCTTACTATCTGTGAGAGAATAGAAGTGAAGTTAGATTCCAATTTGAACATCCTAGATACCAATTCAAATACTCTAGATACCAATTTGACTAACGTAGCATGAAAGAATGAAAGATTTGAAAGTTTTCTAAAAGTCACATAGCCACTCACATATAAGTACAGAGCTATCGTATCGATCCTCGAGACACTACTAGACATGCTCTTGTACTTGTAAGACCGGTAAACTAGGGCTCTGATACCAACTTGTCACGACCCAACTCGTGGGTCAACGGGCTCCCACGGTAACCCCCCCTGGTGGACGAACCCTTCCCTCTACTTAAACACTTTTAGGTTATCACATGTTGAAGATAACCTATTTCGGGATAGTACAGGGGTATATATGACCCTTTTCCTATATATATACATATATATATATATATATAACTGCTAGGTGCGGAATACTAATACATTGATCCCAAAATCTAGTCTAAATACAGTAAAAGACCTACTAATAATAATCTACAAGTCAGGAATAAATACTAGTCTCATAATACGAATACTATCTCAGAAAGCAAGAGAAGACAAGTAATAAAGAGGAATCTCCGAGCTGCGGAATCCATCAAATTGCTCACCCTAAAAACTCAACCAACAGGCCTCGGGATCACTCGCGAGGTCCCAAAGTAGATCCTGTGACGAACTCTTCACTAAGAAAAGAGTATAACAAGGTAGTATCAGTACAAACAACTAGTACTGGTTGGTATCATAGGCCAACAATAATTAGTTCACATATATGAAGGAAGAAATCAACAAGTAGACATGTAAACAATCAAGCACATTCACGAACCAATTCAACATAAGATCAATTCAATATCAAGTTCTATATGTAAAATCAACAATGAAGAATGGATGTAAGAGTGAATGCATATGCGATGCAATGCACTGGCCAAATACCTCAAACCTGTATACACATTCTACGGACGGAAACCTCCATATCTCAATAGTCATGACCCATGGGAGACCCACGAAGTCCATGTACACCCTCGTCCCAACAAGAAACCTCAGGCAGCGAGTATAACCCATTCTGCTTCGATAACAACCTCTGATCACGGATTCTCATCTCTTTTTTACTCGATCCGGCAAAGACCTCAGATGTTCCTTTGTCTCACTTATCATCATCAGTACTAAATCACAGTTCATATCAATGAATCATATGAAATGAGAATGTCTGCCATGCAAGATATCATAATCAACAAAGAATCATAATCAAGATCTCATCCGTGTTTTATCATAAGCACACATCACAATTCAAGACTAAACTCATTATCGTTCCTTTTTCTGATGATAAGTGGCATAACAAGAGAAAGATGAATGCATACGTAAGTCATAGCATAAAAAATAAGGCGACAAACCAATCATAACCAAAAGGCGACAAACCCACAACAATCAACAGAACCAACCTAATAGGATTTTGCCTCCACACCATACCTGAAGGCCTTACGTTATTTCCCCATCAATATCTAACTCCTACATATGCTTCACTAATTGGAGTCTAACCGACAGGTAAATCGTAACCCAACTCGATGCTGAGCGGGTGCCATGAACTATCCAACACGATCCTTCCCTTTCGAATAGTTTTTGAATGTTCATAGTTTACACAACAATGTAATCTACATTAGAAACAAAGACTAACGATACCCATATTGCTGCAACACTATACGAATCGAAAACAACACTTTTAAAGAAGGAATAGGGCCCCACAAGGGCAAATAGGAATTTCAAGTTACAAACGGTTAATCAACGCTTAGGAAGTCCAATACTATTCCTCAATTACTAATTAAACCCATTTAATTATTAATTCCATCATTAGATCGAAAACCCCCAAATTAAAGAAAAGACCTAAATTCCACGACTTTAATTCTTGAAATAAAGGAAGATTCAAGCCTAGAAGCTAATTACCCAATGATTCGATGGTAGAAATCAGTAAATTTAACCAATAAAACTAAATTAGATTTGAAAGAGATTTATAATCATCATCTTAGGCTTCATGAACCCATTTTCCCCAATTAACTCATTAAACTACCATGGATTCCATTCTTAAGCATAAGAAAATCACAAAGAGAAGGGTAGGAACTTACCCTAGGAAGAATTTAACCCAAAGCTCTACAAATCGCCCACACAAACACGCTCTAGGTTTAGAATTGGAGAATGGAAAAAAGGTTCAAAATTGGGAAACATAAAGTTACTGATTCGCGATTTCCACATCTGCGGACTTGCTCACGCGTACAAATTACCCGCAGAAGTGGAGTCACTTGACACCTCATACACTCGCGTTTGTGAGTCAAGTCCCACATGAGGGGACCCGTAGAGATAGAAACACACCCACAAAAGCGAGACATCAGATAACCAGTTTTTTTTATTTTCACCAAGTTCCACCCAAAATCCCGACATCCATCCGCGACCTTCCGGATACAAACCAAACATGCAGACACATGTAAAAATGCGCTACAAACTCAACCCTAGCCTCAAAATTCCCAACGTAGGTTACCTTGACTTGGTCAACCCCCAAACGGCCAAAACCAAGTTTCCAACCAAGGTACAAAACGCTCTCGAAAGCCTCAAAAATCGGGAAAAAAAAAAAGCATCCCACCAAGTCATAATCAACCCTTCAAACCTCATGGAATTGACGGAATTCCCATAAAGGTCTGTTTACCCAAAGTCAACTATTGGTCAAATATCTTTCACTTTAAGGTTCTAAATTCCTCAAATCTCACCAAGGCTCACTCTATGACCTCGGGAATCGTGTCTCCTATCCCCGTAGGTCAAAAACACTCTAATGGAACTCATTGAAGAGATAATAGGGGTAAAAAGGTGAAAATTCACATAACGACCAAATGGGTCGTTACACAGAAGGAGTTAGTTAGCCAGATGAGAGAGAGAGGCCTTCAAACAGGAGCTCGGTGGTTGCGATGGACATGGAAGTCCTGATGAACTCCCACCAGGATTGGTAGGCCAAGATTGAGTCACCAGAGTCCCAGGATGCATCCCCACTCCGCTGGAGGCTCCAAAGATATTTTAGGAGCCTCGTCTTCACGACTTGAGGGGTCCTCTCCTTCGTCATCGTCATCGTCATCCTCAATATCGAAGACACCATCACTGGTCTCCGTAACCTCTCCCCAGGATTCAAGAAGCCGCCATTGAGTCTTTAACCTAGAGCCAATCCCATTGGAGGAGGTCCCAGCAGGTTGAACAGGACTCCGAATTCTACACGACCAGCTGCTCGAGGCCCTTGATGTTGCATTCAGGATGTTGGACAAGGCTTCTTCTCGTGTGGGAATATCCGAGCAGTGGGCCTCGTCGTAGGGATACCTGGAAGGTAGTTAAAAAAATTGGGTAAGAGGCGAATGTAGAAAATGGTATGGAACACGAAGCGCTATGGCTTACCATGAATTTTCCCTTTCCACCAATAAGAAGTCATGTTTTTCCAAGTCTTAACAATGTTGGGGATGCTCTTAGCAGATCCATCACCCACTCAAACAGTCCGTGCTCAGGACCAGGTTCCATGGGAACGACTGCAAAGGTTAGATAGACTGATGAAGAAGGGGAAATCGGTTAAAAGAAAGAAAATGGCGAAAATGCACAAAGGCTTCAGGGTATCATTCCATACATATGCAAAAGGCTCTGGGGAAGGATGATGAAGATAATATTTACGGATCATAACGAACCAGTCACACCATCAGTGATCGAAGTCGTCCTCAACACTGGTAATTAATCTATGAGAAACCCCAGGGGAATAAATGAATCATCCCTCCACGGAACACCTAGGGGGAGTGAAGTTGCACCAAGTGATCGAGAGTAAAAACCACTCTGGAGAGGTCGGCTAAATGTTGCAGTCAATTATCCTCTATATTTAATTAGCTAGTTGGCCAAGTCAGATCCGGTACCCACGACAAAAGTTCTCCACAATTTGGGGAATAGAAAGTGTGAAACTAATGGTAAAATGATAAGTCTGGACCATGGAGAAACATGGGTCATCCGACCCTCTTCTCCCACTGTTAAAACTTTCACTTTAGTTACCTAGTTATAGTATGCAAGACTTGGGGGAGGATTTCCTTAGTGATTAGGGAATTGATTTCACCCAAAGATTTATGGAGGTGATCAACACGAAAATCCCCTTGGCATGCACAGCCAAGGGGAAGGATGACAACAACGAGGGAGCCTAGGTAAACCTCTTGAGTAACAGTGAGGGCACGGGCTTTCCCTTTCCATGGTAGAGGTGTGTTGGAATGTTCTTCTACTTTTCCTTCAGAAGGATGAGACAGGGAAGACGGTGTAGATGAGGGGGTAGGAGAAATCATGGTCAGAATAGGGTTTCTTGAAAAGAGAGGAAGGTTTTAAAGGAAGCATCTAGTAGAAAGAAAAAAATAAAATGAAACGAATGAGATATATTATGAGTGAAACTCTTGTTCCTATATGGAAGGAAATCATTGCACTCGTGAGATGAGGAGATGCGAACCATCATGGAACATCGCGTCATATCAATCGTTGCCGCCACCAAAGCAAGAGAAGCATTTAGTACAACTCCGATAACTATCTCATCAAGAGAAACGTTGGAATGCTTCGTTTCCCGCCAAAAGGAGATGTTAAAAATTATTCCACTCCCCCACCACACCTGTTCGATTCCCCGAAAAGTGGGAAGACTATCTATATTGGGTAAAATTCGTAGGATACAGCTTGATGTGATTCTAGATGCAAGAAGAATAACGTGAACCACAATTAAATAAACAAGATAAGATAACAAGGATATGGTTAAGAAATAGAAATGAGGGAGAATAGATTTTAGAAGAAAAGAAGGGATAATCTAACAATTAATATGCATTAATGAACAGATTCAATCCAAGAGGGAAGAGAAATGAACTCATATATGGAATACTTACTTAAGAGTATTCAAGAATGTTCATTGAAGAGATAAAAGGGAATCCTCCCATAAACTCACACCAAGAGTATTTTTTCTATCTTCAGAGTTAGCTACCCTAATATGAAGACTTAAAGACTATTTATACTAGTCTTTCAAAAATAGCTAAATTACAAGAATGACCAAAATTAATAAAGATAGCCACTTGAGCATGTTGGTGGCCTTGAAGTCTTCCTTCCATGCCTCCTTTAAGTTCTCCAAGCTCGTGATGGTTGGAATAATGCTTCAAAATCCTTGACTTCCTTGGTTGTCATCATATCCTTCATAAATCCATTTGAGAATGTTATGGACTTTAAAAGATCTTTTAATGAATCTTTCATGGCACTTTGAGCTCTTCGTGGGTGATTGAAAGCTTCTATATTTAAGAAAGTCCACACCCTCACTCTTTATATTAATCTTGCTACCTTGATTTGCATCATCCTCTCCTTATTAAAAAGAATTCATCCTCGAATTAAAGTATTGCAAAACAAAAGAGGGAACAACAACTAGACAAAGATTATCATAATTCTTCAAGATAATGCCAAGAATATAAGAAACATCCCCAGGATCAAAAACAAACTTTAATCCCCTAACAACATCAATTATCACTATTAGTATCCCCAAAAACATCCATTAGAAATAATCATTCAAATATAAAATTAAATTAAGCTCTTTAAAGAGATCATGCAAAACTTTAGATGACTTGTCATCACATTTTAGACAAGAAATATTGCCATAATCCAACAAGAATGGGTCTACAAGATATGTAGTAGAATAAGTAAAGAAACTAATACTGGTGCTAGCATCAATTACTTAACTTTCATTTGTAAGCTCATTATAATCTTCCCACATTGTATCCCATAGTGGATTAGCATATACCTTGTAGCCTTCAGAAGTTGATGCGTCATCAACTTCACAATAATATTATTGTGCTCCTCATTATAAATGGTCATGTTATCATCAAATAAAACAATATCTTTAAAGAGAGATAAAATCAATATAGGATGAAGAATCAAAGAATCTAAATTCACTCTCAAAAAGACAAATGTCCCTTTTCACAGGATTAACCATGATATGATCAACAACACTATGCATACTCAAAGAGCACCTGTTTGGCCTTCAAACTCATTGGTTCTTCACCACTAGTTTACAATAATTTAAGCTCACAGGAATCAACAATTTTGGTCTCACACTTTAACTCAACTAGCGGAAAAAAGTGAAGATGCAACAAGTCATCACTATTTTCAACATGACACACAATACCACCATCATCATGAATATCATCAAATGAAATCAAAGTAGAATCAAGAAATTCATTTTCATCTTTATCAAATAAAGGTGGAGTGCCATACTCAAAATTATCATTCTTTCCAAAATAACAAACTTCTTTTTCAACACTAACTTGAGATTCACTAAATAATTCACAAGTCCCCTCAACTAGTGGCATATCAACACACAGAAATTGACTATCTAAACAATTCTAAGAGAATCACATTTTCTAAATTCAATCTTATTATAAAGTGACCCCTCAACACCATTATCAACAATAAGAGCATTCTTTTTTACATAAAGAATATTCATAATCCACAACATCACATGTAGTCAAAGAATCTCTTTTTAAGCCTCCAATTTCATCACAAGTGTGAACACTTGTAGCAAACACGTTAAAATCAAAAGATCATCACAATGATTTTAACATGTGACTTCAACTAGTGCTTGACAACAATATTCAACATGACTTTCATCACAGAGAAATGATTCATTTTGCTCAAAAGAAGAATGACTTTCACCTATACTAAAATTTCCGTCAAACTTACTTAAAGGAATCAATGTACTAGGGTTAGCCACTTTACCTTGAAATGCTCCTAAAATTACATCTTTACTTTGTTTTTATCATTAAAACTTACTTGAACACTTGAAGAAGTAGTGGGTGCGACCAACTCTTGAACCTTCCAAGGTAGAAGGCTTTCCATTGTTCCTTTCTTCATGCCTTCATTTTCAAACTTACCTACAAAAGAGACATTACAACTAGGAGAAGAAAAAGGATTACCGTTAGAGTGAAAACAAAAATAAAACTCTCTTTTTCTTCACTTCTCTAAATTTTCTTTTCCTTCTTTCTATGATTTTCGAATTGTTCTCTCTTTTCCTGTGGCAACTCACTCACTACCCTCAACTCAAGCTCTCATTTGTCCACTCTTGTGTCGCCACATGTAACTTCCTTACTCCTCTCAACCTTTTCTGTTACATCCGGCATTTTTGCATATTCGAAAAATTCGAAATAATTTGACTTGTAATGGACAAGGCCACATTTGGACCTTGCTAGGTACGAATGTGTCGGTTATGAATATGTTGGTGTGGAATTACGAAAGGAGGCTAAGGGCAAAATTGGAAATTTTGGAAACTTGTTCCATGAATTACAAAGGTTAGCCAAGTGGGCTCAAAAGAAAAAAATATAATAATAAGAGAAGATGAGGCCCAAAAGGGAAGGCCCAACCGGCCATATACATTGATCCAAGTCCATGGAATTATTTTCCATGTGACAAATTATATTATAAGTCATCTATATCCTAAGAACCTTCAAGAGAAAACAAGAAAAACAAAGAACAAACAAGAGGAGAAAACGAAAGAGAGGTTTCGGGTGGAGGAAAGAGAGAAAGAAAGAAAAGAAAAAAAAAATTCTCCAAGCCTCAACTTTGATGCAAGAGTTATAATTTTGTTGTAATCTTACCAAGTGCAAGGTCCTCTACAAGATGGTATAATTATATTGGCAAGAAAGTGATTTTTGTAGCAAGTAAAGAACTTGGGAGAAAGGTAAGGATTTTATGCTTTTGTTATGATATGGAAGGTATATGTATGTTGTAGTGTGTGGAAATGAATGAAAAACATGAAAATCTTGTGTGTTGAGGTGGTATGCATGTTGGCCGAAAGTGTGCATGTATTGTATGTTCATGAAGATTTGAATTCATGTTGGAATTTAGTTGTAGTATGGTAGAAATTGTATTAGAAGTGAAAATTGAATGAATTAGTGGAAGTTGGAAAATTATGTGTGTGGCCGTGTGGTGCTATATGTTGGAAGGAACATGGATTTGTTATAATTAGTATGTTAATTGTGTGGTAATCTTGTGATGAAAATGAGAAAACAAATGTTGTTAATTGGTTGTCGGAAAGTAGGTGATGTTAGTATAGTTTATGTGATTATGAGAATGAAATTGTAAGAATGCAAATTGTTATGGTATGTAAATGGAATTGGAAGATAAGAATATGCTATGGATGTTTAGGTTAAAGATTGGAAGTCTTGGGCGAATCTGCCCTTAGTAGGAAACTTGTATATTGCGTATATCTTGTGTATATCTTGTGAAAATGGTATGATATGCCCCTGAAATATGTTGTAATGATCTTGATAAGTGTTGAATATGAAAATGGTAGGATTGGTTGGGAAGTGTAAGGTTGAAATGAAAGATGTTTCGTTATGCCGAAAGACGGCTAGTAAAGCCATATCGTGTATTATGTTATGCTTGTTGTTGTTATTGATGTTGTTTCTGGGTTGCTGTGTTGATGAACCAAGCTGAGCTAAGTCTCGGGGATGTTATATATATAGGGGAAATGCTGCCGAAATTTCGGTAGGCAAGTATGTATTAAGTTTGGAGTCTTAAAGTTTGAAATTAACAATTGGTAAACTTGACCATTTCTAGATTTTGGACGAAATTGGAATTGAAGCCAAGCGAGCGTAAGGCGCAATCGAGGTATGTAAAGCCTTCCCCTTTATTCTTAGGCATGTTCTGGATGTAATAGGCTCGGCCGCGAGCCTTAAGTACGACTCCGTTCCTCGGAATTCGAGATGGAAATCCGCTCCAATTCCTTCAGTACAATTGAAACCATTTCCTTATAAAATGCCTTCAAAGTGAACTTTTGCACGAAACCTTCCCAAACGGAGTCGGAACACTTCCAAATGATTATGGATGACCTCATAAAGTCTATTATCAGTAATTTACATATGTCGCCTCGAGTTGGTCCAAGGCGGGCCCACAAGGCCCGATGCCTTCTGTATAACCTTAATTACTTTGGTTCTGTCCGATTTTCTCAGAAAACATTGGGACTATTATTTTGATTATGAAATGACTATTATTATGCAAATCCTACAAAATGATTTCTGGACATCTGAGAATCTGATCCTGATAATAATCTGTCGTGCCTTCCCAAGTAGGACATAGGCGCGTATTATGCATACTATTCGGATACTCTGACTTGACTCGTCGTTTGGCACCCTTCAGTTTGATTGAGTCTGTATGTTGAGTCTATATGTATGTGGTTTCTCATTAATCTGTTCGTGGCTGTCTCAATGCATTCCTTCACTGCGTCCCGGGCCAGGTTCTGTTATCGTGCATATTCCTCTGCATTGTTCACCGCGTCCCTCGGTGTGCGGGCCGGGATCTGTTTATATCTGTATGATATTATAATCTGTGTATGGGGATGGCGGCCAGGATGGCATATGATCTGATCTGATTCTGTCTGTCCACCGCGTCCCGTACTAAGAGGGCCGGGTTTTGTTACCGTGCCCCCAGACAGGGCCGGGATCTGTATGTATGTATGCATGTGCCATCAGCATTTATATAAGCACATGCCTCTGTATGATTCTGTATGACTCTGTATGATTCTGTATAACTCTGTATGACTCTGCATGCATAATTCTGTCCGTCCGTCTGGATTACGATTTTGTCTGTATGTCCGTATGGATTCTGATTCTGTATGTCCGTATGGTTTACGATTCTATCTGTCTGTTTGAACCATGATTCTGTCCGTCTGTCGGGATTATGATTCTGTCAGTCCGTTTGACTTATGGTTCTGTCCGCTATATATATATATGCTTCCGGTTCAGACTATGATTATGTTTGTTATGTTTCTGCTTTACATACTCGGTACATTTTTCGTACTGACCCCCGGTTCTTCGGGGGCTGCGTTACATGCCCGCAGGTACAGACGCACCTGGAGATACGCCGCCGGTTTAGGGCATCGATTCTGCTGTTTTGGAAGAGCTCCTTTGATCCGGAGCAAATACTTTTGGTATATAATTTCTGTCATCTGTAGACTCTGTATGTATGGTATTTTGGGGTACGGCGGGGCCCTGTCCCTTCATCTGATTCTGTATGTCTGTAGAGGCCTGTAGATAGATATGTGGGTTACGGGTTTCATCTATTTAGGTAAGTACGAACGATTTTGTGACTCCATCTGTATGTTAGCCTCATCGGCTTGTCTGTAAATTTCTGTATGTTCAGGTATGTATATGTTTGCGCGCGCCGCATCTGTATCGGCCTGATTCGGTACACATCTGTTTAAAAAAAATATCTGTATGGTACGAAATTCGGTTAAGCAGGTGCGTATGGGTATCCAACTAGGATACCAGTCGCGGCCCACGGGGTTGGGTCGTGACAGAAGTGGTATCAGAGCCAGGTTAGTCCTCGGTATGTCTACAGGTCGTGTCAAGTAGAGTCTTGTTTATCGGTGTGTTGTGCACCACATCTATAAATAGGAGGCTACAGGACATCTAGGATGTTACCCTTCTTTGGATCTTAGATCGTGCGATAAAGCTGTATGGTTAGGATGTTTCCTACGAATTGCTGTATCTACAGCGAGGCTCCAAAAGAGCAGAAGTGTCAGTATTTGGGGAAAATGTTTCTGACCCTCTTCCTGTAGGTGATTTCAGATTGACAAAGAATGAAGAGAAGTGCTTCTGATGATAGGGATGGGGGTGCCTACTCGGTCCTGGTGACATCCTAGGGGCCTCCAGAGTTTCTGATCCCCAGAGCAGAGGATCCCAGAGAAGATAGTTATGATACTGACCCCTCGGAGGATCCAGCGACGATACCTCCAGAGTTTCTTACCCCCAGGGAGGAGGATAGCCCCGATGCTGAGCCACTAGAGCATTCCTCTGGGACGCCGGAGAAGGAGGTTCCCGAGGACATACCAGCAGCTCCTGTAGTGGAGCATTATGTTAGACAGGCTTCCCCGGAGAGTGTTACGCCCTACTCCAGTCCTTTGTCCTGGCCATCAGTGAACCAGGAATTGCCGGGCTACCTATACTCCTCTGATTCGGATGCAGGTAATAGCGGGGGCCAGGCGAATGGGGGCCAGACAGATGATGATGATGAGGGACACAGTTCCCACGGCAGCTCCCCAGGTTAGACCCGAGATTGATCATTTATGAGTATGTAAGTTTCCTAGAATTTCCGATGTGTGTATGATATCTGAAAAATGTTATTCAATGATGACGACGAAAATTTAAAAAGGATTAGAGACCTAGTGACTAAAGGCAAGGGCGACTGAGATGTCCCCACCATCAGTGTGAATCTAGAAACCCTAGATGAAAGTGAACAGGAAAGTGCCTCTGATGCCGTTTGAGTTAGGCATGTGAGGTAAGTTTCGACATTGTTAAAAAAATTTAATTGAAGTTATCAGCCCTGTGTGGCTACGATACGATATGATATGATGTATATATATGCGTAAATGTGTCGGCCCTGTGAGGAATGGTTGGTATTTCTGGTATACAGGTTTCGGATAGTGAGAAATAAAGAGGAACCTCTGCCCAAATTTTTCCAGAAATATGGAGATAAATATGTAAATTAAGTACTAAAAGGTTCCGCGATACTTGTCGAAATTTAGTTTTCCTCTGTTGGTGGGTGGAGAGCACCTTACGATGATATTTTATCAGATTTCATCGACTAATTGGAGATGGGATTCGTGGCATGAAGATTTAAATCTGTGGGTTGTCTAAAATCGTATATGTGCATGAAAGTGAATATCGGAGGTTCAAAAAGGCAATGTGGTAATTTTATGGCTTAGCCCGGGGTGGGACCCACCACGAGAATTTTCTGAAAATCTACTAAGACCCCGATCTGCCCTAAATTACGCGACAAAGGTCGTGCGGGGCAATCGACGAAATTATATTAGCCGTAACGTGCCAAAATGCATGAAAATTCCGAGGTTAAGCGTGCTAAGGCCAGAGCAATTCTGGGATGGGTGACCCCTCTGGGAAGTAATGCAAAATTTTGCACAAGTGTAAGTATGATAGATATAAACGGAAATTTGGGGTAACCTAAGGGAAAAGAGAATGTGTGGAGTAACTAGTGCCCTTACAGAAGTCGCGCAGACTGATGCGGACTAAATGGGCGAAAATAAAAAGCGCAATACCGCTCGGAAATTGAGCGAATTTGAATAACGGTAGGAGGTGTTCGCCAGTAAGATATTAGCAACTGTATATGTGTGTGTGTATGTGTATGATTTTCGTCTGGTGCCCATATGGGTCAAGAACCGAGTCCCGGCGACTAATGTTGTGATAGACGAAAGGTTTTACTAAATCGAATGGATAAAATGAAGTGGGGGTGAGGACACGAAGGTTGTCAAAGAATAGAAAAACCCCTATTACATTATAACTTAGTCTGGTGCGACGATATCTGGAAAAGAAAATGAGTAGGGATAGTAGGAAAGATGAAGGATAAGAAAACGTGAAGAAGCGGAAGCTTTGAAAAAGTCGATAAGCGACACGTAAGACGATTTGTATGACAACTTGACGAACAAGTTTATGAATGAGTGAATAGGTTTTGATGAAATAACCTGTGATACAATGGTCGGAATGAATAATGAGATATCGATAAAAAGGAGATTTTCGTAAATCACCGGAGCATCAATAAGAGTGATCTGATTCTAATCCAGATTCTATTTGTTATACTTCTGCACTTCTGATTCTGATAAGGCTCTGCCTATTATGCCTCCGTACTTCTGGATTCGATTATGTTACTGTCTGATATACCTCTGTACAATTAACTCTGGATACAAATCTGTCCGACACACCTCTGTATGTCTGACTCTGGATATGAATCCGTCTGATACATCTCTGTACGTCTGATTTTGATCACGCGTCTGTCTGATACATCTCCGTATATCTGACCCTGGTACGAATCTGTCCGATATAATTCTGTACGTCTGACTCTGATTATGAATCTATCTGATACATCTCCGTATGTCTGATTCTGATTACGAATCCGTCTGATACACCTCCGTACGCCTGACTTTGATTTCGAATCTGTCTGATACCTCTCTGTACATCTGACCTTGATCACGGATCTGTCTGACATACTCCCGTACATCGGACTTCGACTATGAATCTGTCCGCCATGGTTTAATACGTTTGCCTCCGATTACGAATCTGTTCAATACGCTTCTATGCGTCCGATCCCAGTTATGAATCCGTTTGTGTGAAGTGTTTGGTATGAAGTGGGATTATGATAACGTGGCAAAGACTCGAGGAGTGTAACAAGAAATGATATTGATTATGATGCCTGAAAAGCATTCATCTGTTACGAGAATATAGCTTATGGTCCGGTGATTAGGTGGGGTATGAGAAAATACATTATGAAAGCATATGAATCAGTGACGTGAAGAATTACCCCATCATGTTGGTGAAGAAGCCATGTCGGAAAGTCAACAAAGGACAATTATAAAAATAACCCTCCCGAAGTAGTATGACGCCCCATGAGGTCAATTTAACATTCGAGGACGAATGTTCTAAAGGGGGGGAGGATGTTACATCCGGCATTTTTGCATATTCGAAAAATTCGAAATAATTTGACTTGTAATGGACAAGGCCACATTTGGACCTTGCTTGGTACGAATGTGTCGGTTATGAATATGTTGGTGTGGAATTACGAAAGGAGGCCAAGGGCAAAATTGGAAATTTTGGAAACTTGTTCCATGAATTACAAAGGTTAGCCAAGTGGGCTCAAAAGAAAAAAAAATAATAATAAGAGAAGATGAGGCCCAAAAGGGAAGGCCCAACCGGCCATATACATTGATCCAAGTCCATGGAATTATTTTCCATGTGACAAATTATATTATAAGTCATCTATATCCTAAGAACCTTCAAGAGAAAATAAGAAAAACAAAGAACAAACAAGAGGAGAAAAAGAAGAGAGGTTTCGGGTGGAGGAAAGAGAGAAAGAAAGAAAAGAAAAAAAAAATCTCCAAGCCTCAACTTTGATGCAAGAGTTATAATTTTGTTGTAATCTTACCAAGTGCAAGGTCCTCTACAAGATGGTATAATTATATTGGCAAGAAAGTGATTTTTGTAGCAAGTAAAGAACTTGGGAGAAAGGTAAGGATTTTATGCTTTTGTTATGATATGGAAGGTATATGTATGTTGTAGTGTGTGGAAATGAATGAAAAACATGAAAATCTTGTGTGTTGAGGTGGTATGCATGTTGGCCGAAAGTGTGCATGTATTGTATGTTCATGAAGATTTGAATTCATGTTGGAATTTAGTTGTAGTATGGTAGAAATTGTATTAGAAGTGAAAATTGAATGAATTAGTGGAAGTTGGAAAATTATGTGTGTGGCCGTGTGGTGCTATATGTTGGAAGGAACATGGATTTGTTATAATTAGTATGTTAATTGTGTGGTAATCTTGTGATGAAAATGAGAAGAAAAAAAATGTTCTTAATTGGTTGTCGGAAAATAGGTGATGTTAGTATAGTTTATGTGATTATGAGAATGAAATTGTAAGAATGCAAATTGTTATGGTATGTAAATGGAATTGGAAGATAAGAATATGCTATGGATGTTTAGGTTAAAGATTGGAAGTCTTGGGCGAAATCTGCCCTTAGTAGGAAACTTGTATATTGCGTATATCTTGTGTATATCTTGTGAAAATGGTATGATATGCCCCTGAAATATGTTGTAATGATCTTGATAAGTGTTGAATATGAAAATGATAGGATTGGTTGGGAAGTGTAAGGTTGAAATGAAAGATGTTTCGTTATGCCGGAAAGACGGCTAGTAAAGCCATATCGTGTATTATGTTATGTTTGTTGTTGTTATTGATGTTGTTTCTGGGTTGCTGTGTTGATGAACCAAGCTGAGCTAAGTCTCGGGGATGTTATATATATAGGGGAAATGCTGCCGAAATTTCGGTAGGCAAGTATGTACTAAGTTTGAAGTCTTAAAGTTTGAAATTAACAATTGGTAAACTTGACCATTTCTAGATTTTGGACGAAATTGGAATTGAAGCCAAACAAGCGTAAGGCGCAATCGAGGTATGTAAAGCCTTACCCTTTATTCTTAGGCATGTTCTGGATGTAATAGGCTCGGTCGCGAGCCTTAAGTACGACTCCGTTCCTCGGAATTCGAGATGGAAATCCGCTCCAATTCCTTCAGTACAATTGAAACCATTTCCTTATAAAATGCCTTCAAAGTGAACTTTTGCACGAAGCCTTCCCAAACGGAGTCGGAACACTTCCAAATGATTATGGATGACCTCATAAAGTCTATTATCAGTAATTTACATATGTCGCCTCGAGTTGGTCCGAGGCGGGCCCACAAGGCCCGATGCCTTCTGTATAACCTCAATTACTTTGGTTCTGTCCGATTTTCTCAGAAAACATCTCGACTATTATTTTGATTATGAAATGACTATTTTTATGCAAATCCTACAAAATGATTTCTGGACATCTGAGAATCTGATCCTGATAATAATCTGTCGTGCCTTCCCAAGTAGGACATAGGCGCGTATTATGCATACTATCCGGATACTCTGACTTGACTCGTCGTTTGGCACCCTTCAGTTTGATTTAGTCTGTATGTTGAGTCTGTATGTATGTGGTTTCTCATTAATCTGTTCGTGGCTGTCTCAATGCATTCCTTCACTGCGTCCCGGGCCAGGTTCTGTTATCGTGCATATTCCTCTGCATTGTTCACCGCGTCCCTCGGTGTGCGGGCCGGGATCTGTTTATATCTGTATGATATTATGATCTGTGTATGGGGATGGCGGCCAGGATGGCATATGATCTGATCTGATTCTGTCTGTCCACCGCGTCCCGTACTAAGAGGGCCGGGTTCTGTTACCGTGCCCCCAGACAGGGCCGGGATCTGTGTGTATGTATGCATGTGCCATCAGCATTTATATAAGCACATGCCTCTGTATGACTCTGTATGATTCTGTATAACTCTGTATGACTCTGCATGCATAATTCTGTCTGTCCGTCTGGATTACGATTTTGTCTGTATGTCCGTATGGATTCTGATTCTGTATGTCCGTATGGTTTACGATTCTATCTGTCTGTCTGAACCATGATTCTGTCCGTCTGTCGGGATTATGATTCCGTCCGTCCGTTTGACTTATGGTTCTGTCCGCTATATATATATATATGCTTCCGGTTCAGACTATGATTATGTTTGTTATGTTTCTGCTTTACATACTCGCTACATTATTCGTACTGACCCCCGGTTCTTCGGGGGCTGCGTTACATGCCCGCTGGTACAGACGCACCTGGAGATACGCCGCCGGTTTAGGGCATCGATTCTGCTGTTTTGGAAGAGCTCCTTTGATCCGGAGCAAATACTTTTGGTATATATCTTCTGTCATCTGTAGACTCTGTATGTATGGTATTTTGGGGTACGGCGGGGCCCTGTCCCGTCATCTGATTATGTATGTCTGTAGAGGCCTGTAGATAGATATGTGGGTTACGGGTTTCATCTGTTTAGGTAAGTACGAACGATTTTGTGACTCCATCTGTATGTTAGCCTCATCGGCTTGTCTGTAAATTTCTGTATGTTCAGGTATGTATATGTTCGCGCGCGCCGCATCTGTATCGGCCTGATTCGGTACACATCTGTTTAAAAAAAAATCTGTATGGTACGAAATTCGGTTAAGCAGGTACGTATGGGTATCCAACTAGGATACCAGTCGCGGCCCACGGGGTTGGGTCGTGACATTTTCTCTCTCAAGATCATTTAAAGTGGGACAAGGCCCAAGAATTCCTTTTGAAGGATTAGGATGACTCTTTACTTCAACTTTGAACTTTACACTTTGAGAATCATCAACTTTCCTCTTCATGTTCTTCTCTTTAACAATGACATATCTGTTCTCAAACTTTGCCTTTATTCTTGTCAGTCTTACCTACTCCAAGTACCTTTCTTTCACCTTCAAAAGTGTAGATGACGCACAGATATACCCTTGACCTCTTAGAATGACACGACACTTGTTAGTCCTTTTATCAAATGTAACTTCCCTTTTAATTGTCCAAGGCCTCCCAATTAACAAATGTCCAGCTTTCATTGGGATAACATCACATAGAACTTCATCTTGAAACTTTACCAAAACTTATTTTGTGATCTCTAAAATTCCTTTTTCATTTAGCCATGGCAATCTACATGGTTGAGGATGTTTCCTAGTCACATTCTTCACCATAGGGACCATAATCTTCATTTGCTCCATAATCTTCATCATAATAATCCTCACTATATTTATAGTCATAGTCTTCAAAATCTTCATCACAAGGTGTTACACCTCGCATTTTTGTACGTTGAGTTTCGCCGAGTACTAGTTGTCCTAGTCTTGGGAAGCAAAACAATTTTTTCAAGGTCATGTGGATAGACATGTCCATCTTGAGTATATAAGAGAGTACAATCATGTTTAGTAAGCTTCGGGAAGGTCTAAGACTTGTTGGATCATCGGAGTTAAGTTTCAGCGAAAGTTCGACAAAGTGTCACATTATAGCGCAATATGTGGCTTTCAGAGCACAACATGTGGGACGCAAAGCATGCTTTGAGAGACGCAGATGGTGCAGCATATTGTGACAGAAAATTTTGATGATTTTACAATGAATGCGACACAACATGCGGCTCTCAGACAGTGTCTGCGACGCCGCAAACCTTGCCACATGATGTGTCGGTCCAGAATTTTCTGGACTACTATAAATAGACCCACTTCGACCCTAAATCATTATTTCACCATTTTTGGACCTAAAAAATTCCAAAACTCTCTCTACAAGTCCTCACATGATCTAAGACTAAAATCAAGAGAAAACCAAATGATTTTAACATAAAGAACTCCATGATCATCATTAGATTGTTCTTCTCCTTGTGGTGCTGAATTTGGAGACTTCTTGGAGGTGAAGGAATTTTGAATTTAGAGTGATCCTTGTGATTGAAGGTAAGATTATTACTCCATCTTCATGTTTATAGTATTATTTGGCCTTCACACAAGTTATGGGAAGGAGAACGTGTGAAAGTAAAGTTTATTGTGCTAGAACTTGTTCTTAGCTATGTTGAGTCATGAATTGTTCTAAACTTGATATGGTTGTAATGTTGTTGGGCTCGTTTGTGCAAATAAAGTTATAATATGGAGTCGTTGGATTGTTAAGTGAGTTGTGAGGATGAAAAGGAACTAGTGAAGGATTGGTGGTACCGAAATATGTATGGGATTGAGTAAAACAAGCTACATGAATCTTATGCACATAAGATGTTCAACAAAATGTCTAAATGAGTTCTCTTATAAGTTATGAAACCTTCATTGATACGGATGCTTCGTTTACTGTAAATAATCATTCATAGAGCATACGAGGACTCGTGGGATCCGTATACTAAGGAGACAAGGTATGTTAAGGCTAACCTTTTCTTTCTTAAGGCATGATTCCTTGTTGTGAACCTACACACATTATTCATAATATCCTTATACCAAAAGAATACTAGAAGCTCATAACTCTCAAGGTTTTTATGATGTCATTGTTATATGTCCTTCATGATGATGATGAGTACATTTCTAGAGATACAAAGCTTATGGTTCTTGATGTTCCTATGATATTATTGAGCTTGTTCAATGATTATTGGTTTTATTCATTATTGTTGATCTCAGCTTATAGTAGTTGTTCTTTCAAGGTGAGATATAGCGATGATGATGATTCTATAATAGAAACCAGAAGTTTACTGACCTTACATCACTTCGATAGATTTATAGCTTTCATTTAGGATCTCATGCATGCTTTATATATATATGTGTATGTATTTTCTCACACCGCGTCGCGCTATAGTCAGGCGGGCAGGTACGTAGATGTGCACACCACTGTAGTGGGCAGATTATGATGTTACCCCGAACGCGGGATTATATAATAAATGGATCGGGTTGTACGTTCCATAGCACTAACACTTATATTATATATGTATGAATTATTTTTTTTAAAAGCTAAGCATGCTTGATATTGTTATGTCCCGTATTTTCGTATAACGGGAAATCAAGAAATAAATAAGACTTGTGTGTGTTGAGGAAATAATTTGATTCAAGTTGCTATGCTCATGTTGATTATGAAATCATTGATGTCAAGACCTCGGGGAAGGCCGAGGGTAAATTTGGAATTTTAGAAATTAGTTTCGGGAATTACAAAACGGGACATTTCACGAATTGGGCCAAGTTTGGACAACAAGGAATTGAAGCCCAAGTCCTTGAAGAGGTCGGCCAAGGGGGGCAAGCCCAAGCCCATTTCATTAAGGTCATGTGCTATGCACATGACCTATGAGTGGATATATATCAAGCACACTTGGAATTATCAAGAATTTAATCAAAAATTCAAGAACACAAAGAAAGAGGGGTTTCGGCCACTAGAGAGAAAAAGAAAGAAAAATTTCCAAGCTTGATTGTTGATCCAAAAATCTCAAGTTTTACATAGTTGTGGAGTACTCAAGACGCTCTCCGACGTGATACAAGTAGTTTGGAGAAAGAGCGACGTTTGCGACAAGTCGGAAATTCAAGAAAAAGGTAAGATTTTTATGTTTTAATGTTATGAAATGGATATATATGTGTTAGTGATTGGATTAGTGTGAAGATTGTGGGATGAGGTTGTGTTTGTGCATGGTGTGTGTGTGTAAAAAGGGTGTGTTTGGCCGTGAGTTCCATGTGGTGCAAGCCATAAGAATTTTATCTTGTTTAGTTTGAATAATGTGTTGTTATGATCTTTATGTCGTAAAGGATCGATTAAAGAATTGAGTTGGTGCTAGAAAATAATTTCGGACGTTATCGGAAAGCGTATACATTTGGTATATTTGTGTATATCATAGTATATTTATGACACTAAAGACCTTAAATAAGATTTATGGTTGATGATAACGAATTTGGAATGAA
Source organism: Lycium barbarum (assembly GCF_019175385.1). Lineage (NCBI taxonomy): Eukaryota > Viridiplantae > Streptophyta > Magnoliopsida > Solanales > Solanaceae > Lycium > Lycium barbarum. Next base: position 32,037,621 of record NC_083348.1, read on the forward strand.
ACGACGCAAGTTAGAACATTCGTCGTAACTTTTGGTGTTTTGAATGAAAATTGGAAAGTAGTGAACTTTGGGGATGTTTGTATGTGGTTTGGAACTTGTATGTAGTGTGTTTGAATAATTGGGAATGAGTGAATGAATGGACTAATGTGGAAATAGATTTGGAATTTTGAAGTTGAATCAAGAATTTGCCAACTTATGTATTAAAGTGAAATTTTGAAGTTAATGTAGTATGATTGTGGGTTGTATGGTTTAATGATGTTTGGGCTGTTGTTGTCATTGTATTTTGAGCCGAGCTAAGTCTCGGGGGTGCTAGATTTATAGGGGAAGTGCTGCCGAAATTTCGGTAGCCAAATATAGCCCAAAGACTAAAATGTTAATTCTCATGAATAGTAACTGGTAAAAGTGACCATTTGCAGTTTCTGGACGAAACGGGAATTGCGATTTGAGGAGCGTAAGGCGCCAACCAGGTATGTAAAGCCTACCTATCATTCTTTTGGCATGTCCTAGACATACTAGGTTAAGATTGGCCCCTCGGGAATAATCCTACTCTTGGAAATCGAAGTTCAAGTTCGAGCACTATTCATTCAGCGCGATTGAACCCTTTTTGTCGCATTTGGTTAAAAGAATGTTCGTACCTCCATAACTTGTGTTGTTGTGTCCGAAACTCTCCGAAACTTTCGTAGATGGCTCTATGGAGCCGAAAGTCTGTGATTTGCGTCCGCCGCCTCAGTTTGACCCGAGGTGGGCCCGCGAGCCCCGAGGCTCCCCTTATTCGGTTTGTTTGGTCCGTTTGTGTCCGTTATAATCTGCGACTGTCTGTTTATGACCCAAGGATGTGTTTGAAACTTCCTATGCCATTAATGTACGTTCTGTACTTTGAACGATGGGAGATTTTCGAAAAAAAGACGTATGAACAGTTTTTTTTTCTTGAGAATTTGGCCGTTTGGCACTTCGTAACTTTTATACGCAAACTTTGATCAATCTGATTCCTACTCCGAGCCTTCGGGTGTCAGTATATGCCTATACGTAAACTATATGTCGAGTCCGACAAATTATTTTCGATATGCATATGGTTTCTGCACTACTCTGTTCGTGCTGTCTGCTAGGACTTCGTTCGTCGGTACCCGGGCCGGCTTTGTGATTGTGCGCGCTATATCATATTCGGGAGTCATGATGTGTTACGGTTTCCGAGGCCTCGCCATAGGGCCGGTTACCGTTTATGGAGTTATGATGTGATATGGCATTTGATATGTTCTGATGATGTGATGTGTGTGTGATATGATGTGTCTGGAGACTGTACGGAGATTTGAAAACTTCTGGAGTTATGATGTGTTGTGGCACCAGCGTCGGGGGGTGACCACGTTCCTAAACCCTATACATGATTTGATTGCATTTGTACGTTCGCCTCCCGCGCAGGTTTGCTTTGTTTGCGATGTTGGTGTGTTTGTTCTTTCTGACTCCAGCTGTGTTTGTGATTTCTGTACCTTCTGCTTTACATACTCAGTACTTCTCTCGTACTGACCCCCGTTTCTTCGGGGGCTGTGTTTCATGCCCGCAGGTACAGAAGCTCGTTTGGGTGGTCCTCCAGTTTAGGCTACTCATTCTGCTGTGTTGGAGAGCTCCCCTTTGATCCGGAGCCTACTTTTGGTACATATCTTTTGTTGTGTCTGTATTCTGTATATTTGGATGAGTGGGTACGGCGGGGCCCTGTCCCGTCCTATGTTCTTATGTTCTGTTTTGTCTAGAGGCCTGTAGTCAGATTTGTGGGTCGTGGGTCCGGTGTGTTCGCATGTGAGTTTGTTTTGCGTTCTTAAGCGGCCCGTACGCTGCGATGGCCAAGTCGGCCTCTGAGTTTGTATGTATGTGTATGTACTTGGGGGCGATCTGCATTCCGCCACCCTTCTGATGTGTGTGTGTGAAATTTGGCGATGTATATTCCGCCTCCTTTATGATTTGTGATTTGTCTGATCTGTACGGGCGACTGCTTAGGATAAGTGTTCGGTAGATGTCTGATTACGATGTTGAGTTCGAATAACGTACGTGAGTTTGGGCGAGTCTGATTACGATGATCTGGGTGTGAGTTCGTTTGGGGTGTCCCAGAAGGGCACCAGTCGCGGCCCATGGGGCTGGGTCGTGACAGATATCCACCTTAAGAGGCAAACAGATGTACAGGTTATTTCTCCTATCTCATACTTCTTTCATACTTTTATTATGTTGTTATTCATGCCTTACATACCCAGTACATTATTCGTACTGACGTCCTTTTGTTATGGACGCTGCGTTCATACCCGCAGGTAGACAGGGAAATAAACCAGACCCCTAGGCGGCTTCATCAGTGACATTACAGGAGCGCTCCATTTGGCCTGGAGCTACAATTCAGCTGGTATTATTATTTTGTGTATATATGGGCATGGCGGGGTCCTGTCCTATCCTTATGATTCTATGCATTCCATGTAGAGGCTCGTAGACAGATGTATATAGATAGATATTCTGTAACCTCATCGGTTCATATTTTTGTATATCATTTTGGCATCCTTGTCAGCTTGCGCATATGGGTATAGTTGATAATGATCATATAGATGTGCATTTAACTTGTGGACTCATGTCCTTACATATTATGACATTCATGAGTTAACTATCGTGGCCCATTTAGTTATGACTATGAGAAGCATGTTAAGAGGTGTTCGGTAGGTTAGCTCCGGGCACCCGTCATAACCCTCTGATTGGGTCCTAACACAAGGATCATCCAAAGCTATGGAAGACATGATTGCAACCAAAAGAAAGTAGCAACAAAGTTAAAGGACCTCACTAATTCACTCCCTCACATGTATCACTCTACACTCGTGTATACACTCAAGGTCAAGGCTTTTAGACCTCACTCAATTAATCTCACTACTCTTGCCTTTTTCCTCTCAAGGGAATTTCCTCAAATCTCTTCAAGAACCAACAACTCAATAAACTCAAAATAAGCCCCAAGTATCAGTTTGGAGTGGAGTTTATGGTTAAACAAAGAAGCACAATAAAATTAGTAGGACTTGAGTCAAACAATTCAGAACGAAAATAAAGAGAAAAGCAAGAAGAATTGGCACGAAATGAATTGTAAGCCCGCAATTACTAATACAAAGGATAAGAACAAGTATCCTAAAATATTCGCAAATGATTAGTTTTGAATCACGACGAGTAAAATCTAGAATCAACAAGAAAGTCATTCAAAAGTACCACATAGGTCAAAACTATCAACACCCAAATCAAATCAAGTTTACCCAATCAATATGGAGCATTTCTAAGCATCACCCAACAATTTTTGAAGTAAGAAACTCAAACTCCAAGATATTCAAGAAATTCGCACAAGAAAAATAGCTCAATTTTGGAACCCCAAATTGACCCCGAATTCATCATTAGATCCCGAAAGTGGAACCTAATATGGTTTACCCATGATCAAAACAACTTAAATACAAAAGATGGGGCAAAACTTTGCACAAAAAGAGCTCCAAAACTCAAATTTTCGCACTCTACAAAGTGCAGAAATTTTAAGTGCAGAAATGGGAGAAAATTCGATCCAAATCATTTCTAAATGCTTCCAAATTTCATATTCAATCTCTATAGACTATTTCCAACAAATCCCAACAATACACTCGAAAATTGCTTCAATTTTCAGGTCCGATTTTTTTTTTTTTGGAATATAAGAAAATTAAGGATTAAGAATTATAGGAATATTTATTTTACGAAGATCTGATACCAATTGATGTAATTCTAGATGCAAGAAGAATAACGTGAACCACAATTAAATAAATGAGATAAGATAAAAAGAATATGGTTAAGAAATAGAAATGAGGGAGAATAGATTTTAGAAGAAGAGAAGGGACAATCTAACAATTAATATGCATTAATCAATAGATTCAATCCAAGGGGGAAGAGAAATGAACTCATACATGGAATACTTAGATTATTCAAGAGAAGTTCATTCAAGAGATACAAGGGAATTCTCCCATAAACTCACACCAAGAGTATTTTCTATTTTCAAAGTTAGCTACCCCAATATGAGGACTTAAAACTATTTATACTAGTCTTGCGAAAATAGCTAAATTACAAAAATGACCAAAATTAATAAAAATAGCCACTTGAGCATATTGGTGGACTTGAAGTCTTCCTTCTATGCCTCCTTTAAGTCCTCCAAGCTCGTGATGGTTGGAATAATGCTCCAAAATCCTTGATGACCTCCTTGGTTGTCATCACTTCCTTTATAAATCCATTTGAGCATGTTATGGACTTTAAAACCTCTTTTAATGAATCTTTCATGGCACTTTAAGCTCTTCGTGGGTGATTGAAAGCTTCTATATTTAAGAAAGTTCACACTCTCGCTCTTGATATTAATCTTGCTACCTTGATTTGCATCACAACTGGATGAATTTAATCATGACGTGTGACAAAGATGATGAGTCAGATCTGAGTCACCAAAAGAGTCCCCGGGAGCACTTGCGTTACACCGGAGACAAAATAGGATCCTTTGTCCCAGAGGACGCAAATTGGAGAGGCTTTTGCGAAGACCAACAATCAGCTGTTACACAAAGACCTTGACCCTTCCACGGGCTATTAATGAGCATTATTGTCATCTTTATTTCTCATCATTGCCTTAGCGTTAATATTCAATATTAATAAGGACGCGATTCATGGAATGTACACCCCATAGCTCAAGGATAAATAGGGAACCCTCATTACATTGTAATCATCTGAAACTTTCCATAGAAAATACATCATACTACATTGTTCTTAGCATTTTCTTGTTCTTACACGATTTAGCAAGGCTTCAACTGTACGCTTGCCCAGAGACTCTAGCTCAAAGCTTCTCCAAGGCGCAGGTTATTTACTTTGACTGTCATTTAATCATATTTCGATAATCTTGCTTGTTATTCCTAATTATCTCGTTATTTTGATTACATTGATCCATGTGTCCTTGATCACGTACACAAATTCAACAGTACCGATTTACGGTAAAAACCCACTTCCCTTTGTTGCAACCACAATTGCGTTGGATCGCTCAGGAACACATTTTTGTCAAAAATGTTCCTACGGCTTCAAACATAAGCAGCTCAAAATATCCTGCATCTAGGTCTACGGGGTTAACTAGTCCAGCAAACACCCCTATAACCCCTTTTTGTGAAGGCTCTACCCCCTCCCCCCCCCCCCCCCCCCCCCCCTTCCCCTCTACAAGTTAACACTAATAGTGGGAGCTTCAAGTATTGGTCCTTGTATGCATATTTTGTTATGTTAATATATTAGGGCAATTAGCAGGAATGCCCTTATTACGGGGTGGTCATTAAATTTTGCCCTTCAAAATGGTGGTCTTTAAAGTTTGCCCTTTGCTAGGGACCGCTTGGTCACGCGTTCAAACCCCCACTCAGGCGAAAATTAAAAAAAAAAAATTCGCAAGGCATAAGTTCAGAATGGGCAGGATTTGCAAATTCTACCTTAAGGCAGAAATTCTTCCTGAGGGCAGAATTGCACATTTCTGCCTTAAGGCAGAAGTTAAGGCAGAAATTCTGCCTTTTTTTACAACTTCTGCCTTGCGAAAAAAAATTTAAATTTTCATTGAGCGGTGGTTCGAACCCGTGACCAATGGGTCCCTAGCGAAGGGCAAACCTCAAAGACCACCAATGTGAAGGCCAAAACTTAAAGACCACCCCAAATGAAGGGAAATTCGTGCAAAAAAAAGATATAATATGTTTCTTCCGGACCAGCATGACTTTAATGTAACAAAAATCGCATTTAGAAAAGATGTCCTGGTGGGCTAGCCCAAGATGCGTCAGTCGTATAAACCTGCTTCAATCCTCATTAATGACATCAATAGTGAGTTGTGCCCCCATAGCACACCAATCGTCATGCAAAAGCCCGCTCCAGCGGTTGGGGTGGTTAGATCAAGTCATCAAGCCACCGCAGGTGAAAGAGTGTTCATAGAGAAAGAAGCGGACTGGAGATGCCGAATATTTCTTTTAGGCATAATATCTAAATATCTCTCTAAATTTGACACGTTTTATTTAAATCCCCTTAAACTATGACTATAATCGTCACCCCTTCTAAAAATAACTGGTTCTAATTACGTGATTTCAAATTACATTTGGTGTGTTAAGAGTGTAAAATAATAGTCACATCATATTAATCGGATGTGTAAAAAATTAAAATACCACTTCCTATTATGTTTAGTCATTCCAATGGCTATTTCGATATCTTCTTCCATATATCTTCTCTATTCCTTCGTTAAAATAGTCTCCTTTTACCATTTTTCTTTTGAGGGTTAACAACAGTAGAAAACCTAGTACATGGAGGTAATTAGGACCAGTTATTATTTGAGGGGGTAAATTATAGAAAGCCTAATACAATAGGTAATTAGGATCAAGAATAGTTTAAGGGAGATCCCGATAAAACACAACAAATTTAGTGGGTCTTTAGGTGTAACTTTTCTGCTTAATTGAATAATAAACAACTAAGGAAAGAGCAGTAACCTGAAGGAAAAGAGATTGGCCAGTATCATTTTTTAGTGCAAAAGACACGTCACCTGTTACTTAATGGACCATACAAGTAACAAATCTATCAAGTGAAAACACAATAAGCTCATTTCTTCTAGATAAGGATGATTAATTTCCTACACTGCGGAGACAGAAAACCATGACAGAGAAGCACAATGACATCTAAAGAAATAGCTTATTTTCTTTTCTTAGCAGGTGGTTGATCCTCTTCCCCCTCTTCTTCCTCGTCGTCATCTTCCTCATCACCATCCTCGTCCTCATTGCCGTCCTCGTCATCATCATCGTCTTCGTCGTCACTGCCTTGATTGCCGTTAGCCTATGAATCCTCCTCGGGATCCCCTTCTTCATCATCATCTCCCCTTTCTTCTCCTGAGAAGTCTTCATCACCTGCATCATCATCTCGATCATCAGCATCTCCGTCATCTTCATCATCAGGATCCTCTGTATCACTACCATCTTTGTTCTCTACCCTAGCTTTGCTTATTTCATGGAGCTGTTCGAACGGAAACCTGAAATACACACAACATAATCGTTTTATGTTTTTGACATGGAACTTCAAAATCTTTAGCAGTAATTATACAGGAAAGACATTGTAACCTTTTATCAGTGCCTACAAACTTTGGCAAAGCATCAGCATCCTTCAGCAGACATCCTCTTTAAACCATAACCAACTTGGTAAACAACTCCAGGTAAGGCAATCAATGCAAGCAATTGAGGTATTCATCCAGTATATGCTAAAGGTCAACGGATAACTCTCTAGAGAAAAACTGGGCAACTTTTCTTTCTCACAAGGTGCTGGCGGAATCCTTAAAGTAACATCCGCCAAGAGAAAACTAGGCAACTAATGGAATAATCTTATGGACAAGTATTAAAGAACATGAAGATATAGATTCAACTGCAAATTATCTGCAAAATAATTTTAAAAAATTGCAGAGGCACAAGGAAGAACAAGGCATCTTTCCCCCTATATTCACAGGTTATGATTTTATAGCAAAAAAGTCTCACTATATTTCTGAATTTGAAGTGCTTCTTACATACATTCAGTGAGGAAATTTTCCAAAGTGCACTGTAAGGACCTCTGTGCATACAGAAACTATATTTATAGAAGAAACATTTCAGAGAAAGAAAGGACTCATCATAACACAACCCATAACCCTGCCCCAAGAAGCAGTGTCAAGTTGAAACAAAATGTAAAAGGCAGAACAAGGCCGCCTTAGAAAATATTATAACTTATATGGTGGCTTTACAAATGGCTGTCGAAAAATAATTGTACTACATTATTTCTAGACGACGATGATTTAATTGCCACTTGAATGTCTTTTAACTGTCACGACCCATTTTAGCCTAGGTCATGCGGGCAGCTACCATACCCACCTCGGTAGGCGAACCCTTAACTCAATGTTCTCAATCAATAAATATAATGAAATAGCGGAAGAAGTAAAATGACGTAAGTCTCACAATCTAATATAATATAGATAAGTGCAGAAGTAAATAAATCTATCCCAGTATCTGGTCTGGTCATACAAGAGCATCTAAATACGAATGACTTTGGTCTGAATAATAATACATAAATGTTTCAAATCATGTCCTGAGTGAAAAGTAAGACATAACAAAAGAAGAGTCTTCGAGGTCAGCGGACGTCATGCTCACCCTGGAAACTCAAGTAGTTACTGAGGAGTCGATCAGCCACGAGTCAGAGAAGTAGATCCGGCCTAATACTCTGCATTCATAAAAGAATGCAGCAAGTGCAGGTCAGTACAAACAACAGTACTTGTAGGCATCATAGGCCGACTAAGCATAGTTAGCACAATTCAAAAAATAACGCAGATAAACAAGTAAACCAATCACGCATGGAACAATATAGCTGTAACCGAGTATCCATCAACACCTATGTAAGAATCTAACCCCCAAGATAATAAGTCTGAGTATATCTAATCCTGGAACAATTAACACAACAGAATCAACAAAACAATCCATCACAATACAGTCATCACGACATCTCGCTCAAGTCATAATGCAATGCAATGCAATAATGGTATGAATGTGATGCCATGCAATGCAATGCAATGCAATAATGGTATGAATGTGATGCCATGCCATGCAAATGAGATGTACACATGTACTCCGAACGGAAATATCGACGTCTCGACGGCACAACCCAATGTGACTCGCGAAGTCTGAGTGCCACCCGTCCCGAATCTTTGCCAAACAGACAGATGTGACCCTGGCTAATTGCTCACAGGGGGAGTCTCACCGACACCACTCTGGGGGACCCGAGGATCCCATGCACTACAATCGAATTCGGGATAACATCGGAAACGGCTATGCACAACGATGCCCGAATATTACCATCGGCCTCCTCACAATCACTCAAAAGAGTTGTCAAATCAGTTTCATAAATCAACGATTTCGGAATTGGACCTCGGGCATCGTCCTCCTCACAATTACTCAAGTAAAAGAGTTTATTCAGTATCAGTTTCATATATAAACAATGATTCTGGAATGGATCTTCGAACATCGGCCTATTTCATAACCACTCAAGTAAAAGAGTTTATCAAATATCAGTTTCGCTCAATCAACGATACCGGATCATCACCGGATATCGGCCATGCATGATAATATGAGAGAATGCGTGCAATGCATATGTCAATCATTAACCACAATCTCAATATCACAAGTACCTCAACGAGTATGCTAACAATGTATCACATCACAATACCAACGGTGGGTATGCCAACATATATCAATAACTCAAGTACCAACAGTGGGTACGCCAATAATATATCATGGTACAAATACCAACAACGGGTATATCAATCCTATCTGAACCAGGACAACAATCGATATTAACTATCTACCAACTACCGTGGCACCAAGCCAACACAATTAAACAATCAGACACATATAACAGGGTGGCTAGTCCCAACACGCATCAAGGCCCGACCTAAGGTAATATCAATCCCAACTTCACACCCGAAGGTTCACATGCTATCCCCGGCATCATAATCTAAATATGTGATTCACTATACTAAGTCTCACCAAAGGTAAACCATAACCTACCTGGACTGCCGAATTGCAACACCAACAAGTTACTCTATTGCCTTGCCCTTTCTCTAAAGCTCAGAACCAAAGTAGTATAAGCATAATTTAATTCTAAGTTAGAAACCATGAATAATGATACTAATATTGCTATGATATCAATTAGGTCCATTTTAACCCTAGAAATTGGGGAAATGGACCCACAAGGGCGAAACGGGAAATTCACGGGTGAAATACCAAATTGAATCCTAGCTAATCATAACCCCATCATTAATTGTTGATTTAGCTCAAGAATTATCCCCAAATATGATTCTAGTAAAACCCCCCAAATTGGGTATGAACTCTAATTCGCCAAATCCGAAATTCAACCTTAAAAGTGGAAGATATATGATTACTGTTATATCCCGTATTTTTGAACGTCAGATTAATTGCTGAGGTGGGACCCACACATCGAGATTTTTTTGGGACATCTGAAAATTCATATGAATCACATATGAGAAGTTAAACACAACTCAAGAAGGACCCTTGGGCCAAATCAAAGTGGAAGTCCTCCAAACGAATATTTTTAAGAAAACGTTTTCGGGTGATCTGACTTCAAGGGGCAAAAACGGTATTATAAGTTTGGAATTTGGAAAAGTATCAAGATATAGAAGTTGTAGATAATTGAATTAGCTTTCGAACCATAGGTCGTGGGTGCCCAGGTGACGTCGGTACAAGGAGATATGAACGTTTTAAGGTCGAAAGGTCAATGGGCTAGGCCCAACTCGGGACCAAACCGAGTTGGCCCAAAAAAAATCAAAAAAATAATAAGGCCCAAATTTGTGAGGCCCAACCGGCCATGGTTATGGCCCAAGCCCATATTACATAAAATTTGGTCAATAAATAAGATGACTAAATCATCTTTATCACACAACCTCTAGAACATTCAAGAAGTTGAAGAACAAGAAAGAGAAGGAGAAAAGTTGAAGGCCATTTCGGCCAAGGGTAAATTTCCAAGGAAAAATTGACAAAAATTCTTCAAAAATCATTTTCTACCAAGTAAAGGGTGATTAACAAGGTGGAGTTGTTGTTGGAGCAAGAAAAAGTCAAAATCATACAAGTTGTCAAGTTGTAGTCAAGCGAGAAGTTGAAGAAGAAAGGTGAGTTTTGATCTTGTTTTGTGTGTTATATATGGTTTATATGTGTTGTAGTATGCTAAAATGGATGAAATTCATGAAGGAGAGAAATATAGTACATGGCCGTGTGTATGTATATATGTGTAGGAGTCATGCTTCAATTATTTTAATTAGTGTTTGGTTGTTATTGTTGTGAATGATATGTGGAAAATGGAAGTTGAATGAATTTTGAGAAGTTGTAGTGTGTATGTTGGTGTTGGCCGTGTGGTTATGGTGAAAAAATGGAAGAGAATGAGTTAATTTTATTTAGTATGATGTTGTTGGAATATAGATTATGAAGTTGTTATTGTTTTCATTAAAGTTAGAAAGTTTTTGGAAGAAGTAGTAAGTTGATTGAATATGGAAGTTGTTAGTATTGTTGTTGTTGGAATTGTGGTTGATATTTTGGCCGGGTTTGAATTCCCGGGATTGTTGTTGATTGAAATTAGCCAAGTTGAACTTGGTGGGATGGAGTATTTATAGGGGAAGTGCTGCCGAAATTTCGGTAGCCAAATGTTTCCTTAAGAATTCAACTCTAAGTACCCTAATAAGAGTTTTGGTAAACACGACCAATTTGCAGATTTTGACGAGATTGCGACGTGAATTTGGAATAGCAAAAGGAGCGGAAAGAGGTATGTAAGGCTTCACTCTTCTTTCTATGGCATGTCTTAGATGTAATAAGTCGAGTACGAGCCTCGGGGACAACCCTAGCCCCCGGAATCCGCATCCAAAGCTTTTCACATTTTGTTCAATAGAATTGAACTAGAAAGTGTGCAAATGATGGAAAGACCTCTTAAACCCTTAGAACTTGCATAAGTGGGACCCGATTACCCTAGGACCCTCACAAGTAATGACATGACACGTAATATATGTAAATCATATACGTCACCCCATCCGTGCCGAGGTGGGCCCGCTACTCTCGGATTTTTCCTTACAGTCTTGCTTGACTTACTTGAAGTGAATCCAAAGGGAACCTTTGATCCCGATTTCGATACCAAATGATAAATACTATGACTCCTCTAACGAGGGCACTTCCATGACGATAATGATAACAATGATGTTAGATAAGAGAATATGCCTATGATACGTACTACCGGAACGACTCTATGACTAAGATGACTAAGCTAAGTATCTTATGTAAACATGAAAATGATAAACTAATTTTTGAATCTTATTTATATTTCCTAGCTATGACTTTATTTTCTAAAAGATTTCAAAGTCTATGAACTGTCACCTATGATGCCCCGATTTCATTCTACGTTTACTTTAATATTATTCCCCGTTGGTAGTCTCACCTTAAAATACTCGTTCCTTCAAGGTGAGACAAAGCAATCACGAGTATTCTATAATATAATTGGAGGTCACCGACCTTACGTCTCTCCGATGACTACATGATTCTTCTTTGGGCTTTCCTGCGTGCCTATGAGACATATGTATATAGGATACGTAAATGCATATAAGACATGTAAATGTATGTAAGATATGTGTATATATTTTTTAAAACATGCACATGACGAAAGAGCTAGAGCGCTATAGACGCTGATGTACCTACACGACACACGTATATGTATATGATAAAAGAGCTAGAGCGCTATAGACGCTGATATATGTACATGATATATGCATGTGTATACGGGGAAAATGGAGGTAAGGGCAGAGCGTTATGAACGCATATCCACCTGATCAGTTGGCATTACATGATATGATATCGTCCCGGACGTGGGATGCCCGGACGCGGGATGTGTATATTTATGGTTAAATGGATCGGCTGCCGACGCCTCGGCAATATGAGATGTCATATTCTATATGTATATGTATATGTATATGAACAAGGAAAGATTCTTAAAGGAAACCTAAGTACGCATAGCACCTGCCAAGGGTATATATATATATATACAGGTTATGTTTCTATCCCAGGACATGTGTTGTAACTCTCTTATGTCATTATACATGATTCATATTTTCTGTATATTACTATTCATGCCTTACATACTCGGTACACTATTCGTACTGACGTCCCTTCTTGTGGACGCTGCGTTTCATGCCGCGCAGGTCAGCAGACAGACGGATTTGATACTTAGAAGCTCTACCAGCAGTGTTGACAGTGCTCCAGTTATTCCGGAGCCTCACTTCCTTGGTACTATTTTATGTATATATATTCGGGCATGGCAGTACTCAGCCCTTTCTATGTATAAGTGTACTACGTCTAGAGGCTCGTAGACAGTTATGTACAGTCAGTTAAGTACAGTTAGATATATGGTGTTTTGGCATGTTAATGTTGATGTACAAGTGATAACGAATTTTATTAGTATATGTTCAGAATGACGCCGCTAATGTTAATGTTCAAAAACAAAATGGCTCTGTTTACATGGCTTGCTAAGAGGTAAAGGTAAAATGATAGACAAGGGGTGCTCGGTACAAGTATCGGGTACTCGTCATGGCCCCTAGACGGGTCGTGACAATTACTAACCTTAGACTCATCACATTTTAACATTAACATCATCAATTTATCAAGTATACTCTTAGAGTAAAATCTCCCAAAACCCTACATCAAATTTCATTTCTAAAGGATTGAAAAGGGAAGGGGGAAAGTCTAAGATGATTGTGATTAAAGAGAAGTAAAGGATTAGACAAGACTTTACCTCAAAAATTTCCTTCAATTTGTCTCCAAGAACAGCCTTCCCAAGCCCCAATATCGAGATATGAAATAATGAGGGTCTAAGACTCATTTAAGACTCATTAAATGCACAATCACTGCCTGTCACCGTTGTAGTGGTAACTAAACTGTCCCAGCGGTCAAGCTAAAATGGCTGGTACCGCTTTAGCGGCAGGGCCACCGTTGTTCCGGTGCTGGTGCCGCAAAAGCGGGCACCAGACACCAGAAACATGACCCAAGTTTTTCGTTTCGATCCGATTTTTCGACTAACTCCCAAGGCCATCTGCTCACATACTAGATACCTAGTGCCACATAAAAACGCGCTACGAACGCGCCTGTGGCCTTGAAATTCTCAACGGAGGTCTCGTTGACCGAGTCAACTACCGATCCCTTAATTCCCATTTCCCATCCAATGTCCAGAAATGCATCCGAATGCATTGGGAACCGAATCAAACACACAAACAAGTTCTAAATGACTATCCGAACCTCTCGAAATTGATGCAATTCCGAAAAAGGTTCGTTTGCCCAAACGTCAACTTCGGGTCAACCACTTTCACTTTTATTCCTATATCTTCACCAAAGTTACCCAAATCCAGTCTAGACATCTCGAGAAGTGTGTCAACGGTCCCCTCGTGTCAAAAGGGAGCTAATAAATGCTCGGGAGCATGCGAAAGTGCCAAAAGAGTCATAACGACCGAACGGGACGTTACATCAACCAACTTCAAAGCTTTACTTTTTCAATCCAAACTTTTGGCTGTAAAATATTGCCTAAAATGAAACACTGACTATCTATCTTTAAGTAGCGTATAGAACAACCATTGGTTTTGATCACCAGTGCCAATTGGCCGGAATACAGTGTTAAACCATACATTAAATAAAAGGAGAGTTAGGATATTGTAATCCTGCTTATACTACCAGACACCAAAAAGGAGAACCAATTAGGCAATGTATAATCCACAGATGTATCATAGTCCAACACTTGTGGATCAATAATGTACGACTGTTGTAAACACAACAATTTAAGGACCAAATGATTTACTTGAAAGAATTGGTATACAAAACTAGATAATCAAACAGGTTGTTATGTGCCACCTATTAACTGCATTTTTACGAGAAAGTTGTCGAATCTGGGGAAGGCTTGAATAAAACTAACGTAACAATCCTTACTCATAGAATTCGTCTAAATTGAGTCATTAACTAATTAGGTGCATAATTGAGAAAGTAGATTGAGTTTTTCAGTAAGAGTTACTTCAAAGAACATAACCCATCAACCCAAGAACTTAGGTTTCTGGCGTTTTGGGGCACAATCAATTACCAGTGAGAGAAATATCTTCAGTAAGTGGGATTATGACAAACTTAGCATGAAGTTCAAAACCGACAGCTTAAGAATAAGAATATTTAAGTAAGAAAGATAAGTGTTATACCAGCATGAGAAGGCAAGCAAGGGATCTGTGAGTAGCCAAAAGGGTCTCAGAAACCACAGCTTCAACAACTGACCTAACAACAATTTCCCCAACGTCACTATTCAAACTACTGACCTCCATTTTCACACGCCTAAAAGTAACTCAAAAAGAGAAGAAATGGAAAGCAAAACTTGTACTTAGAAGCATTGGAGAGAGAGAGAGACGATGAGAGAGGTTTTCGGGCTAGGAGTGTCCAAACGGGCTTCAAGAAATAATTTAGAAAAATAAAGGAAAAAGGATAGACTAGGGTTTTTCTAATTAGGGTTTTGTTGTGTCCTCCAACTGGCCAAATAGTTTGAAAATATACTTTTTAGTACTAACATTTTCTTTAAAACAAGGAAAAATACGGTAATTTTTCCCTTGAACTATTCGAAATTGGGTAATTTTGCCCTTCATTTAAAATTCGGGACAAGTTTTTTTAATTGTAAGGACTTGTGCAAATATTTATATGGAAATTATGAGATTACTTTAACTATTTAGATGACTACTTTTATACAATGTCAATTATATATAATATAAAGTTTAATTACCGATATTAAGTTTTCACTTAAGCATTTATTTTGTTGTTTCCTTTCGAAACTTTTATACCCTTGATTGTAGGGGCGAATTTAGGTGTTAAAAAAAGGTCAAGTGAACTCATGATCATCCGATTAAATTTGGTATATTATGTGTATAATTTTTAAAATATATCTAGTATTACCTTTTGAAGCTCATGCTACAAAAGACTTATTGATAGGGCTGGGCATAAAACACCAAAAACCGAATTACCGAACTGAACCAGGAATTTCGGTAATTCGGTATTTGATATTTCGGTTTTTGATTCGATTTTCAGGAACAAAATTAAAAAATACGATATTGGATTTCGGTATTCAGTTTGCAATAAAAATACCGTTCGCTAATTCGGTTTTACCGAATACCGAAATAATTTTCTGTTGTCCTTAATTTCCTCTGCTTAAGGTCTTCTTATTACAATGGTTATAGATATCCCCTCTGTACTTGTTGATCCTTAAGAGCTTGTCTTTTCTCCATGTCGGCAGTTTTGATTTATGTTGTAATACTAGTAATGATAGACTTGTGCCGCGCACGGGGCCAATATATTTGAAAAGGATAAACTATAAATCATACTTACCAATCATAAAGTCTAATAATACCGTTTAACAAAAAATTTGAAATTATACTCATCAAATTGCTTTAAAAATATACATATAAATAGTGATGATAGAAAAACTTGGCTAATCAATAATTTAACATGAGTATTTAACTAAACTGGAAAAATTAAAACCTTAGTACTATAAAATAATGTGCATAAACTTAATTACCCTTAAACTTACCAAAAAGGAATCGGAAAGTTGAAGAAAATTAAATT
Organism: Lycium barbarum; assembly: GCF_019175385.1. NCBI lineage: Eukaryota > Viridiplantae > Streptophyta > Magnoliopsida > Solanales > Solanaceae > Lycium > Lycium barbarum. The sequence goes on from NC_083348.1 coordinate 32,053,823, forward strand.
GTTTTCTCTTAAAATATTCTTTTCTTTTGAACAATTTCCTTTTTCTTATTTTTACTGAAAGTGTATTCGTGATGTTTTGAGATAATTGTCTTCAAGTTGAAACACATGGGCTATCTTGTGATTAATGTAATTACATCAGAAACTTTGATTAATGTAATCACTTCAATGACGATACTTTGATGGTCAAGAAACATCAAAGTAAACAGGATTTTACGCACTGACACTTGTAAATGTGTGAAAGCATTGTCACCTTCATGTGACATCAACAACTGTAATACTTACCTTTTTAGGCACTAAAAAAGGCTCAAACTTTCTTTTAGATTTACCAAAGTGCACAAGTGCATATATCGTAATAAAGTGCAAAAGGAGGGGCAAAATGGTTACTTAAAAAAGGTGTTGTAAATCGATATATGAATAAACCAATGAGAACAAATTATTCAGTCAAATTAAGTAAATACCTCCGGGAATAACAGGCAAGCATGTTGACGGTGTGCCGGCGGCTATTCCCATTTCTTAGATAGTAATATTTAAGTTATATCGGACATGTGTCGTGAAATGATCTGATATATTTTTCGCCTTACCCTCCAATCCGTAGTCATTGCATACTGGTTGTTTGGTCCTCTCCTTTGTTTCCTTTTTTTTTTCCTCTTACGGTTTCATCTCGTGTTTTCATGTGTTGGAAAGCGTGCGAGTTAAATGACATTAGTAACGGAAATGAGGTTATCCCCCAAGCTTATAGGTGGTTAGAGTGATGGTACAAATGTATCGTAAGGATTAGAAGTTAAACAAATCGAAGAAAATAAATTTCGTCCAGGTTCAAAATTTATTTGAATAAAATACGGTCAAAGCTATAATATCCCGTATTTTGGACCAGGAAATTGAACCGACCAACATGAGCAAATTTACCCGAGCCCGGAGAATTTGGTCATATTCAAGCATGAAAATTAACAACTCGGTGTATACAAGGAATGAAGTCCCGAAATGATTTAAGACGAAAAGTATGACGACGATGATTGAAAATAACATTTTATGTGTGGCAAATGAGGTGTTATATCACATGGTCATGGTAATGGGTATATGGAGTATGTTAAAGGTGATTGCTATTTAAGTGAATTGAGATCAAAAAATTAATTATGAGTATAATTGGTTAAATGTGGAATATAATAGAGGATCAAGGGAGTTAATTAAAGTTTAAATATGATAAGTGGTAAGTGCTCATCTTTCCACGTGGAGCATTATTATGAAATGAGGAAGATGACCTATCTATATGTATAGATACACATGTAAGGTGGCTGCCTCTTGGATTAAATAGCATCATATAAATGTAATGATTAGGTGGGATTCACATTTTATTTAAAGGAGTTCACTTTTGATATCTCATAAGAATTAAGAGAATTATCTTGAGAGGAAGAGGGCAGCAACGAAACTTGCAAGAAAAATGGGCATCAATACATTCATTTTGGAGAATTATTCTTTACTTTGAGAATTCATATTTCAACTTTGGATATTCTTTGAACACAAAACTTTCCAGCAATTTTAATCTTGGGGAGGTTATATTGAAGAATATAAACGAGAAACAATATAAGGTTTGGATGCTGGTCAAGCTATGGAATAAAGATTGCTACGGGACCTGACGAGGTATGTAATGTTTTTGTTCTCTTTATTAATTGGCATGAATCCAACAAGAATCGGTAACAAACGTTCCATAAGAGAAATGCTCTACTCTATTGCTACTGAGCTTACATGTTTCCTTCCTTGTACATTACTTGACTTTCCATTCTTGATCTTTAACACTTATGCTAGCTATGTTTGATGAGGAGCACCGAATTAATAGCGGGAAATCGAATTTTGAGCGTTGTTGTTGTTGTTGTATGGACTGCTTGGTAATTTTATAAGTTATGTTGTGGCGGGAAGTTAATATGATTGTGGTTGTTTTGGTTGTTGTTGTTGATATATGAAGTTGGGGGAAATGAGAAGAACGGGGGAGATGCTGCCCATTTTGTTTTAGGATAAGTTAAATTTTCGTTATACGATTAAGAGAATCATTTGTATGGTTAACTATAGTATCATTGTTGTTAGATATGGATCGTGCAGTAGATGCGAGTTGAGTTCTTGAGCCATTGAAGATGCGAGTTGAGTTCTTGAGCCATTGAGCTAAGGACATGTATGTTAAGGCTATCCCTTTCTTTCATTTTGGAATGATCTTTATGATACGAACGAAAGAAGTAAACGATCAAGTTCCAAAAAATTCTATTCCTAGATGCTTTAGAGATACTCATATTTTTGGCTTCGTATGTATATTCGAACATAGTTTATGTCTGTAGTTCCAGAGTTCCGAGTGGTATTTCACGAGTCTTTCATGCATTTATATATATGTATAGCTATTTTCTCACACTGAGCCGTGCTATAGTCGGTCCGGTACGGCACGTAGATGTGCACACCACTGCAGTGGGTACGTTATGATGTTACCTCGGACGCGGGATGATATGATATATGGATCGGACTGCACGTTCCGCAGCACTAACATTTATGGATCGGGCTGTACGTTCCACAACACTAACAATTATATTATGATATATGTATATGATTTTTGAAAGAAAGCCTGCATATCATATGCCGTCAGAGGCACTTTCAGTTATACAGAGTTATACAAACACTTTAAGGTATACAGTCATACATATACGTTCAGATCCACAGATTGATTCTCATGTCTCAGATTCCTTTCAAGATTCTTATGTATATACTATTTCCATGCCTTACATACTCGGTACATTATTCGTACTGACTCTCCTATTTCTTGGGGAGGCTGCGTTTCATGCCCGCAGGTCCTGAGATATAGGTTGGTGATCCATCTATTAGGGTGTTAGCTCAGTAGATGAGGTTGATGCACTCTATTTGTTCTGGAGATGCCAGGAGTCAGCATGGTCTTATGTATATTTATGTATGGGTATGGCGGGGCCCTGTCCCAGCCACGTTATGTTATGTTTTCTAGTAGAGGCTTGTAAACAGTTATGTACAGTCAGATGATATCTAGACTTGAGAGTTCATATGTTATCACGAGTGGTTATGATAACCTTATGGGCTCATACAATATGTCCATCATATTCATACAGATGAGTCTTTCAGATTATTGGATGCAGGCATGCTTTCCTCATGAGTCTATTGAGAGTCATCTGATGGCCCTATCGTCCTACCTATATTTATGTTGATGTCACGGATGTATGTCAAATGGTACTTGACTAGTATGGTCAAGTGCCCGTCATGGCCCTCCAGTTTGGGTCGTGACAAAAGTGGTATCAGAGTAGTTCTGTCCTAGGGTTGTGTCACGACCCAATTCGGGGTCGCGCGGGCACCTACCTTTTCCATCTCGATAGGCGAACCATCTCATTGAATTCACATCAATTAAGTAAAGGCGATTCATTTAAATCAATAGATACTTAGAAATTCAGCAGAAACTTCATAATATATTCAATAAACTCAAGAATCAATAAAATTACAATGATGTAACACATACAGACTCGATCCACTTCCCATGACCTAGTCTAGACTAGTACAAGAGCGACTAATGATTTCAGATTACCACTACATTCTAAGACTCAATCTCCGTCCCGAAATGAAATAGGAGCAGGTCTTCCAGATAGGCACCGCGTATTTGCACATATGCTTCGATCAATCACCTGAACAAATCTATACCCCAAAAGGGTGTAGCAAGTGCAATATCAGTACAAACCACGCGTACTGAATAAGTATCATAGGTCGACAATGGTTAGTAACACATATTAGTAAAAGAATTCACAGATAAACATGATAACAACCCAATCAAGTCATATGGATATCTACCACACACTGTATATCAATACCATCAAGCATTAATTTCACTCTAATAATTCACCAGCCAAGCTCGCAACGATATCAGAACTCACATAACATTTAAATCGATCGTTTCAGTCTAGTAGTCAACTTATCATTAAGACACTCGTTATCCTACATCACATAGAGACCAAACATATACTAATCTTACGGACAGTCTATAGGATACCTCAACAAGTTCAATCAATAAATCTAGATCCAAGTACACGTCATTGCCTAAGTAAAACATCTAATCCCAAATGTGCCAAGTCTGAATAAATCAATCTGAATCTAATCATCATAGTAACACCAAATCATCTCAAACAAGCCATAATGCAATGCAAGATGTATCAATGCAATGCAATGCAAGATGTATGGATGCAATGCCATGCCATGCAAATGAGGTGTTCACATGTACTCCGGATGGAAATATCGACGTCTCGGTAGCACAATCCAGTGTGACTCGCGAAGTCTGAGTGCCACCCGTCCCGGATCTTTGCCTAACAGATAGACAAGACCCTGGCTAATTTCTCACAGGGGGAGTCTCACCGGCACCACTCTGGGGGACCCGCGGAGTCCATGTACTAACAACGATTCCGAGATAACATCGGAATCGGCCATGCAACAACGATGCCCGAATATAACCATCGGGCATCGGCCTCCTCACAATCACTCAAAAGAGTTTATCAAAATATTAGTTTCACTCAATCAACGATACCAGATCATCACCGGATATCGTCCATGCATCATGAATATTAGGGAATGTATGCAATGCACATATCAACGATTCCGGAATTGAACCTCGGACATCGGCCTTCTCACAATCTCTCAGTAAAAAAGTTTCTCAAACATCAGTTTCATAAAATCAATTATTTCAGAATGGATCTTCGGACATCGACCTTTTTACAATCACTCAAATAAGGAGTTTATCAAATTCAATTACTCAATCAATGATGTCGGATCATCACCGGGTATCGGTCATGCATCATGAATATGTGAGAATGCGTGCAATGCATATATCATGTATCAACAATCAAGTTTAGTAGCACAAGTACCAACAATGGGGTACGCCAACAATGTATCATATCACCATACCAACAGTGGGTATGCCAACAATATACCAATATCAAAATACCAACGGTGGGTATGCCAACAACATATCTAATCACAATTCCAACCGTGGGTATGTCAACGATATATCAATATCACAAATACCACAGCGGGTATGCCAATAATATATCCGAACCAAGACGGATAACGAGGTCTAATCTCTATCAACAACTCATGGCATCGAGCCAACACAATAAAATTGTTAAGCACAACACAATGGGGTAACTAGTCTCAACACAAAACAGGTCAATTTACATTATTATAACTGCCTTAAATCAGCCTATTATCTTAGAACAAGTAATCTTACCTTACACTCACAATCATTCGTCACAACTCTTTTTAGAACTCAATCATAATCGTTGGTGTATTTTAGCCTCCCATTCAGTAGTAATGGCATAACATAATAATCACTTATTACGGGAATTTCTCATCATTAGACACAACAATAGGTTTCACCCGCTACTTCCAAGTCATATATGTCCACCGTTATTAACAAAAAACCACATCAAACAACCTAAGGAATCTACAGGCCACAAGCCCGAACACACAAATCACACAACAATACCATCCTAAGATTCCATCCCAAATCTCCAATTCCTATACATGCATTCTTTGTTCCTTCTAATACAAGAATATATGGAACTTACCGAAAGGGAAGCCATAACCTACCTGGCAGCTGAATAGGTGTCACGAACCCACATCTTGTTTCATCTTTCAAAGCGTCTCCAAACAATAAAACTCTTATCACATATGAATTCTATGTAAGAAACCATGAATGATGATACCCATATTGACTATATTCTGTTCGGGTTAAAACCCACTCTTTAATTTAGGAAAACAGAACTCAAGGGCAAAACGGGAATTTTACTACCAAAATACCAAATTCAATACTAAAAGGTCAAAACCCATTACTTCATTCATAGGAATACTCAATTAATTCTTAAAATTATCATTTATATGAAAACTCCCAAATTTAGGTCTAAGAACCCTAACTTTGATTCAAGAATTTTAACTCTAGAATGGAAGATTATTGGTTAATGTCACGACCCAACTGGAGGGCCATGACGGGCACCCAGTGCTAACCCACCCAGGCACCTCGTATCGTACTCTCATATTCACCCCTAGGTGAGCCACATGGCTTACTCATAATTTACATACGTCTATAGTACTAATCTCACTGGGCAACAACACAATTATATCATCATCAACAACTTTTCCCATAGCCATATATACACACCGATGAGGCTAGCAAAATAATATACAAAATGTGAGCCGACAAGGCTAAAAGACATCTACGCATACACAACTGTCTACGAGCCTCTAAGAAGAGTATATAACATCATATAGGCGGGACAGGACCCCACCATGCCCATATACATGTACACAAAAGAATAATACCCAAAAGCTGTAGCTCCGGATGAAATGGAGCTCCTCTATGCAGTCCCTGAACAAGAAATCTATGGATCAAGCCTGTCCCTCTGTCCACCTGCGGTCATGACGCAGCGTCCACAAACAAAACGACGTCAGTACGAATAATTTACTGAGTATGTAAAGCATAATCAACATCATAGTAGGAGCATAAGAGATAGCACAAGAAATAGCATAAGATAGAGAATCAGGAGGTAATAGAGCCCTTTGTACCTCTAGTGGCCATCATCTTATTTACTTACTTGTCTTCCATAAGGACCTTCCATATCCAATGCTTACTCATGCATATGTACATACATAACATATTCGTATTCGTATTTATACCGTACCCAACCACAAAGGTTCGCTGATTCGCATACTCGGCCATGACAAGGCTCGGTGATTATACATACCTGGCCCTACCAAGGCTCAGTATTATCCGTACCCAACTGCAGTGGTGTACGCGCGATAGGTATCATACCCTGCCATATAAGCTCGGTGTTACATAATAGTTATACATACTTAGCCGCGTATACATAAGAGTCCATAAGTATCACCAACATCATTGCTATCATCGTTTTCATTACATCTATCCTTAGAAGATCAACTATCATATAAGGGAGGTAGTAGTATCGTGAATCGTGAGCAAATCATCAAAGGATATATATATATATATATATATATATATATATATAGCAAAGGAACCATGCCTTAATGAAAGAAGGGTTAGCCTTACATACCTCTTTGTCTTCTTAACTACTTAACGTTCACCGTCGTAGCTTGAACAATCTACATTAGAAGGATCCATACCATAGTTAAGCCTTAATGATACTCTTAAATTCATACTAGAATAATTCATGATCTAATGAAAATTGGGCAGCATTTCCCCTATCTCGTCAACTTCCACCATATTACAAAACAACTCCCAAACATCCATAATACACCCACAGTATCCTAATCAAGTAATCACATTCTATTAAGCCTTCAAAATTCATCCTTATGTTCAACCTATACCAACAACCTCACACCCATTTTAGGACATTTTCATACAATGCTTCCTTATCACTATTATTACCTTCCATAACAAGATTATATCTATATCCTACTAAGAATCATCACTCACGTTAGCTTACTACTCAAAAACATCATAAAAGTTACATTGAGCCCTCATTTTCTACTTTCTCCTTCTACCCAAGTTCTTCAACAACCAAGCATTCATGATAACATGAAATAAGAATGATACCTAACCTTTTATCTCATGGGAATGAGATTTGGAGCAGCTATCAACTTAGGTGAAAACCCTAGCTTCAATGCTCAAGAATCTCTTGTAGTCTACTAACCCTAGGAAGCCTTCTAACACATGAACACTTTGATTCTTGCTTCTTGATCTTTGTTTTCTCTTGGATTGGGGTGGAATATGCTTGGAGAAGGGTTTTGAGCTCTCAAGACTTGTGGAAAATGAAAAATAAAATAAATGAACAAAGGCCATCTATTTATACAAAAGTTAAAAAGTCAGCCAGATGGACTTATACGGACCACTTATACGGTCCGTATAATATTATACGGTCCGTATAAGTGGACCGTTTAACACCACCAAGGAAGTGACCCTTTCTGTTGAGGTCAGGTTAGGTTATACGGACCTTCCTTATACGGACCGTATAAAGTTATACGAACCGTATAAGTGGTCGTATAACTCCCAGTTGTGCGAAACTTTCTCTCGTTGATTCATTTGGCTTCCAATCCTTGTGGAACCTTCTTGGCACTTACATAATACTTCATTAACCATACAATAGGATCTATATCATCCCCTCAAGATATTATCAAATAAATATTAGCTTAATTATAGCGAAAAACTTTCCGAACTCGACTTATATTTCACTTCCTTCAACAAACTAAAGCTCATATATTCGTACAACTTCAAAATCTTATGGTATGAACCTCAAGTTATCTAATACCTTCCTTAATCTTGTAAGGGTTTCATAATCACCTCAAACTCACATTAGCCTATCCACAAGGCAACAAAACGAAAATTTTCGAGGTGTAACAGTTAACAAGCCTAGATATATCATTATCTAGCATACATAGCAACATTAACATCATTTATTCACAATCTACGAAGCCAATTCGTTTTTAGAACTCTTTCATGAAAAACTCCAATTTTGGGTTGAAGAACCCTAGGTTTTGCATAGAGATTTTTGGAAGAGGAAGGACTTTACAAAGCCAAAATGATGGATTAATTAATGGAAACTATTAAGCATGAGATTTAGACCTTACCCATAGGAACAATCTTGAGATATAACCAAGAATCCATTCATCCCCAAGCTTCCAAGAGAGAAGGTATCCTAAATGAGGTCCAAATCCGACATAGTCTCTGTTTTTCCTCGATTTTCGTGCCAATATGTACGCAAAATGCTGATTGGATGGTACCATTGGATTCCTCAAGAAACATTCTTGAATTTTGGCTTTTGAATCACCTCATTTGAACTTAAAATGAGGGAGATATAAGGGTTTTTATATTGGACCCGTTATTAGTTTTTAGCGGAACCGCTACAGTGAAAACCAATACCGCTACAGCGGCCCCAAGGACACTGTAGATGTACCGCTACAGCGGTAAGGGTTCCGCTGTAGCGGTCACCAAACACCAGCTGCCTCGGCTTTTCAATTTTTCGCCGCGGGACTCCGAAAACTCATCAGGAACCCTATTTTGACAAACCAAATATGTAGATATAGGTAAAAACGCGCTACGAACTCATTCGCGCACTCAAAATTCCCAACGGAGATACCGTTGACTAAGTCAATTCCCAAACCTTAATAACCATTCCCAAACCAAGTCCTAAAATGCACCCGAGTGCATAAGGAACTGAACCAAACCCACCAATCAATCATAAATGGTCATCCGGACCTCTCGGTATCGACGGATTTTCGAAAGAAATCTGTTCACCCAAAAGTTAACTCCCGGTCAAACGGTTTTCACTTAAAGCCAATTTTTTCTAGAAAACATTCCAAAGCTCAAAACGATGCCTAGGAAGTCATGCCAACTATCTTCTCGGGTTAAAATAGTTCTAACGAGACTTAGGAACGGGTCAACGAGGGCAAAAATGGAAGAATCACGGTAACGACAAAACAGGTCGTTACATCAGATACCAATTAAACAGTCCCTCATCCTCGAGCAAAGAACGAGAGTAGGAGAATCTTACGGTAACCAAGGGAATCATATCACAAACAACACGAAGCTTTTACAACAAGAAGCAAACCCAAACCGCAATTCGTTCTCACTTAGCCAAAACACCCAATTACCATGTCTCTAAAACACACAACAGACCTCTCATAGATAAATCAAATAGCACGAACCTTTAGACATAACTAATCATAAAACATTCAGAACTGGTAAGATATTCTGAGCTAGTCGCTCCTTGAATCACAATTTCTTAGAAGTACACAATACAACTCGAAACCAGGAATTACTCTTCCCAAAAGAGAATCCTAAATCCTCCAGAAAACTCTAAGCTATTTCATCGAAACTCATCTTTCTCGTAGCCGACTTGGTCAGTCTTAAGTCTACTTAACTCTTCAACTCACTTACCTAGGAACATACCATCGAGTACCGCGTAGAGCAAGATTTCCAACATCCAATGATCAGAGCGGAGCCTTACCATAATTCTGGAATCTCTTCGAAGCACAACCATTAGCATTACAACCCATTGTACTAACCGAAAGGCTGACTCTAGTAAAACACCACAAGGACTATTAATAACAAACCTCAAAATCAGGTATTCCCAATCACATCCATTAAACTAATTTACTTGGAACCCATAAGTTCCCTTAGAGTTACAAACTCGATCTAACCATTTCCATTTAAACCATAATGACCCACAATGAATGCACCATTTCAGAATATATCAGCAACCACACAATTTGATTCCAAGATCCGAAACCCATCACATTCTTATCGCGCATAGCAGACCATAAGTTACCGTTCTCGGCTCTAAAGTTGACACTTATCTAAATTGTTCTCAAGATACCTGATAACAAAATCTCGGGAATGCAACCTCTAGTTTCTTAACTGCACCCAAGACATATATCTTATGCAACCCGAATATTTCGACACTAAGAACATGCAGTCCCATAAATCACTTCTAGTCCATAAAGTTTAAAGTCGTTCTATCAATATTACTCATTTATAGACCTCTTAGTACAACTCAGTAGTATTTCTTAGCCGAACTCACCGCTTTCACAGTCTATACAAAAGATCCATCACAAGGGTATCACGACTGATTCACAATTTTGGTAGAAGTGCCGCCTCAAATTTGAACCTATGAATTCTAATCCTCAAAATCAATACTGATATATCCTATCTCAATCATTCTGGCTTCATAACACATTTAAGCCACTTTCATTACCGCTCAAAAAGCATTCAAACCATCACGCTTCCGCTGCGCCACTCTAAGGAACTTTACAATACTAGCCTTAACTGGCTATGCCAATATCCCACTAGCCCTCTACATACTGCATCACAAATTACGACATGATCATGAACTCATCTACTTCATGCCAGACCACAACACCATGAAGTCACACGACCCCGCAACCAATCAAAACAATCAAGGTGGTAGATTCACACACTTACCCTATACATTAAAGTTTCCTTCAACGCATCAAACTTCAAACCCAATCTCCTCTCAGTCCAACGAAGTTCGCATTTGTTCCACAATGACCCACTTATCCTTACCATCGAACTTCAACACATCTATCCACATAAACACTATACCTTGGATCCATAAAATCCTTATTATTTCTTTAATCACGATCGCCCAAGGACACATTATTTATCCAAAAGGATCCATGAATCACTCAACATACAACCATGGCATACCCAGCTCGAGTCATTATACTATAATGCAGAAACCATCCTAATATCAAATACAACCATAATCCACTAAGTCTGCCAGATACCAATTGTTCCCACCTTAGTACTCAAAATTCCCAATCCACCATTTGTTTATCATGACTCAGTCCCATTTACGCATCAGGTACTAATACCCATTAATCTTAAGAACTCTAATCCTTTACACTTTTCTCATCAAGGCCATCCTTTATGAACTTACTCCCAACTCCTCTCATCTACTACACACAATCACTATACTCGTCGAATCTCATGATCCCTAGCGAACTCACACTCATTCTTGCATATCAACTCTCAAGAGTTCAACCATTTAGGAACCACTTACCTACCATAAACTAGCTCGTGCTACGCTTATCATCATACCCTTGTCGAAGCTGAAACCTTTTGCCAACAATCAATCCTCTCATAAAGCGAATTCTCCTTACTAAGCCTAATCATACTAACCATTTTCGAGCAAACAACACTTAGAAACACGGCAACCTTTCGACCAATATCACCAACTCTCCAATTCTAAGGAACCAATACTGTGAAACAGTCTTAGCCACATTTCCTCAATAGAATCGCAAACCCAAGCTGACACTGAACTAGACCACGCATTTGCAATGAGATGATCCCTCTCATACCATACCGCAGCACAACACACGAAATTGATCACACCAAACATAGCACGAGTTTCGCCAGTCGAGAGAGAATAAGACAAGGACACACAGATACCAATTAGAATCAACCAGATACCAATTGGACCGAAGTAGCACTATTGGAAAGAAAGAAGAGAATTTCCTAGATGCCTCATAGCCTCTCACGGATGGGTACAGACGTCTCTGTACCATTCCACGAGACTCTACTACACAATGCTCTAGTACATAGTAGACCAGTAACCTAAGCTCTGATACCAACTTATCACGACCCAATTCGGGGTCGTGTGGGCACCCACCTTTCCCACCTCAGTAAGCGAACCCTCTCATTGAATTCACATTAATTAAGTAAAGGCGATTCATTTAAATCAATAGATACTTAGAAATTCAGCGGAAACTTCATAACATATTCAATAAACTCGAGAATCAATAAAATTACAATGATGTAACACATACAGACTCGATCCACTTCCCGTGACCTGGTCTAGACTAGTACAAGAGCGACTAATGATTTCAGATTACCACTACATTCTAAGACTCAATCTCCGTCTCGAAATGAAATGGGAGGAGGTCTTCCAGATAGGCACAGCGTATTTCCACATATGCTTCAATCAATCACCCGAAACAAATCGACACCCCAAAAAGGGTGTAGCAAGTGCAATATCAGTACAAACCACGCGTACTGAGTAAGTATCATAGGCCGACATTGGTTAGTAACACATATCAATAAAACAATTCACAGATAAACATGATAACAACCCAATCAAGTCATACGGCTATCTACCACACAATGTATATCAATACCCTCAAGCATTAATTTCACTCTAATAATTCACCAGTCAAGCTCGCAATGATATCGGAACTCACATAACATTTAAATCCATCGTTTCAGTCTAGTAGTCAACTCGTCATTAAGACACTCATTATCCCACATCACATAGAGACCAAACATATACTAATCTTATGGACAGTCTATAGGATACCTCAACAAGTTCATTCAATAAATCCAGATCCAAGTACACGTCATTGCCTATGTAAAGCATCTAATCCCAAATGTGCCAAGTCTGAACAAATCAATTTGAATCCAATCATCACAATAAGCACCAAATCATCTCAAACAAGCCATAATGCAATGCAATGCAAGATGTATCAATGCAATGCAATGCAAGATGTATGGACTCAATGCCATGCCAATCAAATGAGGTGTACACATGTACTCCGGACGGAAATATCGACGTCGCGGCAGCACAACCCAGTGTGACTTGCGAAGTTTGAGTGCCACCCGTCCCGGATCTTTGCCCAATAGACAGACAAGACCCTGGCTAATTGCTCATAGGGGGAGTCTCACCAGCACCAGTCTGGGGGACCCGCGGAGTCCATGCACTAACAATGATTCTGGGATAACATCGGAAACGGCCATGCAATAACGATGTTCGAATATAACCATCGGACATCGGCCTCCTCAAAATCTCTCAAAAGAGTTTATCAAAATATCAGTTTCACTCAATCAACGATACCGGATCATCACCCGGTATCGGCCATGCATCATGAATATTAGGGAATGTATGCAATGCACATATCAATGATTTCAGAATTGAACCTCGGACATCGACCTTCTCACAATCTCTCAGTAAAAGAGTTTCTCAAACATCAGTTTCATAAAATCAATGATTTCGGAATAGATCTTCGGACATCGACCTTTTTACAATCACTCAAATAAGGAGTTTATCAAATCAATTCAATTCAATTACTCAATCAACGATACCGAATCATCACCGAGTATCGGTCATGCATCATGAATATGTGAGAATACGTGCAATGCGTATATCAAGTATCAACAATCAAGTTTAGTATCACAAGTACCAATAATGGGGTACGCCAACAATGTATCATATCACAATACCAATAGTGGGTATGCCAACAATATCATAATACCAACGGTGGGTATGCCAACTGTTACACCTCGGAAATTTCTCCGCGAATGTACAATGAATAGACCAACGAAGAGTATGAGTGTATAATGTTTTACTAAGAAGGGGATGACTACTTATGAGTTTTGAAAATGCGAAAGTTGCAGATTTGCACTTCAGCCCAGTAGGTCGTAAAATAGAATACGGCCCGTAATGTGGTTTACGGACCATACACGACTATCGTCCTCCAATATACAAAATTTTAACTTTCTGCCAAATTTCTACATGGTTAAATACGACTCAGAATATGGACCGTAAATCGAAATACGACCCGTAAACTGTGACCGTAAACCACCATGACTCCAGCAAACCTTTCTGGTTCTGTTATGCTTAAATACGGTCGTGAAGGACGGACCGTAAACTAGAATACGACCCGTAAACTGGGTTTACGGCCACTGTGCACTTCGACTACTGTTCATAAAAATCAAATTTTAAGTTAAGTATAAGGGACCCTTTTTCATTCCATTCATTTCATTTTCACTCCACACTTCAAGAAACATCTAGAATACTCTCTAATATTCATCCACAAGAGAAGCAAAGGAAAATCAAGATCAACAACACTAAAACCATGAAATCAAGAGTGTGAAACTCATCAAAGTTCATCTACACCAAGATATTGCAAAGGAAGTGAAGTAGGGTTTTTGGCATAGAAGAGTATTGCTACTCAAGGCTCATTCCTATGACATCTAAGGTACGTTTTATGACTTTCTCATGATGATTGAAGTATTTATACGCTGAAACACCTGAATTATAGAAGAGTGTAGTAAATTTGTCATAAAATGTGAATAGTGCCATAGTTGAATGATAGTTGGATTAAATTATGAATGTTGATGAGTTGGTAGTATAAATATGTTATAAATGACGTGTAGACCATAAAATAGGTGTGATGTATGAGAAAATGTGATGATGAGCTAAAACTCGTAAATGTGGAGAAATTGGAGAAAAATGGTGGAATGTGGTAAATGTAGATAAATAACGATTGTTGATATGATATTGTGAGTGTTGTTGTGAATGTTTGGTAGTTGAAATGAAACATGGGAAAAGTAGTAGAAACAAAGGAAATGCTGCCCAAGTTTCCCTAGAAATAGTAGCGTGTTCTTCTCGTCGATTGACTAACGATGGTACGAATTCTCTCTTGATGGTAGAGACGTGACATCAAAGGGAATCAAGCCAACGATAACATAGTTAAACGACAAAGGTATGTGAGGCTTATCTTTTCTTTCAAAAGGCATGAAGCCTTCAAGTCTTATATAATCCTTCTACAAAACGAAGCCTATAAGTCCTTCAATATATTGAATTCCATACGAATATGATGGTGATGATAACGAGCTAGAGTATAGCGATTCAAGAAATTGTGGCATGATGTTCCTATAAGGCTAATGATGTTATCTTTGTTAACACTCGCCTTATGCTCTATTTCCTTCAAGGCGAGGCACGATACTCATAAACGTTCATAATATAAGCGGGGGCTCTCGACCTTACGTCACCCCGACATTGTTATAGATTGTTCATAAGCCTCAATGTATGTCCTATGACCAATGTTTCGAGAAACTATGAGTCTATGTTCATAAAGGATTTCATGTGAGATAAAGGTAAGAGATACGCTATAGAAATGATAATGGAAATGATGAGCTTAAGCCCAAAGATTATAAAGACCATCATACGATATTTGTACGAAATTCATGCTACGAATATGATGTGATTTTCATAGATTGTCTTTAAATTTAAATGTGTGCATTAATGAAAGGTTAAGATAAGCTTATAAGAAGTATGTGATGGCAATGATTATGATGAGATATATTGATCCTTGTATGATGCATGTGATATGGTCGAGCCACTACGTGGCCGAATATGGAAGATATGTATGTGATATTGTCGAGCCACTACGTGGCCGAATACGGATACTGTCGAGCCACCATGTGGCCGAATACAGATATTGTTGAGCCCTACGTGGCCGAATACGGATAATGTTTTGTGTGTATGAGAAGCTACGGCACTACGATGATGCATTATATGACATAATGATGTATACGCTATGATGGTTCATGTACGACGATTATGTATATGTGATATATGTATGAAATGTATTCACCCTTAAAGGTCGCGCAGGTTTTGCCTTTACCTCATGACTTATGATTTCTCTATTATGTTTGTTTCATTCATCCCTTACATACTCAGTACAATATTCGTACTGACGTCTGTTTTCTTTGGACGCTGTGATCATGCCCACAGGAAGACAGGGAGGAGAGCTCGATCCAGATCCGTAGTAGCTGTCAGCTGATTGAAAGCACTCCCTTGTGCCGGAGGTGCTTGATTATTCTTTTGTGTATATAGTCATGTATATGTATTTTTTGGCATAACGGGGTCTTGTCCCGTCCTTATGCTTAGCACTCTAGTAGAGGCTCGTAGATGCACAGAGTGGGTTAGATGGTCTCACCAGATGCTAATATATG
The DNA here is from genome assembly GCF_019175385.1 of Lycium barbarum. Classification (NCBI taxonomy): domain Eukaryota; kingdom Viridiplantae; phylum Streptophyta; class Magnoliopsida; order Solanales; family Solanaceae; genus Lycium; species Lycium barbarum. The sequence continues at coordinate 32,070,150 of NC_083348.1, forward strand.
TATTTATTATTTTGATGGCCGAGAAGCAAATGTACTTAAAAAGTATTTATGTTTCCATATAAAATATGATTTTCCTACAATTGGAGTATAAAGCTGATAAAAGACCATTTAATGAGCAAGATGAGTAGTAGCATGAGTGGTGCTCGGTGGCTAGCCCCGAGTACCCCTCACGGCCCTAGCTGGGTCGTGACAAAAGTGGTGTCAGAGCGGTTCAGTCCTTGGAAGTGTCTACGAGCCGTGTCTAGTAGAGTCTTGTTTATGGTGTGTTGTGCGTCACATCAATAAACAAGAGGCTACAGGGCATTTAGGAAAATGACCATCTTTCTTCTTATGAGATCTTGCGATAGAGCCGTGTATAAGATTTTATCCTCCCTAATAGTGTGTTGTGATTTCAGAATGCCGCCAAAGGGAAAAGTTACAGCCGCCCAGAAGGGCAAGACTACGACAAAGAGGCGGGTAGAAAGAGAGCCTCCGATGTATGTAAAAGAGGGCGAGTCACATAATGAGGCCCTATCTAATACTTTCTCCACCCCGCCTGATGTAGAAGATCAAGGAGGAGCTCCAGCTCTAATTCCTTCCCCGGTTTCTTCGGGTCAACAACTGACCGAGGCTATCCGCTTATTGACACAACTAGTTGCCGCCCAGGCACAGCTACAGGGTTCGGGTTCAAGTGACAGGGCCGTTAGTACTAGAGCTCACGATTTTATGACTTTAAATCCTCCGAAGTTCTTTGGGTCAAAGCCGGACGAAGACCCGCAAGGTTTTATTGATGAGATGTTGAGGACATTGAAAATAATCCATGCCTCCGAGACTGAATCCGTGGAGTTAGCATCTTACAGACTCCGGTACGTGGCAGTCTGATGGTATAATAATTGGGTATCAAAAGGAGAGAATGCGCCTCCTCCAGTTTGGCAAGAATTTGTAGATGCCTTCATCCGCCACTACTTGCCACCTGAGGTCCGCCGAGCTAGAGCGGATAGGTTCTTAAATTTGAAACAAGGGAATATGAGTGCCCGGGAGTATAGCCTTCAATTCAATTCGTTGGCTAGATATGCCCCGGCTATGGTGGCCGATATGGGAGATAGAGTGCATAGGTTTGTGAGTGGCCTAGAGCCATATTTTTTCAAAGATTGCTTAACGGATTCATTGCAAGACGGGATGTGTTATATCCCGTATTTTCGTGTATTCAGGAAAATTCGAAATAATGTTGATTTGTAAGGAATAAGGCCATCTGTTGATTTGAATTAATATATGTGTGTGTTGTTCATGACAAATATTAATGTGGAAGTGTTGAAGAAGGCCAAAGGCAAGATTGTAATTTTGGGAATTAGTTTCGGGAATTACAAAATGTGATCCATAAGTCATTGGGCTAAAAAAAATGATGAAAAAATTAAGGCCCATAAGAGAAGGGTGGCCGGCCATGTGCATGGCCCAACCCATGATTTTTAATTAATTGTTCCATGTGCTAAATTCATTATAAAGAAGTCTTTATCCACAAGAAGCTTCAAGAGATAACAAGGAGAAAAACAAGAACAACAAGAGCAAGAATAAGGGACCATTCGGCCCTATGCTTGCCAAAGTCTCTCCCAAAAATCTTCCTCCAAAAATTTGTATCTTGTGATTTTCCTACTAAATTGAGTATCCTTTACAACATGGTGCTATTGTTTGGGAAGAAAGAGCACTTGTTTCTTCAATATGACAACATGTTTGAGTGAAGAAGATTGGAGAAAAAGGTAAGAATTCATTCCATGTTATTATGTTATGAAGGTTTGTTTGTGTTGTAGTATATGGAAATGAGTAGAATTGATGAAAATATGGAAGTTTGCAAAGTGGGTGTGCATAGCTATGTGTGGCCGTGTGTGTGTATTAATGTATACATGTGATAAGTTGAAATTTATGTTGTATTCTAGTTATGTGTAGGATGGAATTCATATTGAGAATGAAAGTTGAATGAATTTGATGGAAGTTGGAAGAATGGAATGTTGGCCGTGTGGTATTAAAATTGGAATGGGAATGAATCACTTTTGCTTAACATGTTAGTTGTGTTGTTGTGATTCTTGCAATGTAAGTAAAGATGAAATGATGTAAGTTTGCATTGAAATGGAATGTAGAAGTTTATGTCGTTTTAGTATGATTTTATGACATTATGGAAATGGGGTTGTTAAGGTGCAAACTATGATGATTGTGGATGAACTTGAAATATGGAAACATGTCATGAATATGTATGCCAAAGATTAGAAGCTTTGGATGAATTATGACTTTGGCGGGAAGTTTGTATATTATGTATATCTCATGAATATTTTGTAGAAATGATATGAAATGCTTCTAAATTGTGTTGTAATGACCTTAATTAGTAATGAATATGAGAATGTTGATATTGATTTGAAAATATGAAGTTTGAATGAAGGGTATGACACTATGTCGGAAAGAAGGTTAGTTGTGCCATATTGTATGTTTTGTTGTAGTTGTTGTTATGGTTGGTGTTGTTGTTGGGTTGTTGTTGACTATTTTGGCCGAGTTGAATTCTCGGGGATGCTATATGTATAGGGGAAATGCTGCCCAAATTTCTGTAGAAAAGTGTTGACTTGAGATTTAAGCCTAAAGCCTTATGGTTAACATTTGGTAAATATGACCATTTGCAGATTTTGGACGAAACGGGAAGTGAACTTGGAAAGGCGTAAAGTGCGTGAAAGGTATGTAAAGCTATCCCGATTCTTCTTTTGGCATGTCCTAGATGTACTAGGATCGGATTCACGCCTCGGAGAATATTCTGCTCATCGGAATCCGCGTATGAAATTGTCACATTTTCGTTCAATAGAATTGAACCCTTTTAGTATGCTTTATTGAAAAATTATGCAAAATTTCTCCAAATCACTTAGGAAGTTACGAAATGCCCTAGGACCTTTGTAGGTGACCCCAAAAGCTTACTACACGTAATTTGAGCCCGCTGCTTTGGTTGTCCCGAAGTGGGCCCGCTATTTCCGATTTTACCCTTATGGTCCTTTGTAACTTGATTTCAAGCAATTTTGAAGGAAATGTCTTATCTACTTTTTCAACTACTAATGATGCTTATTCGGGACACTATATTGAGTCTCTGTAAAGGTACGACATTTTGTATTGCATTTAGTTCCACTATTCCCGCTTTGCTCTCTTATTGCACTATTGCCTTATTTTCGAACACTATAAAATGAAACGTTTTAACTATCCTTTTAACTACTAAGGAAAATTGTTTTAATGATTCCCTCGAGTCTGGTAAACCATTTTGGAATATGAAAAGGATTTCAGGAGTAGTATTTTTATGTGATCCATCATGACATATGACATACGTTCACTATGATTCCGTCCGACTTCATTGATTTGATTTGTCATTCGATATGCCTCATTGAGTCTCTGGAAATCTATGATATTTTTATTGCATTTGGTTTCTCACTACTCCATTCGTGGATGCCCCAATGTTTCCCACACTGAGCCCGGGCCAGGATATGTTGTCAAGCGTATTCCATTGCATTGTTCGCCGTGCCTCGATGTGAGGGGGCAGGTATATATGTACATGGGTTTTGGAGTATGCTGTGCCATGTACACACATTCTGATATGATATGATCTGATATGGCCATTTGATATGTTATGTTACGGGGTTATCCCCTACTCTGTTCCTTATGTATGGTGGCACCAGCGTCGGGGGGTGGCCATGTTCTGTTTCGCCGAGCCCTTGGCAGGGGCCGGATATGATATGGTATATGTTTCTGAACACACTCCTCATGTTTTGAAAATATGCATTTGATACTTCGGATGTCACACTTACTTCTCTGTAAGTCCTGTTTCGGTTATGATCTTGTTCCGTAGTGGGACCAGGTACGACATATGTTTTCAACAAATACTATTTATGCTTTATGATCAATATTTTGCTAATCTGGATATTCTGTCCATTTTCTGTACCTTCTGCTTTGATTATGACTTCGCTTACTACGTTCTATGCTTTACATACTCAGTACATATTTCGTACTGACCCCCTTTCTTCGGGGGCTGCGTTTTCATGCCGTGTAGGTATAGAAGACAGATTTGCTGACCGCCTGCCTAGGACATCTATTCTGCTATATTGGGAGCGCTCTTTTGTCCAGAGCCTATATGTTGGTATAGTCCGTCGCTATTATATATGTATGCTATTCAGGGGTATGACGGGGCCCTGTCCCGTCTTATGATTATGTTATGATCTGTAGAGGTTTGTAGATATACTTGTGTGGGTTCTGTATATGTTTGGGTATGATATGATCTGTGACAGCCTCATCGGCTTCCATGTACTGTGTCGGTTCTTTCATGCTAATTACCAACGCCAAGTGACTTTTATGTTTAAAAATATTCTGTCATTACGCCAATTTGGGTTATTGGGTACGTTTGGGTGTCCTGCACGGACACTAGTCGCGGCCTACGGAGTTGGGTCGTGACAGGATGGATATCTCCCGCATTCAAGCCCATGCTCAAAATCTCGAAGAGCAACGATATCCGCAAAGGGGCGAGCGTGATATGGATCAGGGGCCAAGTAAGAGGGCCACATCCATAGGTGCTGATAGTGACCATAGAAGGGGATCGAGGCAGACGTATTCTAGGCACTCAGGTCAGTCGGTGACTAGTATACCTCCACAAGTTGCAGACCAAGGGTCCGACTTCTCTAGTCATCCCAGACCGGATCAGTGTTTCACCGTGTCGGGCTCTCGGTATAGGAGTGATTCAAGCCAGAGGAGATCATCTATACCACAATGTACCCAGTGTGGTAAGCTACATTGGGGACCATACCGATTGGGATCGGATGTTTGTTATGTTTGCAGCCAGTCGGGTCACATTATGAGAGAGTGCCCGTTTCGAGGCGGTAGGCACGCGGTTCAGCCTGCAGTATCAGCGGCTGGTTCTTCTTCGGTGTGCCCGGGAGGGCAGACTTCCCTAGTTCTGGCAGGGCGAGGTAGAGGTAGAGGGGGAGGAACTACTCCAGGTGCCACTCAGCCCCGTATATATGCTTTAACTGAGCGACAGGATCCGGAGTCATTTCCCGATGCCGTCACAGGTATATCTGTACCTTTGATAATGTGTGAAAGGAGAAATAAATATTTATCATATTAAACAAGTATGAATTGAGAGGTTTTATGATATGTAGCGACGGTAATCGGTAAAGTACGATATATGGTATTAACAATTTTTATATATATATCCTTGAGGATAGTATTTATCCACCACTGGTAATGTATATGAAATACCTTTAGAAATACTACCGATAAGACTTAAAGGGGATTGTGAGGACGATGCTACACAAGCTTTAAGGAAGTAGGGTGTGAAGGGTAGAACCTCCAAGATAGCAGTTTCTAAAGAATAGCGAAAAGATAGGGTCAGTTAGAAAAAAGTAAGAGAGTGACATGCGCTACCGAGCAAGTTAGTTATTGATGAAAGCTTCCTTATCGTGCAGACTATATTGTCAATATATTTTTATGAAGATGTGAGTGTGAGGAAAATATACGAGACATAAGTTATAGCACTTTAGAAGTTACCACTACAGGATTATGGAGTTAGTAGTACGAGGCTGCATAATCAATAAAGGACATGAGAGATGTCCTAAAAGAATTCACTGTATGATGAAAAGGGAATGAGAGAGATGTAAGATAAGAACCAAGCTTGAAAAAGGTATGTATGTTTTCTTATCATGCTTTTGGGTCGTGTGTGGCCATAAATATGTTGCTATTATGTTGTGGCCCTGTGAGACAATGATATTATGGGTTGTTGTGACAGGGTGGTAGTACCATATTACAAGGGAAACTCTGGCGAATTTTTCGTAGAATCCCCGCTGACTTAACATTCGAGGACGAATGTTCCAAAAGGGGAGAAGAATGTTACACCTCGGAAATTTCTTCGCGAACGTACAATGAATAGACCAACGAAGAGTATGAGTGTATAATGTTTTACTAAGAAGGGGATGACTACTTATGAGATTTGAAAATGCAAAAGTTGCAGATTTGCACTTCAGCCCAGTTGGTCGTAAAATAGAATACAGCCCGTAAAGTGCTTTACGGACCATAAACGGCTATCGTCCTCCAATATACAAAATTTCAACTTTCTGCCAAATGTCTACATGGTTAAATACGACTCAGAATACGGACCGTAAATCGAAATACGGCCCGAAAACTGTGACCGTAAACCACCATGACTCCAGCAAACCTTTCTGGTTCTGTTATGCTTAATTACGGCCGTGAAGGACGGACCGTAAACCTGAATACGGCCCGTAAACTGGGTTTACGGCCACTGTGCACTTCGACTACTGTTCATAAAAATCAGATTTTAAGTTAAGTATAAGGGACCCTTTTTCATTCCATTCATTTCATTTTCACTCCACACTTCAAGAAACATCTAGAATACTCTCTAATATTCATACACAAGAGAATCAAAGGAAAATCCAGATCAACAACACTAAAACCATGAAATCAAGAGTGTGAAACTCATCAAAGTTCATCTACACCAAGATATTGCAAAGGAAGTGAAGTAGGGTTTTTGGCATAGAAGAGTATTGCTACTCAAGGATCATTCCCACGACATCTAAGGTAAGTTTTATGACTTTCTCATGATGATTGAAGTATTTATACGTTGAAACACCTGGTTATAGAAGAGTGTAGTAAATGGGTCATAAAATGTGAATAGTGTCATAGTTGAATGATAGTTGTATTGAATTATGAATGTTGATGAGTTGGGAGTATAAATATGTTATAAATGATGTGTAGACCATACAATAGGTGTGATGTATGAGAAAATGTGATGATGAGCTAAAACCCGTAAATGTGGAGAAATTGGAGAAAAATGGTGGAATGTGGTAAATGTAGATAAATGACAATTGTTGATACGATATTGTGAGTGTTGTTGTGAATGTTTGGTAGTTGAAATGAAACATGGGAAAAGTAGTAGAAACAAAGGAAATGCTGCCCAATTTTCCCTAGAAAATAGTCTCGCGTTCTTATAGTCGATTAACTGATGTTGATGCGAATTCTCTTGAAGGTAAAGACGCAAATATTGAAGAGGAACGATCAAGCGGTAGAATAGCTAAAGGAAAAGGTATGTAAGGCTTATCTTTTCTTTCAATAGGCATGAATCCTTCAAGTCTTATATAATCCTTCTACAAAACGAAGCTTATAAGTCCTTCAATATATTGAATTCCATACGAATATGATGGTGATGATAACGAGCTAGAGTATAGCGATTCAAGAAATTGTGGCATGATGTTCCTATAAGGCTAATGATGTTATCTTTGTTAACACTCGCCTTATGCTCTATTTCCTTCAAGGCGAGGCACGATACTCATAAACGTTCATAATATAAGCGGGGGCTCTCGACCTTACGTCACCCTGACATTGTTATAGATTGTTCATAAGCCTCAATGTATGTCCTATGACCAATGTTTCAAGAAACTACGAGTCTATGTTCATAAAGGATTTCATGTGAGATAAAGGTAAGAGATACGCTATAGAAATGATAATGGAAATGATGAGCTTAAGCCCAAAGATTATAAAGACCATCATACGATATTTGTACGAAATTCATGCTACGAATATGATGTGATTTTCATAGATTGTCTTTAAATTTAAATGTGTGCATTAATGAAAGGTTACGGTAATCTTATATGATGTATGTGATGGCAATGATAATAATGAGATATATTGATCCTTGTATGATGCATGTGATATGGTCGAGCTACTACGTGGCCGAATATGGAAGATATGTATGTGATATTATCGAGCCACTACGTGGCCAAATACGGATACTATCGAGCCACCATGTGGCCGAATACGGATATTGTCGAGCCCTACGTGGCCGAATACGACTAATGTTTTGTGTGTATGAGAAGCTACGACACTACGATGATGCATTATATGACATGATGATGTATACGCTATGATGGTTCATGTACGACGATTATGTATATGTGATATGTGTATGAAATGTATTCACCCTTAAAGGTCGCGCAGGTTTTGCCTTTACCTCATGACTTATGATTTCTCTATTATGTTTGTTTCATTCATGCCTTACATACTCAGTACAATATTCGTACTGACGTCCGTTTTCTTTGGACGCTGTGATCATGCCCACAGGTAGACAGGGAGGAGAGCTCGATCCAGATCCGTAGTAGCTGTCAGCTGATTGAAAGCACTCCCTTGTCCCGGAGGTGCTTGATTATTCTTTTATGTATATAGTCATGTATATGTATTTTTGGGCATGACGGGGTCTTGTCCCGTCCTTATGCTTAGCACTCTAGTAGAGGCTCATAGTTGCGCAGTGTGGGTTAGATGGTCTCACGAGATGCTAATATATGTATATATTATTTTTATGGCCGAGAGGCAAATGTACTTAAAAAGTATTTATATTTCCATATAAAATATGATTTTCCTACAATTGGAGTATAAAGCTGATAAAAGACCATTTAATGAGCAAGATGAGTAGTAGCACGAGTGGTGCTCGGTGGCTAGCCCCGGGTACCTGTCACGGCCCTAGTTGGGTCGTGACACCAACAATATATCTAATCACAATACCAACCATGGGTATGTCAACAATGTATCAATATCAAAAATACCACAGTGGGTATGCCAATAATATATCTGAACCAAGATGGATAACGAGGTCTAATCTCTATAAACAACTCATGGCATCGAGCCAACACAATAGAATTGTCAAGCACAACACAATGGGGTAACTAGTCCCAACACACAACAGGTCAATTTACATTATTACAACTTCCTTAAATCAGCCTATTAGCTTAGAACAAATAATCTTACCTTACACTCATAAGCATTCGTCACAACTCTTTTTAGAACTCAATCACAATTGTTGGTGTATTTTAGCCTCCCATCTATCAACTAGGTTTACTAGTGTGGCATAACACAATAATCACATATTACGAGAATTTCTCATCATTAGACACAACAATAGGTTTCACCCGCTACTTCCAAGTCACATATATCCACTGATATTAACGAAAAACCACATCAAACAACCTAAGGAATCCACAGGCCATAAGCCCGAACACACAAATCACACAACAGGACCATCCTAAGATTCCATCCCAAATCTCCAATTCCTATACATGCATTCTCCGTTCCTTCTAATACACGAATATATGAAACTTACCGAAAGGGAAGCCATAACCTACCTGGCAGCTGAACAGGTGCAACGAACCCACATCTTGTTTCATCTTTCAAAGCGTCTCCAAACAATAAAACTCTATCACATATGAATTCTATGTAAAGCATGAATGATGATACCCATATTGACTATATTCTCTTCTGGTCAAAACCCGCTCTTTAATTTGGGAAAACAGAACTCAAGGGTAAAACGGGAATTTTACGACCAAAATACCAAATTCAATACTAAAAGGTCAAAACCCATTACTTAAGTCATAGGAATACTCAATTAATTCTTAAAATCATCATTTATATGAAAACCCCCAAATTTAGGTCTAAGAACCCTAACTTTGATTCAAGAATTTCAACTCTAGAATGGAAGTGTCACGCCCAAAAACCCACCCTAGACGTGACTGACATCCGACGTCATGAACAACATCGGAAGAACTTAAATGATGCAATAATAACACTTGAACCCGCCAGGTTCAACAGTCGCCTCCAACAGTTTAATAAAATAAATGCAAACGAATCATAAATATAAGAGTTAAATCAGCGGAAGTCTTTATAATTTAAATAATTCAACCAAAACATGATAGTGTGCCCGGAAGAGTTAAACAACAACTCTTCTTCTACCCACATTCGAATGTATACTAAGGAGCTTCGAAGAATAAGGAATGAATGTCTAACTCATCGGGACGCAGCCGGGAGACTAATATAAATAAATGGAATTAAATAAATAGGGTGTCCCACGAATGAATGTGTGGGCTCACCAAATCAGCAGCAACCGCAAGTCCTTCCTAAACGCCCGGAGTATCAAGAACCTGCTCTTCACCGTTACCTAACATACCATAAAAAACAACAATGGTATGCCTGAGTACTTCGTACTCAGTGAGTGCCTCGGGGACAACAAGTGATATGAAAATAAAGTACAATAATACATAAAGAAATCAGTCTTAAAAATCATGTGAAAACCAATGTAAGAACAGTTATTTAGTTTGTGTATCTCAATAAGAATTATCAAAACCGATTATAAGGCCTCTTGTCAAAGTACAACTTCAGATATGCCTTTCAATTGATCATAATTAACAACAACAATTTCATGAGAAAATAAGAATATCACACATGCCAATACAGGCCCAAGAATCAAGTACATCGAAAGGGTGACCGTAGAGGTTCCCTTGTCACAGCGCACCACACCGGAATATGAAATTCAACGGTGGCTATCCTTCTTCCGGAATAGCTAGGCATAATCACACCCCAGGTAGCGAACCCGGAACTGGCCACTCTTCCTCCCGAATGGCTAGGCATTATCACACTAGGATCCATAGTGGCTACCCTTCCTCCCGAGTAGCTAGGCCAAACATAACAATCAAATTCATAGCATGGAAGCTGAATTATAGCATAGAAGCTAAATCACAATTATCTCAATGTAGCCACACCATCCATTTGCATTAAAGTTCATTATGACATTACGAAAATCCATAATTTCATAGATAATCTTGAAAATGTTTCCACTTCTTTAAACAAGATTCCTTTGTCTTAGTTTCTTTGTAAAGTGATCAATACCAACAATTAACCATCATCACTGATCATCTCTTATAGAAGAAAACGATTATGATTCCATACACGAATATAGAGGATAATACAATCAAGGTTTAATATGGGCTTGTCCCCTCACGGACACCAACCATAAGCAAAGACATGAATTAGGGTTTTGCATGAAGAGTTCACCTTTTTATTCAATAAAGAACCTTTGAGAAGAAAACATATATTCATGATAAGGTTTTTAAAAGAGAGACATACCTTAGTGTGTTAAACAAAGTTTAACAATTCACTTTCCTAGTGAAGAACACCCAAACCCTAGCTTTAATCACTTTTGCAAACCCTAGGTTTTAGTCACAAGAATCATGGGTTTGTTGTTAGGATTGATAATCAATGATTAAGATGTTCTTACCTTAGTGTTGGAGCCCTAGAGAGATATTTTCGTCCTTAGGGTTTTTGAGAGTGAAAAGAATGGAAGAAAAACTAAAATTTTGCAACTTATATAATTTCAGCCCGACAGGCACAAAGGACGGTACAAAGGACGGAGTGTCGAACAGAACGATGGAATGTCGATCTGCTCCGTCGAATGGTCTTTGTGCTAGGTCAATTCGACGGTACAAACGACGGAGCGTCGAACAGTTCGACGGAGCGTCGATCTGCTCCGTAAAAGTCATGAAATTTCCAGTGAGCAACTTTCTCTTCCTCACAATCGACAGTGCAAAGGACAGAGCGTCGAACAGAACGACGGTACAAAGGATGACCGTCAAGCCTCCTTTCCGTGAAACTGTAGAGAATTTTCATTTTAACCCCCTCCTCTTGGGTCTTTAGCCTAAAGCCATGCACGTAACCCAACATATAAGGTTCCAAAGGACTCATACAATGCTTTCATCTCTATACGAATTTACGGGATGTTACATTATCCCCCCCTTAAGATTCATTCGTCCTCGAATGAGAATAATAGTCTAGAAAAGAATTCACTAAACCACAAGTTGCTTCTAACAAACACAAAAATGCATCCATAAGTAATTTAAAACGCTAGCTCTTACCTGCCAGTGGGAACAAGTGGGGATATCTCTTCTTCATGTCCTCCTCCGCTTCCCAAGTAGCTTCCTTAATATTATGGTTTCGCCACAACACTTTAACCGATGCCACATCCTTCGTCCTCAACCTTTTAACTTGATGATCTAGAATGTGAACCGGCTTTTCTTCATAGGTTAACCCTTCATTAATTTCAATCTTTTCATGGTTCAACACATGGGAAGGATCAGGTTTGTACAACCTCAACATTGAAACGTGAAACACAGGATGCACCATGGCCATATCAGATGGTAACTTCAACTCATAAGCCACCGTCCCAATTTTCCTAACAATCTTATAAGGGCCAATAAAATGGGGACTAAGTTTCCCCTTTTTACCAAACCGCATTACTCCCTTCATCGGCGATACTTTCAGGAACACTTTGTCATCAACAGAAAACTCCAGCTCACACCGCCTCATATCGGTATAGGACTTCTGTCTACTCTGAGCTGTCTTGAGTCGTTGCACAATAAGATTAACCTTCTCAATTGCTTCATGAACTGAATCCGGACCCAAAAATTCCACTTCAGTGGGTTCAAACCAACCAATTGGAGATCGACAACGCCTCCCATAAAGATCCTCATAAGGAGCCATTTGAATACTCGCTTGATAGCTATTGCTGTAAGCGAATTCCGCTAGAGGTAGGTGGTCATCCCAACTTTCTCCAAAATCGATTACAAAAGCTCGTAGCATATCTTCCAAAGTCTGAATAGTTCTCTCCGCCTGCCCGTCAGTTTGAAGATGAAAGGCAGTGCTCAATTTCACTATAGTTCCCAACCCTTCTTGAAAGGATGTCCAAAAATGAACAGTAAATTGCGTACCTCTATCAGATATAATCGATGTCGGAACACCATGTAATCTAACTATCTCTTTTAGATATAACTTGGCGTACTCCGCTGCAGTATATGACGTTTTCACAGGGAGAAAATGGGCAGACTTTGTGAGTCTATCCATGATAACCCAAATCGAGTCAAACTTAGCCTTTGTGCGGGGTAACCCGACAACGAAATCCTTATTGATCTCCTCCCACTTCCACTGGGGAATCTCGATATTCTGAGCCAGGCCTCCAGGCCTTTGATGTTCAGCCTTCACCTGTTGACAGTTTAAACACTTAGCCACAAGGTTAGAAATATCAACCTTCATGCTCTTCCACCAATAGTGTTGTTTCAAATCCTTATACATTTTGGTGGATCCCGGATAAACTGAATACTTGGAACTGTGAGCTTCCATTATTAATTCTTGTCGAAGACCATCAGCATCAGGAACACATAATCGTCCTTGCAACCGCAGAACACTATCACCGGTACCAACAGTAAATGAAGTGTACTCACCCCTTTCCACTCCATCTCTCAGCTTTGCCAAAAGTTCATCATCATATTGCTTGAATTTTATCCTTTCCACCATGTCAGACCGTGACGGCGTGATTCCCACTAACTCTCTATCTTTGGTTTCATCAAGTCTGACCCCAAGACTAGCAAGTCTTCGAATTTCCTTCTCCATGGGCGTGTCATGTGCACGCAAATAAGACAACGTGCCCATAGATTTTCTACTCAAAGCATCAGCAACCACATTAGCCTTACCAGGATGATACAAGATATTCAAGTCGTAATCTTTTAACAACTCCAACCACCTCCTCTGCCTGAGATTCAACTCTCACTGCTTGAAGATATATTGCAGACTCTTGGGATTAGTAAAAACATCACAATGCTTACCATACAGATAATGTCGCCAAATTTTCAAAGCAAATACCACAGCAGTCAACTCCAAGTCATGAGTCAGATAATTCTTCTCATGCTTCTTCAACTGACGCGAAGCATAAGCAATCACCTTACCGTTCTGCATCAATACACAACCCAAACCAATTCTAGAAGCATCACAATACACCACATATCCACCAGACCCAGAAGGTAAAGTCAAAATAGGAGCCGAAGTCAACCTTGTCTTAAGCTCTTGGAAACTCTTTTCACAAGCTTCGGACCACTGAAACTTAGCAGTCTTCTGTGTCAATTTAGTCAATGGGGAGGCTATGGACGAAAAACCATCCACAAACTTTCTGTAATAATTTTCCAAACCCAAGAAACTACGAATTTCCATCGCACTAGTTGGTTTAGGCCAATCCTTAGCCGTTGAAATTTTCTGAGGGTCTACTTTAATGTCGTCATCAGTCACCACGTCACTCAAGAAAGACACAGACTCAAGCCAGAACTCACACTTAGAGAATTTTGCATAAAGCTCGTTCTCCTCAAATGTTGTCAAAGTTATCCTCAAATGATTAGCATGATCCTCAGGATTCTTAGAGTACACCAAAATGTCTGATTATACCCCGCATTTTCAGAGCCTGAGCGTGACACGTGCTTCCTCAAACATTGACAATCACGTTTTTACTATATAATTTAAACTCACGTTGATAGTATTATATTTCGTATTTTTTTGTACGTCGGATTATTCGTAAGCGGAGGTGGGGCCCACACATCGAGATGTTTTTGGAACACGTGACAAGTTATATGAATCACATATGTGAAGTTAAACACAACTCAAGAAGGGCCCTTGAGCCAAATCAAAGTGGAAGTCCTCCAAACAAATATTTTTAAGTAACGTTTTCGGGTGATCTGACTTCGAGGGGAAAACACGGTATTATAAGTTTGGAATTTGGAAATATACAAAGCAATGGAAGTTTTAGATAATTTCATTGGCTTCCAAACCATAGGTCGTGGGTCCACAGGAGACGTCGGGATAAGGAGATATGGATGTTTTAATGGAGGAAGGTCAGTGGGCTAGGCCCAATCCGGGCCCAACCGGGTTAGGCCCATGACCCATGTTTATTTAAGTGATATATCAGCCTTTTCTCCTCATTTTTCAGAACAAAACACCCAGAAAATTCTGGAGAAAAAGAGAGAAGAGAGCTTAGAGAGAAAAGATCAATTTTGACCAAAATCTGAGCCCCGAATCCCGAAGCCCGTGAAGAGAAAAGTGTTCTATGTTGCGTTGCCTCCAATTTGAGCTAAAATTCAACCAAAAAGAAGGGGGTGGACGTGGTGGCTGCACACTTGAGGTAATTTTAATGTTCCTTTTCATTGCTAATAAGTTTATTTAGAGTTCTACCGAACTAGAACGGAGAAAATAGTGTGATAAATTCATTTGTTGGCGTTGTGAATTATGGAATGAGATTTGAAGAGAATTTTGAATGAAAATAAATGTATTCAACTTGTAGAATGTGGAGGATGTCGTTATTGATGTTGTTAGTATTAATTTCGACTCCCTTACGGAAATAAAATTATTAAATAGTTATATCGCAAATTTGGTTGGTTGAGGAATTTAGAAAATAATGTGTGGGCTGTTTTATGGCATACGTTGGTATTGGAAATATTATGATTAATGTTGGTATTGTTGTTGTTGTTGTTGGTTGCTGAATTGAGAATTCGGGCTAGGCATATAAACAGGGGAGATGCTGCCCGATTTTCGGCAAAATATAAAATAGTATGATTTGAAATATGGTACAAATGTGTGACGAAAAGGCTAACATTAGCATAAATTCCATTTAAATGTAGACTTACAAGCTTGGACGAATAAGCGTAGCTTATAAGCGGTCGAACAGGTATGTAAGGCTTACCCTTTCTTTCTTTTGACATGTCCTAGAGCCAAATAAGGTATGATATGTACTCTGGGGATTACTCTATTCTTTGATTCTGAGTTTGTTTACGATTCTTATTCACTTCTTGATATGAGTATATTCCATATGATCGATCTTATTATAGGATTGGACAACGAGATGAGCATGAAGAGTTTTGTTCCTAAAAGAGTTTTGTATTTGTTAATGTCCGAAGTTCTGTTTGATATATTTCCGTATGGTATTCGAGAGATATTGGTATGACTAATGTCTGGATTTTGATAGCACGTTTGATTATTCCGCTGAGTCTTTGATTTATTTTGATTCGTACATATGGTTCCAAAAGCTTTATTTGATTTGATCCATAACGATATTCAAAAGGTACCTAATATGATTGTTGCTTTGATTTTCTAAAAATAGCTTCTGGAACGTTCAAAAAGTTTTCTGTAGTAAAATTTCCCTAACTTTCGTAAAAGATCTAGGATTTTCTTTGAAATGTTCGTAAAAGTTCGGTGGTAAAAATGTCTGTAACTTTCATATACTAACTCCGATTGACTTGAAACGTGTTTATGATCCTTCGAACCTCGGTAAGTGTATGTATCTATCGAGTCTGGATTTGTGTGCATATGGTTTCGCACTACTCTTTTCGTGCAAGTCTCAGTATGTTATTCACTGCGTCCCGGGCCAGGTTCTGTTATCGTGCGCCTTCCTCTGCATTGTTCACCGCGTCCCTCTCCTTTGCGGGCCTGGTTCTGTTATATGTATATCTGTATATGATGATATGGGGATGGCGGCCAGGATGGCACATGATGATTCTGTTCACCGCGTTCCGCAATAGAGGGCTGGGATCTGTTATCTGCACATATGGTATATGATTCTGACATGCATTGATAATTCTGTTCACCGCGTCCCTCACTAAAGGGCCGGGATCTGTTACATGCATATATGATATATGATTTTGGCATATGATGATTCTGTTCACCGCGTCCCTTACCAGAGGGTCGGGATCTGTTATATGATTCTGTTCACCGCGTCCCTCACGAGAGGGCCGGGATCTGTTATATGCACACATACGATATAAGATCCTGATATACATAATCTGTGTCTGGAAAACAAACATTCTGACACTCTGGATCCGTACTTCTTCTGACATATGACTTCGGCATATATGATCTGTGCTTGGGAAACAATCATTCTGATATTCTGGATCTGTACTTTTTCTGACATATGACATCTGCATACACGATTTGTGATTGGAAAATAAGCGCTTTGGTAATCTGGATAATGTACTCACTCTTGTACTGTTCGTTTCGATTATGGTTCTGTTTTCTGTATTTCATGCTTTACATACTCAGTACATATTCCGTACTGACCCCCTTTCTTTGGGGGCTGCGTTTCATGCCGCGCAGGTACACCCAGATGAGTAGAAGTCAATATAGAAGATGTTCCCGCGGCGTTGGCAAGCTCCACTTGCTCATGGAGTGCTGCCGAGTCAGAGTATATGTGTTATGATTTCTGATAAATGTTAGAGACTTTGCAGACAGAGTCGTGGGTATTGGAAGTCAGTCTGTAAGCGGATCCATCAGCCGGTGTGTCATTTTGTGTTATGTTATAAAGTCCATGTGGTTACAGATTTTATTTGATTAAAGAAAGATGAAAAGAATATTGTGAAAGCATTTACTATGAATTTCATTTGTATTTGATTTAAAAGTCCAAAGAGATCATGTGTGTAATAAGAGTCTGCGGGTTCGCTCGGCCCTAACTAAGGGTCGGGTGCCCATCGCACTCTGGTAAGGTTAGGGTGTGACAATGTCATCAATAAACACAATAATGAATCGGTCTAGATACGGCTTAAAAACACGGTTCATCAAATCCATGAATGCAGCAGGCGCATTAGTCAAGCCAAATGACATGACTAGAAACTCAAAGTGCCCATAACGAGTACAGAAAGCAGTTTTCGGGATATCCTCGTCCTTTATCTTCAATTTATGATATCCAGACCTCAGGTCAATCTTTGAAAAGAACTTAGCACCCTGAAGTTGGTCAAACAAATCATCTATCATAGGCAAGGGATACTTATTCTTAATGGTCACTTTAGTAAGCTAACGGTAGTCAACACACATTCTCAAGAACCATCCTTCTTCCTAACAAACAAGACTGGAGCACCCCAAGGTGAGGAACTTGGTCGGATGAAACCCTTATCCAACAAGTCCTTCAATTCCCGTAGCTCTGCTAGAGCCATACGATAAGGTAGAATAGAAATAGGTTGGGTGCCAGGGATAACATCAATCCCAAAATGAATAACTCTATCAGGAGGAATACCAGGAAGATCTTCAGGAAATACTTTGGGATAATCACTGACTATGGGAACAGATGCAAATTCGGGTACTACGTCTTTTGTATCATTAACAACAACCAAATGGTAAATACACCCCTTAATAATCATCTTATAAGCCTTAAGATAGGAAATAAATCTACCCTTTGTCTTAGCAATTTCACCCTCCCACACAATAACAGGCTCTTCGGGAAAGGCGAAACGAACTAACATATGGTGACATTCCACATTAGTATAACACGCAGACAACCAGTCCATCCCCATAATTACTTCTAAATCCACCATCTCAAGTTCATACAAATCAACCACGGTCTCACAGCCTTGAATCACAACAACACAATTTCTATACACTATAGAAGCAATAACAGGAACACCCGAAGGCGTATCAACAACAAAGGGTTCCAACAAAGGTTCGGGTTTCATACCCATATCAAAAGTAAAATAAGGAGTCACATAGGATAAATTTGAACCCGGATCAATCAATGAATAAGCATCATGAGAACAGATGGTAAGGATACCTGTAACCACAGTGCCAGAAGCCTCAGCTGCCTCCCTACGAGTCAGCCCATAAAGTCAAGTTGTCCTTCCACCAAAGGTATTAGTAACTTCCTTTCCTTTGTCTTTGTTACGAGCATTCTGATTATTATTGTTAGCATTACCAGCAGGCGGATTTCTAGCAAATGCAGAAGCAGGCGAATCATTTTTTTTTTTTGTTATTCATAGCAGCCACCTCACATAGCCACTTTCTACATTCCCTCTTGATGTGGCCTCTAATCCCACAATGATGACAGATACACTCTTCCCACCCTAGCGGACGACTACTTCCTTGCGAAAAATTACTATTACTAGTATTATTGTTATTATTATTATTATTATTATTATTATTATTATTATTATTATTATTATTATTATTATTATTATTATTATTATTATTATTATTATTATTACTAGTATTATTATTATTATTATTATTATTATTATTATTATTATTATTATTATTACTAGTATTATTATTATTATTATTATTATTATTATTATTATTATTATTATTATTATTATTATTACTAGTATTATTATTATTATTACTACTACTACTACTACTACTACTACTACTACTATTATTATTATTATTATTATTATTTTTCTGGCCTTGCCTACCAGAAGGCACACTAGCATGGGAATAAGCTCCAGACTGAGCAGGTGCAGAATACCCTTTACTTTGCCCTCTCTTATAATTATTACCACTGAAACCACCCGCCGATCGGGCCTTCTTGTTTTGATCTCGATCCACTCTCTCCTTATTTTTCCGACTCTCTTATTGTTCAGCAAACCCAACTAGAGATGAGAAAGTGCAACTAGGAGACATAGCAACAACAACACATGCTGACTTGATACGTGGTACCAAGCCTTTCACAAAACGAGTCAACTTATGCTTTTCAGTCGAAATCATGTATAAAGCATACTTTGACAGATGGGTGAACTCCAAACTATACTCACGAACCGACTTGTTACCATGCTTTATCCTTTCAAACTTCGTAGCAATAGCAATTCTTTCCTCATTAGACAAGAGCCTTTCCATGAACGCCTCTTCAAATTCTGCCCATGTCGGAGCTACAACAGCGTCACTTCTCTCAGATTCCCACATCTCAAACCATACGTGAGCAACATCCTTCAACTGATAAGAAGCAAGTCTCACAGGTTCTGAATCCTGGGCATCCATTGCCCTCAACGCCTTGAAGGTCTCATCTAAAAAATGTTGGGGGTCATCCACCTCTCGTGACCCAAAGAACTCTGGTGACTTCAAGTCTAGGAATTGCTTAAGTCTGCCTCCGCCACGAGGTCCCATACCTCCACGCTGCTGCTGAGCCGCAACCAAAGCAGTCAATATTTGAATAGCCGTTTGCATAGAACCAATCTCAGGCACACCCGCAACAGGAACAGCAGGAGCAGGCGATGCTGGGGGTGGTGCTTTATTTCCAGTATTATTTCCATTAACAGCATTCGCGCCCCCAAGATTTCAGTTAGCTTTCGCGGTTTGTGCTCGGTTACAGTTTTTGGATCGCGTCAGACCCATTTCTGCAAGGCACGAATTAACGAGCGAATTAGAACGATCCTAAAAGGACTTGAAGCTCCACAGCACAATCTAGAATAAAAAAGAATAGGAAACACCTATAAATGTCCTGGGAGTTTCTCGGTCATGCAAGTGATAATGCTGTACAAGGAAAACTCCACTAGACACAGCTCCACAGACACCGACAATAATCCTAGGACGTATTTAAACCTAGGCTCTGATACCAAGCTTGTCACGCCCCAATACCCATACGATTAAGATTATGGGAAGGAGTAAAGATAAGAACGAAAGGTCTCTAGACTAATTGAGCAAGAAAAAGGATCGACGAGTTCAAGTATCAAGGAGGATCATATCAGGAGAGCGACTCACTTATATCTCTTGATAGGATATTCCTAAGGTGTCAAGGGAGTATTGCAACAGAGAGTCATTACTAAGAAGGAAACTCACTTTCAACTATTCAAAGGGAATGTTATAGATAATGCATATTAGAGGATTAAAATGATGACTCCAAGAAGGATGTACGCTATGGACTATGCAATCTAAATAAAGAGTGGGAGTAGACCCATAAAACAAGAGGAACCAATATGCGATGGTGAACCTACCCAAGGGAAAGACCGCTCCTATTCTACAGTGTTACTGGAAAGATAACTCCAAAACAAGAAAAACTCGACTTAAGATTCAAGTGTAGATGGATATAGTAAGTTGCAGTCAATTACGGAAGTAGTTAAATTATGACCACTTTCTTTGGAAATTCAATATTAACTGTTGTCTAGTGGAGAATGGTATTAAGTTAAGCAAAGAGAGGAACATCATGATAGACGAGTTCTAGTTAGAATTGATTCGTTATAAGATCACCATAACCAGCATACTTATACAGGACTAGTTTAACATTCGAGGACGAATGTTCTAAAGGGGGGAAAGATGTTACATCTCGTGTTTTCATGCATTGGAAAGCGTGCGAGTTAAATGACATTAGTTGCAGAAACAAGGTTATCCCCCAAGCTTATAGGTGGTTAGAGTGATGGTACAGATGTATCGTCAGGATTGGAAGTTAAATAAATAGAAGAAAATAAGTTTCGTCGAGGTTCGAAATTTATTTGAATGAAATACGGTCCAAGCTATAATATCCCGTATTTTTTACCAGGAAATTGAACCGTCCAATATGAGAAAATTTACCCGAGCCTGGAGAATTTGGTCATTTTCAAGCATGAAAATCAAGAACTCGGTGTATACAATGAATGAAGTCCCGAAATGATTTAAGACGAAAAAGTGTGACGACGATAATTTGAAAATAATATTTTATGTGTGGAAAATGAGGCTATGGACTAGTGTTATATCACATGGTCATGGTAATGGGTATATGGAGTATGTTAAAGGTAATTGTTATTTAAGTGAATTGAGATCAAGAAATTAATTATCGGTATAATTGGTTAAATGTGGAATATAATAGAGGATTAAGGGAGTTAATTAAAGTTTAAATATGATAAGTTCTAAGTGCTCAACTTTCCACGTGGATCATTATTATGAAATGACGAAGATGACTTATATATATATGCATAGATACACATGTAAGGTGGCTGCCTCTTGGATTAAAAAGCATTATATGAATATAATGATTAGGTGGGCCCCGTGTTTTATTTAAAGGAGTTCACTTTTGATATCTCATAAGAATTAAGAGAATTATCTTGAGAGGAAGAGGGCAGCAACGAAACTTCCAAGAAAAATGGGCATCAATACATTCATTTTGGAGAATTATTCTTTACTTTGAGAATTCATATTTCAACTTTGGATATTCTTTGAACACAAAACTTTCCAGCAATTTTAATCTTGGGGAGGTTATATTAAAGAATATAAACGAGAAACAATATAAGGTTTGGATGCTGGTCAAGCTATGGAATAAAGATTGCTATGGGACCTGACGAGGTATGTAAGGTTTTCGTTCTCTTTATTAATTGGCATGATTCCAACAAGAATCGGTAACGAACATTCCATAAGAGAAATGCTCTACTCTATTTCTACTGAGCTTACATGTTTCCTTCCTTGTATATTACTTGACTTTCTATTCTTGATCTTTAACACTTATGCTAGCTATGTTTGATGAGGAACACGGAATTAATAGCGGGAAATCGTATTTTGATGTTGTTGTTGTATGGACTGCTTGGTAATTTTATAAGTTATGTTGTGGCGGGAATTTAATATGATTGTGGTTGTTCTAGTTGTTGTAGTTGATATATGGAGTTGGGGGAAATGAGAAGAACGGAGGAGATGCTGCCCATTTTGTTTTAGGATAAGTTAAGTTTTCATTATACGATTAAGAGAATCATTTGTATGGTTAACGATAGTATCATTGTTGTTAGATATAGATCGTGGAGCAGATACGAGTTGAGTTCTTAAGCCGTTGAGCTAAGACCAGGTATGTTAAGGCTATCCCTTTCTTTCATTTTGGCATGATCTTTATGATACGAACGAAAGAAGTAAACTATCAAGTTCCAAAGAATTCTATTCCTAGATGCTTTAGAGATATTCATATTTTTGGCTTCGTATGTATATTCAAACATAGTTTATGTCTGTACTTCCAAAGTTCCGAGTGGTATTTCACGACTCTTTCATGCATTTATATATATGTAGAGCTATTTTCTCACACTGAGCCGTGCTATAGTCGGCCGGGTACGACACGTAGATGTGCACACCACTGCAGTGGGTACGTTATGATGTTACCCCGGACGCAGGATGATATGATATATGGATCGGACTGCATGTTTCAGAGCACTAACATTTATGGATCGAGTTGTACGTTCCACAGCACTAACAGTTATATTATGACATATGTATATGATTTTTGAAAGAAAGCCTACATATCATACTCCCTCAGAGGCACTTTCGGTTATATAGAGTTATACAGACACTTTATGGTATACAGTCATATAGATACATTCTGATCCATAGATTCATTCTCATGTCTCAAATTCCTTTCATGATTCTTATGTATATACTTTTTCCATGCCTTACATACTCGGTACATTATTCGTACTGACTCCCTTATTGGTTGGGGGGAAGGGGAGCTGCGTTTCATTCCCGCAGATTCCGAGATACAGGTTGGTGATCCATCTATTAGGGTGTCATCTTAGCAGATGAGGTTGATGCACTCCATTTGTTTCGCAAATGCTAGGAGTCAGCATGGTCTTATGTATATTTATGTATGCACATATTTATGGGTATGGCGGGGCCCTATCCCGGCCACGTTATGTTATGTTTTCTAGTAGAAGCTTATAGACAGTTATGTACAGTCAGATGATACCCAGACTTGAGAGTTCATATGTTATCACAAGTGGTTATGATAGCTTTATCGACTCATACAGTATGTCCAGCATATTCATACAGATGAGTCTTTCAGATTATTCGATGCATGCATGCCTTCCTTATGAGTCTATTGAGAGTCATATGAAGGCCCTATCAGCCTACCTATATTTATGTTGATGTCACGGATGTATGTCGGATGGTACTTGACTAGTACGATTAGGTGCCCGTCATAGCCCTTCAGTTTGGGTCGTGACACTTACTTTGGCTCTGGGTTGGGGTTGTGGAGGCAGAGAAATAGGTGTCAGTATTCTTGCCTTTGTTAATTTTCTTGGTAGAGATTGTCTGCTTATTTTGGCTCCATGTATGCTTGCATGGTCTTCCCTAAATTGAAGATTTGTACTTTAGTTGATTTAACGTAATCATTGTAAATTAGAGGTCGATTTTAGTTCCAAATCTTTTACCTTTGCACTTGGAGTGTTAGATATCTAAGAAAAGGCAGGGATTGTTTCTTACGTGATTATGTTATTGGAAACATTTATCCTATCAAGATCATTAACGGAAGTCGTTATATATATGGGCGAATGAACTTGGCCAGTGATGAATTTTTATAGAAACTAAGCGCCACCAAACAGTACAGAGAACCAGGTTCTCTATATGTTCCCTCAAGTACACAAACAGAAAGCAAATAAGACAAGATATTTACGTGGAAAACTCCTTGATCAAGGGATTAAAAGTCGCGACCCACCAGAGTGGGATTTCAACTTGACTAACTGAGCAACTTAAAGATTACAACCTCTTGCAACCTAGGAATTAACCTCTTAATTCCTCGCCCCTTACAATAACTCTATTGTAAGCCACAACCCTTGACTAACTATAGCCAAGAAACCAACCCAACCTTGACTAACTATAGCCAAGCACTCAAACACACCTTGACTAACTATAGCCAAGAAACCAAAATAACAAAGGTTGAAACCTTCCTATAATGACACTTCTCGAAAGTAGAGTAGGATTACAAATGAAGAGCAAAATGACAAAGACCTAACAAACCTAGGACTTAAGACATGTTCTGTTGTTGGGATCTGGTCCGTTAAGTTTGATGAAGCTTTGTTCTTTATAGCACAAAACGAGTAGTGGCGGCTACACTTGTGAGAATGTGATTTTTTGATTTTGCAAGTGTTAGGTTAAGCATTGTAACATGTTGTATATATATTGGGGATCATGTGAGAAATATGTAACCATGGATGGGGACATTTCATCTTTTGGTATTAGCCTTTAGCTGCAGATTTTGCCTCTAGCAAACTGCAGCAATGCGCTGCGGTTCTGCCAGTCGGCACAGTAACAATACCGCAGCTTCACAGCTATAGCGCGTTGACTGTACGACACTCAGGGGACCTGATTGAGTACCTAGTCTCTCTCTGATTTCTCGAATGTTTATCAAATCATCAAAACACAAAATGGCATAACTTATCAATTTCCCCCTTTTTTGGTGATGATAAACCCATAATTGATATTCCCTCTAAGAACCAGATTTTCAACTTGTTCCCCATTTGAATCAGACTTCTGAAGCAACATGTTAGCATCAACATATCATTTTTACCCCTTGAACTTTTAGCATATCAATTTACCCATTACCCTTTGGACTTCCTTCATTTGGTATCATTGAAAAAAGTTAAAAGATGGCACTTGCACAAAGAAGTTCAGTGACAATAACTCATGGCCACTCGGGCAACACAGTATGAGCTAAAACAAGAACAACATAGCATAATAACAGGGTAATCATTGTACAAACAGAGTAATTTCCCATAAAACATAGTAAAATTTAGCATATCCAAAACATAGTAGTCTAAACAGTACCAAGCATGATAATTAAGCTGCCACAAAGGAGCAAATGTCATAAAAAACATAGGAGTAAAGAACGGGGCTTAAAAGGGAAATGAATGGGCTAAAGGGACATAGGAATTTGAGGACAAGATGGGAAGGATCTAAGGGGTGAAAGCCTTGAGGACTCTATCAACTCTCTCATTGGCAGCCCTCTGATCCTGGACCATTTGGTCACGGAGCTCATCAACCTTCTTCCTCAATTTTTCATTTTCATCCCTAAACTCAGCATTAGCAGTCGCCAACTCACCACTAGGACCAGGTTCTTATTCTTTGCAACCAACTTAGCTTTTAGGAGAGTGTTTTTCAGTGCGAAGCCTTTCAATTTGTTTAGTTGCCTTCTCCGAAGCCTCGATCAAATTGGAAATGGTGGAATTACTGCTAACGCCACCCTTCTTTGGCAGACACTCACATTTCTTTAATGTACCTTTGGTGATTATCAGCTTTCGATTGCCCATAGTTACCTTTCCAGTCTTGACTCTAAAGTGCTCAAAGACCACCCATATGGAAGACCATGCTTGCCTTCCCTGGCATTAACAACTTTGATCATGTGCACAATAATTAAAGTGCGAAGTGTTGACACCTAATTTCCACCGCATAAGACGCGTATTTTAATTTCCAAAATTCCCGAGTCAAAGACGGAGCAAGGATGCACCTTTAAAATTTAAAAATCCCCAGAAAACTGCAAAAATTTACGTTTAATTATTATTTTTTATAAAAAGTTAACAATTACAAGAAATTACGAGTCATTTACTATCACAAACATAATTTGGAAAGAAGATACATATCCCGCTCCGTCCGACTCGGGAAAATTGTTAATTAAAAATGACGTATAAATTACCACTCATTTTTACTGCATTTGTTTCCATTTTTAAATATTTCTCAAAAGTATATCAATATTGGACTCGTTTAGAAGCTCGTATTTTAAAACGACGTGTTACAATTTTTATCCTGTCAAAACATTATTTTTACTAGGGAATTTTGTGTTAAATAATTTTTAAACTATATACTATGTTTTTAAATGTGTATTATATTTTAAAAAGGGGAGGTAATTAATATACTTACCCCCCCCCCCCACACACTCATTTTCTGGTGAACATATCTTTATTCCTTTTCCCCCTAAATATTTTTATCTCTCTTGAGAGAGTTCAGTGGCGGTGCTAGGGTTACGCCGCTAGCCACCGCCCCTCCACCGCGTTTGCACCCATTTTCTGTCTACCAAGGTTATTTCCCCACCCCCCCCCCTTGTGGTGTGGGATGCCATGGGCGAGCCTTAAAGGTTTTAGAAAACTTGTGCTACCTCACCACCCCAAGAAGGGGGGTGTGTGGTGATTTTCCCGACAGTGGGATGATTATTTGGCTACGTGTATGCCTGGATAAGGTTTTAATGATCCTATTTTATTTGTTGTTGGTCTGATTTTGTTGTTTTGTGTGTGCTAGCGCACTATTTCCCATCTGGTTGTACAATCTGATCCCATTTTTGTTATTCATCGTACAATATGCAAAAAATTAGGGATTTAGTACTCTTTAGTACGATGTGCTGTATTTTATTTTGTCATTATTCATTTTTGAAATTGAATTTGTGGATGATTTGGGGATTTAGGGGGAAATCTGATTGAAAACCTAGAATCTCCCATTTTCTTACCCTAAGATGATTTGCATGCTATAAATAGAAACTAGAAGTAGAAAAAAAGGGATTTTTCCTTTTTTGGAGGCAGCAACGAAGACTCTACTGCGAGGGTTTGAGTATTTGGATAGTTTACCCAAATAAATATACTACATATATACCTACATTACCGAAAAAATATGTATATATTACTCGAAAATAGTATATTACATCTTGAAAATCAAGAAGAAAAGGCTTGCAAAAGGGTTTTTTGAGTGTTTGTTGTTGAAGGCTTGGTTCAATCTCTCCATTAGATCTTTGGGTTGCTTTTGAAAGAGGTAATACTCCTATACTACTATCTATTTCAATTCCAGTCTTTATATGAATTTAAATGATCACATTGTTGTTTAAATATGTGTTTGAAGTTTTATTTAACTAACTTGGATATATTTCTGCCTAG
Organism: Lycium barbarum; assembly: GCF_019175385.1. Classification (NCBI taxonomy): domain Eukaryota; kingdom Viridiplantae; phylum Streptophyta; class Magnoliopsida; order Solanales; family Solanaceae; genus Lycium; species Lycium barbarum. Next base: position 32,097,170 of record NC_083348.1, read on the forward strand.
CATAGTTGATAGTAAGTTGTTGATGTTTAATTTGATATTATGTGAGGGATTATACCTTTGAATCATGATTGAGGGTTTGTTATGTTTTTTTCTTCTTGGAATCTATAAGAAAAATGTGATATAGAGAATGGTGTTTTTGAGGTTTAGTTTTATGGTGCTATGTTGTTTAGGGCCTTAGTTTTGTTGTATGATACTGTTTTATTGGAAATTTAAGTGTTTAGTCTTGTTTTTGTGATTCCTGTTCATAATGTTGTAAGGATGGTTTTTGTTTGATAATAATGGAACAATTTAGTTTACTAGCTTATTTGTATGATATGGCTGTGATTCTAGATATAACTTCAGATTGATTTTGTTATAAAAGTTGAATCTTTTCTCTAAGAAATCTTTTAAGTTTGTGAGTTTTAAAAGGTGAGATTTGACCATGTTTCATCATTTGGAGGTTTTGAATTACCTTTAATAAGTTTAACATCTTTTAAAAAAATATAACTTAAGGTTTTGAAGTCTCATAGTTAGTTGAATCTTCTGAAGGTTTAAACCTACTTCTGAACCTGTGTGTATTGCTAATGTTTACCTAGAATCTGCTATAGAAGGAAAGAAGGAGGCTATTTTTTCTTGAGTATTGTGTATGGATCTTTTTGTGATTATAAGTCTCCTCCTCTCTTGTTGGCCAGTTACCTAGGAAGTAAAAGCAGGACTTAGTATTAGCACAGTCTCTTGTTCTTTCTTTCTATGTGTTTGGTTTCTTGGAAGATTGACCTGTGAATAAATTTCTTTTTGAAAACAGTGCTAGAAGTGGATGAAGATTTAGACCTTGTTGGGTTTGCTATTTTTTGCTTTAAGAGATTGAATATATGGCTTACATGTGATGTCTGTGTTGCTTGCACTTGCCTTTTTCTTGTCTAAAATTGTCACCTAAAAGACTGAGAATAAGAATTCTGAACTAGGATTAAAGCTATTTTAAGAAAACTGATGAGATGCCTGCTTTATGATATACTCTTTTGTTTTTCATTTGTTAAAACTTGAGAGTGCCTCATGTCTATGTTTGTTCCTTATGTGCTTGTCTAGAATTGGACCATGACTAATATATTGCCAAAAAGTTTAAGATAGTATCATTCTCCTTTTGCCTTTGTTGCGAACTGTAGGACCATATTTGGATTTCTATCTGTGTTTTGGTCCATTTGAGTGTTTCTTTTTGGGAATAGAATCAATCAGGTACTAAGGGGAATGAGCTAATCATGAGTTTATTGTACTGAGTTTGCTTACATGTATTGGTATGTATTTGTAGTTGCTTGAGTTTGCTTTGATTGCTACTTTTTATGAATGTTATGTTGATTATGATGTCATGGTGTGGATATTGTGGGGGGGGGGGGGGGGGGGGTCAGGGGACTCTAGTGATACTTAGATAATGTTGCCACATAAAAAGAATAAAGTATATAGGGAAGGTGTGCCTCATGTCTCATTATCTTGTTCCATGGATTACAACTGGCTTATGGATTGTTGAGTAAACTGTCTATGTTACAATATTGTTATGATTGTCAATTGCTAGTGTTGACTAGAAGAAGTTGATGTTTAAGTGGTCAAAAGTTGTGAAGAAGGGCCTGTTTTGGTTTGTGATTACTGCTATATTGAAATTTGAAACATGAAGGTGACATATGACCTTTGAGAGGATTCTGTGTTGTGTTGAAGGTCTTTGGAGTGTTGTTTTTCCTAGATCTGGCTGTTGTTTCATTGTTCTTTCTAGTTTTTGTTCAAAATTCTTGGTATAGGAGGTATAATCACTTTGGTTTAGAATTGTCTTGGAACTAAAACTAGACTGAATCTTTTGCTTACTGTTTGATGGTTGAAGTTAGGCTTAAAAATGGCATAAGATTTTTTTTTTTAGAAGATTGAATAGTCTTTAGGAAGCAATTGGATAAAAGGGTTTTCAAAATGGAGGTAGTATATGCCTAGGTCTGTTTGTGTATTTATTTAAATCTCTTGTTGGATTTTTGAAACTAGGGTTGAGAACCTGATGTATGTTTGATCTTGGGGCACCCCTTAAAGGCTGTTGAAAACTTGAAAATGATCTGACACTTGGAGTCATGTTTTGAGATTCTGTGTTGCCTTACCTGTTTGAATAGATATAAACCTGTGGTTGTCATGTTCATGCTAAACTCATCCTTATAAGCTGAGGCTACTGTTTTTTACTTGCCATATGAACTTGGAAAAATGGTTTCAAACTCTTTTAAAACTGGTATTTTGAAGATTTCTTCTTCTTCCTAAAGGCTGTTGGTTTGAACCTTGAGTGTTGATATGGGAACTTTATTAGTTCTAGGAATCTTTAAGAGGTATTTTGACTTCCTTGTTCTTGATTCTGTGATCTTAAAGGACTTAGGGGAGGAGTTTATTTCCTTGTGGCTGTTACTTGTTTGGCTTGCACATGGAATTGCCCTTTTTGAATCCTGTCAATTGTTGAAAATCTAAAAAAATGGCTCCTTGAATTTGTTTAATTGAATTATGAGAATTGATAAATGGAATATTTGTTTATCATAAGGTCCTTAAAGGCCAATGACTTGTGCTGTTAAGCATTTTTTAGGGAACCTAGAAGTCTGAACATTGTATGAATTGTTGATCCTGCCAGTTTTGAAAACTTGTAAAGAGAAATAAGGAATAGGAAGTGTGGGAAGTCTATTTTTCTTGGCATTGCCTGAAGCTAGATATTTCCTCCCCTTGTGTCTGATGAACCACTCAGTGGCATTTTGCTTGTGTGTTTGATTGTTTATGCTTTGAGCAGTAGCTAAAATTTGATGTTTGCAATTGTGTGGATTTCTGGGGAATTTGTGGTTTGTGCATGACTTGAACATGGTGTTTAGAGTCAAGTTTAAGCTGAATATGTGGTGTATATCAAGTGTATATGGAGGGTATGCCCTTTAAAGGGTTTTGCTCTCCATATATAAGTGATACACTAATAGTATATCCCTGTATATTAGAGTCTTAACACTTAGTAAATTGAAAAAATGAGTAGTATACCAGTAGTATATTATGTATCACCTCTTGACACTTAGAAAAGTTTGGGAAAAACTGAGTATTACTGCTGTGGTATATCATGTATATTACCTCTGAATATTTATTAAATTTTGGCATGGGCTGGTCACTTGGGCCTTTTACCCGTGTGTGGTTTATTACCATTATTGTTATGGGCTTATCGGTGCTATTTTGCTAGTTTACCGTTACAAAGTATTAAGTGGGCTAGGCCCAATGAATTGTAAATTCAATGTTTTGGCTTTTGTAATAATTATTGTAGTCTTAATTTTTGTACTTAGTCTTATTTGTGAATGTACACTAATATTATGCATACCCGTTTGTATCTTTGCCTATTCAAACCAGTTGGTGGGCCCCAACGGGGTTCACCAACACTTTTAGATCGAGTCAACCCAATTCGGAGCAAAACGGAGCATGCGTTGGATCCAATGAACCCAAGTGCATAAACATTTTCTCTTTTTGGCTTGGTCGGCCCAAATACCCTATCTCCTTTAAATTATGTGCTTCAAATTATTATTTGTGCAAATTACCATGCCTATTGGAACCCTTAATGGATTGTCATATTTTAAAAGTCGCTAAAAAATGAATTTACTACAAACTTTGAGACGTTAATGCAAATTGGGACTGATTTTATTAGAAGGACTAAAACTGCCAATTTCGAGAAATTAAGGACCGATTTGGACATTTGTGAAACTTGTGGGCTGATGACATATGGACTGATTTGAAACAATATTCAAATTTGTAGGACTAATTTGTGGGCTTAGGCTAAAAGATAAAACTTGAAAAAGGTAGAAATATATATATATATATATATATATATATATATATGTAAAATACTATATTAACTATATACTTAACCTATTTTCCTATACTTTAACGATTTTTTCAAAACCGTTTTTGGGTGGACTTACGTAGGGTCCTACTTAGGCTAAGAGCCTTCGGGTATTAGCCTAAGTGTTTTAGTCCGACACCCTAAACGCCCAATTTTGGGCAAACCTTTCCCACTTTTGATTCTTGAAACGCGGTTTGTTTTTGCATAAATGACTAATATCTATTTGAGGAAGTATAAAAAAAAATATTTTTATCACAACCAATTTATATCTATATGGACATATTATTAGAACCCGTAGGTAAGCCGCAATTGAGCGGATCCTTAATACCGGGGTGCCTAACACCTTCCCCGGGGGATCACCAGAACCCTTACCTAGACTCTGTGTAGATTAGGTTTCTTTTAAAAAATCATAAAATAATTGTTTTAAATGAACCCTTTTCGATTCGGTTTTTCCTAATTTCCTAAAAATTAGGTGGCGACTCTAAAAATAAGTCCATTTAGGGTACCATTACGTAGAAGTATATTTTTTCCTTTTGTCTGGTACGATTGACAACCGTACTTCCCCGGGACACTTTCCTTTTTAAATGAGGCAAGTGCAAACACGAATCGGGAAAAATAGAACCGCTACTGATGGTGACTCTGCTGGGGACAATTTAAGGTTCTAACCATGAGGGTTCCAATTATTTATATGTTTGTGTGATATAAATTGTTTAAATGATATAAATTGTTTATGTGTTTAAATTTCCGCAAAATATAACTCTCATTCATGAATGCATACTCCGCCACTCCTGGAATTTATTTTACATGTTTTCTAAGGGTGAGGACGCGGGATGAGCTGCGGTCATACCTTCACTAAAAAACCTTTAATACATTCTTTGGAGGTCTCTAAGGTCGAGTGGGCATGCGGTCATCCCACAACCTTAGAGAGCCCACCCCCAGCTTGTCCGCTTGGGTAACCTGTGTCATTCATTTGAAAACCAGTCTAGAATAATTAGCGTAGAGCGAAGCCAAATCCCTACTGATATATCAGCATGTAGCGCATGCTGATCATAGACTGGTTTGGGTATCTCAGACCTACCTGAATCGGACCGGAAAGACACCTTACTGTGTTCAAATGGTGTAAAACCTGAAGACACTGCATTCCACTATTTGCTATTTGGAAGCATTATTGTGCTATGTGTAAAATAAATTACTGTTCCTGGGGGCGAGGAACTAACAGTGTTTTGTCTTGCAAATGTCTCATGATGTGCAGTTTGATATGGTTGTGCGTCTACCGCCAGGTTTAGTGATATGGTGGAAAGGATTGACTAATGATCAGAAGAAAGAAACAAAGAGTAGTATAGGGCATCTGCCTTCATTGATGGATATGACTGGGGATCCGGGACTGCTAGAGATCATTACCGGTTATTGGGATAACGACAGAATGGTGTTCAGATTTGGAGAGATAGAGATGACTCCCACTTTAGAAGAGATTAGAGATGCCCTGGAAAGTGTAGGAAGTGCCAACAGATCCAAAAAGAAACTAGCTCAGAGTATCCTTATCCTCACAAACCTACCCCAAGAGAAATCAAAGACATGTTTGCTGTCAACAAAGTCGATTGGGCACAGGGAACCACTATAGCCTTTAGAGAGTTATATGGGAGGTATTCATCTAAACAGGGGTATGAGAACCACATCCTTGAGTTTTCCTCACCCCAATCCTGGGAAGCTATCGAACATATACCGAGCTTTGGGAAAATGTCGTGACCATTATTACTTCTTCCAAGGTTGCAACCTTTTAGTCCAATGGTGGATACTTAAGCATTTAGATAAGAGCGGCTTATCTATCCGCCGAGATCCAGCCCTGAGAGAGGATGACTTGGGAGCCGCTGCTATGCCTTGTGGGGTTCAAGATAAAAAAAAAAGGATGGGCTCACATCTTTTCCAGGGGTATGAGAACCACATCCTTGAGTTTTCCTCACCCCAATCCTGGGAAGCTATCGAACATATACCGAGCTTTGGGAAAATGTCGTGACCATTATTACTTCTTCCAAGGTTGCAACCTTTTAGTCCAATGGTGGATACTTAAGCATTTAGATAAGAGCGGCTTATCTATCCGCCGAGATCCAGCCCTGAGAGAGGATGACTTGGGAGCCGCTGCTATGCCTTGTGGGGTTCAAGATAAAAAAAAAGGATGGGCTCACATCTTTTCCAGACTGATAGAAGAACATACCAGGTAGAGGGTACCTGATTTTCACTCCAAGACTATTTGTGTTAAGAGCCGTAGACGACCATATCTACCACTTATGGGAATTAGGGGAATCAGACCCTATGCACCATTGAGAGTGCTTATACAGTTTGGTATGAGATAGGTTATTCCGAATGTGGGTAATATGGGAGAGTCTATACGAGATTATGAAGAAGGTCGCATCGAGGGAATAAAAGATGCTCAGAAAGATCGGAAGAATGTGATATGGGAAGATAAGTTGGATAAGGATCCAAACAATCCAAGCCATGATGAAAATTACTACGAGTGGCTTAGGGCTGAGTTAGCTAATACTGCGACTCCAGGACCATATCTGTACAAATTGCCCGAGCATAGGGAAATCGCAAATGCAATTCAAGTTAGAAGAATAAAACGATGAATAGAAGGAAGAGAAATGGATCATCAAGCAAATATAGAATATGATCAAAAGATAATTGAGAGTTTGACAGACGAGGCAGATGCTTCATTGAAGAGCTTGGAATGGCTTGACACTTTTGTTAAGGAAGTCATAGATATGGGGACGTCATTGGCTGATGGTCAGAGAGGTCAATGGATCGGAACAACATTGATGCCAGCCCATGTAGTCATTAAGACTGCCCTTCGAAGGGCCAAGAAGGCACGAGATGATAAAGAGCAGATTTCTGTCCGTGGAGTGGACTTTTTCTAATTATTGCATTTACTTTAAAAGCCTTGTAATCCCACTTGGGAAAATATTATTAATAGAAAGCACTGGGATTTCTATTTTTTGGGAACAATACATTTGTTTTACATATGGCACAATTTTGCTTCATACGCTAGTAGCCCTGGAGCAACGAGTTATAGGAAAGTGAATTATATATTATCTAAATGCTTACTTGATATAACTGCTTTGTGTAAAAATCATATAATTTGTTGAAACTCTTGATTGGTCCACATTCCTGTCACTACCCAAAAGAAAACCAAGAAAATAACCCCCAAACAAATTTAGCTGTACTTTTAAAAGGTTGATTTGCTAATAGGAAATGGAGACTCAAAACAGCATGAGTGCGATTTCGCCTTACGTCAACCTAGTCAGTGATGATGAGGACATGGATGCGACAAGTAAGAAAAACCAACAGCGGGACTACAGAATGGCCCTATCCGCTGCTAGAATGAAAGAGGCTGTACAAACCACTAAGGCAGCCAATGAAAACATGAAAGAAGCAAAAACTCTCATAGCTTATGTTGAAGAACTGACAAAGCAACACCCTGCCAATCGGGTAAAACAGGGAAAGACACCTAAAACTCCACTCAAGAGTTATTTCCTACTCAATCAACAAGAAGGGCTTGACCCCATACCATATGGAGACGATGAACTACTTATCCCCAATCTGATAGTCTACGGAGACTCGCGCGAGTCTCAGCACAAAGAGCCTCCTGTTTCATGCACAATTATTTTTAAAGGCACAAGATCACACAATTGGGGTACACCAGTAGAGCTGTCAAAACAAGAACTCTTGGAGACTTTGGGAAGCATTGGAGTGCACGCACAAAGCCCAAATCTATTTCCACCATGCACTCCTTCTATAATTTACAGAAAATGCCTCTACCACCGAAGTCAGTCATGACATACCGCCAATGAGTGTGGAGCATTGGAAAGAAAGCTTATCCAATGGATTGAGCAAGGGAGAATTAGCCAACTATGGGGACCCTATTCTCTCCTGACTTATGACCAAGGAAGATACCACCCAGAAAGAATATCAAAGGTTAGGTTCTGGAGGAGCGACTTTTTCAAATTTGAAGAGTCATACGCCAGGATCCACTCCCTAGTATGTAACATAAAAAAGATAAGGGTAGTGCCACAAACCTATCAAGGTCGCCCAGGATCTCCGAAAGAAAGGGTTTGTGTGTATCACCATCGCCGCCCAGGCCACGACATTGAAGAATGTGTGAATTTCAAGCTTGAGCTGGAACGCCTCGTGAATGAAGGTCGTGTTTGGATCGTCGTGGGAGGATGAGAATAGAAGATGAAGATGAAGAAGACAATGAAGATCTGCTTTGTATGGTTGGGTGGAAAAACATATGTATCCCTTTAAGATAGAGTATCCCTTTCCCTTTTTTATGTAAATGGAACCACGCCAACCTGATGTCCCATTGGGGATACGTGAGAAGCCTATATAAGGCCTGGTCAGAGTAGAAAACTAAGTTTCGGGTAGCATAGGGAAAAAACCTTTTCTGTGTATGTTTGAACTACAGATGGACCTGATTTCCCTTTGGTGGGATACGTAGGCAGTCTATTTAAGACTCTGTCCTTTTATAATAAAAACCTAAAATCCCCCTTAGTATAGGATGGGTAGAAGGAAATCAACCCTACAAACTACTTATCAAAAAACCAGTATTCCCAAAATACAAAAAGACCAAAATATCCTTGGAATGTGAATCAATCAAGAAGTTGAAACAAAATATATGATTCTATGTGCTATAAACTGCAAACAACGTGATATTTTGTGTTTTGTGCTTAAACCTAACGCTAACTTGGGAGCTTTTGAGTTGTTTTCTCTTATAGACAGGGATCAGATTCGCTGGCACTAGTTACTCGATCAAAAGCTGCCGCAACGTCCTTAAACCCTCAAGAAGAAAACATGCCTGAAACTCCACCACAGAACAGAAATGCTTTAGTAGAAGGTGTCACGACCCGACTAGGGGCCGTGACGAGTACCCGATACTTGTACCGAGCACCCCTTAGCTATCCTGTATAAACAGTGCCATATTTTTTTTTTTCTAAACATTAACATTTACAGTAAACTTTCTAATATCGCGTTACACCAGAACGCGGACCATTCGGAATAAAATACATTAAACTGTACATAGCTGACTGTGTATATCTGTCTACGAGCCTCTAGACATAGTACATTTATACATAGGAAGGGCCGAGTACTGTCGCGCCCGAAAATACATACACAAAATAGTACCGATGATATAAGGCTCCGGAACAACTGGAGCGCTGTCGAATGCTGCTGATAGGGCACTAGGAATCTGGTCCGTATACCTGCTGACCTGCGCGGCATGAAACGCAGCGTCCACAAGAAGGGACGTCAGTACGAATAATGTACCGAGTATGTAAGGCATGGAAAACAGTTCAAGCAGTAACATAAAGTACGATCAATAATAATATCACAGAGTCATAGCGCGTATAACGAGGCAAGAACGTAACCTGTAAGTAGGGAGGCCCCTTTTCGGGCCGGCTGTCATGTAGACTTGCCTTTCCATCCTTGAAACGTTTCTTTTCATAGGCATAGGACTCAACATTTTCATATTACTTATTCTCGTGTACAGAAATAAAACAGTACGTTTCAGTAACGGTATCTTTTGCTTACATTTACAGACGCCGAATACAATCGGCTCCCCCAATCCCCTCCCCAACGATAACCCAACATATTACATCACACATGTATCACACATTATATATATATATATACAGACGCCGCGTACGGCTCATCCCATATCCCGCGTCCGGGCATCCCGCGTCCAGGATGGAATCCAGCTGAATCAGGTGGTGATATAGCAGTGGCCCTTCCCTTTTTCCCCATATACACATACATATACGCTTACTCCTCTTTTATGCATATACATGTCTCATATACAATTTCTTTATCTAATATACATACATATCCATACACGTTTACTCGCTTTATATACATATATCCTATAAGCACACAAGAGAGCCAAGGAAAATCATGTATCCATCAGAGTGACGTAAGGTCGGTAACCTCCGATTACAGTACGAAATGCTAGTGATAGCTTTGTCTCACCTAGAAGGAACAAGTATTTTAAAGTGAGATTATTAACGGAGAATAGTGTTACAGTAACCAAAAATGAAATCGCAGGCATTTTAGGTGACAGTCATAGGTTTTGGAATCTTAGAAAATAAGATTATAACTAGAAGGTATAAATACGATTTAGAAAATTAGTTTATCAACTTAATGTTTACATAAGGTACTTGGCTTAGTCATAGGGTCGTTCCGGTCGTACTTATCATAGCTACATTCTCTTGCCCGACATTGTCATTATCATTATCATCATAGGGGCACTCCCGTTGAGGTAGTCATAGCACTTATTACTTGGTGACGGAATCGGGATCAAAGGCCCCCTTTAGATTCACTTCAAGTACGTTAACCAAGACTATAGGAAAATCCGAGAGTATCGGACCCACCTCGGGCCGGACGAGGTAGCGTATACAATTTACCCATATTACGTGTCATAGAGTTACTTGTATGAGTCTTAGGGTAATCGGGTCCCACTTAGGCAAGTTATAGGGGTCTAGGAGGTCTTTTCATCATTTTGCACACTTTCTACTTCAATTCAATTGAACGAAAAGTTGAAAACTTTAGGTACGGATTCCGGGGAACCGGGTTGTCCCCGAGGCTCGTGCCCGACTCATTATATCTAAGACATGCCATAGAAAGAAGGGCGAAGCCTTACATACCTCTTTCCGCTCCTTTAGCTACTCCAAATTCACATCACAATCTCGTCGAAATCTGCGAATTGGTCATTTTTACCAAAACTTTCATTAGTACATTTTGAGTTAGAATCTTAAGGAAGCACTTTGCTACCGAAATTTCGGCAGCATTTCCTCTGTAAATATACCATCCTCAACATTCAATTTCGTCAAATTCTCATCAAACACAACCCGGGAATTCAAACCCGGCCAAACGGTTAACATAATTCGACAATTACACTAGCGCTTCACATATTCCAATCAAGGCACATAATATCGATTTGCTACCTCCCTCAAAACTTTACAACTTCAATGAATACAATATCAACCTCATAATATACATTCCGATAACACCATACTAACGTCATTGTCATTCATACATACAAAGAGACATCCCATTCCATTCACATAGCTCCTAAACAAGTCCCTAATTACAACAACTTCACTAGAGTCATTATGCATTCATTAACAACACAGAATCCGCAACATAACCACAACCAATACGCTACATAAAATTGACTCATTCCCTTCCATACCCTACCACAAGCTCACGGCCACACCTTACACACACATGCACGGTCATACACACACTTACAACACACGGCCAACATGCATGTATACCACAATTTTTCCAAATTCATTCAACTTTCATTTTCCACATCTCAATATAGTATTCACAACAACAACAACCAACTACTAGGCAAAATAATTGAAACATAACCCCTACAACTATATACATGCACACGGCTATATATTATATTCCTCTACTTCATGGATTTCATCTATTTAAGCATACTACAACACATATAAACCATATAGAACCCATAAACAAGATTGAAACTCACCTTTCTTCCTCAACTTCTTCACTTGTCTACTCTTGGCAACTTGTATGATTTTGAACTTTCCTTGCTCCAACAACAACTCCACTTTGTTGTGTACCCTCTAATTAGTTGAATACAATTTTTGGAGGAATTTTACAATTTTTTTCTTGGAATTTTCCTTATGGCCGAATGCCTTGGGGTTTTTGCCCTTCCTTTCTATTGTTCTTCTTTTCTTGAAAGTTCTAGAGAGTAAGGTGATAAAGATGACTTATTCATCTTATTTATTTCACAATATATTCAATTTTTGGGCCTAGCCCATCAATATGGACGGTTGGGCTTATGATTTTCCCTTAAAAAAAATGTCAAGCCCACTTTGTCTTTTGGCTAATTCTTGCAATTCTTGAAAACAATTTTTCCGACTTCCAATTTGCCCTACGTCTTCCTTCGTATTTCCACGAGTCATGTCGCGAATTCCCCTTTATGCTCTTAACCATTCTCATTGTCTTCACTTCTAAATTTTTCATAACCAACTCATGTGCCAAGAAATCATAAAATGGGGCCTTGCTTGTCGTCTTCCCGCGATTGTCTTGAATTATCCAATTGCATAAAATGCGGGATATAACAGAAGGTACCCCAACAACTGACATAGTTGGAATGCCTTTAGAAGAGGTTGTCGGTCTGCTGATGAGATAATTAGCTGAAGCCAGAGAAGAAGTGGACCGCCTGAGGGTCGAGAAATAAAATGCTACTAATGCTGAGGCTAGGAAACCTCCACCCACTTTCCCAAATTTGGATTTACCAATTCCTGATCATTTCCCTCAAACCCAGACTAGGTCTACCTTTCAAACTCCACTACGCCAAAATACCACCCATGTGGGGAGTTCCTCCCACCAAACCCCAACTTTTCAAACACCAGCTCACGCTACAAACACAAATTCTTATCAAGCCCCTCGGGCAACAGGAGTTCCTGTGACCCATCTCGTACAACCAAATGTCACTTTTCAAGACCATGTCACCCATATTGACTCTTCGCCTGAATTGGAGAACATGGACATGTTCTTTGAAGCAAAAATAGACAAAATAGAGAAGGAGATGGGGAAGAAAATCGCTGAACTGGAGCATGGCTCTAAAAAGAAAGAGGGGATAAGATACTCTGATTTGTGTATAGATCCAGACCTGAGTCTACCAGAAGGCTTCAAAATTCCCAAGTTTGATCACTTTAATGGGTCGGGCAATCCCAAGGCCCACTTGAGGGCTTACTACGACCAGTTGGTTGGAAATGGCGGAAGCGAAGCTTTGCTCATGAGGTTGTTCAGTTGAAGTCTGTCAGGAACGACTATGGAATGGTTTATGTCTCAAGACATTAGCCGATGGAAAACATGGGAAGAAATGGCAAGTTCATTCATGGAAAGACTCCGCTTCAATGTGGAAAATGTGCCTGATCGCTTCCCATTGGAGAAAATTCATCAGAAATCGACTGAAACCTACCGAGAGTGTGCTAGTCGCTGGAGAGATGAAGTAGAGCGTGTGCAATCACCCATGACTGGAGCTGAGCTGGTAGCCACATTCATACGGTACCAAGAAGCTGATTGCTTTGACAAGATGATAACTATGAAAGGGAGTTCCTTTGCAGATTTAGTTGCCGTTGGGGAAGATATCGAGGATGGCCTCAAGACCGGTAGAATTGTTACTGTACTTAACAGATCAGGTGAATCTGGCGCCATGGGTGGCAAAAAGAAAAGAGAAGATATAGCCTATGTTTCTAGAGCTACTAGCATGAAAAGCCAAGGAAAAGAGATATCCCATAAAAATTCAAATAACTACCAATCACCTCCACCAACCAACTATATAACCACTTCACCCCAATATAGCCCAATGTATGTGTGCTACGTACAACCTGGATATCAAGCTCCACAACCAAATTATCAAATACTTGCACCAAGCAACCGAGCTCCATGGCCAAATTATCGAATGCCAGCACCCAATAACCAAGCCCCACAAAACCAAACTTTCCAGAACCAGCCTCCGCCAGCAAACTATGAGGCACCCCAAAGGAAGCCTATGAGAGCATTCACTCCTTTGCCAGAATCAAGGACAAGTTTATTTTCCAAGCTGAGAGATGCCGGGCGAATAAGCGTTGTCCCACCAAAACCTGCTAATCCCACGGATCGATGGTACAGGCCAGATCTCACTTGCGCCTATCATTCTAACTAAGTTGGCCATGCCACCGAATATTGCATAAAGCTAAGGCGCAAATTACAGGATATGATTTACAATCATGAGCTTATCCTAGAACCAACAACTCCAAATATGGACACAAATTCGCTCCCAAAACATAGAGGAAACCAAATTCACATGATAGAAAGAGGTGATGAATAGGAAGAGAGCCCAACAATAATTTGTCCAGATATTGAAGGGTTAGAGAGCACCGTCGTCTCGTTATCTTTACATGAGCAGGAAGAAGTGCTAGGCCCTTTGACAAAGAAGTCTGAGATATCTTCCATAGCCAAAAGAGAGCCTTTCGTACTCAAATATCCCTCAACAGTCGCTCAAATTCATAACGAGCCATTCATACTCAAAGCATCACGATCAATTGAGAATGGACCCTTTGTGATCAAACCACCACACCAAATGATGGTCAATAAAGGAAAAGAAATAGCTGCTGTGGTTTAGGGTATGACCAGGTCAGGAAGGTGTTATGCCCCAGAAGAACCTATGCTCGAAGCACCACGTCACGAAAACCCTCAGAAAAGGCCAATCACTGAAGCCGAAGCTGAAAACTTCTGGAGGTAAATGCCAGTTAAGGATTATTCGATTGTTGAGCACCTGCATAAGACTCCTACCAAGATATCAGTAATGTCATTACTAATCAGTTCGTCTCAACATCGCTTAGCCTTGATGAAAGCTTCGGATGAAGTCCAAGTGCCTGCCGGCACTACAAGTGAAACATTGGCCGAGATCGTGGGGTATGTTGTACAAGCGCATAGGCTATCATTTTCTGATAATGAATTACCAAGAGAGTGTAAGGCTCACACTAAGGCTTTGCACATAACAGTCAAGTGCCGTGACAAGATTATTCCTCAAATGTTAATTGATGGAGGAGCTGGGTTGAATGTATGCCCTGTGACGACTCTGAAACAACTCGGGTATGATATTGGCAAGATTCGTCAGAGTCGAACCAGTGTAAAAGCTTATGATAGCGCGACCAGCGACCCAATTGGGGAAATAGATCTACATATACAAATGGACCCCGGGGAATTCGTAGTGGAGTTCATCGTCATGGATATCAAAACAAGCTATAACCTATTGTTGGGCCGACTATGGTTGCACGCCGTCGGGGTTGTAGCATCTTCGTTACACCAGTCTCACAAATTCATATGGGATGACCAAGAAGTCGTGATTCACGGCAAGGGAAGTGTCCACAACTATCTAGATAACTCGGTGCCAGTCATAGAGAAGTTGCCAGTAGGCGTTGATTTTCACACTGTTGAGCTAGCCATGGTAGATCGTAGGGGAGATAATAAAGATACCCCTATGCTACTGGTCTACAAAATAGTCGCTACAACTATGATAAGGAGTGGTTTTGAGCCCGGGAAAGGTCTAGGAAAGAACTTACAAGGAATCAGAGAACCAGTGAGTATCAAACATGGGAAGTATCGATTTGGGACTGGATACGAGCCATGTGAGGCAGTAGAAGAAGAAGCAGAATATGGGCCAAGAGGTCCCGTTGAAATGAGAAAGTCGTTCCCTCACCTATACTAGTCCTTCACAGCATGCCCATTGGGTTACAACAGGGACGATCCAGAAGAGGGTTTAAGGACGTTGTTTTGGGAGGAAGAATGCGCAGCCATCATTGAAGAATGTTTTGAAGCATTAGAGATTCGCCATGCTGAACCAGGAGAGACAACAAGCGGATGGACTTCTACCCCGTTGTTCACTCTGCAGTAGAAAGAATGCTCAATTTCAGAAAAAACGACAAAAGTCGGCTTTGAGGCCCGACTTATCACCTTTTCATGTTTTATTTACGTGTTGTTTAATAACGAAAATGGCTCGATGTTCCATTCCTAGTTAGGACCACAGTTTGTGTCACTCTTTCAAATTTCAATAAAAACGCCTCAAATTTCATAATAAAACAAATCGTTTTGCTATACCTATATAAATATACATACATATGTATACATATATATCTATATATATATATATATATATGATCATATATAAATACGCAGTTTAAAATTGGTTTTGCATGATTAATAACCGTGTTATTTTATTTTACAGTAATACTACAGAGGCCACAAATAATGTCATGACATGTTACGACACAAGTAAAAACGACAACGAACAAAATGACGATCAAGAAAAAGAGATAACTAAACCAGAAGGATTGATAGATGTTGAGGAAGAGAATAGTCCAATGCCAAACCTAGAGGAAACAGAGGCAATTAATCTGGGTAATGAGCAATTGCTTCGGGAAAAAGTTGGATAAGCGTGCACTTGACAGAAGCTGAGAAAGAAGGCTATCGGAGTCTGCTGAAGGAGTATGAAGACGTCTTCACTTGGTCATACGCCGATATGCCGGGGTGCATTACGAACGTTGTTGCCCATAGGTTGCCGATCCTCAAAGGATTTTCCCCGGTAAAACAAAAAATCAGGCAGCCTAAGCCTGATGTCAGCATCCGAATTAAAGAAGAAGTAGAAAAACAGATTCAGTCGGGGGTTGTCGAAGTGACACCGTACCCGACATGGTTGGCAAACTTTGTCCCGGTACCAACGAAAGATAGGAAAATAAGGATTTGTGTGGACTACCGTAATCTCAACCGCGCTAGCCCAAAGGATAATTTCCCACTCCCAAATATTCCCATACTTATTAATAACTGAGCCAAGCATGAGGTGCAATCTTTCGTGGATTGTTACGCAGGCTATAATCAGATATTGATGGATGAAGAAGATGCTCAAAAGACGGCATTCATCACACCATAGGGAGTGTATCATTACCGGGTAATGCCTTTTGGACCCAAGCATGCCGCCGCTATTTACATGAGGATGATGACCGTCATCTTTCATGATATGGTGCACAAAGAGATTGAGGTGTATGTGGATGATGTCGTCATCAAATCCCGAGTAGGTGAGGACCACCTCGAACATTTAAGAAAATTCTTTGACACACTCCGCAAGTACGATTTGAAGTTGAATCCTGCAAAATGCGCATTTGGAGTGCCCGCCGGAAAATTACTAAGATTCATAGTCAGTTGATAACGTCCAAATCCACCCTATTAATTAGAATGGGCACGGTCGTATGCAAATATAATTACCCAACTATGAGTCGGGGTCGAATCCCACAGAGAACAATATGTAGGCGATTAGGAAAAGTAGGAATTTTCACCAATAATAGCTAAAGCCAAACGATGGATAATATTTTGGTTTTGAAGAAAATTATAACTAATACAAAAATGTAAACTAACCTAGAAAGCAAGTAAAATGATCAATGACCACAAGCATGGATACAAGGGAAACTACGCTCAAGTAACGATCCAATGTACTTCATGATTTACAAATAATGGTGAGTTTATATTACTTAGCCTCGGATAATGACTCTAAATTAGCTTCTTCCGAAGACTAACTAGACTACCTAATTGAATATCCCTAAAGCATTTAGGAGCATTAAGAACACCCGAATATGGCTACAAGTGGTGTCGCCTTTCCCTAGGTCGATTTCCATTAGATGAGGGTTAACACCCCAAATTCTTGTTAATTAATCTTTCCCAATCCCGAGTTTGCCTCTTCCAAGTTTAAACCGAAATAAATGGGCAAGTAGGGGTTAGCTACTCCCTTAAGAATCATTCAAAATGAGATTAATTAAAGAAACAATAACCCACTTCATTAGGAATAAAATCATTCAACACATAAGCAAAAAAAGAGATTCAATCCAAACTTAAACAATATATACTTCCATAAACAAGGTTCAAGTATTGAAATGAAATACTACACACATAAATATTCAATACAAAGCAAGAGTAGAAGAAATGGGTAAAGAATTTCTCATTGGGTGCTTCTAAATCTTCTCTTCCAAGGTGTTGGTGATGAACCCTAGCCTCCAAGAACTTGTGTGTTGTGCCAAAGATGATATGTTTTTGCCCCCTAGTCTTCCTTTTATGTTTCCCAATTTTTCCAAGTCCAAAAAATGACAAAATATGCCCCAGATTTTCGTTTTTGCAGTTCTGCCCGTTATTTGCGAATCTGTCCCATTTTTGCAAAACTGTCCAGTTTTGACAGTTTTGCAAATCTGTCCAATTTGACCTCTTTTTGACTTTATTTTCACTTGGTTTCTTCCGATCACTTATAAATCATATAAAACCTGTAAAATAGATGTAAATGATATTAAATGCACTATTTTCTCAAGCAAACATAGCAAAAATATAAGATTAAAGAAGAGATAAGTTGGTAAAATACCAACTTATCAAACCCCCAAACTTAAACTATTGCTTGTCCTCAAGCAATTCAAAACATACAATCTCTTTCGAAGAAATCGACTCAATAGTGCACCAACATCATACCAAGTTAAAAAGTCTACTTTAAGCACAAAAACGTGACTTTGATTGGTACCAACAATTAATTCAAAACATATGAATCACCAACTTCTTCTTAAAAACTTCATTTTCCTTTCAAGTGCTCAAACACCAAATTAATCAAAGTAGCAATCAAGTCTTGACACTAAAGCTTCAAAATTTGCCTCCTTATCGCAAAACAACTTTCTTTTGTTCATTCCTCTCAATTGGAAAATGAAACACTTTCACAACTTAAATTCTCATGTGCCCTCACACTCAAGAGAGAATCCCACACTTAGAAAATGTAATTCAAAACACAAATGGGATATTAAATAGAAAGAATTAACTCTCTTCTCTCACAAAGATGTTCAATTGCACAAGTAGTACCATAAGCTTGCCCTTCATGTATTTCTCCACTAATATAGACACACTTGGTTCAAAATCAATTAGGACTTAAAGGGTTGTAATGTAGGCTTTTAGTTAAGGTAGGGACATAATTTGGAAATAGTGACTCAAAAACCTCCCTAAGCACTACAATTTTCAACAATTAAAGCACGCTTCCTTTCAAGCTTTTCCACCATTTTTTTTCATTTTTCATTTCGCCAACTAGTCTTCCCTTTATTCACAACTCTTTATTATTCCTTCCTTTATTTTTATTTTTTTCTTTTTCAAAATAACAAGGAAGTTTCCAAATTTTTTTTTTCTACTACTTCATATTGTTTTTCTTTCACCTTCAAGTAACTCCCACATCACAACTTTTTCCAACTATCACCCTCAAACTTAGGCTTTTAGCCTACGTTTGCACTTTCAACGCACTTAAGGAGGTAGGGTACCAAAAGATAGATCAATAAAGAACAAAAGGTTAAAACTTGTAACATGGTTGCCAAAGAAAAGGTTAAAGGCTCAAACGGGGTTGACTAGGGAAAATATGCAAGGGTAGGATATTTAAGGCACAAAAGCGGTTCAAGGAAGGCCTAACATCATTTTTCAAACCAAGTGTAGTCTAGGATTTCGCCTTGAAACTCATTCCGGGCAAGTTCTAGACCACAAATAATGCAACAGAACTTACAAATAAACCTCATCACACATGGCACATGAAAACTCAAGTAGAATATGTATCCAAGAACCAATTGAAACAAATGAACTCAAAAAGTCACTCATAGCCTAAAGAGACTAATTAGTGAAAGTAAGAGCCAAAAATTAAATCTAAAAGTCACAACAAGAAACCTTACTTCAATCATTTTTCTTTTTCAAAAATCAAGAGTTCATATGTTAAGGTTTAAATAAGTTGGTACCAAGCAAGCCAAAAATTAGCCAAGGGGTAAAAAATCACATCCCAACACCATTTTTACTCCTAAACTACCTAACTAAGAACGGAAATAAAATAACAAAATTTTTTACTCCTAAACTACCTAACTTAGAACGGAAATAAAATAACAAAAGTGACTAATCCACAACATGCAAAAAGAACGAAATTTTCAAGAATTTGAGCAAGTTCCATTTGTAACGTTTATCCACAGCCACACCAACAGTCACAAAATAAACCCGACAAGGGCACACAATCAAGCATAACCAAAATATAACGTGCTACCACATGCCACCCCCAACTAAAAATATTGCAGTGTCCTCATTGCACATAATCAAAACAAAACATAAAAATAGATTTTTTTTTTGTGCAACTGGACAGTTTTGCAAAAACAAACTGGACAGTTCTGCAGAAACTGGACAGTTCTGCAAAAACTGGACAGTTCTGCAGAAACTGTTCAATTTTGCAAAAACTAGACAGTTTTGCAAAAACTGTGCAAAACAGTTCTGTTAACAGTGCTGCAATTTTCAGCAGCTACTGGTTTGGAGCTGTCCGGAAATCCGACCTGCTCAAAACAACTCCAAAAATTCTGAAACTTTGCAGATTAGTCAAAAACCATAAACTAAACTATTCTAAAAAATAAAATTTCAAAAACGATTTAAAATTTTTAAAACGATGGGTTGCCTCCCACCAAGCGCTTAAGTTAACGTCGCGGCACGACGGTTACCTTTACCGCTTTTCTCGCCATTTGGAGCTTATGAATTGGGCACCCAACTTGGACTCAAGTTTGTGACCACGAGCGGTGGGGGGTGGTAAGTAGATGAACAAGTCAAACGTTAATTTCTTCATTCTGCACTTCTTGGCTTTCAAATGAGGAATGTCATTTTGCCTTTTTACTCTTTCGAATTGCAAGATGTAAGGCACTTGTCTTTCTTCTTCACCATCCAAAATGGATGTATGTGGCTCAATTCCCATATCACCATACAAATCCAATGTTGAAAAATGCTTGGAGTGAGACTTCAACCTTCCGATTTGCAAATTTTTCCGGATTTTGACATTCTCATTTTCCCCCAAACTAGAGTCAACTTCCACCATTTTTCTCAAGACAACGGTTGACTCTAATTTCTTTTCTTCTTTGGCATCTCTAATGAAAATAGATTCGTTTGGAGGATTTTCAATTCTTGATTCCTCCTTTTCATGATTGGCCTCCAACATGGGCATTCTCTCCTTATATTGAGCATTTGAGAATTCTTCTTAATTTTGTTCAAATGCCCATGGAAGATTTTTGTATTCATTCATCAAGCCATTTTGGAGACTAGTTTCCAAGTACTCCTCCAAGGCTTTTTGCTTTTCATTTCCTCCTTCAAGTAGGCATTCCATCATGAGCTTAAACTCTCCATTTTGTCCATTCTCAACTTCTTCCACTTCCATTTCCCTATCATTGTCACAACAAAAAGTAGAATCGTCATAGTGGGGGTTCGGGGAAGGGAAGGACACATAAGCACAATTAGCCCAATAGCCATTTTGACCACCACATCTATCACATATGCTCCACTCATGGGTTCGAGATTGTGCGCACAATCCTCCCCCGGGAGACTTTAAACAATTTTGCCAAGAGTGAGGTCCTCCACAATAGGGACAAGGGTCATCAAAGTATGAACAACTTCCATCCGACCCATTTTCATTACAAGATGCCATTGTTTTTTTTTTTTTTTTTTTTAAATTTATTTTAGCAAAAGCATGAACTGGACAGTTTTACAGAGGCAAAAACTGGACAGTTCTGCAAAAACTGGACAGTTTTGCAGAAATAAAAACTGGACAGTTTTACAGTTTTGCAAAAACTGATCAGTTTTTTTTTTTTTTTTTTTTTAAAGATAAAATAAAGCAAAGAAAGTTTGGACCAAAGCAAGTTAGCTTAAATCCCAAACTAAACCAAATACGGCAAATTGTTCCCCGGCAACGGCGCCATTTTTGATAACGTCCAAATCCACCCTATTAATTAGAATGGGCACGGTCGTATGCAAATATAATTACCCAACTATGAGTCGGGGTCGAATCCCACAGAGAACAATATGTAGGCGATTAGGAAAAGTAGGAATTTTCACCAATAATAGCTAAAGCCAAACGATGGATAATATTTTGGTTTTGAAGAAAATTATAACTAATGCAAAAATGTAAACTAACCTAGAAAGCAAGTAAAATGATCAATGACCACAAGCATGGATACAAGGGAAACTACGCTCAAGTAACGATCCAATGTACTTCATGATTTACAAATAATGGTGAGTTTATATTACTTAGCCTCGGATAATGACTCTAAATTAGCTTCTTCCGAAGACTAACTAGACTACCTAATTGAATATCCCTAAAGCAATTAGGAGCATTAAGAACACCCGAATATGGCTACAAGTGGTGTCGCCTATCCCTAGGTCGATTTCCATTAGATGAGGGTTAACACCCCAAATTCTTGTTAATTAATCTTTCCCAATCCCGAGTTTGCCTCTTCCAAGTTTAAACCGAAATAAATGGGAAAGTCTTAGGGTTAGCTACTCCCTTAAGAATCATTCAAAATGAGATTAATTAAAGAAATAATAACCCACTTCATTAGGAATAAAATCATTCAACACATAAGCAAAAAAAGATATTCAATCCAAACTTAAACAATATATACTTCCATAAACAAGGTTCAAGTATTGAAATGAAATACTACACACATAAATATTCAATACAAAGCAAGAGTAGAAGAAATGAGTAAAGAATTTCTCATTGGGTGCTTCCAAATCTTCTCTTCCAAGGTGTTGGTGATGAACCCTAGCCTCCAAGAACTTGTGTGTTGTGCCAAAGATGATATGTTTTTGCCCCCTAGTCTTCCTTTTATGTTTCCCAATTTTTCCAAGTCCAAAAAATGACAAAATATACCCCAGATTTTCGTTTTTGCAGTTCTACCCGTTTTTTGCGAATCTGTCCCATTGTTGCAAAACTGTCCAGTTTTGACAGTTTTGCAAATCTGTCCAATTTGACCTCTTTTTGACTTTATTTTCACTTAGTTTCTTCCGATCACTTATAAATCATATAAAACCTGTAAAATAGATGTAAATGATATTAAATGCACTATTTTCTCAAGCAAACATAGCAAAAATATAAGATTAAAGAAGAGATAAGTTGGTAAAATACCAACTTATCATCAGTCATCATGGTATCGAATTGGATTCCACCAAGATTAAAGCAGTCCAAGAACTACCTCCGCCACGAACAAAGAAAGAGGTCATGAGTTTCTTAGAAAGGTTGAATTACATTGGACGTTTCATCACCCAGTCCACAGTGATCATAAAGCTGATCCTCAAACTCCTCAAGAAAGATGCTCCAACTAAATGGACAGAGGACTGTCAGAAAGCCTTCGACACAATCAAGAGATACTTGTAAAATCTACTTATTTTGGTCCCGCCTAGGCTGGGAAGTCCTTTGCTGCTATACATGTCAGTATCAGAAAATGCTTTTGGATGCATGTTAGCACAAAACGACGAAATAGGAAAGAAAGAGAGAGCCATCTATTACATCATTAAGAAGTTCACACCCGACGAATTCAGATATTCTTTGGTAGAAAAGACGTGTTGCGCTCTAACCTGGGTGTCCCAAAAGTTGAGGCATTATATGGTTGCGTACACGACCCATTTGATCTCAAGAATGGATCCACTAAGGTACATCATTCGCCAGCCTATGCCTATAGAGAAGTTGGCCAAATGGAAAATGTTGTTAAGTGAGTTCGACATCCAATACGTCAGGCAGAAAGCAGTTAAAGGGAAAGAATTGACAGATCCACTAGCAGGAAGCCCGGTAGATGAAAATCCTATACCTTTATGGACTTACTTTCCGGATGAAGAAATAATGACAATTGAAGGCGAAGAAAGTGAAGATGAGTCAGGATGGAAAGTATACTTTGATGGAGCAGTCAACTTTAAAGGATTAGGAATCGGCTGGTTAATTTTTGATTGATTCGTAGATACACCATCCCGACAGTAGATACATTGACATTAAAATGTTCTTGAAAAAAGGAGAATATCCCGAAGGAATCACCTTAAATCAGAAGAGGACTGTCAGGAAGTTAGCAAATAGTTTCTTCCTCAAGAAGAATGTCTTGTACAAAAGAACTCCAGAGTTGGGATTTCTTAGATGTGTTGGCTCTTTTGAAGCTACAAAATGGATTGAAGAAGTGTATGCTGAAACCTATGGGCCTCACATTAATGGGTTCGTGCTAGCAAAGAAAATGTTGAGAACAGGTTATTACTGGATGACCATGGAAAATGACTGTAGCAAATTTGTCCAGAAATGCCACAAGTGTCAGATTCATGGAGACTTGATAAAGGTCCCTCTAATAGAACTAAATTCTATGACGTCACCTTGGCCATTCACCGCTTGGGGCATGGATGTCATAGGACCAATTGATCCAACTGCGTCAAACAAACATCGTTTCATTTTGGTCACCATAGACTACTTCACCAAGTGGGTGGAAGCAGGATCTTATTCATCGATGACAAAGAAAGTGGTCATAGACTTTGTGCGCAACAACATCATATGCCGATTTGGCATCCCAGAATCAATCACGACAGACAACGGGGCTAACCTAAATAGCCACTTGATGAAATACATGTGTGCGCAGTTCTGGACCACTCACTAGAATTCAACCACTTATCGACCACAAATGAATGGGGCTGTGGAAGCCGCCAACAAAAACATCAAGAAAATCATCTGAAAGATGATTGATAACTACAAAGACTGGCATGCACAATTGCCTTAAGCATTCCTGGGATACCGCACTACTTCCAGGACTTCGACTAGAGCCACCCCATACATGTTGGTGTATGGCACTGAAGCAGTAATACCAGCCGAAGTAGAAATCCCTTCACTTCGAATAATACAAGAAGCTGAGTTGGATGATGCAGAATGGATCCGCAAAAGGTATGAGCAGCTAGCTTTGATAGATGAAAAGAGGATGATTGTTGTTTGCCATGGTCAACTATACCAGCAAAGAATGGTGCGTGCTTTCAATAAACATGTGAGAACTAGGGTGTTTCAAATCGGGCAATTGGTACTCAAACGAATATTCCCTAATCAAGAAGAAAACAAAGGAAAGTTCGCACCAAACTGGCAAGGGACCTATATGGTGTGAAAAGTACTATCAGGAGGAGCCGTAGTACTTGCTGAAATAGATGGTCAAGAGTGGCCAAAAGCGATAAATTCAGATGCCATCAAAAGATACTACGTGTGAAGAAGAAGACAACTGCGAAGATTTAGAATTTCCATAGTTAGGTTTTCTTTGTTTGCATTCCCTTTGCTTGTAATTTTGGATTTCTCTTAGAAAAAAACGAATCCAAAATTATGTACGAACTACGCAAGGACCTGATTCCCTGTACTTATAAGGGGATAAATAGGCGCTTTTCCAAGCTCGGTCACTTTAACCCAAAAATCCAAATTATGTTTGTTGAACTACGTCATGACCTGATTCCCATTTTGGGATACGTAGGCGCTCTTTTGAGTTTGCTCTCACCAAAAATTCCAATATGTTTACCTCGAACTATGTTTCGACCTGATTCCCGAAACGGGATATGTAGGCGCTCTCCCAAGCTCGGTCATTCCAAACAAAATTCCCAATAAACCTTAGGAAACCTCAGGAATTATTGGCGAGAGAAAGATAAAGGTAACCCCTCAAGGAAACTGGGGCAAAAGTTTTGGGAGGACCTTAAAAATTCTTTAAATATATCAGTTCTAAGGACCAGAATGATTAAAATTTCTACACTGGGGCAGAATTTTTGAGAAAGATCTCAAAATTTCCTCAAGCGCGGCGAAATCAAGAAATAACAAGTACACACTGAGGCAAAATTTTTGAGAGGGTCTCAAAAATTCCTTCGACATAGCGAGACTCAAGTTAGTACAAAGACATACACAAACTGGGGCAAATTTTTTGAAAAAGATTCAAAAATTTTACTAGTCAAGATCAAAGGAGGGAAAAGGCGGAAGACCTTGTTTGAGTAACCAATGTCATGGCATTCAAAGAGGCGTATGTAAATATTATTCAAAACACATATGATGTACCAAAGTATACATATTTTCCAAAATCACCGCAAAACATTTCAGCTCTGCTAGAAAGCAAAATGTTTTAAGGAAAATGAGCATCCTTTCCTACCAAAATGTGAATAGGAGGAAGTCCAGCGCTGAGAGAGCGGTCGACCATATAGGAAACTGAATTTTTTTTCTGTGGATGCAGGAACAAACATGCATGGACGTTTTACACTAACTCGTTTTCTAGAATGTTTAAAACAGGGTAATGACGACGAGCCAAGTGAAGGAGAAGCGTCAAAGAATAGCGGCGCAAACGAGTGTACGGAAGGGTAACGAAGCCCTCCCCAAGTAAAGTTTCTTTACGCTGATAAGTTTGTTCATTTTGCAGAACACAAAGATTTTACAAAAAAAAATATTAAGACTACTGAAGGATATAATCACGATATCAAAAGCCGGGCTTCCACTAAAAATAGTATTGTATCAAGGTATTGAGACCCCGGCTGAGACGTCACATGGCTTGCCTTGATACATTGGCTGAGTGGACGGCCAAAAATCTAAAAATTTAAAATGATGAGTTTATAGCGGAATTGAATGTCGTTATTGACAATCGAGTCTAGTCCTTTTGGAAGATGTGAACCCTGTCGACGGGCGGGTATTCTTTCCCGGAGTCAAAAAAAGAAGGTGTAAGTCTTGCCACCGAGGTAAGCTTCATTCCTCAAAATGATGATATGGATTAAATGACTACGTGCCGAAGGGGCCGAGTCGTCATCCATATATATAACCAAAAATAGGTAGCATAATTCTGAGGTTGATGTTCGCAATCATTGAAATACGAATGTGATTCCTACATCAAGATTTTTAGTCACTATTGGAGTCTATTTCAAGTTAACATAATCATGGTTAAGGGATAGTGGTAGTCATGAGAAAAGGCTCCGCACTTGAATATGCAGTAGTTAACTTGAAAATTCTGACTAAATGTTGTTATTCTGGACACAGGGGTTAGCGGTCATCATGAGAGGAATATGATACTGCACTCTGATGTGCAGTCTACATTTGAGTATTTTTTACTATAGGTGATGTTTGACCAACTGGTATACCGCGGTCACCTTATGCGGATAACGGGACATGCGACGCCAGATTTGGACAGTCATCACGATATGCAAACATGATGTGACGCAAAATTTTAGAGGGTAGTGGACGTCGTAAGAAACAAAAACAGCCTCGCACAAGAAAACATGGGTTTCATGATTGACATAACGACTTACGAAAACGACAACCGGACTGGGGTGTGTAGGTTCGCAGAAATGCAGTATAGCCCGACCCAGATCCCAATAGAAGTTATCATTGAACGATGAAAACATCTGAAAATGACGAAAAAAGAGCCGGTCAAAGTATCGTGATTATTATCCAGAGCAAATCTCCTTTTCAAAAAAATATATATACACAGAAACACACACTTACATGAAAAGGAAAGAAGAAGAAGAAGAAGAAGAAGAAGAAGAAGAAGAAGAAGAAGAAGAAGAAGAAGAAGAAGAAGAAGAAGAAGAAGAAGAAGAAGAAGAAGAAGAAGAAGAAGAAGAAGAAGAAGAAGACGGACGAGCATTTGCAAAAAGACAAATATAATATTGGAAGATGACCTCAATGTCAACAAAATGATAAAGCGCCATTCAGGTATGACTACATTAAAATCAAAAAATTTCAGAAGCCAACACGCAGGACTCAGCATTTGGGGATGGCTAAAAGCTGCCAAGATGGAAGCAAAAGTCGGATTCAAAACATGCGGAGCAAACGTGGAACTCTTCTTGGGCAACCGGTCAAAAATCATATACGAAAGTCAATCTTTCTACACCGAGATTGAAACATCATTTCAAGAAACTGCACTCATAAATCTTTTGAAAAACCGCTTTCGGTCGCGTTTTTCACCGGAAATAGTCAAACTACAATTGGCCTGATTCCCAAAGCTAGGGATATGTAGGCAACTCAAAATTCGAGGCTCGGCCATATTCCTATAATTACCTCGAGACACCTCGAGGTAGTTTAAAGAAAAGTCCTATTTTTCGTAGTCCTCATAGAGTCAGAACTACAAACGGCCTGAATTCTCATTTAGCCTGAGATATGTAGGAAGCCCAGAAGCCAAGGTCTGGCCAAACTTCAGAAATTTTGTGCAAAAGAGCCGTAACTTCTATTATTCGGTAGAAATTAGGATTGTAAAATTCATAGCTCAAGGATGGCCTCGCCATCCTGGAACTCCGAAGGGGCAATTGTTGACACCTAATTTCCACCGCATAAGACGCGTATTTTAATTTTCAAAATTTTCGAGTCAAAGACGAAGCAAGGATGCACCTTTAAATTATAAAATTTAAAATCCCGAGAAAATTGCAAAAATTGACGTTTAATTATTATTTTTTATAAAAAATTAACAATTACAAGAAATTGCGAGTCATTTACTGTCACAAACATAATTTGAAAAGAAGATACATATCCCGCTCTTCGACTCGGGAAAATTGTTAATTCAAAACGACGTATAAACTATCGCTCATTTTTACTGCATTTGTTTCCATTTTTAAATATTTCTCAAAAGTATATCAATATTGGGCTCATTTCGAAGCTCGTATCGAAGTGTTATGATTTTTATCCTGTCAAAATATTATTTTTACGAGGGCATTTTGTGTTAAATAATTTTTAAACTATATACTATGTTTTTAAATGTGTATTATATTTTAAAAAGGGGAGGTAAATAATATACTTACCCCCCCCCCCCCCCCTCACTTATTTCTGGTGAACCCGTCTTTATTTCTTTTACCCTAAATATTTATATCTCTCGTGAGAGAGTTCAGTGGCGGCGCTAGGGTTACTCCGCTAGCCACCGCCCCTCCACCGTGTTTGCACCCATTTTCTATGTACCACAGGTATTTCCCCACCCCCTTTGTGGTGTGAGATGCCATGGGTGAGCCTTAAAGGCTTTAGCCAACTTGTGCTACCACACCACCCCAAGAAAGGGGGTGTGTAGTGATTTTCTCGACGGTGGGATAATTATTTGGTTACGTGTACGCCTGGATAATGTTTTAACGGTCCTATTTTGTTTGTTGTAGGTCTGATTTTGTTGTTTTGTGTGTGCTAGCGTACTATTTGCCATTTGGTTGTATAATCTGATCCCATTTTTGTTATTCCTCGTACAATATGCAAAAAATTAGGGTTTTAGTATTGTTTAGTACGATGCGCTGTATTTTGTTTTGTCATTATTCATTTTTGAAATTGAATATGTGGATGATTTGGGGATTTAGGGGGAAACCTGGTCGAAAACCAAGAATCTCCCATTTTCTTACCCTAAGAAGATTTGCATGCTATAAATAGAAACTAGGAGTAGAAAAAAGGGGATTTTTCCTTTTTTGGAGGCGGCTACGAAGACTCTACTGCGAGGGTTTGATTCATTGGATAGTTTACCCAAAAAAATATACTACATATATACCTACATTACCAAAAAATAAAATAATAATATACTACATATATATATATATATATATATATATATATATATATATATATATATATTACAATATACTACTATAATACATAAGATATTACTCGAAAATAGTATATTACATCTTGAAAATCAAGAAGAAAAGGCTTGCAAAAAGGTTTTTTGAGTGTTTGTTGTTAAAGGCTTGATTCAATCTCCCCATTTGATCTTTGGGTTGCCTTTGAAAGAGGTAATACTCCTATACTACTATCTATTTCAATTGCAGTCTTTATATGAATTTAAATGATCACATTGATGTTTAAATGTGTGTTTGAAGCTTTATTTAACTAACTTGGATATATTTCTGCCTAGCTTAGTTGATAGTAAGTTGTTGATGTTTAATTGGATATTATGTGATGGAGTCTTCCTTTGAATTATGATTGAGGGTTTGTTATGCTGTTTTCTTCTTAGAATCTATAAGCAAAATGTGATACAGAGAATGGTGTTTTTGAGGTTTAGTTTTATAGTGCTAGGTTGTTTAGGGCCTTAGTTTTGTTGTATGATACAATTTTATTGGAAGTTTAAGTGTTTAGTCTTGTTTTTGTGATTCCTGTTCATAATGTTGTAAGGATGGTTTTTGTCTGATAATAATGGAACAATTTAGTTTACAAGCTTATTTGTATGATATGGCTATGCTTCTAGATATAACTTCAGATTGATTTTGTTATAAAAGTTGAATCTTTTCGCTAAGAAATCTGTTAAGTTTGTGAGTTTTAAAAGGTAAGATTTGACCCTGTTTCATCATTTGGAGGTTTTGAATTACCTATAATAAGTTTAACATCTTTTAAAAAAAAGGTAACTTAAGGTTTTGAAGTCTCATTGTTAGTTGAATCTTCTGAAGTCTTAAACCTACTTCTGAACCTGTGTGTATTGCTAATGTTTACCTAGAAGCTGCTGTAAAAGGAAAGAAGGAGGTTGTTTATGCTTGAGTATTGTGTATGGATCTTTTTGTGATTATAAGTCTCCTCCTCTCTTGTTGGCCAGTTACCTAGGAGGTAAAAGCAGAACTTAGTATTAGCACAGTCTCTTGTTTACTGTGTTTGGTTTCTTGGAAGATTGATCTCTGAATAAATTTCTCTTTCAAAACAGTGCTAGAAGTGGATGAGGATTTAGACCTTGTTGGGTTTGCTATTTTTTGCTTTAAGAGATCGAATAGATGGCTTACATGTGATGTCTATGTTGCTTGCACTTTCCTTTTCCTTGTCTAAAATTGTCACCTAAAAGACTAAGAATAAGAATTCTGAACTAGGATTAAAGCTATTTTAAGAAAACTGATAAGATTCCTGCTTTATGATATACTCTTTTGTTGTTCATTTGTAAAAAGTTGAGAGGGCTTCATGTCTATTTTTGTTCCTTATGTGCTTGTCTGGAATTGGTCCATGACTAATATATTGCCAAAAAGTTTAAGATAGTATCATGCTCCTTTTGCCTTTGTTGTGAACTGTAGGACCATATTTGGATTTCTATCTGTGTTTTGGTGCATTTGAGTGTTTCTTTTTGGGAATAGAATCAATCAGGTACTAAGGGTAATTAGCTAATCATGAGTTCATTTTGCTGAGTTTTCTTACATGTATTGGTATGTATTTGTAGTTGCTTGCGTTTGTTTTGATTGCTACTTTTTATTAATGTTAAGTTGATTATGATGTGATGGCATGGATATTGTGGGGGTTCAGGGGACTCTAGTGATGCTTAGATAATGTTGCCACTTAAAAAGAATAAAGTATATAGGGAAGGGTGTGTCTCATGTCTCATTATCTTGTTCCATGGATTACAACTTGCTTATGGATTGTTGAGTAAACTGTCTATGTTACAATATTGTTATTTTTGGCAATTCCTGGTGTTGGCTAGAAGAAGTTGATGTTTAAATGGTCAAAAGTTGTGAAGCAGGGCCTGTTTTGGTTTGTGATGACTGCTATATTGAAATTTGAAACATCAGGGTGACATATGACCTTTGAGAGGATTATGTTTTGTGTTGAAGGTCTTTGGAGTGTTATTTTTCTTATATCTGGCTGCTGTTGCATTGTTCTTTCTAGTTTTTGTTCAAAATTCTTGGGATAGCAGGTATAGTCACTTTGGTTTAGAACTGTCTTAGAACTAAAACTAGACTTAATCTTTTGCTTACTGTTTGATGGTTGAAGTTAGGCTTAAAAATGGCATAAAATTTATTTTTTTAGAAGATTGAATAGTCTTTAGGAAGCAATTGGATAAAAGGGTTTTCAAAATGCAAGTAGTATATGCTTAGGTCTGTTTGTGTATTTCTTTAAATCTCTTGTTGGCTTTTTGAAACTAGGGTTGGAAACTTGATGTATGTTTGATCTTGGGGCACCCCTTAAAGGCTGTTGAAAACTTGAAAATGATCTGAAACTTAGAGTCATGTTTTGAGATTCTGTGTTGCCTCACCTGTTTGAATAGATCTAAACCTATGCTTGTCATGTTCATGCTGAACTCATCCTTATAAGCTGAGGCTACTGTTTTCTACTTGCCATATGAACTTGGAAAAATGGTTTCAAACTCTTTTAAAACTGGTATTTTGAAGATTTCTTCTTCTTCCTAAAGACTATTGGTTTGGACCTTCAGTGTTGATATGGGAACTTTATTAGTTCTAGGAACCTTTAAGAGGTATTTTGGCCTCCTTGTTCTTGACTCTTTGATCTTAAAAGGCTTAGGGGAGGAGTTTATTGCCTTGTGGTTGTTACTTGTTTGGCTTGCACATGGAATTGCTCTTTTTGAATCCTGTCAGTTGTTGAAAATCTAAAAAATGGCTTTTTTAATTTGTTTAATTGAATTATGAGAATTGATAAGTGGAATATTTGTTTAACATAAGGGCCTTAAAGGCCCATGACTTGTCCTGTTAAGCATTTTTTTAGGGAACCTAGAAGTCTGAACATTGTATGAATTGTTGATCCTGCCAGTTTTGAAAACTTGTAAAGAGAAATAAGGAATAGGAAGTGTGGGAAGTCTATTTTTCTTGGCATTGCCTGAAGCTAGATATTTCCTCCCCTTGTGTCTGATGAACCACTCAGTGGCATTTTGCTTGTGTGTTTGATTGTTTATGCTTTGGGCAGTAGCTAAAATTTGATGTTTGCAATTGTGTGGATTTCTGGGGAATTTGTGGTTTGTGCATGACTTGAACATGGTGATTAGAGTCAAGTTTAAGCTGAATATGTGGTGTATATCAAGTGTATATGGAGGGTATGCCCTTTAAAGGGTTTTGTTCTACATATATAAGTGATACACTAATAGTATATCCCTGTATATTAGAGTCTTAACACTTAGTAAATTGAAAAAATGAGTAGTATACCAGTAGTATATTATGTATCACCTCTTGACACTTAGAAAAGTTTGGGAAAAACTGAGTATTACTGCTGTGGTATATCATGTATATTACCTCTGAATATTTAGTAAATTTTGGCATGGGCTGGTCACTTGGGCCTTTTACCCGTGTGTGGTTTATTACCATTATTGTTATGGGCTTATCTGTGCTGTTTTGCTAGTCTACCGTTACAAAGTATTAAGTGGGCTAGGCCCAATGAATTGTAAATTCAATGTTTTGGCTTTTGTAATAATTATTGTAGTCTTAATTTTTGTACTTAGTCTTATTCATGAATGTACACTAATATTATGCATACTCGTTTGTATCTTTGCCTATTCAAACCCGTTGGTGGGCCCCAACGGGGTTCACCACCACTTTTAGATCGAGTCAACCCTATTCGGAGCAAAACGGAGCATACGTTGGATCCAATGAACCCAAGTGCATAAACATTTTCTCTTCTAGGCTTGGTCGGCCCAAATACCCTATCTCCTTTAAATTATGTGCTTCAAATTATTATTTGTGCAAATTACCATGCCTATTGGAACCCTTAATGGATTGTCATATTTTAAAAGTCGCTAAAAAAAGAATTTTCTACAAACTTTTAGACGTTAATGCAAAGTGGGACTGATTTAATTAGAAGGAATAAAAATTCCAATTTCGAGAAATTAAGGACTGATTTGGACATTTGTGAAACTTGTGGGCTGATGACATATGCACTGATTTGAAACAATAGTCAAATTTGTAGGACTAATTACGATTGGTGGACTTAGGCTAAAAGATAAAACTTGAAAAAGGTAGAAATAAAAAATGGACTATATATATATATATATATATTTGTAAAATACTATATAAACTATATACTTAACCTATTTTCCTAAAACTATTTTCCTATACTTTAACGATTTTTTCAAAACCGTTTTTGGGTGGACTTATGTAGGGTCCTACTTAGGTAAGAGCCTTCGGGTATTAGCCTAAGTGTTCTAGTCCGACACCCTAAACGCCTAATTTTGGGCAAAATTTTCCCACTTTTGACTCTTGAAACGCGGTATTTTTTGCATAAATGACTAATATCTATTTGTAAAAGTATAAGACAAAACTATTTTTATCACAATCAATTTATATCTATATGGACATATTATTAGAACCCGTAGGTAAACCGCAATTAAGCGGATCCATAATATCGGGTGCCTAACACCTTCCCCGGGGGATCACCCGAATCCTTACCTAGACTCTGTGTAGATTAGGTTTCTTTTGAAATAATCATAAAATAATTGTTTTAAATGAACCCTTTTCGACTTGGTTTTTCCTAATATCCTAAAAATTAGGTGGTGACTCTAAAAATAAGTCCATTTAGAGTACCATTACGTAGAAGTATATTTTTTCCTTTTTCCCGGTACGATTGACAACCGTACTTCCCCCGGAAACTTTTCTTTTTAAATGAGGCAAGTGCAAACACGAATCGGGAAAAATAGAACCGCTACAGGAAGACTGATCGAATGAAAATCTGCTAGAGCTTCAAGAAGGATCAGGTCCGCGATAGAAGCAAGACATATCCTTTCAGCCCTTGGAAGAAGCACTTTGTTGACAAGATCAAACAAGAGCTGATATTCAGGCTTAAGCTGCTTCTTATAGAGACTTGCACCAATCGCAGTCACCTCCTGTTTGAAAATCAAACTTTTGAACTCTTCTGAGGCCTCCCCTTCAACAGTTTTCAGTCCATCAGTGTGGACACCAAGAATCTCACCCTACTTTGCTTCATCCATCTCAAACTCCACTTTATTTACTGACACGACCAAGGTGGAGTCATCAGTGTACATTAAGTTGGCATAGAACTCTGCCATTTCCTTCTCAAAGACACTGGGGGCAGAGGGCCAAATTGGTGATCCCACTTTTGAAATTTAACAATCTCCAATAGCTCCTTCATCTCATGCTTTTCAGCAATCTCAGAGTCAAAACACTCTGCCCCGTAGCACTTTTTGATCCGTCAAGTTTTTCTACCTTTCCAATTCTACATCCTTGTCTGTTTGCTTTTACTTGGAGGAACTAGGTTCCTCACTCACACTACTTTTTATTTTCTTAGGAGTTCAAGACGCACTCCTCTCCTTTTCAACCTGCTCACAGTCATCAACTACACCATCATCCTCAATAGCAGTCTTTCCTTTTGCTTCTCTTTTCTTCTTGGAATTTTTCCTCACTAGTGAAGAAATATTCCATCCTCTTTCTGATCAGGCATTGTAACCACATCCTCCTCCTCATCGCTCAACCTACTCTTCACTAACCTTTTTCTTTTCTTCCCAACACGTTTCTCCTTATTGGCCTTTAGAGAACACTCACATTGAGCCTTGCTCTTTTCCCTAGTAGTGGGTGGACTATAAGCAATGTGCTTTCTTATACTGACATCACTCTATTTTTCAGGACCAAAAGTTATTTTAAATACATTCCTTATAATGAGATCATCATCAAAATCAACCTCTTAAGAAGGACTGGGGGAACTAGGTTCCTTCTCAGGAGAGGTTTCTCGCAAGGGTATAACAATCGTAGCCACAGTTCCAAGGTTAACAATATCCAGATTTTCCTTTGAGGGACTAGTTCCCTCTTTCAATTCCCCTATTTCACTAACCTTTTCCCCTTGAATCCCTGCACTACCTTCCTTAGCATGTAAAGCATCGACAAAACCATTCACAATATCCACTTCACTCTCCAAAATATTAGACATACCCAGTCCCTCTTTAGACAAGTTCCCATCAAAGTCTACAGTAGAGTCCCCTACTCTTTTATCACTATCAAGAGGGTTGGAATTACCTGATTTTGGAGAATTATCCTCAGAATATCCTTTATCAGTGACATTTTCTTATTCCTTTCTACCATCAACACTGGCAGACTCGTGCATGACAACATAACTCAATTTTTCTGCAACCCCGCTTTAACCCTCGATATCCATAACCTCAGTGACCACAGTTTGACTAGAAACCTCAACTCCATCATCTTTCTCATCAAATTCCTCAGTGTTTTGAAGAAATTTTGAGATAGACATGGTTTGACCACTTTCTTCCTAGTCGGGCTTTTCAGTTGGAGCAAGGGTTGTGGAAGAAGACACGAATTTCTTTGGGTTTGACTTTTACGAGTCTTAGAGGGACTTGAAACTATTGGATTTGGTGGTATAACAGAGGGGTTTTGGTCAATGGAGATTGGGCTTTGTGGAGGTGATTCTTATGATTTTGGGTCTGATGGAGTTGGGTTTTTGGAAGGTGAAAGAGTGGGGTTCATTTCTGATATGATAAGAGAGGAGGAATCATTGAGAGACATGGTTAATTTTTAGGCAAAACGACACAAGAGATGGTTAAGAACGTTACACAAGGAGAGAGAGAGAGAGAGAGAGAGAGAGAGAGAGAAAGAGAGAGAAGTAAAGAAGTTTTAAGTGAGGAGAGAGACAAAAGCTTTGGTTTAAATAGGGATGTAAGGGACCGATTCTGATTGGTTAAAGAAAAAATTTTCTTCACGCCGGGTCGGTTCAGAAAAGATGTATCGTTTGGGCTCTAAATTTGAATTAGAGGCGGGAGAAATTTAATGACATGGCTCCTTTTAGACAATTTAAAAACATATAAGTACTAAAGACACTACTAACCTGAGTCACAGGAACCAGGTTCCTTAACATTCTTTTAAGACGTAGGCAAAAACTCTGAGAGATGCAATGTCACCAATACTTATGTTGTCCTGAAAAAGACATACGTGTATACCTATAATAGTAGAGAAGTGAGTTAGATTCCACCAAAAATCACTTATTAGAATCGTGCCTTTCCTCTTAACATAGTTAAAACATTAGGGGATTTTTTTAAGGAGAGGCAACTAGTTGAGCTTAATCAAGCCCAACTCCAAACGATTTCTTTCAAAATGCACCCTACTCAGTGCGTTGGTGAAGATGTCTACTACCTGTTCCTCTCTCTTGCAAAACTTCATACAGAGCAAGCCATTTTCAACATTATCCCTTAGGAAATGGTGCCTCACATTAATGTGCTTGGTCCTTTTGTGTTGCACTGGATTTTTTGCCATATTAAGTACACTTGTGTTATCACACAAAAAGGGCACACAATCAGTAACCACACCAAAATCCTCAACCTGGTGTTTGATCCATAATAATTGAGCACAACAAGTGACAGAAGCCACATACTCAGCTTCAGTGATAGAAAGAGCCATAGAATTCTATTTCTTTGTACCCCATGAGATCAAGCATCACCCCAGAAAATATGCCATTCTAGTTGTGCTCTTCATATCCACCAAGTATCCAGCATAATCAGCATCATCATATCCAACTAAGTCAAAATTCTCTCCTGAGGGATAGAAGAGAACCAGGTCATGGGTCCCCTTGAGATACCTCAAGATTGTTTTTGCACCTTTCAAATAAGAATCCTTTGGAATTGATTGGAACCTTGAACACAACCTAACACTAAAGACAATGTCAGGTTTGTTGGCAGTTAAGTACAGTAGTGACCCAATAATACCCCTATAAATGGTTTCATTCACAGGAGAACCAAGTTCATCCCTGTCTAAATGAGTAGCAGTGGCTATAGGTGTATCAATGGGTTTAACATTCTCCATCTAAAATATTTTAAGCAGCTCCTTCATGTATTTTTGTTGACTGATCATGGAGCCTTTTGGGGTTTTCTTTACTTGCATCCCCAGGAAGAAGTTCAGCTTACCCATCATGATCATCTCAAATTCACTTCCCATGAGCTTGGAAAATTCTTCACAAAGAGAATCATTTGTGGCACCAAAAATGATATCATCAACATAAACTTGCACAATCAACAAATTCCTTCCTCTTTTCTTCAGAAAAAAGCATTGTCAATTTTTCTTTTGTAAAGACATTTTCAAGAAGAAACTTTGACAAACTCTCATATCATGCCCGAGGAGATTGATTTAAACCATAAAGAGCCTTGTCAAGCTTAAACACATTCTCAGGATGCTCATGACTTTAAAAATCAGGAGGTTGCTTGACAAAGACTACTTCCTTCAGGTACCCATTAAGGAAGGCATTTTTTACATTCATTTGGAACAATTTTAATTCCATATGATATGAAAAAGCAATAAGAATCCTAATTGCTTCCATTCTTGTATCAGGAGCAAAGGTCTCATAATAGTCAATACCTTCTTCTTGATTGTAGCCTTGAACCACCAGTCTTGCCTTGTTCCTTGTAGTGTTTACAAATCCATCAAGCTTATTATGAAACACCCACCTAGTCTCAATCACTGTTATGTCTGAAGGCCTGGAGACCAGGTGGCACACCTTGTTTCTTTCAAATTGATAGAGATCTTCTTGCATAGCAGCTATCCAATCAGCATATTTTAAGGCCTCCTTGATATTCTTGTGTTCAATTTGAGATAGAAAGGTTGAGAAGGCAAACATGTTTCTCACCATAGACCTAGTTTGAATACCAGAGTCTAAGGGAGTAATCACATTGTGGAGCGGATGAGAGCTTTTGTACTTCCAGTTAGATATGTGGACTTCAGGATTCGAAGGACCAAGTTCCTCCATGTTTGATCATTCATTGACATCTACAGAGGCATGACTTCTGCTCCTTTGTTCATCCCCAGGAGTGCCTGGCACAACATCAGCTACCCGATGTTCAACTTTAAATGGGGTAATAGAGGGACTTAGTTCCTCTGTTCCTTCTAAAGATTCTACTCCATCTTCTTCATTGCCCTGCTTGACTTGACTCATCAATTCAGTCTTTCCATTGGAGATTTTAATGGTTTCATCAGGAGCCTTTGAAAACTCCCCATCTACATCTTCATCATCGTGTGTCCCCTTGTCCCCCAATTCATTTGATTCATCAAAGATCAAATGCACACTTTCTTCCACACACTGAGTTCTTTTATTGTAGACCTTGTATGCCTTACTATGAGAAGAGTAACCAAGAAATATTCCTTCATCACTCTTTGCGTCAAATTTTTCCAAAGCTTCCTTACCATTGTTGAGAACAAAACATTTGCATCCAAAGCCTCTTAGGTAGGTTAGCTTGGGCTTTCTCCCATTTAGCAACTCATAAGGAGTCTCCTCAAGCAAGGACCTGATCATGCATCTATTGATCACATGGCAAGCAGTGTTAACAACCTCAGCCAAAAAACTTTTGGACACACCACTTGCTATCAACATTGTTCTGGCCATGTCTTCAAGTGTCCTATTTTTCCTCTCAACAACACCATTTTGCTGAGGTGTTCTTGGAGCAGAAATATTATGACTTATTCCATTTTCAGCATAGAATTATTCAAATTTGGCATTTTCAAACTCAGTACCATGATCAGAACTAATGCTCACCACTTGATTTCCCAACTTCACTTGAATCTATTTCACAAAGGCCACAAATACAGGGAATGTTTCATCCTTGGTTCTTA
The DNA here is from genome assembly GCF_019175385.1 of Lycium barbarum. Lineage (NCBI taxonomy): Eukaryota > Viridiplantae > Streptophyta > Magnoliopsida > Solanales > Solanaceae > Lycium > Lycium barbarum. The sequence goes on from NC_083348.1 coordinate 32,135,679, forward strand.
AAAACAGAGTCCAAGTGAACCTAGAATAGTCATCCACAACCATAAAGATGTACTTCTTTCCTCCTCTGCTTTGAACCCTCATTCGTCAAAACATATCCATGTGAAAAAGATCTAGTTGCCTTGAGGCGCTATTACACCCCGTAGTTTTGTACGTTGAGATTCGTTAGGTGTTAGTTGTTCAATTGTAACACTGGAGTTATTTTCTAGGATATAGGAGATTATATGTGCCTATCTTTTGGTCATGATCGCTTAAGTTCATGTAATAGGTCATGTTAGGATTGGAGAACAAGTGAATTAAGGAAAGTAAGTTTTTGGAACTTTAGAGAAAAGATGGGCAAGGTTTGTACGATAATTTTGGTCTGACTTGAGGAAGGAATAGCTCCTAGTATATCAGGAGTTTTGAAGTGAAACAAAAGCCTAAATTGAAGTTCTGGAAGTCTAGTTTCCAACGCAACAAACCGCGCGTCGATCCGATATCGGACTCAAAAGTTATGAGCATTTCAAGACAGACTGTCAGCGCAGGGATTAACTTTGCGTGAACGTGCCTAGAGGTAGCACAAATGCGCAGAGGAGCAGGGGACAACTCAGTGCGAACGCGCCCCAAGGTGGCGCGAACGCGCAAAGCAAAAAATTAGGTCGGTGCAAACCGACTCTAAACCAATATAAAAAGGGGGTTTACCCCTTATTTTCATCCAACAACCCCTCAAAAACATTCCAAACTCTCTAGAATATTCCCTCAACTTCCACCAATAAATTTTAGCCCAATTCAAGTGTAATCTCGGGATTTAGGTCCGGATAGCGTATAGTTGTGAACATAGTATCATATTGCAGTGAATCTTGGCTTGGATTCAAGGTGAATATTGAAGATATTGTGGTTCTAGTGGGGACAAGGTAAGAATATCCCCTTATTGATATTGATATAGGTTTATTTACGGAGATAGAGCTATTAAATGGTCGTATAACGAATTGGTTGGTTGAGAAATCGGATAAACATCGTGTAGGATGTTTTATGGAATATTTTGGTATTGATGATGATGTTGTTGATGTTAGCGTTGTTGTTATTGTTGTTGGTTGTTGGTATAATGATTTCGCGCTAGGGGTATACACAGGGGAGATGCTGCCCGAATTTTGGCAGATTCTAAAAGGATTTAATTTGAAGGCTTTAGATAAGCATACAACGATAAGCCTAACAATAGTATGAATTCTCTTGAATGTAGATTTACGAGCTTGGGAGGATAAGCGTTAAGTAGTTAAGGAGACCCAAAAGGTATGTTAAGGTTGTCCCTTTCTTTCTAAAAGCATGATTCTCTTCCTATGAACCCATATATGTTTTCCATAATATCCATATTTCAAAAAGTTAGAAGTTCATGATTCTCAAAGTTCTTATGATGCTAAAGATAGATGCTTTCTATGATGATAATGATGATGATGATGATGATGATCCCATTTCTGGAAAATTCCAAAGCTTATGGTTTTGATGCTATTATGAGATTATTGAGCTTATTTCATGATTTTCTTGATCTTATTCATTGTTGTTAGTCTCACCTTATGATGACTGGTCTTTCAAGGTGGGATATAGTGATGATGATTGTTCTATAATATAAATCGGAGGTTACCGACCTTACGTCACTCCGATAAGGTAGCAGCCTTCCTTTGGGCTCTCATGCATGCTACTTATATTATATATGTATATATGGAATATGGGAAAAAGGGCGAGGCGTTATATACGCATAACCACCTGATCAGGTAGTATATTATGATATCATCCCGGATGCGGGATACCCGAACGCGGGATATATGGGTATGGATCGGACCGTTCATTCGGCGGCAACATACATAATGTTGCTATGATATATGGATCGGGCTGCACGTTCTGCAGCAATATAATATACTTATGGATCGGGCTTCACGTTCCGTAGCACTATTATGTTATATATGTATGGAAAATGTTTTTTTTTAAAAACAGGCTAAGCATGCATGGTATCCGCCTTAAGAGGCATTCAAATGTACAGGTTATCTCTTTATCGCATATTTGTTCCATATCTCGTGTTATGTTGCTATTCAGGCCTTGCATACTCAGTGCACTTCTCGTATTGACGTCCTTTCTTGTGGACGCTGCGTTCATGCCCGCAGGTAGACAAAGAGATGGACCGGACCCTTAAGAGCTTCATCAACGGAGTCTCAGGAGCGCTCCATTTGCTTCGGAGCTGTAATTTATTGGTATTACTCTTTTTGTATATACTTGGGCATTGTGAAGTCCTAACCCATCTTTAGGGATTCCTGTATTCTATATAGAGGCTTGTTAATAGACGTGTGTAGCTAGAGATTTCATATCGTTATCATTTCATATTGTTGTATAATATTTTGGCAGCCTTATTGGCTTATGTTTATATGGGCAAAGTGTTTGATGATTATATAGAGATGTGCCATTATCTTGTGATATGTGCCCCTCCAAAGTATGATACCCATGAGCTATTTTGCGGTCCGCCTAAAAATGATTATGAGATGTATGATCAGAGGTTCTCGGTAGGTTAGCATCGGGTGCTCGTCATGGCCCTCCGGTTGGGTCATGATAGAAGTGGTATCAAAGCAGTTCGTCCTAGGGTATGTCTACGAGCCGTGTCCAGTAGAGTCTTGTTTATGGATGTGAAGCGTGCCATATTTATAAATAGGAGGTTGCGGGGCATTTAGGAATGATTGACCTTTCTTTATTATCGTAGATCGTGTGATAAAGCTATGTTATGAAGATCCCCTTTTTCCTAATCGTGCGCCATGATTTCAGTGATGTCTGTGAAGAGGAAAGCTACAGTGGCCCAGAAGGGCAAGACGGTGGCCGGTAGGAGGACTGAATGGGAGCCACTGATAGAGATAGAAGAGAGTGAGTATCATAATGAGGTTCCATCTCAGACCTCTTATACCCCACCCATTTCAGAGGTGCATGAAGAGGCCTCAGCTCCAGCTTCAATACCCCCAGTTCCTCCACCAGACGCCTCTAGTTAGGAGATGAGGGAGGCTATCCAGCTGTTGATCCAGTTAGTTGCCGCCTAGGCTCAGCGACAGGGTGCGGGTCATGGTGATAGAGCAGTAAGTGCAAGAGCTCGTAATTTTATTAGTCTGAACCCTCCAGAATTCTACGGGTCAAAACCGGATGAAGACCGGCAAGGCTTTATAGATGAGATGCTGAGTACGCTATGGATAATACATGCATCTGATACTGAGTCAGTAGAATTGGCTTCTTATAGATTGCGGGATGTGGTCGTCCATTGGTACAATACTTGGATGTCTTTGAAAGGGGTAAATGCACCTCCCCCGGTATGGCAAGAGTTAGTAGATGCCTTCCTTCGACATTATTTGCCACCAGAGATTTGACAGGCTAGAGCTGACAAGTTCTTGAATCTGAGGCAAGGGAATATGAGTGCTCGATAGTACGATCTTCGCTTTAATTCCCTGGCTAGGTATGCTCCATCCATGGTAACTGAGATGGGGGACCATGTACACTGATTTGTGAATGGTTTGGGGCCACATTTGATTAAGGAGTGCTTGACGGCCTCACTTCAGAATGGGATGGATATTGCTCGTATTCATGCCCATGCCCAAAACCTGGAAGAACAGCAGCAGCCGCAAAGGGGTGAGCGTGATTCTGATAGAGGGTATAGTAAGAGGGCCAGATATTCCGGTGCTGCTAGTGAGTCCATAGAGGGTCAGAGGCAGCAGTATTACAGGCATTCAGGCCAATCAGTGGCCAGTGCACCTCCTCGATTTGCTGGCAAGATATTTGATTGCCCTGTTTATTCTGGACCAGGTTAGAGCTCTAGAGTTTTGGGTTTCCAATATAAAGTTAATTCCAGTCAGACAAGACCGCCCTTACCGCGGTGCAATAAATGTGGTAGGCCACATTCGGGACAGTGTCGGCTAGGCTCAGACGCTTGTTGTGCCTGCAGACGGATTGGTCATAGGATGCGTGATTGTTAATTGAGGAATGGCAGAGATAAGGTTCAGCCCACGAGATCAGCAGTCGATTCCTCATCATCAGTACGCCCTGTGGGGCAAGGTTCACATGTGCCAGCAGATCGTGGTAGAAGCAGAGGAAGAGCATCTAGTTCAAGTGGGCCTCAGAACCGTATCTTGAGGCTGGACGACAGGATCTTGAGTCCTCCCTTCCTGTTATCACAGGCATATTGTCAGTATCCTCTCATGATATATATGCATTAATTGATCCGAATTCTACTTTATCATATATTAATCCTTATATTGCCAATCGTATTGGTGTGAAACCTGAGCTAATCAAACCTTTTGAGGTGTCCACACCTGTAAGGGACCGAGTGGTAGCTAGACGAGTATATAGAAATTGCGTGGTTGTAGCTTGCGACCATCATACTATGGCTGATTTATATGAGTTGAAAATGTTAGATTTTGATGTTATTATGGGCATGGATTGGCTGGCCTCCTGTTACGCCAATGCTGATTGTAGAACAAAGATAGTTCGATTCTAGTTTTCGGGAGAACCAGTTTTAGAATGGAAAGGTAATACAGTGTCCCCAAGAGGTAGGTTTATTTCCTATCTCAAAGCGAGGAAGATGATTTCTTAGGGCTATAATTATCATTTAGTCCAGGTTCAAGAAATAAAGGCAAAATCGCCAACTCTTCAATCTGTCCTAGTAGTGAATGAGTTTTCAGATGTGTTTCCGGACAAACTTCCAGGTCTTCCACCAGAACAGGAGATTGAGTTTACCATTGATGTGTTGCCGGATACTACACCCATATCTATTCCTCCTTATCGAATGGCCCCTGCGGAATTGAAGGAGTTAAAGGAGCAATTAAAGGATTTACTAGCAAGCGACTTTATTAGGCCTATTTCATCACCATGGGGAGCGCTAGTGTTGTTCGTAAGAAAGAAAGATGGTTCCTTGCGGATGTGTATTGACTACAGATAATTGAATAAGGTGACCATAAAGAATAAATACCCACTTCCAAGGATTGATGATTTGTTCGATCAGTTGCAGGGTGCCAAGTGGTTTTCACAAATAGATTTGAGATCGGGATACCACCAAGGGAGAGTTAGGGAAGAGGAGATTCCAAAAAGGCCTTTAAAACTAGATATGGCCATTACGAGTTCCGAGTAATGTCGTTTGGATTGACAAATGCCCCAACGGTATTCATGAATTTGATGAATAATGTGTTTAGGCCTTTCCTAGACCTATTCATGATTGTGTTCATCGATGATATTCTGGTATATTCTCGATCGGAGGCAGAGCATGCAAACCATCTATGCACTGTTCTTCGAATTCTTCGGGCTCGGGAACTGTATGCCATGTTTTCAAAATGTGAGTTTTGGCTGAATTCTGTAACTTTTCTGGGCCATATTATTTCAGCTGAGGGTATTCGGGTAGATACCCAGAAGATTGAAACTGTGAAGAATTTCCCAAGGCCTACAATGCCTACGGAGGTCTGTAGATTCCTGGGATTGGCCGGTTACTACAGAAGATTTGTAGAAGAATTTTCTTCTATTTCGGCACCAGATGAAGTTGACTCAGAAATCAGCTAAGTTTCAATGGACCGACGCTTGTGAGGGTAGTTTTCACGAGCTGAAGGATAGATTGACTTCGGCCCCAATCCTGACACTTCCCGAAGGATCGGAGGGCTATGTTATCTATTGTGATACTTCAGGTGTTGGGATGGGTTGTGTGTTGATGCAGCATGGCAAATTTATTGCTTATGCTTCAAGGCAATTGCGAAAACACGAGAAAAACATCCCGACTCATAACCTAGAGTTGGCTGCGGTTATTCATGCGCTAAAGATGTGGAGACATTTTTTATATGGTGTTCATGTTGATATTTATACAAACCACAAGAGTTTCCAATATATTTTCAAACTGAAGGAATTGAATTTGCGGCAAAGGCGGTAGTTGGAGCTATTGAAATATTATGATATGAGTATCTTATATCATCCTAGAAAGGCAAATGCAATAGCCGATGCTCTTAGCCGCAAATCTATGGGCAGTTTATGTGATGTTCGGTCGGAGAAGAAGAAGGTAGCTCGAGAGCTTCAACAACTAGTCAGCCTTGGAGTTCGCTTAATGGACTCGGGCAGTGCGGGAGTTGCTGTCCAGAACCTATCTGTTTCATCTTTAGTAAAGGAGGTAAAGAAGCGCCAGTATGAGGACCCCATGTTAGTTCGTTATAGGGATGCACTTCCTCAGAAGAAGAAGTCATCATTTGAGGTTCCCACAGATGGAGTTCTTAGGTATCAAGGCAGATTATGTGTTCCTGATGTTGCAGGGTTACAACGATAGATTCTAGAGGAAGCCCATCATTCCCGTTATTCTGTTCATCCAGGAGCGACGAAGATGTACCATGATCTCAAATCTATATATTAGTGGGATGGAATGAAGAAAGATATAGCGGAGTTTGTAGCTCAATGTCCTAATTGTCAACAGGTGAAAATTGAGCATCAGAAGCCTGGAGGATTATTGCAAACTATGAAAATTCCAACTTGGAAATGGGAAGTAATTAATATAGATTTCATTACAGGCTTACCCCGCTCTCGGCGTAAATATGACTCGATATGGGTGATTGTGGATAGACTCACAAAATCAGCTCATTTCCTGCCAGTTAGAACTACGTACTCAGCAGAAGATTATGCAAAACTAGATATTAAAGAGATAGTGTGACTCCATGGTGTTCTAGTATCTATTATCACTGATAGAGGAGCACAATTTACAGCTAATTTTTGGAAGTCCTTTCAAGAAAGTTTGGGAGCTTAGGTAAAGCTTAGCACATCATTTCATCCACAGACTGATGGGCAAGCTGAGTGCACTATTCAGACCCTTGAAGATATGCTACGGGCATGCGTATTAGATTTCGGAGGTAGTTGGGATGATCATTTGCCGCTCATTGAGTTTGCGTACAACAATAGCTATCACTCCAGTATTCAGAAGGCCCCGTATGAAGATCTATATGGGAGGAAGTGTAGATCGCTAGGATGGTTTGAAGTAGGGGAGAAAAAGTTAGTGGGCCTATACTTGATCCAGTAAGCGGTGGAAAATATTATGCTTATTCAGGATCGACTATTAACAGCTCAAAGTCGTCAGAAATCCTATGCGGACAATTGTTGATGAGACTTGAAATTCCAACTTAATGATTTGGTGTTCTTGAAGGTATCGCCGATGAAAGGTGTAATGAGCTTTTGCAAGAGGGGTAAGCTTAGTCCCCGGTATAATGGGCCTTACAAGATTGTGCGCAAGGTAGGCCAAGTGGTTTATGAATTAGATCTTCCTTCAGATTTGGAGTCAGTCCACCCAGTTTTCATGTGTCAATGCTTCGTAAGTGCATTGGAGATCCTTCCAGAAATATGCCTGTAGATGATGTCCAAGTTACTGAGAAATTTTCCTATGAAGAAGTACCTGTTGCCATTCTAGATAGGCAAGTTCGGAGGCTGAGAGAAGAAATGACTTGGGAAGCAGAGGAAGATATGAAGTCCTGGTATCCGCATCTATTTCCACCTTCAGAAGAAGTTCAGACAGAGACATCATTGTCTTCAGGTGCATAATGGTTTCCTTTTTATAGTTCCTTGGTCGTGTGAGGCCATTATTGTTGTGGTTGTTGTAACCCTATGAGGCACCATATATTTTGAGTTCTTGTGACAGGATGGTAGTGGTACAATTACAGGGGAAACTTTGGCGAATTTTCGTAGAATTTTAAAGAGTTTAACATTCGAGGACGAATGTTCCTAAAGGGGGAGGAATGTTAAACCTCGTAGTTTTGTACGTTCAGATTCGTTAGGTGTTAGTTGTTCAATTGTAAACACTGGATTTATTTTCTAGGATATATGAGATTATATGCGCCTATCTTATGGTCATGATGGTTTAAGTTCATGTAATAGGTCATGGAAGGATTGGAGAACAAGTGAATTAAGGAAAGTAAGTTTTTGGAACTTTAGAGAAAAGATGGGCAAGGTTTGTAGGATAATTTTGGTCTAACTTGAGGAAGTAATAGCTCCTAGTATATCAGGAGTTTTGAAGTGAAACAAAAGCCTAAATTGAAGTTCGAGAAGTCTAGTTTCCAACGCAACAAACCGCGCGACGATCCGACATCGGAATCAAACGTTATGAGCATTTCAAGACGGACTGTCAGAGCAAGGATTAACTCTGCGCGAACGCGCCTGGAGGTGGTGCGAACGCGCAGAGTAGCATGGAACAACTCAGCGTGAACGCGCCCCAAGGTGGCGCGAACGCGCAGAGCAAAAATTTGGTCGGTGCAAACCGACTATAAACCAATATAAAAAGGGGGTTTACCCCTTATTTTCATCCAACAACCCCTCAAAAACATCCCAAACTCTGTGGAATATTCCCTCAACTTCCACCCATAAATTTTAGCCCAAATCAAGTGTAATCTCGGGATTTTGTTCCGGATAGCATATAGTTGTGATCATAGTATCGTATTGCGGTGAAAATTGGCTTGGATTCCAGGTGAAAATTGAAGATATTGCGGTTCTAGTGGGGACAAGGTAAGAATCTCTCCTTATTGATAATGATTTAGGTTTATTTATGGAGATAGAGCTATTAAATGGTCTTATAACGAATTAGTTGGTAGAGAAATCGGATAAACATCGTGTAGGATGTTTTATGGAAAATTTTGGTATTGATGATGATGTTTTTTATGTTAGCGTTGTTGTTGTTATTGTTGTTGGTTGTTGGTATTGTAATTTCGGGCTAGGAATATAAAAAAGGGAAATGTTGCCCGAATTTCGACAAATTCTAAAAGGATTTAATTTGAAACCTTAAGATAAGCATATGTAATGACCCATTTGGTAATTATGGCTCTTTTGGCACTTTCGCCCGCTCCCGAGCATTGATTAGCTCCCTTTTGATCCGAGGGGACCGTTGACATGCTTCTCGAGGTGTCTGGACTGGATTTGGGTAACTTTGGTGAAGATATAGGCTTAAAAGTGAAAGCGGTTGACCCGAAATTGACTTTTGGGCAAACAAACCTTTTTCCGAATTCTGTCAATTTCGAGAGGTCCGAATAGTCGTTTAGAACTTGTGTGTGCATTTGATTCGGTTCCCAATGCATTTGGATGCATTTCAGGACATTGGATGGGAAATAGAAATTAAGGCATCCGTAGTTGACTCGGTCAACGAGACCTCCGTTAAGAATTTCGAGGCCACAGGCGCGTTCGTAGCGCGTTTTTATGTGGGACTAGGTATCTGGTATGTAAGCAGATGGCCTCGGGAGTTAGTCGAAAAATTGGATCGAAACGAAAAACTTGGGCCATGTTTCCGGTGTCTCGTGCCGTAGCAGCGACACCGCTAGGGCGGTGGCCCTGTTGCTGAAGCGGCGCTGCTGGGGCGGTCCAGTTACCGCTTCAGCGGTGACGGGCAGTGACTGTGCATTTAATGAGTCTTAGACCCTCATTATTTCATATCTCGATATTGGGGCTTGGGAAGGCTGTTCTTGGAGACAAATTGAAGGAAATCTTTGAGGTAAAACCTTGTCTAATCCTTTACTTCTCTTTAATCACAATCATCTTAGACTTTCCCCTTCCCTTTTCAATCCTTTAGAGATGGAATTTGAAGTAGGATTTTGGGAGATTTTTCTCTAAGAGTATACTTGATAAATTGATGATGTTAATGTTAAAATGTGATGAGTCTAAGCTTAGTAATCATATATCTTCCAATTTTAAGGTTGAATTTCAGATTTGGAGAATTAGGGTTCATACCCAATTTGGGGGTTTTTACTAGAATCGGATTTGGGGATAATTCTTGAGCTAAATTAGTAATTAATGATGGGGTTATGATTACGTAGGATTCAATTTGGTATTTCACGTGTGAATTTCCCGTTTCACCCTTGTGGGCCTGTTTCCCCAATTTCTAGGGTTAAAATGGACCTAATTGATATCATAGCAATATTAGGATATTTCTGACATAGAATTCGATTATGCTTAGACTACTTCGATTCTGAGCTTCAGAGAAAGGGCAAGGCGATAGAGTGACTTGTTGGTGTTGAAGTTCGGCAATACAGGTAGGTTATGGTTTACCTTTGATGAGACTTAGTATAGTGAATCACATATTTAGACTGCATGTGAACCTTCGGGTGTGAAGTTGAGATGGATATTACCTTAGGTTGGGCCTTGATTCGTGTTGGGACTAGCCACCCCGTTATATGTGTCTGATTGTTTAATTGTGTTGGCTTGGTGCCATGGTAGTTGGTAGATAGTGAATATCGCTTGTTGTCCTGATTCGAATAGGATTGATATACCCGTTGTTGGTATTTGTACCATGATATATTATTGGCTTACCCACTGTTGATACTTGAGTTATTGATATTTGTTGGCATACCCACCGTTCGTATTGTGATGGGATACATTGTGAGCATACCCGTTGAGGTACTTGTGATATTGAGCTTGTGGTTAGTGATTGACATATGCATTGCATGCATTCTCTCATATTATCATACATGGCCGATATCCGGTGATGGTCCGGTATCGTTGATTGAGCGAAACTGATATTTGATAAACTCTTTTACTTGAGTGAATATGAAAAAGGCCGATGTCCGAAGTTCCATTACGGAATCGTTGTTTATATGAAACTGATACTGGATAAGCTCTTTTACTTGAGTGATTGTGAGGAGGCCAATGTCCGAGGTTCAATTCCGGAATCGTTGATTTATGAAATTGATATTTGACAACTCTTTTGAGTGATTGTGAAGAGGCCGATGTCCGATGGTTATATTCGAGCATCGTTATGCATGGCCGTTTCTGATGTTATCTCGAATTCGATTGTAGTGTATGGGCTCAGTGGGTCCCCAGAGTGGTGCCGGTGAGACTCCTCTGTGAGCAATTAGCCATTTTCCCGTCTGTCTATTTGGCAAAGATCCGGGACGGGTGGCACTCAGACTTCGCGAGTCACACTGTGTTGTGCTGCCGAGACGTCGATATTTCCGTGCGGAGTGCATGTGTACATCTCATTTGCATAGCATGGCATGGCATCACATTCATACCATGACTGCATTGCATTGCATTATGAATTGAGCGAGATGTCGTGATGACTGTATTGTGATGGATTGTTTTGTTGATTCTATTGTGTTGATTGTTCCAGGATTAGATATACTAAGACTTATTATCTTGGGGGTTAGATTCTTACATAGGTGTTGATGGATACTCAGTTACAGTTATATTGTTCCATGCGTGATTGGTTTACTTGTTTATCTGTGTTATTTTCTGAATTGTGTTAACTAGGCTTAGTCGGCCTAGGATGCCTACCAGTACTGTTGTTTGTACTGACCTGCACTTGCTGCATTCTTTGATGAATGCAGAGTATCAGGCCGGATCTACTTCTCTGACTCATGGCTGATCGACTCCTCAGCTTCTACTTGAGTTTCCAGGGTGAGCATGGTGTCCACTGACCTCAAAGACTCTTCTTATGTTGTGTCTTACTTTTCACTCAAGACATGATTTGAAACATTTATGTATTATTATTCAGACCAGAGTCATTCGTATTTAGATGCTCTTGTATGACCAGACCAGATACTGGGGTAGATTTATTTACTTCCGCACTTATCTATATTATATTAGATTGTGAGACTTACGTCATTTTACTTCTTCCGCTATTTCATTATATTTATTGATTGAGAACGTTGAGTTAAGGGTTCTCTTACTGAGGTGGGAATGGTAGGTGCCCGCATGACCTAGGCTAAAATGGGTCATGACAGCATACGACGATAAGCCTAACAATAGTATGAATTCTCTTGAATGTAGATTTAGGAGCTTGGGAGGATAAGCGTTAAGTAGATAAGGAGACCCAAAAGGTATGTTAAGGTTGTCCCTTTCTTTCTAAAGGCATGATTCTCTTCCTATGAACCCATATATGTTTTCCATAATATCCTTATTCCCCAAAAGTTAGAAGTTCATGATTCTCAAAGTTCTTATGATGCTAAAGATAGATGCTTTCTATGATGATAATGATGATAAAGATGATCCAATTTTTGGAAATTCCAAAGCTTATGGTTTTGATGCTATTAAGAGATTATTGAGATTATTTCATGATTTTCTTGATCTTATTCATTGTTGTTGGTCTCACCTTATGATGATTGTTCCTTCAAGGTGGGATATAGCGATGATGATTGTTCCATAATATAAATCGGAGGTTACCGACCTTATGTCACTCCGATAAGGTAGCAGCCTTCCTTTGGGCTCTCATGCATGCTACTTATATTATATATGTATATATGGGATATGGGAAAAAGGGCGAGGCGTAATATACACATAACCGCCTGATCAGTTGATATATTATGATATCGTCCCGGACGCGGGATATATGGGTATGGATCGGGCCGTTCGTTCCGCCGCAACATATATAATGATGCTATGATATATGGATCGGGCTGCACGTTCCGCAACAATATAATATACTTATAGATTGGGCTGCACGTTCTGCAGCACTATTATGTTATATATGTATGGAAAATGTTTTTTTTTAAAAAGGGGCTAAGCATGCATGGTATCCGCCTTAAGAGGAATTCAGATGTACAGGTTATCTGTTTATCTCATGATATGTTCCATATCTCGTGTTATGTTGCTATTCATGCCTTGCATACTCAGTACACTGCTCGTACTGACATCCTTTCTTGTGGACGCTGCGTTCATGCCCGCATATAGACAAAGATACGGACCAGACCCTTTAGAGCTTCATAAGCGGAGTGTCAGGAGCGCTCCATTTGCTTCGGAGCTGCAGTTTATTGGTATTACTCTTTGTGTATATACTTGGGCATGGCGGAGTCCTGCCCCGTCTTTAGGGATTCCTATATTCTACATAGAGGCTCGTAGATAGATGTGTGTAGCCAGAAGTTCCATATCGTTGTCAGTTCATATTGTTGTATAATATTTTGGCAGCTTTGTTGGCTTATGTTTATGGGCAAAATGGTTGATGATTATATAGAGATGTGTCATTATCTTGTGATATATTCCCTTCCAGAATATGATACCCATGAGCTATCTTTGTGGTCCACGTAAAAATGATTATGAGCTGTATGATCAGAGGTGCTCGGTAGGTTAGCATCGAGTGCCCGTCATGGCCCTCCGGTTGGGTCGTGAGAGGTGCTCACTTCCTTCTTTGATTTGAAGGAGGATTTCACCGGATTTCTTTTTATGCAAGCATCACACACCTTGTGATCTTTGAACTTGACATTTGGTGGCCCATGGACCAGGTCCTTGGCAACAAGCTTGTTTAGCAGAGAGAAACTTACATGTCCTAGTCGGGTGTGCCACAGCTCAGCATCATCATCTATAGCACTAAGACATGTCAAGTCACAACCATTTAATGACTCAAAACTCTGCAATATAGATGTTCTTGAATTTTTTTGCTATCAGCACCATGATAACGTCCAAATCCACTCCTCAAAGATAAAGTGTACACGGTCGTCGCAATATAATATACCCAACTATGAGTCGGGGTCGAATCCACAGGGAACAATATAAAGGCGATTTAAACAAGTAAGGAATTATCACCAACTAAGCTAAGCCAAACACTTTTTCAATATTTGATTTTTGGTTTAACAACTAACAAAGATAAAACTATCTAGTAAGCAGATAAAATGATCAATGGCCACAAGTATGGATACAAAGGGAATACACTCAAGTAACGATCCAATGTATTTCACGATGTTACAACTAAGAGTGAGTTTATACTAATTAGATAATGATCTCTATAATCTCAGCAAAAGTCTCTCGACCAAATCAATGAATTTCAGTCTAAGCTTTCTCTAGCCTTAGAGTGTGATATTAAGCACAATTAATATAATCTCAAGTAACTTTCCTATCTCTAGCTCGAGTTATTAGATAGGTTTTAAAGCCCCAAATTCTTGTTAATTAATCTTTCCCAACCTCAATCTTCCTCTCTGGAGCTCAAATCGAAGTAAATGGGCAGGTCTTAGGGTTAGCTAATCTCTTAAGAAACATTAAAGAACAAGACATTAACCCACTTCATTAGTAATAAAAATCATTCAATACATAAGCAAAACAAGAGTTTCATCTAACACTTTAATCATAGAATATTTCCATAAACAAGATTCAAGTGAAGAAAATAAATACTACACACTTAGATATTCATTACAAAGCAAGGATTCAAAGAAATGGGGAAAAGTTTAAGAAAGTTCTCAACCCAATTCTTCAAATCAACCCAAGGTGTGGAGCAAAACCGTAGCCTCCAAAACTTGTGTTTTTGTGTCAAAGAAGAAAAAGGATGTCTTTAAGTCTTGCCTTTGTAGTACCCCCATTTTTGCAAGTCAAAATATGACAAAATAAACCCCAAAGTTTCAGTTTTGCAAATTTATCCCGTTTTTGTTGTTTTAGCCACTTTTTCGTTTTCTTCAATTTGGTCTCTTTTTGAATTATTTTTCACTTGGTTTCTTCCAAAGCTCTTCTCAATCATATAAACCTATAAAGTGAAAGAAACAACATTAAATGCACTATTTTCTCAATCAAAACATAACAACAATCTAAGATTAAAGAAGAAATAAGTTGGTAAAATACCAACTTATCAAACCCCTAAACTTAAACTATTTCTTGTCCTCAAGCAAATCAAATCATACAATTTCCTTCAAAGGACTCCGTTCAAAAGTGCATCAATATCATACCAAGTCAAAAAGTCTACTTTAAGCACAAACACATACTTTACCAACAATTAATCCAAAACATATGAATTACCAACTTCTTCTCAAAACATCATTTTCATTTCAAGTGCTCAAACACCTCAAGTGCTCAAACACCTAACTAACGAAAGTAGCAATCAAGTCATGACACTAAAGCTTCAAAATTTGCCTCATCATTACAAAACAAATTTCTCTTGTTCATTCCTCTCAATTGGAAAATGGAACAATGTCACGACCCAACCAGAGGGCCGCGACGGGCACCCGGAGCTAACCTACCGAGCACCTCTTAGCATACTTCTCATAATCATATCTAGGTGGACCACAAACGATAACTCATAAATATCATAGTCTGTAAGGGCATAAGTCCAAAAGATAAAAGTACATATACATAAACATCATCATCTATGCCCATATGCGTAAGCCGACAAGTCTGCCAAAAATGATATACAAAAATATGAACCGATGAGATCACAAAACATCTAGCTATATATATCTGTCTACAAGCCTCCACATGGAGCGCATAAAATCATAAGGACGGGACAGGACCCCGCCATGCCAATATATACACAAAGAATAGTACCAACTGAATTGTAGCTCCAGAACAAATGGAGTGCTCCTGTGTAATCGCTGTTGAAGTAGCCTAGGGTTCTGGTCCATCTCTCTGTCTTCCTGCGGGCATGAACGCATCGTCCACAAACAAAAGGACGTTAGTATGAATAATGTAATGAGTATATAAGGCATGAATAATAACATAATAAGAGATATGAGAATAACATGAGATAAGAGGAATAACTTGTACATCTGACTGCATCTTAAGGCGGATGTCATGCATGCTTAGCTTTTTTAAAAAGAAAAAAATCTTATACATATATATAGTATACTTCACGGCCATATAGGCACGGTGTGATCATCATGTCATCATCATCCTGCATCCGGGATAATATCATAAGTTGCCCACTGCAGTGGTGTGCACATTTGCGTGCCTGCCCGGCCGACTATAGTGCGGCGCAGTGTGAGAAAATACATACATATATATAAAACATGCATGAGAGCCCAAATAAAACGTTACAACTCTATCAGAGTGAGGTAAGGTCAGTAAACCTCCTATTATCATTATGGAATCTTCATCATCGCTATATCTTACCTTGAAGGAACAACTACCATAAGATGAGATTAACAACAATGAATAAAGTCAATAATCATGGAACAAGTTCAATAAAATCATGAGAACCTCAAGAGCTATAAGCTTTGGTATCTTTAGGAATAGCATCATCATCATCATCATCATCATCATTATCATCATCATCATGGAGAGCATTTTTCAACAATATCATAGGAACTTTGAGAATTATGAGCTTCTAGCATTTCTAGGAATAGGGACATTATGGATATCATGTATAGGGTTACAACATAAGAATCATGCATTAAGAAAGAAAAGGTTAGCCTTAACATACCTTGTCGTCTCCTTAATTGACTTAACGCATCCTCTCGAGCTTATAAATCTACATTCAAGATGATTTACACTAAGGGTAAGTCATTGAAACGTTTATAAGGTAAAACTAGATTAATTGGTAAGTTAACAAAATTTGGGTAGCATCTCCCCGATATCACTTACTCCCACCAAATTCCAAAACAACTCCCAAGAAACAATAACAACATCAACATCAACAATACCATAGCCAAGAGATTTATATTCAAATTGGACTCAAATCAATCCAAACTTCTTTTCATAATCAATCCATAACAACAACTTCAACACAATCCCTTATACACTTGTATACAACACTTCCTCATCATCATTATTATCCCTCGTAGCAAGATTATACTCATAACATACTAATAATCATAGCTCAAGTTAATTTACAAGTCAAAATATCATCACATTCATATTTGGACTTTTCCTCCAATTTCCTCTCCTCAAATCTTAACATAACTACCAAATAAACTCATAAGCATGGAACTAAGATAAAATCTTACCTCAAAATTCAAGAACACTTCAATTCCAAGGCTACTCCACCTTAAGTAATACTCACCTAAGCATCTTCAAGAAGAGGAGACAAGTGTAGACCTCACTTGGCAACCCTAACCACTTTAATCTTCACTTTGCTCTTTGGTTTAAGCTTGGAAATATGTTGGAATATTTTTGGAGAGGTTTCTAGGAATTTCTAGGACTTGGGGTTATGTTAAAATGAAATAAAATGAAGAGGGGATCATAACTATATAATTCTGGAAACTCACCGCCTCAATGTTTACGGTCACAGATTACTGAATTACGATCAAATTACTGGTCGTAATTCAAATTACAGTTCGTAATTTGAAATCGTAATTTTTTATACAGGCCATAACTTTCTCTGTATTTCACAGGTTTGCGATCTGTCAGTTGCATTGGAAAGAAGACTCTCTGAACTTCTATTTACATAGGTGATGGATTCCATAAATCCTCGTATTCTAGGAGATATGCCTCTCTAAAGTTGGACCAAAATTTCTGTCCAAAATTCTGCGAGACTTTCCCGAATTTCGACAACTTAATTTCTTCAATTCGCTTGATCTCAGAACCTTTAAATACTTGTCTAACACTTTAAAAGTCTTCCTTAATCTTATAGGGTATCATAGCCTCTCTGGAATCACATTAGTTTGCTTACGACGACGTGAAAATTTACGAGGTATAACAAACAAATTCACAACTCAAATTCTTATGTGCCCTCACAATCAAAAGAGAATCCCAACTCGCAAAATGTAATTTAAAATACAAATGGGATATCAAATGGAAAGAATTAACTCTCTCTCTCACACAAAGATGTTCAAATGCACACAAGTAGTACCATAAGCTTGCCCTTCATGTATTTCTCCACTAATGTAGACAAACTTGGTTCAAAATCAATTAGGACTTAAAGGGTTGTAATATAGGCTTTTGGTTAAGGAAGGGTACAAATTGAGTAAAAGAGACTCAAAACCTCCCTAAGCACTACAATTTTCAACATTCAAAGCACACTTCCATTGAAGCTTTTCCACCCCTCTCTTCATTTTTCATTTCATCATCTAGTCTTCCCTTTATTCACAACTCTTATTATTCCTTCCTTTTTTTTCTTTTTTTTTTTTTAAATAACAAGGAAGTTTCCAAAAAAAAAAATTTCACCTTTAAAGTTACTCCCACATAACAACTTTTTCCAACCATCACCCCCAAACTTATGCTTTTAGCCTATGTTTGCACTTTCAACGCTCTTAAAGAGGTAGGATACCAAAAGATGGATCAATGAAGAACGGGGTAAAACTTGTAACATGGTTGTCAAAGAAAAGGTTAAAGCCTCAAAAGGGGTTGACTATGGAAAATATGCAAGGGTAGGATCTTTAAGGCACAAAAACGATACAAGGAAGGCTTAACATAATTTTTCAAACCAAGTGTAGTCTAGGATTTCGCCTTGAAACTCATTCTGGGCAAGTTCTAGACCACAAATAATGCACAAGAACTCACAAATAAACCTCACCACACATGGCACATGAAAATTCAAGTAGAATATGTATCTAAGAACCAATTGAAACAAATGAACTCAAAAAGTCACTCATAGCCTAAAGAGACTAATTAGTGAAAGTAAGAGCCAAAAATTGAGTCTAAAATTCACAACAAGAATCTTTACTTCAATCATTTTTTTTCAAAAATCAAGAATTCATAAGCCAAGGTTTAAATAAGTTGGTACCAAGAAAGCCAAAAGTTAGCCAGGGGGAAAAAAATCACATCCCAACACCATTTTTACTCTTAAACTACCTAACTAAGAAAATCACATCCCAACACCATTTTTACTCTTAAACTACCTAACTAAGAACGAAAATAAATAATAAAAGTGACTAATCCATAACATGCCAAAAGAATAAAATTTTCAACAATTTAAGCAAGTTCTATTTGTACCAGCCACACCAACAGTCACAAAACAAGCCCGGCAAGGGCACACAATATCCATCCATAAGACAAAAGCCCGGCAAGGGTACAAATCAAGCATAACCAAAGTATAATGTGCTACCACATGCCACCCCCAACTACAAACATTTCAGTGTCCTCACTGCACATAATCAAAACAAAACATAAAATAGTTTGAGGGTAGAATTTTTTTTTTACTGTCTGCACCTGCGAACAGCACCTGCGAGACGTAAACATGACCTGCAAACCACATGTGATGTCACCTAAAAACTTACCTGGACCCATATTTCAGCAGCATCTACTGGTTTGGGGCTGCTCTGAAACCCCGACTTGCTTGAAACAACTCCAAAAATTCTGAAATTTTATGGATTAGTCAAAAATAATCTACTAAGCTATTCTAAAAAGGAAAATTTCAAAAACGACTTAAAATTTTGAAAACGATGGGTTACTTCCTACTAAGCGCTTAATTTAACGTTGCGGCACGACGATTGTCAACCTTACCACTTTTACTTTCACTTGGAGGATATGATTTTCACCCAAATATTGAATCAAGATTACAATGATGCTCGTGAGGCGGTGGTAGGGAAGCAAAGAGGCCAATTTTTGAGTATCGCATTTCGCACTTCTTGGCCTTTAAGTGAGGCATGTCATTTTGTCTTCTTGGCATGACAAACTCCAAAATGAAAACGCTTTCTTCTTCATTTTCAAAATTCTCCATAGGCTCGATTAGTTCAACTTCCATATCATCAACCAAGCACAATGTTGAAGGTTGGAATGTGGTCTAACGCGCTTCAATTTCAAATTCGCTCTATTTTTTACCTTCTCACCCAAATCTAGAGTCTTCCAAAACCATTTCATGAACTTTTTTATGCTACTCTAGTATCATTTCTTTAATCTCGGCATCTTGCATTATTTTTTGGTTGGTCGGTTGGCAATTCACCATTAGCTCTTGAAAATCACTCTTGACCTCTTCTTCATTGAAAACTAACTCACAACTACTATCCATGGCCCTTTGAGCATCACATGCTTCAATTTTTGCATTCAAATCGGTCTCTAATTCTCAGATAGAAATTGCAAGTAGCTCCACTCCTTGACTTTGCTCAACATGCATTTTTAGAAATTCTTCCATCATCCGTGAAATGCCTTCACGGTGATCCCCATAGACTTCAAGTTGTTGAGCTTGATTCATTAGCCAATCTTGGTTCACAATTTTCATTTTGTCAAGTTTTTCTTCATTGTGAGAGTCGTCCAAAGCTTGTAAAAATCCATCCATGGTGAGAGACACCTTTTGGATAGTTTCATCATCTCCATGTTGAACTTCTTCCCACAAATTGGTCAAGACTTGCCCATATTTTTCATTCCTCCCCATTATACTTTTCAAAACTTCCTCAACTTCTTCTTTTTGAGAATTGGAGATTTCTTCTTCAAGATATTACTCTTCTTCAAGTTGAACCACTTCTTTACTTTCACAACTTTCGTTGTGGTCACTAGAATTGTCGGGCTCATCTTTCAAATTTGAAATCTCTTCTTCAACTAATTCATTTTGAGGAGTAGACACTTCCATGACAATTGAGGAATCGACATCCTCAAATGAATCATTCATTCTTTTCATAGCTTCTCCATTTTCTAAAATGGATTGTTGGACGAGTTTTCGCTCTTCCTCCATTTTACCTTCCAGATCTAAGTATGCTTGGAGCATTGCCATGATGCCTTCATATCTGGCACTTTTCCCTTCACTTGCCATGTCATTGTTCCTATCAAACTCAAAAACACAACTAGCACTTTCGTAAGAACAACTTGGGGGAGGGGGATCAAAATAATTGGGACAATCACCACAATGTCTACCTTGACCACCATATATATCGCAAATATTCCCATCATAGAATTGAGTCGGTGCACACATCTCTCTCCCGGGAGCATTTTCACAATATTGCCAAAAGTGGGGTCCTCCACAATATGGACATGGGTCACCAAAATATGGGTTGCAACCATCAAACCCATTTTCATTCCATGATACCATAGTAACACAAGTAAAAAATATAACTAACAAAAAACAAAAATTAGCACAAAGAAACACACACAAAAAAAAAAAAATCACAAGTACATATTCACAAGTTTGGACCAAAGCAAACAAGCTCAAATCCCAAACTAACCCAAATATACCAAATTGTTCCCCGGCAACGGCGCCAAAATTGATAACGTCCAAATCCACTCCTCAAAGATAAAGTGTACACGGTCGTCGCAATATAATATACCCAACTATGAGTCGGGGTCGAATCCACAGGGAACAATATAAAGGCGATTTAAACAAGTAAGGAATTATCACCAACTAAGCTAAGCCAAACACTTTTTCAATATTTAATTTTTGGTTTAACAACTAACAAAGATAAAACTATCTAGTAAGCAGATAAAATGATCAATGGCCACAAGTATGGATACAAAGGGAATTACGCTCAAGTAACGATCCAATGTATTTCACGATTTTACAACTAAGAGTGAGTTTATACTAATTAGATAATGATCTCTATCATCTCAGCAAAAGTCTCTCGACCAAATCAATGAATTTCAGTCTAAGCTTTCTCTAGTCTTAGAGTGTGATATTAAGCACAATTAATATAATCTCAAGTAACTTTCCTATCTCTAGCTCAAGTTATTAGATAGGTTTTAAAGCCCCAAATTCTTGTTAATTAATCTTTCCCAACCTCAATCTTCCTCTCTCGAGCTCAAATCGAAGTAAATGGGCAGGTCTTAGGGTTAGCTAATCTCTTAAGAAACATTAAAGAACAAGACATTAACCCACTTCATTAGTAATAAAAATCATTCAATACATAAGCAAAACAAGAGTTTCATCTAACACTTTAATCATAGAATATTTCCATAAACAAGATTCAAGTGAAGAAAATAAATACTACACACTTAGATATTCATTACAAAGCAAGGAATCAAAGAAATGGAGAAATGTTTAAGAAAGTTCTCGACCCAATTCCTCAAATCTTTAACCCCAAGGTGTGGAGCAAAACCCTAGCCTCCAAAACTTGTGTTTTTGTGCCAAAGATGAAAAATGATGTCTTCAATTCTTGCCTTTGTAGTACCCCCATTTTTCCAAGTCAAAATATGACAAAATAAACCCCAAAGTTTCAGTTTTGCAAACCTATCCCGTTTTTGCAGTTTTAGCCACTTTTTCGTTTTCTTCAATTTGGTCTCTTTTTGACTTGTTTGTCACTTGGTTTCTTCCAAAGCTCTTCTCAATCATATAAACCTATAAAATATAAGTAAACGACATTAAATGCACTATTTTCTCAGTCAAAACATAACAATAATCTAAGATTAAAGAAGAAATAAGTTGGTAAAATACCAACTTATCACACCACTTCACTATATTTGAGATTGGTGACAGTGCAAGAACATGACAAGAACTTCACTTTATTTACCTTATCACAGATTTGGGACACACTTAACAAACTATACTTCAAGCCATTTACATAATAGACATTTCAATCGCATGGGAGTGTCTTACCAATTTTGCCAATGCCAAGAATATATCCTTTCTTGTCATTTCCAAAAGACACACTCCCACCTTAGAAGGCCTTAAGTGAGAGGCAATCATCCGTTCTTCCATTCAGATGCTTCGAGCAGCCACTATCCATGTACCATTTTTAACTGCCTCCTCTCACTTCAGCCTGCAAACAGAGTCACTTGTTAGATTTAGGAACCCAAACCAGCTTGGGTCCCTTATACTAATAGAACAGGTGAATTAAGATTCTTTTTTCCCATGCAGAAAACACATTTTTCTTCTTTCGGGGACCAGGTCTCTTAGCCTTAGACTTCTTTTCAGTAAAATTCTTGTTTTTCTGCGGGGACTGAAATTTAGATTTACACGTATCCTTGTAGTGGCTAGTTTGGCCACAATAAGTGCAGAACCAATTATCAGTCACAGTAACATACTGTCACGACCCAACCCCGTGGGCCGCGACTGGCACCCTAGCTGGGTACCCGTACATACCTATCCGACCGAATTTCGTATCGTACAGATTATTTTTTTGAAACAGAAATTACAAAAGTAGGCCGATACAACTACGGCACGCGCGCAAACATATATATATATCTGAACATACAGAAATATACGGATAAGCCGACAAGGCTAACATACAGACGAAACCCGTAACCCACACATCTATCTACAGGCCTCTACAGACATACAGAGTCATATGACGGGACAGGGCCCCGCCGTACCCAGAATATCCATACATACAGAGTATACAGAAGACAGGAGATATATACCAAAAATATACGCTTCGGATCAAAGGAGCTCTTCAACACAGCTGAATCAGAAACCTACGCTGGCGGCGTATCACCTGGTGCGTCGGTACCTGCGGGCATGTAGCGCAGCCCCCGAAGAACGGGGGTCAGTACGAAAAATGTACCGAGTATGTAAAGCAGAACATAACAGATATAAACATAGTCTGAACCGGAGTCACAGAAATATAATGAACAGAACCATAAATCAGACTGACGGACAGAGTCATGATCCAGACAGACATACCGAATCGTGTTCTTTACAGATAAACAGAATCATGGTTCGGACAGACAGACGGAATCATAATACGGACAGATGAGCAGAATCAGAATCCATACGGACATACAGACATAATCGTAATTCAGACGGACAGACAGAAGTATGTCGGACAGAATTATGCATGCAGAGTAGTACAGAGTCATACAGAATCATACAGAGGCATGTGCTTATATAAATATAGATGGCACGCGCATACATTCATACAGATCCCGGCCCTGTCTGGGGGCGCGGTAACAGAACCCGACCCTCTTAGTACGGGACGCGGTGGACAGACAGAATCAGATCAGATCATATGCCATCCTGGCCGCCATCCCCATACACAGATCATAATATCATACAGACATACAGATCCCGGCCCGCACGCCGAGGGACGCGGTGAACAATGCAGAGAAATATGCACGATAACAGAACCTGGCCCGGGACGCAGTGAAGGAATGCATTGAGACAGACACGAACCGATAAATGAGAAACTACTTACATACAGATTCAACATACAGACTCAATCAAACTGAAGGGTGCCAAACGGCGAGTCAAAATCAGAGTATCTAGATAGTATGCATAGTACGCGCCTACATACTACTTGGGAAGGCACGACAGATCAGTATCAGAATCGAATTCCCAGATGTTCAGAAGCCATTTGTAAGAATTTCATAAAAATAGTTGTATCATAATCAAAATAATAGTTCAATTGTTTTCTGAGAAAATCGGACAAAATGGAAGTATTTAAAGTATTACAGAAGATATCGGGCCTTGTGGGCCCGCCTCGGACCAACTCGAGGCAACATATGTAATTTACCGACAATAGACCTTATAAGGTCATCCGTAATCGTTTGGAAGTGTTCCGACTCCGTTTAGGGAAGTTTCATACAAAAATTCATTTTAAAGGCAATTGTAAGAAAATAGCTTCAATTGGATTGAAGGAATTGGAGCGGTTTTCCGTCTCAAATTCCGGGGAACGGAGTCGTACTTAAGGCTCGCGGCCGAGCCTATCACATCCAGAACATGCCTAGGAACAAAGGGAAATGCTTCACATACCTCGATAGCGCCTTACGCTCGATTGGCGTCGACTTCAATTTCGTCCAAAATCTAGAAATGGTCAAGTTTACCATTTGTTAGTTTCAAACTTTTCAATAATTCAACTTAACACAGACTTGCCTACCGAAATTTCGGCAGCATTTCCTCTGTATATAAGACATCCCCGAGACTTAGCTCGGCTCAATTCATCATCACAACAACCCAGAAATAGCATCAATAACAATAATATGCATTAAACATACGATATGGCATCACTAGCCATCCTTTCGACATAACGAAACATCTTTCGTTTCCAACTTACATTTCCAAACCAAACTTGTTATTTTCATATTCATCATCCATCAAAATCATTACAACATACATCGGAGGCATCCATACCATTTTCACACAATATTCATAAGATATGCAAACATTCAAACTTTCCATTAAGCCATTACTTTTCCAATTTTTCCTAACCTTCAACATACAAGTTCATCATACATTTCCATCTTCCAAATTCCTCAACAATAATCATAATTTGCCTCTTGATACATTCATTTCCATTTTTACATAAATCATAACAAAGTTGCATACTTTCCTACAACAACTTGATAACCATTTTTCCAAAACAATAAAGATTGTTATCTTTTCCATTCACTTCACCATAACATACTTAATATACAAACAAGATCAAATTCATACTCCATCAACACATGACCATACCACACGGCCACCTCCTACATTATTCAATTTTCACTAATTCATTCCACTTCCATTTCTAATACAATTTCCACCACACTACAACAAAATTACAACATGAATTCAAATCATCCAAGACATGTAATACATATACATATATTCGGCCAACATGCATATCTTTCCACACACAAAATTTCCATGTTTTTCATTCATTCACACATACTACAACATACATATACCATTTATAACATAACAAAAGCATTAAATCCTCACCTTTCTTCAAGTTCTTCACTTGGAGGATAGAATTGCTTTCTTGCCACAATACTTATACCAACTTGTAGAGGGCTTTGCACTTGGTAATATTCCCACAAGAACTTGATTTTTAAACCAAAGATTAGGCCTCAAAATTTTTTTCTTTCTTTTTCTTTCTTTTTCTCCTTCAAACCCGAAATGGTCTTCCTTTTCTTTCTCTTATTTTGTTCTTTGTTCTTCTTGTTTTCTCTAGAAGGTCCTTAATATATGGATGACTTATAACATAAATTGTCACATGGAAAATAATTCCATGGACTTGGGCTCAAGCTTGGCCGGTTGGGACTCTCCCATTTGGGCCTTGTTTCCTTATTTTTTTTTTGAGTCCAATAGCTAAATAAATTGTAATTCATGGAAGAAGTTTCCAAAATTCCAATTTTTGCCCTTGGCCACCTTTCGTAATTCCACACCATTGTATTCATAGCCTACACATTCATACCAAGTAATGTCCAAATGTGGCCTTATTTATTACAAGTCAAGTTATCTCAAATTTTTCGAATATGCAAAAATATCGGATGTAACACATACTTGCTATGAGGATTGTAGGGGATTTTGATTTTTGAAAACCAATGCCTTGCCTTCCACCCTTACTCTTGTACATAGCAGCAACTATATCAGAAGACCAGGTCCAATTAAGTGACTTATCAAGATCAACTTTAACCCTTTTCAGATCCTCTTAAAGTTGCTTATTCTTCTCTAACTCAGCGGTGAGACTTATTTTGGTTTTCTTAAGCTCATTTTCAAGCTCAAGGTAAGTCTCACTGGCCACTTGTTTCCCTTTAGATGGAGTGTTCATACATTTTTTCATTTGGCTTTGTTACAGAGAATTTCTCGAGTTACTTCCTCAACTTGCTCCTTTAGATCTACAACAGTGACTACTAAATCATCCCTTATTTGTTCTAATTCATCAATTTCTTCACTTAGAGCATTTTTCTCACTAATAAGGCTAGGATAGGCATCAATCAACATATTTTCTAAAGATATCAAAAAAAAATTAGAGTAACTTTTCAGATTTTTCTGAACATCAAAAACATTTACCTCATATTTCTCATTGTCATCATTCTCTTCAGATTTGGCCATGAGTGCAAAGATTAACTCCTATTCTGAATGTTCACTACCAATAGCCTGCATGGATGTGTTTCCTTCATCATCTTCATCTTCAGACTCACTAGAGGAATCTCCCCAAGCAGCCAGAGCCTGTTTTACTAAGTTGTGAGCAACATCCTTTTTGTTGAACTTCTTATCAGGGACTGGTTCTTCTTACCCGCCTTATCAACATTTTTGTAATAATCTTACTTATGAAGAGGACATTCTTTAATGAAGTGTCCAGGCTTCGCACATTTGTGATAGCAATCATTTCCTTTGAAGTTTCTATTGGAGCTTCCTTTCTTTGGGACCCCACCATTTCTTCAAATCATCTTATGAAATATTCGAGTAAGGTACACCATCTCATATTCATCACTGCTTTTGTCACTTTTAGCAGCTTTGAGAACCAGGCTTTTTTCTTTCTTTGGCTCTCTTCTTTCAAGATCCTTCTTTCTCTTCATCTCATATGTCTTAAGGTTACGAATAAGCTCGCTTCATCTCTTATTGTATTTTTTGGACTAGCCTATTGGTTGGAATAATTTCTCCAAGAGAGTGAAGCTCATTGATTATGGAGGTGAAGCGAGTGTGCATATCGTGAATAGATTCTTCTTTCATTTTAAAAAGGTCATACTCAGTGGTGATTTTGGACTGCTTTACCTTAGTAGTTCCTTCATGGGCTGTTAGAAGAGCTTCCCATATCTTCTGAGCAGATCCATAAGATAAAACACAATTGTATTCATCTGGCCCAATACCACAAATCAAGATCTTCCTTTCCTTGTAGTTCTTCTCCAAAAATTTACTATCAATTTCAGAGTATTTGTCACGACCTAACTAGAGGGCCCTGACAGGTACCCAGTATTAGCTACCGAGCACCCCTTATCATACTATCTATCGTTCAACCTGTACTGCCACAACTCAACCAGATGGACACTTATCATACTTGCGTTTAGCATATTAAGGGCTTTTACAAATGCAAGACAAAACGTTGTCTAAAACTGTTGCGTATAATATCACACACAAGCCGGTCAAGCTGTCGTAGTGTAGGGAAATGCCAAACGTAAACCATACTAACATAACTGGACAATAACCACCCATGACCCACATACATGTCTACAGGCCTCTAAGAGAAACAACAGTGTCATATGGCGGGACAGGGCCCCGCCGTACCCTAATTAGACATATATATATATATACAACAGAAGTATTTGTACAAAAAGTATAGGCTCCGGAGCAAGGGAGCACTTCAAAGTAGCAGAATGGATATCCTAGGCTGGCGGGTCACCGCAACGAGCGTCTGTACCTGCGGGCATGAAACGCAGCCCCCGAAGAAAAGGGGGTCAATACGGAATATGTACTGAGCATGTAAGGCATGAAATGCAATTAGGTAGATCATAACTGAAATAGAGATTCCAGGAGACAAGTATGATAATCAAGAAATCACTGTACCTGTGCCTTACGAAACAAAATCATGCATATCATTATCATATACCGTACCCGGCCCATTATGGGACTCGGTGGATAAAATCATGTCATCATGTCAGCATACTATCATATCATCATGTATATATATACCGTATCCGGCCCTCTAGTGAGGGACTCGGTGAATAAAGTCATCATATGCCCTCCTGGCCGTCATAACATATCATCATCTCATCATATCAACATACCATCATGTCATCATATATATATATATATATATATATATATACCGTACCCGGCCCTCTAGTGAGGGACTCGGTGAATAATGCAGTGACACTGTGCACGATAACATACCCGGCCCGGGACTCGGTGAAAGATGTAACAACAATATGCACAAGTAGAGTAGTGAGAAACCATATGCATATAAATCAATTTTTGGACTCAATAGATAAGTACGCTAATCGACACTTGAAGGATCATAAACACGTTTCGAGTCGATCTGAGCTAGCGTAAGAAAGTTATGGACATTATTCACTACAGAAACCTTTACGAACGTTACAAAGCAATCCGAGACCGTCTCTGAAAGTTAGGAACATTAGTCCTTATAGAACCCTTTTAGAAACAGGGACTCTTTATGCTTTGCTCGCTATTCAATCATACAATAGGCTCGACTATACCAAGTATGCTCGTGTCAAGAAGTGAGTAAGAATCGTAAACAAGCTCGGAATTAAAGAATAGAGTTACCTCAAGATGCGTGTCATACCTTACTTAGCTCTAGGACATGCCAAAAGAAAGAAAGGGTAAGCCTTACATACCTTGCCCGCTTCCTATGTTATTCCGAACTTAAATCTCGGCTTTTCCAAGATCTACAACAACGTTAGAAGATAGCAAACATTAGCTATAGGTGTTTAGGAATCTGATTCTAAGCTAGCAATTCACCTACAGAAATTTGGGCATCATTTCCCCTATAATTTCCACCAACCCCGAGAATTCAACTCGGCCAAATCATCAACAACAATACCAACAACCACATTAACAACTTCAACAATTAATTCAAAATGCATTCTAACGTTAGCAATCCTTTCTACATAATTCGACGGCATTTCATTTACCTTCAAGTTAACCACAACAACCCAACTTACAATCTTCCAAACTCAATAAGAACAACAACAACACATCCTCGCTTCCAAGTTCATGAATTATAACAGCAACCACACGTTAACAACATCATTCATACAAATATAAGAAACCATGCTAACGTCACATTAACTTCTACAACAACCCACAACAATTACAACTTCATTTAAAGCCATCAAACCTTCATTTTCATCATGGAATCCACAACAACAACAACCAAAATTACTAAATAAAATCAATTCGTCACATCTTACCAACACAGCCCCTATTCGGCCACAACCTACACACACATATTTCATGAATTTCATCCATTTCTACATACTACAACACTCACAAATCATCCCTAACACATAGAAAAGGAGATTAAATCTTACCTTTATCCTTTAACTTCTCAACTTGGCTAGGGTTTATGAGTTGCACAAATGAATGCTTTGCTTGCTCCAACAACTACTACACATTAATAAGGGCCTTCCAATTGGTTGGAATACTAGAAGAAAATTATTTTTTTGATCAATTTTTATGGCATCAATTTTGCTAGCCATGGCCGAATGCTTCTATATTTTTTTTTTGAAGTTTCTTGAATTGTGAAGAAGATGAATATGTCTTGCTTTGGTCATCACTTATCTATATATATACTTTTCTCCTACAAATATAAGGTGGACACATGCCCCCACTCATGGCTTGAGTTAATTGGCCAAGCCATGGGTGGGACCCACTTAAGCCATACGGCCACTTGTGACTTTCATGACCATTTTTTTTTTGAATTTTTTCCTTTTTACCCCTAGCCTTTCTCAATATTTCCATACCACTAATAACCAACTTGTGTATTAAAATAAAATCAGAAGGAAAATAATAGCCTTGCCCTTAACGTATCGCGATTATCTTGAAATATCCGAATGTACAAAATACGGGATATAACATCCTCCCCCCCCCCCCCCCCTTTAGAACATTCGTCCTCGAATGTTGAACTGGTCTTATGGGGTCTTATAACACTTCGGGGAGATCTCTTTTATAGCTATCACATACAGTTCATTCATCAATCAACATATCCGCTTTAAAAATTTAGATTACCTGTAGACATAGGAAATAAGTAGGGATACTTCTTCTTCATCTCTTCTTCGGCTTCCCAGGTCATCTCCTCTCTGTTATTGTTTCGCCACAATACCTTAACAGAAGCCACGTCTTTGGTACGTAACCTTCTCACTTGGCGATCTAGTATAGCTATAGGTTGTTCCTCGTAGGATAGGTCCTCTGTCACCTGGATATCATCTATGGGAAACACTCTGGAAGAGTCCCCAATGTATTTACGAAGCATGGACACGTGGAAGACTGGATGCACTGCTTCTAAATCAGATGGTAACTCTAATTCATAGGTGACCTTGCCAACCCTACGAACAATTTGATAAAGTCCAATATACCTCAGACTGAGCTTTCCCTTCCTGCCGAATCTCATTATACCCTTCGTGGGTGACACTTTCAGAAATACCCAATCGCCAACCTGGAACTCTAAGTGTCGACGTCGATTATCGACATATGATTTCTGTCGACTCTGGGCTGCCAGTAACCGTTCTTGAATGAGTTTCACTTTATCAACTGCCTGCTGAATTATATCTGGGCCGATTAACTTAGTTTCGCCAACATCGAACCAACCAATCGGTGACCTGCACTTCCTGCCATACAGGGCCTCATACGGCGCCATCTGGATGCTAGAATGGTAACTATTATTATAAGAAAACTCAATAAGTGGTAAATGATCATCCCAGCTACCCTTGAAGGCAATAACACAGGCCCGCAACATATCTTCTAGCGTCTGAATAGTACGCTCGGCGTGTCCATCAGACTGCGGGTGGAATGCGGTACTAAGACTTACCTGGGTCCCCAATCCTTCTTAAAATGATCTCCAGAAGTTAGCTGTAAACTGAGCACCTCTGTCGGATATAATAGCTGTGGGAACTCCGTGAAGTCTTACTATCTCCTTATTATATAACCTTGCATAGTCTTCAGCTAAGTAGGTAGTCCTGAATGGAAGAAAATGGGCTGATTTTGTCTGCCTATCAGCAATAACCCATATGGAGTCATACTTCTGTGGAGTGTGTGGTAAACCTGTGTTGAAATCCATGTTAATTGCTTCCCACTTCCAAGTCGGAATCTCCATCTCCTGTAACAACCCACCAAGCTTCTGATGCTCGATCTTAACCTGTTGGCAATTTGGGCACTGAGCAACAAACTCTGCTATGTCCCTTTTCATACCATCCCACCAATATAAGCATCTGAGGTCATGATACATCTTTGTTGATCCCGGATGGACGGAAAAACGGGCATAATGTGCTTCTCCCATAACTTGTCGCCGCAGCCCCGCAACCTCCGGTACACATATTCTGCCTTTATGTAGTAGCACCCCATCAGGTGTAATCTCGAATGGAGTCTTTTTCTTTTCAAGGGCTGTGTCTCTATACTGTGCCAGAATAGGATCCTCATATTGGCGTCGCTTTATTTCTTCCATAATAGAGGATTCAGCAACTTCTCGGACAAAAACCCCAGTGTCTCCAGAATCAGCTAAACGGAATCCAAGACTAGATAGCTGGTAAATCTCACGAACCATTTCTTTCTTTCCGAGCTGCACATCCGTCAGGCTGCCCATAGACTTACGGCTGAGTGCATCTGCTACTACGTTGGCTTTTCCAGGGTGATATAGAATATCAACATCGTAGTCTTTCAGCAACTCTAGCCACCTCCTCTGCCGCAAATTCAGCTCCTTCTGCTTAAAGATATATTGAAGGCTCTTGTGGTCCGTATAAATATCGACATGGACGCCATATAGATAATGTCTCCATATTTTTAAAGCATGAATTACTTCTGCTAGCTCCAGATCATGAGTAGGATAATTTCTTTCATGCTTTTTGAGCTGCCGGGAGGCGTAGGCTATAACCCTGCCATGCTGCATTAATACACAACCTATCCTAACACCGGAAGCATCGCAATAAATGGCATAACCGTCTGGTCCCTCAGGGAGAGTCAGAACTGGAGCTGTAGTCAACTTTTCTTTTAGCATCTGGAAGCTTCGTTCACAGGCATCAGTCCACTGGAACTTAGCTGCCTTCTGAGTCAGCTTCGTTAATGGCGCTGCAATCGAAGCAAACTTCTTCACAAATCTTCTATAATATCCTGCCAATCCCAGAAAACTACGTACCTCAGTAGGGGTCGTCGGTCTCGGCCAATCCTTTACTGCCTCAATTTTCTGTGTATCCACTCGAAGGCCATCAGCTCCAATGATATGCCCCAAGAATGCCACTGAAGTCAACCAGAATTCACATTTAGAGAATTTAGCATACAATTTCTGGTGTCGGAGTACCCCAAGTACCTCCCTCAGGTGATCTGCATGCTCTTCTTCTGATCGCGAATAGACCAGGATATCATCAATAAATACAATTACGAACATATCTAGGAACGGCTTGAATACTCGGTTCATCAGATCCATAAACACTGCTGGGGCGTTGGTCAACCCAAAAGACATCACCCTAAACTCTTAGTGCCCGTATCGGGTCCTGAATACGGTCTTTGGAATATCTGCCTCTCTTATCCGCACCTGATGGTAGCCTGACCGCAGGTCCATCTTCGAGAAACACTTAGCGCCCTACAATTGGTCTAATAAATCATCGATCCTGGGGAGGGGATATTTATTCTTTATAGTCACCTTGTTCAGCTGCCTATAATCAATACACATCCGTAGCGATCCATCTTTCTTCTTCACGAACAATAACGGTGCTCCCCAAGGTGATGTACTGGGCCTGATGAAGCCCTTTTCTAACAAATCCTTCAGCTGCTCCTTCAATTCTCTCAGTTCTGCAGGTGCCATTCTGTAGGGAGGAATAGATATAGGCTGAGTATCTGGCAGCACATCTATCGTGAACTCTATCTCCCGCTCAGGAGGAAGACCTGGAAGCTCGTCTGGGAATACATCTAGAAATTCATTGACTACTGGAATCGACTGAAGAGTGGGTGCCTCTGCTTTCATATCATGCACACGAACCAGATGATAAATATACCCCTTCTTAATCATCTTCCTATCCTTGAGATATGAAATAAACTTACCCCTTGGCGACGCTGTACTTCCCATCCACTCTAGAATTGGTTCTCCCGGAAACTGGAAGCGAACTACTTTCTTCTGACAGTCGACGTTGGCATAACAAGAAGCTAACCAGTCCATACCCATAATAACATCAAATTCAGTCATATCTAGCTCTATCAGATCCGCTTTGGTGCAACGGCCACATATATCTACGACACAATCTCTATATACTCGCCTTGCTATAATGGAATCTCCTACCGGTGTAGCTACCTCGAATGGTTCTATCGGTTTGGGTTCTATTCCAATTCTACTAGCAACCAGGGGGGAAATATATGATAAAGTAGAGCCTGGATCTATCAATGCATATACATCTCGGGAGAAGATCAATAATATACCTGTAACCACATTTGGTGACGCCTCCTGGTCCTGTCGGCTGGCCAAGGCATATATGCAGTTCGAAGGACCGCTAGAACCGGGAGCTCCGCCACGACCTCTACTGCGGCCTACTGGTGTCGGCATACCCTGCTCCGTAGGGCGCATAGCTACAGAAGAGGAAGATGAACCAGCAACTGACCCAGTGGGCTGGGCTGGACCACCTGGACTACCCCTAAATGGACACTCCCTCATGATATGTCCTTGACGGCCACAAGTAAAGCAAGCACCTGTAGCAACACGACATTCACCGAAATGAGGCCTACCACAACGAGAACACCGAGGCAAAGGTGGCCTCGACCGAGCCGAACTCCCGTTTATCTGTGAACCTGAAGCCCTGGAGGTTTGACCGGCTCCTGAATACTCTGTGATATCAATTCTCCTACCAGTAAACTGTGGGGGTGCACTCCGTGCTGGCTGAGAAGGATTCCTAGTATGCTGTTGAGGCTGCCCGCCTCGAAACTCCCCGGAATAACTATCTGATCTAGCCCTATTGGGCTGGCCCCTGTCACGATCTCTATCGGGCTGGCGCCCTCTGTGTCGATTGTTATAACCCATATTTTCATACATTGGGACGTTTTAAAATAAACGCGACAAGTTAAAGACAAGACTATCTCAAGATACGAAGTAGAGACTTTAACTTCCGGTTTCGTTTCAAGTCACAAATTACCTACAAATTTCGTTGGCATGGAAGTATTAATGGGAAATTGGGATTAAATTAATCATGATTAGATTATTAGTGGGATTTGGAACAAAAATCAGTCCATTAGTTTTAGCCTTGTTTGGCCGTGTAGTTGAGTGCAATGGTCAAAGATTCTTGACCCAAAAAATTTGAGTGGGACACTTGTCCAAACCTTGTAACCCATATATAAGGTAAAAATCTGATTCACCCCACAACTCACTACATCATTTTATCAATCACAAGTTAAGAACACATAGAGAGAGAAAGGGAAACTCTCGGCCTAGAGCTAGCCGAGAGTGAGGGTTCTAAATTTGCTCCAAAACTTCAGTTTTCTTAAGCAATTCAACTCCATTGAAGGTATATTAACGTGTAGCATCCATTGATATAGCAAGAACAAGAGTTAAAATTCAATAAGAGAGTTTGAGGGGCTAACCGATTGAAGAAGTTAGTTACAAGGTAAGAATGATCATTTTTCTTGTGTTGTATGATAATTTGAAGGAACAATTCGTGCATGTTGTTGTGGTTGAAGTTGGGGGGGGGGGGGGTGAGCCGTGAGCTTAGTGAAGTCATGGTTGGTCTCATTTTGCATGTATTGTTGGTGGATTGAATGTGTGTCAACATATGTAAATGAACAAAGATTTTAGAAGTTTGTTTATGATGTTGTATGTTGGTATTGGACTGTTTTTCTTGAATTTGAAATGAGCCGTGTGTTGTAGAGTTAAATGGAATCATGCTTAATCTTCTTGTACATGTATTGGAAATGGATTGAATGTGTTGTAGTATGGATAA
Organism: Lycium barbarum; assembly: GCF_019175385.1. NCBI lineage: Eukaryota > Viridiplantae > Streptophyta > Magnoliopsida > Solanales > Solanaceae > Lycium > Lycium barbarum. The sequence continues at coordinate 32,170,450 of NC_083348.1, forward strand.
ATGGATGAAAATCATGGAGATATTGTAGTTGTGTTGAAGCCGTGTAAGGGGACTGTTTTAGGGGGATTGTGGACTGTTTTGTGCCAAGTTTTGATTGTTGTTGTTATGGACATTGTGGTGTATTGTATGCATATTGAATATGTGAATTGAGGTGTTAAAGAAACGGGTCATGTTGAAGTATATAAGCAGTCCAAAACCGTGGATTGTTTTAAGGTTAGAAGTGAATTAGTGTATGTTGAATATTGAATGTTGAATGTTGTTATGAACATATAGTGAAAGTGAAGTGCAATGATTCGAGTTGAAATTGAAATGATTTGTGGGCTGTTGTAAGAATAAAAATGATGCTAAAACAGTTCCAAGAATCGTGAAAGTAATGTTATTAAATGTGTTGTTGTCGTTGTAAGTTAATTCTGGAAAATTTCTAAGTGAAAATGGTATTGTGGTATGTGCTGTTTGGCCATGAGTTTGGGACTGATTTGAATGATGTGCAAGCTGTCCAAAGTCCCCTAAGTCATGTTAAACAAGTTTGGATTGATATATGAAAGAATGATTAGCAATGTTAGCTTGTAGCACTAGTTGGTTTGAATGCGAACGAAAAGTCATTTAAATGTTAGAAAGGGATTGTGAGCGTCAAAATACGTATTGAATTCCCTCGTAGACTAATTGTAGCTCTTGATATCTTGGTATAGGATAAGTGTTTTTGGGCAGCAAGTACAAGTTATAATACGACTAAACGCTAAAGGTATGTAAAGCCTATTCTTTCTTTCTTTTGGCATGTCCTAGACGTAAGTATGAAATGATATGAACCTTGGGGTAAATTCTATTCTCTAGTTCCATGCATGACTTATGATTCTATATTTCCTTAATGCTATTGTCACGAGTCTACTACAGGATTGACTAATGAATGATGTATAGAAGTCCTTACTCTTAAAATAATGGCATGAACAGAAGCATACTTGACTTTCAAAAACTACACCATGTCAAATTGATACATGTACATGAAAGCTGAAACGTTCCTTGCTATAACTTATAATGAGAGTTGAAAAGAATTGAATATGATTATTATCCCAATACTTTAGAGCTGGTTAGTTGCTTATCTATTGAGTCTCAAAAGATGAATTACATATATGTGGTTGCTTATTATACTGCTCGTGCTTACCGCTATATCCTTCACTGAGTCCCGGGCCAGGACACGTTCTCGTGCGCATATTTACTATATTAATCACCGAGTCCCTCACTAGAGGGCCGGGACACATTATATATATATATGATGATATGATGATATGATGATATGATGACATGATGATATGAAGATGGTGGCCAGGAGGGCATATTCCCTATTACCGAGTCCCTTATTAAAGGGTCGGGACACGTCTATGTTTATGTTTATGATGCTATGATTTTAATTACCGAGTCCCTTATTAAAGGGTCGGGACACGTTATATATGTTATATACAGAATGGTCATGCAGCTTTGATTACAAAACTCTATAACGATATTGATATGAGATTTATACAGATGAAATATGTCCAAAGGCAAGTTTTATGAATTTCTGATTGTTGCATTGGGTCCTACATACTTTGTCTCCTTATGAGTCTATTACTACATTTCATGCTTTACATGCTCAGTACATATTCCGTACTGACCCCCTTTCTTCGGGGGGCTGCGTTCATGCCCGCAGGTACAAACGCTCGTTTCGGAGATCCGCCAGCTTAGGACACTTATTCAGCTATTTTTGACTGCTCCTTTGTTCCGGAGCCTAGCTTGTGGTATAATGTCACGACCCAACCCCGTGGGCCGCGACTGGTATCCTAACTGGATACCCATACGTACTTACCTAACAGATGTGGCGTACCAAATAGCTAATTCATTTTAGATGTACACGGATTCAAACCAACATAATTACAGCGCGCGGAAATACATAATCATATGAACATACTTATATTTACACATAAGCCGTTGAGGCTATCATGGCAGACAGAGTCACAAACTCGTACGTACCTACCTGGACAGTGACAACCCATACCCAACATGCATGTCTACAGGCCTCTAACAGACATAACAGAATCAGATGACGGGATAGGGCCCCGCCATACCCCAAGTTACCATACATACAGAATATGTAAATAACAGAAGATATATACCAAAAATACACGCTCCGGATCAAGAGGAGCACTCCCAATCAGCAGAACAGAGGTCCTAAACTGGTGGCGTATCGCGCAATGCGTCTGTACCTGCGGGCATGTAACGCAGCCCCCGAAGAATAGGGGGTCAGTACGAAAAATGTACCGAGTATGTAAAGCGGAAATGTAACAAATATAATCATAGTCCGAACCAGAAGTACAGAAATATAGCGGACAGGATCGAACCCGAAGCTGAAACAGAAATACAGAGTACACGGACAGAACCACAATATGTATCATAGGTACGGGGTGTAGCCGACAGAGTCATGATATGAATTGGAGGTACAGAAGTGTAACAGACTAAATCATAATCCGAGTCAGACATACAGAAGTGAAGCCGACAGAATCATTATCCGAATCACATTTCCAGAAGTGTAACAGACAGAGCCATAATCCAAATCAGACTTACAGAAGTGTAACAGACAGAGTCATGCATGCAGAATCATAAGCATATACAAATACAGATAGCACACATATCAGATCCCGGCCCTCTAGTGAGGGACGCGGTAACAGATCCCGGCCCTCTAGTGAGGGACGCGGTAACAGATCCCGGCCCTCTTAGTACGGGACGCGGCGGACAGACAGATCAGATCATATGCCATCCTGGCCGCCATCCCCATACCATTACATCATCAGATCACATGCAGATGTAAACAGATCCCGGCCCGCACACCGAGGGACGCGGTGAACAATGCAGTGGAATGTGCACGAATAACAGAACCTGGCCCGGGCGCAGTGAAGGAAGCATTGAGGCGTCCACGAACAGACTAATGAGAAACCATATGCATACAGATCATTATACAGACTCAATGAAACTGAAGTAGGCCAAACGGTGGGTCAAATCAAAGTAATCGGACAATATTCATAATATACACATATGTCATTTGGGACGGCACGACAGATTATATCAGAGTAAGATATCCAGAATCGTTCCAGATGCCAAATTGTATTATAAGACTCATGAACCTAATCACAACACTTGTCGTATAGTAACCAGAATAATAACCATAAGCTGCCTGTGAATTCCGGACAGAAACGAGTTGGTTAAAGCCATACAGAAAGTATTAGAATTTTGTGGGCCCACCTTGGGCCGAACCGAGGTGGCGTACTGTCATGACCCGACCAGGGGCCGTGACGAGTACCCGATACTTGTACCGAGCACCCCTTAGCTATCCTGTACAAACAGTGCCATATTTTTTTTTTCTAAACATTAACATTTGCAGTAAACTTTCTAATATCGCGTTACACCAGAACGCGGACCATTCGGAATAAAATACATTAAACTGTACATAGCTGACTGTGTATATCTGTCTACGAGCCTCTAGACATAGTACATTTATACATAAGAAGGGCCGAGTACTATCGCGCCCGAAAATACATACACAAAATAGTACCGATGAAATAAGGCTCCGGAACAACTGGAGCGCTGTCGAATGCTGCTGATAGGGCACTAGGAGTCTGGTCCGTATACCTGCTGACCTGCGCGGCATGAAACGCAGCGTCCACAAGAAGGGACGTCAGTACGAATAATGTACCGAGTATGTAAGGCATGGAAAACAATACAAGCAGTAACATGAAGTACGATCAATAATAATATCACGGAGCCATAGGGCGTATAACGAGGCAAGAACGTAACCTGTACATAGGAAGGCCCCTCTTTAGGCCTGCTGTCAGGTAGGCTTGTCTTTTCGTCTTTGAAACGTTTCTTTTCATAGGCATAGGAATCACATCTTTATATTACTTATTCTCGTGTACAGAAATAAAACAGTACGTTTCAGTAACGGTATCATTTGCTCACGTTTACGGACACCGAATACAATCGGCTCTCCCAACCCCCCCTCGGTGTCCCTTATTCATGTATACAGAAAACAGTACAATTCAGTAGACGGTATCTTTCATTTACATTTACAGACGCCGAATACAATCGGCTCTCCCAACCCCCTCCCCAACGATGACCCAACATAGTACATCACATATGTATCACACATTATATATATATATATACAGACGCCGCGTACGGCTCATCCCATATCCCGCGTCCGGGCATCCCGCGTCTAGGATGGAATCCAGCTGATCAGGTGGTGATATCACAGTGGCCCTTCCCTTTTCCCCATATACACATACATATATATTTACTCATCTTTTATGCATATACCTGTCTCATACACAATTACTTTATCTTAAATATATACATATCCATACACGTTTACTCGCTTTATATACATATATCCTGCAAGCAAACAAGAGAACCAAGAAAAATCATGTATCTATCGGAGTGACGTAAGGTCGGTAACCTCCGATTACAGTACGGAATGCTAGTGATAGCTTTGTCTCACCTTGAAGGAACAAGTATTTTAAAGTGAGACTTTTAACGGAGAATAGTGTTACAGTAACCAAAAGTGAAATCGCAGGCATTTTAGGTGACAGTCATAGGTTTTGGAATCTTAGAAAATAAGATTATAACTAAAAGGTATAAATACAATTTAGAAATTTAGTTTATTAATTTAATGTTTACATAAGGTACTTGGCTTAGTCATAGGGTCATTCCGGTCGTATTTATCATAGCTACATTCTCTTGCCCGACATTGTCATTGTCATTATCCTCATAGGGGCACTCCCGTTGGAGCAGTCATAGCACTTATTACTTGGTGACGGAATCGGGATCAAAGGCCCCCTTTTGATTCACTTCAAGTACGTTAACCAAGATTATAGGAAAATCCGAGAGTATCGGGCCCACCTCGAACCGGATGAGGTAGCGTATACAATTTACCCATATTACGTGTCATAGCGTTACTTGTATGAGTCTTAGGGTAATCGGGTCCCACTTAGGCAAGTTATAGGGGTCTAGAAGGTCACTTCATCATTTTGCACACTTTCTACTTCAATTCAATTGAACGAAAAGTTGAAAACTTTAGGTGCGGATTCCGGGGATTAGGGTTGTCCCCGAGGCTCGTACCCGACTTCTTTTAGTTAAGACATGCCATAAAAAGAAGGGTGAAACCTTACATACCTCTTTTCGCTCCTTTAGCTACTCCAAATTCGCGTCACAATCTCGTCAAAATCTGCGAATTGGTCATTTTTACCAAAACTTCCATTAGTATACTTTGAGTTAGAATCTTACGGGAACACTTGGCTACCGAAATTTCGGCAGCATTTCCTCTGTAATTACACCATTCCCAACATTCAATATAGCCAAATTCTTGACACACACAATCCGGGAATTCAAACCCGGCCAAACTATTAACATAATCAACAATCATCCTAGCAATTCACATATTCGACTCACGATACATTATATCAATTTACCACTTTCTTCAACACTTTCCAACATCTATAAAGCCAATAACAACCATATATATACATTCCAAAACATCATTCTAATATCATGACATTTCATTCATGCAAGAACATAACATTCAATTCACATAACCTTCCGAAACGAACTTCCAATTACTAATATTTTACTAAGTTCATTATGCTTCCACAACACGACGATCGACATACCAATTAAGACTTGCTCACTATCCATTCATCAAACATACACACACGGCCATTTTCAACTACACACAACTTCAATCTTTCCAAAATCATTCAACTTCCATTTTCCACATTCCATTCACAACCATAACAACCAACACTAGGCAAGATAATTAAAACATACTTTCTACACACATATATATACATATATATATACGGCCATGCTTCATATTCCTCCCCTTCATGAGTTTCATCAATTTTAACATACTACTACACATATAAACCATGCATAACTCATAAAACAAGATCAATACTCACCTTTCTTCTTCAACTTCTCACTTGCCTATCTTTTGGCAACTTGTAGAATTATGAGTTGTTCTTGCTCCAACAACAACTCCACCTTGTTAAGAACCTTTAGCTTGGTAGGAAATGATTTTTGGAAGAATTTTATCAATTTTTCTTTGGAATTTCCACTATGGCCGAAAGGCCCTAAGGGTTTGTTCTCTCTTTTGTTCTTCCACTTCTTGAATTTTCTAGAGAGCTTATGTGATAAATATGACTTTATCATCTTATTTATTTCACAATATATTCCATTTTGGGCCTAGCCCATCAATATGGCCGGTTGGGCCTATGATTTTCCCTTAAAAAAAATGTCAAGCCCACTTTGTATTTTGGCTAGTTCTTGCAATTCTTGAAAACAATTTTTCCGACTTCCAAATTTGCCCTTCGTCTCCCTCCATCTTTCCACGAGTCATATTGCGAATTTCCTTTTATGCCCTTGACCTTTCTCATTATTTTTACTTCTAAATTTTTATAAACACTTGTACACCAAACAAAATCAAAATTATAATCTTGCTCTTAATCTCCCGCAATTACCTTAAATTATCCGAATGCGAAAAATGCGGGATATAACATCATCCCCCCCTTTAGAACATTCGTCCTCGAATGTTAAACTTGCCTCATAGCGCAGCATATTATTTCAGGGAGGTTTCCTTTGTAGATGCCTCATGTCACTTAGCATGTCCATCTTAGAGGCTTAGGTTGCCCTCTGCGGTCTTTACAGTTGTGCTCCTTTCTCCGTGGAGTCTGCCGCGTCTATCCCTTCACTAGACATGTTCCTGTATATCGCCATATTAGGAATTCCTTGCCATAGACAGTGTGGACTCAATATTGTTTCAGGGAGGTTTCCTTTGTAGATGCCTCATGTCACTTAGCATGTCCATCTTAGAGGCTTAGGTTGCCCTCTGCGGTCTTTACAGTTGTGCTCCTTTCTTCGTGGAGTCTGCCGCGTCTATCCCTTCACTAGACATGTTCCTGTATATCGCCATATTAGGAATTCCTTGCCATAGACAGTGTGGACTCAATATTGGTCCCACCCTGCAACACCTGTACTTTTCTCCTTCATTCCCAAGGCTTTCTGTTGTCATGGCTTTTCTTTTTCTGTTAGTTTAATCTGTCTCAGCCTATATGGCTCGTATGGGGTTTCTAACCACTTTTCACACCCCAACTTACTCTGGGCTGCCTAATTTTACACTCGTCTCTTGTTTCCGCATTTATGAATTTTTTTTTTTTTTTTTTTTTTTTTTTTTGCATATTTCCCAGGGGGTCACCCATCATGGAATTACTCCCACCTGAGCACGCTTAACCTTGGAACTTTAATGCATTCGGATGTCTCGGCGTCAATATTTTTACTTCCGCTTCCCCGTACTACTTATGTCACATAATATGGAACGAGTTGGGGTGTCGGCAGTTTTCGAAACGTCCGCGTAACACGTCTTTTCCTTTATTTACAATTCCGACCTTTGCAATTGCCAGTATTCGCCGTTTACCTATGCGTATGGCCACCTTTCATCCAAATTTCCAAATTCTTAATGTGTCCAGTAATACAGAGGACAGTATAGGAAAAAAAAATCGAGTTAATTAACACACGTCTATCACAGAAAATACTGAAAAGTACCTGTGGCCGCGTCTGCAGAAGGCTCAGGATCCTGTCGTCCTGTCAGTGCATATAGGCGGTGCGGAGGACCGGCTGAACTAGGTGCTCCTCCCCTACCTCGGCCGCGGCCTGCTGGAGCCTGAGAAGTCTGTCCACGAGGGCGCACGGTCGACGTCGAACCGATCGCTGATCCGACTGGCTGAGTTTGGCCTCATCCATCCTTTAGCGGGCAATCACGTACAAAATGGTCAGTCCGACCACAGGAAAAACAACCACCGGTGTCTAAGTAGCACTGCCCAGAGTGTGGCTTGCCACACCGAGCACATCGTGGTGGGGGAATCCCCGTCCTGCCGGAATCAATTCTGTACTGGGAATCCGAAGCTCTGGCACCCTGACCTGATCCTGAATAAGTAGGGCGATCAAATCCCCTATCCACAAATCGAGGTGGGGCACTGGCCGCTGATTGGCCTGAATACCTGGATTGCTCTTGTGCTTGCCCCCCTCTATACTCGCTTCTAGCCCTGGAAAATCTGCCTCTTTTTCTGGAACCCCTCTCTGGATAGCTCTCCTCTCTCCGTGGCTGATACTGCTCTTCCAGATTTTGGGCGTGGGCCTGGATGCGGGTGATAGTCATCCCGTCCTGGAGTGAGGCTGTCAAACACTCCTTAACCAAATGTGGCCCTAGCCCACTTACAAACCGGTGCACATGGTCTCCCCTATCAGCTATCAGGGCGGGGGCATACCTGGCTAGCGAGTTGAAACGAAGACTGTATTCTCGAACGCTCATATTTCCCTGTCTCAGGTTCAAGAACATATCGGCTCGAGCCCGTCGAACCTCTGGCGGTAGGAAATGTCGTAGGAAAGCCTCAGTGAATTCCTGCCAAACCGGAGGGGGTGCATTTGCTCCCCTCGATGATATCCAGTTACCGTACCACAAGACTGCCACATCCCGCAGCCTGTATGAAGCCAACTCTACGGACTCCGTATCTGAAGCATGTATGATCCTCAGAGTCCTCAGCATCTCGTCTATAAAACCCTGCGGGTCCTCCTCTGGCTTCGATCCATAGAACTCTGGCGGCTTCAGGGTAATAAAGTCTCGGGCCCTTGCGCTTACCGCCCTGTCTCCCGGGTCTACATCTTGCCGCTGAGCCTGCGCGGCAACTAACTGGGTCAATAACTGGATGGCCTCTGCCATCTGTTGGCCCGGAGCTGCTGGCGGTGGGACTGGAGCTGGAACTCTTTCCTGCTCTGCTGGTGCAGGGGGAGCAGGAAAAGTCTGAGGGGGAGCTTCATTGTGAGATTCTTCTTCGTCTAGCTCCCGTTCAACTCTGCGGGCCGCCACCCCCTTGGCTTTCTCGGCCATCGTAGCCTTTTTCTTCGGCGGCATTACTGAAACCATAACACAGGTTTAGGAAAAGGAATATGGAAGCCTGGCAACTTAGCTCTATCGCACGATTTCAGAATGCAAAGAAGGTCACATTTCCTAAATGCCCTGTAGCCTCCTGTTTATAAGTGTGGCGCGCTACACACCCATAGACAAGACTCTACTAGACACGGCTCGTAGACAAACCCTAGGACCGAACTGCTCTGATACCACTTCTGTCACGACCCGACCAGGGGCCGTGACGAGTACCCGATACTTGTTCCGAGCACCCCTTAGCTATCCTGTACAAACAGTGCCATATTTTTTTTTTCTAAACATTAACATTTGCAGTAAACTTTCTAATATCGCGTTACACCAGAACGCGGACCATTCGGAATAAAATACATTAAACTGTACATCGCTGACTGTGTATATCTGTCTACGAGCCTCTAGACATAGTACATTTATACATAAGAAGGGCCGAGTACTATCGCGCCCGAAAATACATACACAAAATAGTACCGATGAAATAAGGTTCCGGAACAACTGGAGCACTGTCGAATGCTGCTGATAGGGCACTAGGAGTCTGGTCCGTATACCTGCTGACCTGCGCGGCATGAAACGCAGCGTCCACAAGAAGGGACGTCAGTACGAATAATGTACCGAGTATGTAAGGCATGGAAAACAATACAACCAGTAACATGAAGTACGATCAATAATAATATCACGGAGCCATAGGGCGTATAACGAGGCAAGAACGTAACCTGTACATAGGAAGGCCCCTCTTTAGGCCTGCTGTCATGTAGGCTTGTCTTTTCGTCTTTGAAACGTTTCTTTTCATAGGCATAGAAATCACATCTTTATATTACTTATTCTCGTGTACAGAAATAAAACAGTACGTTTCAGTAACGGTATCATTTGCTCACGTTTACGGACACCGAATACAATCGGCTCTCCCAACCCCCCCTCGGTGTCCCTTATTCATGTATACAGAAAACAGTACAATTCAGTAGACGGTATCTTTCATTTACATTTACAGACGCCGAATACAATCGGCTCTCCCAACCCCCTCCCCAACGATGACCCAACATAGTACATCACATATGTATCACACATTATATATATATATATATATATATACAGACGCCGCGTACGGCTCATCCCATATCCCGCGTCCGGGCATCCCGCGTCTAGGATGGAATCCAGCTGATCAGGTGGTGATATCACAGTGGCCCTTCCCTTTTCCCCATATACAAATACATATATATTTACTCATCTTTTATGCATATACCTGTCTCATACACAATTACTTTATCTTATATATATACATATCCATACACGTTTACTCGCTTTATATACATATATCCTGCAAGCAAACAAGAGAACCAAGAAAAATCATGTATCCATCGGAGTGACGTAAGGTCGGTAACCTCCGATTACAGTACGAAATGCTAGTGATAGCTTTGTCTCACTTTGAAGGAACAAGTATTTTAAAGTGAGACTTTTAACGGAGAATAGTGTTACAGTAACCAAAAGTGAAATCGCAGGCATTTTAGGTGACAGTCATAGGTTTTGGAATCTTAGAAAATAAGATTATAACTAAAAGGTATAAATACAATTTAGAAATTTAGTTTATTAATTTAATGTTTACATAAGGTACTTGGCTTAGTCATAGGGTCATTCCGGTCGTATTTATCATAGCTACATTCTCTTGCCCGACATTGTCATTGTCATTATCCTCATAGGGGCACTCCCGTTGGAGCAGTCATAGCACTTATTACTTGGTGACGGAATCGGGATCAAAGGCCCCCTTTTGATTCACTTCAAGTACGTTAACCAAGACTATAGGAAAATCCGAGAGTATCGGGCCCACCTCGAGCCGGATGAGGTAGCGTATACAATTTACCCATATTACGTGTCATAGCGTTACTTGTATGAGTCTTAGGGTAATCGGGTCCCACTTAGGCAAGTTATAGGGGTCTAGAAGGTCACTTCATCATTTTGCACACTTTCTACTTCAATTCAATTGAACGAAAAGTTGAAAACTTTAGGTGCGGATTCCGGGGATTAGGGTTGTCCCCGAGGCTCGTACCCGACTTCTTTTAGTTAAGACATGCCATAAAAAGAAGGGTGAAACCTTACATACCTCTTTTCGCTCCTTTAGCTACTCCAAATTCGCGTCACAATCTCGTCAAAATCTGCGAATTGGTCATTTTTACCAAAACTTCCATTAGTATACTTTGAGTTAGAATCTTACGGGAACACTTGGCTACCGAAATTTCGGCAGCATTTCCTCTGTAATTACACCATTCCCAACATTCAATAGAGCCAAATTCTTGACACACACAATCCGGGAATTCAAACCCGGCCAAACTATTAACATAATCAACAATCATCCTAGCAATTCACATATTCGACTCACGATACATTATATCAATTTACCACTTTCTTCAACACTTTCCAACATCTATAAAGCCAATAACAACCATATATATACATTCCAAAACATCATTCTAATATCATGACATTTCATTCATGCAAGAACATAACATTCAATTCACATAACCTTCCGAAACGAACTTCCAATTACTAATATTTTACTAAGTTCATTATGCTTCCACAACACGACGATCGACATACCAATTAAGACTTGCTCACTATCCATTCATCAAACATACACACACGGCCATTTTCAACTACACACAACTTCAATCTTTCCAAAATCATTCAACTTCCATTTTCCACATTCCATTCACAACCATAACAACCAACACTAGGCAAGATAATTAAAACATACTTTCTACACACATATATATACATATATATATACGGCCATGCTTCATATTCCTCCCCTTCATGAGTTTCATCAATTTTAACATACTACTACACATATAAACCATGCATAACTCATAAAACAAGATCAATACTCACCTTTCTTCTTCAACTTCTCACTTGCCTATCTTTTGGCAACTTGTAGAATTATGAGTTGTTCTTGCTCCAACAACAACTCCACCTTGTTAAGAACCTTTAGCTTGGTAGGAAATGATTTTTGGAAGAATTTTATCAATTTTTCTTTGGAATTTCCACTATGGCCGAAAGGCCCTAAGGGTTTGTTCTCTCTTTTGTTCTTCCACTTCTTGAATTTTCTAGAGAGCTTATGTGATAAATATGACTTTATCATCTTATTTATTTCACAATATATTCCATTTTGGGCCTAGCCCATCAATATGGCCGGTTGGGCCTATGATTTTCCCTTAAAAAAAATGTCAAGCCCACTTTGTATTTTGGCTAGTTCTTGCAATTCTTGAAAACAATTTTTCCGACTTCCAAATTTGCCCTTCGTCTCCCTCCATCTTTCCACGAGTCATATTGCGAATTTCCTTTTATGCCCTTGACCTTTCTCATTATTTTTACTTCTAAATTTTTATAAACACTTGTACACCAAACAAAATCAAAATTATAATCTTGCTCTTAATCTCCCGCAATTACCTTAAATTATCCGAATGCGAAAAATGCGGGATATAACACGTACGTAAATTATGGATCATAGGTCTTATGGAGTCATCCATGAGAGCTTTAGGGCATTCCGACTTCATTTGTGAAAGTGACATACATATAGGTTATTTTGCCGACGAAATATTAAGAGACCAATTCAATCTCATTGAATGAAATGGAGCCAATTTCAATCTCGAATTTCTAGGAACAGGGTCGTATCTAAGGCTCGCGTCCGAGCCTATTATGTTTAGAACATGCCAAAGAATGAAGGGAAAGACTTTACATACCTTAGCTGCGCCTTACGCTTGCTCAAATTCGATTCCCGTTTCGCCCAAAATCTACAAATGGTCATATTTACCAATTGTGAGTTATAGCTTCTAAGAGTTCAACTTAAAGTCATGTTTATCTACCGAAATTTTGGCAGCATTTCCCCTATACATATAGCATCCCCGAGACTTAGCTCGGCCCAATATATCCACAACAACAACCCAACAACCCAACAACATCAACAATTATCATATAACGCACTATATCACAAATAGTCCTCTTTTTACATAAAACGACACTTTCCATTCCAACTTCACCATATCAAGCTAATATCATTATTCTCATATTCATTCACTAACTCAAGGTTATTCAAACATATTCCAATAACGTTCGAAACATCATTCACGAATTCAAGTATTTCCACCAATTCCATATTCCATCCGAAACTTCAACGAATGCAACAATACTACCAACTTACATTGTTTTCTTCCAAATTCGTCAACAATTACCAAAGTTCACATTAAAATTCTTATTTTCACAATTATACGAAAATCATATAAAAATCACATAAATTCCCCATAACGACATACATCTCATTTCAACCAAATTCATTCAACTTTCACTTCCAATATAAATTCCACCATAGTCACAACTAGATTACAACATAAAATTCAACTCATATTATCTATACAACATTGCACATACACGGCCACATAAACACATACACACCCACTTTGCAAACTTCCATATTTTCATAGTTCCTACTCATTTCAACATACTACAACATAAACAACCCATCATAATATGATAAAAGGAATAAATTCTTACCTTTTCCTCCAAACTTCTCCTTCCCGCCAAAGTCACTTTCTTGCCAAAATAATTAAACCACTTTGTAGAGAATCTTGAACTTAGTAGAGATACAAGAAGATTTGTATTTTTGAATCAAAGATTGATGAACTAAAAATTTTTTCTCCTATTTTCCTCTTGGCTGAAACCCTTGGCCCTTTTTGCTCTCAACTCTTTTTTTTTTTTTTTTTTTTTGCTCTTATTTCTTGAAGCTTCTTGAAGACTTATCCCTCATATATAATTAATCACATGATTAATTAAATGGGTTTGGGCCAAGGCACTTGGCCGGCCAACCCTTTGGAATTGGGCCTAATTTTTCTCTTATTTTTTTGAGCGCAATTAATCATGAAGCTTGTTTTGTAATTCCCGAAACTCATTTCCGAAATTCCAATTTTTCCCTTGGCCTCCTTCCATATTTCCACATCAATATTTTCCATGAACAACTTATATATTGAACAAAATCAAAATATGGCCTTATCTTTAGCTTGTCACAAGCAAAATTGCGGGATATAACATATAACTCCCTTTTGTCGTATATGTATGTGTTTATTCGGGGTACGGCGGGGCCCTGTCCCGTCATATGATACTATCACTACTCTTAGAGGTCTGTGGACATCTGTGTGGGTCTATGTATAGTTGATGTTGCATTGTATGAACATGACTTATGTTTGGGGCGTACCCATTCGTGATGGCAGCCTTGTCGGCTTGCATATGTATGTATGTTTGGAATGTTGCGTGTAATGGCAGCCTTGTCGGCTTGCGTAGAAATATATATGTTGTTGTTTAAAAAAAATGGTAACTCCTCAGGAGACAGGTGCTTATGACATACAGAATCGTGACAGCTTTAAAATAACACCCTGCCTTTTTATACAAATAAGTTCATGACATGCTAGTTATAAATGATTACAGTTAACAGGCAATATGAGTGTCCAATTCGGGCACTAGTCACGGCCTACGGGGTTGGGTCGTGACATCGATCCTCCATCCCCTGCGCATACGCTTGTACTCGAGCGATGCCCATCCCTGGCTGAGAAGCCACTGCCATGCAGCTATCAACCAGATAACGATCCAACCCCACCACATATCGATGCATCCTATCAGTCATATCACCTACAATAGTGGGCGCATATCTAGCCAAAGAGTCGAACTCTAGACTGTACTCCCGAACGCTTCTGCCCCTCTGTCTCAACTGTAGGAATCTGTCAACCGTAGCTCGCCGCACCTCGGGAGGCAGAAAGTGGCCATGAAAGGCCTCTGTAAACTCAGCCCACACCGCTGGAGGAGCACCCTCGCCCCTAGACAACTCGTAGGACTCATACCAATTAACAGCCACATCACGCAACCGATATGAAGCCATCTCGACAGACTCAGTCTCGGAAGCTCTGATTATCCTTAGCGTATGCTCTGTCGAATAAACTCCTGGGGATCCTCCTCGGGCTTTGACCCGTAGAACTCCGGAGGATTACAAGTCAAGAAGTCACGAACCCTTAAACTGTCATATCTATCCGCATAATCACCTCCTGGCCCAGGCCTACGAGCCTGCCCTGCTACTATTCTAGTCAGCAACTGTACTGCGTCTCTCATAGCTCTATCCTCTGCCCCTGGTTGAGGAGCTGGAGGCTCAGGTGCTGGGACCTCAGGAACTGGCGGTGGAGCCGCCCCCTGACTTGGAGCTGTCGCTGCCCTAGGTTTCTCTGGAAATGGCGTTGTCGCAGAACTCGCGGACTAGAGCACAACCTCGGGCATGATCTGGGCACGGGCCCTGGTAACTCTCCTAGTCAGGCTAGTGTCCCCTGCTACTGATTTGCCCTTCTGGGCAGCGGTCGCTTTCTTCGGAGGCATCGCTGTAAACATAGCAATTTATTAGAGAGGAACGATCCTGATAATACAGCTCTATCGCACGATCTAGAGTAAGAAGGAGAGATAACATCCTAAATGTCCTGTAGCTTCCTGTTTATAGATGTGGTGCACCACACACCGATAAACAAGACTCTACTAGACAGGGCCTGTAGACATTCCGAGGATGAACCGCTCTGATACCACTTCTGTCACGACCCAACCAGAGGGCCATGACAGGTACCCAGTATTGGCTACCGAGCACCCCTTATCATACTATCTATCGTTCAACCTGTACTGCCACAACTCAACCAGATGGACACTTATCATACTTGCGCTTAGCATATTAAGGGCTTTTATAAATGCAAGACAAAACGTTGTCTAAAACTATTGCGTATAATATCACACACAAGCCGGTCAGGCTGTCGTAGTGTAGGGAAATGCCAAACGTAAACCATACTAACATAACTGGACAATAACCACCCATGACCCACATACATGTCAACAGGCCTCTCAGAGAAACACCAGTGTCATATGGCGGGACAGGGCCCCGCTGTACCCTAATTAGACATATATATATATATATATATATATATATATATATATATATATATATATATATATATATATATATATATATATACAACAGAAGGATCTGTACTAAAAGTATAGGCTCCGGAGCAAGGGAGCACTTCAACGTAGCAGAATGGATATCCTAGGCTGGCGGGTCACTGCAACGAGCGTCTGTACCTGCGGGCATGAAACGCAGCCCCGAAGAAAAGGGGGTCAGTACGGAATATGTACTGAGCATGTAAGGCATGAAATGAAATTAGGTAGACCATAACTGAAATAGAGATTCCAGGAAACAAGTATAATAATCAAGAAATCGTTGTACCTGTGCATTACGAAACAAAATCATGCATATCATTATCATATACCGTACCCGGCCCATTATGGGACTCGGTGGATAAAATCATGTCATCATGTCAGAATACTATCATATCATCATGTATATATATACCGTACTCGGCCCTCTAGTGAGGGACTCGGTGAATAAAGTCATCATATGCCCTCCTGGCCGTCATAACATATCATCATCTCATCATATCATCATATCATCATGTCATCATATATATATATATACCGTACCCGGCCCTCTAGTGAGGGACTCGGTGAATAATGTAGTCACACTGTGCACGATAACATACCCGGCCCGGGACTCGGTGAAAGATGTAACAACAGTATGCACGAGCAGAGTAGTGAGAAACCATATGCATATAAATCAAATTTTGGACTCAATAGATAAGTACGCTAATCGACACTTGAAGGATCATAAACACGTTTCGAGTCGATCTGAGCTAGCGTAAGAAAGTTTTGGACATTATTCACTACAGAAACCTTTACGAACGTTACAAAGCAATCCGAGACCGTCTCTGAAAGTTAGGAACATTAGTCCTTATAGAACCCTTTTAGAAACAGGGACTCTTTATGCTTTGCTCGCTATTCAATCATACAATAGGCTCGACTATACCAAGTATGCTCGTGTCAAGAAATGAATAAGAATCATAAACAAGCTCGGAATTAAAAAATAGAGTTACCCCAAGATGCGTGTCATACCTTACTTAGCTCTAGGACATGCCAAAAGAAAGAAAGGGTAAGCCTTACATACCTTGTCCGCTTCCTAAGCTAATCCGAACTTAAGTCTCGGATTTTCCAAGATCTACAACAACGTCAGAAGATAGCAAACATTAGCTATAGGTGTTTAGGAATCTGAGTCTAAGCTAGCAATTCACCTACAGAAATTTGGGCAGCATTTCCCCTATAATTTCCACCAACCCCGAGAATTCAGCTCGGCCAAATCATCAACAACAATACCAACAACCACATTAACAACTTCAACAATTAATTCAAAATGCATTCTAACGTTAGCAACCCCTTCTACATAATTCGACGGCATTTCATTTACCTTCAAGTTAACCACAACAACCCAACATACAATCTTCCAAACTCAATAAGAACAACAACAACACATTCCTCGCTTCCAAGGTCATGAATTATACCAACAACCACACGTTAACAACATCATTCATACAAATATAAGAAACCATGCTAACGTCACATTAACTTCTACAACAACCCACAACGATTACAACTTCATTTTAAGCCATCAAACCTTCATTTTCATAATGGAATCCACATCAACAACAACCAAAATTACTAAATAAATCAATTCGTCACATCTTACCAACACAGCCCCTATTCGGCCACAACCTACACACACATATTTAATGAATTTCATCCATTTCTACATACTACAACACTCACAAATCATCCCTAACACATAGAAAAGGAGATTAAATCTTACCTTTATCCTTTAACTTCTCAACTTGGCTAGGGTTTATGAGTTGCACAAATGAATGCTTTGCTTGCTCCAACAACTACTCCACGTTAATAAGGGCCTTCCAATTGGTTGGAATACTAGAAGAAAATTATTTTTTTTGATCAATTTTTATGGCATCAATTTTGCTAGCCATGGCCGAATGCTTCTATATTTTTTTCTTGAAGTTTCTTGAATTGTGAAGAAGATGTATATGTGTTGCTTTGGTCATCACTTATCTATATATATACTTTGCTCCTACAAATATAAGGTGGACACATGCCCCCACTCATGGCTTGAGTTAATTGGCCAAGCCATAGGTGGGACCCACTTAAGCCACACGGCCACTTGTGGCTTTCATGACCATTGTTTTTTGAATTTTTCCCTTTTTACCCCTAGCCTTTCTCAATATTTCCATACCACTAATAACCAGCTTGTGTATTAAAATAAAATCGGAAGGAAAATAATAGCCTTGCCCTTAACTTATCGCGATTATCTTGAAATATCCGAATGTACAAAATACGGGATATAATAGTATTCTTTTCTTATTTTTGGAACTGACTTTGAGGTCTCCAAATCAATCATCATAGGGATAAAAGGACCATCACAGATGATGTCCCAAAGCTCTGAGTCCTCAGCCATGATATAATCATGTATCCTAGTCTTCCACTACCCATAATACTTTCCATTAAACCTTGGGGTCTTGTAGTTGACTGTTCTTGCTTGAGATTTGGTGGAGCAGCCATGATGAAGATCCTTTCTAGGTGTTAACATTTTAGAAAGAACCTGCTATGATACCAATTGATAGAAACTAAGCATCTACCAAACAGTATAGAAAACTAGGTTCTCTATCTATTACCTCAAGTCCACAAACAGAAATCAAATAAGACAAGATATTTTCGTGAAAAACTCCTTAATCAAGTGATTAAAAATGACTACCCACCGGAGTGGGATTTCAACTTCACTAACTGAGCAACTTAAAGATTATAACCTCTTGCAACCTAGGAATTAACTTCTTAATTCCTCACACCTTATAATAAATCTATTGTATGCTACAACCCTTGACTAACTCTAGCCAAGCAACCAACCCAACCTTGACTAACTCTAGCCAAGCACTGAAACACACCTTGACTAACTATATCCAAGAAACCAAAAAAAAAGGTTGAAACTTTCATACAATGACACTTCTCGAAAGTTGAGTAGGATTACAAATAAAGAGCAAAATGACAAAGATTTAACAAACCTAGGACCTAAGACATCTTTTGTTGTTGGGATCTGGTCCGTTGAGTTCGATGAAGCTTGGTTCTTGATAGCACAAAACGAGCAGTGGCGGCTACACTTGTGAGAATGTGATTTTCTAATTTTGCAAGTATTAGGTTAAGCATTGTAACATGTTGTATATATATTGGGGAGCATGTGAGAAGCATGTGGCCATGGATAGGGACATTTAATCTGTTGGTATTGGCCTTTAGCTGCAGGTTTGACCTCTAGCAAACTGTAGCTGTACTGCTGCGGTTCTGCCAGTCAGCATAGTAACAGTACCGCAACTTTACAGTTGTAGTGCGTTGGTTGTACGACAATTAGGGGGCCTGATTGAGTACCTGGTGCCTCCCTGATTCCTCAAATGTTGGTCAAATCATCAAAACACAAAATGGCATAACTTATCAATCTTCGACTTCAATATGGTATTACCAAATACCGTACCGAACCGAAGTTTGATTTACGAATTACCGAACCAAAATTTGAAAGTTCTGTATTTGGTATCTACTTTCAATTACCAATTACCGAATTACGGAACGCAAACTTTGAAAATACGGTACCGAATACCGAACGCCCGCCCCTACTTATTAGTGCACTTGGTTGAAAGTTAAGTTATTTACCTAGACGTTCAAGGATCAATTTCCACTTAATGCATTTTTTCCCTTTCTTTATTTAATAGTGAACCCATCTTCTAGAAATCCTAGATTTGCCTCTGCTCGCCTGAAACCTGAGATGACTTAAAGTAGCAATAAGTAATATAACACACCAAAGTGTAACTAAATTTGTTTTCTTTTAGCATATCATTCTTAGAGTTCATAAAATAAATTATTTAATTTTTGTAAATAATAAGCCATACCTAATGCGTAAGGAATAAGAAGAAAAAAATGTATGTCACCTTTTTTTATTTGCTAAACTAGAAAGTCTTTACACTACTTATTTTCTTTTGTTGTCTTTATATATCTCAAAGTTTCAATCCTCCTCACCACCCCCCAAAACAAGGGAAAAATTGTCCCATTTCAAATGGTTCAAGGATGAATGTAACCATTTCCCCTTGTTTTAGTGCAACCATTAGTAGGAAGGGAATTTTTGAGCTATTTAGCTAGTTGGAGGCATTGCTTTAAAAAGCAGTTTTGGGACTTGCCCCAGTGCGGAGCACTGACAAAACGTCACGAGGCTCACGAGTGAGGCTTAGTTTTGTGAAGCTAACACCCAAGCGCCAAACTGTACTATGTAAACACGTGTAACACTCGAGGCTTGCCTAACAGTTCTTACACAATTATTTTTCAAATTCCTTAGTTAACACTATTGGCATTCATAATTCTTTAATAAATGAATGATGCTTAATAATTATTTTCATCTATATCTAGAGATAAAACGATTAAGAGTAACTCAAATTTTGTTGAGAATCTTCTTTTGTAAATTGTTTTTTTCTACATTATGATATTATGATTATTTATTTCTTAAATTTACCTTTTATTCAACATGATGTCAATCTTATTTTAAATTTGTTCATGCTATAAAAGAGGAATTCAATATGATGTTAATCTGACGGGGAAGTCTATCGAGTTAGAGAAGATTCTCCAGAAGAGAAGGATTAGTATAGCTTGTGTCCAGGAGACTAGATGGGTGAGTACCTGTCACGACCCGACTAGGGGCCACGACGGGTACCCGGAGCTAGTTACAGAGCACCGCTCACTCTACTACTTATCTTACTCACTCAATAGTCTATTACCAACTTAGTATACAAATAGCATGAGAAATCCTATTTTAAATAAAATATAAATACTTATATACGTTGCCTCTTGGCCATCAAAATAAAATATACAATAATAGCATTTTTGTGAGACCATCTAACCCACACTGCGTATCTACGAGCCTCTACTGACATACTGTATAAATAGACGGAACAAGACTCCGTCGTGCCCAAAATATGCATATGTATATGTACATCAAAAGAATAGCCATAAGCACCTCCGAACAATGGAGTGCTCTCTATCCGCTGACAGCTACTGAGGATCTGGGCCAAGCTCTCCTCCCTGTCTACCTGTGGGCATGAACACAACGTCCGAAGAAAGGACGTCAGTACGAATATTGTACTGAGTATGAGAGGCATAAAAAATGAAAGAAGGCATCAATAATGTAGTGATAACATCAACAGGAAGCATCTGGATCTGACTGATAATCATAAAGAAGTAACGCATGCTATCTTACTCATACTCATCATCATGACATATATGCATCATATGCAAGCTGCCCGTCCATGTCGAAACGGTGTGATAATCAATAATATTAGCCCGCGTCCAGGCCTCCCGCGTCCGGGGTACCATCTCATGCCGCCCACTAGTGGTGTCTGCCCACGCCCGTAGGTCGTGGTGTATCCGTATCGCCGCCCGCCGAAGCGGTGTCTGCCCGACCAACTAGGCCCGGTGTGAATGCAATCATGACATGCTCTTTATAAAAATACTTATACAATATGCTTACTAAAACATACTTGTTATTATACATGCATAAAGGCTCTAGATCGGCTGTATTCCGTCGAGGTGACGTAAGGTCGTGTACCCTCGATTCTATTATGGCCATACATGAATACTCTGCCTCACCTTGAAGGGATCAATGTATAAGGTGAGTGTGTACAAGCAACAATATCATTTACGTCGTGGGAACGTCATATCATGTTTCTTGACTCATATAGCTATTTATGATCTTAAATAAACTCTTGGCTTTCCGGGTAGAGGAGAATCAGGGAAAGAGAGGAAATCATGTCATGGGATTCATGCCATAGAAAGAAAAGGGTCTAGCCTCACATACCTTGGTCGCCTATCTATGCTATCGCTCACTTGCCCTCCTTCAAAATCACGTCGTTACCTTCATAAGAGAATTCGGATCAACATTAGTAAACTAACTACAAGAACGCATCGCTAATTCTAGGAAAAGTTGGGCAGCATCTCCTTTGCTCATACTACTTTTCTCACGTTCTATATCAACTCCCAATATTCATAATATTATTCGAAATATCATAATCGACAATCGTCATTTACGTGCGTTTAGCAAAATCCACCATTTTCCTCCAATTTCCCCCACATTTAACCTTATGACTCGTCTTTGCGTTTTCATGCATTTAATGCCTGTTTCATGATATAAACATCATTTATAACGTATTTGTACTCACAACACTTCAATATTCATAGTTCAATTCCACTATCATTCATTTATGTCACTATTCACTCAATAATGACCCATTTCTATGTTCTTTTACCTTTCAAGTGTCTAAGCTTTCCAATACTTCAAACAACATGGAATAATCATAAAACTTACCTTGGATGATGGTTGAACAATCCTTAAGTTGAAATACTTCAATTAGCCAAAACCCTAGTTCCACCTTCTTTGAAATTTCTTCACTTAGATGATCCTTTGTTGTGTTCTTACACTTGATTTCATGAATTTGGTGGTGTTGACCTTGATGTTCCCTTTGATTCTCTTTGATTCTTATGGAAGAGATATTTGGAATATTCTAGAGGTCTCCTGAGTTGTCTTGATGAAAAATGGTGTGAAATGAGTTTAAGTCCCTTTTTAATAATCACAAAACTGACCTTTAATGAAAAATTGTCGGGATGAACCGTGGTCGTAAACCACCATATACGGACCGTATTTTGATTTACGGTCCGTCCTCCATGGCCGTATTTAATCTTTTCAAAAACAGAAAGTTTTGGCTGAGGAACATGGCATTTTACGACCTGGTTTATGGGCCGTAAACTGGGTCGTATTTAACCATATCAACACTGGGCAGAACTTGAGATTTTTGGCAAGCTGAAAGACGATTGCAATATACGGTCCGTAAATCACTTTACGGGCCGTATCGTGCCATATACGACCACTAGACTGAAAATTTTCCGCGACTTTCTTATTTCCAAAAATTCTTAATTAGTCATTCCCGACTTCATAAAACATCATTCACTCAAGCCCTTCATAGTTCTACTCATCACACAAGTACGGAAAAATTTTCGAGGTGTAACATTCTTTCTCCCTTTTGGAACATTCGTCCTCGAATGTTCGACACTTGGGAATTCTAGAAAAATTTTGCCATATTCGGTACACATAGTCGGCCTCGATATCTAAGAACCCCTTCTATGGAAACTTCAAATGGAGACTTTTCCTTTTCCTGAGATAGATCTCGATAGTGGCTTAACTAAGGATCTTCATATTGAAGTTCCTTCAATTCTAGATTCAATGATGAAACTGTGGGGTCATTGATGCTAATACTTGCATCTCCTGAATCAATTGGCTGTACGCCGAGACTTGCTAACCGATGGACCTCACGAACCATTTCTCGCTTTTCCGAAGGAACTCCACATAAACTACCCATCGATCGGCGGCTAAGTGCATCTGCTACTACATTCGCCTTTCCTGGATGATATAGAATGTTCACATCGTAATCCTTCAGTAATTCTAACCATCGCCTTTGCCGCAGGTTCAACTCCTTCTGTTTGAAAATATATTGAAGGCTTTTGTGATCCGTATAGATGTCCACGTGCACACCATATAAGTAGTGTCTCCACATTTTCAATGCATGAATGACCGCAGCTAGCTCAAGATCATGAGTGGGATAATTCTGTTCATGTTTTCGCAACTGTCTCGAGGCATATGCAATAACCTTCCCGTGCTGCATCAATACGCATCCTAATCCCACGCCGGAGGCATCACAATATACGACATAGCCATCTGATCCTTCTGGAAGCATTAACACTGGGGCTGAAGTCAGTCTATCCTTCAGCTCTTGGAAACTACGCTCACAAGCATCGTTCGACTGAAATTTTTCCGACTTCTGGGTTAGCTTCGTTAATGGGGCTGAAATAGATGAAAAGCCCTCTACAAATCTTCGATAATAACCTGCCAAACCCAGAAAACTATGAACTTCTGTAGGCGTTGTAGGTCTTGGCCAAGTCTTCACAACTTCTATTTTTTGAGTGTCGAATCGGATACCATCGTCTGAAATAACATGACCTAGAAATGCTACCGAATTAAGCCAAAACTCGCACTTCGAGAACTTTGCATATAATTCCCGGGCTCGAAGAACGCCCAAAACAATTCTTAGGTGATTTGCATGTTCTGATTCTGTGCGAGAATACACCAAAATATCGTCGATAAATACTACCACAAAGAGGTCCAAGAATGGCCTGAACATATTGTTCATTAAATTCATAAACACCGCCGGGGCATTTGTCAACCCAAACGACATTACTCGAAACTCGTAGTGACCATATCTTGTCCTCAAGGCAGTCTTGGAAATATCTGCTTCCCTAATTCTCACCTGATGATAAACCGATCTCAGATCTATCTTGGAGAACCATTTAGCGCCCTGTAATTGATCAAACAAATCGTCGATTCTGGGAAGAGGGTATTTATTCTTTATTGTCATCTTGTTCAACTGCCTGTAGTCGATGCACATTCGTAGAGATGTGTCTTTCTTTTTTACGAACAGGACTAGTGCTCCTCATGGCGAAGAACTAGGCCTTATAAACACCTTCTCAAGTAAATCTTTTAGCTGTGCTTATAGCTCTTTCAGTTCTGCTGGAGCCATTCGATACGGAGGAATAGAAATAGGCTCGGTGTCTAGTAATACATCAATAGCAAAGTCGATTTCCCTTTCTGGAGGAAGACCTGGAAGTTCATCTGGGAATACGTCTGGAAATTCGTTCACCACCGGAACAGATTGGAAAGTTGGTGGCTTTGCCTCTGTATTATGAACCCGAACTAGATGATAGATGTAACCTTTTGCTATCATCTTCCTCGCCTTGAGGTAGGAAATAAACCTACCCTTTGGGGATGCCGTATTACCTTTCCACTCAAGTACGGGCTCTCCCGGAAATTGGAATCGAACTACCTTGGTCCGGCAGCAAACATTAACACAACACGATGCCAACCAATCCATACCCATAATTACATCCAAATCTATCATCTCAAGTTCAATAAAATCCGCTGTCGTCTGGCGATCACATATAATGACTACACAGTCCTTATATACTTGTCTCGCTATTACGGGATCACCAACCGGAGTGAATACCTCGAAAGGTTTAATCGGCTCGGGTCTCACCCCAACACAATCAGCAATTTACGGAGTAATATATGAGAAGGTAGAACCCGGATCAATCAGAGCATATACGTCACGGGAAAATATAGTCAAGGTACCTGTGACAACATCTGGGGAAGACTCAAGATCCTGTCGCCCAGCTAAAGCATACACACGGGGCTGAATAGCACCTGGAGTAGATGCTCCCCCTCTGCCTCTGCCTCTGCCTCTACCTGCTGTGGTCTGAGAAGTCTGCGCTACCGGGCGCACTGAAGAGGACCCAACTGCTGACCCCGTAGGCTGAGTCCCAACTCTACCTCTCGCTGAAGGGCAATCTCTTATCATATGACCAACCTGCCCGCAGGCGTAGCAAGCATCCGAACCCAGACGACATTGTCCGGAATGGAATTTACCGCACTGGCTACACCGCGGTACTGGAGGTCTCCTCTGGCTAAAGTCTCCCCTAGACTGCGAATCTGAAGCCCTCGAACTCTGCCCCTGGCCTGACTGAAAAGAATGGTCAAATCTCCTATCCGAGAATCTGGGAGGTGCACTGGTCACTGTCTGACCTGAGTGCCTAGAATGCGTCTGTTTCGGTCCCCCTCGGTACTCGCGGCTCTCCGCCATAGATCTAGCCCCCTTACCTTGTCTTCTGTCACCATCACTATCACTTCTCTGCTGTCGTTGTCGTTCCTCGAGGTTCTGAGCATGGGCCTGTATCCGGGAAATATCCATCCCGTCTTGCAAAGATGCTGTCAGACAATCTCTGAACAAGTGTGGTCCTAAACCACTCACAAATCTATAGACTCGGTCTCCCATGTCAGCCACCATAGTCGGAGCATACCGAGCCAATGAGTTGAAATGCATACTATACTCTCGGGCACTCATGCTTCCCTGTTTCAAATTCAAGAACCTGTCCGCTCTAGCTTGGCGGACTTCAGGTGGCAAGTAATGACGAATAAAGGCATCCACAAATTCTTGCCAAACGGGAGGTGGTGCGTTCTCTCCCCTTTAAATCACCCAATTTTTATACCATAGTACCGCCACGTTGCGAAGTCTATATGAGGCCAACTCCACGGATTCGTTCTCAGAAGCATGCATAAGTTTCAGCGTCCGCAACATCTCATCGCTAAAACCTTGTGGGTCCTCATCCGGCTTCGACCCGAAAAATTCTGGAGGGTTTAGAGTAAGGAAATCACGGGCTCTTGTACTAGCCGAACGATCACTTGGGCCCGCATTCTGTCGTTGTGCCTGAGCGGCAACCAACTGTGTCAATAAATGTATGGCCTCGGACACTTGTTGACCCGAAGCACCCGTTGGAGGAATCGGAGCTGAGGCTCCTCCCTTCTCTTCTACAATGGGCGCGGCCTCACTTTGCGATTCACTTTCCTCTACATTTGCCGGAGGCTCTCTTTCCGCCCGCCTCTTTGTCGTAGCTTTGCCCTTCTGGGTGGCGGTAGCTTTTCCCTTTGGCGGCATTTTTCTGAAACCATAACACACTTTTAGGAATAATATAATCCTAGACATGGCTCTATCGCACGATCTCATGAGAACAAAAGATGGTCATTTTCCTAAATGCCCTGTAACCTCTTGTTTATTAGCGTGGCGCGCAACACACCATAAACAAGACTCTACTAGACACGGCTCGTAGAAACTTCCTAGGACGAACTGCTCTGATACCACTTCTGTCACGACCCGACTAGGGGCCGCGACGGGTACCCGGAGCTAGTTACCGAGCACCGCTCACTCTACTACTTATCTTACTCACTCAATAGTCTATTACCAACTTAGTATACAAATAGCATGAGAAATCATATTTTAAATAAAATATAAATACTTATATACGTTGCCTCTTGGCCATCAAAATAAAATATACAATAATAGCATTTTTGTGAGACCATCTAACCCACACTGCGTATCTACGAGCCTCTACTGACATACTGTATAAACAGACGGAACAAGACTCCGTCGTGCCCAAAATATGCATATGTATATGTACATCAAAAGAATAGCCATAAGCACCTCTGAACAATGGAGTGCTCTCTATCCGCTGACAGCTACTGAGGATCTGGGCCAAGCTCTCCTCCCTGTCTACCTGTGGGCATGAACACAGCGTCCGAAGAAAGGACGTCAGTACGAATATTGTACTGAGTATGAGAGGCATAAACAATGAAAGAAGGCATCAATAATGTAGTGATAACATCAACAGGAAGCATCTGGATCTGACTGATAATCATAAAGAAGTAACGCATGCTATCTTACTCATACTCATCATCATGACATATATGCATCATATACAAGCTGCCCGTCCATGTCGGAACGGTGTGATAATCAATAATATTAGCCCGCGTCCAGGCTTCCCTCGTTCGGGGTACCATCTCATGCCGCCTACTAGTGGTGTCTGCCCACGCCCGTAGGTCGTGGTGTATCCGTATCGCCGCCCGCCGAAGCGGTGTCTGCCCGGCCAACTAGGCCCGGTGTGAATGCAATCATGACATGCTCTTTATAAAAATACTTATACAATATCCTTACTAAAACATACTTGTTATTATACATGCATAAAGGCTCTAGATCGGCTGTATTCCGTCGAGGTGACGTAAGGTCGTGTACCCTCGATTCTATTATGGCCATACATGAATACTCTGCCTCACCTTGAAGGGATCAATGTATAAGGTGAGTGTGTACAAGGAACAATATCATTTACGTCGTGGGAACGTCATATCATGTTTCTTGACTCATATAGCTATTTATGATCTTAAACTCTTGGCTTTCCGGGTACAGGAGAATCAGGGAAAGAGAGGAAATCATGTCATGGGATTCATGCCATAGAAAGAAAAGGGTCTAGCCTCACATACCTTGGTCGCCTAGCTAGGCTATCTCTCACTTGCTCTCCTTCAAAATCACCTCGTTACCTTCATAAGAGAATTCGGATAAACATTAGTAAACTAACTACAAGAACGCATCGCTAATTCTAGGAAAAGTTGGGCAGCGTCTCCTTTGCTCAAACTACTTTTCTCACGTTCTATATCAAATCCCAATATTCATAATATTATTCGCAATATCATAATCGACAATCGTCATTTACGTGCGTTTAGCAAAATGCACCATTTTCCTCCAATTTCCCCCATATTTAACCTTATGACTCGTCTTTGCGTTTTCATGCATTTAATGCCTGTTTCATGTTATAAACATCATTTATAACGTATTTGTACTCATAACACTTCAATATTCATAGTTCAATTCCACTATCATTCATTTATGTCACTATTCACTCAATAATGACCCATTTCTATGTTCTTCTACATTTCAAGTGTCTAAGCTTTCCAATACTTCAAACAACATGGAATAATCATGAAACTTACCTTGGATGATGGTTGAACAATCCTTAAGTTGAAATACTTCAATTAGCCAAAACCCTAGTTCCACCTTCTTCGAAATTTCTTCACTTAGATGATCCTTTGTTGTGTTCTTACACTTGATTTCATGAATTTGGTGGTGTTGACCTTGAAGTTCCCTTTGATTCTCTTTGATTCTTATGGAAGAGATATTTGGAATGTTCTAGAGGTCTCCTGAGTTGTCTTGATGAAAAATGGAGTGAAATGAGTTTAAGTCCCTTTTTAATAATCACAAAACTGACCTTTAATGAAAAATTGTCGGGATGAACAGTGGTCGTAAACCACCATATACGGACCGTATTTTGATTTACGGTCCGTCCTCCATGGCCGTATTTAATCATTTCAATAACAGAATGTTTTGGCTGAGGAACATGGAATTTTACGACCTGGTTTATGGGTCGTAAACTGGGTCGTATTTAACCATATCAACACTGGGCAGAACTTGAGATTTTTGGCAAGCTGAAAGACGATTGCACTATACGGTCCGTAAATCACTTTACGGGCCATATAGTTCCATCTACGACCACTGGACTGAAAATTTTCCGCGACTTTCTTATTTCCAAAAATTCTTAATTAGCCATTCCCGACTTAATAAAACATTGTTCACTCAAGCCCTTCATAGTTCTACTCATCACACAAGTACGGAAAAATTTCCAAGGGGTAACAGTACCAAGGTGAAAGATGTAGACGGGTTTAATTTGTGGTGCTCAGGGCGAGTAAGGGGCAAGGAGTAGGTATTTTAGTTTATTCGGAGATCATGGATCTAGTGGTAAAGGTCAAGAGGGTGAGCGATAGGCTGATGGAGATTAAGCTAGTGGTTGGTGGGGTTACTTTAAATGTAGTTAATGCTTGCGCACCTCAAGCGGGCTTGGATGAGGAGGTCAAAAGGCACTTCTGGGAGGATTTGGACGAAGTTGTGTATGGTATTCCACACCTCAAGAACCTATTTTTAAGAGCAGATTTTAATGGCCACATTGGGATAGCTTCTAGGGGATATGGCGATCTACATGGAGGCTTTGATTTTGGAGATATGAACAAAAAAGGCTACTGTCACACCCCAACCTTACTAAGGCGTGACTGGCACCCGACACCTTACTGGGGCCAAGCGAACCAAGCTGTAACTTGTATCTTCTATGTCTCGAATGGAAAAATAAGGCCAAAGAGGCTAACTATGAATATAATATCATGCATATGTATATTACAATGGGCCCACGATGCCGACATAACCACTGACAAGACATAACTAAGCTGTATACAAGAAACTGTCTGCAAAGCCTCTATGAACATGACTAAAACATACAAGTCGGGACAGGGCCCCTGACATACCCGTAACACACAAAAGTACATATACGAACCCAGACTCAGCAATGCTCCAGGAAGAAGTGGAGCCCACCAATCAAGACTAGTACCTGGAGACAATCGACTGTGGAAGGTCCTCCTCTCGTCTGTCTATTCCTGCGGGCATGAACGCAACGTCCACAAGCAAAAGGACGTCAGTACGAATAGCGTACCAAGTATGTAAGGTGGAAATGTAACATAATAAACATATACTGCAAATAAGAAGGATAAGAATCAACTTGGCACATCTGACTTACTAATGAGAATCTAGTATGCATGTCTCTTTATGCTATCATATCTTTAACTACATATATGTACAATACTGTGTTCCTGATCTATGTATTATCCTGGTACTATCTGCCCAACTGATCAGTGGTAACTGCCCGACCGGCCACAGCACGGTGGTAACTGCCCATCCAATAATCGCCCGACAGTAAAGCGTAATTGCCCGACTGATCAGCGGTAACTGTCCAACTGGTCGTAGCTCGATGGTAATAACATAGCTGCCCAACTGGTCATAGACCAATGGTAAATGTAATCAAAATCATGACCTAGTCTCCCTGAGTAATCTCTATGCATTTCTCAAGGTCATAACTTGTCCGTTATAGCATACACGATCACATAAGTCTTATAAGCACAGTTCTGGCCATAAGGACCTCTTACAGCTTAACTGAACATTAACCAAATTCTGAGATAAATCATAAGCCTCCCTTGTAGCATCATTAACCAAATTCTGAGATAAATCATAAGCTTCTCTTCTAGCATCATAAGGACCTCTTACCGCTTAACTGAACATTAACCAAATTCTGAGATAAATCATAAGCCTCTCTTCTAGCATCAAATACCTTATTGGGGATCCTCTGCTAGCACTCTATACATGTCCCACAAAACATTACCTAAGTACACATTTCTAAATGCATCGGAGTGACATAAGGTCGGTAAACCTCCGATTAACATTATGAAACTATCATCATGAACATATCTCACCTTGAAGGAACAAGATCATAAAATGAGATCAACCATGAAACGAGCTCAATGATATCCTAAAAACATCGGGAACTATAAGCTTTGGTACTTTTAGAAACATGGTTATTGAAAATATCATGTATAGGTTCACAACAAAGGAATCATGCCTTAAGAAAGAAAGGTTTAGCCTTAACATACCTGGAAGCTTATTTCTCGACTTTCCAATTTACTTCCCGTCTTGCAATCTACATAATATCATTCATGGTCTCGTAATCTACGTATAAAACCAGTCATACTATTGTTAGGTTTATCGTCATATGCTTATCTTAAGTCTTCATATTAAACCCCTTTAGAATCTGCCAAAATTCAGGCAGCATCTCCCCTGTTTATATCCCTAGTCCGAAATCACAATACCAACAACCAATACAACAAAAACAACACTAACATCAACAGCATCATCATCAATACCAAAATATTCCATAAAACATCCCACACGATGTTTATCAACATACAATAACAATATACACTTCCTTTCATCCCAATCAAGGAGCATAATCTTATCAACACACCAAAAACATTAGACACCATCCATATACATGGAAATAATCCCAACAACACAGCCACAATATGCTCAAAACAGTCCATAAACTCAACAGCTACAACATAACACTTTATGACCTTTCCTCCATAACTATTTTCACTTTTAAGATTTGCTAAACTTTCAAATCAACTCAACATAGGAGATAGGATAAAGAACATACCTTATACTTGAAGAACTTTAGCCACACCAACTTTCTTCAATACCAAACTCACCACAACATGAAGTAGAAACAAGAACAATCACTTTTCATGAACTAGTTTGGTGTAATCTTGTTGAATTCTTGATTTAAGGGGTTATAAGTGTTTAAGAGAAGTGTATGGATGTGTCTAGAACTACCAAGAAGTTTAAATGATGAAAAAAGTGGAATAATAGGGTATTTATACCCCTTTAGAGTCGGTTCCACCGACTTTCCAAGTGGGGCCCGCGGGGAGCCATTTGGCAGCTTGGAGGCTTATCTTGAAATGCCCATAACTCCCTACTCCAATGTCGTTTTGACGAATGATTTGTTGAGTTGGAAACTAGATTTCCTGAACTTCTATTTAGGCTTCTGTTTCACTTCCAAACTTTTGATATACTAGGAGATATACCCCCCCAAAATTTCTGTCCAAAATTCTGCCAACTTTTTTAAAATTTTCGACAAACTTATTTTCTTCGATTTGCTTGGTCCTGGAATCTTCCAAAACTCTCCATACATGATATTTATCATTAATCATACTTGATAAGGGTCATGTCCTTTTGTTCCAAAGTTTTCCTTTCCGGTTACGACTTACGAGATCGTAATTCATCCTCTACTTCATTGTTACGTACTTCCCATAGCTTGTACCTTCCGAAATTCTCCATATGCATCCTTTACTCATAAAATGTACTTAATAATGCTTCGTCCCTTATACTCCAAAGTTGTTTTACTTAGCCATAGTTCAACATACTTACGTTCAAATTTGATAAGTGCTTCTCCGCAAGTACGAGGTGTAACAGTTACATCGTCATTGGATAGCTAATTTGAGTTTCCTGAAGAAGGAGGAGCACCTGGTCACCTTCCATAGTTCAGTAGCGGACCCAAATTGATTATCTGCTCTAAACAAAGAGCGATCGGGTTTTATGTACACATTTCAAGGTTATCTCGAGTGAGAAACTCACGACCTAGCATATGATTTTGGTGATGGACCTAGCAATTAAGAGGAAGAGGAGAAAGAGGGGTGTGTGTGGTCAACTGAGGATCAAGTGGGGATCTTTGACTAAGGACAGGCCCAAGTGTTAGGAGAGAAGCTGTTAGCGATGGGGCCTAAAGGAGTAATGGGGAGGTAAGTAATATGTGCTCCACGATAGTCACTTGCATTAGGGAAGTAGCAAAGGAGGTGCTCGGGGTATCAAAGGGTTACTCAAGTGGACGCAAAGGGGACTGGTGGTGGAATGAAAAAGTCCAAGGAAAAGTGAAAGCTAAGAAAGGGACGTATATGAAACCAGTAGAGAGCAGGGATGAGGTGGAGAAGAGAAAAAAAAAGGGAGTCATCTAAGAAAGGGCAGAAAGAGGCGAAGTTAGCGGTACAGCAGCAAAGACTGCAGCGTTTGGTTGTCTGTATGAAGAACTAGCAAAAAAGGCAGGGACAAGAAGTTGTACAAGCTAGCCTAGGTGAGAGAGAGAAAGGCTAGGGACCTAGACCAAGTGAAGTGCATCAATGGCGAGGAAGGCGTAGTATTGACAGATGAGGCTCATAATCGGCATAGACGGCAGACTTATTTCCATAAAATCTTGAACGAAGAGGGGGACAGAAATATTGTGCTTGGGGAGTTGGAGCACTCCGAGAGTCATCGCGATTTGGGTATTGTCGGTGCGTGAAGGTTCAAGAGGTGGAGGGGGTGATGCATAAGATGAATAGGGGTAGATCAACACGGCTAGATGAAATCCTAGTTAAATTTTGGAAGAAAACGGGCAAGGCAGGCTTGGGGTGGCTTACTAGGTTGTATAATACTATCTTTAGGACAATGAAAATTCCCAAAGAGTGGAGGTAGAGTATGATGATTCCATTTTATAAGAATAATGGAGATATCTAGAACTGTAACCATTATAGAGGGATCAAGTTGCTAAGCTATACTATGAAAGTTTGGGAGAGAGTGGAGCAAGGGTGAGTAGGTGTGTGTCTATTTCTGAGAACCAGTTTGGATTCATGCCGGGGCAATCAACTACAGAATCTATTCACTTTGTAAGGAGATTGTTGGAGGAGCAATATAGGTAAAAGAAGAAGGATTTGCATATGGTGTTAATAGACCTGGATAAAGAATATGACAAGGTCCCAACGGAGGTTCTATGAAGATGTTTGGAGGCTAGAGGTGTTACGGTAGCTTATACTAGGGTGATTAAAGACATGTATGATGGTGCGAAGACTCGGGTCAGGTCTGTGAGAGGGGACTTGGATCACTTTCCAGTAATGATGGGGTTGTACTAGGGATCCACTCTTAACCCGTTTTTATTTGCTTTGGCTATGGATGTACTGTCGTGACACATTCAAAGGGAGGCACCTTGGTGTATGTTATTTGAAGGTGATATAGTACTGATTGACGAGGCGCGAGGTGGAGTTAAAACGAGGCTGGAGGTTTGGAGACAAACTTTGGAGTAGAAAGGTTTCAAGTTGAGCCAGACTAAGACTGAATACATAGAGTGTAAGTTCAGTGATGTGACTCTGTAACGACCCTTCTAGTAGTTATGGGAATTTAGGACTCCATTAGGAATTTCGAGGCCACGATTGGATTCGTAAGGCGTCTTTTTATATGTATTCATGTTTTGTGTAGTGTTTTTGAGGCCTTAGATGAAATGTGGGGTGATGGGGGGAAAACTAGACAGAAAATCGAGCTTACTGCCCAAAATGCACCGCTGTGGCGGTGGGAGTACTGTTACACCTCGGAACATTGGGTCGCTGAGCGACGAAGGGACTAACGAAAGTTAAGGTGAACATGAAGTCCCTACAAGTAAGAAGGTATACTTAATAATCCTAATTAAGATTCCAAAGAAGTTAAAGGCAATGGAGAAAAGCTCGTTAAATGAAACTTCACCGCAGTTCTGCGAAAGGGGGTTCGACGGTCGTTCTTTGTACCGTCGAACGAGTCGATGCTCTGTCGATTATGTCATAAATTTTAGCTGGAGCGAAGACCATTCAACGAATAGGTCGACGCTCCGTCGATCTGTTCGACGAACCGTTCTTCTCACCGTCGAATGAAAAGAAACGACAAATAGCTCACTTGAAATTTAACGGCTTCGACGGCCGGATCGACGCTCCGTCGATCGCACCGTACATCTTGGTCGGCACTGATTTCATGAATTGATATAAAGACCCTCCTCCATTTTATTTCATTTCATCTTCCACTCTCCTCTTTCCAAGAACCCTCTAGAACCTTCTCCATCATTCACCCACAAGAAATCAAAGGAAAACCTTGGTCATCTACACCAAATCGATGAAATCAAGTGTATGAGACCCATTAAAAGTTCATCTAAGCCAAGAAAACTCAAGAGAAGTAAGTTAGGGTTTTGGTGCAAGAAGAGAAGCTCCACTTGAGTGTTGTTCATCCATCATCTAAGGTACGTTTTATGATCGTTTTATATGGCGTGAGTGGTTGAAAGTTGTAACACTTGGATTGTGGAGAGACATAGAAATTGGGTCTTGAAAATGTGAATAGTATCATTGTTGAGTAGTAGTTTGGGGTGGATGGTGAATATTGGTATGTTGTGATTGTAAATATGTTATGTACGACATCTATAATATGGAATATGTATTATTTGTGAAAAAGTGCAATAATGAATTATGGCCATGATTATGGAGAAATTGGAGTGAAATGGCGAAATGCGGATAGTGTAGATAAATGATGATTGTTGCTGCTATATTGTGAATGTTTTTATTAACGTTTGGGAGTTGAAATAGAATGTGGGAAAAGTAGTATAAACAAAGGAAGTGTTGACCAATTTTCCCTAGAAATAGTGAAATGTTCTTATAGCCGAGTAACTAAAGTCAGTGCGATTCCTCTTGAAGGTAGAAACGTGGGAACCAAAGGAAACCAAGTGAACGATAGATTAGTCAAGCGCAAAAGGTATGTGAGGCTAGTCCTTTCTTTCTATGGCATGAATCCTATAGCATGACTTTCTTTTTTTCTCCATGAATCTCTTAAGTTCCGGAAAGATATGAGCCTATATCCCTAAATAGCTACACAAGGTAATGAGTTAAAGTATAGGAGTTCTAGATGTTTATGATGTGATGTTCCTAAATCATTAATGATGTCATTTATTGCTTACACTCACCTCATATACTATTCCCTTCAAGGTGAGGCAGGATGTGAATGAGTGCTACATAAGGAAATCGGGGAATCCCAACCCTCCGTCACCCCGATAAAGCATAGTTGTCCTTGAGTCTTTATGCATGCACGATGATGAGCATTTTATGATGATGATATAACACCGCGCCTAATTGGCCGGGAAGTCACCGCAAAGGCAGGCAGCTATACACCATGGCCAAACACCACTAGTGGGCGGCATGAGATGATACTGTTACACCTCCGAAATTTCCCCGTGAACGTACAATGAATAGACTAACGAAGAATACGAGTATACGATGTTTTAATCAGAAGGGAATGACGTTTGACGACCCTAAGTAAGATTTCAAAGGCAATGGGAATGAGAGATAGATTATGCTCCACAATGACTAATTATAGGTTCTGAAGACATGAAAGATTTGCACTTCGGTGCAGTCGATCGTAAAATGAAATACGGACCGTAAAATGGTATACGGCCCGTAAACTACCATGTCGTATTTAAACTTACAAAACTTCAACTTCTGCAAAAGACTTGAATGGTTAAAGACGACTTGAAATACGGACCGTAAACTGAAATACGGCCCGTAAACTGAGTCGTAAACCACCATGTCCTCAGCCTAACTTTCTGGTTCTGTTATGCTTAAATACACCCACAGAATATGGGCCGTAAACCGAAATACGGACCGTAAACTGAGTTTACGACCACTGTGCACTTCAACTACTGTTCATTTCGGATTAGATTTTAAGTCATTAAAAAGGAGACACAAGCTCATTAATTCTTTTCATTTCCACGATACTTCTCTCTAGAAACCTCTAGAATACCCTCCACTCTTCATCTACAAGAAAACAAAGGAAACCAAAGATCAATATCAAGAATCCAAGTGAATCAAGGGTATGAAGCTTATCAAAGTTCATCCAAGTTAAGAAATTTCAAGAGAAGCAAACTGGGGTTTTGGTGCAAGAAGAGTAATACCACTCAAGGCTTGTTCCTACAACATCCAAGGTAAGTTCTATGGCATTTACATGTTATTTAGGGTATGGAAGAGCTGAAACACTTGGATTATAGAAGGATGTAAGAAATGGGTTATGAAAGTATGAATAGTAGCAATGTTGAATAAAGGTTTGAATTGAGCCATGATCATTGATAATTTGTGATTATAAAGACGTTATGAATGACATTTAGAACATGGAATAAGTATCCTATGTGAGAAAAATGCAACAATGAACCATTGCCATGATTATGGAGAAATTGAAGACAAATTGTGAATACGGATATTGTAAACGAATGATGAGTGTTGTCTATCATATTGAGAATCTTGTTATGAATGCTTGAGAGTTGATATAGAATATGGGAAGAGTTGCATAAACGAAAGGAAATGTTGTCCAATTTTTCTCTAGCGTTAGTAAGCTGTTTTTATGATCGCTAGCTAATGTCTATACAAATTCTCTTGAAGGTAGAACGTACGCACTAAAGGAGAACAAGCAAGCGATGGATAGTAAATGACAAAGGTATGTGAGGCTAGTCCTTTCTTTCTAATGACATGAATCCTATATCATGACTCTTCTTTCCTATTCATGAATTCCTACATTCCGAAAGCCAAAAGTCTATGCCCATGAATAGCGGTATGAGATAAGAGATAGGTTATGAGTCCTATAGGGATGATGATGAGTTAAAGTATAGAGATTCTAAAATGTATGATATGATAATCCTATAACGTTAATGATGCTATTTATCGCTTACACTCACCTTATATGCTATTTCCTTCAAGGTGAGGCAGAATGTCAATGTATGTTCTATAATGGAATAGGGGGATCACGACCTTACGTCACCCTGATAAAGTATGGTCGTTCTTGAGCCTTGTGCATGCCTTATGATAAGTACATTATAATGAGTATATTATGATGAGCATATTATAATGAGTGTATTATGATAATGAGCATATGATGATGATGATACACCGTACCTATATGGTCGGGCAGATACACACACCACTATAGTGGGCAGCTTATACCCCAGACGCGGGAGGCCTGGACGCAGGCTAATGTTATGATTATCACACCGATCCGATATGGACGGGCAGCTTATACAGTATCACACCGTACCTATATAGACGGGCAGTTTATATATATACATTATGCATATATGATATGATGGTGAGTATGAGTAAGACAGTATGACTTATTTCCTTCATACTTGATAGTCAGACACAGATGTTCCATATTGATATCTCCTTTATATCATTGACTTATTTCATTGTTTATGCCTCTCATACTCAGTACAATATTCGTATTGACGTCCGTTTTCTTTAGACGCTGTGTTCATGCCCACAGGTAGACAGGTAGTTGATCCTGACCCAGACTCATAGGAGCAAGCGGCTGATTTTCTCATGATTTGATTATGAAATTGATAAAAGAGCATTAAATGAGTAAGGTTAGACGAATAACTACCGGTGCTCGGTGGTTAGCTCCGGGTACCCATCGCGGCCCCTAGTTGGGTCGTGACAAAAGTGGTATCAGAGCAGTTCAGTCCTAGGAAGTGTCTACGAGTCGTGTCTAGTAGATTTTTGTTTATGGTGTGTTGCGCGCCACATCAATAAACAAGAGGCTACAGGGCATTTAGGAAAAATGACCATCTTTCTTCTTATGAGATCGTGCGATAAAGTCGTGTATAAGATTTTATCCTACCTAATAGTGTGTTGTGATTTCTGAATGCCGCCAAAGGGAAAAGCTACAGCTGCTCAGAAGGGCAAGACTACGACAAAGAGGCGGGTAGAAAGAGAGCCGCTAATGAATGTGGAAGAGGGCGAGTCACAAAATAAGGCCCTATCTAGTACTTCCTCCACCCCGCCTAATGTAGAAGAACAAGGAGGAGCTTCAGCTCCAATTCCTCCACCGGCTGCTTCGGGTCAACAAATGACTGAAGCTATTCAGCTATTGACACAATTGGTTGCCGCACAGGCACAACGGCGAAATGTGAGTTCGAGTGATCGGGCAGCAAGTACCAGAGCCCGTGATTTTATGAGTCTAAATCCTACGGAGTTTTTCAGGTCAAAATCGGATGAAGACCCGCAAGGTTTCATTGATGAAATGTTGAGGACATTGAGGATTGTCCATGCCTCCGAAACTGAATTTGTGGAGTTGGCATCTTATAGACTCCGGGATGTGGCAGTCTTATGGTATAACAATTAGGTATTGTCAAGAGGAGAGAATGCACCTCCTCCGGTTTGGCAAGAATTCGTAGATGCTTTCATTCGTCATTACTTGCCACCTGAGGTCCGCCGAGCTAGAGCGGATAGATTTCTTAATTTGAAGCAAGGAAGCATGAGTTCCCAGGAGTATAGCCTACAATTTAATTCATTGGCTAGATATGCCCCGTCTATAGTGGCCGACATGGGAGATCGGGTACATAGATTTGTGAGTGGCTTGGGACCACATATATTTAAAGACTGTTTGACGGCTTCGTTGCAAGACGGGATTGATATTTCCCGAATACAAGCCCATGCTCAGAATCTAAAGGGCCGACAACAACCACAAAGAAGTGATCGCGATATTGATAGAAGGCAAAGTAAGAGAGCTAGATCTATGGGGGCAGGCAGTGATTATAGAAGGGGATCAAGGCAGACTTACTCTAGACATTCCGGCCAGTCAGTGACTAGTGCACCTCCTCGATTTATGGGTAGGATATTTGATCGCTCCCTTCGTTCAGGACATGGTCAGAGTTCGAGGGCCCCGGATTCTCAGTTTGGGGGAGATTATAGCCAGAGGAGACCCCTGGCACCGCAATACAGTCAGTGCGGTAGATTACGTTTCGGACGGTGTCGCCAAGGTTCGGATGCTTGTTATGCCTGCGGTCAGGTTGGGCACATGATGCGATATTGCCCGTCGATGAGCAGTAGAGTTGGGGTTCAGCCTATAGGTTCAGCAGCTAGTTCTTCCTCAGTGCGCCCGGTAGGGCAGACTCCACAGATGTCAGCAGGTCGAGGTAGAGGCAGAGGGGTAGCATCTACTTCAGGTGCCACTCAGCCCCGTGTATATGCTTTAGCCAGACGACAGGATCATGAGTCCACCCCGGATGTGGTTACAGGTATATTGTCTATATTTTCCCGTGTTGTATATGCCTTGATAGATCCGGGTTCTACTCTTTCTTATATTACTCTGTACATTGCTGGTTGTATTGGGGTGAAACCTGAGCCAATCAAACCTTTCGAGGTATCAACTCCGGTTGGTGATCCCGTGATAGCTAGACAAGTGTATAAAAATTGTGTAATTGTGATATGTGATCGCCAAAACCAAAGTTGATTCGATTGAATTGGAAATGTTAGATTTCAATGTAATTATGGGTATGGATTGGTTGGCCTCGTGCTATGCTAATGTTGATTGCCGAATGAAAGTAGTTCGATTCCAATTTTCGGGAGAGCCCGTGCTTGAATGGAAGGGTAATGCAGCATCCCCAAGAGGAAGGTTTATTTCCTACCTTAAGGTAAGGAAGATGATAGCCAAGGGCTATATTTATCACTTAGTTCGGGTTCATGACACCGAGGCAAAGCCGCCAACTTTCCAATCAGTTCCGGTAGTGAATGAATTTCCGGATGTGTTCCCGGAAGAGCTTCCAGGCCTTCCTCCCGAGGCGGAGATTGATTTTTCTATTCACGTGTTGCCGGACACCAAGCCTATTTCTATTCCTCTGTATCGAATGACTTTGGAAAAACTGAAAGAGTTAAAGGCGCAGTTGAAAGATTTGGCCGAAAAGGGGTTTATTAGGCCCAGTTCATCACCGTGGGGAGCACTAGTCTTGTTCGTCAGAAAGAAAGACGGATCCCTACGAATGTGCATCGATTATAGGCAGTTGAACAAAGTGACGATAAAGAACAAATATCCTCTCCTAAGGATTGATGATTTATTCGATCAATTATAGGGTGCCAAGTGGTTTTCCAAAATAGACTTGAGGTCGGGCTATCATCAAGTGAGGGTTAGAGAAGAAGATATTCCCAAAACAGCCTTCGGAACGAGATATGGCCACTATGAGTTCCGAGTAATGTCGTTTGGGCTGACCAATGCTCCGATCGTGTTTATGAATTTGATGAATAATGTGTTCAAGCCACTCTTGGACTTATTTGTGATAGTATTCATTGATGATATTCTGGTGTACTCTCGCACAGAATCGGAACATACAGATCATTTGCGAATTGTTCTTGGCATTCTTCGAGCTCGGGAATTATATGCAAAATTTTCAAAGTGCGAGTTATGGCTAAATTCTGTAACATTTCTGGGCCATGTTAATTCGGATGATGGCATTCGAGTTGACACTCAGAAAATTGAAGCTATGAAGACTTGTCCAAGGCCTATGACGCCTACGGAAGTTCGTAGTTTTCTGGGATTGGCAGGTTATATTATAGGAGATTCGTAGGGGGCTTCTCATCTATTTCAGCCCTATTGACGAAGCTAACCCAGAAGTCAGCTAAATTTCAATGTAATGATTCTTGTGAACGCAGCTTCCAAGAGTCTAAGGACAGATTAACCTCAGCTCCGGTTTTAACACTTCCAGAAGGGACAGATGGCTACATCGTGTATTGTGATGCTTCTGGTGTTGGGTTAGGATGCGTATTAATGCGGTACGGTAGAGTTATTGCATATGCTTTGAGGCAGTTGCGAAAACATGAAAAGAACTATCCAACTCATGATCTTGAATTAGTTGCGGTTATTCATGCATTGAAAATGTGGAGACATTATTTTTATGGTGTGCATGTTGACATCTATACCGATCATAAAAGCCTCCAGTACATTTTCAAACAGAAGGAGTTAAATCTGCGACAAAGGCGGTGGTTAGAATTGTTGAAAGATTATGATGTGAATATCTTATACCACCCCGGAAAATCAAATGTGGTAGCTGATGCGCTTAGTCACCGATCAATAGGCATTTTATGTGAAGTCCCTCCGAAAAAGGAAGAGATGGTTCATGAGCTCCACCAATTAGCTAATCTTGGAGTGCATGTGATCGATTCGGGTAGTGCAGGGATTGTATTAATGATCCCACTGTTTCGTCCTTGAACATGGAAGTGAAAGAGAACCAGTATGAAGATCCTAAATTGTGCCATTACAGAGACACGTCTCATGACAAAGAGAAGTCTCCATTTGAAATTTCTATAGATGGAATTCTTAAATACCGAAGTAGGATATGTGTGCCGGACATGGCAGAATTGCGCCGACGAATTCTAGAAGAAGCACATTGTTCTCGGTATTCCATTCACCCAGGCTCAACCAAAATGTATCATGATCTCAAGATGATGTATTGGTGGGATGGCATGAAGAGAGAAATAGCGGAATTTGTAGCACAATGTCTAAATTGTCAACAAGTAAAGATCGAACATTAGAAGCCAGGAGGATTATTGCAAGCAATGGAAATACCTACTTGGAAATGGGAAGTAATCAACATGGATTTTATTGTGGGGTTACCTCGTTCTCAAGGCAGGTATGATTCTATATGGGTAATCGTGGATAGATTGACGAAAGCAGCTCATTTTCTTCCGGTCAGAACCACATACTCAGCAGAAGATTATGCGAGGTTGTATCCCAAAGAAATTGTGCGACTCCATGGTATTCCATTGTCCATTATCACAGATAGAGGAGCACAGTTTACAGCCAAGTTCTAGAAATCCTTTCAAGAAGGTCTGGGTACTCAAGTGAAACTTAGCACGGCATTTCATCCACAAACTGATGGACAAGCCGAACGTACTGTTCAGACCTTGGAAGATATGCTACGAGCATGTGTGCTGGACTTCGGTGGTAGTTGGGACGATCATTTGCCGCTAATCGAATTCGCATACAACAATAGCTATCATTCCAGTATCCAAATGACTCCGTATGAAGCATTATATGGAAGGAAGTGTAGATCCCCGATTGGATAGTTCAAAACAGGAGAAGTACAGTTGATAGGTCCTGAATTGATTCAGCAAGCGGTAGAAAAATTCATGGTGATCCGAGACCGATTGTTGACAGCTCAAAGTCACCAAAAGTCTTATGCGGACAATCGCCGACGAGACTTGCAATTTCAGGTTAATGATTGGGTATTTTTGAAAGTGTCGCCAATGAAAGGGGTGATGATATTTGGCAAGAAAGGGAAGTTAAGTCCTAGATACATTGGACCCTATAAAATTATCCGCAAGGTGGGTTATGTAGCTTATGAATTGGACTTGCCTTCGGAGCTTGAATCAGTCTATCCAGTCTTCCACGTTTCGATGCTCCGCAAGTGTATTGGAGATCCCACAAAGAATGTCCCGATAGATGATGTGCATGTGGCAGAAAAGCTAACCTATGAAGAAGTGCCTATTGCTATTCTAGACAGGCAAGTGCGAAAACTTCGAAATAAAGAGGTAGCCTCAGTTAAAGTCTTGTGGCGAAAACAATAACCGAGAAGAAATAACTTGGGAAGCGGAAGAGAGTATGAAGTCCAAGTACCCGCATTTATTTCAACCCCCAGGAGAGATTCAAGATGAAACGCCAACGATATAAGGTATATATGCTTACTTTTCATGCTTTTGGTTGTGTGTGGCCATAAATATGTTGATAGTGTGATGTAGCCCTGTGAGGCAATGATATTATGGGTTGATATGACAGGATGGTAGTGCCATATTACAGGGGAAACTCTGGTGAAAGTTTTCTAGAATCCCCGATGACTTAACATTCGAGGACGAATGTTCCAAAAGGGGGGAAGAATGTTACACCTCGGAAATTTCCCCGTGAACGTACAATGAATAGACTAACGAAGAATACGAGTATACGATGTTTTAATCAGAAGGGAATGACGTTTGACGACCCTAAGTAAGATTTCAAAGGCAATGGGAATGAGAGATAGATTATGCTCCACAATGACTAATTATAGGTTCTAAAGATGTGAAAGATTTGCACTTCGATGCAGTCGATCGTAAAATGAAATACGGACCGTAAAATGGTATACGGCCCGTAAACTACCATGTCGTATTTCAACTTACAAAACTTCAACTTTCTGCCAAACACTTGAATGGTTAAAGACGACTTGAAATACGGACCGTAAACTGAAATACGGCCCATAAACTGAGTCGTAAACCACCATGTCCTCAGCCTAACTTTCTGGTTCTGTTATGCTTAAATACGCCCACAGAATATGGGCCGTAAACCAAAATACGGACCGTAAACTGGGTTTACGACCACTGTGCACTTCAACTACTGTTCATTAAAAAGGAGACCCAAGCTCATTAATTTATTTCATTTCCACGATACATCTCTCTAGAAACCTCTAGAATACCCTCCACTCTTCATCTACAAGAAAACAAAGGAAACCAAAGATCAATATCAAGAATCCAAGTGAATCAAAGGTATGAAGCGAATCAAAGTTCATCCAAGTTAAGAAATTCCAAGAGAAGCAAACTAGGGTTTTGGTGCAAGAAGAGTAATACCACTCAAGGCTTGTTCCTACAACATCCAAGGTAAGTTCTATGGCATTTACATGTTATTTAGGGCATGGAAGAGCTGAAACACTTAGATTATAGAAGGATGTAAGAAATGGGTCATAAAAGTGTGAATAGTAACAATGTTGAATAACGGTTTGAATTGAGCCATGATCATTGATAATTTGTGATTATAAAGACGTTATGAATGACATTTAG
This sequence comes from Lycium barbarum, assembly GCF_019175385.1. Classification (NCBI taxonomy): domain Eukaryota; kingdom Viridiplantae; phylum Streptophyta; class Magnoliopsida; order Solanales; family Solanaceae; genus Lycium; species Lycium barbarum. The sequence continues at coordinate 32,214,795 of NC_083348.1, forward strand.
AACATGGAACAAGTATCCTATGTGAGAAAAATGCAACAATGAACCATTGCCATGATTATGGAGAAATTGAAGACAAATTGTGAATACGGATATTGTAAACGAATGATGAGTGTTGTCTATCATATTGACTGTTGTTATGAACGCTTGAGAGTTGATATAGAATATGGGAAGAGTTGCATAAACGAAAGGAAATGTTGTCCAATTTTTCTCTAGCGTTAGTAAGCTGTTTTTATGATCGCTAGCTAATGTCGATACAAATTCTCTTGAAGGTAGAACGTACGCACTAAAGGAGAACAAGCAAGCGATAGATTAGTAAACGACAAAGGTATGTGAGGCTAGTCCTTTCTTTCTAATGGCATGAATCCTATATCATGACTCTTCTTTCCTATTCATGAATTCCTACATTCCGAAAGCCAAAAGTCTATGCCCATGAATAGCGGTATGAGATAAGAGATAGGTTATGAGTCCTATAGGGATGATGATGAGTTAAAGTATAAAGATTCTAAAATGTATGATATGATAATCCTATAACGGTAATGATGCTATTTATCGCTTACACTCACCTTATATGCTATTTCCTTCAAGGTGATGCAGAATGTCAATGTATGTTCTATAATGGAATCGGGGGATCACGACCTTACATCACCCCGATAAAGTATGGTCGTTCTTGAGCCTTGTGCATGCCTTATGATAAGTACATTATAATGAGTATATTATGATGTGTCACGACCCAACCCCGTGGGCCGTGACTAGTGCCCGAGCTGGACACCCATACACACCAACTTACCAGAACCGACATACAAATGGCAGATCCAGATTCGGCGTACACTGACTTATACAGATACAAAGATCAGATATCATCTTAAGCGGTCACATATAATACAAATATATCACACAGAAGCCAGCAAGGCTGTCGTAAAACATATCGCCCAAAACATATACATACGTATACATACATACAGGCCGTTAAGGCTGTCATATCAAGTGGAACCGCTTAGACGCAAGCCACACAGACGTAACTGAACCACAACGACCCATGACCCACATACATGTCTACAGGCCTCTAACAAAGACACCAGGGTCATATGACAGGACAGGGCCCCGTCGTACCCCTAAATAGTCACACATACATAAATATGTACAATAGATGGTTCTGTACCAAAAGTATGGGCTCCGGATCAAGGGAGCACATCAAACAGCAGAACGGATGTCCTAGGCTGACGGATCACCGTAACGAACGTTTGTACCTGCGGGCATGAAACGTAGCCCCCGAAGAAAGGGAGTCAGTACGGAATATGTACTGAGTATGTAAGGCATGAAATACAGAAAATAGAAACATAACCGGAACAACGGTACAAAAAGTAAGTACATTAGCCAGATACCAAGGTGCTTATTTTCCGAACGTAAATCATGCATACCGATGTCATATGTCAGAAGAAGTACAGAAAATGAGTAAATCATCCAGAGTACCAAAATACTTACTTTCCAAACACAGATCGTGCGTGCCGACACCATATATCATCATATACATATACATATAACAGATCCCGGCCCTCTAGTGAGGGCCGCGGTGGATGGAGTCATCATGTACGCTGACATCATATATCATATACACATATAACAGATCCCGGCCCTCTAGTGAGGGACGCACTGAATGGAGTCATCATATATGTCGTCATCATATATCATATATGCAATCCCGACCCTCTAGGGAGAGACCCGGTGAATAAGATCATCATATGCCATCCTGGCCGCCATCCCCATATCATCATATCATCATATACAGACATACATATAACATAGTTCGGCACTCCAATTAGGGACGCGGTGAACAATGAAGAGAAGACGCACGATAACAGAACCTGGCCCGGGGCGCAGTGAAGGACATACTGAGGCTTGTACGAACAGAATAGTGCGAAACCATATGCACATAAATCAAGACTCCATAAACAAGTATACTTACCGACACCTGAAGGCTCATAAATAAGTTTCGGGTCAATCCGATTTAGTATAAGAAAGTTATGAGCGTTTGAAGTACAGAACCTTCTACGAACGTTTCAGAAGCCATTTTTGGAAAATCAAAGCAACAATCATATCAAGTACCTTTCGGATATCGTTACGGATCAAATCAAATAGAGCTTTTGGAACCATATGTACGTATCAAAATATATCAAAGACTCAATGGAATAATCAAACGTGCTAGCATTTGCAAATCAAAACTTTAGTCATATCAATTATCTTTCGAATGCCATTCGGAAACATATCAAATAGATCTTCGGACATCATAGATACACATCAAAATCATATGAAATAGCTTATGGAAATCAAGAACGTTAGCCATCCTAGTGGCTCTAAGAATAGGAGTTTCTTTGAAATCATACGTATACGTCATCTGCTCGTTTCATAAGGATCATGCCAAAAGAAAGAAAGGATAAGCCTTACATACCTTGCCCGCTTCCTACGCTAATCCGAACGTAAGTCTTTGGCTTCGCAAAATCCACAACAATATTCGTACATACCAAACATTAGCCATAAACACTTAAGAGTCTAATTCTAAACCAACACTTTATTTACAGAAATTTCGGCAGCATTTCCCCTGTAAATACAACAACCCCGAGAATTCAACTCGGCCAAAAATACAACAATACCAACAGTCAATTAAAACCACATTCCAACGTTAGCAACATTCTTTCTACAAACTTCAACAGCGTTTCACTTATTTCAATTCATATTTGCTCACATATTCAAGTAATAATCCGAAACCATTCAAACAATATTCAAGAGCACTTCAAAAAATCCGCACAATATTCAAAATAATCTAACCGATATTCCACTCCACCCGAAACCTTCCAAATTCAACAAGAACAATAAAACACATTTCCTTCTTTCAAATTCATGAACTACACCAACAATTCACACACTAACAACATTATCTTCCATAAATACAAGAAGACTATATTCAAATCACATTAACTTCTAAAACAACTCTCCAACCATTACAACTTCACTAGAATCATTAAACTTTCATTTTCATCATAGAATTCATGACAACAACAACCAAAATACTAAGTAAAAATTGGTTCATCATTCCTACACAACACAACCACCCACACGACCACAACATAACATCCATATTTTCATGAATGTCATCCATTTCTACATACTACAACATACACAACCATCCATAACATATAAAAGAAGATTAAATCTTACCTTTTTCCACTTATTTCTCACTTGGCTAAGATTTGTAGCGTGCAAGAATAAATGTTTTACTTGCTCCACTGACCACTTCACTTTGCTAGGGACCTTCCAATTGGTTTTTTAGCTAGAAGAAAATAATTTTTTGATCAAAATTTCCAAGGTCTTTGTTTGGGGAGCTATGGCCGAATGGCCTTCTCCTTTTTTCTTTTCTCTCTAAGTTTCTTGAGTCTTCTAAAGATGAAGATGATAAATATGGAAATTATGTCATCTTTTATCTTATTTATTAAACTTCCATGCGGGCCTAAGCCCACTCCAACATGGCCGGCCACTTGGCCCATTCACTTAAGCCCAACTTTTTTTTTGTTTTGTAATTCATGAAAAATTCTTCTCCAAATTCCGAATTTGCCCTTAGCCTTCCTCAATATTTCCATGAGCCCTCTTGCGAATTTCCCTTTTTGCCCCTAGCCTTTCTTAATATTTCCACTTCAAAAAATTTCATAAACAACTTGTGTATTAAACAAGATCAAAATATAGCCTTGTCCTTAACTTCTTGCAATTGTCTTGAATTATCCGAATGGGCAAAATGCGGGATATAACATCCTCCCCCCCTTTAGAACATTCGTCCTCGAATGTTGAACTGGCCTCATGGGGTTATTGTAATACTTCGGGGAGGTCTCCTTTATAGTTGTCACATACGGTCATTTAACATATCCGTTGTAGAAGCCTAGATTGCCTGTGGGCGTAGGAAATAATTAGGGATACTTCCTCTTCATCTCTTCTTCCGACTTCCCCGGTCGTCTCCTTTCTATTATTGTTTTGCCGCAATACCTTAATAGAGACCAAGTCTTTTGTATATAACTTTCTTACCGGATGATCCGTTATGGACACAGGCTATTCCTTATAGGGTAGCTTCTCTGTCACCTGAATATCATTTATATGAAATAGTTGGGAAGAGTCACCAACACATTTGCGAAGCATAGGCACGTGGAAGACTCGGTGGTAACTCTGATTCATGGGTGACTTTGCCAATACTACGGACAATTTGATAAGGTCTAGTATATCTCGGATTGAGCTTTCCCTTCCTTTCTTCGAGAAATCACCAACTACCGACCGTTTTACTTCGATATAACAAGCGTCATCCGAGGCGTCCTTTGGATTTGTTATCCTCTTCATTGACCTTGTGGATTTAGCTTGTATACTTTTCTTGCTCTCTTTATTACCCTCTTGGGCACATCTTTACATATCTAGGTACTACGCAAGTTCTGCTCAGTACGGGGAATTACAACCATGATCAAGGAATATCGAGGCTCGTGTCAGCATAAAGCATCCTCTCCACGTGTCTTCCATATTTTGTCCCTATATCTACCTCATAGTACACTCGTTGTCAATTTATTTCTTCGTCCTTTCGTAACCTTCACGATATGCCAACACACCCCAAACTCTGGCCCCGAGCTAATAAGTCTCCTTTTCTGGAACTTGAATCGTCATAGTTAAGTCTAGTATGTTCTCCCCCCCCCCCCCCCCCCCCCGTTTATTAAGAGGGTCTATATACGCCTATGCCCCTTTAAGTAACCATCGCTTTCCGCGATCTTCTTACAATTGTAGTTCCTTCATCGTGGAGTTTGTCACATCTATCTCCTTGCTAACTACGTTCTCGTATTTAATCGGAATACTTATAAGGGCATCCATTTCCGACGCTTACTTTTTCCATTTTGACATACCTTTGTCCTTTATGTCTAACAATGTCATTAAGCTTTCGGTGCATAACCGTTTCCAGTTACTTCCTAACCACTCTCTTTTTCCTTTGATCGAGCCATCAGTATTCTTATTCTTTCTTATGGAGTAGCTCTCTCCTATTGTTGTTGTAGCGTCAGCTCTGAAGTTCATAAGATATTCTTTTATACACGCAAATCGGTTCCATTCTTAAGTCACCCTCCAGGAAGGCTTTTCTATGTTCGAAGCAATCATATCGAGATGGCTACGCATTTTTTTCCTTTTTGTCCCTTACTATCACACTCTAATTTCTTACAGATCTGTTCTTCGAATTTCTACTCGAATAGTCTCATGCTTTGCCTGTCGCTTCCTTTAGAGGCTTTACTTCCCATATTCCTTTCTTTCGACACTTCTGATACCTCGAATCTCCTTGCCCTTCACGTACTGGCTTTCTTTCTGTTCCCGAATATCGTTGCATTAGGACTTTCCAGCCTTAACTAGTAGTAAATTCAGTATCAACTTACCTTGTAACATCTGTACTATATCATTCGCTTCGTCTCTTGAATTCCGTTCAGTTAATGTCTTCCCTACATCGTAACACTGGTTACTGGGTTTCACCCATCGATCGATACAGTCATAAATGGGATATCATATGCATACATATATATATACTACCATTTTGCTTACAAAACATTTCCAAATGCTATTCAAACTTACTCTGATTCCAGAGTTGCGTTGCGCTTTCTTCCTCTTCACCGGCCTAGTCCGCCTTAGTCTACGCGACCTCTTTAAGGTTTCTAACCACTCCGCACCTTCTAATTTCCTTTAGGTTACCCCAATTTCCCATTTGTCTCTTATATCTACATTTGTGGAAATTTCAGTACACTTCCCAGGGGGTCACCCATCCCAAAATTGCTCTGGCCCTAGCACGCTTAACCTCGAAACTTTAATGCATTTCGATGCGTCAATGCAGGTATAATTGCACCCACTTCCCCGCACGACCTTTTTCACATAATCTAGAGCAAGTCGGTGCCTTAGCAACTTCCAAAATGTTCTCGTAACGTGTCCCACTTCGATCTAGAGAGGATCCTTTTACTTTTCTGACTATACAATTACCGTGTTGCCCTTTTGAATCCTCAATATTCACTTTCATCTATATGTATGACTACCCTTCATCCGGGGTTTCTAGGTTCCCACTGGTGGCGGAGACATCTCAGTCGCCATTACTTATAACCACTGGGTCATCGGCCCTTTTAGATTTCCATTTGCCGTCATAAAATGATACTCTACAGAAGTTACACATACATAGAAAGTTCCAAAGAGGACTCATATACCTGTAGTTGATCGGTCTCGGGTCTGATTTGGGGAGCTGCCATGTGAAGTGTGCTCCTCATCATCGTCTGTCTGCCATCCGCTCGTCTGACTTCCGTCATTGCCCGCATCTGAATCGGAGGAGTATAGATAACCGGGCAATTCCTGGTTTACTGACGGCCAGGATAAGGGACTGGAGTAGTCCGTAACACTCACCGGGGAGGCCTGTCTAACGTAGTGCTCCACCACAGGAGCAACCGGCATGGACCCAGAAATCTCCTCCTCCGGTGTCCTAGAAGGATACTCGGGTGGATCTGTATCATAACTATCCTCCTCCCCAGGGGTAAGAAACTCTGGAGGAATCGTCGCTGGATCCTCGGAGGGATCTGTATCGTAACTGCCCTCCGCAGGGTCCTTTTCCCTGGGGGTCAAAAACTCTGGAGGGATTGTTGCCGGGTCCTCTGAAGGATCAGTCTCAATAGAATAGCTGAGGCTCCTCTTACTCGGTCCTGGAGATACCCTAGGGGACTTCTTAGCACCCCCACTATCTGAAGTTGTCCTTTTCATCTTTCGTCAATCTACAATCACCTGCAGAAAGAGAATCAAAAGCGATTTCCCAAAATACTGACGCTATCGCTCTTTTTGGAGCCTCGCTGTAGACACAACAATTCGTTAGGAGGGAACCTGTCACACCCTAACCTTATTAGGGTGTGATAGGCACCCGACCCCGCATACGGAGCCGAGCGAACCTTCAGACTCTGATTTCATACATACTTTTTTTCCAAATATCCAGAATCTGATTACACGAAACATACAATAGGACTTATAACAGAAACTGTGAACAGACATTGTCTTAAGCGGCCAAGTGTATCAAACATATTAGACATATCGTATCAAATCCAGTAGGCAGGCGGAATGTACATCGCCTGAACATATACACATATACAAAAATATAGGCCGTTTAGGCCATCGTAGCAAACAGGGCCGCTTGGGACACAGATCTCAGATCAGACCAAACAGAATCTGTAGACATATGCAGCTGCTTACGGACTGACTCTCTGAACCCACGACTCTGTCTGCAAAGTCTCTAACACAGATCAGCAAGCACAACTTGTATATATACTCAGACCCGGCGACACTCCGGAGAGAGGTGGAGCTCGCCAATCCCGCTGAAACCTCCTAGCCAAGTCTTCTGACCATCTGGGTGTACCTGCGTGGCATGAAACGCAGCCCCCGAAGAAAAGGGGTCAGTACGGAATATGTACTGAGTATGTAAGGCAAGAACATAGTAAACAGAATCATAATCACAGTCAAAAGTACAGAAAGGTGACAGACGGAATCAGAACCAGACTCAGATGTACAGATCGTATGTACGGTATACAAAGTAGCAGAACCAACTTACTGAACACAGACCATGCCTGCCAAGAACGGTATCCAGTCCTTTGCAGGACCCGGGGTAAGCGTGGCGCCGCCCTGCCCTCGGTGCCAACCACATCATACTTCAGAAGATTTGCTCCTGTCTCCGGCACACATCATAATATCCAAAAGTGCATATACATATAGGCGGTTCAGCGAACCAAACACATCATACTTCGTAACATATCATACTTCGGAATTCATATACGGCGCCCGGCCCTCAGGTGAGGAACTCGGGAACCGTGCGCGCGATATACACCGGCCCGGGACTCGGTGAAGGAAGCAGACTCTATGCACGAGCAGAAAATGAGAAACTAAATGCACATAATCAAGACTCAAGGGATTAACCTAACGTATTATCCGAATATCCGTAACAGATTACTCCTAACAGATTACTTATACCAGAATTCTTATATTAGATTGCTTATGTCAGAATACATACTTGTATCAAAAATTTTCATATCGGGACACTTATGCCAGGTACTTTCATCAGAATATCCATGTCAAAATACTCAGACCAACATACTTATATCAGAATGATTATGTCAGAATACTTATCTCAGCATACTTATGTCAGAATACTTACTTCGGAATACTTATTTATAGCAGAGCTTTTCATATCAGAACGCTTATGCCATATACTTACATCAGACTATTTATATCAGAATTTTCAGACCAGAATACTTATGTCAAATTACGGATATCAGAATACTTAAGTCAGGATCCGCCTATCAGGATTATTAGATACTTAAACTAGGGAGGACATACAAATCATAAAGACTCGGAATCACAGAATGGAATAGTCCCAATATATCAATATCATACCTTACTTGGCTCTAAGACATGCCAAAAGAAAGAAAGGGTAAGCCTCACATACCTGTGCCGCGACCAACTAGTTACACTTGTGCATCCAACTTGTTCGTCTACATGCAAGAGAGTTCATCCATTCATTAGTTTCATTATTATATACTTGCTTTAACCTTTCAAACACATTCACTTATATTCTGCCGGAATTTCGGCAGCACCTCCCCTGTAAATATACCAACCCCGAGAATATGGCTCGGCCCCAAATCAACAATAGCACACCCGAGAATTCAACTCGGCCAATTTATCAATAATAATACCAACATTTATATTTCAACTTCTATAATCAATTCGAAATGTATACGAATATTAGTAACTTCTTCCATAATCCACGAATGATTTCAACTTCATTTCAAATCATGCAACTTTCATTTTTCCATCATGAACTTCACAACACAACAACTAAAACATTAATTAGGATCAATTCACTTCAACTTACCAAATCACCCATCATTCGGCTACAACAACTACATGCATATTTTCATAAATTCCCATTCTTTTCTACACATTATAACACATTACAACAACAACCAATACACCACATAACTTTAATTCATTCTTCCTTACATAACATCTCATACATACAACCAACACTACAACACACACATCCCATGATTTTTATTTATTTTCTGCACATCACAACAACACATAATCATGCTAAATACACTTAGTTCATCATTTCTACACATTATACATAACACACGGCCAAACAACACTTCACACGGCTCAACTTCAACTTGATTTCTATAATGAATTTCTTCCATCTTAGCATACTACAACACATATAAACCCTTCTTAACACATAAAACAAGATTAAAACTCACCTTTCTTCTTCAACTTCTCAACTTGCCCCGAATGCGGAAACGACGAAACGGATGACTTATCTTCCGAAATAATTATACCATGTTGTAGAGGACCCTTGAATTAGTGGAGATACCACAAGAATACAATTTTTGGAACAAGATTCCCCATGGTCAATTTTCCATGGGGTGGCCGAACCCTCACCTTTCCACTCTCTTCATCTTTTTTTTTTTGTTTTGTTCTTCTCCTCTTGTCTTGAATTAGAAGAAGACTCATATATATATATATATATATATATATATATATATATATATATATATATATACACATATTTCCAAGCATGTGAGGGGAACATGCCCCTCTCTAGAAAATTCTTCCAATTTCTTGATTTTTCTTAAGCTAAATTAAAAGAAGACTAATGTCTTCTTCAACAAGCTTTGGCCCATAACTAATGTCTTCTTCAACAAGCTTTGGCCCATAACTTTTAGGATTTACAAATAGCCCCCAATAATTAAAACAAGGGCATATAGTCCACGGCCAACATGGCCCCTTCAAGAATTTTTCTCGAACTTGTAAAATTACCATTTTGCCCCTAAGCTTCCACATTATTTCAATCGGTCATTTTGCGAATTCCCCTTTTTACCCTTAACCTTTCTCAATATTTCCATGCAATAATATTCATAAATAATATTTATAACCAACTCGTCTATTAGAATAACTTTTGAAAATGATCTTGTCCTTAACTTCCCACGACGACTTTGGGATTTCCAAATGTACAAGATACGGGTTATAACATCCATCCTAATAATATAGCTCTATCGCACGATCTAAGATCGAAGGAAAGGTAACATCCTAAATGTCCTGTAGCCTCCTATTTATAGATGTGGTGCACCACACACCGATAAACAAGACTCTACTAGACACGGCCTGTAGACATTCCGAGGACGAACTGCTCTGATACCACTTTTGTCACGACCCAACCCCGTGGGCCGTGACTAGTGCCCGAGCTGGACACCCATACACACCCACTTACCAGAACCGACATACAAATGGCAGATCCAGATTCGGCGTACACTGACTTATACAGATACAAAGATCAGATATCATTTTAAGCGGTCACATATAATACAAATATATCACACAGAAGCCAGCAAGGCTGTCGTAAAACATATCGCCCAAAACATATACATACGTATACATACAGGCCGTTAAGGCTGTCATAGCAAGTGGAACCGCTTAGACGCAAGCCACACAGACATAACTGAACCACAACGACCCATGACCCACATACATGTCTACAGGCCTCTAACAAAGACAACAGAGTCATATGACGGGACAGGGCCCCGCCGTACCCCTAAATAGTCACACATACATAAATATGTACAACAGATGGTTCTATACCAAAAGTATGGGCTCCAGATCAAGGGAGCACTTCAAACAGCAGAACGAATGTCCTAGGCTGACGGATCACCGTAACGAACGTCTGTACCTGCGGGCATGAAACGCAGCCCCCGAAGAAAGGGGGTCAGTACGGAATATGTACTGAGTATGTAAGGCATGAAATACAGAAAACAGAAACATAACCGGAACAACGGTACAAAAACTAAGTACATTAGCCATAATACCAAGGTGCTTATTTTCCGAACGTAAATCATGCATACCGATGTCATATGTCAGAAGAAGTACAGAAAATGAGTAAATCATCTAGAGTACCAAAATACTTACTTTCCAAACACAGATCATGCGTGCCGACATCATATGTCATCATATACATATACATATAACAGATCCCGGCCCTCTAGTGAGGGACGCGGTGGATGGAGTCATCTTGTATGCTGACATCATATATCATATACACATATAACAGATTCCGGCCCTCTAGTGAGGGACGCGGTGAATGGAGTCATCATATATGCCGTCATCATATATCATATATGCATATAACAGATCCCGGCCCTGTAGGGAGAGACGCGGTGAATAAGATCATCACAGCCATCCTGGCCGCCATCCCCATATCATCATATCATCATATACAAACATACATATAACAGAGCCCGGCTCTCCAATGAGGGACGCGGTGAACAATGCAGAGAAGACGCACGATAACAAAACCTGGCCCGGGGCGCAGTGAAGGACATACTGAAGCTTGCACGAACAGAATAGTGTGAAACCATATGCACATAAATCAAGACTCGATAAACAAGTATACTTACCGACACCTGAAGGCTCAGAAATAAGTTTCGGGTCAATCCGATTTAGTATAAGAAAGTTATGAGCGTTTGAAGTACAGAACCTTCTACGAACGTTTCAGAAGCCATTTTTGGAAAATCAAAGCAACAATCATATCAAGTACCTTTCGGATATCGTTACGGATCAAATCAAATAGAGCTTTTGGAACCATATGTACGTATCAAAATATATCAAAGACTCAATGGAATAATCAAACGTGCTAGCATTTGCAAATCAAAACTTTAGTCATATCAATTATCTTTCGAATGCCATTCGGAAACATATCAAATAGATCTTCGGATATCATAGATACGCATCAAAATCATATGAAATAGCTTATCGAAATCAAGAACGTTAGCCATCCTAGTGGCTCTAAGAATAGGAGTTTCTTTGAAATCATACGTATACGTCATCTGCTCGTTTCATAAGGATCATGCCAAAAGAAAGAAAGGATAAGCCTTGCATACCTTGCCCGCTTCCTACGCTAATCCGAACTTAAGTCTTTGGCTTCACAAAATCTACAACAATATTCGTACATACCAAACATTAGCCATAAACACTTAAGAGTCTAATTCTAAACCAACACTTTATTTACAGAAATTTCGGCAGCATTTCCCCTGTAAATACAACAACCCCGAGAATTCAACTCGGCCAAAAATATAACAATACCAACAGTCAATTCAAAACGCATTCCAACGTTAACAACATTCTTTCTACAAACTTCAATAGCGTTTCACTTATTTTCAATTCATATTTGCTCGCATATTCAAGTACTAATCCGAAACCATTCAAACAATATTCAAGAACGCTTCAAACAATCCGCACAATATTCAAAATAATCTAACCGATATTCCACTCCACCCGAAACCTTCCAAATTCAACAAGACCAATAACAACACATTTCCTTCTTTCAAATTCATGAACTACACCAACAATTCACACACTAACAACATTATCTTCCATAAATACAAGAAGACTATATTCAAATCACATTAACTTCTAAAACAACTCTCCAACCATTACAACTTCACTAGAATCATTAAACTTTCATTTTCATCATAGAATTCATGACAACAACAACCAAAATATTAAGTAAAAATTGGTTCATCATTCCTACACAACACAACCACCCACACGGCCACAACATAACATCCATATTTTCATGAATTTCATCCATTTCTACATACTACAACATACACAACCATCCATAACATATAAAAGAAGATTAAATCTTACCTTTTTCCACTTATTTCTCACTTGGCGAAGATTTGTAGCTTGCAAGAATAAATGTTTTACTTGCTCCAATGACCACTTCACTTTGCTAGGGACCTTCCAATTGGTTGTTTAGCTAGAAGAAAATAATTTTTTGATCAAAATTTCCAAGGTCTTTGTTTGGGGGCTATGGCCGAATGACCTTCTCCTTTTTTCTTTTCCCTCTAAGTTTGTTGAGTCTTCTAAAGATGAAGATGATAAATATAGAAATTATGTCATCTTTTATCTTATTTATTAAACTTCCATGTGGGCCTAAGCCCACTCCAACATGGCCGGCCACTTGGCCCATTCACTTAAGCCCAACTATTTTTTTTGTTTTGTAATTCATGAAAAATTCTTCTCAAAATTCCAAATTTGCCCTTAGCCTTCCTCATTATTTCCATGAGCCCTCTTGCGAATTTCCCTTTTTGCCCCTAACCTTTCTTAATATTTCCACTTCAAAAATTTTCATAAACAACTTGTGTATTAAACAAGATCAAAATATAGCCTTGTCCTTAACTTCTTGCAATTGTCTTGAATTATCCGAATGTGCAAAATGCGGGATATAACATGATGAGCATATTATAATGAGTATATTATGATAATGAGCATATGATGATGATGATACACCGTACCTATATGGTCGGCCAGATACACACACCACTATAGTGGGCAGCTTATACCCTGGACGCGGGAGGCCTGGACGCAGGCTAATGTTATGATTATCACACCGATTCGATATGGACGGGCAGCTTATACAGTATCACACCGTACCTATATGGACGGGCAGTTTATATTTATACATTATGCATATATGATATGATGGTGAGTATGAGTAAGACAGCGTGACTTATTTCCTTTATACTTGACAATTAGACACAGATGTTCCATATTGATATCTCCTTTATATCATTGACTTATTTCATTGTTTATGCCTCTCATACTCAGTACAATATTCGTACTGACGTCCGTTTTCTTTGGACGCTGTGTTCATGCCCACAGGTAGAGAGGGAGTTGATCCTGACCCAGACTCATAGGAGCAAGCGGCTGATTTGATAGCACTCCATTGTCCGGAGGTGCTTATGATCATTATTTTGTGTACATGTATATTTTGGGCATGACGGGGTCTTGTCTCGTCCGTATGTTTAGCACTCCAGTAGAGGCTCGTAGATACGCAGTGTGGGTTAGAGAGTCTCATGAGATTGCTTCTATGTGTATATATATATATATATATATATATATATATATATATATATATATATATATATATATATATATATATATATTATTTTGATGGCCGAGAGGAATATGTATATGAAAGTATTTATGTTTTCAAATGGAAGATGATTTTCTCATGATTTGATTACGAATTTGATAAAAGAGCATTAAATGAGTAAGGTTAGAAGAAGAACTAGCGATTCTCGGTGGTTAGCTCCGGGTACCCGTCGCGGCCCCTAGCTGGGTCGTGACAGATCCGATATGGACGGGCAGCTTATATATACTTTTGCATGCATCATATACTTTTGTATATATGATATGATGACGATTATGAGTAAGCTAGCATGCATCACTTCCTTTCTATTTGACAGTCAGATACAGATGTTCCTTATTGATACTTCCTTTATTTCATTGATGTGATATTATTATTTATGCCTCTCATACTCGGTACAATGTTCGTACTGACGTCTGTTTTCTTTGGACGTTGTGTTCATGCCCACAGGTAGACAGGGAGGTGATCTTGATCCAGACTCGTAGGGGCTGTTAGCAGTTTTGAGAGCACTCCATTGTTCCGGAGGTGTTTATGGTTATCCTTTTATGTACATGTATGTTTTGGGCACGACGGGATCCTGTCTTGTCCATATGTCTAGTACTCTAGTAGAGGCTCGTAGATATGCAGTGTGGGTAAAATGGTCTCACGAGGTTGCTATCAAGCATATGTATATGTATATATTATTTCAATGACCGAAAGGCTTGTGCATATAAAAGTATTTATATCTTCGAATGAAAGATGATTTTCTTATAACTTGAGTATGATTTTGATAAAAAGATGTTTGATGAGTATGATAAGCAGTAGAGTGAGGGGTGCTCGGTGGCTAGCCCCGAGTACCCGTCGCGGCCCCTGATCGGGTCGTGACAGAAGTGGTATCAGAGCAGTTCAGTCCTAGGAAGTGTCTACGAGCCGTGTCTAGTATAGTCTTGTTTATGGTATATTGCGTGCCACGCTAATAAACAAGAGGCTACAGGGCATTTAGGAAAAATGACCATCTTACTTCTTATGAGATCCTGCGATAGAGCTGTGTATAAGATATTTCCCTCCCTAATAGTGTGTTGTGATTTCAGAAATGCCGCCAAAGGAAAACGCTACAGCTGCCCAGAAGGGCAAGACTACGGCAAATAGGTGAGTAGTAAGAGAGCTGCCAACGGATGTAGAAGAGGGCGAGTCATATAATGAGGCTCTATCTAATACTTCCTCCACCCCGCCCAATGTAGAAGAACCAGGAGGAGCTTCAGCTCCAGTTCCTCCACCGGTTGCTTTGGGTCAACAAGTGACCGAGGCCATCCATTTATTGACACAATTGGTTGCCGCGCAGGCACAGCGGTAAAATGCGGGCCCAAGTGATCGGTCATCTAGTACCCGAGCCCGCGATTTTATGAGTCTGAATCCTCTGGAGTTTTTCGGGTCAAAGCCGAATGAAGACCCGCATTGTTTTATTGATGAGATGTTGCGAACATTGAGAATTATTCATGCCTCCGAAACCGAATCCGTGGAGATGGCATCTTATAGACTCCGTGATGTGGCGGTATTGTGGTATAATAATTGGATAGCGTCGAGAAAAGAGAATGCGCCTCCTCCCGTTTGGTAGGAATTCGTCGATGCCTTCATTCGCCATTATTTGCCACCCGAGGTCCGCCGATCTAGAGCGGACAGATTTCTAAATTTGAAGCAAGGAAACATGAGTGCCCAGGAGTATAGCCTGCAAATTAATTCCTTGGCTAGATATGCCCCGACTATGGTGGCCGATATGGGAGATAGGGTGCACAGGTTTGTGAGTGGTTTGGGGCCACATTTGTTCAAGGACTGCTTGACGGCTTCGCTACAAGAAGGGATAGATATCTCCCAAATACAAGCCCATGCTCAGAACTTAGAGGGACGATAGCCACCACCAAGAGGTGAACGTGATATTGATAGAAGGCAAAGCAAGAGGGCCAGATCTATGGGGGCGGGCAGTGATAATAGAGGGGGATCGAGGCAGACTTATTCCTAACATTTAGGCCAGTCGGCGACTAGTGCACCTCCTCGATTCACAGGTAGGAGATTTGATCGCTCCTTTCGTTCAGGACCGGGTCAGAGTTCAAGGGCTTCGGATTCTCAGTTCAGGGAAGATTATAGTTAGAGGAGACCCTTAGTACCGCGGTGCAGCCAGTGCGGTTGACTACATTCCGTACAATGTCACCAAGGTTCGGATGCTTGCTATGCCTGTGGCCAGGTTGGGCATATGATGCGAGACTGCCCGTCAACGAGCGGTAGAGTGGGGATTCAGCCCACAGGATCAGCAGCGGGCTCCTCTTCAATGCGCCCAATAGGGCAGACTCCTCAGATTCCAGCAGGCCGAGGGGGATTACCTACTTCAGGTGCCACTCAGCCCCGTATATATGCTTTAGCTGGACGACAGGATCTTGAGTCCTCCCCAGATGTGGTTACAGGTACATTATGGATATTTTCCTATAACGTATATTCCTTGATAAATCCGGGTTTGACTTTTTCCTATATTACCCCGTATGTCGCTGGTAGTATTGGGGTGAAACCTGAGCCAATCAAACCTTTTGAGGTATCTACTCCGGTTGGTGATCCCGTGATAGCTAGGCAAGTGTATAAAAATTATGTGATAGGGATATGTGATCGCCGAACTAAAGCTGATTTAATTGAGCTTGAAATGTTAGAATTCGATG
The DNA here is from genome assembly GCF_019175385.1 of Lycium barbarum. Lineage (NCBI taxonomy): Eukaryota > Viridiplantae > Streptophyta > Magnoliopsida > Solanales > Solanaceae > Lycium > Lycium barbarum. The sequence goes on from NC_083348.1 coordinate 32,231,532, forward strand.
TGATTATGGGTATGGACTGGTTGGCCTCATGCTATGCTAATGTTGATTGCCGGATGAAATTAGTTCGATTTCAATTCCCGGGAGAACCCGTGCTTGAATGGAAGGGTAATACAGCGTCTCCAAGAGGTAGGTTTATTTCCTATCTCAAGGCAAGAAAGATGATAGCCAAAGGCTACATTTATCATCTAGTCTGAGTTCATGATGCCGAAGCAGAGTCGCCAACTTTCCAATCTGTTCCGGTAGTAAATGAATTTCCGGATGTATTTCCAGATGAACTTCCAGGCCTTCCTCCAGAAAGATAAATTGACTTCGCCATTGATGTGTTGCCGGACACCAAGACTATCTCTATTCCTCCTTATCGAATGGCTCCGGCAGAATTGAAAGAGCTAAAGGCGCAGTTAAAAGATTTGCATGAAAAGGGGTTTATTAGACCCAGTTCATCGACGTGGGGAGCACCAGTCTTGTTCGTAAGAAAGAAAGATGGTTCCTTACGAATGTGCATCGATTATGGGCAGTTGAACAAGGTGACGATAAAGAACAAATATCCTCTCCCCAGGATTGATGATTTATTTGATCAACTACAGAGTGCCAAGTGGTTTTCTAAAATAGATTTGAGGTCGGGTTATCATCAAGTGAGGGTTAGAGAAGAAGATATTCCCAAAACAGCTTTCAGAACAAGATATGACCACTATGAATTCCAGGTGATGTCGTTTGGGTTGACCAATGCTCCGGCCGTGTTTATGAATTTGATGAATAATTTGTTCAGGCCACTCTTGGACTTGTTTGTGATAGTATTCATTGATGATATTCTGGTGTATTCTCGCACAGAACCAGAACATGCAGGTCACTTGCGTATCGTACTTGGAATTCTTCGAGCTCGAGTATTATATGCAAAATTTTCCAAGTGCGAGTTTTGGTTGAATTCCGTAACATTTCTGGGCCATGTCATTTCAGATGACGGTATTCGAGTTGATACTCAGAAAATTGACGCGGTAAAGAATTGGCCAAGGCCTACGACGCCTACCGAAGTTCGTAGTTTTCTGGGATTGGCAGGTTATTACAGAAGATTCGTAGAGGGTTTTTCATCTATTTCAGCTCCATTGACGAAGCTAACCCAGAAGTCAGCTAAATTTCAGTGGAACGATGCTTGTGAACGCAGCTTCCAAGAGTTGAAGGACAGGTTGACCTCAGCTCCAGTCTTAACACTTCTAGAAGGGTCAGATGGCTACGTTGTGTATTGTGACGCTTCCGGTGTTGGGTTAGGATGTTTAGTAATGCAGCACGGTAAAGTCATTGCATATGCTTCGAGACAGCTGCAGAAACATGAAAAGAACTATCCAACTCATGATCTCGAATTGGCTGCGGTTACTTATGCATTGAAAATGTGGAGACATTACTTGTATGGTGTGCATGTTGATATCTATACAGATCACAAGAGTCTTCAGTATATTTTCAAACCGAAAGAGTTAAATCTGCGGCAGAGGCGGTGGTTAGAACTATTGAAAGATTATGATGTTAGCATTTTGTACCACCCCGGAAAGACAAATGTAGTTGTCACGACCCAACCCCGTGGGCCATGACTAGTGCCAGACCTGGACACCCGTATACGTACCTGTTAGATATAGTCATCCAAAATCTAAGAACAATATGGAAACTTGTAAAGGAATTCCAAGGTTCATAACGTCGTCATATATATGTCCAGATAAACTGTCTCCTGAGGAGTCACAACTGATTCAATCATAAAATGATCTGCAAGTCGGCAAGGCTGCCACTACACATCAATATCATGTCATATGCTAGCCGACAAGGCTGCCATTACAGACGAACATATACATAGCACAACGTATAGACACAGCTGAACAGAACTTATACACAACCCACACATATGTCCACAGACCTCTAAGAGTACTAGTAGCGAAATATGACGGGACTGGGCCCCATCGTACCCCTGGATAACATATACATATGTATATCATGAGACCTGTACTAAAATCTAGGCTCCGGAACAACGGAGCTCTCCAAGACAGCTGAAAGGAAATCCTAAGCTGGGGGACCACCAAATCGAGCGTTTGTACTTGCGGGCATGAAACGCAGCCCCCCCCCCCCTCCCCGAAGAAAGGGGGTCAGTACGGAAAATGTACAGAGTATATAAAGTATGAAATATAGTAAAAAGGATCATAACTGAAATAGGGAGTACAGGAGACAAGTATAACATCCAGAATACCAAAACACTTGCCTTTTGAAACATAAATCATGCATGTCAATATCATATATCATACCCGGCCCATTATGGGACTCAATGAATAAAGTCATCATATACCATCCTTGCCGCCATAAACATATCATCACATCATCATATCATCATATCATCATCATCTCATATATATATATATATATATATATATATATATATATATATATATATATATATATATCGTACCCGGCCCTCTAGTGAGGGACTCGGTGAACAATGCAGTGAAACTGTGCACGATAACATACCCGGCTCGGGACTCGGTGAAAGACATATTGAGGCATGCACGAGCAGAGTAGTGAGCAACCATATACAGACTAAATCATCATCAGAGACTCAAACAGAATAAGTAGAATGAATTAACACTTCAGTATCAATGGCGACAGTCATATCAAGTACCCCTCGAATGTCATTATGGATTATAGCAAAAGGAACTTCAGAAATCATAGACACTTATCAAAACCATATGAAATAGCTTATGGAAATCAAGAAAGTAATCATCCTAGTGTCTCTAAGAATAGGAGCTTCTTTGGATTCATTTGCACGTCGTCGATTTGTTTCATAAAGATCATGCCAAAAAGAAAGGATAACTTTACATACCTGCTGTAGGTTATTCGTGATCTCGTTCGCTTCGTCGCCCCTTTAGCCTATTTAATATAAAAGTAATGCTATCGTTAGTAACTATACTTCCTACCTCATAAATCTACAACCAATCGCTTATAGGAATCATTCTTTAGTTCACACTTCTCGATTAGTATTTTGATTTGTTAAGAACCTGACGAAAATCGGACAGCATTTCCTCTATATGTCTTGCCTAGCCCGGACTTCCAATTAACCTCCGATTAGCACAACAATACCAACAACCACAATAGCAACCAAATAACCTTTCTTAATTCTTTTTCAACTCACGTCATTGACATCTAAAATTATATAATAAGCGGACCATTATACGCTTTGTATACGACACATTATGCACTTGTTTTCTTCCAAATTTACGAGCCACCTTAACACCAACTCAACAACAACATCAACTACCACCCATGTACAGTAAAACTGTTTCAATATCACTTTAATACCAGCTCGAAACAGCCCACCAAAACTACGACATTAAAATACGATTTTCAATCTTTACTTCGCAACATTACAACACACGGAAAATAGCATAATATTGCCGTGAATAGCAGCACCTATACTTATCTATGGCTATATTTCCAGCCCTCCAACAATAACAATTTACCCTTAAATACACTACATGGACCTTTATCTTTACATCAAAAAGAACTCAAGGTGAAGTCTTCCAAAGTGAAGATGAATTCATAAGAAAAAAGTTGCTAAATTCTTACCTTAATTATTGGAGGAAAGGGAGTTTCCCCAACACTTCCACAACATCACCTTCATGATCAAGAGGGAAAATTGCATCAAAGCTAGCCGTATGGTGTTCTTTTCTTGGCTGGCCGTATGTGTTTTCCTTAGTAGCCATAGATGTTTTGCTTCAACTAGATTTGTGAAGATGATTGTGTTGTATTAGTCATCATGTGGCTAATATATGGGCTGCCCAATGTTGACACATAACCCCCTATAATGACTCATCGCCTTTCTTTTTCTTTTTTTTTAAATTAAAAATGGTGGGGCCCACTCTAATTACCTAATTAGCCACTTAATTAAATTAATTTTAATTAATCACTAATCTCTACTTAATAATCTAATCATAATTAATTAGTCCTTAATCTCCAATAATATTTCTACATTAAATAAAATTTATAAACAATTTGTAATAATTAAAATTGAAAATTAAAGGTTCCTATTTCATGTCCGAAAATAATTTCGCCTTTAACTTGAGTCGATTTTCTTGCGAATAATTTGACGTATAAATATACGGGGCATAAAATACTTCCCCCCTTTAGAACATTCGTCCTCGAATGTTAAACTGATCCTGAATTCCCAATACTTTCTCAAGTGTTCTCTTATTTAATTATGCCCTTCACATACCTCTTCCATTGGTCGATTAGCTATAATTCATTATAACGCATTCCAGGCCTCTACATAGTCATTCCTGTAATATCTCCTCTTTCTGTTGCTTGCCGAGGTAATAATTCCACGTCATTGCCTTTACTCTCCTCTTTACTTCGCAGTCCGTTGTCAGTTGTATTGCGAGCTCTTCCGCTGAAATGTTACTGTCTCTTTTGTCTGCATAGTGTTCAGTTGTACTGTCATTGTTTGATTCAGACTTGTACTCATGGTGCATGTAGTCATGACTCGACTTTTTTTTTTTCTATAGTTACTCCCTTAAGATGATGTATCGTTCATTTCACTTTACCTTCTTATCTTTAAACAAGATCTTGTAACGCGCAGACATCCCTCATCGGTTTATTAGATTTTGCAATTCTTAGAGTATTTCATACCTCCGGTATTTGTAGACCCCTCACAGACTCTACGGATAAAATGAAATTTCCTAGAGGGTAACATTTTTCCACTCCAATATCCTTGCTTTACTCTGTTGTTACAGTCCGTATTCTGGAATCCTCAGCATCATGTGTCACTCTTTGACTTTCTTTTAAAGGCTCTTAACTGTTACTTTGCTTTCAGCTCCCGATCTCAATCTTTAGGGTTGGCTATCAAATAGCGCTAGGGTTCCCTCATTTTATAACTTCACTGTCATCCAGTAACCAGCAACCCGCTTGTTCCGATTGTCTTGGTTAAATAATTTGGTAATTTCCTTTACCCTAACTGGATTTACTTCAGGCATATTACCTTGTGTTGTTTCTCTATTTTTGACTCAAACGCTTCTATTGCCCCTTTACTCAAATTAGCTCTTAGTTCTCCTATCACATATTCTATTGCAATCGTTACACGAGTATGTGTAGGTGTTCAAATCAGCCCAGAAAACACCTTAGCGTCGTTCCACTAGTCTTTGTGCTTTACCTTACATTCTTCCCTCGTACCTTTCAATGGTATCGGGGCCCAATTATGGCTTTTGCCCTCAGTACTAATTATATCTCTGTAGTTTTGCCTCAAACCATCTTACACCTTCCTTTGATGTATCCAAAAAATCGCAACCGCATTGTTGTTACTGAATTCTTACCCTTCTTATCAAGTACTTACTTGGTCTCATTCTCAGCACACAAATATTCGTAGGTTGCGTAACTATTCTTGTACAACTTGTAGAAAGTGTATCTAATCTTAATCAGAGTCTTCTCTTTTCCTGGTTCATTCTGCTTTACATATCTGTACTAAAACTCGTTTGTAGTCTTTCTTGTCATACTCCCTTCTTTTCCCTTCTCCTTTGCTACTTATGTGTCACAATGTCATTAGCCAATAACTCCGTTGCCAATATCTTAACCTCTAATCCAGTATAGCATTGCTATCCTTCATAACATCTCTTAAGTTATTCGTTACCATTCTCTTGTCGTATTCTCCCTTTTTATAAGCATCCATCTTTTGGGTCATGAACGAACTATTTAGTTCACAAACTACTTGTTGTATGCTTTGTACTCTTCCAATAGAGTGAAACTTAATTGCTGGACATTTTCGCCCTTCAATGTGAGCCTTTTTCTAAGGCAAAATGTGGTTGGAAAGTATTCTGGTCCGTTCAAATGAATTCCAAACTTTGCTACTCATATATGCTTTTTCGAAATAAAATTTTCCAAATAAGAATGGTACCTCTTACAGATGACATGGAGGGTACCTCTTAAAGCTTTAGTCCAACATAATAAATTTACCCTATCGGTATCAACTTTCAAGACATATTATGAACTTATATCTTATTCTCTTCCCTTTTCTATTTCTGGGAAAATTTGGGAAGAGTTTCCTCGGTATTTCTTACTATCCCAAAACCAGCATGCAGAAAATACCAACAATGCCTCACAGGGCCAACATATATGTCACACCCCGACTTTACTAGGGTGTGATGGGCACCCGACCCCATATCCGGAGCCGAGCGAACCCACTGACTCTTGTTATATATATAAACTCCGGAATCAGTAAAGAAAGAAATACATAGTAAGCTCTCCAATATTTTTTTTTCCATAAGTAAACTCCGACATCATGTAAGACTCGTGACATGAAGCGTAATAACATATCGGCTGCTTACAGACTGACCACCCAGTACCCATGACTCTGTCTGCAAAGTCTCTAACGTAGAACAAAACATCATAGTATATACTTGGACTTGGCAATTCTCCGGGACAAAGGGAGTTCGCCATCTCCGCTGGAACATCTTCAGTAAAATCTTCTAATCATCTGGGAGTACATGCGCGGCATGAACGCAGCCCCGGAAGAAGAGGGATCAGTACGAGCAATGTACTGAGTATGTAAAGCATGGATAGAAACATAATAAAGGAATATGCAGAATGAATAATGACAGAATAGACATATGGAGCTTATCCTGGGACAGATGTAACCTATACATATGATTGCCTTTCTGCAGATGTCATGCATACTTAGTTTCTTTTTCAGAAAAACGGTGTTTCTTATTTACATATACAGAAAACAGAACATTTCAGAAAACGATGTCCTTCATTTACCTTCACAGACGCCGAGTACATCGGCTCTCCCACCCCCTCCCCAACAGTGTCCCAACATATTATATATATATATATATATATCACAAATACAGACGCCGTATCCGGCTCTCCCCTATCCCGCGTCCGGGCATCTCACATCCGGGACGAAATCCAGCTGAATCAGGTGGTGATATAACAGTGGCCCTTCCCCTTCCCCATATACATATACATATACACATTCACATTCATATTCATATGTCATACAATTGGCATGCATGAGAGCCCAAAGAAAGTCATATGTCCATCGGAGTGACGTATGGTCGAAACCCTCCGATTACATTATGGAATAATCGGGTCACTTGTCTCACCTTGAAGGAACGATAATTATAAGGCGAGACTATCAACGGAAAATAGCTTTAAGAGGAGACACAGAATAAGAACCGTCAATTCATATGCTTTGAAGTCTTTTAGAAACTAGTACAACACTTTCATATTCACATTGGATTCTTAGCTCAAGACTCTTATTCGTGGAATCATTCTTGTCGTACTTATCATAGGCATATTCTCTTTTCTGACGTTATCGTTATCATTATCGTCATGGAAGTATTCTCGTTGGGATAGGTACAGTACTTGTCATTTGGTAATGGAATAAGGATCGAAAGTTTCTTTTGGATTCAGCTTCAACGTAAGTCAAGCGGAATAATAAGGTAAATCCGGGAAACAGTGGGCCCACCTCGGATCAAATGAGGCGGCGCGCCATATTTACATATGTTACATGTCATGGCGTTACTTGTGAGGGTTTTAGGGTCATCGAGTCCCATTTATGCAAGTTCTAGAGGTTTAGGAAATTCTTCCAACATTTTGCACACTTTTTAATTCAATTCTACTGATTGAAAAAGGAGAAACGTTAGATGCGGATTCTGGAGGGTAGAAGGGTCCCCGAGGTTCTTAACCAACATATTACGTCTAAGACATGCCATAGAAAGAAGGGTGAAGCCTTACATACCTTTTCTACTTCTTATGCGACTCCAAATTCACGTTCCAAATCCGCCAAAATCTACAAATTGGTCATGTTTACCAAAACTTGATTAGAGCCTTTAGAATTTGATTCCTTGAAGTAACACTTTGTCTGCCGAAATTTCGGCAGCATTTCCTCTGTAAATGTACCAACCCCGAGAATATGGCTCGGCCCAATTCAACAACAACCCAACCAACAACCAAGCTACAACATCAATAAGAGATTCAAAAGACATTCTAATCCTTAGTGACTCTTTTCTATACAATTCGACGATATTCCATTTTCATTCAAATCAACCGCATGCAATCAAACCAACATCCACCTTCATACATTCAAGTACTAATCCAAACCATTTAAATAAGATTCGAGAACGCTTCGGACAAACCACAAAACATTCGAACAATCCAACAATGTACCATGGAACCCGAAATCTCCCAACTTCCATAGGAACCATCACAACACATTTCTTTCTTCAAAATTCACAAACTACACCCACAAACCACATTTTAACAACATTATTATCATAATTACAAGAAACTACATTTGATTCAAATTGGCTTCCAAAAACAGCCCGCAACAATTACGACACCATCTTGGCTCACTAAGCTCTCATTTACATCACATAATCCACAACGCAACAACCCAAACATACTAAATAAAATTAGTCCATTCTTTGACATGCAAAACAGTCCATTTTCGGCCAACATCACAATACACCCATTCCATGATTTTTTATTCATTTTCCAAACATTACAACACCACATAATTATGCTAAATACACTTAATTCATTATTCCTACACATTGCACACAATACACGGCCAAACAACACTTCACACGGCCCAACTTGAACATGCAATATTTCATGAATTTCCATTCTTTTCTACACATTACAACACATTACAACAACAACCAATACATCACATAATTTTAATTCATTCTTCCATACATAACACTTCATACATACGGCCTCAACTCCAACTTGTTTTCTATCGTGAATGTCTTCCATTTTAGTATACTACAACACATGTAAACCCTTCATAACATATAAAACAAGATTAAAACTCACCTTTCTTCTTCAACTTCTCCACTTGGTTAAGGTTCATGAATTGTCCATATAAGTGTCTTGCTTGCTCCAACAAATTCACCATGTTAAAGAGCATCTTCCAATTAGTAGAAAAGCTAGGAGAAAATAATTTTCCTTGGTCAATTTCCCATGGCTCAATTTCTAGAGCCATGGCCGAAACCCTTGCACTCTCTTCATTTTTTTTTCTTTTGTTCTTCTTCTTTTTGTCTTGAATTGGAAGACAAGCTTATATATATATATATATATATATATATATATATATATATATATATATATATATATGTACCCAAGCATGTGAGGGGTACATGCCCCTGACTAGAATAATCTCCAATTTTCATGATTTTTCTTTCTTTCTTTTCCCTTTTTTTTTTCTTTCTTGAATTGTTTTACTTTGTCAAAGAAGACCAAATGTGTTCTCTCTTTTTTTTTTTTTTACACTTTAGCCCTTCCATATTTACACTTTGCCCCCTTCACTTATGAATGGCCACATGCTCCTTTCTTTATTTCCTAGAGTTCTCTTCTCTTTTTACCCTTAACTTTTCTCAATATTTCCATAACACTAATATCCATAATTGATATTTATAACCAACTTATAAATTAAAATAATTTTTGAACGTAGCGTTTCCCTTAACTTGCCACGACTACCTTGGAATGTCCGAACGTACGAAATACGGGCTATAACATCCTCCCCCCCTTTAGAACATTCGTCCTCGAATGTTCAACTGACCTTGTGGGGTCTTGTAGCACTTCGGGAGGGGGTTCCTTTATGGTTGCACTTTTTTCTCCATGTCCATTCTATATCAGTTATCCTACTTTCCTTGTTATCAAACTTTCGGATCTTTACATAAGTCCTCATTCCATGTCATGGGTTTCTTTTATAGCTGCTCTCTCCATGATGCTCGTTCCTTATCCTTTACCTTATTTTCCTTGTAATCGAACTCCTTGACTTTTCATGAGTCGCTGCTCCATGTCATAGGTTTTTCTAACTCACTGTGTCACCTCATTATCCTTGTTCTTTCCGGGTCCTTCCTTTTCTATTGTTGTCTTGTCACCGTACCTTAACGGAAGCCATGTCTTAGTACGCAATCCTTACTTAATGATTCAATGTAGCGGGAGGCTATTTCCTTATCCTTAGGTCTATCTCTTAGTATACTCATAGTTATTTCGCTTCTACACTTCTCCCAAGTATTCTTGCGACACGCAGACATATTTTAAGCTCTATTTTCAAACTAATAGATTTCCTTTCTCTGACACTTCATAGTGTTGCAATTCTTTTTTTTTTTTGGGTCTGCTATGGTCTCCCCCCCTTTAGGGGACTCCTTACACGCTGACCGTCTGCGAGTATCTTCCTTCTCTTACTATGTCTTCATATGGGTTCTAAACTTAGGAACTATTCCTTTGGCCCTACTTATTGGAATCGGTTCTTAAACTCCACATTTTCCCTTTCGATCTATATTGCTACACTCTATCCCTTCTCACACCTATTTTTTTCAAATTCCTGGCCCAAATAGTCTCGTGTCTTGTCGGTAGTTTCTCTCGGGTTTTCCCTCGTTACCTTTTCTTACTTTTCTTCCATTGTGATTTCTTGTCGTTGACCCTTTCGTGCCCTCTGGTCTCCTTATTTTCCATTAGCTCACTCCTCTTCCTTTACAACTATTACTGTATTAGATTCTCCAGTCTTCATCAGTCGCAGGGGCACTGACAGCTTTCCTTGTAGCACCAGTACCATTTACTTTCGCTATCACTCGGGCTTCGATTCCCTCGTTCGATTAATGCCCTCCTTGCCATAGTGCCGGTTACTGGAACTCCGAGATTCATATATACAATCATTTTGAAATATCCTACATACTCACATATATATGTATATGATTACTATCAGCTAACCCACAAAGTACGTACAAATGTTGTTCAAGCCTATCCTAATTCTAAGGCTGTAATGTACTCCCTGTCTTCTTACTAAGCTAATCCACCTCGTCTTACGCGTCCTCTTAAGGTTCCCAGCCATCCCATACACTCTAGTTTTCCTTGAAATACCCCAGCTTTTAATTTGGCTCTTATGTTTCAATCTATAGAATTTCTCACCAACTTCCCAGGGGGTCACCCATCATGGAACTGCTCCCACCTGAGCACGCTTAACCCAAAAACTTCATTGGAGTTCGGTGTCTTAATGCTGATATTTTCGCGCCAACTTCCTCACCTGACCTTTATTACCTGTCCTGGGGCAACTCGAAGTTTTACAGTTTCCGGGACATTTTCGTAACACGTCCTTTCTTGTATAATTACTATTTTGCCCTTCCTGGTTTCCAACGCTCACCTTATGGCTAACTCCTATCCTGGGCTTCCAGATTCCCGATGGGAGCAACCTCACCTTCGTTGCCACGCCCAAATCCATAACCTTCTGAGCCAACGCACTTCACTTACTACCTATTCGCAGTATCTCTTTTCCATGCTTCTTCCTGTGGGGCGAGCCCGTTCTGGCAGAACCTCCTTTACCGTTCCTACTTATTCAAAATCTGTATGCGGCCAATGTCATCAATTCCTTACAGAATGTACAACTCTATGGCACATCCCCGCCATCCAGTACTCCCAGTTCAGGTAATAGAACAATCATCCAGGCTTACCTTCGTAACTTGCCACCTCGGCACTTGTCTTCTTTCGTGATCACTGAGCGTCTGCGAAAATTGACGGTTAGTATAAGGAATCTTATTTCCTATGACTTGGCTCTATCGCACGATCTGAGACAGAAAGAAGGTCAACATTTCCTAGATGCCCCGCAGCCTCCTGTTTATAAATTTGGCCGGCTTCACACTCATAAACAGGACTCTACTGGACACGAATTTGCAGACAACCCTTGGACCGACCTGCTCTGATACCACTTTGTCACACCCCGACTTTACTAGGGTGTGATGGGCACCCGACCCCATATCCGGAGCCGAGCGAACCCGCTGACTCTTGTTACATATATAAACTCCGGAATCAGTAAAGAAAGAAATACATAGTAAGCTCTCCAATATTTTTTTTCCATAAGTAAACTCCGACATCATGTAAGACTCGTGACATGAAGCGTAATAACATATCGGCTGCTTACAGACTGACCACCCAGTACCCATGACTCTGTCTGCAAAGTCTATAACGTAGAACAAAACATCATAGTATATACTTGGACTTGGCGATTCTCCGGGACAAAGGGAGTTCGCCATCTCCGCTGGAACATCTTCAGTAAAATCTTCTAATCATCTGGGAGTACCTGCGCGGCATGAACGCAGCCCCCGAAGAAGAGGAGTCAGTACGAGCAATGTACTGAGTATGTAAAGCATGGATAGTAACGTAATAAAGGAATATGCAGAATGAATAATGACAGAATAGACATATGGAGCTTATCCTGGGACATATGGTTGCCTTTCTGCAGATGTCATGCATACTTAGTTTCTTTTTCAAAAAAACGGTGTTTCTTATTTACATATACAGAAAACAGAATATTTCAGAAAAGGGTGTCCTTCATTTACATTCACAGACGCCGAGTACATCGGCTCTCCCACCCCCCTCCCCAACAGTGTCCCAACATATTATATATATATATATCACAAATACAGACGCCGTATCCGGCTCTCCCCTATCCCGCATCCGGGACGAAATCCAGCTGAATCAGGTGGTGATATAACAGTGGCCCTTCCCCTTCCCCATATACATATACATATACACATTCACATTCATATTCATATGTCATACAATTGGCATGCATGAGAGCCCAAAGAAAGTCATGTGTCCATCGGAGTGACGTAAGGTCGAAACCCTCCGATTACATTATGGAATAATCGGGTCACTTATCTCACCTTGAAGGAACGATAATTATAAGGCGAGACTATCAACGGAAAATAGCTTTAAGAGGAGACACAGAATAAGATCATTGGCATTATAACCGTCAATTCATATGCTTTGAAGTCTTTTAGAAACTAGTACAACACTTTCATATTCACATTGGATTCTTAGCTCAAGACTCTTATTCGTGGAATCATTTTTGTCGTACTTATCATAGGCATATTCTCTTTTCTGACGTCATCGTTATCATTATCGTCATGGAAGTATTCTCGTTGGGATAGGTACAGTACTTGTCATTTGGTAATGGAATAAGGATCGGAAGTTTCTTTTGGATTCAGCTTCAACGTAAGTCAAGCGGAATAATAAGGTAAATCCGAGAAACAGTGGGCCCACCTCGGATCAAATGAGGCGGCGCGCCAAATTTACATATGTTACATGTCATGGCGTTACTTGTGAGGGTTTTAGGGTCATCGGGTCCTATTTATGCAAGTTCTAGAGGTTTAGGAAATTCTTCCAACATTTTGCACACTTTTTAATTCAATTATACTGATTGAAAAAGGAGAAACTTTAGATGCGGATTCTGGAGGGTAGAAGGGTCCCCGAGGTTCTTAACCAACATATTACGTCTAAGACAAGCCATAGAAAGAAGGGTGAAGCCTTACATACCTTTTCTGCTTCTTATGCGACTCCAAATTCACGTTCCAAATCCGCCAAAATCTACAAATTGGTCATGTTTACCAAAACTTGATTAGAGCCTTTAGAAGTTGATTCCTTGAAGTAACACTTTGTCTGCCGAAATTTCGGCAGCATTTCCTCTGTAAATGTACCAACCCCGAGAATATGGCTCGGCCCAATTCAACAACAATCCAACCAACAACCAAGCTACAACATCAATAAGAGGTTCAAAACACATTCTAATCATTAGTGACTCTTTTCTATACAATTCGACGATATTCCATTTTCATTCAAATCAACCGCATGCAATCAAACCAACATCCACCTTCATACATTCAAGTACTAATCCAAACCATTTAAATAAGATTCGAGAACTCTTCGGACAAACCACAAAACATTCGAACAATCCAACAATGTACCATGGAACCCGAAATCTCCCAACTTCCATAGGAACCATCACAACACATTTCTTTCTTCAAAATTCACAAACTACACCCACAAACCACATTTTAACAACATTATTATCATAATTACAAGAAACTACATTTGATTCAAATTGGCTTCCAAAAACAGCCCGCAACAATTATGACCATCTTGGCTCACTAAACTCTCATTTACATCACATAATCCACAACGCAACAACCCAAACATACTAAATAAAATTAGTCCATTCTTTGACATGCAAAACAGTCCATTTTCGGCCAACATCACAATACACCCATTCCATGATTTTTTATTCATTTTCCATACATTACAACACCACATAATTATGCTAAATACACTTAATTCATTATTCCTACACATTGCACACAACACACGACCAAACAACACTTCACACGGCTCAACTTGAACATGCAATATTTCATGAATTTCCATTCTTTTCTACACATTACAACACATTACAACAACAACCAATACATCACATAATTTTAATTCATTCTTCCATACATAACACTTCATACATACGGCCTCAACTCCAACTTGTTTTCTATCATGAATTTCTTCCATTTTAGTATACTACAACACATGTAAACCCTTCATAACATATAAAACAAGATTAAAACTCACCTTTCTTCTTCAACTTCTCCACTTGGTTAAGGTTCATGAATTGTCCATATAAGTGTCTTGCTTGCTCCAACAACTTCACCATGTTAAAGAGCATCTTCCAATTAGTAGAAAAGCTAGGAGAAAATAATTTTCCTTGGTCAATTTCCCATGGCTCAATTTCTAGAGCCATGGCCGAAACCCTTGCACTCTCTTCATTTTTTTTTTCTTTTGTTCTTCTTCTTTTTGTCTTGAATTGGAAGACAAGCTCATATATATATATATATATATATATATATATATATATATATATATATATATATACCCAAGCATGTGAGGGGCACATGCCCCTCTCTAGAATAATCTCCAATTTTCTTGATTTTTCTTTCTTTCTTTTCTCTCTTTTTTTTTTCTTTCTTGAATTGTTTTACTTGGTCAAAGAAGACCAAATGTCTTCTCTCTTTTTTTTTTTTACACTTTAGCCCTTCCATATTTACACTTTGCCCCCTTCACTTATGAATGGCCACATGCTCCTTTCTTTATTTCCTAGAGTTCTCTTCTCTTTTTACCCTTAACTTTTCTCAATATTTCCATAACACTAATATCCATAATTGATATTTATAACCAACTTATAAATTAAAATAATTTTTGAACGTATCTTTTCCCTTAACTTGCCACGACTACCTTGGAATGTCCGAACGTACGAAATACGGGCTATAACAATATATACGCTTATATCATATCGTATCATAGCCACACAGGGCTCCCGATTTCCAGTAAAAAGTATAAAGGTGTCGGAACTTACCTCACATATCGCACCTCGAGACGTACCTGATCCTTTAATGATCTGTCCTGTTATACCTTTCCATCTACCTTCTCTTTCATCCTTCAACTTTATATTTCAATCATATTTCAATATTCTTACCTTATCCGACATGCCCCTTTCGTACCATTGCTTACCTGTGTACTGTGTAGCTTCCAATATCATCAGTCACTTTTTTTCTGTGGATGTCGTTCTTCAGCTGAAATCAAAGGTTAGTATAAGGAATTTCATTTCCTATGGCTGGGCTCTATCGCACGATCTTAGATATGAAAGAAAGGTAACATCCTAAATGTCCTGTAGCCTCCTGTTTATAGATGTGGTGCACAACACACCGATAAACAAGACTCTACAAGACACGGTCTGTAGACACTCCGAGGATGAACTGCTCTGATACCACTTTTGTCACGACCAAACCCCGTGGGCCATGCCTAGTGCCCGACCTGGACACCCGTATACGTACCTGTTAGATATAGTCATACAAAATCTAAGAACAATATGGAAACTCGTAAAGGAACTCCAAGGTTCATAACGTCATCATATATATGTCCAGATAAACTGTCTCCTGAGGAGTCACAACTGATCAAATCTTAAAATGATCTGCAACCCGGCAAAGCTGCCACTACACATCAATATCATGTCATATGATAGCCGACCAAGCTGCCATTACAGACGAACATATACATAGCACAACATATAGACACAGCTGAACAGAACTTATACACAACCCACACATATGTCCACAGACCTCTAAGAGTACTAGTAGCGAAATATGACGGGACTGGGCCCCGTCGTACCCCTGGATAACATATACATATGTATATCATGAGACCTGTACTAAAATCTAGGCTCCGGAACAACGGAGCTCTGCAAGACAACTGAAAGGAAATCCTAAGCTGGGGGACCACCAAATCGAGAGTCTGTACTTGCGGGCATGAAACGCAACCCCCCTCCCCCCAAAGAAAGGGGGTCAGTACGGAATATGTACTGAGTATATAAAGTATGAAATACTGTAAAAAGGATCATAACTGAAATACGGAGTACAGGAGACAAGTATAACATCCAGAATACCAAAACACTTGCCTTTTGAAACATAAATCATGCATGTCAATATCATATATCATACCCGGCCCATTATGGGACTCAATGAATAAAGTCATCATATACCATCCTTGCCGCCATAAACATATCATCACATCATCATATCATCATATCATCATCATCTCATATATATATATATATATATATATATATATATATATATATATATATATATCGTACCCGGCCCTCTAGTGAGGGACTCGGTGAACAATGCAGTGAAACTGTGCACGATAACATACTCGGCCTGGGACTCGGTGAAAGACATATTGAGGCATGCACGAGCAGAGTAGTGAGCAACCATATACAGACTAAATCATCATCAGAGACTCAAACAGAATAAGTTGAATGAATTAACACTTCAGTATCAATGGCGACAGTCATATCAAGTACCCCTCGAATGTCATTATGGATTATAGCAAAAGGAACTTCAGAAATCATAGACACTTATCAAAACCATATGAAATAGCTTATGGAAATCAAGAACATAATCATCCTATTGTCTCTAAGAATAGGAGCTTCTTTGGAGTCATTTACACGTCGTCTGTTTGTTTCATAAAGATCATGCCAAAAGAAATAAAGGATAACTTTACATACCTGGTGTAGGTTATTCGTGATCTCGTTCGCTTCGTCGCCCCTTTAGCCTATTTAATATAAAAGTAACGCTATCGTTAGTAACTATACTTCCTAGCTCATAAATATACAACCAATCGCTTATAGGAATCATTCTTTAGTTCACACTTCTCGATTAGTATTTTGATTTGTTAAGAACCTGACGGAAATCGGGCAGCATTTCCTCTATATGTCTTGCCTAGCCCGGACTTCCAATTAACCTCCGATTAGCACAACAATACCAACAACCACAATAGCAACCAAATAACCTTTCTTAATTCTTTTTCAACTCATGTCATTGACATCTAAAATTATATAATAAGCGGACCATTATACGCTTTGTATACGACACATTATGCACTTGTTTTCTTCCAAATTTACGAGCCACCTTAACAGCAACTCAACAACAACATCAACTACCACCCATGTACAATAATACTGTTTCAATATCACTTTAATACCAGCTCGAAACAGCCCACCAAAACTACGACATTAAAATACGATTTTCAATCTTTACTTCGCAACAATCCAACACACGGAAAATAGCATAATATTGCCGTGAATAGTAGCACCTATACTTATCTATGGCTATATTTCCAGCCCTCCAACAATAACAATTTACCCTCAAATACACTACATGGACCTTTATCTTTACATCAAAAAGAACTCAAGGTGAAGTCTTCCAAAGTGAAGATGAATTCATAAGAAAAAAGTTGCTAAATTCTTACCTTAATTATTAGAGGAAAGGGAGTTTCCCCAACACTTCCACAACATCACCTTCATGATCAAGAGGGAAAATTGCATCAAAGCTAGCCGTATGGTGTTCTTTTCTTGGCTGGCCGTATGTGTTTTCCTTGGTAGCCATGGATGTTTTGCTTCAACTAGATTTGTGAAGATGATTGTGTTGTATTGGTCATCATGTGGCTAATATATGTGCTGCCCAATGTTGACACATAACCCCCTATAATGACTCATCTCCTTTCTTTTTTCTTTTTTTTTAAATTAAAAATGGTGTGCCCACTCTAATTACCTAATTAGCCACTTAATTAAATTAATTTTAATTAATCACTAATCTCTACTTAATAATCTAATCATAATTAATTAGTCCTTAATCTCCAATAATATTTCTACATTAAATAAAATTTATAAACAATTTGTAATAATTAAAATTGAAAATTAAAGGTTCCTATTTCATGTCCGAAAATAATTCTGCCTTTAACTTGAGTCGATTTGCT
Organism: Lycium barbarum; assembly: GCF_019175385.1. Taxonomy (NCBI): domain Eukaryota; kingdom Viridiplantae; phylum Streptophyta; class Magnoliopsida; order Solanales; family Solanaceae; genus Lycium; species Lycium barbarum. The sequence goes on from NC_083348.1 coordinate 32,249,691, forward strand.
TTCGAATAATTCCACGTATAAATATACGGGCATAACAGTAGTAGCCGATGCGCTTAGCCGCCGATCAATGGGCAGCTTGTGCGAACTCCCTCCAAAAAAGAAAGAGATGGTTCGTGAGCTCCACCAATTGGCAAATCTTGGAGTATGGGTAATTGATTCGGGTAATGCTGGGATTGGCATTAATGATCCCACGGTTTCATCTTTGGATATAGAAGTGAAAGAGCGGAAACACAAATATCCTCAGTTGAGCCATTACGGGTATATATCCCATGAAAAAGAGAATTCTCCATTTGATGCTTCCATGGATGGAATTCTTAAATACCATGGCAAGCTATGTGTTCCGAATGTCGCAGAATTGCGCCGACGAATTCTGGAAGAAGCCCATTACTCTAGGTATTCTATTCACCCAGGTGCAACAAAGATGTATCATGATCTCAAATTGATATATTGGTTGGATGGCATGAAGAGAGACATAGCAGAATTCGTAGCCCAATGTCCAAATTGCCAGCAAGTAAAGATCGAACATCAGAAGCCAGGAGGGCTATTGCAAGCGATGGAAATTCCTACGTGGAAATGGGAAATTATCAATATGGATTTTATTATAGGATTTCCCCGTTCTCGAGGCAAGTATGATTCTATATGTGTAATTGTGGACAGATTAACAAAGGCATCTCATTTTCTCCCAGTCAGAACCACGTACTCCGCAGAAGATTATGCGAGATTGTATCTCAAAGAGATTGTGCGACTTCATGGTGTCCCATTATCCATTATTATAGATAGAGGAGCACAGTTCACAGCCAAGTTCTGGAAGTCTTTTCAAGAAGGTCTAGGTACCCAGGTGCAGCTTAGCACGACATTTCATCCACAGACTGATGGACAAGTCGAGCGTACTATTCAAACTTTGGAAGATATGCTGCGGGCATGTGTATTAGATTTTGGTGGTAGCTGGGATGATCACTTACCCCTTATTGAGTTTGCTTACAACAATAGCTACCATTCCAGTATCCAAATGGCTCCATATGAGGCCCTATATGGAAGGAAATGCAGGTCCCCAATTAGATGGTTTGAAATAGGAGAGGTACAACTAATAGGCCTGGAATTGATTCAACAAGCGGTAGAAAGAGTCGAAGTGATCTGAGATCGATTGCTGACAGCCCAGAGCAGCCAAAAATCTTATGCGGATAACCGCCGGCGAGACTTGGAATTTCAGGTTGATGATAGGGTATTTTTGAAGGTATCGCCAATGAAGGTAGTGATGAGATTTGGAAAGAAAGGGAAATTAAGTCCCCGCTACATTGGACCCTATAGAATTATCCATAAGGTGGGCCGAATAGCCTATGGATTGGACTTGCCTTCGGAGCTTGAATCAGTTCACCCAGTTTTCATGTCTCAATGCTCCACAAGTGTGTTGGAGATCCTACGAGGATTTTCCCAATGAGTGATGTGCAAGTGACAAAAAATCTAACCAATGAAGAAGTGCATATTTCCATTCTAGACAGGCAAGTGCGAAGACTTTGAAACAAAGAAGTGGCTTCAGTTAAGGTCTTATGGCGGAATAACAATCGAGAAAAGATGACTTGGGAAGCGGAAGATAAAATGAAATCCAAGTATCCACACTTATTCCAACCCCCAGAAGAGGTTTAAGATGAAGCGCCGACAATATAAGGTATGTATGCAGTAAATGAAGTGTAATAATTAGAGTATCTGAACACCCCTATTTCCATCATTACTCAGATATTATGTCCCCTATCTTTGGGAGTTTTAGTAAGTTTTTCTTAGAGATTTATTGTGTTGTAGCCCTGTGAGGCAGCTTATTATGGTTTGTTGTGACAGGATGGTAGCGACATATTACAAGGGAATCTCTGGCAAAATTTTTGTAGAATTCCCGAGTACTTAACATTCGAGGACGAATGTTCCAAAAGGGGGGAAGAATGTTACACCTCGGAACTTTGGGTCGCTGAGCGGCGAAGGGACTAACGAAAGTTAAGGTGAACATGATGTCCCTACAAGTAAGAAGGGATACTTAATAATCCTAATTAAGATTCCAAAGAAGTTAAAGGCAAGGGAGAAAAGCTCATTAAATGAAACTTCACCGCAGTTCTGCGAAAGGGGGTTCGACGGTCGTTCTTTGTACCGTCGAACGAGTCGACGCTCCATCGATTGTGTCGTAAATTTTAGATGGAGCGAAGACCATTCGACGAACAGGTCGACGCTCCGTCAATCAGTTCGACGAACCGTTCTTCTCATCGTCGAATGAAAAGAAACGACAGATTGCTCACTGCAAATTTAACGACTTTGACGGCCGGATCGACGCTCCGTCGATCGCACCGTACATCTTGGTCGGGACTGATTTCATGAATTAATATAAGGACCCTTCTCCATTTTATTTCATTTCATCTTCCACTCTCCTCTTTCCAAGAACCCTCTAGAACCTTCTCCATCATTCACCCACAAGAAATCAAAGGAAAACCTTGGTCAACTACACCAAATCCATGAAATCAAGTGTATGAGACCCATTAAAAAGTTCATCTAAGCCAAGAAAACTCAAGAGAAGTGAGTTAGGGTTTTGGTGCAAGAAGAGAAGCTCCACTTGAGTGTTGTTCATCCATCATCTAAGGTAAGTTTTATGACCCTTTTATATGGTGTGAGTGGTTGAAAGTTGTAACACTTGTATTGTGGAGAGACATAGAAATTGGGTCATGAAAATATGAATAGTGTCATTGTTGAGTAGTAGTTTAGGGTGGATGGTGAATATTGGTATGTTGTGATTGTAAATGTGTTATGTACGACATCTAGAATATGGAATAAGTATTATTTGTGAAAAAGTGCAATAATGAATTATGGCCATGATTATGGAGAAATTGGAGTGAAATGGCGAAATCCGGATAGTGTAGATAAATGATAATTGTTGCTGCTATATTGTGAATGTTGTTATTTACGTTTGGGAGTTGAAATAGAATGTGGGAAAAGTAGTATAAACAAAGGAAGTGCTGCCCAATTTTCCCTAGAAATAGTGAAATGTTCTTATAGCCGAGTAACTAATGTTAGTGCGATTCCTCTTGAAGGTAGAAACGTGGGCACCAAAGGAAACTAAGCGAACGATAGATTAGTCAAGCGCAAAAGGTATGTGAGGCTAGTCCTTTCTTTCTATGGCATGAATCCTATAGCATGACTTTCTTTTTTTCTCCACGAATCTCTTAAGTTCCGGAAAGATATGAGCCTATATCCCTAAATAGCTACACAAGGTAATGAGTTAAAGTATAGGAGTTCTGGATGTTTATGATGTGATGTTCCTAAAGTGTTAATGATGTCATTTATTACTTACACTCACCTCATATTCTATTCCCTTCAAGGTGAGGCAGGATGTTAATGAGTGCTCCATAAGGAAATCGGGGAATCACGATCCTCCGTCACCCCGATAAAGCATAGTTGTCCTTGAGTCTTTATGCATGCACTATGATGAGAATATTATGATGATGATATAACCCCGCGCCTAATTGGCCGGGCAATCACCGCTAAGGCAGGCAGCTATACACCATGGTCAGACGGCATGAGCAGACACCACTAGTGGGTGACATGAGATGATACCCCGGACGCGGGAGGACTGGAAGCAGGCTAATTATTATTTACACCGATCCGATATGGAAAGGCAGCTTATATATACTTTTGCATATATGATATGATGATGATTATGAGTAAGCTAGCATGCATCACTTCCTTTCTATTTGACAGTCAGATACATATGTTCCTTATTGATACTTCCTTTATTTCATTGATGTGATATTATTGTTTATGCCTCTCATACTCAGTACAATGTTCGTACTGACATCCGTTTTCTTTGGACGTTGTGTTCATGCCCACAGGTAGACAGGGAGGTGATCTTCATCCAGACTCGTAGGGGCTGTTAGCTGTTTTGAGAGCACTCTATTGTTCCGGTGGTGCTTATGGTTATCCTTTTATGTACATGTATGTTTTGGGCACGACGAGGTCCTATCCCGTCCATATGTCTAGTACTCTATTAGAGGCTCGTAGATACGCAGTGTGGGTAAAATTGTCTCACGAGGTTGCTATCATGCATATGTATATGTGTATATTATTTCAATGACCAAAAGGCTTGTGCATATAAAAGTATTTATATCTTCGAATGAAAGATGATTTTCTTATAACTTGAGTATGATTTTGATATAAGGACGTTTGATGACTATGATAAGCAGTAGAGTGAGGGGTTCTCGGTGGCTAGCGCCGGGTACCGTCGCGGCCCCTGGTCGGGTCGTGACAAGTACCGCTGCAGCAGTATCGCTAGAGCCGTGGGCTGACCGCTTCCAGCGGCCAGCCACTTTCTCTTGGGGCCGCTGTGGCGGGCCATTGCCCGCTACGGCGATGCCGCTATAGCTGGGTGGTGACCGCTATAGTAGTGAGCGGATTGGTGTTGGGTCCGCTATAGCAGTGGCTTGGCCGCTATAGCGGGACCGCTGCAGCGGCGTAGTGACTGTCGCAGCGGTCGATGGGAAGGCAGAATCGGGTTTTTAATGCCTTAGTTTAATATTTTCATTCATAACACACCAACACACTCCTCAACAAGGACCTAGAGAGGATTTTCAAGCTAGGGCAAATTAACCTCGAGAAGTAAGTCTCTTTGCTTTCCATTCTACCATTCCATTCCCTCCGTTATTATAATCATCTTCATAGGTCTTTAATGGTGAAAGTAAAGTAGGTACCCTAAAATATCAATAAACCTTCTAAACTTGATGGGTTGGGATTATTAACGCGTATTTATCATTTAAATGGATTGATTAGTTGCTATTTGTCACAAATTGAACATTTAGAATAGTAAGCTAAGCGATTGAGACCTAGGGTTCTAACAAAATGGTGTCTTTGCCATAGAAAACTATTTGTAATGGGAATGTTTGATAGAATGTGGTATAAATTAATGGTTTATGAATATTAGGGGCTTTGATAGGTAATTTATCACCTAGAAAATCGTCCACCCTTAGAATGGGGAGAGGGAAGGGTATTTCTTGCCTTGGTATTTGCAAATTGGGCAATGTCACTCATTGAGGCTTCTATTTTTAGACCACAAACGTATTGAGGCTTTGAGGAAAGGAAAGGTTGTAGCAGAGTGACAGGCATTGTTCCAGCTCTACTTTGAGGTAGCTTACGGTTTACTTGAGTTAGACTTTGGTTAGTTTATTGTATGTTTATGATTTCCTTCGGACAAAGCATGTCTAGTTTTCATGCACGACATTGTGTGGCTAAACTCTTATGTGAATGCGAATTGAGTGTTTGTGTAGGCTTCGTGCCATTATTCCTGTGTGATTGAACCCGCAATGGATGTGTTATGATGAGAAGCTAATCTAATCTTCTCAATGGTATTGTGACATGAAATGATGAGTTGAGTATCGATACTGAAAGATACGAAACACTGTTATGTAAGATGTATGAAAAGGCACACATGTGATCTAGATTATGGTCTCGTGGTCCGAGCATAGTTCCGAAAACGAGAGGTACATTGATTTGTCTCGCGTCTGAGGTTCGTTCCGGAGCGGAGGTTTGCCCTCGGGTCCGAGGAGTATTCCGGAACGAGTGGTACATGGACACCATGGGTCCCCTGCAGGTCATGACTTCTGAGCTAAGACATCAGCTAGCGTGTATGTACAGTGCGTGTGGTTATCGTGGTAAATTTGTTTCCGTTGTTGACTTACGTGATTGTGATGCTTAACATCTTGGTGATTGATTGTGATTGTTCTTGTTTGAATTGCTGTGATTTACTGATGTTCCTGACTGTTGACTAGCGTGTTTTATTCTATTGATTTTACGAAATATGTATGATACTAATCTTAGTCGACCAATGATGTTTACCGGTACATAGAGTTTGTACTGATACTACCTTGCTGCATTCTTTGAGTGCAGATTTTGATATAGAGACTGTTGATCATCCTCACATCTAGCATGGAGGAAATTTGTTGACGGATTTTGGGGTGAGCTGATTTCCATGCCAGGCCGCCCGAAGATCTTCTTGCTATGATGTCTTTTCGTACTCTAGACATTATGGATTACTTACTTGTTAGACTTCAGATTCTTAGACATGGTTTTGCTTAGAGTCTTATACGATGACTTTCAGATTTTGGAGATTGTAATAGTTAGAACTTCCGCACTTACTACAGTATTTATGGTATGATTTACTTTTTCTTTTGTTGTTAAATGAGTAATAATTTTTTAGCTTGACTAATATAAAATCGGATTGAATGGATTAGGTGGTTTGTAGATGGGTGCCAGTCATGGCAGGTTGGGTCGTGACACTCCTGAAGTGGACATAGACGTTAAACTTGGCACATAGGTTATCCCCAAGAGAGGAAGTTTCAAGTACATGGGTCCGTTATACAAGGTAATTAGGAGATTGACATACGTAATGGGGAGATTAACGAGGATGTTACGCATCATATTGGGGTGAGGATAAAAATGAGGATCGCGTCCGGGGTGGTGTGTGATAAAAATATGCCGCCAAGACTTAAAGGTAAGTTCTACAGGGTGGTGGTTATACCGACTATGCTATATGGGGAGGAGTGTTAGCAGTCAAGAACTCCCATGTTCAGAAGATGACAGTAGCGGAGAAGAGGATGCTGAGATAGACGTGCCGGCACACCAGAGATGATAAGTGTAATGACCCGTTTGGCCACTATTGCATTTTCGACCCTTTTGACCTTTTTCTGAGCTTGATTAGCTTCCTTTTGACACGAGGGGACCGTTGACATACTTCCGTAGGTGTTTAGATTTGATTCGGGTGACTTTTTGTGAAATTTAGGCCTAAAGCGAAAAAGGGTTGACTTTTGGGTAAATGGACCTTTATCGAAAATTCGTCAATTTTGAGAGGTCCGGATGGTCTTTTATAACTTGTGTGTATATCTGGTTCGGTTCCCAATGTAGTCGGATGCATTTTGGGACTTGGGTTGGGAAGTTAGAATTGAGGTATCAGGGGTTGACTCAGTCAACGAGACCTCCAATGGGAATTTTGAGGCCACGAGTGCATTTGTAGCATGTTTTTATGTATATCTGCATCTTTTGGTTTGTGTTTGGGAGGTTCCGGGATGGTTGCGAGGGTCGATTTCAAGTTTGGGAAGACACTAGAAAAATCTGGTGTCTGGTGATCGATTTGGAGCGGAAGCGCGCGCGAAATCACGGCCGAACCACTGAAGCTGTAGCGCGAAAGCACGCGTGAAAGTACTGGCCGAACTGCTAAAGCGCTGGCCTGCCCGCTGACGGACCAGATTTCTTATTTAAAAGGCTTTAAGTCTTTCATGCATTACCTACTCTTAAAATAGAGCTTTTGGGAGCATTTCTTGGGGGAGAATCATTGTGGTAAGTTCTTCCATCTACATTACCATTCCTTATTCTATTAATCATCATAGGAAATCTATAAATGTGCTAGTTTCTTTAAGAACTTGTGGATTAAAAGAGTGTTTTTATGAGTTCTTCTTGCTAGGCTTGTAATCTTGATTAGTTGATTGGTTTTATGATAGATTGTGATGTATCTAAGGTTGTTAATCATATACCTTCCATTATTAGTGTTGAATTCTTAAATTTAAGAGTTAGGGTTCATATCCAAAATTCGGGGTTTTACTTGGATTTTGAAATTAGGTGAATCCTTGAGTTAATTTAGTAATTAGTTGATGGTTTTTTCACCTAATTTGAATGATAGAAATATAGGTATCGATCTTCATGATTTCAAATTTAGATTACGAATATGCCTAGACTTTCTTGATCTTGAGGCTCAATGGAAAGGTAAGGCTAAGGAGGTTTTGCTGGCGTTATTGTTATTCGGCCATCCAGGTAGGTTATGGCTTACCCTTTGTAAGTCTTCATTTGGCAAAGCATATATTTAGATGATATTGTTGGAGAAATCATGTAAACCTTCGGGTATGAAGTTGGGTTGGATATTGTCTTAGGTTGGGCCCTGTTGTGTGATTGGGGCTAGCCACCGCATTGTGTTGTTACTTGATTGCTCTATCGTTATTGGCTTGATGTCGTGTAGTGATATTAGATATTGGAGACTATTGATATGTATTGTTCATGATAATGTGATACCTCACTTGTTGTTGTTTGATACGAGGATAGTATTCTATATGACTTGTGTAGTCTTTCATGGTATTGTTGGCGTACCCATGCTTGGTACTTATGATATTGATCTGATTATTGATGTTGACTCATACATTGCACGCATTCTCATTCTTCATGATATATTGTTGATACATTGATGATACTTGAGGAAACACTGTGATGAGCTGGGCTCAGTTTGGATGAAGTGACGTGAGAGTCCGATATTCAATGGTTGTCCCGGAATCGTGGATTGAGTGGTAGTGGTTTCCTAGGTTTGTGCCGAAGCCGTGAGGTACATGGACTTCGAGGGTCCCCCTGGGTGGTGCTAATGAAAATCCTTCGTGGGTAAAGATCTGGAGTCTCATCTGTCTGTTGGGCAAAGATTTGGGACGAGTAGCACTTAGACTTCGCGAGTCACCCTGGGTTGTGCTACCGAGACGTGGTGGTTTCCATCCGGAGTACATGTGTACACAACATTGGATAACATTGCATTTGCATTGATACATTATTGCATTGCATTGCATTACATTATGGCTTATACTATGATGATCTGGTGATTTACTTGTGTTAATTGGATTCGGATTGGATATATTGCGACTTAGCACACTTGGGTTTAGATGCTACAATCTAGGTGATGACGTGTATTTGGTTCTGACTTGTGCTTGACTTATACTTGATGATTTATCTGCTTATCTTACTTTATTGTCTGAATTATGTCAACTATACTTAGTAGGCCTATGATACCTACCAGTACTGTGATTTTGTACTAACCTGCACTTGCTGCATTCTTTTATGAATGTAGAGTTCCAGGTTGGATCTTCTTCCGTCTCCCGTGGCTGATAGTCGCTATCAGGACTACTTAGAGTCTACAGGGTGAGCACGAGACGTCCGCTGCCTTGAAGACTCTTCTTATTTATGTCTTACTTTCCATTCTGAGACATATTTAGACTTGATGTATTATTATATTCCAGATTTGTATATTTATAGTTAGATGCTCTTGTATGGATTAGACCAGACTCTGGGGTGTATATCCTTATTTCCGCACTTGTTTTATATTATTATCGCCAGACTTACATGATCTATTTTCTTCCACTTAATAAATTTTTTATTTACGTTTTTACTATCATTGGGTTGAGGGTTCGTTTATCGAGGTGGAAAAGGTAAGTGCCCGCATGACTTAGCTAAATTGGGTCGTGACAATAAGATTATGAATATAGATATTTGGGACAAGGTTGGGGTGGCCTCTATAGATGACAAGATGCAGGAAATGAGGCTGAGATAGTTCAGGCATGTGAGGAGGAGAGAGGAAGATGCTCTGGTAAGGAGGTGTGAGAGGTTTGCGGCTACGGGCTTGAGAAGGGCTACAGGTAGGCCGAAAAAGTATTGGATGAGGTGATTAGGAAAAAACATAGCACAACTTCAGCTCTCGAAGGAAATGACCTTTTGTTATGGTTCGCATTTCACGGGCGAGGTTAGCGCTCAGAAAGCTACTTCGAACTTGTTGGTGCTCTTTCGGACTTTGTTTAAAAGAGTCGTCACCTAATTTTTAGGAAATTAGGAAAATCAGTTCGAAGGATTTATTCATATACAGTGAAAAAGCCTTCGTAATCCAAAATTCTAGGTAAGGGTTCTGGTGATCCCCTAGGGAAGGTGTTAGGCACCCTAGTATTAAGGATCCGTACTATACGGTTGACCTTCGAATTCCAATGTATGAGTGTTTGCATGAACTGTGTATTTAGTGTTTATTCCCGCATTTATAAAATCTGTCATTTGCTTTGAAAAAAGATTTAAATATATTCCCTTTATATATAGGGTTGTTTAGGTTTGGATTTATAATATCCGAATAAGAGTAGTTTCCTTTTATATATAAGGCTAATGTATTTTATAAGTAAAAGTGTAAAAACCTTCAAGTTTTTAATATATATGTTTGTATATACTTGTTATAATCATACTTTTCATTCGGGTCAATCCGCATAATACGTTTGGAATGTGTTATCCTAGAAACTCCGTATTTATGCATATTCCCATTTATTAAATAGTTTTGACTTAAAATGATCCGATCAATATTAATGATTTATAGACATATAGATACAACTGATTTTTTAGAGTTGGGTTCTAAAACCCGAAAATACAACTTTAGTTTAACGAAGGGCATTTTAGTGTGGGCTTGACCCAAACCTACATTTTCTCTGGTTCTTTTCTGAAGCTAAACCGAGGCCTGGTCCAAAAAGTTTCTTTGTTTTATTTTTTTGGGGACTTGGCCTAGAAACCACCGATTTTCATTCTTCCAGAAAAAGTATCTCTGTTTTTATTACTGGGTTTGGCCCAAATTACTTGGCTCGAATTTGGTTTTAGTCCAAAACTAAAAATTGCATTCCTTGATTGAAAACTTGATCTGGTTTCAAAGGGAAGTAACATCTGTTGTCACGATCCAAACCGATGAGTTGTGACGAGAGTCTGACCTCTAGCGACCAAACACCCCTAAACTCTCATCATAAACATACTGAACATGAAAGGCCAATAAATGGCATAAACTAATCTCATAGTGGAAACATCATAACTCTGTACAATCTGCATATATACACATGCGGAAGAACAGTGGAAGCCGGCTAGGCTGCTACATATACTGTATACAAAAGAATAGGAGCCCGACAAGGCTACATCATCTGACTAATACATACAACTGTCTACAGACCTCTACTGGAATAAAGCTGTAGAAAGGACGGGACAGGGCCTCGTCGTACCCATCTATATACATCTCAAAAGGATGGCCTACCAAAATAGACTGCAACTCCGGATCAAATGGAGTGCACTGATCTCTGCTGGATAAGGGTCCTACTAAGCTGGACCACCTCCCTGTCTACTTGTACCTGCGGGCACGAACGCAGCCCCCCGAGCAATGGGGAGTCAGTACGGATAATGTACTGAATATGTAAGGCATAAAGACAACATGTGAATATATATAAACAGAAATCATGAATAAGATCTAACTCATAAGCTGAAATGACTATCTACATGAATCTGCATGAACTAGTATCTGCCTGTAACTGCATAAATCAGTGTGTCGGGAAGTATGGACATGCATATATATCTATATCTAGTAGGTGCACACCTCATCGTCACATCACAGGCCACACCTTCACCCCTGTCAAGTGTGCCTTTCTCATGTATATATGTGTATATCCCAACATCATAGGCCACTCATTTACCACTCATAGGTCACACCTTCACCCCTTGTCAAGCGTGCCTTTCACATATAAAACATAATATCATAGGTCACACCCTCACCCCCTGTCAAGTGTGCCTTTCATTCGTACCCCTGAGAACTGAAATTGAATGCATAGTACAAATAAAACTGAACAACGAACTCTCAAACAATATAATAACAACTTGCCTCTCATGGGCCTTACTGAACTCATACTACTAAAACAGGAATCACAAGATCTATATATAGGGAAATACCATAGCCGGGGTAAGGGAACATCGAAACTGTATCTCTCTTAGTACTTATAAGAATAGAGCAATATGAAAACTCTCTGACTCATTTATTGGTTCATATCATAGGATCATGCCAAAGAAAAGAAGGAATAACCTTAACACACCTTGACGTATATCAAATCGCTCAACTTCTACTTCTTGAACTTGTAAATCTACAATTAAGATAACATAAGCCTTAATTAGGCTACTTGCTTCGCTTACTAATCGTGCCCAAGCACGCATAACGCTTAACGAATCATAGAAGATCATCTCCATTATAAGCTTACAATAATAACACCTTTATATATCCAAATACACGTAAATCCATTCCTAATCATTTCTTAAAATAATCTCATGACACTACCTTGCCCTTCAATCTATCACTTCCACAATTACCTTTTGTTTACCTAAAATCACTAAAACTCTCAATAGTCAACTTAAATATAAAGGTAGAAATCATCTCCCTACCTTGTATAGATTAAGATCTCAAACCCTAGCTTCAAATCTAACTCTCCAAGCTCAACAACTTCAATCAAACCCTAAGGACAACCTTCCCTTTACTAACTCGGGTTCACGGGGTCCGGGTCTTACCCAATCTTCACCAATATGCCATAAATGTTGGGATAGCAAAATATTAGGGTTTCTTGATGTGGAAATGAGAGGAAATTTGAAATAAAATCGTGGAGCACGTATTTATACTCGGGAAATTAAATGTTTCAGTGGTCCGGTTCGACGAGCGGGTAGATGGCCCGTCGACGTGCCGTCGACCTGTGCCTGCAGAATACATGGCTGCGAAACCCTATCGACGCCACACAACGATGGCCCGTCGATAGGTTCGATGACCCGTCAATCATGACTAGTGTCCTGCAGATTTTCTGATTCAGTTCAGATCGTGTCGATTCGATTCGTTCAACTTCTAACTCTGTAAATTGCCAGGAATACCTGCTGGTACCATCATACACGGGGTAAGACATTTTCTATCTCCAAAACTCGGGCTTGGGTCTCACTTCCCAAGGCATACTCAACTAGGAAATTATAAGTTCTACTATGACAGAAACAAAAGGCGTAACACTCACTCCCCTTTAGGAACATTCGTCCCTTAATGTTCGAACAATCAAGGCTATAGAAAAACAAATCGGCGGAGTTTCCCTTATATTTATATCAATCCAACCTGCACACAACAACCCAGAATAATGCCACGCAGGGCCACATACTACAACATACAGTACCATGGCCTCACACGACCAATCACGACGACTAAAATGAACTAATACCTGGGAAAAATGGTGCCTCGGATTGAACCTCTTGCACTACTGGGAAAAAATGTGGGTACTTAGTCTTCATTGCCTCCTCCGCTTCCCAAGTCACTTCTTCAACATTTTTATTCCTCCATAGGACCTTAATTAAAGCTACATTCTTAGTTCGCAATCGACTGATCTGCCTGTCCAATATAGCCATTGGAACTTCTTCGTATGATAATTGTTCGGACACCTGGATATCACCCACTAGTACAACTCTCGAAGGATTTCCGATGCATTTATGAAACATAGATACATGAAATACCGGATGTATCAACTCTAGCTCTGAAGGCAATTCTAGCTCATATGCCACTGTACCCACTATACGAATGATCTTATATGGCCCAATATATCGAGGGTTCAACTTACCCTTCTTACCAAATCTCATCACTCCCTTCATAGGCGAAACTTTCAGAAACACCCAGTCGCCTATCTCAAACTCTAGCTTGTGTCGGCGATTATCCGCATAGGATTTCTGTCGACTCTGAGCTGTTAGAAATCTTCCTCAAATCACTTTCACCTTATCAACTGCTTGCTGAATTAAATTTGGGCCTACTAACCGATTCTCCCCTACATCGAACCATCCTATGGGCGATCTGCATCTCCGCCCATATAAAGCCTCATAAGGAGCCATCTGAATGCTGGAATGGTAATTATTGTTATAGGCAAACTCGACAAGAAGCAAATGATCATCCCAACTGCCTTGGAAATAAAGTATGCAAGCTCTAAGCATATCCTCAAGGGTCTGTATGGTACGCTCCGTCTGTCTATCTGTCTGCGGATGAAATGCAGTACTAAGACTCACTTGAGTCCCCAATCCCTGCTGAAAAGACTTCCAGAATTTAGCTGTGAACTGTGCTCCCCTATCTGAAATAATGGCCGAAGGAACACCATGAAGTCGTACAATCTCCTTAAGATAAAGCCTTGCATAATCCTCGGCTGCATAAGTAATTCTGACAGGCAGAAAGTGAGCTGACTTTGTGAGCCTATCAACTATGACCCATATCGAATCACACTTCCACTGAATGCGGGGTAAGCCTGTGATAAAGTCCATATTAATTATCTCCCACTTCCATGCCGGAATCTCCATAGCCTGCAATAGACCTCCGGGCTTCTGATGCTCTATCTTAACCTGCTGACAATTTGGACACTAAGCAACAAATTCTGCTATATCTCTTTTCATACCATCCCACCAATAAACTTCCTTGAGATCATGGTACATCTTTGTTGAGCCTGGATGAATAGAATAGCGGGAGTAGTGTGCCTCCCCCATAGCCTGCTGACGGAGTCCTGCAACACTAGAGACACACAATCTATCTCGATGCCTGAGTACTCCATCACCTGTGATCATAAAGGGTGTCTTTTCTTTCTGAGGGGCTGTACCTCGGTAATGAACTAAAACAGGATCCTCATACTGACGCTCTTTTATCTCAACTACCAAGGATAATACCGCTGTGTCTTGGACAGTAACTCCTGCATCACCCGAATCTATCAATCGAACTCCGAGGCTAGCCAATCGATGAACCTCACAGACCATTTCTCTCATCTCTGGTGACATATGAGACAAGCTACCCATAGACTTACGACTGAGGGCATCGGCTACTACATTAGCCTTCCCGGGATGATACAGAATATCCACATCATAATCTTTTAACCTCTCTAACCATCGTCTCTGACGCAAGTTCAACTCCTTCTGCGTAAAGATGTACTGGAGACTCTTGTGATCCGTATAGATATCAACGTGGACATTGTATAAGTAGTGCCTCCATATTTTCAAGGCATGAATCACTGCCGCTAACTCAAGATCATGGGTTGGATAATTCTTCTCGTGCTTCTTTAACTGTCTGGAAGCATAAGCGACAACCTTACCATGCTGCATCAATACACAGCCCAATTCGACACCTGAAGCATAATAATATACCACATAGCCATCTGCTCCTTCTGCAAGAGTCAAAACTGGTGTTGAAGTTAACTTATCTCTCAACGTTTGGAAACTCTGCTCACAAGTATCTGTGCATTGGAACTTAGCTGTTTTCTGAGTCAATTTGGTCAATGGGGCTGAAAGAGAGGAAAATCCTTCTATAAACCTTCTATAATAACCCGCCAAGCCCAAGAAACTACGTATCTCCGTTGGTGTCGTGGGCCTTGGCCAATTCTTCACAGCCTCGACCTTCTGGGCATCCACTCTAATGCCTTCCTCTGAAATAATGTGATCCAAAAAGGCCATAGAGTTCAACGAGAACTCACGCTTAGCAAACTTGGCATACCACTCTTTACCTCGAAGGATTCCAAGTACAGTCCGTAGATGTTCTACATGATCGGCCTCTGACGCCAAATAAACCAAAATATCATATATGAACACAATCACGAATAAATATAGAAAGGGCCTGAATACACGATTCATCAAATCCATGAATACAGCTGGGCATTAGTTAGCCCAAATGACATAACACGAAACTCATAGTGGCCATATCTAGTCCGGAATGCCATCTTCGGAATGTCCTCTTCCTTGACCCTGACCTGGTGGTATCCTGATCTCAAGTCTATCTTCGAGAAATATTTAGCGCGTTGCAACTGATCGAACAAATCATCGATCCTCGGGAGCGGATACTTATTCTTTACGGTCACTTTATTCAATTTCCTATAATCAATACACATTCGCAAAGAGCCATCCTTCTTTCTCACATATAGCACCGGCACTCCCCATGGTGATGTACTAGTCCTGATAAAGCCTTTCTCAAGAAAATCTTTCAACTGTTCCTTCAATTCTTTCAACTCCGCAGGTGCCATCCTATAAGGAGGGATAGTTATTGACTGAGTGTCTGGCAATAGATCAATGGCAAAATCAATCTCCCTCTATGGGGGAATGCCTTGAAGCTCATCTGGAAACACTTCTGGAAACTCGCTAACCACAGGAACAGATTGAAGAGTTGGCGACTCTGCTTGTACATCTTGAACTCAAACTAGGTGAAAAATATACCCTTTTCTGATCATCTTCTCTGCCTTAAGGTAGGAAATAAACCTGCCCCTCGGTGAAGCAGCGTTACCCTTCCATTCTAGGACTGGCTCGCCGGGAAACTGAAATCGTACTATCTTTGTTCTGGAATCAACATTAGCATAACAAGAAGCCAACCAATTCATTCCCATAATAACATCGAAATCAATCATATCTAGCTCAATCAAATCTGCTACAGTGTGCGGTCACAAACTATGACAACACAGTCTCGGTATACTCATCTAGCTATAACCAGATCACCAACTGGTGTAGACACCTCAAAAGGTTTAATCAACTTTGGATCTACCCCAAACTTACAAGCAACAAATGGGGTAACATATGATAAAGTGGAACCTGGATCAATCAGTGCATACACATCATGGGAGGAAACTGATAATGTACCTGTAACAACATCAGGAGACGACTCACGATCCTGCCTACCAGCTAGTGCATATACGCGGTGCTGAGGACCTCTCGAGCTAGATAATCCACTCCTCCCTCTACCTCGTCCTGATGGCGTCTGAAAAACATACCCTGAAGGGCGCACTACAGAAGAAGAACCAGCTATAGATCCTGTGGGATGAACATTGCCCATGCTACCTCTTAACGGACAATTGCTCATCATATGACCTAGTCGGCCACAAGAATAACAGGCATTCGATCCCAATCGGCACTGCCCGATATGTAGCTTACCACACTGGGCACACCGTGGCAAGGGTGGCCTCATCTGTCCCGAATCTGGTCTGTACTGGGAGCCTGATGCTCTAAAACTCTGGCCCGCACCGGAATAAGAAGACCGATCAAACCTCGGACCTGAAAATTGTGGAGGCGCACTCCCTACCGAATGATATGAATACTGGGAATGCTGCTGCCTTTGTCCTCCCCTGGACTCACTCCCAGCGTCGAAATATCTAGCCCTTTTACCATGGCCTCGGTCACGGTCATGCGCCCTTTTGACGCTTACTATCTTCTAGATTCTGTGCATATGCCTGTATATGGGAGATGTCCATGCCTGGCTGTAATGTTGTAGTCGTACAAGCATCTATCAAATGTGGCCCTAAACCAACCATTAAGCGGTGAACTCTATCCTCCATCTCAGCCACCATGGCTGGGGCATATCTAGCCATAGAATCAAAATACACGCAGTACTCTTGGACACTCATACTACCCTGCTCAATACGTAGAAATTTGTCTGCTCAAGCTCGCCTGACTCAGGAGGTAGATAATGGCGAATAAAAGCATCTGAGAACTCTTGCCAAACAGCTGGAGGAGCATTCTCTCCCCTAGATAACTCCCAAGTCTCATACCACTGTACTGCAATATCACGAAGTCTATACGAAGCTAACTCCACCGACTCAATCTCACTTGCATGCATAACCCGCAAGGTCCTCTGCATACCATCAATGAAATCCTGGGGGTCTATATTTTGCCTTATCACTGAAAATTCTGGAGGATCTAACTCAAGGAAGGTCTAAACCCTAAAACTACCGGCTCCCTGTCGCTGAGCCTGAGCGGCCACTAATCTGGTCAATAACTGCATAGCATCCCGCACATCCTGGCCTGGGGCATCGGGCTGAGGAACTGCGGCGGGTGCTGGAGGTGAAGTATACGAAGTCTGAGACGAGCTCTCACTATGAATCTCATCCTGAGCCCTAGTGGCCTGCCGAGTACGGCTAGCGGCCTCACCTGACACTCTCTTGCCCTTCTGGGCAGCTGCAGCTTTCTTGCGAGGCATCGCCGAAATCAGAACAAATCATTAGAAGGCGAACTCTTAACACTTGGCTCCTTCGCACGACCTAAGAGTGAAAAGAATGACATCATCCTAAATGTCCCGTAGCATCCTATTTATAAGTGTGGTGCACAACACACCCATAAACAAGGCTCTACTAGACACGGTCTGTAGACAACCCTAGGAGGAACCTGGCTCTAATACCACTTCTATCACGACCCAAACCGATGAGCCGTGACGAGAGTCTGACCTCTAGCGACCAAACACCCCTAAACTCTCATCATAAACATACTGAAAATGAAAGGCCTGTAAATATCATAAACTAATCTCATAGTGCAAACATCAGAACTCTGTACAATCTGCATATATACATAACATGAGGAAGAACAGTGCAAGTCGGCTAGGCTGCTACATATACTGTACGTAAAAGAAAAGGAGCCTGACAAGGCTACATCATCTGACTACTACATACAACAGTCTACAGACCTCTACAGCAATAAAGCTGTAGAAAGGACGGGACAGGGCCCCGTCATACCCATCTATATACATCTCAAAAGGATGGCCTACCAAAATAGATTGCAACTCCGGATCGAATGGAGTGCACTGATCTCTGTTGGATAAGGGTCCTACTAAGCTGGACCACCTCCCTGTCTACCTACACCTGCGGGCATGAACGCAGCCCCCCGAGCAACGGGGAGTCAGTACGGATAATGTACTGAATATGTAAGGCATAAAGACAACATGTGAATATATATAAACAGAAATCATGAATAAGATCTAACTCATAAGCTGAAATGACTATCTACAGGAATCTGTATGAACTAGTATCTGCCTGTAACTGCATAAATCAGTGTGTCGGGAAGTATGGACATGTATATATATCTATATCTAGTAGGTACACACCTCATTGTCAAATCACAGGCCACACCTTCACCCCTATCAAGTGTGCCTTTCTCATGTACATATGTATATATCCCAACATCATAGGCCACTCATGGACCACTCATAGGCCACACCTTCTCCCCCTGTCAAGCGTGCCTTTCATATATAAAACGTAATATCATAGGTCACACCCTCACCCCATGTTAAGTGTGCCTTTCATTCATACCTCTGAGAACTGAAATTGAATGCATAGTACGAATAAAACTGAACAACGGACTCTCAAACAATATAATAACAACTTGCCTCTCATGGGCCTTACTGAACTCATACTGCTAGAACAGGAATCACAAGATCTATATATGGGGAAATACCATAGCCGGGGTAAGAGAACATCGAAACTGTATCCCTCTTAGTACTTATAAGAATAGAGTAATATGAAAACTCTCTGACTCGTTTATTGGTTCATATCATAGGATCATGCCACAGAAAAGAAGGAATAACCTTAACATACCTTGACGTATATCAAATCGCTCAACTTCTACTTCTTGAACTTGTAAATCTACAATTAAGATAACATAAGCCTTAATTAGGCTACTTGCTTCGCTTACTAATCGTCCCCAAGCACGCATAATGCTTAACGAATCATAGACGATCATCTCCATTATAAACTTACAATGATAGCACCTATATATATCCAAATACACGTAAATCCATTTCTTAAAATAATCTCATGATACTACCTTGCCCTTTATCAATCTATCACTTCCACAATTACCTTCTCTTTACCTAAAATCACTAAAACTCTCGATAGTCAACTTAAATATAAAGGTAGAAAACATCTGCATACCTTGGAGAGATTAAGATCTCAAACCCTACCTTCAAATCCAACTCTCCAAGCTCAACAACTTCAATCAAACCCTAAGGACAACCTTCCCTTTACTAGCTCGGGTTTGCGGGGTCCGGGTCTTACCCAATCTTCACCAATATGCCGTAAATGTTGGGAGAGCAAAATATTAGGGTTTCTTGATCTGCAAATGAGAGGAAATCTGAAATAAAATCATGGACCACGTATTTACCCTCGGGAAATTAAATGCTTCGGTGGTCCGGTTCGACGAGCAGGTCGACGGCCCGTCGACGTGCCGTCAACCTGCGCCTGCAGAATACATGGCTGCGGAACCCTGTAGACGCCCCACAACGGCGGCCCGTCGACAGGTTCGACGACCCTTCAATCATGACTGGTGTCCTGTAGATTTTCTGATTCAGTTCAGATCGTGTCGATTCGATTCGTTCAACTTCTAACTCTATAAATTGCCAGGAATAACTGCTGGTACCCTCGTACACGGGGTAAGACATTTTATATCTCCAAAACTCGGGCTCGGGTCTCACTTCCCAAGGCATACTCAACTAGGAAATCATAAGTTCTACTATGACGGAAACAAGGGGTGTAATATCTGTGTCCTTAAAATCCCTTATCTTTCACAAATGATTTTTGTAAATTATCCATTTGATTTTAAGAAAATCGTTATGTTAAGCTCGGTTTTCGTTTAGAAAATTGTTCAGGGACTTAAGGTCAACTAAACGGCGTAGGCACTATTGTCCTAAGACGACTAGTTCATAATCATAAGGATTCCAATAATGTATGAGTTTTTACGATCATTATAAATACAAGTAAATTGAATAAATAAAAGAGAATAGCATAAATAACATAAAAGGAAGAAGGGGAGGCTAGGGGCGTACCAAGCCCTTAGTTTGGCCATTTTCACCCATGGCTGGGCCTTCTACGCACTTTTAATATTAGCTTCCCTTTTGTCTTCTTGGACTTGATAAATATGAAGGAATTGCCTGTTGGGTCTTAGCCCAATAGGTTGGCTTGACTCGGCCCAAGCCGCCATGTAGTGGAGGGGGAAGGAAAAACAAGAGGACTCCGGTTAGTTTATATTTACTGAACTTATCATACACATAACTATACACATACATATGCATCCAATTCATTCATAAGTCATGCAATCAAAGCATTTATATATGTGCTATTGGGCTTCACTGGTAGGGATTTAGGCAGTAAAGGGGGAAAAGTCATCACCATCCATATTCCCGATGCCACACAAGATCCAAGAGGTTTCATGAACCTCAGACATGGAAGGACTTTAGGGGAAGGCTAAGACCAGACCCTAAAATTACCTCAATTTCCCAGCCAGTGCAGCCTTAGAAGAAAGAATGTTAAAACAGGATCTAACACTCATACACAAGCATGGTATAGATTGACACATATAGACATAGTATAGGCATAAGCAAACTGAGGTAAATAGGATGGTACGCTCATAAGAAAATTGACATTCATAGATATAGTATAGCCAGTAGCAAATTGAAACAACTGGGCAGGGTGTAAACAGAATCAAAAAATAAAACACATGGTCATGGGTGAACAAAAAACAAACTTCACTATTGATATAGTGTAAACAGAGGTAAACTACATATTCATATTCATGAGGATAATGCAGATTCATTCACAATATGGCCATAATATAATAAAAATGCATTTGACTTATACACAACCAAGGCAAGCAAACACATAACTGAATCATGGCATTGCTTTAAGATTAGATAACTTTACATAGAATACAGGTATTACGCAAGAAGACGTGGTCTATGACTCTAATGGACATATCATGGATAAAACTTAAGCAGGTGGGATTAGATTTCCCTAGTTGAGGCAACTACTTATAGGATGAACAACACACAAGACAGATAATTGATCTCTAACTACTGTGACACCAACAGGAGCAGAGCACAGACAAATCTAAATATGCAAGGGAGATACAGGAAGGGTCAGGGTCCCACTAAGTCTAATGGCCACCAGCATGATGCAGCACTACCTCAAAAATAAGCAATTACAGATAAGGAAAGTAACCATGGTGCAAGCAGGGTTAAATATAAGCAATGTCAAAATGTTCTAAGTCTGAGTGACCTTATGTAAGATATGTTGTCTTCAGGGAAGAGCGGCCATATTTGGACACACACATTATGAGCAAACAGAATGCAAGCAGTCTCAGACATGTGCAGATGATGCAACGCTATCACTATAGATTCCAACTGATTCCATTATGACAACAGACATGGACCAAATAAAAATATGAATCTCATGGAAGGTACAAATGCAAAATGGATAAAAGAAAAGGGTGTAAGAAGAATAATGCATGCTCCTTATCAATGTTCTCAAAATAAAATAAAAACAAGTATTATATGACCTTTAAAAAATACAATAGTTTAAGGTAAAAAGTTTTAAATCCCTTTTAGACCTTCCCCCCTTTAGTATTATTCCATTGCACAAAACAGATTAATCTCATAAGAAAATGTGCATAATTTAGCTCATCATTCATAATTAGTGGCCTGCTCTTGACTCTCTCACCCTAAACAGTATTCACAATTCACCTGAGATCATTTCAAAGCTTCCTTATGTTATCACTATGCCCCTTATGATCATATGGAAACTTGACACTTAAAATGTCCACAACCAAGAATTCAACCAAGCTCAAATGCATGTACACATAAACAGATAGAGTCATTTAAGCTAGGATTATGACCATTTCTCACCACTAAGGTCTCATTAAGTCATTCAAAGTCACAGCATGGGTCAGCTTGTCATTATTAGGCTCTTTGAGTCATTTTAACTTCACAGAACCATCACAAATTGGCCTACACTTTCTACAGGTCATGCCATGTCATAAGGTCAATCCAACTAAGTCCCAGAGGTGCATACAACTATTCAGTCAAGCAATGGTGATTAAACATACAGATAATGTATTCTCATAGATGCAGGAAACCAAACAGTCAAACAATGACACCAAATCATATAGACTAATTATCAGAATTCAGATCAAAGGCCTAAAATAGTTCAAGGATGGACATTGCAAGCAGTTTTTCATTAATCCAGTTTTACTTTAAACAAGACTATGCAAGAGTTTCATGATTTAAAGCATGAATTCAGGTTTGGTATTTAACTTAGACTCTTTTACAAACCTCAGACATGGAACTGTTATGTCCCGTATTTTCGTATAACGGGAAATCAAGAAATAAATGAGACTTGTGTGTGTTGAGGAAATATTTTGATTCAAGTTGCTATGCTCATGTTGATTATGAAATCATTGACGTCAAGACCTCGGGGAAGGCCGAGGGTGAATTTGGAATTTCGGAAATTTGTTTCGGGAATTACAAAACGGGACTTTTAATGAATTGGGCCAAGAAAAAAATTAGAACACAAAATGAGGCCCAAGGTTAGTGGGTTGGCCGTCCAATTTAGAGGCCCAAACCCATTTTTAAATGTCATGTGCTATGCACATGACACTTAGTAATGGATATATATCATGAACACTTGATAATTATCAAGAAAATAAATCAAAAATTCAAGAACACAAGGAGAGAGGGGTTTCGGCCACTATAGAAAAAAAAAAGAAAGAAAATTTCCAAGCTTGATTGTTGATCCAAAAATCTCAAGTTTTACATAGTTGTGAAGTACTCAAGACGCTCTCCGACGTGATACAAGTAGTTTGGAGAAAGAGCGACGTTTGCGACAAGTCGGAAATTCAAGAAAAAGGTAAGATCTTTATGTTTTAATGCTATGAAATGGATACATATGTGTTAGTGATTGAATTGGCATGAAGATTTTGGAATGGTGTTGTGTTTGTGCATGGCGTGTGTGTGCAAAAAGAGTGTGTTTGGCCGTGGGTTTTATAAGGTTTAAGGCATAAGAATTTGATCTTATTTAGCTTGAATGATGTGTTGTTGTGGTCATTATGTTGTAAAGGATTGATTAAGGAATTGAGTTGGTGTTAGAAAATAATTTCGGACGTTATCGGAAAGTGTATACCTTTGGTATATTTGTGTATATCATAGTACATATATGATACTAAAGACTTTAAATATGATTTATGGTTGATGATAATGAGTTTGGAATGAAACGACGCAAGTTAGAACGTTCGTCGTAATTTTTGGTGTTTTGAATGAAAATTGGAAAGTAGTGAACTTTGGGGATGTTTGTATGTGGTTTGGAACTTGTTTGTTATGTAATGGAATAATCTTGAATGAATGAATACAATAATGTGGATATGAGTTGAAATTGTGAAGTTTGGAAATAGGATTACCAACTTATGAAATAAGGTGCAATTGTGAAGTTAGTGTGTTTGATTGTGATTCGTATTGTGTAATGATGTTTGGGCTGTTGATGTTATTATATTTTGAGCCGAGCTAAGTCTCGGGGGTGTTAGATTTATAGGGGAAGTGCTGCCGAAATTTCGGTAGCCAAATATAGCCCAAGGACTAAAATGTTAATTCTCATGAATAGTAACTAGTAAAAGTGACCATTTGCAGTTTCTGGACGAAACGGGAATTGCGATTTGAGGAGCGTAAGGCGCCAACCAGGTATGTAAAGCCTACCTATCATTCTTTTGGCATGTCCTAGTCCTACTAGGTTAATATCGGAATCTCGGGAATAACCCTGCTCTTGGAAATCGAGGTTCAAGTTCGAGTACTATTCACTCAGCGCGATTGAACCCTTTTCGCCGCATTTGGTTAAAGGAATGTACGTACCTCCATAACTTGTGCTGTCGTGTCCGAAACTCTTCGAAACTTTTGTAGATGGCTCTATGGAGCCGAAGGTCTGTGATTTGTGTCCGCCGCCTCAATTTGACTCGAGGTAGGCCCGCGAGCCCCGAGGCTCCCCTTATTCGGTTTGTTTGATTCGTTTGTGTCCGTTATGATCCGCAACCGTCTGTTTATGACCCAAGGATGTGTTTGAAACTTCCTATGCCATTAATGTACGTTCTGTACTTTGAATGAGGTGAGATTTTCGGAAAATGACTTATGAACAGTTTTTCTTGCGAATTTGGCAGTTGGGAACTTCGTAACTTTTATACGCATACTTTGATCAGTCTGATTCCTACTCCGAGCCTTCGGGCGTCAGTATATACCTCTACGTAAACTATATGTTGAGTCCGACAAATTATTTTTGATATGCATATGGTTTCTGCACTACTCTGTTCGTGCTGTCTGCTATGACTTCGTTCGTCGGTACCCGGGCCGACTTTGTGATCGTGCGCGCTATAATATATTCGGGAGTTATGATGTGTTACGGTTTCCGAGGCCTCGCCATAGGGCCGGTTACCGTTTATGGAGTTATGATGTGATATGGCATTTGATATGTTCTGATGATATGATGTGTGTGTGATACGATGTGTCTGGAGATTGTACGGAGATTTGAAACCTTCTGGAGTTATGATGTGTTGTGGCACCAGCGTCGGGGGGTGACCACGTTCCTAAACCCTATACATGATTTGATTTGCATTTGTACGTTCGCCTCCCGCACAGGTTTGCTTTGTTGCGATGTTGGTGTGTTTGTTCTTTCTGACTCTAGCTGTGTTTGTGATTTCTGTACCTTCTGCTTTACATACTCAGTACTTCTCCCGTACTGACCCCCGTTTCTTCGGGGGCTGTGTTTCATGCCCGCAGGTACAGAAGCTCGTTTGGGTGGTCCTCCAGTTTAGGCTACTCATTCTGCTGTGTTGGAAAGCTCCCTTTGATCCGGAGCCTACTTTTGGTACATATCTTTTGTTGTGTCTGTATTCTGTATATTTGGATGAGTGGGTACGGCGGGGCCCTGTCCCGTCCTATGTTCTTATGTTCTGTTTTGTTTAGAGGCCTGTAGTCAGATTTGTGGGTCGTGGGTCCGGTGTGTTTGCATGTGAGTCTGTTTTGCGATCTTAAGCGGCCCGTACGCTACTATGGCCAAGTCGGCCTCTGAGTTTGTATGTGTGTGTATGCATTTGGGGGAGATGTACATTCCGCTACCCCTCTGATGTGTGTGTGTGAAATTTGGCGATGTATATTCCGCCTCCTTTCTGATTTGTGATTTGTCTGATCTGTACGGGCGACTGCTTAGGATAAGTGTTCGGTAGATATCTGACTACGATGTTGAGTTCGAATAACGTACGTTGAGTTTGGACGAGGCTGATTACGATGGTTTGGGTGTGAGTTCGTTTGGGGTGTCCCAGAAGGGCACCAGTCGTGGCCCACGGGGCTGGGTCGTGACAGGAACAATCACACACATGGATAGAAACCAGTACCATTCAAGAAAAGAAGAGAAAACATGTAGGCAAGTAATCAGACAGACTAGGATCTAGTTTTAGCTTTCAATACTGATCTCTCAAACTTTCAACGTAGACAAACTCTTAGGATTCTTAGCACAATTAGGTTCTCAGAAGTATAGTAATAACCTCAAACTAGTCCCAAGAAATGATAGATGAATGCACAGGCCAACAAAAAAGCAAGATGTTCATGTTATCAAGCAGACCACACAACAAATATTTAAGTTCTCACTCCCATGACTAATGACTCAATAATTTAGACAATTAACAGCTTGGACTTTAGGTGGGACAATTCATATCAATAAACAGTACATATGCCAAAGCCATACAGGTCTAAATAGCTTCATTTCTCCCTTCCCCTCTCCTACTTTATCTTAGATACTAAAGAGATCAGTCTTATAATGCAATTTATCTTCCTAATTCATTTTTAACAATCAATGACTGATGCTTAGTCCACACCTTCCACCCTAATAGTCTCACAATTAGTACAGACCCCTTCTAAACTACTTTTAATCATGGTTATGATTTTGACTAGTGTCTAATACCAACTTAACAATAGTGAATTTATCCAAATAGGGCTAAATCTATTCAGTACCCAGACTTAAGTTGTCAGATTTAGGACAATGTGTCTACATTTTAAGTGTTTAAAGGACTACACAACATTCAAGGTTCAGTTAAGAGTTCAAATACACCTTAGTACCTAACACACTATCAAGCTCGGCCTTTGTTTAGTTGTTGCAAGCATCTCATACCATTACCCTAACAAAACACCTTAGTAATGACTAGCTAAACATTACACTAAGCATTAATTGAGGATTTTTATGCCATTACTTCAGCCAGCACCATGTTAATAACTAGCTAAATATCACATTAGGCATAAATTGAATATTTTTACACTATTACTCCAACAAACATCACATTAAGAACCAGCTAATTAGTATACTAACTGAACATAAATTTAAAAAGGGGGGCAAGAAAATGATAAAGGCTTACCTTTTATGATGCGCAACCGTGTACAAGAACAAACTTGAAAGCCTGAGTGTTTCCTTTCCTCGACTCAGCCACACATAAGAACAGATAAAAATAAAACATTTTGAACTAGAAAACCTAACTCTTTTGAAGTTAAGAATAAAATTTTACTAAAAGCACAGCCTTAATTCGAATGAAATCAAATTTTAAGCTTTTGCTTTTGCTTGAGGGTTCAAGACTTGTCTCAATTGTGAGGGTTGGGGTTCTATTTATAGAACCCCAAAATTCATTTAAAGGCTAAAACTACCGATATGGTACAAACATTGTTTTTCAGAACTAAACCTTCAATACATAAAATTAACGACCAAGATCTAAAGACAACAAACATATACGATCAAATCTGACCCATTTTAGGTTGATCCGAACCAAACCCTTATGATCAATAAGAATCGAGTTCGTACAGTCACAAATAAACAACAAAATGTAAAAATCATGTTTTGATTCAGAAAACAAAAGGGAAAAGCAAAAGACAAGGTGATTACCGCTATGTTTGGATGAATTTGAGTGAAGAACGAAGCTAATATTAATTGTTTCATGCAAATGACTCTGCAAAAGCTGCGTATCCTCTGCCCTCTCTGTGATTTTTCCATTTTTAGACTAGAGAGAAAGGGAGAGTGTAGGCGGCGGCTTAGGGTTTGCGAGGAAAGGGAAAGAGAGAGAAAGGGGGATAAGGATAGGGGTCGTGTTACACCTCGGAAAATTTTTTGTTGATGCACAGTGGATAGACTAACGAACGGCACGAAGTATACGATGTTTTAATGATTCTAATTAAGATTCCAAAGACGTTTGAAGCAAGAAAAGAAAGTTCCTGGAGAAAGGCGATGTATACGATGTATTTCAGAGAGATTTTCCAAAGTACCGGACTAATGATCTCTTAGAAGAAGAGTTATAACATCCCTTAGATTGCTAATGAAGTGTTAAATTAGTGTTAAAAAGGTTCCATAAGGATTGGGGATCAAACGAGTCGACGAGAACGAGTTTCGAAAAACTGTGGATTGTACGGTCCACTATACGGACCGTATAAAAGATACTGGCCGTATGTATGGCCGTATAACCTGTCCAGAGAAGAGTCTCTGCTGGAACCATTATACGGTCACACATACGGACCGTATAAATTGTACAGACCATATGTGTGTCCGTATAAATGTGTCGGGACAGCATTTTGAGTTTTAAATAAGGGACCCAAGTTCATTATTTTCATTTCCCATCTTCTCATTTTCTTCTCATCACCTCAAGAACTCTCTATAACACTCTCCACACCTCCCATACAAGAATCCAAGAGAAATCAAGGATCAACTTCATCAAACCAAATAAATTAAGTCCAAGAAGCTCACTAGGGTTCATCCAAGACAAGAAATCTCTTTGGAAGTGGAACTAGGGTTTTGCTCAAGTGAAGTGTATCCACCCAAAGCTCATTCCCACACTATCAAAGGTATGTTTTATGATTATTTTATATTTTTTAGGGTATTGAGAGGTTGAAAGACTTGGATTATGAAAGGAGGTAGAAGAGGGGTCATAAATATAAGAATAGTGGCACTTTTGAGTAGTAGCTTGAAATGAATCATGATTCTTCTTATGTTGTGATTATAATTATGTTATAAATGATGTTAAGAACAAGGGAGACACATTATATGAGGATGAATGTAATGTTGTATTATGACCATGGTTATGGATGCCTTGAAATGGAATTGGGAGAATTGAATAATGTGTGGTTAATAAATATTGTTGATTATGAGATTATGAATGTTATTATTGTCGTGTGGGAGTTTTTATATTATATGGAGAAAGTTGTAGGAACAAATAAAATGTTGCCCAATTTTCGTTAGCTTTAGCCTAATCTTAAGTATGCTCCGCATGTCTAATCTTAGTACGAATTCTCTTGAATGTAGAATCGTGAACATTGGAAGGAAGCATTAAATTGAGAAGGTTAAAGAGAAAAAAAGGTATGTAAGGCTAACCCTTCTTTCTAAAGGCATGTTTCCATCATTTTGCGTCTATACGAGACGTTCATGCTATTCCTATTCTTATAAAGGCTATAAGCTCATGACCCTCGAGATTCTCCTGACATTGTTGACAACGTTTCTTGTGATGATAATGATAACGATTGTGATGATGAGATCAGTTCTTGATATGCCATCTAAGATATTCAAAATGCCCAATTCTTAGAGACGCTAGGAGTTTATAAATTACAATATTCTTGAGTTGGCGGAAGCTCCTAATAGTGATGATGATAATGATAATAGTGATAACGATGACGATGATAATAGTGATGATGATAATGATAATAGTGATAATGATAATGATGACGATGATAATAGTGATGATGACAATGATTATAGTGATGACGATAATGATGATGGTGATTCAATAATAGAAATCGGGAGTTTACAGACTTTGTGTCACCTCGATAGTGTTGAAATGTTTTTCCCGGATACATATGTATGTTATAAATGTATGAATGCTATGTTGTGACACCGAGCCTACATGGCCGGGTATGATATCTATTGCGCAGACCACTGCAGTTGGGTACGTATAACACTGAGCCTTGGTAAGGCTAGGTACGGATGCCACTGAGCCTTGGTAGGGCCAGGTACGTATAACACCAAGCTTTATTATGGCTGGGTGCGTAAGACACCGAACTTAGATGGTCGGGTATGCTACTACTATGTATTCAAATGTATGAAAATGAAGTTTCCTTGTAGAAAGAGGATAAGTAAATATAACGAGCATCGTTAGAGCTATACCTAGCTCTCTCTCATTTCATAACTTGTCCATACTATGTTATTTCATATGCTATTGATTATGCTTTACATACTCTGTACATTATCCGTACTGACGTCCCTTTGCCTGGGGGCACTGTGTTTCATGCCACACAACCCTATATTGCTTTGCAAGAAAGTTGTCCAAGAGTTTGACTATAGGATGTTCCAGGCTATTAGCTGGATTGGTAGACTCCATTCGGTTCGGAGTGATACCGCGTCAAAGTATGTTCTCATGAGCTGAGTCACACACATTATGGGTATGTTGGGGTCCCGTCCCAACTTAGGTTTCGATATCATATCTTATGTTAGAGACTTTTGCAGACAGAGTCATGTATACAGTACATTAGCCTTGTAAGCAGCTATGCGAGCCGACGTAGCATTATGCATTTCTTTACGGATTCATACTATTATAGTTTTTTTTTACTCGAGTTAAGAAAGATGAAAAGAATATTTTGAAAGGCCTTCATTTTGCACATCATTTCACGATTAAAAGTCTAGTAAGACTATGAGTTTAATGAGAACTAGCGGGTTCACTCAGCTCTAAGTGAGGGTCGGGTGCCCATCATACCCTATCAGAATTTGGGGGTGACAGGTCGTTTGGCATGAAATGAAATGTAAAAGGGGTATATCTCCTTATCAGATACGGGATTGGGCCGGGTGGTGCCCATTTGGGCTGGACTCGGTCCAATGCCAAAGGAATGAATATGAGGCCTTTTGCGCGTATACTATACATATATATTCGTGTATAAAAAGTGTATATACATTCATAAAGGGTAAATGGGTAAATTAAATAAATGAAAAATGTTGAAATATCGATTATTGATCATATTATAGTAGCTAAGACATAATTGGCCTTTGAAATAATTCAAATATACGACTAATTGTGTAAGTAGGCTCAATTTGCAAACATAGCCTTAATTTGTTTCAATCTTAATTGATTGTTGCAATTATGGCCATTTTTTTAGCTTAATTAGTCAATTAAAGTTCAATTACATTAATGACCTTAATTAATTTGAGCCAAATGAATTTGGCCATTTCAATTAAGGCCATAGAAGGACTTAATTAATTAATTCAGTTGTGGTCATAACTAAAACAATTAAACAATTAAAAATCAATTTACAATAGTGCCCCTCTAATTGACTAATTATCCTAATTACATACTAGAAACAATTGTAATTAATTTTAACAAATTATGCCAATACACAAAATTAAGGATTAAGGGGTAAAATGGTCAACTCCTTTAATTACTCAAACTCCTTGGATTAAAGTGTATAATGTATTTTTTAATTTGATTTTTGACAATTTAAACAATTAAATAAATAACTATTCTAAAATTGCTTTTCTTTGATTAAATCTAAAAAATATCTCATAAATGTCATAAAATGTACCAATTAATTCCTAAATATCTTAGAAATTATTTTATCAATTTAAAGGAGTAAAAATATTGACCTAAGCAATTTTATAAAACTCATTTTGACCTTTAAAAATGCATGATTCATTTTGTTTGCCATGCAAGGACTCTGAGTAATTACAACAAATTACGTGAGTTCAAAAATTAGGTGTCAACAACTGCCCCTTCAGTGTACGAGGATGGCGGGACCATCTCTGAACAACAAAATTTGACTAACCTTAATTTTTTACTAACTCGACTCACCTTACCCTTCAATTTCATGCAATTTTCACATATGTGGCCGGACCCTGGCTTCTAGGTTTCCTACATATCTCGGGCTATAGGAGAATTCAAGCCGCTTGTAGTTCGACTCAACTAAGGACTTTTAAGTGATTCGGCAGGAAAGTCTTGAGATTCCCGGCATAGTGACCGTGATTTCTCTAGACAGCTGTTGGAATGTGACTGACTCTTTAGTCTTGAGCTCGCCTAAATATCCCTGGTCTCTGGGACTCAGGTCACATATAGTTCGACTCACTCGAGAAGAGTATATCCCTTATGTGGGAATACTTCGGGTTTCCCGGTGTGTATCCGACCGGTCGCGGTTTTAGTAAAGAAAATAAAAACAGACAATATTGTGGATAAGTTTGAGATCAGATAGCTTCCAAATCCTTACCGAAGAGCTTGACTCTCATGAGCACCTTATCTTGACCGGCTGCGTAAGAAAAAGTTCCACGTTTGCTCCGCAATTTTTCTGGATCTGGTTCGGCAAGCAGGCTCCTTTCTGGCAGTTGTGTCCCTGTTTCCTGGACTTGACAATATTGCAGATATTTTTCGTGGAATTTTGGATAATGGCCCTCTCAGCTATTTGCATGAATGGCCCTATCAGCAATTTATATGAATGGCCCTCTCGGTAGTTTGTATGACTGGCCCTCTCGGCAATTTGTACGAATGGCCCTCTCGGCAATTTGTATGGATGGCCCTCTCAGTAGTTTGTATGAATGACCCTCTAGGCAATTTGTATGAATGGCCATCTCGACAGTTTGTATGAATGGCCCTCTCAGCTATTTGTATGAATGGCTCTCTCGGCAATTTGTATGAATGGCCCTCTCGACAATTTATATGAATGGCCCACTCAACAGTTTGTATGAATAGCCCTCTCAATAGTTTGTATGAATGGCCCTCCTGGCAGTTTGTACGAATGGCCCTCCTGGCAGTTTTTACGAATGGCCCTCCTGGCAGTTTGTATGAATGGCCCTCCCAGCAGTTTGATATGAATGGCCCTCTAGGCATACAGATGACAGATATGGCCATTGTGGCTGGATGATCTTTCTTTCATCCATTGTATTGGTTGTTGACCCTTAGCCTTTTCGTCCTTGTCATGATCATGTTGGTCGTTTGTATCTTTGTGCTCATTCATTGTGACCCTATTGGTCTGATATATCTTTGTCGTTCACTCTTTGTGTGACCTTTTGGTTGGATTTGTCTTTATGCTCATTCATTCATTGCATGACCCTTTTGGTCAGCTGTGTCTTTGTCGTTCATTCTTTTCACGACCCTCGTGGTCGAATATGCTTTTGTCCATTTGTTTTGTGACCCTGTGGTCAGATGTGTTTTTATCACCCATTCTTTGCTGTGACCTCCAGGTTCTTCGCCGCCTGGCTGAGTTTGCCTTTTGCCTTTTGTCATGACCCATTTAGCCTTGGCCGTGCGGTCACTTACCTTCCCACCTCGGTAAATGAACCCTCATCCCAACAACGTACCGATACATAAATTAAAGAAAGTTAAGTAGTAGAAATCAATAAATACGTAAGTCTCACATTATAAATAGATAGATAGTAGTAAAAGTGCGGAAGACAGTAAATACCCCCAAGGTCTAGTCTGAATAATACAAGAGCATCTAAAAAGAATAATATAGTCTGGAAGTACTAATACATAATATCTGTCTCTAGAATCAAATAAGACAAGTAATAGAAGAGTCTTCAAGGTCAGCGGACGTCATACTCACCCTGGGAAACTCGAATGGAAGCTGAAGAGTCGATCGGCCACGGGTCAGAGAAGTAGATTCGACCGGTACTCTGCATTCATAAAAGAATGCAGCAAGTGCAGGTCAGTACAAACCACAGTACTGGTAGCCATCATCGGCCGACTAAGCATAGTTAACACAATTCAGAAAATAAAGCAGATGTTACGCCTCTCGTTCTCGTCGTAGTAGAACCTATGGTTTCATAGTCGGGTATGCCCTTGGAATTGAGACTCATGTCCAAGTTTTGGAGATAGAAAGTTCCTTACCCTGTGTACAAAGGTACCAGCAGGTATTCCTGGAAATTTACCGAGTTAGAAGTTGAACGAATCGAATCGATGCGATTTGAGCTGAATCTGAGAAATCTGCAGACACCAGTCACCGTCGACGGGTCGTCGACATGGTCACAGACCATCGTTGTGCGGTGTCGACAGTGTTCCGCAGCCTAAAATCTGCAGGCGCTGGTCGACGGGCAATTCGACGGACCGTCGACCCGTCCGTCGAACCGCACCGCTAAAGCTTTTTATTTCCAAGTATAGATATGTGTTTCATGACCCTATTTCTTATTTTCTCTCCTCCAAATCAGAGAAAACCTTAGTGGTTTTAAACGAAGAGGGGATACTGTTGGAAGTGGTAAGTTGATGAAGGGTAAAATAATGATTTGAGGCTATTTTAAGGGATGATTGGGAATAGATTTGAGTATATTTTGATATATAAGTGTTGTTATTGTTGTTGTGGTTGATGTTGGAGTGAATGGGAAGTTGAAGGGTTGTTAAGCTTATGAGGGAAGTGTTGCCCCTAATTTGTTAAGGTCTATCCGTATTTAAAATGATTAGTAAGCGAGGTAAATAGTCTAATTAAGGCCTACGTTATCTTGATTGTAGACTTACGAGCTCAAGGATTAGAAGTTGGACAATTGGGTATCTTCAAGGTATGTTAAGGCTATCCTTTCCTTCTTTGGGCATGGTTTTACAATATGAACCGACAAATGAGTAAGCGAGCTTCCATATTACTCTACTCTTAGAAGCATTAGGAGTACTTTAATATTTGATGTTCATGTACACTATTTATGATTGCTCCTTCTGTTCATGGGTCCAGTTTTATGTATATAGTTATTCATTCATATATATATATATTGACTCGTGACCAGAAGACGTTATATACGCAAGTATTATATGTATATGGGGTATGGAAAATGGTAGGCGTTACATACGTATTACCACCTGATCAGCTGTGGATGATGATATATGGATTGGGCCGTACGTTCCTAGGTATTATTATTGTATGATATACGGATCGGTTTGTACGTTCCTCGGCATTACTATGATATGGGATATGGATCGGGTTGAACGTTCATCAGCATTATGACCTACATTGATGTATATAAGCATGATTACCATTGAGAGTGTGCATATGATGCGCCCACAGAGGCATTGTCTTTTATACAGATTTATGTAGATACATTCAGATACTAGTTTATACAAGTACATGCAGGCAGTTATTTCAACTTATGAGTTCAGATTTTATTCATGATTCTTATACATACATGATTGTTCTTACGTCTTTCATACTCAGTACATTATCCGTACTGACTCCCCGTTGCTTAAGGGCTGCGTTCATGCCCGCAGGTTCAGGTAGGCCGACCGGTGGTCCAGCTTAGTAGGACTTCTATCCAGCAGTGGTCAGTGCGCTCCATTGATCCGGAGTTGCGGTCTATTTTGGTATGCTAGCCCTTTTGAGATGTATATGCATACGGGTATGACGGGGCCCTTTCCCATCCTTTCTACAACTTTCATTCCAGTAGACAGTTGTATGTATTAGTCAAATGATGTTGCCTTGTCGGCTCCCATTCTTTTGTGTACAGTATATGTAGCGGCCTAGCTGGCTTGCACTGTTCTTCAGTATGTATGTTTGTATACAGATTGTATAGAGTTTTTGATGTTTTCCTTTGATGAGTTCAGTTTATGCCATTTATGGGCCCTTGATGTTCAGTATGGTTCAGATATGTGTTTAGGGGTGTTTGGTAACTAGAAGTCAGACACTTGTCACGACTCATCGGTTTGGGTCGTGATAAAAGTGGTATTAGAGCAGCTCCGTCCTAGGGTTGTCTACAGACTGTGTCTAGTATAGTCTTGTTTATGGGCGTGTTGTGTACCACACTTATAAACAGGCGGCTACATGACATTTAGGATGATGTCATTCTTTCTCTCTTAGATTGTGCCATAGAGCCATGTGTTAAGCGTTCGCTTCTGAAGAATTGTTATAATTTCTGTGATGTCCAGCAGGAAAGCTACAGCTGCCTAGAAAGGCAAAAAAACGACAGGTGAGGCCACTAGCCGTACTCAGCAGGCTACGAGGGCTCAGGATGAGATTTAGAGTGACGAGCCGTCTGAGACATCGCATACCCTGCCTGCAGCACCTGCCCCAGTTCCTCAGCAGGATGCACCGGGCCAGGATGTACGGGATGTTATACAGTTATTGACCATATTAGTAGCCGCCTAGGCTTAGTGGCAGGGAGTTCGTGTTGACCAGGCAGATAGGACTAGTAGTTTAAGGGTTAAGACCTTCCTTGGGTTAGGTCCTCCAGAGTTTTCCATGATAAAGCAAAATATGGACCCTCGGGATTTTATTGATGGTATGCAGAGGACCTTGAGGGTTATGCACGCGGATGAGGTCGAGTCTGTAGAGTTGGCTTCGTATAGGCTTCGTGATATTGTAGTACAGTGGTATCAGACTTGGGAGTTATCTAGGGGAGAGGATGCCCCTCCAGCTGTTTGGCGAGAGTTCTCAGATGCTTTTATTATCCATTATTTACCTCCTGAGGTCAGGCGAGCCCGAGCAGACAAGTTCTTACGTATTGAGCAGGGCAGTATGAGTGTCCAGGAGTACTGTGTGTATTTTGATTCTATGGCCAGATATGCTCCAGCCATGGTGGCTGAGATGGAGGACAGGGTTCATCGTGTTGTGGTCGGTCTAGGGCCACATTTAATAGATGCTTGTATGATTGCTGCATTACATCCAGGCATGGATATCTCCTATATACAGGCATATGCATAGAATCTGGAAGATCACAAGCTTCAGAGAAGGACAGATCGTGACCGTGACCGGGTCCATGGAAAGAGGGCCTGGACTTTAGAGATCGGGGGTGAGTCTAGGGAAGGACAGAGACCGCCCCGATATCCCTTCCATTCAGCAGGGAGTGCACCTCCGTGGTTTTCAGGTCCGAGGTTTGATCGGTCTTCTTATTCTAGAGCGGGCCAGAGTTCTAGAGCATCAGGCTCTCAGTACAGACCGGAGTCAGGCCAGATGAGGCCCCCTTTGCCGCGGTGTGCCCAGTGTGGCAAGTTACATGCCGGTCAGTGTTGGCTGGGCTCAGATTTTTGTTATGCTTGTGGCCAGCCAGGTCATAGGATGTGGCAATGAGATAGAGTGGGGGTGTGGTTAAGCCCACAGGGTCTATGGCTGGTTCTTCTTCTGTATTGCGCCCTTCAGTGCAAGTTTTTCAGACACCAGCAGGACGAGGTAAATGGAGGAGTGAGCATCCAGCTCGAGCGGTCCTCAGCACCGTGTATGTGAATTAGCTGGTAGACAGGATCGTGAGACATCCCCTGATGTTTTTACAGGTATATTATCAGTCTCCTCCTATGATGTGTATGCACTGATTGACCCAGGTTCAACTTTATCATATGTTACGCCCTTTGTTGCAAGCAAGTTTGGGATAGAGCCCGAGTTAATTAAACCTTTTGAGGTGTCTACGCCAGTTGGTGATCCGGTTATATCTAGGCGAGTATACCTGGGCTGTGTTGTTATAGTTTGTGACCGCCACACCGTAGCAGATTTGATTGAGTTAGATATGATTGATTTCGATGTTATTTTGGGCATGGACTGGTTGGCTTCTTGTTATGCTAATGTTGATTGTAGAGCAAAGATGGTTCGATTTCAGTTCCCAGGCGAGCCAATCCTAGAGTGGAAGGGCAATGCCGCTTCGCCTAGGGGTATGTTTATTTCCCACCTTAAAGCAAGGAAGGTGATCAGAAAAGGGTACATCTATCACTTGGTTCAGGTCCAGGAAGTGCAAGCAGAGTCACCGACCCTTCAGTCTGTTCTTGTGGTGAATGAGTTTCCAGAAGTGTTTCCAGATGAGCTTCCAGGCATTCCCCCAGAGAGAGAGATTGATTTCACTATTAACTTATTGCCAGATACTCAGCCAATATCTATTCCTCCTTATAGAATGGCACTTGCGGAGTTGAAAGAATTAAAGAAGCAGTTGAAGGATTTACTTGAGAAGGGCTTTATTAGGCCCAGCACATCACCGTGGGGAGCACCGGTATTATTTGTAAGAAAGAAGGATGGCTTTTTGTGAATATGTATTGATTATAGGCAATTGAATAAAGTGACTGTAAAGAATAATTATCCGCTCCCGAGGATCGATGATCTATTCGATCAAATGCAAGGCGCCAAATATTTCTTGAAGATAGACTTGAGATCGGGGTACCACCAGGTTAGGGTGAAGGAGGAAGATATTCCGAAGACGGCATTTCGGACTATATATGGACACTATGAGTTTCGTGTTATGTCGTTCGGGCTAACTAATGCCCCAGCCGTATTCATGGATTTGATGAATCGTGTATTCAGACCCTTCCAAGATTTGTTCGTGATTATATTTATAGATCATATTCTGGTTTATTCACCATCAGAGGCTGATCATGCAGAACATGTACGAACAGTGCTAGGAATTCTTCGAGGTAGAGGGTGGTATGCCAAGTTTTCCAAGTGTGAGTTCTGGTTGAACTCTGTGGCTTTTCTGGGTCACATTATTTCGGAGGAAGGCATTAGAGTGGATGCCCAAAAGATTGAGGCTGAGAAGAATTGGCCAAGGCCTATGGCACCAACAGAGATACGTAGCTTCTTAGGCCTGGCAGGATATTATAGAAGGTTTGTAGAAGGATTTTCCTGTCTTTCAGCCCCATTGACTAAGTTGACTTAAAAATCAGCTAAGTTCCAATGGACAGATGCTTGTGAGCAGAGTTTTCAACCGTTGAAGGATAAGTTGACTTCAGCACCAGTTTTGACTCTTCCAGAAAGAGCAGATGGCTATGTGGTATATTGTGATGCTTCAGGTGTTGGATTGGGCTGTGTGTTGATGCAGAACGGTAAGGTTGTCGCTTATGGTTCGAGACAGTTGAAGAAGCACGAAAAGAATTATCCAACCCATGATCTTGAGCTAGCGGCAGTGATTCATGCTTTGAAAATATGGAGGCATTACTTATACGGTGTCCATGTTGATATCTATACTGATCATAAGAGTCTCCAGTACATATTTATGCAGAAGGACTTGAACTTACGTCAAAGGCGATGGCTAGAGTTGCAAAAGGATTATGATATGGATATTCTGTACCATCCTGGGAAAGCTAATATAGTAGTCGATGCCCTTAGTCATAAATCCATGGGTAGCTTGTCATATGTGCCGCTAGAGAAAAAAGAAATGGTCCGTGAAGTTTGTCAATTAGCTAGCCTTAGAATCTGATTGATAGATTCAGGTGATGCAGGAGTTACTGTTCAAGACATAGCAGTGTCATCTTTGGTA
Organism: Lycium barbarum; assembly: GCF_019175385.1. NCBI lineage: Eukaryota > Viridiplantae > Streptophyta > Magnoliopsida > Solanales > Solanaceae > Lycium > Lycium barbarum. Next base: position 32,288,090 of record NC_083348.1, read on the forward strand.
GTAGAGATAAAGGAGAGTCAGTATGAGGATCCTGTTTTAGTTCATTACCGTGATACAGCACCTCAGAAGCAAAAGACACCCTTTGTGATTACAGGAGATGGAGTACTCCGATATAGAGGTAGATTTTACGTCCCTAATGTTGTAGGGATTCGTCAGCAGGTTATGGGGAAGCAGATCACTCTCGCTATTCTATTCACCCTGGCTCAACAAAGATGCACCATGATCTCAAGGAAGTTTATTAGTGGGGTGGTATGAAAAGAGATATAGCAAAATTTGTTGCTCAGTGTCCAAATTGTCAGTAGGTCAAAATAGAACACCAGAAGCCCGGTGGTCTGTTGCAGGCTATGGAGATTCCTACATGGAAGTGGGAGGTAATTAATATGGACTTTATTACAGGGTTGCCCCGTACTCGGCGGAAGTGTGATTCGATATGGGTCATAGTTGATAGGCTTACAAAGTCAGCCCATTTTCTGCCTGTCAGAATTACTTATACAACCGAGGATTACGCGAAGCTTTATCTTAAGGAGATTGTACGACTTCATGGTGTTCCCTTGACCACTATCTCAGATAGGGGAACACAGTTTACAGCTAATTTCTCAGAATGGATTAGGGACTCAGGTGAGTCTTAGTACTGCGTTTCATCCGCAGACAGATGGACAAGCGGAGCGTACTATACATACACTTGAGGATATGTTGAGAGCTTGTGTGATTGACTTCCAAGGTAGCTAGGATGATCATTTTCCTATTAGCGAGTTTTCCTATAACAACAGTTACCATTCCAGTATTCAGATGGCTCCTTATGAGGCCTCGTATGGGCGAAGATGTGGGTCGCCCATAGGATGGTTCAATGTCGGGGAGAATTAGTCAGTAGGCTGGACTTATTCAGCAAGAAGTTGATAAGGTGAAAGTGATTCGAGAAAGATTGCTAACAGCTCAGAGTCGACAAAAATCCTATGCGGATAATCGGCGACGCAAGCTAGAGTTTGAGATAGGCGATTAGGTTTTCCTGAAAGTTTCGCCTATGAAAGGAGTGATGCGGTTTGGTAAGAAGGGTAAGTTGAACCCTCGATATATTGGGCCATATATGATCATTCGTACTGTGGGCATGGTGGCATATGAGCTAGAATTGCCTTCTGAGTTAGAGTCGGTACATCCGGTATTTCATGTGTCTATACTTCGTAAATGTATCAGAGATCCTTCAAGAGTCGTACCAGCGGATGATATCCGGGTGACCGAGCAGTTAGCATACGAAGAGGTTCCAGTGGCTATATTGGACAGGCAGGTTCGTCAGTTACGAACCAAGAATGTAGCTTCAGTTAAGGTTTTATGGAAGAATAAGAATGTTGAGGAGGTGACTTGGGAAGCAGAGGAGGAAATGAAGATTAAGCACCCGCATTTGTTCCCAGCAGTACAGGAGGTTCAGTCTGAGGCATCATCATCCCCAAGTATTATTCCATTATTAGTTATCGTGATTGGTCGTGTGAGGCCATGGTAATGTATGTTGTAATATCTGGCCCTGTGTGGCATCATTTGGGTTGCTGTGTGTAGGTTGGATGGGTATATGTAATGAGGAAGCAATGCCAAAAATTTTATAGCCCGTGTTTGTTTGAACATTCGGGGACGAACGTTCCTAAAAGGGGAGAATGTTACGCCTCTCGTTCTCGTCGTAGTAGAACCTATGGTTTCATAGTCGGGTATGCCCTTGGAATTGAGACTCGTGTCCAAGTTTTAGAGATAGAAAGTGTCTTACCCCGTGTACAAAGGTACCAGCAGGTATTCCTGGCAATTTACCAAGTTAGAAGTTGAACGAATCAAATCGACGAGATCTGAGCTGAATCTGAGAAATCTGCAGACACCAGTCACCATCGACGGGCCGTCGACATGGTCGACAGATAGTTGTTGTGTGGTGTCGATAGGGTTCCGCAGCATGAAATCTGCAGGCGTTGGTCGACGGGCAAGTCGACGGGTCATCGACCCGTCCGTCGAACCGCACCGCTGAAGCTTTTTATTTCCAAGTATATATATGTGGTTAACGACCCTATTTCTTATTTTCTCTCCTCCAAATCAGAGAAAACCCTAGTATATTCACTCCCAATATTTCCTACCATATTAACGAAGATTTGGCAAGATCCGAACCCCGTAAACCCAAGCTTGTAAAGAAGAAGGTTGATTCTAGGGTTTCTTCAAGGTTGTGAAGCTTAGGAAGATGGAGTTAAAGTGATTCTTGGAATCTTAGGCCCCTCAAGGTATGTATATGATTTCTATCCTTATATTTAAGTTGATTATCAAGAGTTTTAGTGGTTTTAAACGAAGAGGGGATACTTATGGAAGTGGTAAGTTGATGAAGGGTAAGATAATGATTTGAGGCTATTTTAAGAGATAATTGGGAATAGATTTGAGTATATTTTGATATATAAGTGTTGTTATTGTTGTTGTGGTTGATGTTGGAGTGAATGGTAAGTTGAAGGGTTGGTAAGCTTACGAGGGAAATGTTGCCCCTAATTCGTTAAGCTCTATCCATATTTAAAATGATTAGTAAGCGAGGTAAATAGTCTAATTAAGGCCTACGTTATCTTGATTGTAGACTTACGAGCTCGAGGATTAGAAGTTGGACGATTGGGTATCTTCAAGGTATGTTAAGGCTGTCCTTTCCTTCTTTTGGCATGGTTTTACGATATGAACCGACAAACGAGTAGCGAGCTTCCATATTTCTCTACTCTTAGAAGCATTAAGAGTACTTCAGTCTTTAATGTTCATGTACCCTGTTGTGATTGCTCCTTCTGTTCATGGGTCCAGTTTTATGTATACAGTTATTCATGCATTACATTCATTCATATATATATACATATATATATTGACCCGTGACCAGAAGGCATTATATACGCAAGTATTATATGTATATGGGGTATGGAAAATGGTTGGCGTTGTATACGCATTACCACCTGATCAGGTAGTCGATGATGATATATGGATCGGGCCGTACGTTCCTCGGTATTATTATTGTATGATATATGAATCGTGCTGTACGTTCCTCGGCATTACTATTATATGGCATATGGATCGGGCTGAACGTTCCTCAGCATTATGACCTATTTTGATGTATATGAGCATAATTACCATTAAGAGCATGCATATGATGCGCCCACAGAGGCATTGTCAGTTATACAGATACATTCAGATACTAGTTCATACAAGTACATGCGGCTAGTTATTTCAGCTTATGAGTTCAGATTTTATTCATAATTCTTATACATACATGATTGTTCTTACATTTTTCATACTCAGTACATTATCCGTACTGACTCCCCGTTGCTCAGGGGCTGCGTTCATGCCCGCAGGTTCAGGTAGGCCGACCGGTGGTCCACCTTAGTAGGACTCTACCCAGCAGTGGTCAGTGCGCTTCATTGATCCAGAGTTGCAGTCTATTTTGGTATGCTAGCCCTTTTGAGATGTATATGCATACGGGTATGACGGGGCCCTTTCCCGTCCTTTCTACAGCTTTCATTCCAGTAGAAGTCTGTTGACAGTTGTATGTATTAGTCAGATGATGTAGCCTTGTCGGCTCCCATTGTTTTGTGTACAGTATATGTAGCGGCCTAGCTGGCTTGCACTGTTCTTCATTATGCATGTGTGTATACAGATTGTACAAAGTTTTTGATGTTTTCCTTTCATGAGATCAGTTTATGCCATTTATGGGCCCTTGATGTTCAGTGTGGTTCAGATATGTGTTTAGGGGTGTTTGGTCACTAGAGGTCAGACACTCGTTACGACTCATCGGCTTGGGTCGTGACAGTAGCTAAGGAAATAAACCAACCAAGCATGAGACAATCTAATCGCAACCGAGTATCCATCATCACCTATGTAAGCATATAAACCAAAATATGATAAGTCTGAGTATATCCGATCCAATCTAATCACCACAATAGAATCAACACAATCCAATCATCACAACAGAAACATCACAATCAAGTAATAATGTAATGCAGTGCAATAATGGTATGAATGTGATGTTGTGCCACGCAAATGAGGAGTACACTTGTACTCCAGACTGAAATGTTGACGTCTCGGTAGCACAACCCAGTGTGACTTGCGAAGTCTAAGTGCCACCCGTCCCGGATCTTTGCCCAACAGACAGATGGGACCCTGGCTAATTGCTCATAGGGGGAGTCTCACTGGCACCACACTGGGGGACCCACAGAGTCCATGCACTAACAACGAATCCGAAATAACATCGGAATCGGCCATGCAACAATGATGCCGAAATAGCTCATCGGACATCGGTCATCTCACAGTCACTCAAGTAAAAGAGTATGTCAATATCAGTTTTACACAATCAACGATTCCGGAATTGAACCTCGGACATCGGCCTTCTCACAATGACTCCAGTAAAATAGTTCATCAAAATATCAGTTTCATATAATCAACGATTCCGGAATAGATCTTCGAACATCGGCCTTTTTACAATCACTCAAGTAAAAGAGTCAATCAAATATCAGTTTCACTCAATCAACGATACCGGGTCATCACCGGGTATCAGCCATACATGAATATGAGAGAATGCGTACAATGCATATGTAAATCGATCAAGTTCAATATCACAAGTACCACAACGGGGTACGCCAACAAGTATCACATCACAATATCAACAGTGGGTATGCCAACATGTATCAATAAGTCAAGTACCACAGTGAGTACGCCAACAATATATCCATGTACAATACCAACCACGGGTATGTCAATTCTATCCAAATCAAGACGACAAGACAAAACTACACATGGCATCAAGCCAACTCAATTGAACAATCAAGCACGCATAACGAGGTGGCTAGTCCCAACACACATCAGGGCCCAACCCAAGGCAATATTCATCCCAACTTCATACTCGAAGGTTCACATGTTGTCTCCGACCTCATAATCTAAATATGTGATTCACTATACGAAGTCTCATCAAAGGTAAACCATAACCTACTTGGACTGCCGAACCGCAATACCAACAAGTCACTCTTTTGCCTTGCCCTTCCTCTGAAGCTCAGAACCAAAGTAGTCTAAGCATAATCGAATTATAAATTAGAAATCATGAAGAATGATACTCATATTGCTATGATATCAATTAGGTCAACTTTAACCCTAGGATTTGGGGAAACGGACCCACAAGGGAAAAACGGGAAATTCACGGGCAAAATACCAAATTAAGTACTAGGTGATCATAACCCTACCACTAATTGTTGATCTAACTCAAAGATTGGCCTAAATGTGATTCCAAGTAAAAACCCCCAAATTGGGTATAAACCTTAAGTCTCCAAATCCGAAATTCAACGTTAAAAGTGGAAGATACTTGATTAATAAGCTTAGATTAGTCAATATCTAACATGAACATCACCAATTTATCAATAATAATCTAGGGAGATGTTCTTCCAAAACCCTCTCTCAAATTCCATCTCTAAGGGAAGGGGAAAATCTAAGATGATTGTGATTAAGGAAGAGTAAAGATTAGGCAAGTTTTACCTCCAAGAATAGTTTCAACAAGCTCCAATATCGAGATAGGAAATAATGTGGGTCTAGGACTTATTTGAGACACATTTAATGAAAAATCACCGCTCGTCACCGCTGTAGCGATACCTGGACCGCCCTAGCGGCGCCGCCCCATTGACAACCTGGCTGCTTCAGCGGCAATGACTAAAGGTCATTGACCACTCTAGCGGCAAGTCTACCACTCCAGCGGTGCTGGTGCCGCCAAAGCGGCCACCAGACACCAGAAACTCAACCCAAGATTTCCTTTCGATCCGATTTTTCGACTAATTTCCGAGGCCATCTGCTCACATACCAGATATATTGTCCCACATAAAAATGTGCTACAAACATACCTATGGCCTCGGAATTCCCAACGGAGGTCTCGTTGACCAAGTCAACCCCCGGTGCCTTAATTCTAAATTTCCATTCCAAGTCCCAAAATGCACCTAAGTGCATTGGGAACCGAACCAAACACACACACAAGTTCTAAACAACCATCCCGACATCTTGGAATCGACGGAATTCTAAAAAAGGTTCGTTTGCCCAAAAGTCAAATTTGGGTCAATCATTGTTCACTTTAAGCCTATATTCTCACCAAAGTTGCCCGAATTCGGTCTAGGCACCCCGGAAAGCATATCAGCGGTCCCCTCGGGTCAAAAGCGAGCTAATCAATGCTCGGGAATGGACAAAAATGTCGAAAGAACTATGATGACCAAACAGGTCGTTACATCAGATACCAATTGAACCGTTGCTCATCCTCGAGCAAAGAAAAGAAGGAAAGTAGGGAAATACCTGAATCAGTGAACAACTGGGGATATCGGCTACGCATATCGGACTCAGTCTCCCAAGTAGCCTCTTCCACAGGGCGGTGCTTCCACTGCACCTTCACAGAAGCAATCTCCTTCGACCTCAACTTCTGAACCTGTCTATCCAAGATAACGATAGGCTCCTCCTCATAAGTCAAATTCTCATCAAGCAATATGGAATCCCAATAGACAATGTAGGTACTGTCGGCATGGTATTTCTTTAGCATCGAAACATGAAAGACCGGGTGAACTCTGCCAAGCCTGGCGGCAATGCCAACTCAGAAGCTACATCACCGATACAATCCACAATCTCAAACAGGACAATGTATCTAGGGCTCAACTTGACCATCTTACCAAACCTAATAACACCCTTCATGGGTGAGACCTTCAATAGAACCTAGTCACCAATAGCAAACTTTAAATCCCGGACCTTCCGGTCCGCATACATTTTTTGCCGACTCTGAGCTACCACGAGTCTGGCCTGAAGAACTCGCACTCTATCAAGGGACTCTCTCAATATATCCGTGCTCCCAGGTCGAGCCTCGAACCCATCGAACCAACCAATCGGAGACGTACACCTCCTACCATATAAAGCCTCAAAAGGCGCCATACTAATACTAGAATGATTGTTGTTATTGTATGCAAACTCTACCAAGGACAAGTGCTGATCCCAATGACCATCAAAGTCAATAACATATGCTCTCAACATGTCCTCGAGCACCTGGATGGTTCGCCCGGACTGGCCATCGGTCTGGGATGGAAAGCTGTACTAAAGTCCAATCGAGTACCCAACTCCTCATGAAATGCCCTCCAGAATCGGGAAGTGAAGATAGTATCTCGATCATATATAACAGAAATAGGGATCCCATGCAACCTCAAAATATCCCGAATATACATCTTGGCTAACTTCTCTGCGATATAGAAAACCTGAACCGGAACAAAGTGAGCGGATTTAGTCAACCGATCCACTATCACCCAAATAGAATCAAACTTGCCAAGGGTCTTCGGAAGGCCTGTGACAAAATCCATGGTAATCCTCTCCCACTTCCACTCTAGAATGGGCATCCTCTGAAGCACCCCACTGGGTTGCTGGTGCTCGTACTTCACTTGCTGACAATTTCCACACTTAGCCATAAAATCAACTATATCTCTCTTCATACGACGCTACCAATAGTGCAGTCTTAAGTCACGGTACATCTTGGTCATTCCCGGATGAATGGAATAGCGAAAGCTATGGGCCTCAGATAAAATCAACTGGATCAGATCACCAACACGAGGAACACACACACGCCCTCTAATCCTCAGTGTGCCCTCAGAATCAATCACGGCCTCTTTGGCCTCACCCCTCGAAACCCTATCTAGGATCTTGCTCAACTGCGCATCCTCAAACTGATGAGCCTTGATGCTATCCAATAATGATGACCTCGCCTCTATGCTAGCCAAAATCCTGCCCGGTGCTGAAATATCAAGACGGACGAAACTGTTGGCAAGAGTCTGAACCTCCATGGCCAACGGGTGCTCGGAAACAATCAATCGAGCTAAACTCCCCATACTTACTGCCTTGCGACTCAAGACACCAGCCACCACATTGGCTTTACTAGGGTGATACAAATATAGATGTCATAATCCTTCAGGAGCTCCATCCATCGGCGCTTCCTGGAATTAAGATCTCTCTGGGTAAACACATGCTGAAGGCTACGGTGATCGGTGAAAACCTCACTATGGACACCGTACAAGTAATGCCTCAGAAGTTTCAAGGCGAAAACTATGACTAACAACTCCAAATCAAGGGTAGGGTAATTCTCCTCGTGAACTTTCAACTGACGGGAAACTTAAGCTATCACCCTACCCTCCTGCATCAACACCGCACCCAAACCCATACGGGAAGCATCACAATAGACAGCGAAATCCTTGCCCTCCACAGGTAAGGCTAGGATCGAGGCTGTGGTCAAAAGGAGCTTGAGATTTTGAAAGCTCTCCTCACAATCATCCGTCCACAGGAAGGGAACATCCTTTTGACTCAATCTGGTCAAGGACGAAGCAATGGCAGCAAACCCCTTCACAAAGCGACGGTAATAACTGGCCAAACCCACAAAACTACGAATCTTGGTAACACTAGTGGGCCTCGCCCAACCCCTCACAGCCTCAATCTACTGTGGATCAACCATAATCCCCTCCTTGGACACCACATGACCCAAGAATGCCATAGACCCTAACCAGAACTCACACTTAGAAAATTTAACAAGCAAACTATATTTCTCCAACAACCCAAGGATGGCACGAAGATGGCTCTCATACTCCACTCTACTCTTGGAATACACCAATATGTCATCAATAAACACAATCACTAAAGAATCAAGAAACGACCTAAAGATTCCATTCATCAAAGTCATAAATGTAGCCAGGGCATTGGTAAGCCCAAAATACATCACTAGAAACTCATAGTGGCCATATCTCGTCCGAAATGCTGTCTTCGAAATATCCTCTGCCTTGATCTTCAACTGGTGATAGCCGGAACGCAAATCAATCTCCGAAAACACCGAAGCACCTTGAAGCTGGTCGAAAAGGTCATCAATACGATGCATAGGGTAATTGTTCCGAATGGTGACCTTGTTCAACTGGCGGTAATCAATACACATCCTCATAGTCCCATCTTTCTTCTTCACAAATAACACGAGAGTACCCCAAGGGGAGACGCTCGGTCTAATGAGCCCCTTGCTCAATAAGTCTTGTAATTGTTCCTTAAGCTCCCTCAACTCAGCAGGGGCCATCCGATATAGTGGGATGGAAATAGGATAGGTGCCTGAGTCCACATCAATACAAAAATCAATGTCGTGATCGGGTGGCATACCTGGTAAATCTGACGGGAATACCTCCGCGAACTCGCTCACTATAGGAATAGACTCAAGGGGTCAAGATGCAACAGTCATATCACGAACATGCACCAAATACTCTAAACACCCTTTACTTACTAACTTCTTCGCCCGAAGGAAAGAAATAATCTTCTTTGGAACGGGACTAGGAGTACCGCTCCACTCAAGCCTAGGAATGCCCGCATTGCTAAAGTGAATGTCTTGGCGTGACAGTCCAAGCTCACATGATAAGGAGAAAGCCAGGATATACCCAATATAATATCAAAGTCTACTATATCCAGAATCATCAAATCTACCAAAGTGTCGTACCCCATAAAAGTAACTAAACAAGACCGGTAGACTCTATCGACAACCACAGAATCTCCGACCGGAGTAGACACATGAGCAGGTATATCTATGATATCACATGGAATATCCTAACCAACTGCATGAAATGCAGATAAATACGAATAAGTGGATCCAGGATCAAATAACACAGGAATAAACTATCACGACCCAATCGGAGGGCCGCGACGGGCACCCGGTGCTAGCCCACCCGGGCACCTCTAACATACCTTTACATTTACATCTAGGTGAGCCACGTATTTAAAACATGCTTTCTTTCCATCAATCATACTATTATTTCCTTTGGGCAACAATACATGTTTATATATCACCATTTATAGCAATGCCCATAGCAATGTACATAAGCCGACGAGGCTAACAAAATGACATCTAAAATATAGGCCGATAAGGCCAAACACATCTAACCATATACACATGTTTACGAGCCTCTAAGGAGAATATGTCATATCATATAGGCGGGACAGGACCCCTCTATGCCCATAAATTTGTACACAAAAGAATCAATACCAAAGGTTGCGGCTCCGAATGAAATGGAGCTCCGCTATGTAGTCCCTAAGAATGTAGCTATGGATCAAGTCTGTTTCCCTAGACACCTGCGGGCATGACGCAGCGTCCACAAACAAAAGCATGTCAGTACGAAGAATGTACGGAGTATGTAAAGCATGATCAATATCAGTATAGAAGCACAATAAGCAACATAGGAAATAGCATAAGATGGGAGATAGGATTATCATCGCCATAAGAACTTACTTACTTTTCATAGGGACTTTCCATTGCTAATGCAAGATTGGGTACATACGTCTGTATTCGTATCCGTACTCATTTACATTTCGTATTGATAGTCGTATTCATATACATATTCATATTCATATTCATATTCGTACTCATATCTATATCATATACATATCCATATCATATACATAGCATTTACACAGCATACCTGACCACGAAGGTTTAGTATTTCACGTACCCGACCATAGCTAGGCTCGGTTAGCATACATACCTGGCCAATCAAGGCTTCAGGGTTACACATACCTAGACCTACCAAGGCGTCAGGGTTATCCGTACCCAACTACAGAGGTGCGCGCGCGTTACATAAATATATATTCTACCCGGCCTTATGTTACACCTCGAAAAATCCTCCGCTGTTGCACAAGTGGATGAACTAGTGAGGAGTACGAGTATACGATATTTTCATAAGTAAGAAATGACAATTGATGGCCCTAAGTAAGATTCCAAAGGCAATTGCAATAAGAGATAGGTTATGCTCCATAATGACTAATTATAGGTTCTGAAAATATGGAAAGTTGCAGATTTGCATTTTGGCCAGTTGGACATAAAATGAAATATGGACCGTATAATGGTATACGGCCCGTAAACATCCATGTCATATTTTGACTTCCAAAACCTCAACTTTCTGTCAAAAGTTCAAATGGTTAAATACGACTTGGAAAACGGACTGTAAATTGAAATACGGCCCGTAAACTGCGATCGTAAATCACCATGATCCCCAGCATACTTTTTGGTTCTGTTATACTTAAATACGACCACGAAATATGGCCCATAAACTATAATACGGACCGTAAACTGGGTTTACGACCACTGTGCACTTTCGACGACTGCTCATTTCAGATCAGATTTTGGGTTATTAAAAAAGGGACCAAGTTTATTATTTCATTTCATTTCACTTCTACATGACACCCCTTCTCTCTGAAACATCTCTCTACATAAATTCCACAAGAATTCAAGGATATTTGGTGATCAACAACATAAACTAAATAAATCAAGTATAAGAAAACCCATTAAGGATCATACAAGTCAAGAAATCTCATTAGAGATAAACTAGGGTTTTGCTCAAGTGGAGTATTATCAACCAAAGTTTGTTCCTATGACATCTAAGGTAATATTTATGATTTTTCTATGTTGTTTAATGTATTTAAGAGTTGAAATACTTGGATTGTAGAGAGGTATGGCAAAATGGGTCATGAATGTGGAATAGTGCCATTTTGAGAAATAGTTTGAATTGAGTTATGAGTCTTGATGTATTGTAATGTAAATGTGTTATAAATGATGTTTAGAACATGAGATGAGCAATGCACGTGAATGGACATAGTCGTGTGTCATAGCCATGGATATGGGTGATTGAAGGTAAACTAAGAAATGTGGATAATGTGAATGAATAATGATTATTGTTATGGTATTGTGAATGTGTTATTGACGTTTGGGAGTTGATATACGCTATGGAGGAATGTCGTATAAATAAAGGAGATGTTGTCCGATTTTCTCTAGTCTTAGTCATATATACTAACTATCGATTCTAATGATAGTATGACTTTAATGAAGCTAGAAGTGTTAGCATTTGGAGGAGAACGCGCAAGTGTAGAATAGATGAACAGAAAAGGTATGTAAGGCTAACCCTTCTTTCATAAGGCATGGTTCTTTGGCCAAATATCTAACTCTTTTATGAGACTATGATGTCCTTCAAATGACTTGATCTCCCGAGCTAGTAAGCTCAAAATTCTTGATACGCCATGATTGTACTAAATCCCTCGTATGACGAGTAAGCCGATAAATATAAATGTGATGAAGGACGATGATAGTATAATGATGTCGGTGACAATGATGATAATGATGTAAATAGTAAAGTTGCTTATGAACTATTATGTATATGTGTCTATGTATGACTATTATGGAACCCCGAGCTTATGAGGCGGGGTAAGATATGTAAATAAGTATGTATATGATTACGTAACACGCGCACACCTCTGCAGATGGTACGGATAACCCTGACGCCTTGGTAGGGCCAGGTAGATGTAACCCTGAAGCCTTGGTAAGGCCAAGTATAAGTAACCTTGAGCCTTGGTTGGCCAAGCATGTATGAAACATCGATCCTGCATGGTCGGGTATGCTATGTAAATGCTATGTAGATGATATGATTATGTATATGATATGAATACGAATATGATACGATATGAATGTGGATAAGGGTATGTATACGAATACGAGTACAAATATGGAACGGATACGATTTGGATGTAAGTACACAAATACGCATTAGAAATGGAAAGCCCTATGAAAGGGAAGTAAGTGCCTAGACGATGATATCACCATCTCCCATCTTGTGCTATTTCTTATGTTGCTTATTATGCTTCTATATTGATATTGATCATGCTTTACATAGTCATTACATTCTTCGTACTGACGTCCTTTTGTTTATGGACGCTACGTCATGCCCGCAGGTGCATAGGGAGACAGGCTCGATCCATAGCGATATTCCCAGAGACTACATAGCAGAGCTCCATTTCATTCGGAGCCATAGCTTTTGGGTACTTATTCTTTTGTGTATATAATTATGGGAATGGTGGGGTCCTGTCCCGCTTATGTGATATGTTATACTCTCCTTAAAGGCTCGTAGACATGCGTGTATGGTTAGACATATCTGGCCTTGTCGGCCTATATTTTGTATATCGTTTTGATAGCCTCGTCGGCTCATGTACATTGATGTGGCATAGATGCCAATGATGATATAAAATCATTGTTGTCCAATGGGACTAGTATGATGAATGAATAGAAATGTATGTTTAATTGTACGGCTCACCTAGACGTAAGTGAAGTGTAAGCCAAGGGGTGTCCGGGTGGGCTAGCACCGAGCGCTCGTCACGGCCCTCTAGACGGGTCGTGACACCTTATAAGTTCGGGGTTCCATAATATTCAGACATAGACACATATACATAATAGCTCATAAGCATCTTTAACATCATTAGTATTATCATTGTCATCATTATTGTCATCACCATTATCGTCGTCATCATTATCATTATCACTATTATCGTCGTTCATTACATCTATCTTTATAGGATTACTCGTCATCTGAGGAATCTAGTACAATAGTAACGTATCGAGAATCATGAGCTTAGTAGCTTTTGAAGATAGAATCATTTAAAGGACATCATAGGCTCATAGAAGAATAGATATTTGGCCAAAGAACCATGCCTTATGAAAGAAGGGTTAGCCTTAGATACCTTTCCGTTCAACTACTCTATTACTTGCACGTTCTCCTTCAATACTCACGTTTCTACCTTCATTAGAGTTATACTATTATTAGAAAGATCGATAGCTAGCATACATGACTAAAGCTAGAGAAAATTGGACAGCATCTCCTTTATTTATACGACTTCCTCCATATCATATATCAACTCCCAAACGTCAATAATTCATTCACAATATCATAACAATAGTCCTTATTCATCCACATTATCCATAATTCTCAATTCACTTCCAATTCATCCATAATCATGGTCATAGCACACTATTATATACACCCATATACAATGCCTATCCCATGTTCTTAATGTCATTTATAACATGATTATAATCATAACATATCAAGAATCATTACTCAACCCAAACCATTACTCAAAAATGACACTATTCCCACATTCATGACCCATTTTTCTATATCCTTCTACAATCCAAGTGTTCCAACTTTCAAATACCTTAAATAACACGGAAATACCATAAATCTTACCTTAGATGGTGTAGGGATGAACCTTGGGTGGAAACACCTCACTTGAGCAAAACCCTAGTTTTACCTTCACTTGGATTCCTTGCCTTGGATGAACTTTAATGGGTTTCTTACACTTGATTCACTTAGTTTGACGTTGTTGATCACTAATATCTCTTGAATTATTGTGGAAGAAGTGTAGAGAGATGTTTTAGAGAGAAGGGGTGTGAAAGGAAATTAAATGAAATAAGACTTGGATCCCTTATTAAGAACCCAAATCTGTCCCGACCAGTTTCTACGGATCAACATACGGTCTGTATAAATTATACTGACCGTATGTCTGGCCGTAGATTTGGTCCAGAGAGGGGTGATAATATGGGATGATTATACAGTGGAACATACGGCCCGTATGTTTTATACGGCCAGTATGTTTGGCCGTATAATGCCAGTTTTCCGAAGTTTGTTTTCGTCGACTCGTTTGGTCTCCAATCCTTATGGAACCTTCTTAACACTTGTCTATCACCCCATTAACAATCTAAGAGATTTTATAACTCTTCTCCAAAGCATTATTAAATCCTTTTTAACTTGTTGCTTGTAATTCCTTTTCGATACCTATCGTATGCCTTGCCTTCTCTTGGCAAACTTTCTTCCCTTACCTCGAACGTCTTTGAAATCTCAGTTAGGGTCATCAAATGTCATTCCTTACTTATTGATATACCGTATACTTGTGCTCTTCTTTAGTCTAATCGCGGTGCATCAACGGAAAATTTTTCCGAGGTGTAACATTCTCCCCCCTTAAGAACATTCGCCTTCGAATGTTAAATTCTCGGGGATTCTATAAAAATTTTGCCAGAGTTTCCCCTGTAATATGGCACTACAATCCTATCACAACAGCCCATAATACAATGCCTCACAGGGCCACAACATAATAGCAATAGAATTTGGCCTCACACGACCCAAATACATAAAAAGAAAATATACATACCTTATGATCTTGATGTCTCATCTTGGATTTCTTCTAGGCGATGAAATAAGTGTGGGTACTTGGAGTTCATATTTTCTTCCGCTTCCCATGTCATTTCTTCTCAGTTATTTTTTCTCCACAAAACCTTAACTGAGGCCACTTTTTTGTTTCTAAGCCTCCGTACTTGCCTATCTAATATGGCAATGGGTACCTCTTCATAAGTTAACTTTTCTGTCACTTGTACATCATTTACTGGCACGATCCTAGTAGGATCTCCAACACATTTATGAAGCATCAAGACATGGAAAACTGGGTGAACTGACTCCAAATCAGGAGGTAGATCTAATTCATAGGCCACTCTACCTACTTTGCGCACAATCTCATAACGCCCAATGTACCGGGGATGAATCTTCCCCTACCAAATCTCATTACACCCTTCATTGGTGACACTTTTAAGAATACCTAATCTTTCACTTGGAACTCTAAGTCCCTTCGACGATTATCTGCATAGGACTTTTGACGACTTTGGGCTGCTAATAACCGATCTTGTATGAGCTTAACATTCTCTATGGCTTGCTGGACCAAGTCTGGCCCTATCAATTTAGTCTCTCCTACCTCGAACCACCCAATTGCTGATCTACACTTTCGCTAATATAAAGCCTCATACGGTGCCATTTGAATTCTAGAATGATAACTATTGTTATAAGCAAATTCAATAAGTGGTAAGTGATCATCCCAATTACCTCCAAAATCTATCATCCATGCCCGTAACATATCCTCAACAGTCTGAATGGTATGCTCAGCTTCTCCATCAGTCTGCGGGTGAAATGTCGTTCTAAGGCTCACTTGAGTTCCCAAACCCTCTTGGAAGGACTTCCAAAAATTAGCTTTAAACTGAGTTCCTCTATCTGAGATAATAGATGCTGGGACACCATAGAGTCGCACTAATTCTTTAACATAAAGCTTTGCATAATCTTCTACTACATATGTCGTTCAGACTGGTAAGAAATGAGCTAACTTCGTGAGTCTATCCACAATCACCCATATAGAATCATACTTACGTCGAGAACGGGGTAAGCCTGTAATGAAGTCCATGTTAATCACTTCCCACTTCCAAGTTGGAATTTCTATAGCTTGCAACAATCCGCCCGGCTTTTGGTGCTCGGTTTTCTCTTGTTGACAGTTGGGACATTGAACCATGAATTCCGTTATATCTTTCTTCATCCCATTCCACCAATATATAGACTTAAGTTCATGGTACATTTTCGTTGCTCCGGGGTGGACAGAATAACGGGAGCAATGGGCTTCTCTCAATATTTGGTGGCGTAATCCTGCCACATCAGGAACACATAATCTGCCTCGGCATTGGAGAACTCTGTCTCTTGCAACCTCAAATAATGACTTCTCCTTCTGAGGGTGTGTATCTCTGTAATGCATTAGCATGGAATCTTCGTATTGTCGCTTTTTCGCTTCCACTACTAGCGACGAGACTGCTGAATTCTGAATGGTAGTTCCCCTGCTACCAGAGTCCACTTCTCGAACTCCTACGCTAGTTAACTGCTGGAGCTCACGAGCCATTTCTCTTTTCTCTGGTTGTACATCACACAAACTTCCCATGGATCTACAGCTAAGGGCATCAGCCACAACATTTGCCTTTCCGGGGTGATATAGGATATCAACATCATAATCTTTTAGCAATTTCAACCATCGTCGTTGCCGCAAATTCAACTCTTTCTGCTTGAAGATATACTGAAGGCTCTTATGATCTGTATAAATATCCACATGGACACCATATAAATAATGTCTCCACATCTTTAATGCATGAATCACTGCAGCCAATTCTACATCATGGGTTGGATAAGTTTTCTCATGTTTCCGTAATTGCCTTGAAGCATACGCAATCACCTTACCATGTTGCATCAACACACAGCCTAGCCCAATTCCCGAAGCATCACAATAAAAAACATAACCTTCCAATCCCTCTGGAAGTGTCAGGACTGGGGCCGAAGTCAACCTATCTTTCAGCTCTTGGAAACTACGTTCACAAGCATCTGTCCATTGAAACTTTGCTGATTTTTGGGTCAGCTTTGTAAGGGGTGAAGAAATAGAAGAAAACCCTTCAACAAATCTCCTGTAATAACCTCCTAAACCCAGAAAGCTACGAACCTCTGTAGGAGTTATGGGCCTTGGCCAAGTCTTCACGGCCTCAATCTTTTGGCTATCTACCCGAATACCATCGGCTGCAAAAATGTGCCCCAAAAATGTCATTGAGTTTAACCAAAACTCACACTTAGAAAATTTTGCAAATAACTCTCGAGTTCAAAGAACTCGAAGGACAGTACGCAAATGATCCGCGTATTCTGCCTCGGATCTAGAATATACCAAGATATTGTCGATGAATACAATCATAAATAGATCTAGGAAGGGCCTGAACACATTGTTCATCAAATCCATAAATACTGCCGGTGCATTAGTTAGCCCAAATGACATTACCCGGAACTCAAAATGGTCATATCTTGTTCTGAAGGCTGTCTTAGGGATATCTTTCTCCCTAACTCTCACTTGATGATACCCGGACCTCAAATCTATCTTGGAAAACCATTTGGCACCTTGTAATTGATCAAACAAGTCATCAATCCTCGGAAGAGGATATTTATTCTTAATCGTCACCTTATTCAATTGTCGATAGTCAATGCACATTCGCAATGAGCCATCTTTCTTTCAGACAAACAATACGGGTGCTCCCCACGGGGATGAACTAGGCCTAATAAAGCCTTTCTCAAGAAATTCTTTCAATTGCTCCGTCAACTCTTTCAATTCTGCGGGAGCCATTCTATAAGGAGGAATAGATATAGGCTTAGTGTTGGCAACACATCAATAGCAAAATCAATCTCTCGCTCAGGAGGAAGGCTTGGAAGCTCTTCCGGAAACTCATTCACTACGGGAACTGACTGAAAAGTTGGGGATTCAGCTTGTACATCTTGAAGCCGCACTAGATGATAGATGCAACCTTTTGTGATCATTTTCCTTGCCTTTATATAGGAAATAAACCTACCTTTTGGTGATGCAGTATTTCTTTTCCGTTCTCTAACTGGTTCTCCCGGAAATTGGAAGCGAACCATTTTCATTCTACAATCAACATTGGCATAGCAAGAAGCCAACCAATCCATGCCCATAATAACATCGAAATCCACCATTTTTAACTCATGCAAGTCAATAATAGTACGACGGTCACAAATCATAACTATACAGTTTCTATATACTCGGCTAGCTATTACCGATTCACCAACGGGTGTAGACACCTCAAAAGGTTTGATCGACTCCGGTTTGATTCTAAACTGACCCGCAATATACGGAGTAACGTATGACAATGTGGAGCCCGGATCTATTAAAGCATATACATCATGAGAAAATACTGATAATATACCTGTGACAACATCAGGAGAAGACTCAAGATCTTGGTGTCCAGTCAAAGCATAAATACGGTGCTGAGGACCGCTAGAACTAGGGACTCTCCCTCTACCTCTACCATGGCCAACTGGCTCATGTGAACCTGGCCCCATAGGGCGTATAGATGATAAAGATCCGGCTACCGACCCTGAAGGCTGGGTCCAACCTCTACCACCAACTGAGGGGCAATCATGCATAATATGGCCTGGCCGACCACATGAATAGCAAAGCTCTAAACCTAACTGGCATGGACCCCAATGTAACTTCCCACACTGGGAATATCGTGGCACGGGTGGCCTCGCCTGACCCGAATCACCTCTGAACTGAGATCCCGAAAAGCTCTGACTCGGCCCGGAATGAGTGGACCTATCAAATCTCTGGCCTGAAGACCGTGGAGGCGCACTAGTCGTAGAATGGCCTAAACGCCTAGAAAACTGCTGTTTGTGCCCTCGTCTATACTCACTCATCGGACCCGAAGATCTAGCCCTCTTGCTATGTCCCCTATCGTGCCTACGCTCACTCATTTGCTGTTGTAGGCTTTCTTCTAAATTTTAAGCATGGGCCTGAATGTGTGAAATATCCATATTGTCCTGAAGGGACGCAATCAAGCACCTATCCATCAAATGTGGCCCTAGGCCTTTTACAAATCGGTGCACTCGGTCACCCATATCCGCTACCATGGCCGAAGCATACCTAGCCAAAGAATTGAAGCGGATACTATACTCTAAAGCACTTATGCTTCCTTGCCTCAAATTCAAGAACTTATCGGCTCTAGCTCGCCGAACCTCTGGAGGCAAATAATGTCGGAGGAAAGCATCAACAAATTCTTGCCATACCGGGGGAGGCGCATTGGCTCCCCGTGAAACCATCCAAACCATGTACCAATGAACCGCAACATCCCTCAATCTATAGGACGCTAACTCCACCGATTCGGTGTCCGAATCATGTATCAACCAAAGCGTCCTCAACATTCCATCAATAAAATTCTGAGGGTCCTCATCCGGCTTTGATCCAAAGAATTCCGAAGGGTTCAAGATAATGAAGTCACGGGCCCTTGCACTAACAGCCCTATTACCTTGCCCGGTACTTTGTCGCTGATTCTGGGCAGCAACCAATTGAGTAAGCAAATGAATGGCCTCTTTTACATCTTGGCCTGAAGCATCCGGTGGAGGAGCTAAAGGTGATGGAGCTGGGGCTGAGGCTCCCTCACGCTCCTCAGAAACACGCACTGACTGGGAGGACTGAGATTGAGCCGCATTCTGGGACTCACTTTCCTCTACAATTACTGGTGGTGCTCTTTCAGCACGCTTTTCTACCACTGTCTTGCCCTTTTGGGCTACCGTAGCCTTTCTCTTTATAGGCATTTCTGAAATACATAACAAACCGTTAAGGAAAAAGAAGTTCTTATGTCATAGCTCTATCGCACGATCTTATGAAGAAAGAAGGTCCTTCATTCCTAAAATGCCCGCAGCCTCTTGTTTATAAGTGTGGCGTGCAACACACCCATAACCAAGACTCTACTAGACACGGCTCGTAGACACACCCTAGGACAGAACTGCTCTGATACCACTTTTGTCACGACCCAACCGGAGGGCCGCGACGGGCACCCGGTGCTAGCCCGCCCGGGCACCTCTAACATACCTTTACATTTACATCTAGCTGAGCCACGTATTTAAAACATGCTTTATTTCCATCAATCATACTATTTCCATTGGGCAACAATACATGTTTATATATCACCAATTATAGCAATGCCCATAGCAATGTACATAAGCCGACAAAGCTAACAAAATGACAGCTAAAATATAGGCCGACAAGGCCAAACACATCTAACCATATACACATGTCTACGAGCCTCTAAGGAGAATATGTCATATCATATAGGCGGGACAGGACCCCGCTATCCCAAAAATTTGTAGACAAAAGAATCAATACCAAAGGCTGCGGCTTCGAATGAAATGGAGCTCCGCTATGTAGTCCCTGAGAATGTAGCTATGGATCAAGTCTGTCTCCCTGGCCACCTGCGGGCATGATGCAGCATCCACAAACAAAAGGACGTCAGTACGAAGAATGTACTGAGTATGTAAAGCATGATCAATATCATCATAGAAGCACAATAAGCAACATAGGATATAGCATAAGATGGGAGATAGGAGTATCATCGCCATAAGCACTTACTTTCTTATCATAGGGACATTCCATTGCTAGTGCGAGATTGTGTACATACGTCCGTATTCATATCCGTACTCATTTACATTTCGTATCCATAGTCGTATTCATATAAGTATTCACATTCATATTCATATTCATTTTCATATTCATATTCGTACTCATATCTATATCGTATACATATCCATATCATATACATAGCATACCTGACCACGAAGGTTCAGTGTTTCACGTACCCGACTATAGCTAGGCTCGGTTATCATACATAAATGGCCAATCAAGGCTTCAGGGTTACACATACCTGGCCCTACCAAGGTTTCAGGGTTATCCGTACCCAACTACAAAGATGCGCGCGCGTTACATAAATATATATTCTACCCGGCCTTGTAAGCTCGGGGTTCCATAATAGTCATATATAGATACATATACATAATAGCTCGTAAGCATCGTTAACATCATTATTATTATCATCGCCATCATTATTATCATCACCAGTATCATCGTCATCATTATCGTTATCACTATTATCGTCGTTCATTACATCTATCTTTATAGGATTACTCGTCATCTGAGGAATGTAGTACAATCGTAACGTATCGAGAATCGTGAGCTTAGTAGCTTTTGAAGATAGAATCATTTGAAGGACATCATAGGCTCATAGAATAATAGATATTTGTCCAAAGAACCATGCCTTATGAAAGAAGGGTTAGCCTTACATACCTTTCCATTCAACTATTCTATCACTTGCACGTTCTCCATCAATGATCACGTTTCTACCTTCATTAGAGTTATACTATTACTAGAAAGATCGATAGCTAGCATACATGACTAAAGCTAGAGAAAATTGGACAGCATCTCCTTTATTTATACGACTTCCTCCATATCATATATCAACTCCCAAACGTCAATAATTCATTCACAATATCATAACAATAGTCCTTATTCATCCACATTATCCATATTTCTCAATTCACTTCTAATTCATCCATAATCATGGTCATAGCACACTATTATATCCACCCATTATCAATGCCTATCCCATGTTCTTAATTTCATTTATAACATGATTATAATCATAACATATCAAGAATCATTACTCAACCCAAACCATTACTCAAAAATGACACTATTCCCACATTCATGACCCATTTTTCTATATCCTTCTACAATCCAAGTGTTCCAACTTTTAAATACCTTAAACAACACGGAAATACCATAAATCTTACCTTAGATGGTGTAGGGATGAACCTTGGGTGGAAACACGTCACTTGAGCAAAACCCTAGTTTTACCTTCCTTTGGATTTCTTGCCTTGGATGAACTTTAATGGGTTTCTTACACTTGATTCACTTAGTTTGATGTTGTTGATCACTAATATCTCTTGAATTCTTATGGAAGAAGTGTAGAGAGATGTTTTAGAGAGAAGGGGTGTGAAAGGAAATGAAATTAAATAAGACTTGGATCCCTTATTAATAACACAAATCTGTCCCGACCAGTTTCTACGGATCAACATATGGTCCGTATAAATTATACTGACCGTATGTCTGGCCGTAGATTTGATCCAGAGAGGGGTGATAATATGGGCTGATTATACAGTGGAACATACGGCCTGTATGTTTTATACGGCCAGTATGTTTGCCCGTATAATGCCAGTTTTCCGAAGTTTGTTTTCGTCGACTCGTTTGGTCTCCAATCCTTATGGAACCTTCTTAACACTTGTCTATCACCCCATTAACAATCTAAGAGATGTTATAACTCTTCTCCAAAGCATTATTAAATCCTTTTTAACTTGTTGCTCGTAATTCCTTTTCGATACCTATCGTATGCCTTGCCTTCTCTTGGCAAACTTTCTTCCCTTACCTCGAACGTCTTTGAAATCTCAGTTAGGGTCATCAAATGTCATTCCTTACTTATTGATATACTGTATACTTGTGCTCTTCTTTAGTCTATTCGCGGTGCATCAACGAAAATTCTTTTTGAGGTGTAACATAAACTGACCCCGAACAGAAGTAATACCTGCCGTCGCAGCATCAGGGATCTCTATCGGGAGGCCAAGCTGCTCTCGCCCTTGAGGCCTCCACTCTCGCTGCACAGTCAATAATGACTTGGAAAGAAGCGCCCTCGGTGTTATATCCCGTATTTTTTAACGTCGGATTATTTGCTGGGGTGGGGCCCACACACCAAGATTTTTTTTTTGGTACATCTGAAAAGTCATATGAATCACATATGTAAAGTTAAACACAACTCATGAAGTACCCTTGGGCCAAATCAAAGTGGAAGCCCTCCAAACGAATATTTTTAAGACGGTATTATAAGTTTGGAATTTGGAAAGATACCATGAAATAGAAGTTGTAGATAATTGAATTAACTTTCTATCCATAGGTCATGGGTTCCTAGGTGATGTCGGTACAAGGAGATATGAACGTTTTAAGGTCGAAAGGTCAGTGGGCTAGGCCCAACTCGGGATCAAGCGAGTTGACCCAAAAAAATAAAATGAAAATTTAGGCCCAATGTTTAAGGGGTGGCCGGCCAAGTGAGGCCCAACCCATGGTTTTAATGAATATTTCCATGTGCTAATTAATTATAAATGGTCACTATCTAATAGAAGTTTCAAGAAGCAAAGAAACAAGAGAAAGAAGAAAAACCTAGAGCAAACATAAGAGCCATTTCGGGTTGGCCATAGAAAAATCACCCTAAAAAAAATCTTGACTCTAAAATTATGTTCTTGTTGAATTCCTAGTAATTCAAGGTCCCTCTACAACTTGGTGTAGTTGTTTTGGAAGATTGAGCATTAGTTTCATCAATCTCACACTTTGGACAAGTGAAGAAGATTGGAGAAAAAGGTAGGAATTCATACCTTTTTATTATGTTATGAAGGTTTGTTTGTGTTGTAGTATATGGAAATGAGTAGAAACTATGGAAATATGGAAGTTTACAAAGTGTATATATATATATATGTAGCCGTGAGTGTATGTATGTTGTATACATATATGAGTTTAATTTTATGTTGTATTCTAGTTGTGGTTATGGTGAAAATTATATTGGGAATGAAAGTTGAATGAATTTTGGTTGAAGTTGGAATGTAGAAGATTATGTCACTTTAGAATGATTTTGTGATATTATGGAAATGAAGTTGTTAAGATGTGAATTATGATTATGGTTGATGAAATTGGAAGATGGAAATATGTTATGGATATGTAGGTTGAATATTAGAAGTTTTGGATGAATTATGACTTTGGTGGAAAGTTTGTATATTTTGTATATCTTGTGAATATTTTGTGGAAATGATATGAAATGCTTCCAAATTATATTGTGATAATCTAGATTAATAATGAATATGAAAACATTGAGATTGGTTTGGAAATGGGAAGTCGGAATGAAAGTTCTTGCATTATGTCGGAAAGAAGACTAGTTGTGTTATATTGTGTCCTATATTGATTGTTGTCGTTGTTGGTGTTGTTGTTGGGTTGTTGTTGATTGTTTTGGCCGAGTTAAATTCTCGGGGATGCTATATGTATAGGGGAGATGCTGCCCAAATTTCTGTAGGCAATTATGAATAAAGATTGAATACTTAAAGATTGGAAATTGAGAATTGGTAAATGTGACCAATTGCAGATTTTGGGCGAAACGGGAATTGAATTTGGAAAGGCGTAAAAAGCATATAAGGTATGTAAACCTATCCTGATTCTTCTTTTGGCATGTCCTAGGTGTACTAGGATCGGATTTGAGCCCCGGAATATATTCTGTCCATCGGAATCCGCGTTTGAAATTGTCACTTTTTCATTCAATAAAATTGAACCTTTTAGGTATGCTTTGTTGGAAGAATTAGGCAAACTTTCACAAATTATTTAGAAAGTTATGAAATGTCCCTAGTACCTCTATAGGTGACCCCACAAGCTTAAAATACGTAATTTGAGCCCACCGCTTCGTTTGTACCGAGGTGAGCCCACTATTTCCGATTTTACCCCTTTTGTATTTATGACTTGTCTTCGAGCTTCGTTAAAGGAAATGTCTTAACTACTCCTCTAACTATTATCTAAAGAATTGTTTTAAATACTCCGTTAAGTCTTATAAACTGTTTTGGATCTTGGAAACGATCTCAGAAAGATTATGCCTCCGTAACCCATTATGACATCCGAAGTTTACTTACTATGATTCCGTCCGATTTCATTGTTTTGACTTATCACTCGATATGCCTCATTGAGTCTCTGGAAGTATACATGGTATTTTATTGCATTTAGTTTCTCACTACTCCATTCGTGGATGCCTCAATGTTTCCTACACTGAGCCCGGGCCAGGATATGTTCTCAAGCGTCTTCCACTACATTGTTCGCCGTGCCTCGATGTGAGGGGGCAGGTATATATGTACATGGGTTGTGGAGTATGCTGTGCCATGTACACTATTCTGACATGATATGATATGATCTGATATGGCCATTTGATATGTTATGCTATGTTACGGGGTTATTCCCCTTTTCTGATCCTTATGTGTTGTGGCACCAGCGTCGGGGGGTGGCCACGTTCTGTCTACCGAGTCCTTTGGCAGGGGCCGGATATGATATGGCATATGTTTATGTACACACTCTTCATGTTTTGAAAATATGCATTTGATACTCTGGATATCACACTAACTTTTCTGTACGTTCTGTTTCGGTTATGATTTTGTCCCGTAGTGGGACCACGTATGACATACGTTTTCTGCAAATACTATTTATGCTTTATGATCAGCATCTTTGCTAATCTGGATATTCCGTTCATTTTCTGTATTTTCTGCTTCGATTATGACTTTGTTTACTACGTTCCATGCTTTACATACTCAGTACATATTTCGTACTGACCCCCTTTCTTCGGGGGCTGCGTTTTCATGCCGCGCAGGTACAGACTACAGATTTGCTGATCCGCATGTTTAGGACTATATTCTGCCATCTTGGAGTGCTCTATTGTTCGGAGTCTATGTTTGGTACAGTCCTTGCTATGGTACATTTGTATGTTGTTCAGGGGTATGATGGGGCCCTGTCCCGTCTTATGATTCTGATGTGTTCTGTAGAGGTCTGTAGACATACATGTGGGTTCTGCATATGATTTGGGTTGGTATGATCTGTGACAGCCTGATCGGCTTCCTTGTGCTTTATCCGTTAATCTGTGATAATTAATAACGCCAATTGACTTTCACATTTAAATATTCTGCTTATATGCTGGTTTGGGTTATTGGGTACGTTCAGGTGTCCAGCACGGACACTAGTCGCGGCCTACGGGGTTGGGTCGTGACAAAAGTGGTATCAGAGCGGTTCGTCCTCGGAGTGTCTGCAGACCGTGTCTCGTAGAGTCTTGTTTATCGGTGTGTTGTGCACCACATCTATAAACAGGAGGTTACAGGACATTTAGGGTGTTACCTTTCTTTGAATCTTAGATCGTGCGATAGAGCCAGCTGTAGGAAATGAATTCCTTTTTACTAACCTCTGATTTCAGCTGGAGAACGGTATCGACGTAAGACAGTGACTGATGATATTGGAAGCTACACAGTACACAGGTAAGCAACGGTATGAAAGACGTACGCTAGGTAAGGTATTTGAAGCACGATTGAAACATAAAGTTTAAAATCGTAATGAAAAGTAAACAGGAAAGTGCAATAGGTGCAGTTCGAGCTGGACATGTGAAGTAAGCCTCGGCATATTTATACTTTTTATTTGAAATTATCAGCCCTGTGTGGCTATGATGCGATATGATATGATATGTATATACGTATATGTATTGGCCCTGTGAGGCATGGTTGGTATTTCCTGTGGGCAGGTTTTGGGATAGTAAGAAATACAGAGGAACCTCTGCCCAAATTTTCCTAGAAATACGAAGAGGAAGATGAGATATAAATTCTTAACATGTCTTGAAGGTCGATACCGATAGGGTAAATTCATTATGTTGGATTAAAGTTTGAGAGATACCCTCCGTGTCATTCGTAAGAAGTATTATCCGTATTTGGAAAATTTTATCTCGAGAAAGCATATATGAGTAGCAGATTTGCAATTTATTTAAACGAACCGGAATATGTTCCGACCCCATTTTGCTTTAGGACAGCATATGTGGAAGGGAAAAAAATGTCCAACGATTAAGTTTCCTCTAATTGGAAGAATACAAAGTGTATGACAGGCAGTGGGAATTGAGTGGTCCGTTTACGACTCAAAAATATACATATACACAATTATGGAGGTAATTATGTGAGTTAAGTGCTAAGAGATTCCGCGAAGTTCGTCGGATTCTAGTTTGTAACATTTTATCAGTTCTCATCGACTGGTTGGAGATGGGATCTGTGGAATGAAAACCTAAACCCGTGAGCTGTCTAAAAGTATATATATACACACGCATGGAGGTAAATATTGAGGATTTACAGGGGTGACACGGTAACTATATAGTTAGAAAAGTAAAAGAATCCCCTCTAAATCGGGGTGGGACCCGCTACGAGAACGTTTTGAAAGTTGTTAAGACCCCGATTTGCCTTAAATTACGTGACCAAGGTCGCGCGGGGCAGTTGACGTGATTATACCGGCCTTAACGCACCTAAATGTATTAAAGTTTTAAGGTTAAGCGTGCTAGGGCCAGAGAAATTTTGGGATGGGTGACCCCCTGGGAAATGTACCAAAATTTTTGGCAAACATAGATATAAGAGACGAATAGGAAATTCGGGATAACCTAAAGGGAATTAGGATGTGTGGAATGGTTAGAAACCTTATAGGGGTCACGTGAGCTGAGACGGATTAGATTGGTAAAAAGGAAGGAAAAGCAGCGCAACTCTGGAATTAGAGTAAAAATTTAAACAGGTGATTGAAGATGTATGGTGAAAGAAATGGTAGTGATATATGTACGTATGTGTAGGACCCCCCATTTACGACTACGTCGATCGATTGGTGAACCCTAATAGCCAGTGTTGTAATATATAGAAAGGATTAACTGGGCAGAATTTACGAGGAAAAGGGAAAGGTATGGTACAAATGTTACGAAATAGATCGATACTCATTTTGCTACTGGTTGAGTTTGGAAAATTCTAATACAACGATGTTTGGAAAGAAAAGAGAATAATTGAGTGGGGGGTAAGGAGATCAAATACCAGAAAAAGTGAACCGTAAGAAACATAGTTAAGCAGAGTCTTTAAAAGAGTTGACGGGCAAAGCACGAATGTTAATTGCGAAAACGAGCTAGAATGAAATAGTGCAGGGCAAACGAAAACTTATGGCATGAAACGATGAATCATGTGAGTATCAAATAATTCGATTATTGAGGAAACAGAACGACAGATAAGGAATGGGTATGAAGGAAGAATGTGATTACTAAGAGATAAACTTCTACATTAATTATATTACTTGAGTGCCAGCTATCGGATAAGATTTTGTACTATATAATCGTGATTCTGTTAAGGTTTCGTACGAAGATAATCAAGTTATAGGTTATAAAGAAAAGACATGGATATGGTAGAAGTATAACCCCAAAGAAGGGGAGCAAATGAAAGTAAAGTAAGCATAAATGAAAACAATTGACATATAGAAGATTGAAGCGATAAGGAATTGGCCTAGGCCTTTGACATCGACTGAAATACGCAGTTCTCTGGGATTGGTCGGATATTACAGAAGATTTGTAGAGAAATTTATTTCTGCTACGACACTATTAATGAAGCTAATTCAGAAGGCAGTGAAATCTCAGTGGACCGGTACTTGTGAATGTAGTCCCAGTTGCTGAAGGGAAGCTAACGTTGTGGCAGACGTACTTAACCGCAAATCTATAGGCGGTTTGACCGGCGTGTATCCAGAAAGAAGGAATTGGCTTGTAAAATTCATCAGTTAGCTAGCCTTGGAGTCCGTTTGGTCAATTCTGGAGATATTGGGATTTTGTCCGAGAAGTTGTTGAATCGTTGATTAGGGAAGAGGTAAAACAGCGTCAGTTCGAGGATTCTATTTTGGTATGGTACAAAGATACAACCCTTGATAAGAAAGGGACCCAATTGAGATCTCACCTGATGGGGTATTATTATACAGAGGCAGATTATGTGTGCCTGACGTTGCAGGGCTGCGACGGCCAATTATGGGCGAAACGCATAATGTTCGGTATTCTGTTATCCTGAATCCACTAAAATGTACCATGAACTTATATGCTTATACTGTGGAATGGCATGAAACGGGACATCGCAGAGTTCGTTACCCAGTGCCTGAATTGCCAGCAGGTTAAAATTGAACATCAGAAGCCAAGTGGACTTCATTACAGGGTTGCCTCGCACTCCGCAGAAGTATGACTCTATTTGGATTATTGTGGATAGGCCGACAAAAAATCAGCCCACTTTCTTCCCATCAGAACCACTTACTCAGCGGAGGATTATGCCAGACTATATATTAAAGAAATAGTGCAACTCCACGGAGTTTCTACATCTATTACCACTGACGGAGGTGCCCATTTTATGGCAAATTTCTGGAGATCTTTTCAGGAAAGATTAGGGACTAAGGTGAGTCTGAGCATAGCATTCCATCCCCAGAGCGACGGACAGGCTGAGTGCACTATATAAACGCTAGAAGATATGTTGCGAGCCTGTGTTATTGATTTCAGAGGAAGCTGGGATAGTCATCTGCCGTTGATTGAGTTTGCTTATAATAACAGCTACCAGTCTAGCATCCAGATGGCTCTGTACGAGGCTTTGTTTGGCAGAGAATGCAGGTCACCGATCGGCTGGTTTGATATTGGCGAAACATAACTAATAGGCCCAGGTATGATCCAACAGGCGGTTGATAAGATGAAACTTATCCGAGAGGGACTATTAGCAACTCAGAGTCGACAGAAGTCATACGCTGATAAACGACGTCGACCCTTGGAGTTCCAGGTCGGTGATTGTGTATTTTTGAGAGTATCGTCTATAAAAGGCGTGGTGCGATGCGACAAAAAGGGTAAGCTCCGTCTGCAATATATCGGACCTTATCAGATTATTCGAAAGAATGGGAATGTCGCCTATGAGCCAGATCTGCCATCTGATTTGAAAGCGATACATCCGGTATTTCATGTGTCCATGCTCCGCAAATGTGTTGGTGATCCCTCCAGAACATTTCCAGTGAATGATATTCAGGTGATGGAGAAATTTTCTTAAGAAGAGCACCCTGTAGCTATTCTGGATCGTCAGGTGAGGAGCCCGCGTACCGAAGATATACCCTCTGTTAAAGTCTTATGGCGAAACAATAATAAAGAAGGAACGACCTGGGGAGCAGAGGATGAAATGAAGAAAAAGTACCCTCACTTATTCCCTACACCTACAGGTGATCTAAATCTCTAAACTTGTTATATTAATTGGTAAATAATTCATGTGTGCTACTCATAAGAAGAAACTCCCCCGGAGTGTTTGTAAGACCTATAAGGCTAATTTAACATTTGAGGACGAATGTTCTAAAGGGGGGGAGGATGTTATATCCCGTATTTTTGAACGTCGGATTATTTGCTGGGGTGGGGCCCACACACCAAGATTTTTTTTTGGAACATCTGAAAAGTCATATGAATCACATATGTAAAGTTAAACACAACTCATGAAGTACCCTTGGGCCAAATCAAAGTGGAAGCCCTCCAAACGAATATTTTTAAGAAAACGTTTTCGGGTGACCTGACTTTGAGGGGAAAAACGGTATTATAAGTTTGGAATTTGGAAAGATACCATGAAATAGAAGTTGTAGATAATTGAATTAACTTTCTATCCATAGGTCGTGGGTTCCTAGGTGATGTCGGTACAAGGAGATATGAACGTTTTAAGGTCGAAAGGTCAGTGGGCTAGGCCCAACTCGGGATCAAGCGAGTTGACCCAAAAAAATAAAATGAAAATTTAGGCCCAATGTTTAAGGGGTGGCCGGCCAAGTGAGGCCCAACCCATGGTTTTAATGAATATTTCCATGTGCTAATTAATTATAAATGGTCACTATCTAATAGAAGTTTCAAGAAGCAAAGAAACAAGAGAAAGAAGAAAAACCTAGAGCAAACATAAGAGCCATTTCGGGTTGGCCATAGAAAAATCACCCTAAAAAAAATCTTGACTCTAAAATTATGTTCTTGTTGAATTCCTAGTAATTCAAGGTCCCTCTACAACTTGGTGTAGTTGTTTTGGAAGATTGAGCATTAGTTTCATCAATCTCACACTTTGGACAAGTGAAGAAGATTGGAGAAAAAGGTAGGAATTCATACCTTTTTATTATGTTATGAAGGTTTGTTTGTGTTGTAGTATATGGAAATGAGTAGAAACTATGGAAATATGGAAGTTTACAAAGTGTATATATATATATATGTAGCCGTGAGTGTATGTATGTTGTATACATATATGAGTTTAATTTTATGTTGTATTCTAGTTGTGGTTATGGTGAAAATTATATTGGGAATGAAAGTTGAATGAATTTTGGTTGAAGTTGGAATGTAGAAGATTATGTCACTTTAGAATGATTTTGTGATATTATGGAAATGAAGTTGTTAAGATGTGAATTATGATTATGGTTGATGAAATTGGAAGATGGAAATATGTTATGGATATGTAGGTTGAATATTAGAAGTTTTGGATGAATTATGACTTTGGTGGAAAGTTTGTATATTTTGTATATCTTGTGAATATTTTGTGGAAATGATATGAAATGCTTCCAAATTATATTGTGATAATCTAGATTAATAATGAATATGAAAACATTGAGATTGGTTTGGAAATGGGAAGTCGGAATGAAAGTTCTTGCATTATGTCGGAAAGAAGACTAGTTGTGTTATATTGTGTCCTATATTGATTGTTGTCGTTGTTGGTGTTGTTGTTGGGTTGTTGTTGATTGTTTTGGCCGAGTTAAATTCTCGGGGATGCTATATGTATAGGGGAGATGCTGCCCAAATTTCTGTAGGCAATTATGAATAAAGATTGAATACTTAAAGATTGGAAATTGAGAATTGGTAAATGTGACCAATTGCAGATTTTGGGCGAAACGGGAATTGAATTTGGAAAGGCGTAAAGAGCATATAAGGTATGTAAACCTATCCCGATTCTTCTTTTGGCATGTCCTAGGTGCACTAGGATCGGATTTGAGCCCCGGAATATATTCTGTCCATCGGAATCCGCGTTTGAAATTGTCACTTTTTCATTCAATAGAATTGAACCTTTTAGGTATGCTTTGTTGGAAGAATTAGGCAAACTTTCACAAATTGTTTAGAAAGTTATGAAATGTCCTTAGTACCTCTATAGGTGACCCCACAAGCTTAAAATACGTAATTTGAGCCCACCGCTTCGTTTGTCCCGAGGTGGGCCCACTATTTCTGATTTTACCCCTTTTGTATTTATGACTTGTCTTCGAGCTGCTTTAAAGGAAATGTCTTAACTACTCCTCTAACTATTATCTAAAGAATTGTTTTAAATACTCAGTTAAGTCTTATAAACTGTTTTGGATCTTGGAAACGATCTCAGAAAGATTATGCCTCCGTAACCCATTATGACATCCGAAGTTTACTTACTATGATTTCGTCCGATTTCATTGTTTTGACTTGTCACTCGATATGCCTCGTTGAGTCTCTGGAAGTATACATGGTATTTTATTGCATTTAGTTTCTCACTACTCCATTCGTGGATGCCTCAATGTTTCCCACACTGAGCCCGGGCCAGGATATGTTCTCAAGCGTCTTCCACTGCATTGTTCGCCGTGCCTCGATGTGAGGGGGCAGGTATATATGTACATGGGTTGTGGAGTATGCTTTGCCATGTACACTATTCTGACATGATATGATATGATCTGATATGGCC
Organism: Lycium barbarum; assembly: GCF_019175385.1. NCBI lineage: Eukaryota > Viridiplantae > Streptophyta > Magnoliopsida > Solanales > Solanaceae > Lycium > Lycium barbarum. The sequence continues at coordinate 32,320,480 of NC_083348.1, forward strand.
ATTTGATATGTTATGTTATGTTACGGGGTTATTCCCCTTTTCTGATCCTTATGTGTTGTGGCACCAACGTCGGGGGGTGGCCACATTCTGTCTGCCGAGTCCTTTGGCAGGGGCCGGATATGATATGGCATATGTTTATGTACAGACTCTTCATGTTTTGAAAATATGCATTTGATACTCTGGATATCACACTCACTTTTCTGTACGTTCTGTTTCGGTTATGATTTTGTCCCGTAGTGGGACCAGGTATGACATACGTTTTCTGCAAATACTATTTATGCTTTATGATCAGCATCTTTTCTAATCTGGATATTCCGTTCATTTTCTGTATTTTCTGCTTCGATTATGACTTTGTTTACTACGTTCCATGCTTTACATACTCAGTACATATTTCGTACTGACCCCTTTTTTCAGGGGCTGCGTTTTCATGCCGCGCAGGTACAGACTACAGATTTGCTGATCTGCATGTTTAGGACTATATTCTGCCATCTTGGAGTGCTCTATTGTTCGGAGCCTATGTTTGGTACAGTCCTTGCTATGGTACATTTGTATGTTGTTCAGGGGTATGACGGGGCCCTGTCCCGTCTTATGATTCTGATGTATTCTGTGGAGGTCTGTAGACATACATGTAGGTTCTGCATATGATTTGGGTTGGTATGATCTGTGACAGCCTGATCGGCTTCCTTGTGCTTTATCCGTTAATCTGTGATAATTAATAACGCCAATTGACTTTCACATTTAAATATTCTGCTTATATGCTGGTTTGGGTTATTGGGTACGTTCAGGTGTCCAGCACGGACACTAGTCGCGGCCTACGGGGTTGGGTCGTGACACTCGGCCTCCAGCAGGATACAGGGTAGCTGGAGAGTACCATCCATCCTGCTAATGAACCACTGAATCCTGCGGAACTCTGTTGGAATCAAGAGTAGGAGTAATGAGCCAGACAAGAGAAGGATGGTGCATAGGTAGCAACCATCATGCCCTCCTAATGGAGATCGAGGAACTGACGCTGACTCTCCGAGAACGGGGCACGTACCTCTCCAGAAACAACCCACAGAACTTCTCCCTAGTAAATTGTCGCGCACCTGCTGGCCTGCTAGCAAGATAGCCTCTCCACCATGCCATTGCGCCACCGCTGAGTCGAAAGGTAACATACCTAACTCCGAGGGTATTCGTAATCCCTACTGCATGGAGTAGCTCGTGCGTGATCACGATGAACTCGCAGGCATCCTCGTCTAGGGCGCCAATAAAAATCGGCGGGGTCAACCTCATGTACATCCTCCATGCTGGTGTGTCGCAAATCCTTACCATCTGTAAGGGGAGAGATAAGAGTCAGATACCAATTTGATCTTTCCATATACCAATTTGAATAAAGTAGCACGACGGAAGGAAAGAAAGTGAGATTTCATAAATGTCCGATAGCCTCCCGCAGATAAGTACGGAGCTCATCGTACCGATACACGAGACTCTACTAGACACGCTCTTGTATTAAAGACCGGGTAACCTAGGGCTCTGATACCAACTTATCACGACCCATTAAGCCTAGGTCGTGCGGGTACTTACCTTCTCACCTCGATAAGCGAGCCCTCATCCCAACAGCGTACATAAATTGAAGAAAGTTAAGTAGCAAAAATCAATAAATACGTAAGTCTCACGTTATATATAGATAGATAGTAGTAAAAGTGCGGCAGACAGTAAATAACCCATGGTCTAGTCTGAATAATACAAGAGCATCTAACAAGAATAATACAGTCTCGAAGTACTAATATATAATATCTATGTCTCTGGAATCAAATAAGACATGTAATATAAGAGTCTTCAATGTCAGCGGACGCCATGCTCACCCTAGGCAACTCAAATGGAAGCTGAAGAGTCGATCAACCATGGGTCAGAAAAGTAGATCCGACCTGGTACTCTACATTCATAAAAGAATGTAGCAAGTGCAGGTCAGTACAAACCACAGTACCGGTAGGCATTATTGGCCGACTAAGCATAGTTAACACAATTCAGAAAATAAAGCAGATAAGCAAATAAACCAAACAAGCATGAGATAATATAATCGCAACCGAGTATCCGTCATCACCTATGTAAGCATCTAAACCCAAATATGATGAGTCTGAGTATATCCGATCCAATCCAATCACTACAATAGAATCAACACAATCCAAGCATCACAATAGAAACATCACAATTAAGTAATAATGCAATGCAGTGCAATAATGGTATCAATGCGATGCCGTGTCATGCAAATGAGGTGTACACATGTATTTCGGATGAAAATATCAACGTCTCAGTAGCACAACCCAGTGTGACTCGCGAAGTATAAATGCCACCCGTCCTGGATCTTTGCCCAATAGACAGACGGGACCCTGGCTAATTGCTCACAGGGGGAGTCTCACCGGCACCACCTTGGGGACCCGCGGAGTCCATCCACTAACAACGATTTCAGAATAACATCGGAATCGGCCATGCAACAATGATGCCGGAATAGCTATTTGAGCATAGGCAATCTCACAGTCACTCAAGTAAAAGAGTCTATCAATATCAGTTTTACACAATCAACGATTCCAGAATTGAACCTCGTACATCGGCCTTCTCACAATCACTCAAGTAAAATAGTTCGTCAAAATATCAGTTTCATATAATCAACGATTACGGAATGGATCTTCGGACATCGGCCTTTTTACAATCACTCGAGTAAAAGAGTTCATCAAATATCAGTTTCGCTCAATCAACGATACCGGATCATCACTGGGTATCGACCATGCATGAATATGAGAGAATGCGTACAATGCATATGTAAATCGATCAAGTTTAATATCACAAGTACCACAATGGGGTACGCCAACAAGTATCACATCACAATCCAACAGTGGATATGACAACATATATCAATAAGTCAAGTACCAACAGTGGATACGCTAACAATATATCTAAGTACAAATACCAACAACGGGTATGTCAATTCTATCCACATCAAGACGATAAGACAGAAGTCGATAATTACCAACTACACATGGTATCAAGCCAACACAATTTAACAATCAAGCACGCATAACGGGGTAGCTAGTCCCAACACACATCAATGCCCAACCTAAGGCAATATCCATCCCAACTTTATACCCGAAGGTTCACATACAGTCTCCGACCTTATAATCTAAATATGTGATTCACTATACGAAGTCTCATCAAAGGTAAATCATAACCTACCTGGACTGCCGAACCGCAACACCAACAAGTCACTCTTTTGCCTTGCCCTTCCTCTGAAGCTTAGAACCAAAGTAGTCTAAGCATAATCAAATTCTAAATTAGAAATCATGAAGAATGATACTAAAGTTGCTATGATATTAATTAGGTCAACTTTAACCATAGGATTTTGGGAAACGGGCCCACAAGGGCAAAACGGAAAATTCGCGGGTAAAATACCAAATTAAGTACTAGGTGATCATAACCCAACTAATAATTATTGATTTAACTCAAGGATTGGCCTAAATCTAATTCCAAGTAAAAACCACCAAATTGGGTATAAACCCTAAGTCTCCAATCCGAAATTCAACGTTAAAAGTGGAAGATACATGATTAATAAGACTAGATTAGTCAATATCTAACATGAACATCACCAATTTATCAATAATAATCTAGGGAGATGTTCTTCCAAAACCCTCTCTCAAATTCCATCTTTAAGGGAAGGGGAAAATCTAAGATGATTGTGATTAAGGAAGAGTAAAGGATTAGGCAAGTTTTACCTCCAAGAATTTCTTTAAATTATCTCCAAGAACAGTTTCTACAAGCTCCAATATCGAGATAGGAAATAATGAGGGTCTAGGACTGATTTGAGACACATTTAATGAAAAATCACTGCCCATCACCGCTGTAGCGGTACCTAGACAGCCCCAGCGGCGCCGCCCTAGCGACCACCGGGCTGCTTCAGCAGGAATGACTAATGGTCATTGATCGCTCCAGCGGTGCCGCTGTCGCGGTGCTGGTGCCGCCAAAGCAGGCACCAAACACCAGAAACTCAACCAAAGATTTCCTTTCGATCTGATTTTCCGACTAATTCTCGAGGCCATCTGCTCACATACTAGAAACATAATTCCACATAAAAACGTGCTACGAACGCACCTGTGGCCTCGGAATTCCCAGTGGCGGTCTCTTTGACCGCGTCAACCCTCGGTCCCTTAATTCCAAATTTTCATCCTAACTCCTGAAATACACCCAAGTGCATTGGGAACTGAACCAAACGCACACAAAAGTTCTAAACAACCATCTGGACCTCTCAAAATTGATAAAATTTCAAAAAAGGTTCGTTTGCTCAAAAGTCAACTTTGGGTCAACCATTTTTCACTTTAAGCCTATATTTTCACCACAGTTGCCCGAATTCGGTCTAGGCACCCTGGGAAACATATCAGCAGTCCCCTCGGGTCAAAAGTGAGCTAATCAATGCTCGAGAATAGGCAAAAATACTGAAAGAACTATAACGACCGAATGGGTCGTTACACCTTTGCTGTGAGTAAGCCGGTTGATGACGTGCCTACTGTCCTGCTAAAAACCTCCACAGAAAAAATGTGAGTTCTCTAAGAGGCCAATTAGGGTCATTGTCCTCCCGTCCGATGTCTCTTTTTGATGCACCTTTGGACTCTCTTGGGCTCGGTATTGCGAGAGATGTTTTGGGATGTACTTATCATGGACAGTTGCTCGTACCTATTTCTGACCTAGTCTGCATCCCTTAGCTATGCCTCTTAGATGATCCTGAGTGAAGGGATCTCCACTTCTGCCGGTATAACCGCTTTGGTACCGTAGATAATGAGATATGGGATTGCCCTAGTGGATGTCCAGGTTGTTATTCTGTACCCCCCCCCCCCAACAAAGCGTAAGGCAACTGCTCGTGCCAATTCTTGTAATTGTCGATCATTTTCCTCAAGATCCTTTTTGATGTTCTTGTTAGCAGCCTCTACGGCTCCATTCATATATGGCCGGTAGGCGGTAGAGTTTCTGTGAGTTATCTTGAATTGTTCACAGATGTCCTTCATCAAATGGCTGTTCAGATTGGCACCATTATCTGTTATGATGGATTCAGGTACACCGAAGAGACATACCAGATTTTTCTTGACAAAGTCGACCACGACTTTCTTAGTCACTGATTTGTGAGAAGTTGCCTCCACCCATTTGGTGAAGTAGTCGATGGCGACTAAGATGAAGTGATGACCATTGGATGCTGGCAGCTCGATGGGTACTATGACATCTATTCCCCATGCCATAAATGGCCACGGCGAGCTTATCGCATGTAACTCTGTGGGGGGGAACCTTGATCATATCTCCGTGTATCTGACACAGATGGCACTTTTGCACGAATTTACATTAGTCATACTTCATGGTCATCCAATAGTATCTTGTCCTCAAGATTTTCTTCGCGAGGATGAATCCATTCATGTGGGGTCCGCATGCCCCTGCGTGCACCTCTTTCAGCAGCTTCGTAGCCTCTTCGGCGACCACGCACCTGAGTAACCCAAGGTCAAATGTCCTTTTGTACAACACTTCTTTGTTCAAGAAGAACCCATTAGCCAACCTCCTGACAATCTTCTTCTGAGTTGCTGAACTCTCTGGGAGGTACTCTCCTTTCTCCAGGTAGGCCTTGATGTCGGCATACCATGGTTGGCCATTCGGCTCGGCCTCGACGTGGGCGCAGTGAGCCTACTCTTCCCTCAGTGTGATCTCTAGAAGATTAACGTGAGTACTCTCGGGGTGCTGGATCATGGAGTCTATCGTAGCCAATGCGTCTGCAAACTCATTTTGAGCCCTCGGAGTATGCCTGAAATCGATACTCTTGAATCTCCCGCACAATCTATGTACCAGATTCACATATAGGAGTATCTTATCATTTTTTATTGCCCAATTTCCTTTCACTTGATTTATGAGAAAATTGGAGTCCCCGATTACAAACAACTCTTGTATGTTCATGTCCAATGCCATCCTAAGGCCAAGGATACACGCTTCATATTCCGCCATATTGTTGGTACATCTGAAGTTGAGCTTTGCGGCTATCGGATGGTGCTGTCCTGTTTCTGATATTAACACTGCCCCTAAGCCAAATCCTTTGTAATTGACCGCTCCATCGAAGAACAGTCTCTAACCTGAGTATGGTTCTACCACCTCTTATTCAATAGCCACCACTTCTTCATCAGGGAAGAAAGTTCGTAATGGTTGAAGTTTATCACCGACTGGACTTTCTACCAGCAATTCAGCTAGGGCGTATCCTTTGATTTCCTTTTGTGCTACATATACGATGTTGAATTCGCTAAGTAGCATCTGCCATTTAGCAAATTTTCCTACAGGCATCGGTTGCCAGAAAATGTCTCAATGGATCCATTCTGGATATGAGGTGAGTATTGAACACCAACAGGTAGTGCCTTAGCTTTTGAGCAATCCAGGTCAGAGCACAACAGGTTTTCTCTACTAACATATATCGTGCCTCACAGGATGTGAACTTCTTGCTTAAATAGTAGATGGCATGTTGTTTTTTGCCCTCTTCATCATGGTGGACAAACATGCACCCAAAAGCATTTTCTAATAATGAGAGGTACATTAATAGAGGACTCTCTGGCCTGGGTGGTACTAAGATGGGAGGATTGGAGAGGTACTTCTTGATTTTGTTGAACGCCTCTTGGCATTCTTCCATCCAATTTATGGGAGCGTCTTTCTTGAGCAATTTAAGGATTGGCTCCACAATCACAATTGGCTGGACTATGAACCGCCCAATATAGTTTAACCTTCCCAAGAAACTCATGACTTCCTTCTTGGTCTTGGGAGGTGGTAGCTCCTGGATTGCCTTGATCTTGGTAGGGTCCAATTCGATGCCCCTACTGCTGACTAGGAATCCTGGTAACGTATCTGCTGGCACTCCAAACGCACACTTTACCGGGTTTAGGTTTAGATTGAACTTGCGCAAATGCGCGGTATACTCTAAAATTTCTTTCGACTTTTTGATGATATTGTCCACATAGACTTCAATCTCTCGATTCATCATATCATGGAACAGGGTAGTCATAGCTTTCATATATGTAGCGTCGGTGTTCTTGAGGCCGAACGACATTACCCTATAATGGTAGACTCCCCAAGGAGTGATGAAGGCTGTCTTCTCAGCGCTTTCTTCGCTCATGAGTATTTGATGGTATCTGACGAAACAATCCACAAATGACTGCAACTTGTTCTTGGTGTAGTTATCTATTAGAATGTGGATGTTAGGAACGAGAAAGTTATCCTTTAGACTGGCTCGGTTGAGGTCTCGATAGTCCACGTAGATTCGGATCTTTCCATCCTTTTTAGGTACTGGCACTATGTTGGCCACCCAGGTGGGGTAGGATGTTACCTCCACTATCCCGGACTTGATTTGTTTTTCCACCTCATCCTTTATCCTGATACTCATGTCTAGTTTGAATGTCTGGGTCTTTTGCTTGACCGTAGCAAAACCTTCCTTAATAGGCAATATATGAGCTACAATTTAAGTGCTTAACCCTGGCATATCTGCGTATGACCAGGTGAAGACATCTGCATATTCCTTCAACAGAGCTACGAGCTCTTCTTTCTGTGGTGCTCCTAAGTGAGCACTGATTTGTGTCTCTTTGACATCCTTTTTGTCACCGAGGTTAATTACCTCAGTTTCGTCCATATTTGGCTTCTTGTTATCTTCTAATTCTTCCAACTCTTCTACCAGTCCCTCTGGCATCATTTTCACTTCATCGTACTCCTCGTACTCCTGCTGACTATTTTCCTTATTCATTTCACGATACGTCATGACATTTTCGGTTGCTTTATTACGGTTACTACTAAAAAGGCGAGGCAAAGTAAAATTAGTTTTATTATTGTTCGTTATGTGTAGTTAGTTAGAAAACTTTCGTTATTATTATCTGATAAGGATAGAAATTTGATGTAGATCGAGGCTATTAATTAATTCGAGAGTAATTGGTTACAAATTGTGGTCCTGGTTCGGATCGGACCATTTCTATTTTTTAAACATCACGAAGTAATTTAGAAAAGGCGATCATTCGGGCCTCGGCCGATGTCGTCGCTTTCAGCAAAATATTTTAAGTAAAATCCATCTCTCTACCGAGGAGCCAAGATGGGAGTAGATGTCCAATTATCTAGGTGCTCTCCTAGTCTCAGGCTGCGTATGGTGGGCGTCTCCTAGCTTTCCTCAATGATCGCATAGCATCCGTCTTCTTCAAACAGCGCGTCGAGACCTACGTCAACTTCTTCTCCTTTCGGCATCGGCATATTTCTGGGAAATGACTGGTATAAACCCGAAATTGGTCGACGTAGATTTCCCGTTCTGGGTTCTCTCCTCATAGCCTTTGTCAGATCATCCTCGCTAGAAGTATACCCTAGGCCGAAGTGGTAATTTTCTTTTGGGATTGGCACAGGCTCTGCTATCCCTTCAAGGTTTCTTCCCAGGCCTTTTCCTGTTTCGAAACCATTTCTCAACATAGTGGAGGCGATCATTCTGTAGATTGCTAGCATTTGCTTGTCCACCTCTCTTTCCGAATGGGTGGCCCCAATGTATTCCAGCATATGGAATTTTGATTGGTGGTGGCTCCCCTCAATCACAGGTATGATGTTGTAAGGATATTTCTGGGTATCCTTATCGGTTGTGACCACAATTTCTTGGCCCTGCCATTCAAACTTTATGGCCTGTTGCAGGGTCAATAGTACCATACCAGCAGAATGTATCCAAGTTCTTCCCAAGAGCATATTGTAGTTGGCAGTGATTTTCATGACTTGAAATTATGCCGTGAAGGAGGCGGGCCCAACTTGGATCTGTAGGTCTACTTCTCCCAGGGAATCACTTTGGGACCCATCGAATCCCCTGACGTTCATCCCACTCTGGTGGATTTTACCCACGTCGTAGCCAAGCTATGTTAATGTGGTGATGGGGCAGATGTTGAGGCCCAATCCATTATTCACAAGCACTCTCCATATTGCCTTGCCGCGGCATTCCACAGTGATGTTAAGAGCGCTGTTATGGGAGGTTCCTTCCATTGGCAGTTCTTCTTTGGAGAAATATATTTTATGTTCTCCGATGATATGGGCTAGTAACCCAGCCAAGTTTTTGCTGCTCGTCCCAGCTGGTACATATGCATCATCCAACACTCTCATGAGGGCCTGCCTATGTGATAAAGAGCTGGCCAGTTGATAATGCTAATATTTATGTCGGAGTCTTCTTCAAATGTTCAATGATGGAGTAGTCTTTTGGCTGCATACGCAGCCATAAATCTTCAGCTTTTCCTTCGGTTATTGCTCTCTTTTGGGTGTTTTCTTTCCTTGCGGCATTCTGAGCCTGCTCTTCAGGAGTGTAACATCTCCCCGAGGGGGTCATGCCTTGACCCATGATTGCTTGCACAATGATTGGCTCTTTGGGAGCAGGCACAATTTGTTGTGTCGTCTGGACTACTACGAGTGCTGGGACCAAAGTCCTGAACCCTGGCATAACCTTTGGAGCTCCTTGTGTCAGGACTAAAACTTTGAAGTTGGGGCTCTCTTGGAGCGTGAGGGAGGCTACTGTTTGTTCCAGAGATTTAACTGCTTTAGGGACCAATGCTCTACAAGCTTCCCAGTCCTCGTCTCTTTCAATCATGTGGACCCCGTTATTTCTATGGTTGGGTAGCGAGTTCATGTTCACATTGGGAGTTGCGGTTTCCAAGATGATTTCCCTTTTGTCTATCTGATCCTGGATTTTGTGCTTGAGATTTATGCAGTCTTCTGTGTTGTGCCCATTTTCTCCCAAATGGTAGGTACATGTGTGATCAGCCCTGTAAAACCTATGATCGGGCTGCGCTGGTTTCAGAGGGACCTTCTGGATTTAGCCTGCAGCTAATAGCCTTTCGAAAAGTCGAGTTCTAGGCTTGAGGAGTGTTGTGAACTCTCTCGAAAGCAGGGCGTGGAGCATTATATGTTGGGTGCGGTGGTTGATTTTGATAGTTCAAAGGTGGATAAGCTTGTGGTTGGTTATTTTGTGATGTACGGTAGTTTTGCTGAGGTGGTAGTTGATATGTCTGTTGTGGTGGTGTTTGGTAAGCAGGAGCAGATACATGGATACTGGGTGGAGCCGTGTAGGCTGGCACAGTGAGGGTGAAGCTTGGATGTGCGTAATATACAGGTATTGGGTTGTAGGCAGGTGCGGAGTAATTTATGAGAGGCAGAGTTATGTGGGAGGATTGCGGTTCTTTCGAGCTTAGGTTTGGAATGTGGGATATGCTCGCCACGTCCTCTTTCTTCTTGTGGAAGATTCTCGCAGTAGCCTGTCCGGATGCTTTGTTGAAGATACTGACTATTTTTCCAGATTTGAGACCATCTTCTATGGCCTCTCGTATTTTGACCAATTCAGCAAATGGCCTCCCAGCCATGGACAATATTCTGTCGTAGAAATCAAGATCTTGAGATCGGGTGAACACGGAGACTGGATCATCCTCACACATTAGTGGTTGCACACGATCTGCCTCGGCCCTCCATCTATTGGCGAATTTCCTATAATTCTCTGTCGACTTCTATTTTACCTTCTCGAGGTAGTAGCGGTCGGGTATTGTTTTGACATTAAAGTGAAATCTCTCCATGAAGGATTCTGCCATGTCCTCTCAAGTGAACCATTGGCGCATGTCTTGGGTTGCAAACCACTCAGTGGCTTCGCCAGTTAGACTACGACTGAATAGTCATATAATCAAAGGTTTATTTTTCTTAACCCCAACCAATTGGTCATAGTAGGAGCGGAGGTGCGCCTTGGGATTCCAGTCCCATTAAACATTTTGAATTTTGGGATTTTGAACCCTTCTGGTAGGTCCAAGTCAGGGTGTATGCACAGGTCATCATATCTTAGGCCTGTAGCCTTTCTTGCGGACCTGTTGGATCTTTCTAGCAACTCCTCCATCTTCTGTTCCATATCTCTCTCACGTTTATCCTATTCGTCCCTCCAGGCCTTCTCCATTTCCTCGTAATGGTCTAGCTCTTTATGCCCTACGGAGGATTCATTTGGGATATTGGGAGTGAAAAGGGATACTTGGGAGTGGGATGGTTGAGCGGGGCAATGGCGGTTTTCCTAATTAGTAGGGATGGAACACGTACTTGGTTTGCTGGGTTGATAAATACCAGTTGGGGAACCTGATAAGAAGGAGCCGAGTGAGTGGTTCCTGGGATTTGGGGATGTTTAATTGGTGATGGGGTGCAGTAAAAAGGACCAGCGTGGTTTGGGTTGGTGGAGTTTAGTGGAGGTGGGATGGTTCCTGGTGGATATATAGGAAAGTGATCGGGTATTGGGGAGCTTAGTGATGGGATAGGAGGAGGCGGCCTTCTTCCTTCAGTCGGGGCGTCCTTGTCAGCATGGGCTACCTCATTCCTAGCCACCTTTTCTTGGAGGGTAGTGACGGCAGTTAGTAATGTCGCGATCACGTTTTCTTGAGACGATAATTCGTGTGGGTCTTGGGTATCTCCCTCACGGAGGACGAGCTCATTCCTTACCTCTTCCGAGGTACTAGTCATTTTTTCTTTTCCTTTGTCTGAGAGGGATGCTAACGCGGCTTTAGATCTCATGAAGTATGCCAGCTCGCAGTACTACACTAATCGGCCTCGTTCTATAAGATAAGAATAACTCAATCGTAGATAAAGTTAGTTTCTTGGATATAAATATAAAAGCAAGATATCACACATTTGTATTGAAAGCTCACGTAGCACATAAATTCATATATTAAAGCTTGAATATTTTTTGATCCTTTGTTCTAAAGGTTCAGACGTTATGGGCCCTTTTTAGATTAGGGCGGATCTTGATCCAATGGCTTTGAGGTTGACTTACTTTGGCAAACCCTTTTTCTGTTACAAAAATCAAACAAATGGGGGGATTATAATTTATATTATGTAGGGGCCGAGTCTTACGTAGACTACCTACATATCCCAACAAGGGAAATCAGGCCCTATCGTAGTTCGTTTTATAAAAGAAGGATATTCACTTTTCCCTAGATACCCTTTGGGCTAACCCTAACTAAAGACATCCCCAGACTAGGCCCGACTAGGGCTTCCCGTGTATCCCTTAATAGGGACGTCAGGTCGGCGCGGTTCCTTATAATAATTAAGGGGGAGGGGGTAACTTTTTATATGCAAAAGTGGGGGACACCTAATATCTACCCAAAAATATAGGTCCGTGAGTTGCTGCCCTTACGAACTCGCTCTCTCATCTTTCCCTTCTTCTCAATGCTGTGGCGGGAGGATGACCATAATCTCTCCCGTACTGATCTTGTGCTCGAGCTCAAGCTTGAACGCGTAATATTCTTCTATTTCATGTCCCATAGCTCTAGTATGGTACAAGCAAAATTTGTTCCTGTAGGCCCTAGTGGCGCGAGGTAGTGGACAGGCTCCATAGGTCTGATCTTCGTTAAAGTATCCAGAGTTGAGAAGATGCGAGCGTACGATTCCTCGAAGATCGTGAAATCATATCGCCAAATCTGGGTTCCAGCAGTGACCCCTTCTCCGGGGAGAATAGGGTCATGGACTAGTAGGATGTGTGGTCCCCATAAAGTCCCGATGATCCTATCATCGATCAAGCTGCAAATTCTCTTTCTAAATCCCAAGCACTCGTCCAAGGTATGACCCCCCTGATTGCGATAAAATGGACACCTTTTGTAGGCATACACAAACTAGGGCGGTGGTAACCTGGCACTAATGGTACAAGACATTCCCGTGGCGATCATCCTTTTGAATACCTCCTTACAGGTGACGGGCCGTAGGGCAACTCTGAATGGGGAATAATAGGCTTTAAAGGCTATGCCCCACCAAGCAGGTTCGGGAGGTCTGCTCTCCCAAAATTCTCTGACGTCATAGTAGAGGCCGCATGTACTAGCACAGGTCAGGGTGCATAGAAGTCAGATCCTGGTTGGTTGGGGAATAATAGTCAGATTCATCATTCATATCATTCTCTTCTTCTTGAAATTCGGGAAACATCTTAAATGGTTCCTCTTTTTCCTCGACCTCTATGTCGATAGGCTCCAATTTTTCTTCCTCCATATCTTGAGGCTCTTCTTCTTCCTTTTTTGGCTCTTCCTCCTCAATGGGTTCGGAGGCTTCCTGTTGAGGCTCTGACTCTTCTTGTGGGTCTGATTCCATCACCCATAGGTCTAACCTAGCCCTCTGGTCTTCATTCACTCCTTCTAGAGTCCCTTCTCTAGGCGTCACAGGCCTCCTCTCTAAGGGTCTATAATTCAGCACCAATTCTCTCACTTCTTCCGGGACATTCGCATAGTATTGCTCTTGGGGTATGCCTTCTGGCGGATTCCCAACCATATCCAGCAACCTGTCTACCTCCTCGATTTTATTTCCTATTTCCTGGAGATGCTTTTCCATTTGTAGCACCTTATGCCGCAGCATCTTAGCTGTCTCTACTAAGGTCCGCGCTTCCTGCTCTCCTTGATTCACCACTATAAGTCAAACTTTTGTGGAGATAAATTCGGATAAGTTTTAAGTCTCATGGCTTTTCTTTTGGGTATGTAGTTTAGGTCATCGGACCAATTGTACTCAAGCTTTAATATATGATAACACACATAGCAAGTAAACATGTGAAGCACGTAGCAAGCAATCACGTAATTTGCAAATATTTATACTACACGTATTCCTAAGGCCTTTTTGAGCTAAGGCTTTCTTAATCGTTTGAAACATGCAAGTGCCATTTGTGAAGATGAACCATTGCCCCGAAAATCATCATTAGTTAATAATAATAAAAATATCTTCCCCAAAGGGATTAAAAAGATGATGAAGCTTACATAGGGCTTATAATAAAGCAATAAATCAGAAGGGCCCTCCTTCAGCGGCTGATGTCGAGGCTTGGGTTGTCTTGGCCTTCTTGACCCTCCGAAGGGTGGTCTGAATACAAAGGCATGCCTGATACAGCTCCATTCTGACTATCACCGGGTCTATTTCTTACAAAATCTTGGCCAAGTGCTCATCTGTGCTTTCCAAATATTCTTTCAAATATTCCTCTTCTTGGGCATCGTGATGAAGTGTGGGCCCTGGGACAGATGCACGGGCAGAGTGTCCCTGTTGTTATAGCTCGTAATTTGGACGTTGGAATATTTTAAAGTCGTCGCGGAAAGTTAAGGGCGAAACCAATTTCAAATATTTCATTAATGCACAAGTCGTTAAGAATACTATTTATGACCATTATTAGTATGAAAATAATGTGAGAGCCTAACGGCAAGAGGGGAAATTTGCAAAAAAGACCAATGGAAACAATGTGGAAGGCTAGGGGTAAAATGGTCATATTGAGAAAAGTCAAGGGACGGAACGGGAATTTCACAAAAAAAAATTATGAAGGTTCAAAAGGGGCACATTGGCTATGTGATGGAAAACCTAGGGGCCAAAGTGTACAAGACAAGAATTTGGATCATCTTTTAATTATGGAAAAATTTCATGAAAATAGAAGATCATTCTAGAGAGGGGCATGTGCCCCTCACATGCCTTAATTATGTGTCTATATATATATATGAGCCCTTATTAATTCAAGACAAGAACAAAAGCACAAAACACAACAAAAAAAAAAGAGAGAGAGAGGGTTCGAATTAGGGGCTGGCCGAAACCAGCCCCTCAATTTTGTTCATGAGGGATTATTTTTTTCATGCTTATATACTAATCGGAGGATGCTTGTTAACATGGTGGAATTGTTGGAACAAGTAGAACACTTATATGGATGGTTTATGAGCCTTAACCAAGTGGAGAGGTTGAAGAATGAAGGTAAAGAACCAATCCTCTTTTATGTGTTATGAATATTGTTGAAGTATTGTAGTATGTAGAAATGAGTGAAATTTGTGAAACATGTGTGTATTGGTGTGTGTAGCCGTGTGTATGGGCTGTTTTGGAATAGAAAGAATAAGCAAATTTTACTTCGTATTAAAATTGTTGTTATGAAGGATTCATGCGTATTGTAGTATATGGAATTGGAAGAAATTCATGAAATATGGAATTGTTGGGGGTTGGCCGTATGGTCCCCTTTTGTGTAGTTGGGAATGAATAAATTGTTGTTAGTATTTTGGTTGTCGTCGTTGTGAGTTCTATGATGGAAAATGAAGTTTTGATAATCCAAGTTAAGATTTTAATTATGCGGGCTGATTTGGAAGCTAATATGATTTTAATATAGTCGTGATGCGGTTTTTTGAATTTATGAAATGAAGTTGTAAATGAATGTATTGTAACATAATGTGTGAATTTGGGAGGAAAGAATGTGTTTAGCGTTGTTCTCGGGTTTTGGGATGAATTCGGGTAGGTCGGGGTGTTGGTTGAGTTGTTTGTAATATCGTGTGAATTGTTAAAGGGTCTGGAATATTGTTTCGATTGGGTTCGGATTAGAAATGGAATGTATGAACGATGATGTTGGTTTGAGTGTAAGTAGTCGAATTAAGTATAAGATTATGATGTTGAATTGTGTAGGAGTCGCTAATGTGAAAATGTGTTTTGAACCTCTTATTGGTGTGTTAGTATCTTTGTTGGTTTGGCCGGGTTAAATTCCCGGATGGTTGTTGTTGATTTGGGGCCGAGCCTTATTCTCGGGATTGGTACATTTACAGAGGAGATGCTGCCGAAATTCCGGCAGAACATAAGAAAACGTGTTTGAAAGGTTAAGGCAAGTATGTGACAACGAGTCTAACGAATGAATGAATCCTTTTGGACGTAGATTGACAAGATGGATGAACCCTCTTGCGTGTAAGAAAACAAGTTGGATGCGTAAGCACAACCAGTTGGTCGTCGCCCAGGTATGTGAGGCTTACCTTTCTTTCCTTGGCATGCCCTAGAGCCATGTAGGATATGATATGATATGTATCTTGAGGTTATTC
This sequence comes from Lycium barbarum, assembly GCF_019175385.1. NCBI lineage: Eukaryota > Viridiplantae > Streptophyta > Magnoliopsida > Solanales > Solanaceae > Lycium > Lycium barbarum. The sequence goes on from NC_083348.1 coordinate 32,336,334, forward strand.
CATTCTGTAATTCGAAGTCTGTTTGTGATCTGTATGTTTTCCCTAACTTAAGTGTCAAATGAGTCTGATAGGTGAATCGTGATTTAAGTATTTTTGATATAAACATTCTGGACTAATCGTGCCGACACAAATGTTCTGACGTAAGTATTTGGCATAAGTGTTCCGATATGAGAAATTCAGATACAAGTATGGACTCTGACCTGAATATTCCGACATAAGTAGGCTGAATTAAGTATCCTGGCATAACCCTTTTGATATATTTATTCTGACTTAAGTATTCCGACGTACGTATGATTCCAAAGGTTCTATTTGGTTTGATCCATAATCATGTCTAAAAGGGTAGTTAACCTGATTACGGCTTTGGTTTTCCAAGAAAAGCTTCTGAAATGATTGGAGAGCGTTTTGTACTTCGAACGCTCGTAACTTTTGTATACTAACTCCGATTGACCCGAAACTTGTTCTGGATCTTCACATGTCGATAGGCATTCTGTCATAATCCTTTTGATATATGTATTCGGACCTAAGTAGTCGGTTAGAGGAAATCCGATGCAAGCAATTTGGAACATGTATTCTGATTGAGTAAAAGCGATAAGTACCTTGATAGAAATATTCTGTTAAGAGTAATTTGACATAAAGTATTCTGTAATAAGGAATCTGTTATGCATATTCTGAGAATATGTTTGAATAATCTATAAGTAATCGGTAATAAGTAATCTGTATGGACATTCTGAGAATACGTTTGATTAACTTATTGAGCTTGAGTTATGCGCATTTGATTCTTCACGACTCTGCTCGTGCATATGTTATGATTTCCTTCACTGAGTCCCGGGCCGGTATGTATCGTGCGGATGGTTCGCCGGGTCCTCTGTTGGGGGCCGACTTCCATATATGAATTCCGAAGTATGATGTGTCCGGTTCCGGGGTACTGTGTTATATGTCCGTCCCCGGTTACCGAGGTTATGTTACGAAGTATGATGTGTCCGGGCTCGGGGTGCTGTGTTATCTGTCCACCCCCGGGTACCGTGGTTATGTTGTGATGTGTGACGGAGATCGGAGAAAAACTTCTGGAAGTTAGATGTGTTGTGGCGCCAAAGGCAGGAGTGGCAGCCACGTGCCTATGTTATCGTGCGCATTCATTGGCACTGTCCATCAGTTCCTCGGCGTGTTATCTGTCCCCGAGGCCACCATGCATACGATATGATGTGACCGTTCCTCGGAGTGTTATTTGTCCCCGAGGTTATCGTCTGTATGATATGGTACTTGTCCCGGCGTGTTATTTGTCCCCGGGGTTGCCGCGTATGTGATACGATATCCGATTCTGATATGCATGACTTATGTGGGAAAGTAAGTATTCTGACCTTCCGTACATTCTGTATTCCGTCTGCTATGTGATGTCATTCAAGCAATTTGTACGTTCTGTAATCTGTCTGGTATACGAGATGAGTAAGTATGATTCGTGTCTGGAAAAGAAAAATGATAAGCGTTTGATATTTCTAAATAAGTTTTTGTTTGTTGTTCTGTCTATATCAGTCATGGTTTCGTTTTTTGTACTTATGCCTTACATACTCAGTACATATCCGTACTGACCCCCTGTTCTTTGGGGGCTGCGTTTCATGCCGCGCAGGTACCCACAAATGGCTAGACGAGATGAGCTGAAGATGGTCCAGTGGATTGGCGGGCTCCATTTCCTCCAGGAGTGCTGCCGAGTCAGGGTATGTATGTTGTGATGTCCGATCAGTATTAGAGACTTTGCAGACAGCGTCGTGGGTAATGATAGTCAGTCTGTAAGCGGTTTCATCAGCCGATATGTTATTTTGTGTGTCGCATAATAAATTTCGTACAATTACAGACTTGTTAAATTCTGGAAATAGTAAGCGGAAGATTTCGAAAGCACAACATGTATTTTATTTGTAATTGACTTTCAGAAAAAAAAATTATGTGTGTAATCAGGGTCTGCGGGTTCGCTCGGCTCCGTATGTGGGGTCGGGTACCCATCACACCCTAATAAGATCAGGGTGTGACAGAGTGGTATCAGAGCGAGGTCTGTCCGTGGGTTGTCTGCAAAGTCGTGTCTAGTAGTGTCCTGTTTATGGTGTGTTGCCGGCCACATGTATAAACAGGAGACTACAGGGCATTTAGGAATTGTTGACCATCTTTCTGTCTCAGATCGTGCGATAGAGCCAAACTATAGGAAGTGAGATCTCTTATATGGGCCTCACATACGACACAAAAGGTAAGTGGTGATATGGAAGGTCACCGGGGGCAGTATTGACGTATTTGCCCTGTTACCTGGAATTGGCAGTTCCGGATGGCCAGAATGTGATGTAGTCGTATGTTCTGTAAGTCGTTACTGATATTTGTTCTGTGCAAGGAAAACAAGGTCGGATGAAGGATTCAGAAAGTTGACAACTAATTTCGCTACAGATTATTATGTAAAAGCGGTGAGTAAGAAATTCGAACGGACGGATATCCGGACAATTATGAAGTAAGGGAAACGAAGAAGCATCTGTTACTATCAGGAATTTGGGAACCTAGGATGAAAAGTAATTATACGCGGAAGCGAAAGATGAGCTCTGAGGCCCAAAAAGGGTAAAATGGTAATTGTGAAGGAAAAGACATGTTACGAGGGTGTCCCGGGATCTGTAAGACCTCGATTAGCCTCAAATTATGTAGTAAAGGTCATGCGCGGAAGTTGACGCGAAAATATCGGCATTAAGGCATTGGATTCCAGCCAAGTTTCAAAGTTAAGCGTGCTCAGGTGGGAGCAATCCTGGGATGGGTGACCCCCTGGGAAGTCTTCAAGAAATTCTACATATTTTGATATAAAAGGCAAATGGAAACCCAGAATATTATGAGTGAAAACTATAGTATATAGGATGACTGGAAACCTTAATAAGATGCGTCGGACAGGACAGATTAGCCCGGTGAAGGGACGAGAGTACCGCATAGCTCGGGAATTCGGATAGGCTTGAATAGCGTCTAGAAGTGTATTGTGGATTAGTGGTATTGATTATGTGTGTGTGAACATGTGTAATATCTCATGTGTGAAGGTGTCAGTGGACACGTGTGCCCTAACGATATATGCTACGGCAGAAAGAAGGCATCAGAAACCTGAACAGTAGTAAGGGAACAAATGGTGCAAGTACTATGAGATGAGTTGCTACCTTCGCTACAGGTTAAGGACAGAACAGTCTGAGCACTATGATGTTTGAAGAAGAAAGTGAGTATGCAGGTGGGAAATAAAGAGATTAAATCTCCGAAAGGAGCGAAAGATAAGAAACATGAATGGGCAAGACTTCCAAAAAGGGGAATAACTGGAAGCACACGGAATTATCTGAGGTGAAATTGCAAGTATAAGTACGTAAAAAGAACAAGTGTGGCAACATGAACAAAGGAAAAGTGTGTAAGGGTTGAAGACCGATCTGAATAAGTAGAGCCAAAGGAATAGCGGCCACGATAAGGAACGTGACGCAAGAGCACGGTTAAGGAAAATTTACAAGTAATACAGCAAACTAAATGTGCGAAAGGATCAATGGCGAACGGAAAGATGTAGGAATGCCGACGAGAATGATGTCGTCGACTGAAAAAAAAAAAAAGGGAGAAACCTACGACGTAAAACGAGGATGCGTGAAAGGGTCAAGGAGGATAAGATAAGGGATAAAGAACGGGCATGAAGAAACGAGCGTCTATAGGACGGACCCTCCCGAAATATTATAAAGCCCTATAAGGTCAGTTGAACATTCGAGGACGATGTTCTAAAGGGGGGGGGGGGGGAGGATGTTATAGCCCGTATTTTGGACGTTGGAATATTTTAAAGTCGTCGCGGAAAGTTAAGGGCGAAACCAATTTCAAATATTTCATTAATGCACAAGTCGTTAAGAATACTATTTATGACCATTATTAGTATGAATATAATGTGAGAGCCTAAGGGCAAGAGGAGAAATTTGCAAAAAAGACCAATGGAAACAATGTGGAAGGCTAGGGGTAAAATGGTCATATTGAGAAAAGTCGAGGGACGGAACGGGAATTTCACAAAAAAAAATTATGAAGGTTCAAAAGGGGCACATTGGCTATGTGATGGAAAACCTAGGGGCCAAAGTGTACAAGACAAGAATTTGGATCATCTTTTAATTATGGAAAAATTTCATGAAAATAGAAGATCATTCTAGAGAGGGGCATGTGCCCCTCACATGCCTTAATTATGTGTCTATATATATATATGAGCCCTTATTAATTCAAGACAAGAACAAAAGCACAAAACACAACAAAAAAAAAAAAAAAAAGAGGGTTCGGATTAGGGGCTGGCCGAAACCAGCCCCTCAATTTTGTTCATGAGGGATTATTTTTTTCATGCTTATATACTAATTGGAGGATGCTTGTTAACATGGTGGAATTGTTGGAACAAGTAGAACACTTATATGGATGGTTTATGAGCCTTAACCAAGTGGAGAGGTTGAAGAATGAAGGTAAAGAACCAATCCTCTTTTATGTGTTATGAATATTGTTGAAGTATTGTAGTATGTAGAAATGAGTGAAATTTGTGAAACATGTGTGTATTGGTGTGTGTAGCCGTGTGTATGGGCTGTTTTGGAATAGAAAGAATAAGCAAATTTTACTTCGTATTAAAATTGTTGTTATGAAGGATTCATGCGTATTGTAGTATATGGAATTGGAAGAAATTCATGAAATATGGAATTGTTGGGGGTTGGCCGTATGGTCCCCTTTTGTGTAGTTGGGAATGAATAAATTGTTGTTAGTATTTTGGTTGTCGTCGTTGTGAGTTCTATGATGGAAAATGAAGTTTTGATAATCCAAGTTAAGATTTTAATTATGCGGGCTGATTTGGAAGCTAATATGATTTTAATATAGTCGTGATGCGGTTTCTTGAATTTATGAAATGAAGTTGTAAATGAATGTATTGTAACATAATGTGTGAATTTGGGAGGAAAGAATGTGTTTAGCGTTGTTCTCGGGTTTTGGGATGAATTCGGGTAGGTCGGGGTGTTGGTTGAGTTGTTTGTACTATCGTGTGAATTGTTAAAGGGTCTGGAATATTGTTTCGATTGGGTTCGGATTAGAAATGGAATGTATGAACGATGATGTTGGTTTGAGTGTAAGTAGTCGAATTAAGTATAAGATTATGATGTTGAATTGTGTAGGAGTCGCTAATGTGAAAATGTGTTTTGAACCTCTTATTGGTGTGTTAGTATCTTTGTTGGTTTGGCCGGGTTAAATTCCCGGATGGTTGTTGTTGATTTGGGGCCGAGCCTTATTCTCGGGATTGGTACATTTACAGAGGAGATGCTGCCGAAATTCCGGCAGAACATAAGAAAACGTGTTTGAAAGGTTAAGGCAAGTATGTGACAACGAGTCTAACGAATGAATGAATCCTTTTGGACGTAGATTGACAAGATGGATGAACCCTCTTGCGTGTAAGAAAACAAGTTGGATGCGTAAGCACAACCAGTTGGTCGTCGCCCAGGTATGTGAGGCTTACCTTTCTTTCCTTGGCATGCCCTAGAGCCATGTAGGATATGATATGATATGTATCTTGAGGTTATTCCATTCTGTAATTCGAAGTCTGTTTGTGATCTGTATGTTTTCCCTAACTTAAGTGTCAAATGAGTCTGATAGGTGAATCGTGATTTAAGTATTTTTGATATAAACATTCTGGACTAATCGTGCCGACACAAATGTTCTGACGTAAGTATTTGGCATAAGTGTTCCGATATGAGAAATTCAGATACAAGTATGGACTCTGACCTGAATATTCCGACATAAGTAGGCTGAATTAAGTATCCTGGCATAACCCTTTTGATATATTTATTCTGACTTAAGTATTCCGACGTACGTATGATTCCAAAGGTTCTATTTGGTTTGATCCATAATCATGTCTAAAAGGGTAGTTAACCTGATTACGGCTTTGGTTTTCCAAGAAAAGCTTCTGAAATGATTGGAGAGCGTTTTGTACTTCGAACGCTCGTAACTTTTGTATACTAACTCCGATTGACCCGAAACTTGTTCTGGATCTTCACATGTCGATAGGCATTCTGTCATAATCCTTTTGATATATGTATTCGGACCTAAGTAGTCGGTTAGAGGAAATCCGATGCAAGCAATTTGGAACATGTATTCTGATTGAGTAAAAGCGATAAGTACCTTGATAGAAATATTCTGTTAAGAGTAATTTGACATAAAGTATTCTGTAATAAGGAATCTGTTATGCATATTCTGAGAATATGTTTGAATAATCTATAAGTAATCGGTAATAAGTAATCTGTATGGACATTCTGAGAATACGTTTAATTAACTTATTGAGCTTGAGTTATGCGCATTTGATTCTTCACGACTCTGCTCGTGCATATGTTATGATTTCCTTCACTGAGTCCCGGGCCGGTATGTATCGTGCGGATGGTTCGCCGGGTCCTCTGTTGGGGGCCGGCTTCCATATATGAATTCCGAAGTATGATGTGTCCGGTTCCGGGGTACTGTGTTATATGTCCGTCCCCGGTTACCGAGGTTATGTTACGAAGTATGATGTGTCCGGGCTCGGGGTGCTGTGTTATCTGTCCACCCCCGGGTACCGTGGTTATGTTGTGATGTGTGACGGAGATCGGAGAAAAACTTCTGGAAGTTAGATGTGTTGTGGCGCCAAAGGCAGGAGTGGCAGCCACGTGCCTATGTTATCGTGCGCATTCATTGGCACTGTCCATCAGTTCCTCGGCGTGTTATCTGTCCCCGAGGCCACCATGCATACGATATGATGTGACCGTTCCTCGGAGTGTTATTTGTCCCCGAGGTTATCGTCTGTATGATATGGTACTTGTCCCGGCGTGTTATTTGTCCCCGGGGTTGCCGCGTATGTGATACGATATCCGATTCTGATATGCATGACTTATGTGGGAAAGTAAGTATTCTGACCTTCCGTACATTCTGTATTTCGTCTGCTATGTGATGTCATTCAAGCAATTTGTACGTTCTGTAATCTGTCTGGTATACGAGATGAGTAAGTATGATTCGTGTCTGGAAAAGAAAAATGATAAGCGTTTGATATTTCTGAATAAGTTTTTGTATGTTGTTCTGTCTATATCAGTCATGGTTTCGTTTTCTGTACTTATGCCTTACATACTCAGTACATATCCGTACTGACCCCCTGTTCTTTGGGGGCTGCGTTTCATGCCGCGCAGGTACCCACAAATGGCTAGACGAGATGAGCTGAAGATGGTCCAGTGGATTGGCGGGCTCCATTTCCTCCAGGAGTGTTGCCGAGTCAGGGTATGTATGTTGTGATGTCCGATCAGTATTAGAGACTTTGCAGACAGCGTCGTGGGTAATGATAGTCAGTCTGTAAGCGGTTTCATCAGCCGATATGTTATTTTGTGTGACGCATAATAAATTTCGTACAATTACAGACTTGTTAAATTCTGGAAATAGTAAGCGGAAGATTTCGAAAGCACAACATGTATTTTATTTGTAATTGACTTTCAGAAAAGAAAAAAAAATTATGTGTGTAATCAGGGTCTGCGGGTTCGTTCGGCTCCGTATGTGGGGTCGGGTACCCATCACACCCTAATAAGATCACGGTGTGACACCTATAACCACTCATAATACCCTGGGTCACACCCGGCTTCCAACCTGTCTGGAGCTAAAGTATCTGGACCCCAACCCATACGACCATTCCACTCTATGAGGATTGTACCGGCACTCATTATTTTCTGTTCAGTATGCTCGATAATAAATTGCTCGAGGTTCCCCATCTGGGGTATCACTTGCCTTCTACCAAATTTCCTTAAAACCCGAGATGGATAATAAGGACGGATTCCTCGAACCCCGAATAATGGCACAAATGGGCAATTTTTGCCCTGAACCACTATGCTCTCAGAAATGAAGTCAGGGAACATCCACTGGATCCTATCTTCAGTCAACTTTGCAACGAAGCGGGCCCACGCCCCTTTGGACATGTAACCAAGGGTCAGACAGTAATTTGTGAGGCGGTCTATCCTGTTGTTGTTGCTCAGATACTGGACTGCTTCAGCCAACTTTGATGTGTTTGATAATCCACCGTTGTAGCAACATGTTACACCCTTAGAAGTATTGAAATGACTCCGGTATTTGTCTAAATCCCGGAAAATGTCCGCCAGGATGATGGGTGCCAGGTCGAAATACTTGGTTTCCTGATCCTTGGTTATACCATAGAAGATAGCATGGGTCAAGTAGATCACTCAGGTTTCTATAGCCATTGACTCATCCTTCGGGAATACCATAGTGCCTAGTAGGGCAATGGCAAACGCCAAAGGTCTAATATCTTCACATTCTTCTCTACTCTTGAACTCCCTCTAATATAGATTATACCCGGTGACGTCTCCGAACCTCCAGTACAGATCCCTAAAGGTTACAGTGGGTCCTTGTGCCCAAGGTGCCTCCGTTAAGGCAAGAAATTTCATGATTTGGCCGACTGTGGGCCTTTGTGGGAATAACATATTTTGATCTGGCTTGTGTCGCCTCCTTAGACAGGTTCCATTGCTGTCTATGGCATCCTTAATTTCCTCTAGGGTCGAAGTCATCTCGATATTACCAAAACGGAACAACATTTCCTTGTCGTCCCAATACCTGGCTAATACCTCTATTAGCTCCGGGTGACCCTTCATTTTCATGATAGAGGGTAGATGACCTAGAGTGCAGCTAATTGTCCTTTGATGAGCATCACCTAACCATTCCCACCAAGCTCTCAATAGGTCCGGAGCCTCGGTAACTATATCAAAACGGAATCTGCATTCTATCTACAAAACAAAGCACAGTTAAGATTTCCCCCATCCCCATAGGATCAATGGTTCATCATATAGGCACAAGCATGCTTCCATATAGCACACAAATGAAATGTGGTGTTTTTCGGGTCGTCGACCGTCTGAACACAAGGTAGTCTCTCTCAATGAACCTTAGGTAAGTCTAAGATACCCAAGGCTTGTCTAAGTATGAATGTTCTAGTTCAGTAGGGAATTGTCTTAGCTCTATCCTAGTTTTCACTAGAGTGGGCTTTTCACAAAAGATCAGGAACCCGAGCGGACAACTGAGGCTGAACTGTTAGGCCTGTTGGACGACCGCGAATCAACCCCGCCTCATAACGGTTCCAAGAGAAATATTTTGGTTTTATACTGAAGGGACGACCGCGTGCTCCGTGAAGTAGCCTTTGGAACAAAGTGTAAAATAAATGCCAAGAGTGGCAGAGTTATGATAAACATGCAATGACAGTTAATAGTTGCGGGAAAGTAAACACATAAACAGTTAAAGCAAATATACTCATATTATATTGGAATCCTTAAGGTTAGAACCGTTAAGTCCCTAGCAGAGTCACCATCTGTTACGATTCGCATTTCGCGGGCGGGGTTAGCGCTCGGAAAGCTACTTCGAACTTGTTTGTGCTCTTTCGAACTTTGTTTTAAAAGAGTCGCCAACTAATTTTTAGGAAATTAGGAATACTAATTTCATAGGATTTATTCATATACAGTGAAAAAGTCTTTGTAATTGTCACGACCCGTCTAGGGGGCCGCGACGAGCGCCCGGTGCTAGCCCACCCGGGCACCCCATGGCTTGCACTTACACTTACATCTAGGTGAGCCACATAATTAAACATACATTTCTATTCATCAGTCATACTAGTTCCATTGGACAACAATGCCTTTATATCATCATTGGCATCTATACCACGTCAATGTACATGAGTCGACAAGGCTAACAAAATGATATACAAAATATAGGCCGACAAGGCCAAACACATCTAACCACGTACACATGTCTACGAGCCTCTAAGGAGAGTATGTCATATCACATAAGCGGGACAGTACCCCGCTATGCCCATAATTATGTACATAAAAGAATAAGTGCCCAAAAGCTATAGCTCCGAATGAAATGGAGCTCCGCTATGTAGTCCCTGAGAATGTAGCTATGGATCAATCCTGTCTCCCTGTGCACCTGCGGGCATGACGCAGCGTCCACAAACAAAAGGATGTCAGTATGAAGAATGTACTGAGTATGTAAAGCATGATCAATATCAATGTAGAAGCATAATAAGCAACATGAAAAATAGCACAGGATGGGAGATGGTAATATCATCGTCATAAGCACTTACTTGCCTTTCATAGAAACTTTCCATTCTAATGCGTATTTGTGTACATATATCCATATCCGTATCCATAATCGTATCCATTCCATATTTATACTCATATTCGCATGCATACTCGTATCTATATCATATACATATTCATATCATATACATAGCACTTACATAGCATACCCGACCATGTCGGATCGGTGTTTCATACATACTTGGCCAACCAAGGCTCAAGGTTACACATACCAGGCCCTACCAAGGCGTCAGGGTTATATCTACCTGGCCCTACCAAGGCGTCAGGGTTATCCGTACCATCTGCAGAGGTGTGCGCGCATTACATAATCATATACATATTTATTTACATACCCTACTCGGCCTCAGAAGCTCGGGGTTCCTTAATGGTCATACATAGATACATATACATAATAGCTCATAAGAGTCTTTACTATTATAGTTACTATCATCGTCGTCATCGCTATTACCACCATAGTCGTCTTCCATATCATTGTCACTATTATCGCCATTCATCACATCTATATTTATAGGCTTACTCGTCATACGAGGAACTTAGCACAATCGTGGCGTATTAGGAATCGTGAGCTTACAAGCTCGGAAGATCAAATCATTTGAAAGATATCATAGTCTTATAGAAGATTTAGACGTTTGGCCAAAGAATCATGCCTTATGAAAGAAGGGTTACCCTTACATACCTTTCCGTTGAACTATTCTACACTTGCACGTTCTCCTCCGAAGCTCACGTCTCTACCTTCATTAAAGTCATACTATCATTAGAAATCGATAGCTAGCGTACATGACAAAAACTAGAGAAAATCGGGCAACGTCTCCTCTATTTATACGACATTCCTCTATAGCGTATATCAACTCTCAAACGTCAAAAATACATTCACAATACTATAACAATAGTCATTATTCATCCACATTATCCATGGCCATAACGCACGACGACGTCCATTCTCATGCATTGCTCATCTCATGTTCTCAACATCATTTATAACATACTTACATCACAACACATCAAGAATCGTAACTCAAGTTAAGCTATTTCTCAAAATGGCACTATCCCACATTCATGACCCATTTTTCTACACCCTTCTACAATCCAAGTATTTCAACTCTCAAATACTTTAAACAACATAGAAATATCATAAACCTTCCCTTAGATGTCGTAGGAACAAGCCTTGGTTGATAATACTCCACTTGAGCAAAAACCCTAGTTCATCTCCAATGAGATTTCTTGACTTGTATGATCTTTAATGGGTTTTCTTACACTTGATTCACTTGGTTAATGTTGTTGATCACTAATAATCCTTGAATTCTTGTGGAATAAATGTAGAGAGATGTTTTAGAGAGAAGGGGTGAAGTGTGAAAATGAAATAATGAACTTGGTCCCCCTTTTAATAGCCCAAAATCTGATCTGGAATGAACAGTTGTCGAAAGTACAACAGTGGTCGTAAACTCGGTTTACGGTCCGTATTCCAGTTTACGGGCCGTATTTCGTGGACGTATTTAATCATAACAGAACCAGAAAGTCAGGCTGAGACATGGTGATTTACGAACACAGTTTACGGGCCGTATTTCGGTTTACGGTCCGTATTTCAAGTCGTCTTTAACCATTCAAGCATTTGACAGAAAGTTGAAGTTTTGGAGGTTGAAATACGACATGGCAGTTTACGGCCCGTAAACTACTTTACGATCCGTATTTCATTTTACGATCAACTGGCCAAAGTGCAAATCTGCAACTTTCCACATTTTCAGAACCTATAGTTAGTGATTATGGAGCATAACCTATCTCTTATTGCAATTGTCTTTGGAATCTTACTTAAGGTCGTCAAACGTCGTTCCCTTCTTATTAAAACATCGTACACGCTATGCCCTTTGTTAGCCTATCCACTGTACGTTCGCGGGGAAATTTTCAAGGTGTAACAGTAATCAAAAAAGTTCTAGGTCAGGGTTCTGGTGATCCCCTAGGAAAGGTGTTACGCACCCCAGTATTAAGGATCCGTACTATACGGTTGACCTTCGAATTCCAATGTATGAGTGCTTGCATGAACTGTTTATTTAGTGTTTATTCCTGCATTTATGAAATCTGTCATTTGCTTGCATATCATTTGCTTTGAAAAAAGATTTGAATATATTCCCTTTATATATAGGGTAGTTTAGGTTCGAATTTATAATATCCGGATAAAAGTAGTTTCCTTTTATGTATAAGGATAATCTATTTTATAAGTAAAAGTGTAAAAACCTTCAAGTTTTTGATATATATGTTTGTATGTACTTGTTATAATCAAACATTTCATTTGGGTCAATCCGCATAATACATTTGGAATGTCTTATCCTAGAAACTCCGTATTTACGCATATTTCCATTTATTAAACGGTTTTGACTTAAAATGATCCATTCGTTATTAATGATTTATAGACATATGCATACAGCTGATTTTTTAGAGTTGGGTTCTAAAACCCGAAAATACAACTTTAGTTTAACGAAGGGCATTTTAGTGTGGGCTTGGCCCTTCTTTTCTGAAGCTAAACCAAGGCCTGGTCCAAAAAGTTTCTTTGTTTTATTTTTTTGGGGACTTGGCCCAGAAACCACCTATTTTCATTCTTCCAGAAAAAATATCTCTGTTTTTATTACTGAGTGTGGCCCAAATTACTTGGCTCGAATTTGATTTTAGTCCAAAACTACAAATTGTATTCCTTGATTTAAAACTTGACCTGGTTTCAAGGGAAGTAACACCTGTGTCCTTAAAATCCCTTATCTTTCACAAATGATTTTTGTAAATTATCCATTTGATTTTAAGAAAATCGCTACGTTAAGCTCGGTTTTCTTTTTGAAAATTGTTCAGGGACTTAAGGTTAACTAAACGGCGTAGGCACCATTTCCCTAAGACGACTAGTTCATAATCATAAGGATTCCAATAATGTATGAGTTTTTACAATCATTATAAATAGAAGTAAATTGAACAAATAAAAGAGAATAGCAGAAATAACATAAAGAAAGAAGGGGAGGCTAGGGGCGTACCAAACCCCTAGTTTGGCTATTTTCACTCATGGTTGGGCCTTCTACGCACTTTTCTTTTAATATTAGCTTCCCTTTTGTCTTCTTGGACTCGATAAATATGAAGGAATTGCCTGTTGGGCCTTAGCCCAACAGGTTGTCTTGACTCGGCCCAGGCGGCCATGCAGTGGATGGGGAAGGAAAAACAAGAGGACCCCGATTAGTTATATTTATTGAACTTATCATACACATAACTATACACAGACATATGTATCCAATTCATTCATAAGTCATGCAATTAAAGTATTTATATATGTGCTATTGGGCTTCACTGGTCAGGATTTAGGCAGTAAAGGGGGGAAAGTCATCACCATCCGTATTCCCGATGCCGCACAAGATCCAAGAGGTTTCATGAACCTCAGGCATGGCAGGACATCAGGGGAAGGCTAAGATCAGACCCCAAAATTACCTCAATTTCCCAGCAAGTGCAGCCATAGAAGAAAGAATGTTAAAACATGATCTCACACTCATACACAAGCATGGTATAGATTGACATATATAGACATAGTATAGCCAGAAGCAAACTGAGGTAAATAGGCATGGTATGGTGATAAGAAAATTGGCATTCATAGATATAGTATAACCAATAGCAAATTGAAACAACTGGGCATAGTGTAAAGCAAGAACCAAAATACATGGTCATGGGTGAACAAAAAGCAAACTTCACTACTGATATAGTGTAAACAGAGGTAAACTACATGTTCATATTCATGAGGATAATGCAGAGTTATTCACAATGTGGCCATAATATAAAAGAAAATGCATATGACTTATACACAGCCAAGGCAAGCAAACACATAACTGAATCATGGCAATGCTTTAAGATTCGATAACCTTACATATAATACAGGTATTATGCAGGAAGACATGGTCTATGCCTCCAATGGACATATCATGGATAAAACTTAAGCAGATGGGATTAGATTTCCTTAGTTGAGGCAACTACTTACAGGATAAACAACACACAAGACAAATAATTAATCTCCAACTACTGTGACACAAACAGAAGCAGAGCACAAACAGATCTAAATATGCAAGGGAGATACAAGAAGGGTAAGTGTCCCACTGAGCCTAATGGCCAGCAGCATGATGCAACACTACCTCAAAAATAAGCAGTTGCAGATAAGGCAAGTATCCATGCAGCAAGCAGGGTTAAATATAAGCAATGTCAAAATGTTCTAAGTCCAAGTGACTTTATGTAAGATATGTTGTCTTCAGGGAAGAGCAGCCATATTTGGACACACACATTATGAGCAAACAGATTGCAAGCAGTCTCAGACATGTGTAGATGATGCAAAGCTATCACTATAGATTCCAACTGATTCCATTATGACAACAGACATGGATCAAATAAAAATATGAATCTCATGGAAGGTACAAATGCAGAATGGCTAAAAGAAAAGGGTGTAAGAAGAATAATGCATGCTCCTTATCAATGTTCTAAAAAAAAAGACAAGTATTATATGACCTTTAAAAAATACAGTAGTTTAAGGTTCATAGTTTTAAATCCCTTTTAGACCTTCCCCCCTTTAATCCTATTCCATTGCAGAAAACAAATTAATCTCATAAGAAAAAGTGCATAATTTAGGTCATCATTCATAATTAGTGGCCTGCTCTTGACTCTCTCATCTTTTACGTAAACAGTATTCACAATTCAACTGAGATCATTTCAAAGCTTACTTCTATTACTATTATGCCCCTTATGATCATATGGAAACTTGACACTTAAACTGTCCACAACCAAGAATTCAACCAAGCTCAAATGCATGTACACATAAACAGATAGAGTTATTTAAGCTAGGATTATGACCATTTCTCACTATTAAGGTCTCATTAAGTCATTCAGAGTCGCAACATGGGTCAGCTTGTCATTATTAGGCTCCTTGAGTCATTTTAACTTCATAGAACCATCGCAAATTGGCCTAGACTTTCTACAGGTCATGCCATGTCATAAGTTCTATCCAACCAAGTCCCAGAGGTGCGTACAACTATTCAGTCAAGCAATAGTGATTAAACATACAGACAATGTATTCTCATAGATGCAGGAAGCTAAACATTCAAGCAATGACACCAAATCATATAGACCAATTATTAGAATTCAGATCAAAGGCTCAAAATAGTTCAAGAATGGACATTGCAAGCAGGTTTTCATTAATCCAGTTTTACTTTAAACAAGACTATGCAGGTGTTTCATGATTTAAAGCATGAATTCAGGTTTGGTATTTGACTTAGACTCTTTTACAGACCTCAGACATGGAACAATCACACACATGGATGGAAACCAGTGCCATTCAAGAAAAAAAAACATGTAGGCAAGTAATCAGACAAACTAGGATCTAATTTTAGCTTTCAATACCGATCTCTCAAACTTTCAACATAGACAAACTCTTAGGATTCTTAGCACAATTACGTTCTCAGAAGCATAGTACTAACCTTAAACAAGTCCCAAGAGATGATATATGAATGCGTAGGCCAACAGAAAAGCAAGATGTTCATGTTATCAAGCAGACCACACAACAAATATTCAAGTTCTCACTCCCATGATTAATGACTCAGTAATTTAGACCATTAATAGCTTGGACTTTAGGTGGGACCATTCATATCAATAAATAGTACATATGCCAAAGTCATACAGGTCTAAATAGCTTCATTTCTCCCTTCCCCTCTCCTACTTTATCTTAGATACTAAAGAGATCAGTCTTATAGGGCAATTTATCTTCCTAATTCATTATTAACAATCAATGACCTATGCTTAGTCCATACCTTCCACCCTAACAGTCTCACAATTAGTACAGACCCCTTCTAAACTCCTTTTTATCATGGTTATGATTCTGACTAGTGTCTAATACCAACTTAACAATAGGGAATTCATCCAAATAGGGCTAAATCTATTCAGTACCTAGACTTAAGTTGTCTTCAGGACCATGTGTCAATATTTTAAGTGTTTAAAGGACTACACAGCATTCAAGGTTCAGTTAAGAGTTCAAATACACCTCAGTATCTAACACACTATCAGGCTGAGCCATTGTTTAGTTGTTGCAAGCATCTCATACCATTACCCCAACAAAACACCTTAGTAATAACTAGCTAAACATTACATTAAGCATGAATTGAGGATTTTATGCCATTACTTCAGCCAGCACCATATTAACAACCAGCTAAATATCACATTAGGCATAAACTGAATATTTTACACTATTACTCCAACAAACATCACATTAAGAACCAGCTAAACATTATACTAACTGAACATAAATTTAAAAAGGGGGGCAAGAAAATGATAAAGGCTTACCTTTTTTATGTGCAGCCGTGTACAAGAACGAATTTGAAAGCCTGAGTACTTCCTTTCCTCGACTCAGCCACACACAAGAACAGATAAAAATCAAATTTTTTGAACTAGAAATCCTAACTCTTTTGAAGTTAAGAATAAAATTTTACTAAAATCACAGCTTTAAATTCGAATGAACTCAAATTTTAAGTTTTTGCTTGAGGGTTCAAGAATTGTCTCAATTGTGAGGGTTGGGGTTCTATTTATAGAACCCCAGAATTTATTCAAAGGCTAAAACTACTAATGTTGTACAAACATTGTTTTTCAGAGCTAAACCTTCAATACACGAAATAAACGACCAAGATCTAAAGACAACAAACGTATATGGTCAGATCTGACCCATTTTAGGTCGATCCGAACCAAACCCTTATGAACCAATAAGAATCGAGTTCGTACAGTCACAAATAAACAAAAAAATGTAAAAATCGTGTTTAAAAGACAAGGTGATTATCGCTATGTTAGGATGAATTTGAGTGAAGAACGAAGCTAAACATTAATTGTTTCATGCAAATGACTCGGCAAAAGCTGTGTATCCTCTGCCCTCTCTGTGATTTTACCATTTTTAGACAAGAGAGAAAGGGAGAGTGTAGGCGGCTGTCACGACCCAAACCCCGTGGGCCGCGACTGGTACCCTAACTGGGTACCCATACGTACCTACCTGATCAAATTCGAATCATACAGATTTTTTTTTTTTTTTTAAAACAGAAGTTACAGAAGTAGGCCGATACAACTACGGCACGCGCGCAAACATATATATATCTGGACATACAGAAACATACAGATAAGCCGATAAGGCTAACATACAGACGAAACCCGTAACCCACACATCTATCTACAGGCCTCTACAGACATACAGAATCATATGATGGGACAGGGCCCGCCGTACCCAGAATATCCATACATACAGAGTATACAGAAGACAGAAGATATATATACCAAAAGTATACGCTCCGGATCAAAGGAGCTCTTCAGACAGCAGAATTAGAACCCTACGCTGGCGGCGTATCACCTGGTGCGTCGGTACCTGCGGGCATGTAGCGCAGCCCCCGAAGAACGGGGTCAGTACGAAAAATGTACCGAGTATGTAAAGCAGAACATAACAGATATAAACATAGTCCGAACCGGAGTCACAGAAATATAACGAACAGAACCATAAATCAGACTGACGGACGGAGTCATGATCCAGACAGACATACAGAACCGTGTCCCATACAAATAAACAGAATTATGGCTCGGACAGACAGACGGAATCATAATACGGACAGACGAGCAGAATCAGAATCCATACGGACATACAGAATCAGAATCCATACGGACATACAGACGTAGTCGTCTTTCAGACGGACAGACAGAAGTATGTCGGACAGAATTATGCATGCAGAGTAGTACAGAGTCATACAGAATCATACAGAGGCATGTGCTTATATAAATATAGATAGCACACGCATACATTCATACAGATCCCGGCCCTGTCTGGGGGCGCGTTAACAGAAACCGGCCCTCTTAGTACGGGACGCGGTGGACAGACAGAATCAGATCAGATCATATGTCATCTTGGCCGCCATCCCCATACACAGATCATAATATCAAACAGACATACAGATCCCGGCCCATACGCGGAGGGACGCGGTGAACAATGCAGAGAAATATGCACGATAACAGAACCTGGCCCGGGTCGCAGTGAAAGAATGCATTGGGACAGACACGAACCGATAAATGAGAAACTACTTACATACAGACTCAATCAAACTGAAGGGTGCCAAACGGCGAGCCAAAATCAGAATATCCAGATAGTATGCATAGTACGCGCCTATGTCCTAGTTGGGAAGGCACGACAGATTATCATCAGAATCGGATTCTCAGATGTTCAAAATTCATTTGTATGAATTACACAAAAATAGCCATATTATACACAAAATAATAGTCCAGAAGTTTTTAGAGAAAATCGGACCAAAACGGCTACATAGGTAAATTATTGCTAATAGACCTTATGAGGTCATCCATAGTCGTTTGGAAGTGTTCCGACTCCGTTTAGGGAAGTTTTGTACAAAAATTCACTTTAAAGGCAATTTGTAAGAAAATAGCTTCAATTGAATTGAAGGAATTGGAGCGGTTTTCCGTCTCGAATTTCGGGGAATGGAGTCGTACTTAAGGCTCGCGGCCGAGCCTACCACATCCAGAACATGCCTAGGAACATAGGGAAATGCTTCACATACCTCGATGGCGCCTTATGCTCGCTTGGCGTCAATCCAAATTTCGTCCAAAATCTGGAAATGGTCAAGTTTACCATTTATTAGTTTCAAACTTTCAATATTCCAACTTAACACATACTTGCCTACCGAAATTTCGGCAGCATTTCCTCTGTATATACGACATCCCCGAGACTTAGCTCGGCTCAATTCATCAACACAACAACCCAGGAATGACATAAAAACATCAATAGACATTAAAACATGCACTATGGCATCATTAGCCATCTTTCGTCATAACGAAACATTTTTCGTTTCAAACTTGCGTTTTCAAACCAAATTCATTATTTTCATATTCATTATCCACCAAAATCATTACGACATACATCGGAGGCATCCATACCATTTTCACATAATATTCATAAGATACACAAACATTCAAACTTCCCATTAAGTCACTACTTTTCCAATCTTTTCCTAACTTTCAACATACAAGTTCATAAACACATTCCCATATTCCCAAGTTCATTATCATTAATCAAAATTTTCATGAAATCACGCTAAAGCGACATACTTTCCGACAACAACTTAACCAACAAATTCTTCGTTTTAGCTTAACCATTATCCCTCCATCTACTTCACAAAGTCATAACAACACAAGTATTGCATTAAATAAATTCAATCCATCCACTTTCATACAAGGAACCACACGGCCAACATGCAATATCCCCCAACTTCCATTAATTCATCCCACTTTCATTTCTAATACAATTTCCATCACACTACAACTAAATTACAACATGAATTCAAATCATCAAGGACATGTAACACAAGCATGCTCACGGCCCAAACACAACCACTTCCAACACACAAAATTTTCATACTTTTCATTCCTTCACACATACTACAACATACATATACCATTTATAACATAACAAAAGCATGAAATCCTCACCTTTCTTCAAGTTCTTCACTTGGAGGATAAAATTGCTTTCTTGCCACAATACTTATATCAACTTGTAGAGGGCTTTGCACTTGGTAATACTTTCACAAGAGATGATCTTTTAAACCAAAGAATTGGCTCCTAAATTTTTTTCTTTCTTTTCTTTCTTTTTCTCTCTCAAACCCGAACCCTCTTGCTCTTTTTTTTTCTTGCTTTCTTTTTCTTTCTTGAAGCTTCTTAGAGCTTATCCATGTTATATAATTTCCCATGGAATTTAATTAATCCATGGGCTTGGATTGGCATGTGGCCGGTTGGGCCCCTTAAATTGGGCCTCCCTTCACTTTTTTTTTTTTTAGCCCAAAATGGTTGGCTAATTATTGTAACTCATGGGACAAATTTCCCAAAATTCCAATTTTGCCCTTGGCCTCCTTTCGTAATTCCACACCATTGTATTCATAACCTACACATTCATACCAAGAAATGTCCAATTATGGCCTTATTCATCACAAGTCAATTTATCTTGAATTTTTCGAATAAACAAAAATGCCGGATGTAACATCCTCCCCCCCTTTAAAACATTCGTCCTCGAATGTTAAATTGACCTTATGGGGCGTCATACTACTTCGGGAGGGTTCTCTTTATAGTCGTCCTTTACTGACTTTCTGGCATGGCTTCTTTACCCACATTATGGGGTAATTTTTCACATTACTGATTCAAATGCCTTCATAATATATTTTCTCATACCCCACATAATCATCAAACCATAAGCTATATTCTTGTAACAGACAGACGCTTTCCAGACATTATAGTCCATATCATTTCTTGTTACACTCCTGAGATCCCTACCACGTTTTCGTAATCCCACTTCATACGAGTCACTTCATACCAACAGATTCAGAACTAGAACTGAACGCGTAGAAGCATATCGGACGGATTCGTAATCGGAGGTAGACGTACTCAACCATGGCGGACGGATTCGTAGTCAAAGTCAGGGGCACGGAAGTATGTCAGACAGATCTGAGATCGGAGTCAGACGTACAGAAATGTATCATACAGAATCATGATCAAAGTCAGACGGACAGAAATGTATCAGATAGAGTCGTAATCAAGGTCAGACATACGGAGATGTATCAGACAGGCGTGCGATCGAAATCAGACGCACAGAAGCATATCAGACGGATTCATATCCGGAGTCAGACATACAGAGGTGTGTCAGACAGATTCGTAATCAGAGTTAATCGTACAGAGATATGTCAGACAGAAATGCATTCAAAATCAATCATACAGAAGTATGTCGACCAGAAACATATTCAGAATCGGATGTACAAAGATTTATCAGGTGGGAGCATAATCGAGTTCAGAAGCACAGAGACGTAATAGGCAGAGCCTTAGCAGAATCGAAAGTGCAGAGGTATAACAGATAGAATCTGAAGCCGAATCAGATCAGTCTTAGTAAGGCTCCAGTGATTTATGGAAAATCCCCTTATTGGTAACCTGGTTAGCCAAGTTATCATACAAATCATCTCGCGTGTCGCTTATCGACTCTTTCAAAGATTTCGCTTCTTCGTATTTCTTATCTTTCGTCTTTTCTACCATCCATACTCATTTTCCTTTTCAGACATCGTCATACCAGACTGAGTCATAATGGAATAGGGGTTTTTCTGGTCCTTGACAACATTTGTGTCCTCACCCCCGCTTCGCTTCATGTATTCGGTTTAGTAAAACCTTTCGTCTATCACAACGTTAGTTGCCGGGACTCGGCTCTTAACCCGCATGGGCACCAAACGAAAATCATACATACACACATACACACACATACACATACACACATACAAATATATTTACTAATATCTTACTGGCGAGCGTCTCTGACTGTTATTCGAATTCGCTCAATTTCCCGAGCGGTATCGCACCTTTCCTTTTTGCCCATTTAATCCGCGTCGGTCTGTGTGGCTTCTGTAAAGGCACTAATTACTCCACACATTCGCTTTTCCTTTAGATTACCCCAAATTTTCATTTATATCCATCATACCTACACTTGTGCAAAACTTTGCATTACTTCCCAGGGGGTCACCCATCCCAGAATTGCTCTGGCTTGAGCACGCTTAACTCCGAAACTTTCATGCGTTTTAACGTGTTAGGGCTAATATAATATCGTCGATCGCCCCGCACGACCTTTGTCACGTAATTTTAGGGCAAATCGGGGTCTTAGCAAATTTTCGAAAAAATATTTGTAGCGGGTCCCATCCCCGGCTTAATCGTACAATTACCATGTCGCCTTTTGAATCTCGGTATCTACCAAGTTAACATTTACCTTACTAATTCTAATACCCAGACGTATAAGATCACGTAATGCAGCAAAATACAGACTTATCCATACATATATCTCTCAAAAAGAATCGCTGGCGTACCTGGGCGTGCGCTCGAAGACGCTCCTGGGTCCTACCGGCCGGTCAAAGCAAACACGCGGTTCGAAGGACTGCTGTAACCAGAAGCTGCGCCACGACCTGCTGGCGCTGGTGCTGGTGCTCCTCGCCCTGTGGGGCGTATAGCTGTCGAGGGAGAAGATGAGCCTGCAACGGACCCAGCAGGCTGAACTGAACCTGAACCTGAACTGCCCTTAAGCGGGCACTCTCTGACTCGATGGTCTGGGCTCCCACAAAAATAACAAGCGCCCGTAGCGCGATAACACTCCCCCGGGTGGGGTCTCCCACAGTAAGAAGATGGGGGTATGGGTGGCCTCGACTGACCGGGACCTCTGCTCACCTGTGGGCCTGGGACTCTGGAGCTCTGTCCCGAGAACTGTGGGGGTGTACTGTAGGCTGGCTGGGACGAATACCTGTTACCCTGCCGCTGGGAAGGCTCACCCTGAAATCCCCCTGAATATCCAGCCGATCTGGCTCTCTTAGGTCGGCCCCTATCGTAACCCCTCTCAGGCCGACGCTCCCTACGTCGGTCCTCCATGCCCTGGGCGTATACCTGTACCCGGGCTACATGCATCCCTGGCTGAGAAGCCATGGCCAAGCAACCGTCAATCAGATAAGAGTCTAGTCCCATCACATACCTGTGCACCCTGTCGGCCATCTCGGCTACTATGGCGGGCGCATACCTAGCCAGTGAGTCAAACTCTAGGCTGTACTCGCGAACACTTCTACCATTCTGTCTCAGGTTCAAGAACCGATCAACCCTAGCTCTCCGTAGCTCTGGTGGTAGAAAATGGTCAAGAAAGGCCTTAGTAAACTCGGCCCATACCGCTGGGGGAGCATCGTTACCCCTGGAGAGCTGCCAAGACTCATACCAATTTGCCGCCACCTCAAATAATCGATACGAAGCTAACTCCACGGACTCAGTCGGCGAAGCCTTAATCAATCGTAGTGTGCTCTCCATCTTTCTAATGAACTCCTGGGGGTCCTTCTCAGGTTTTGTCCCGGAGAATTCTGGAGGCTTACATGTCAAAAACTCGCGAGCCCTGGAGCTCTCATACCTGTCCGCACGACCACCCCCAAATCCATGCCTGCGAACCTGCTCCGTCATCAATGTGGTCAATAACTGAACCGCATCTCGCATGGCCCTACCCTCCGCCCCTGCCTGTGGAGCTGGAGGCTCGGGCACTGGAACCTCAGGAGCTTGCGGTGGAGCCGTCTCCCGATTAGCAGCTCCTGCTGCTCTGATATCCTCCGGCAAGGGGGGTGTAACAGATCCAGACGATGGGGGCACATCCTCAAGTGCAGGTTGCACACTGGCCCTGGTAACCCTCGGGGCCCGGCTTGTCTCTCCTGGCTCAATCCTCGCCTTGCCCTTCTGGGTAGCTGTTGCCTTCTTCGGAGGCATCACTGAAACATAGCATATCGTTAGGAGGGGATCATCCTAATCACACAGCTTTATCGCACGATCTAAGAATCCAAAGAAAGGTAACATCCTAAATGCCCTGTAGTTTCCTGTTTATAGATGTGGTGCACAACACATCGATAAACAAGACTCTACTAGACACGGCCTGTAGACATTCTGAGGACTAACCGCTCTGATACCACTTTTGTCACGACCCAAACCCCGTGGGCCGCGACTGGTACCCTAACTGGGTACCCATACGTACCTACCTGATCGAATTCGAATCATAGAGATTTTTTTTTTTTTTTTTTTTAAAAACAGAAGTTACAGAAGTAGGCCGATACAACTACGGCACGCGCGCAAACATATATATATCTGGACATACAGAAACATACAGATAAGTCGATAAGGCTAACTTACAGACGAAACCCGTAACCCACACATCTATCTACAGGCCTCTACAGACATACAGAATCATATGACGGGACAGGGCCCCGCCGTACCCAGAATATCCATACATACAGAGTATACAGAAGACAGAAGATATATATACCAAAAGTATACGCTCCGGATCAAAGGAGCTCTTCAAACAGCAGAATTAGAACCCTACGCTGGCGGCGTATCACCTGGTGCGTCGGTACCTGCGGGCATGTAGCGCAGCCCCCGAAGAACGGGGGTCAGTACGAAAAATGTACCGAGTATGTAAAGCAGAACATAACAGATATAAACATAGTCCGAACCGAAGTCACAGAAATATAACGAACAGAACCATAAATCAGACTGACGGACGGAGTCATAATCCAGACAGACATACAGAACCGTGTCCCATACAAATAAACAGAATTATGGTTCGGACAGACAGACGGAATCATAATACGGACAGACGAGCAGAATCAGAATCCATACGGACATACAGAATCAGAATCCATACGGACATACAGACGTAGTCGTCTTTCAGACGGACAGACAGAAGTATGTCGGACAGAATTATGCATGCAGAGTAGTACAGAGTCATACAGAATCATACAGAGGCATGTGCTTATATAAATATAGATAGCACACGCATACATTCATACAGATCCCGACCCTGTCTGGGGGCGCGGTAACAGAACCCGGCCATCTTAGTACGGGACGCGGTGGACAGACAGAATCAGATCAGATCATATGCCATCCTGGCCGCCATCCCCATACACAGATCATAATATCATACAGACATACAGATCCCGGCCCGTACGCCAAGGGACGGGGTGAACAATGCAGAGAAATATGCACGATAACAGAACCTGGCCCGGGTCGCAGTGAAAGAATGCATTGGGATAGACACGAACCGATAAATGAGAAACTACTTACATACAGACTCAACATACAGACTCAATCAAACTGAAGGGTGCCAAACGGCGAGCCAAAATCAGAATATCCAGATAGTATGCATAGTACGCGCCTATGTCCTAGTTGGGAAGGCACGACAGATTATCATCAGAATCGGATTCTCAGATGTTCAAAATTCATTTGTATGAATTACACAAAAATAGCCATATTATACACAAAATAATAGTCCAGAAGTTTTTAGAGAAAATCGGACCAAAACGGAAGTATTTAAAATTTTACAGAAGATATCGGGCCTTGTGGGCCCACCTCGGACCAACTCGAGGCTACATAGGTAAATTATTGCTAATAGACCTTATGAGGTCATCCATAGTCGTTTGGAAGTGTTCCGACTCCGTTTAGGGAAGTTTTGTACAAAAATTCACTTTAAAGGCAATTTGTAAGAAAATAGCTTCAATTGAATTGAAGGAATTGGAGCGGTTTTCCGTCTCGAATTCCGGGGAATGGAGTCGTACTTAAGGCTCGCGGCCGAGCCTACCACATCCAGAACATGCCTAGGAACATAGGGAAATGCTTCACATACCTCGATGGCGCCTTATGCTCGCTTGGCGTCAATCCAAATTTCGTCCAAAATCTGGAAATGGTCAAGTTTACCATTTATTAGTTTCAAACTTTCAATATTCCAACTTAACACATACTTGCCTACCGAAATATCGGCAGCATTTCCTCTGTATATACGACATCCCCGAGACTTAGCTCGGCTCAATTCGTCAACACAACAACCCAGGAATGACATAAAAACATCAATAGACATTAAAACATGCACTATGGCATCATTAGCCATCTTTCGTCATAACGAAACATTTTTCGTTTCAAACTTGTGTTTCCAAACCAAATTCATTATTTTCATATTCATTATCCACCAAAATCATTACGACATACATCGGAGGCATCCATACCATTTTCACATAATATTCATAAGATACACAAACATTCAAACTTCCCATTAAGTCACTACTTTTCCAATCTTTTCCTAACTTTCAACATACAAGTTCATAAACACATTCCCATATTCCCAAGTTCATTATCATTAATCAAAATTTTCATGAAATCACGCTAAAGCGACATACTTTCCGACAACAACTTAACCAACAAATTCTTCGTTTTAGCTTAACCATTATCCTTCCATCTACTTCACAAAGTCATAACAACACAAGTATTGCATTAAATAAATTCAATCCATCCACTTTCATACAAGGCACCACACGGCCAACATGCAATATCCCCCAACTTCCATTAATTCATCCCACTTTCATTTCTAATACAATTTCCATCACACTACAACTAAATTACAACATGAATTCAAATCATCAAGGACATGTAACACAAGCATGCTCACGGCCCAAACACAACCACTTCCAACACACAAAATTTTCATACTTTTCATTCCTTCACACATACTACAACATACATACACCATTTATAACATAACAAAAGCATGAAATCCTCACCTTTCTT
Source organism: Lycium barbarum (assembly GCF_019175385.1). Taxonomy (NCBI): domain Eukaryota; kingdom Viridiplantae; phylum Streptophyta; class Magnoliopsida; order Solanales; family Solanaceae; genus Lycium; species Lycium barbarum. The sequence goes on from NC_083348.1 coordinate 32,362,652, forward strand.
CAAGTTCTTCACTTGGAGGATAAAATTGCTTTCTTGCCACAATACTTATATCAACTTGTAGAGGGCTTTGCACTTGGTAATACTTTCACAAGAGGTGATCTTTTAAACCAAAGAATTGGCTCCTAAATTTTTTTCTTTCTTTTCTTTCTTTTTCTCTCTCAAACCCGAACCCTCTTGCTCTTTTTTTTTCTTGCTTTCTTTTTCTTTCTTGAAGCTTCTTAGAGCTTATCCATGTTATATAATTTCCCATGGAATTTAATTAATCCATGGGCTTGGATTGGCATGTGCCCGGTTGGGCCCCTTAAATTGGGCCTCCCTTCACTTATTTTTTTTTAGCCCAAAATGGTTGGCTAATTATTGTAACTCATGGGAAAAATTTCCCAAAATTCCAATTTTGCCCTTGGCCTCCTTTCGTAATTTCACACCATTGTATTCATAACCTACACATTCATACCAAGAAATGTCCAATTATGGCCTTATTCATCACAAGTCAATTTATCTTGAATTTTTCGAATAAACAAAAATGCCGGATGTAACAGCGGCGGCTTAGGGTTTGCGAGGAAAGGGAAAGAGAGAGAAAGGGGGATAAAGATAGGGGTCGTTTGGCATGAAATGAAATGTAAAAGGGGTATATCCCCTTAACAGCTACGGGATTGGGCCGGGTGGCGCCCATTTGGGCTGGACTCGGTCCAATGTAAAAGGAATGAATATGAGGCCTTTTGCGCGTATACTATACATATATATTCGTGTATATAAAGTGTATATACATTCATAAAGGGTAAAATGGGTAAATTAAATAAATGAAAAATGTTGAATTATCGATTATTGATCATATTATAGTAATTAAGACATAATTGGCTTTTGATTTAATTTAAATATACGACTAATTGTGTAAGTAGGCTCAATTTGCAAATATAGCCTTAATTGGTTTCAATCTTAATTGATTGTTGCAATTATGGCCCTTTTTTTAGCTTAATTAGTCAATTAAAGTTCAATTACATTAATGACCTTAATTAATTTAAGCCAAATGAATTTGGCCATTTCAATTAAGGCCATAAAAAGGCTAATTTTGCAAAACCGACCCCAATTGCTTTAATCAGAAATTGATTAATTCAATTGTGGTCATAACTAAAACAATTAAACAATTAAAAATCAATTTACAATAGTGCCTCTCTGATTGACTAATTATCCTAATTACATACTAGAAACAACTATGATTAATTTTAACAAATTATGTCAATACACAAAATTAAGGATTAAGGGGTAAAATGGCCAACTCCTTTAATTGCTTAAACTCCTTGGATTAAAGGGAATAATGTAATTGCTAATTTGATTTTTGACAATTTAAACAATTAAATGAATGATTATTTTAAAATTTCTTTTCTTTGATTAAATCTAACAAATATCTCATAAATGTCATAAAATGTACCAATTAATTCCTAAATATCATAGAAATTATTTTATCAATTTAAAGGAGTAAAAATATTTACCTAAGCAATTTTATAAAAATCATTTTGACCTCTAAAAATGCATAATTCATTTTGTTTGTCATCCAAGGACTCAGAGTAATTAAAATAAATTACGGAAGGTCAAAAATTAGGTGTCAACTCCCTTGATAAGAGGGTGTGGAGGTCGAGAATTATGGTAGAAGAGTAGTGGGTAATCGACTGCTCTTCTTTTCCGCTCTTAGAGGTTTTGTATTATTCCTGTATTTTCTTATTTTTGGATTTTCATTATTGTGTGTTGTTTCTTTAGCCTCGGTTATTCTATTATCTTGCTATTGTTTTTGCTTGTTGCTAATGCCTGTTGTCGTCTTGCTATGAGCCGAGGGTCTCCCGGAAACAACCTCTCTACCTTCCCGAGGTACAGGTTAGGTCTGTATACACACTACCCTTCCCAGACCTCATTTGTGGGATTATACTAGGTTCGTTGTTGGTGGTGGTTGTTGTTGTAATAATATGTACCCTCTTTTAATAAACTTTTATTGTTATGTACTTAAGTTATTAATGACATCCATAACATACTTCTAATTGAGAATGTGGTACTGTTATTGATATATGGCTTCAAAAAAATAGTATTTTAGTATTAATTACCTCACATTTTAGAACTTTATTCGAGTTCGTTGCGTGAATCACAATTTGAGCCTAATTGAACTATATGTGTAGGAGGCATTTGAAGTAACAAGAGGCAAAAGGCGCACGATTTTTCATAACCTCTTTCGCAATAATGGTTCGTTCTAAGCGTGCATTCTCTTGAACCCTCACCATTACTCTTTGGGAGAAAAATCAAAACATGATGGTGAAAAGCTAAATGCAGGTAAAAAAATAAAAAATCAATAAAATATTAGAAAACATAAACTCACTTCAATTAGTGTGTTAACTAACTCATCGTCAAACCCTGTTGAATCACCTAGTAAAACCCCATGATTACGTAACCTACATTAAGAAAGAAAAAATCTGATGGAAGAAACAAAATTTTGCTCAAAAATCATCGGTGAGAAAATCACACACTAAATCGATGAAAACTTTCACGAAGCAAAAGCATAAGTGTACAATTTGAAGGAAAACACTTGTTTTGAAGGTAGAAGGGCAAAACATCCTTTTAAAAGCTTTTAAACAATGAATCGGATATATGTGCAAAAAAGCACAACGCTACAGGTACAAATTAAATGGTGGCGTCCTATTAGCTTTTAATAATGGTATTTGTGCAAAAAACACAACTCGGCATAGGATATTTGGTGCAAAAAAGCACAACGCTACAGGTACAAATTAAATGGTGGCGTCCTATTAGCTTTTAATAATGGTATTTGTGCAAAAAACACAACTCGGCAGGTATAACTTAATTGGGGGCGGCCAAATAAGGTGCCCCGTGAAATTTTTACAATAAAAGTCCAGGCTGCCTCCTCTCTTCCATGTGGTTTTTCTTGGGAATTACATCAAATGTATAAAAGAACAAAGAAAACAAGATCTGAAACTAGCCTGGATTTGCTTATTACCGAATCCATGGCTAAAAGTAGGGGTGTACAAGGAAATCGACAAACCGATAATCCGAATCAAATCGAGAAAAAAATTCGGCTAGTGATTTGGTTTTAAAAAGAAAAACCTAACCATAATTGATTTGACTTGGTTTTAACTAAAAATAATGAAACCGAATTAAACTAACACGACATTACACGTATAAAATTTCAAAAATATTTTATACATTAAAATATTCATTTATAATGTAATTTATAAATATTTCTTAAATTTTTCAAAATTTTTTGTCTTTTAACATATTATTTTAAACTTGGAATTAGAATTTTGAATGGTCCTTTAAGTTTTATAGCCCATAGATATTAGTAACTAAAATAAAACCCAACAAAATCAAATCAGTACTAATGCTAACAAAATAAATTCAATTCTAATACTAGGAATGACAATAATGTTGGATATTTATTTTTTTTAGTTTTATATTGGTTGGTTTAGACAGTGAAAATACATAACTTAATTTTATTTTTTTCTTTAATATTTAGCATGACTTAGTGTTTTTAGATTATGATCATTTTTTATATGCCTTATAAATTTGTCGTATTTATTATAGCATGACTTAGTACTTTTAGATTATGATCATTTTATACAATCTCATCTCACATTTTGTGTTATTTTCTTAAAAAATATCTTAATTAGATAGTCGTATCTTACTAGGACTAAAGAAATATTTGAAGTACAAATTATATGTTTTGTATGAAGACTTTACCGAGAAAACCAGAGATTGAAAAATCGGACTTTTCTTGGTTTTGTTTGATTTATAGATTTAAAAATTCGATGCAATTGGTTTGATTTGATATTTAAAAAATTCGAACCAACCTGGTCCATGTAAACCCCAGCTGAAATTCTCGCGCCCGCAAAGGTAGAAACAGTTTTCAAGTCAGTACAAAAACAGGCAAATAGGAATCATGTTCCAGAAAAGTATATATCTATACTATTTTAAAAGCATGAATATAAATGTTGGTTGACCAAAATATCATTCAAATATTGAACGATTTTTATACCCTTGTCTATTTAGAGCCTGTTTGGATGGGCTTAAAAAAAGTTGCTTATAAGTTGTTTTCAGCTTATAAGTTGTTTTAGATAAGCTATGTCACACCCCGATCTTACTAGGGTGTGATGGGCACCCGACCCCATATTCGGAGCCGAGCGAACCCTCTGACTCTTATCACATACATACTCTTTTTCGGACTTTCAAATCAAATAAGCATAAAACTCATAATGAGGTTTTCAGAAACTTTCTTTCTATCGTCCTCAAATCAAACAAAATCTGTAATCATATGGGGTTTATCACATAACACAGAATGACACGTCGGCTGATGGGGCCGCTTACAAACTGACATTCTATACCCACGACTCTGTCTGCAAAGTCTCTAACATTAATCAGACATCATAGCACACATACTCTGACTCGGCAGCACTCCAGGAACAAGTGGAGCTTGCCGACTCCGGTGGAACGTCTTCTATAATAGCTTCAGCTCATCTGGGTGTACCTGCGCGGCATGAAACGCAACCCCCCGAAGAAGGGGGTCAGTACGAGCAATGTACCGAGTATGTAAGGCATGAATAGTAACATAGTAAAAGATGTAATTATGAACAACAACAAAATAGAGATATAGAGTATATCATGAGGTAGAAGGGTAACCTATACATCTGAGTGCCTCTTAGGGCGGATGCCATGCATGCTTAGCTTTCCTTTGAAAACATTTCTTTTTCATATACATAGAAAATAGAACATGTCATAGCGCCGAACAACGTCGGCTCCCCCACATATGTCCCGCGTCCGGGATGATAAGTTACGCCAACTGACCAGGTGGCAATGCGTCTATAGCGCCACATATGTCCCTTTTCCCCATATTCCCCATATACATATACATATATCATGTCCATGTGTCATATACATATATCATATAAGCAGCATGCATGAGAGCCCAAAGAAAGTCATATATCCATCGGAGTGACGTAAGGTCGGTAACCTCCGATTAGATTATGGAATAACCATGGTCGCTTTGTCTCACCTTGAAGGAACAATTATTATAAGATGAGACTAGCAACGAATAACAGCGTACATAAACCGACACCTGAAGACTCAGAAACAAGTTTCGGGTCGATCCGATTTAGTATGAGGAAGCTATGAGCGTTTGAAGTACAGAACCTTCTACAAACGTTTCAGAAGCTATTTTTGGAAAATCAAAGCAATAATCATACCAAGTACCTTTAAACATGAAATCATTCTTATCATAGTCATCATAGAAATATTCTCATCCTTGACATTATCAATGTCATTGTGAAACATATCCATCGTTATTGTCATACGAGCTTACAAAATCATAAACCTCTGTTTTGGTAGAATACGAACACTTTGGAAAAACATTTACGAGTTATTGGGAAGAGAATCATGCCTTGGAATCATAAACATCTAACTTTTGAAAAACAAGTAAGATATGGAACAATTATGAAATCATAACATCGGGATCATGCCTTTGAAAGAAAGGGACGAGCCTTAACATACCTGCTCCACGTCCTATTAGCTACGCTTAATTGTCCAAGCTCGTTATCGCTAGTCTACATTCAAGAAGATTTACACAATCATTAGACTCATCATCATATACTTGTCTTAATCCTTCAAATAAATTCACTTATAATCTGCCAAAATTTCGGCAGCATCTCCCCTGTAATTATACCATCCCCGAGAATCTAACTCGGCCCAAATCATCAATCAACAATCCGAGAATTCAACTCGGCCAAACTATCAACAACAATACCAACAATCGTCCCAACAACAACAATAATCAATTCAAGACGCATTCTAACATTAACAACCTTTGTCGTACAATTCAACGACATTTCATTTATATTCAATTCAATTCACATAGCATTCAAAACGACTCAATCAACACACAACTTCACCCGAAGCCTTCCAAATTCAACAAGAACAATAACAACTTATTTCCTTCTTTCAAATTCAATCACCACAACCCAACTTATAATCTTCCAAACAAATGTCTCACTTCCAAGTTCATGAATTATATTTACAACCTACCCATTAGCAATATCATTCCTACAAATATAAGGAACCATACTAACTTCTTCCATTAACTTCTTCCATAATCCACAAACGTTTACAACTTCATTTCAAAGTCATCAAACCTTCATTTTTTTTATTATGGAATTCACAACAACAACAATCAAACTTCTAAATAAAATCATTTCATCATATCTACACAACACTACTCCCATTCGGCCATACCACACACATGCATATTTCATGAATTTCACCCATTTCCACATACTACAACACTCAACAACATGCATAGACCATCCATAACATATGAAAGAGGGTTAAACCTTACCTTTTCCTCCTAGCTCTTCAACTTGGCTAGGGTTGTGAACTGCACCAATGAATGGCTTGCTTGCTCCAACAACCATCCCATGTTAATTAGGACCTTCAAATTAGTTGGAATTCTAGAAGGAAATAATTTTTCTTGATAAATTTTCCCATGGCTCAATTTTGGAACCTTGGCCGAATGGCCTTATTCTTTTTCTCCAAGTTTTCTTCTTGAAATTTCATAAGTAATTTTTCTTGCTTGGTCATCTCTCTACATATATATATATATATATATATATATATATATATATATATATATATATATATATATATATATAGCTCCTTCCAATACCATGTGAACACATGACCTCTTTCTTGAAGGTTCTTAAACATTGTAATAAAGATGACTAATTATTTTATTTGTCATCACCCTTCCATATTTATATATATATATATATATATACACATGTCACACGGCCCAAGTGGCCTTCTTCAAGAATTTTCTTGAACATTTTGTGAAATTCCCATTTTTCCCCTAGCCTTTCACAATATTACCATGGGCCACCTTGTAAATTTCCCTTTTTACCCTTAGCCTTTCTCAATATTTTCATACTAATAATGTTCATAAATAATATTCATAAACAACTTGTACCTTAGAATAATTTTGGAAAATGGTCTTGCCCTTAACTTCTCGCAATTATCTTGAATTACCCGAACGTACAAAATACGGGCTATAACAAGCTAAGTCAAACGGACCCAATTATTTTTTTGGACTTATTTTAAGCACAAAATGGCTTTAAGCTGACTAGCCAGCTGTTTTCAGCAACTTATAAGCCAATCCAAACGAGCTCTGAATTACTACTTGTTTTGCTCAAAGAGTCCCAATTTGATAGGATATATGTCGTAGCATGTAATTTGTTTAAATACTAATTCTACTCGAATAATAACACAGGACAAAAGAATGAATTTGGACGGAATTCCAAATCCAAATCCTTTTCAACGAAATATACATAGGTTCTTAGAGTTCCGTGCCAATTCCACAAGGACAAATTAAAATTTCAACATTATGAGTTTTGAAAATCTAGAATTCCATTGTAGTTATCGTAGAAATTAGAAATTGATAGACTTGTATCATTAGTTGTGTAGGGGGAAGTAAGCAGCATATTGTGTTGGAAAGTATAATCTTTGGAATTATAATTAACTAATAATTAATAGATATTGCTAAACTAGAATACATTAATATTTGATAGAACAGTTGTTTCCATTAATATTTAAAGATAACAAATGAATTTCTTATTTATTGTTGTATTCAAGTACTTAGCTTATTATAAAAATATACAATTTACAGGCACTTTAGTCATAGACGATAGACAAGTAGATTTTACTGGTGGACATACAACTTCGAGTTTATTATCACATAAAAGCACGAATATATATGTTGGTTGACCAAAATATTTTTCAAATATTGAAAGACTTTTATGCCTTTTTGAAAGCAAAATATTCCATTCATGAAGTAATTTAAAGTTGGATATAATTGGATTATTGGACATAGTTCTTTTTGGACTTGACATCACGCCAATGTAATTCTAATTGATAGGATTCTTTTAGGATATAATTCTAATTGGTTTTGGACAACAAGACTAACAACAGCATAATTCTAATTCTTCTTGGACAGAAACAGGTAATTAAATATAACAAGAGCACTATGAAACGTCTATTGCCTCTATATATTACAGTAAGAGTTTCATCGTTGTTTTCTCATCAACACTATACAAGAATGTCAAGACTGATTAACTGGTCCTTTTAGAGGTGAACTCCTTATATGGACTTGGACAATCTTTCCCTCACAAGCTAGCTTTTGGGGTTGAGTTAGGCCCAAGATCCATTTCTTTGCGGCTTGCAAGTCGAGAGCACTATTGGAGAGAATCTACTGCATCTAAGAATAGTTAAGAGGGGTATCATAAGGGGATGGACGATGGTATCAAAGTAGTAAAAGGAACGGATGTGAACACAAACCTGAGAAAAGAAACAAAGAACAGAAAACAAGAAGTCAATAAAAACATTGGGTAGTTAAATAATTCTAATATTATTTATCTATATGCGCTCTGCACTCTTGCCTGCAATATCCCTTTAAGTAACATATATATGCGGTATTATTGAAAATTAAGGTCATAAAACATGGATAGCAGATTCATTTCTTGATAAAGTGTGTGAAATTAGCGAACGGTTATTTGCTCTTCCAACTGAAGGGAAGCTTAAGTTTACTAGAACAGTTGATAACTTTGAAGGATTTGGAAATGATTCAGTTCTTTCAGAAAAGTGAAAACTTGATTGAACTGACAGTTTCTATCTAGTAAATTTTCAGAACTGTTGTTCCTTACAGATAATGAGCAGTGGCATTTTTAAGAGCCCCGTGCACAGGGTGGCGACGAAACAGAAAAAGAGAAAGAAACACTCTTGCTGTTTTCATTATGCCAGAAGCAGATGTTGGGATTGGACCAGTGGAGAAGCTTATCAGGAAGGAAAGGCCAAGAGTGTACAAGAACGTTACGAATTATGTTGAACATTTCTTCCAAAACTATCAGCGTGGGAGAAGACCAATAGAACTAGGCGTAGAATTGGATAAGAATGCCAAAGTAACACTCTATCAAAACCCAGTTTGGAAATCCATACAGAAGAATTTCATCCCGACTGAACTCAGCATTAACAAGGTGCAAAAATTTCTTCTGTCCCCACTGCCGGCGAACAATAGGCAGCAACAGACTGCAAAATTAGACAGGTTTGTGACTGTCTCCCTGAACTTTATATCTAAAGAAAGATTGATAGAAAGAAAAGTCAGTTGAATCCCCGCACAGGAGTGAGAACCAATAGCCTTCTCACATTTCAGGTTGATACACAATATGTAACAAAGCTCTCTTCGCCGAATTGTACTAGACACTAACTTTTCTTACAAACTGAGCAACCTAAGGCCTGGTAATGGCAGATTAAAACCAACGGGAACACAGTAAATCTGAAAAATCAAGTAAACTGGGATACGAATCAGTCACTAATCAGGTTTACATGATCCTCTGTACGGAATCAGATTCTCTTCAGCACCAAAATTCTGTCAGCAGGATAACCATGGTTAATGGCTGATCAACAAGCAAACTTTCAATCCTTAGACTAATTGATGTGACAGACTATCAGATAATTTATTTGCTAGTGCAGAATAAACGGATATTTCCGGGGCAAAAAAAGAAGAAAAGGAAGAAAGACAGAAAAAAAGCAAGCTACTTAAAGATAGTAACAAAAACTGACCATATAAAACTTAATAAACCTCTCATGTTACAAGCTAAGATTCCTACGCCAGGTGTTTATATAACAACTACAGTCTATCCTAGAGTCATCACTTTATGCACACAAACAAGACCATATATATGCCCAACATTTAATTGCAAATTTCTAGCCTAATGTTTAGGGAATAGAATAAAATGACATATTGAAACAAACTTCAAAGCAAATGGTCAAAGCCAACAACATACGCAGTGTAATCCCACAAGTGGGGTCTGGGGAGGGTAGAGTATACGCAAACCTTACCCCTACCTTGGCAGGTAGAGAGGCTGTTTCCGAAAGATAAATGGTCAAAGCCAGAAGCTGATTTTTTTCTTTTCCCCTTTTCTTCAAAATTCTATTAATAAAGATGTGGCAAAGGAATTGGGACCTCAATGATTAGCCGGGTGAATGTCAAAGCCCAACAAAAGGCAAGACTTCACTTCTCCACAAGGGGCAGTTAAAATACAATCAAAATATGAGAATTACTCAATGGTCTGAAAAGACTCAACAGAGAGTAATAAAGAATATGCTCAGAATCAGCAGAACATGAGCATTTATCCTTGCAGGACCTTCTTTGAGTGCTAATTGACCTGAAGTTTGAAGATTGATATGAACCCATTAAACATCCAAGAAATTGCACAACAACTTGCAGTTGCGATAGTTAAATGGAAGGTTCGAGAAATGGATAAATTATGCATCAAAAGTTATAAGCTTTCAACAAACTCAAGATCAGGCTCCAAAATACACCATTCCCAATATAAATATCTAAGCAAATATCGTCTGGATTGTTCTCGGGTTCAGATGGACTCACTACTTCTATCCGAAAACAACTCAACGCAGATTTGCACATGTACATAACTGGTATTAGGTGTTATAAATGATCTTGTATCATTATGGACTGAAAGTATAAAATTAGATGTTCATCTTCCTGGGGAGGACACACAGGCTCTGTACTAGGTGGGTGAGTACAAAATGGAGTTTTTCTTTAGATAGCCAAATAAAAATTGCCTCTGAGGCCAACTCAGTAACAAAAACTAACCATATAAATTTTGAATAAACCTCTCATGTTACAAGCTTAAGATTCCTATGCCAGGTGTTTATATAACAACTACAGTCTATCCAAGAGTCATCTCTTTATGAACACAAACAAGACCATAGACATGCCCGACATTTAACTGCAAATTTCTAGCCTAATGTTTAGGGAACAGAAATAAAATGACATATTGAAACAAACTTCAGAGCAAATAGTCAAAGCCAACAACAACAAAAACATACCCAGTGTAATCCCACAAGTGGGGTCTGGGGAGGGTAGAGTGTACGCAGACCATACCCCTACCTTGGCAGGTAGAGAGGTCGTTTCCAAAAGACAAATGGTCAAAGCTAGAAGCTAACCTTTTCTTTTCCCCTTTTCCTCAAAATTCTATTAATAAAGATGTGGAAAAGGAATTGGGACCTCAATGATTAACCGGGTGAATGTCAAAGCCCAACAAAAGGCAACACTTCCGTTCACCATATGGGGCAGTTAAAATACAAACAAAATATGAGAATTACTCAATGGTCTGAAAAGACTCAACAGAGAGTAATAAAGAATATGCTCAGAATCAGCAGAACATGAGCATTTATCCTTGCAGGACCTTCTTTGAGTGCTAATTGACCTGAAGTTTGAGGATTGATATGAAGTATGAACCCATTAAACATCCCAGAAATTGCACAGCAACTTGAAGTTGCGATATCTAAATTGAAGGTTCGAGAAATGGATAAATTATGCATCAAAAGCTATAAGCTTTCAACAAACTCAACACCAGGCTCCAAAATACATCATTCCCAATATAAATATCTAAGCAAATATCGCCTGGATTGTTCTCAGGTTTAGATGGACTCATTACTTCTATTCCAAAACAATTCAACGCAGATTTGCACATGTACATAACTGGTATTAGGTGTTATAAATGATCTTTTATCATTATAGAGTTAAAGTAGAAAATTAGATGCTCTTCTTCCTGGGAAGGACACACAGGCTCTGTACTAGATGGGATGAGTACAAAATGTAGGCTTTTCTTTAGATAGCAAAATAAAAATTGCCTCTGAGACCAACTCAGTCCGCCACAATTTTATTTCTTAAAGATATTCTGGTGTACTCTATGTCAGAACACTTCTCAATTTCTCTGTGACTCATAATGTTGCCAAAGTTGAAGAAAAAATGATAGTCAACTACTTCAAGTTTTAACCTTTATATCAAGAAGACAAGAACTCAACCATCATACCTTTTACTTTTTTTTTTTTTGGGTAAATCAGGACCTTCACACCTTATCAGTTACCATATCGGCTTACAAACACAATGAGAAACTTCAACAAACAAAAAAACATGTTTTATAGGAACAGAAAGAATGGTGAAAACAAGGGTAGAAGACCAATGAGATAGGGCACATAAAGGAGATCCTACGCATGTTTTTAGTTCTCAAACCCGAGATGTTACTTCCTAGCCAAAATAGGATGCAAATGTGGTCTTCTTTCTTCAGGCATTAATAGTACTTTACTTAAACTACTTGGACAGTACATCAAATGTTGCGCTGCTAGTATAAGTTCAGACATCAAACTAGCTCTTCTATTTCAATGTAGACTCTACATGCGAAAGCTCAAAGGCCATATGTAAAGACATACAGCAGAAGATAATGGTGAATAAGCACCATATATCGGAGCATTAACGACAAACATGAGAACTTGACGCAAATAGATAGTGACATTATTTCATTCATTCAAATGTAACACGCCATCATAAAGAATTAGGCAAAAAAAATCATCTTACAACAAAAAGCGCATGAGATGCTGAATGCCTTTATAAAGTAATCACCAACTAGAGAATAACTGGTTTTGACATTACATTATCTTCAACATCTAACCAAATCCGCTCCTCTATAACTATGTTTTCCTGACAAACAAAAGAGCTGCTCACGATTCTTCCCTTTCAGCATACTCAGAATGCTCAGACTGAATAACTACTTGATTGTGTATCCATTCAAGCAATATATCACTAGTAATATCTCGGTATTTTCCTAATTGTTGATAGCATCGGTGGAAGGAGGTGGCAACGCGTGCCCATTCTTGGGCAACTTTGACAAGACACGCCTCTGTCCTTCTTCCTCCACCTTCCCAAACAATTGCCTTCTCAACACTTCATGTAAATGACCAAATAACTCCTTCTTCAACGACTCAAATGCCAAATCAAGTCTCTCCAACTGCTCCATCGCGTTCTTATTGTACATAAACAACCCATAGTACAAATCAAAACTATCGCCGGAAGTATTATCCACCAAATTCAACAAAGTCTCATACCCTTTTGTATTAATAGGTGTTGTCTCTAAATCCAACTTCTCCAACACTCTCCCCATAGTATGCGTAATAAACTGTGAACCAGCAGCATACTTATCATGCTCAGCACACGTCATTTCCACCATTCTACAACCTTCTTTCTCGAATATATCCAAGAACCTATCAACCCTCGATACTCTCGACTCCCCTTCACCGATACGAATTTTATCATACACAAAAGGCAAATCTTTCCAAGTTTGTTTACCACTTTCAGGACCAAACATAGGATGAGTACAAAGAATATCGAAATGGGAAGGCAATACTTGGAGGAAAATATCCTTAGGGAATTCTTTTACAGATAAAACGTCAACGAAAAGGGTGTTGCGTTTAAGTCTTTGAATAGGGAGGGAACGAAGGACGGGTTCAGTGGAAATGATGGAAGTAGAAAGGAGGATAACATCAGGGTGTTGTTCACAAAGGTCATGTGGATCTTGGAAGAAGGAAATGCCAAGGGATTGAGAAATGTGAGAGTAATCAGTACGGGAATGAGAGAGAACAGAATGGCCTTGACGGAGGAAAGCTTTAGCGAGGAATTGGCCAAAGTTACCAAAACCAATAATGGCGATTTTGAGTTTGTTGGATTGAGCGAATTGATTGGAGACACGTGACTCGTAGTCGTATGGCTGGGCAGCGTCAATGGCACGAATGCGGAGGCGATAATTGGAAGAGGGGTGATGGTGATGGTGATGGATTCGTTGGTGGGGTAGTAAAGGACAATGATTAATGGTGCCGGAAGTGGGAGTGGGAGTGGGTTTGGATTGAACAGGGGTGAAACACAACATGTTGGTGCAGACAATGTGAAGTGTGGAATTGGGAATTGGGAATTGGGAATGAAACAAACAAAGAAAGAGGACAAGTGGACTCTTTTTGGTTGAAGATAGCTTTTGGGGATGTTGGAACAGATTCTAGATATGTGAGATCCGTAGTGCAGCAGAGTCAAGTCCTGACTCCAGAGAAATGAGATCCCAGCACCTCTCCTGTTTCCACTTTTCTTTTCCCGACAAAAAAGCACCTTTTTGGCGCGTGCAGGGTGAAATAATAAACTTACTTTTCTTGGCCAAACAAGAAAATTAGTACTCCCTCCGTCCCAATCTAGGGGAGTCAGATTCTTTTTTTCGCTTAATTTTAAATATTGATTCTTTAAATATTTTATAATAAAATATTTAAAAATTACATAAAAATTATAAATTTGCATAATTAATCTATATTTTTTCTTGATGAATTTTCTGTAAATTTCACCGTCATAGTAGTAAACGAGAGATGTTTGGTGAAGTAAAAAAGGAAAATATTTAGGAGAGAGGGAGAGAGTCTAATGATGAAACTCTTACAACTGAAATTTTGCTATTTATTCGTGGAACCTCTTCCCTCATATCCCACACTAGTACTTACTGACTATGTGTTTTCTTTTTCTACCCAATTACTTGCACTATTAAAAAACAGTCAAAAATCGATGGCTCGCGTCGATTTTTTTTAATGAAACCGACAGAAAATCGATTCAACATCATCCGTCGGTTTACATAATGTCACTTTTCAAAAATCGACAGACTGCGTTGCGACGAACAGCGTCGGTTACGACATTCATCGGTTTTAAATCCAAGAATAAAAAATATTATAAAAAACCAACAGACGACGTCGATTTTTTTAAAATTTTTTATTTTCCTTCAATATTTTATATTAAAAAGAAATAATATAAACTATAAACTTTTTTAAAAACCGATGGACTGCGTCAGTAATATATTTAATTTATAATTATTACTTTTTTTTAGAAAATCAAAGCAGTTCTTCATTTTTCAAGAAATTATATAGAAATAATTTCCAGATCCGTTGGTTTTCTGGGAAAAAAACTAGCATCTAATTGTTGCATTTTCTACAGCCACACCTGCATAAAACCAGCACTAAAATGCTACCGAATCAATTCTAAAAGAGCTACAACACATAAAATCACCTTAAGTAACAATCAAACACATCAAACACTATCTAAACACATCAAATACGATCTAAAAAGACCATCAAAGTTCAAAATATTCAAATGATTCCACCAAAAGTACCATGAACTAGTTCTACATAATTTTAACATAAGTCCATACTTCATAAAACATAAGTCCATTATGAAATCCAAACTAACGCAACTCTTCATCCGGTGTCCGGGCTATGTAATTGTCACGACCCAACTAGAGGGCCATGACGGGCACCCGGAGCTAACACACCAAGCACCTCTAAACATATATCTTATAATCATTTTTGGGTGGACCATAAAGATAACTCCTAGATATCATAATCTGTAAGGATATACATCACAACATAACGACACCTCTCTAGATAATCTCCAACAATTATGTTCATCATCACCAGCCGACAAGGCTACTAAAATATTATCCGACAGTATAAACCGACATGGTTATGAAACGTCTACTGTACACACATGTCTACGAGCCTCTACATAGAATACAAGTAACCATGAGGACCAATACCCATAGACTGCAGCTCCAAAGTAAGTGGAGTGCTCTTGAGAATCCGCTGATAAATCACTTACGGGTCAAATCCGTCTACCTGCGGGCATGAACGCAGCGTCCACAAGAAAGGACGTCAGTACGAGCAATGTACTGAGTATATAAGGCATGAGTAGTAACATAGCAAGGGATACCTATTTTTCCCGAATTTAGGTAATCAATTAAATTTATGAGTGAGGTATAGGATATGTGGTTGACCTTTAATCTATTTGGTTGAAAAAAGATATATAAGGATATGCTATGAAGAAGTGAATAATAATCGGTGATTTACTCTAAATATATGTATCTAATAATCTATGAGTATTGTTTAATTAAACAAAGCTAAAGAATAACAACTGAATCCGGACCAAAATCAGAGAATGAGAGAGGGAGATTGTATATATTTTGCTATTACAATGTTCTAGAACTCAAGAAGTCAACCCTTAAAAGTAGGGTAATGGTCCCTATTTATAGTTTTGCCTCATGGGCCTCATACAACATAAAGCCCTTTTGAATAAAGAAAAACCCTAAAAAGGATAAGGTTTTGTCATACGGTTTGACACCCGTACGATTGGCAGTACAATGTGGCAGAACGGTATTGACGCGTGGCAATTGTGTAACGAATCAACCGGACCAACGGCCACGATCAACCGGTCCAATGGCCACGATCAACTCGGCTATGGAGAAACCGGACCAAACGATGTCCTTCGCCTTCTTCGGATCAAGCACTCCTCCGGTCCCAAAAGAAAGTCTTCATTCTCGTGCTTGTTTCTTTCTTCCCTCGATCTCCGGTCTCACCGGCCCAGCATATATCCGATTTTTACCGTATACAGATAGTCCCCACACTTTCCGGACCGTAGTTTTATCGGAGTAACGGGAAGTGGATGAATCAAGAAACCGGTGGCTCCATTTGTTCGTCGTTATCTTTTCATTTTGGCGGGAACAGTTGCATCACGTCCCTCTGTCATCGGCCACGTGTCTCATCCCGGATGGTCAGCTCTGACAACCGCCATAACACACGTCGTTTCAAGTCATTTCTCATTAATTATGGGACACGTGGCATCCCCCGGTTGGCTGGGGTTTGAAACCGCCTCGATCCCATATCTATATAACGCCATTCTTCTCCTCATTTTTACATTTTACATCTTTCACTTCACTTCTTCTCTGCTTTATTTCTTCATTTCATCACTTCTAATCATCCTCCATCTCAAGTTTGTTGCTGATTCAACCATTTATCCCCTTTGATTCATCGCTTATATTACGTGAAAGGAAACAACTCTGCCAACTTCTTCACTAGCTATTCTTGTTTAGAGTGTGTTGTTGCTGCTTCTTCTCACTCTTTACCATTTTGAATTGTTTCTTGACTGTTCCCTTACTCCATTTTTTAACTTCTTTTCGAATTCGCCAAATCTCCTTCATAACTTCCAAATGTCTGCTAACACCGAAACCACCTCCCATGATGTTCCCTCGGTTTCTTCTCAAGGAACCCAGCCAACTTATCAATCCCAGGGAAAAACCGCCATAGAGCCCACTGCTTTGGACATTGTACCGTCCAAACCCAATTATAACAAGGATTTCGAGGTTGAGAAACCTTCTCTGATTTCCGACAGGGGGTTTGATGTAAGACGGTACCCCTAGTCCATTACCGAGGACAAACTTGATTTAGTCCGGGCCGATTGCGGATGGGATAACCATCCGGTACAAGTTTGTGCCCCTGGACCTGATGAATCTATCACCTACCATTGGGAGGGCTTCTTATACGTTTACACCTACCCTTTCACACTTAAGCTCAACCCGCCGATCAACCCGGTTATCCTAGATATGTGCCGGACTTACGATGTCACCCTGGCCTAGATTGGTCCGATCGTATGGAGGATCGTGTCCTGCCTCCAGCTATTGGCCAGTAACATGAAAAAGGAGTTCATGCTGGCTCACTTTATCCGGCTATACTCCCCGAGATCGTTCCGGGGAGGTGTAATAAAGCTCGCTAAGCGAAGCCGGAACCCAATCTTCTCGAAGATGGACGAAGATAGAGATCGGGGTTGGCTGGAACGTTACGTCCGAGTGAGGACCGTGGACATTATTCCAGAAAACTACATGCCCTTCCCGGAAAGGTGGAATGATAATCATAAGTTCTTTTAATAACTGTTTTTGAATGCTCTGTAAAACAATAGTCCTTTCACATTCTCACTACTTGTCCCCTTCTTTATACCAGCCGTGGCGTGGATACCTCCGGCTGTCCAGAACATTAACGAATGGGTTAATGCTCTTCTTAGCCAGCACTCACACGAAACACGGACATGGGGACGCCTGTCACGTGGCCGATGGGTCGCTCACAACCACGATAAAACCTTTCTTCTATCGGTATTCATTGCATTCTCTACCTTTCCCTTTTGTAACATCTTCGACATTCAGGTTTACCCAAGGGCTCGGTGGACCTGAGATCGGAATCAGTAGCTGAACCCGCTACGTTGGCACTAGAATTTGATTCGGCGGGTACATCCCGTATCATTACTGCCGCCAATAAGAGAAACAATCCCTCAGACAAAGGGCAGAAACCGAAGAAGAGGGCGAGGAGTGTCGTTCGTACTTTAAGAGATGAAACAGAGCACGAGCTTCTCGTTCGGAGGATCGGTGTGGCCCCTTCCATGGCTTCTATTCCGGAGGAGGGTATCACCGTTCCATCACTTCCTTCAGCCGGGGAAGGACCCTCAGCTCCGGCATTACACATAGGTGGGGAAGAAATTCATTACCCGACTCCTCTAAGGTCGATTGAATTCGTTGATATTTTAGGTGACGCTTCATCCGAAGAAACCCCCCTGCAAAGGACAAGAAGATCTGGGAAGGCGCCTGCTGCTGAAGCCGGTCAAAGGACTGAGCCAGTCCCCGAGACCGAAGTTCCAACGAATGTTGGTCCGCTGCCCGACTATGAGACTGCTGCAACTTCGGAGATCCCTGCCTTTGCCGAAGCTGCTGAGGCCGCTCCGAGTTCTCCAACTCCGGCTTCAAGGTCGGATGAGTTTGATGAAATGTTCTCGGACACTCCTCCTACTACCGGCGAAGCCGCTGGTTTTGGACATCTCCCGATCCCTCCAGCCACGAGGGCGGCTAGCCGGACCACCGAGACTGGAGCTAGGGATAGCCTGGTGCGTGTCCGGCCCCAAGTGTGGACCAGGATTGTAGCTTTTTGTCTCTCCCGGTGGGAGTAGCAAGCTACCTGAGGCCGCCCATCTCGGACTCGGACAAATGGAAGATGAATGGAGTCCCTTGGCAGTGTCTCATTAACGAGGGCATGCACGCGGGCAATCAAGTAAGTTTATCAGCCATCCTTTGCACAATTCATTGAGAATTTTAGTTTCTCGTTTATCCGAGTTTTAACTTGCTTCTTTTACAGAGTGTGGTGCTTGTTAACGAAGCCTTCGTCCGTGCTCAGCAAGAGGTTGACGATCTCAAGGGCCAACTGGATACCCAAGGTCGAGAAACGGAGAAGTTTCAGCACCTTTTGTGGGTGAAGGAGGATGAGTTGAACCGAGCAGTTACTCTTTCAAACCTCCAACCCGAGCTCGATGCGACAAAGGCGAAAAACCTTCGATTAAAGGATGAGCTGGCCGAGATGGTCGAAAAGAACCGGCTTCTAGAAGAGGACAAAGTCGGCCTTAGCCAGGACAACACTCGTTTTTCTTTAAGGCTTGGTGAGCTCGAAACCACAATCTCTCAACTCCGGGGGGAGCTGGACTCGGTCAAGTCCGATGCCACGAGCATGGCCGAAAGGCATCATCTGCTCGAATCTGAGAGTGCCACGTACAAAGAGCGGATGAAGGTGTTTGAGCAGAAAGCAGAGGACAGGGCCCGGGTATGTGATGAGCTGAAAACCGAACTTGAGGAGACGACCGAAGCTAATGACCTTCTCTAGGCCGAGCTCGAGTCGGCAACTCAAATACAAAAGGTCCTCGAAGAAGATCGGGATGAACTGGTGGCAAAGTTAGCCCAGGCCGAGGCCGATTTGGCAGAAGCCCTCAAGAGTGTGGAGGCTGCCGAGGCTCATACTACGATTGCTGTGGAGTATGAACGATGGAAGTCTAGGAGGATCACCCTTGAGCAAGCCGGGCATGGCTTTGCGGATCTTCTGGCCCTGATACTCGAAGCTAAAAGGGTCGAGGAAGAAGCTAAGAGAGCCCTCGAGACTGACTGTAACTACTCTGAGCGGACAATGTCTGAACACTTCAGATCCAGCCATACCGGATAGACCAGGGGCCTATACTTAGCCTTTTGGTTTTTGCCTTTGTAAGGGTTTCCAGTGTAAAAACCTTTATATAAACGGAACATGCATTTTTCTTGTTTTTCTTTATTCTTTTGTTTGAATGTTTGTTATGACTTTTGCCCGAATTGTCGGTCCGTTTTAAGGACAAGCGGACTCGGAGTCATTATTCCGCACTGTGCCTGAATATCAGCTTTTCTCTTCGTCCGGTACGTTTTGTCCGGGAATTTGATCGAGTTTTTTGCCCGTAGCAAAATTTGAAATAACAGTCCCCATTTGATGGAGTTTAAAGATTTTGGCTCGGTTCACTGTAACCTTGTTGCCTTTGTCGAATTTCAACCATAGTGCCCGGAATAGGGTATATGAATGAAGCTGTCACGACCCGACTAGGGCCGCGACGAGCACCCGGCGCTACCCCACCTGGGCACCCCTTTAACATACTTTCACATAACGTCTAGGTGAGCCATAAATCAAATCATGCATTCTAGTCATCAATCATACTAGTCCCATTTGGGCGACAACATTTCCTATATAACATCATAGGCATCTATGCCACATCAAACGTACATGGGCCGACGTGGCCGACAAAATAATATACAAAACACGGGCCAACAAGGCCAGACATATCTAACCATATACACGTGACTACGAGCCTCTAAGAAGAGTATAACATATCACATGAGCGGGACAGGACCCCGCTATGCCCATAATTATATACACAAAAGAATAAGTACCCAAAAGCTATGGCTCCGAAGGAAATGGAGCTCTGCTATGTAATCTCTGAATAAGTAGCTATGGACCAAGTCTGTCTCCCTGTGCACCTGCGGGCATGACGCAGCGTCCACAAACAAAAGGACGTCAGTACGAAGAATGTACTGAGTATGTAAAACATGATCAACATTGATATAGAAGCATAATGAACAACATGTGAAGTAGCATAGGAGGGGAGACAATAATACCATCATCATGGCACTTACTTGCTTTCCATAGAGACATTCCATTTCTATTGCGTATCTGCATACATACATCCATATCCGTACTTAAATACCCTCATAATCATTTACATCTCATATACATAACATATTCGTACTCTTAATGATGTCATATACATAGCATATACACATATATACAGATATACATAGCATGCCCGACCATGAAGCTTCGGTGTTTCATACATACTTGGCCAACCAAGGCTCAAGGTTATATCTACCTGGCCCTACCAAGGCATCAGGGTTATCCGTACCATCTGCAGATGTGCGCGCGCGTTACGTAATCATATACATACATATACATATATTCTACCTGGCGTTATAAGCTCGGGGTTTCATTATAACCCTTCATAGGCACACATAAGTATAATAGCCCATAGGAACCTTTAGCATCATTATTATTAGCATCATCATTTCTATCATCATTATTATCGTCATCATTACTATCATCATCATTATTATCGTTACGTCTGCATTATAGGCTTACTCGTCGTGTGAGGAACGTAGTACACATCAAGGATCGCAAGCTCAGTAGCTTTGAGAATAGAATCATATGGAGCACATCATAAGCTCATAGAAGGATAAATGATTGGACAAAGGACCATGCCTAATGAAAGAAGGGTTAGCCTTACATACCTTTTCGTTGAACTATTCTACACTTGCACGTACTCCTCTGATGCTCACGTTTCTACCTTCATTAAGGTCATACTATCGTTAAAATTGACAACTAGCATACATGGCTAAAGCTAGGGAAAATCGGACAACATCTCCTTTATGTATACAACATTCCTCCATATCGTAATTCAACTCCCAAACGTCAACAATACATTTACAATATCATAACAATAGCCTTTAGTCATCTACATTATCCATATTCTCAATTCACTTCCAATTTTCCATATTCAAGACCATAACACACGATTTCGTCCATTCACATACAATGCCTATTTCATGATATTACGTCATTTATAACCCATTCATGTCACAATACAACAACAATCATGATTCAATTCAAACTATTTCTCAAAACGTCACTATTCATCTTTCATGACCCATTTTTCTCTACTCTTCTAAAATCCAAGCATTTCAACTTCCAAATACCTTAAACAACATATAAATACCATAAATCTTACCTTAGATGTTGTAGGAACAAGCCTTAGTCGAAACACTCCACTTGAGCAAAAACCCTAGTTTTTCTCCATTTGGATTTCTTGACTTGGATGATCTTTAATGGGTTTTTCTTACACTTGATTCACTTGATTAATGTTGTTGATGACTAATGATCCTTGAAAACTTGTATAATAAATGTAGAGAGATGTTTTAGAGAGAAGGGGTGTGATGTAGAAGTGAAATGAAATAAGTCTTGGTCCCCTTATTTAATGACTTAAAAATCTGAATTGAAGTGCACAGTGGTCGTAAGCTTGGTTTACGGACCGTCCTTCGTGGTCGTGTTTAACCATAACAGAATCAGAAACTCAGGCTGCAATATGGTGATTTACGACCATGGTTTACGGGCCGTAAATCACTTTACGGTCCGTATTCCAGGTCGTATTTAACCATTGATCATCTGGCAGAAAGTTGAAGTCTCAAATGCCAAAATACGACAGGCCAGTTTACGGTCCGTATTTCACTTTATGACCGACTGGCCAGATTGCAAACCTGCAACTTTTCACATTTCTTGACTCTTCATTCTAATCATCCACATCCATTTGCCTACCTTGCTCATCACATACCTTGCCTTATCTTAGCCAACTTTTTCGTCTTGCATTGGATGCCTTTGAAATCTCACCTAAGGTCGTCGAACGTCATTTCTTACTCATGGAGCGTTATACACTCGTACTCATCACTAGTTCATTCACTTTCGTACCAACGGAAGATTTTCCGAGGTGTAACATTCTCCCCCCCCCCCCCTTAGGAACATTCGACCTCGAATACTAAAGTCTTCGGGAGTTCTATGAAAATTTCGCCAGAGTTTCCCCTATAATATGGCACTACCAACCTGTCACAGCATCCCATAATAACAAAGCCTCACAGGGCAACAACATAATAGCAACAAAATTTGGCCACACACGACCCAAAAGCATAAAAACAAAACATACATACCTTATGATCTTGACGTCTCATCTTGGATCTCTTCCAAGGGCTGAAATAATTGTGGGTATCTAGATCGCATACTTTCTTCCGCTTCCCACGTTATTTTCTCTCTTTTACTGCTTCTCCATAGAACCTTTACTGAGACCACCTCTTTGTTTCTAAGCCTCCATACTTGCCTGTCTAGTATAGCAATGGGTATCTCTTCATAAGTCAATTTCTCTGTCACTTGCACATCATTTACTGGGATGATCCTAGTAGGATCTCCAATACATTTCCGGAGCATCGACATGTGGAAAACTGGATGGACTGACTCTAAATCGGGAGGTAGATCTAACTCATAGGCCACCTTGCCTATCTTGCACACAATTTCATAAGGCCCAATGTACCGGGGACTAAGCTTCCCCCTTTTGCCAAATCTCATCACGCCCTTCATCGACGACATTTTCAAGAATACCTAATCTTTCACCTGGAACTCCAAATCTCTTCGACGATTATCCGCATAGGACTTTTGACGACTCTGAGCTGCTAATAACCGATCTCGTATGAGCTTGACTTTCTCTATGGCTTGCTGAAGCAAGTCTGGACCTATCAACTGAGCCTCCCCTGTTTCAAACCACCCAATTGGGGATATACACTTCGGCCCATATAAAGCCTCATACGGTGCCATTTGAATGCTAGAATGATAACTATTATTGTAAGCGAATTCAATGAGTGGCAAATGATCATCCCAATTACCTCCAAAGTCCATCATACATGCCCGTAACATATCTTCAAGAGTCTGAATAGTACGTTCAGCTTGTCCACCGGTCTGTGGATGAAATGCCGTGCTAAGGCTAACTCGGGTCCCTAACCCCTATTGGAAAGATTCCCAAAATTAATTGCCTTGAAGCATACACAATCACTTTACCATGCTGCATCAACACACAACCTAGCCCAACACCTGAAGCATCACAATAAACAACATATCCTTCCAATCCCTCTGGAAGGGTCAAGACTGGGGCAGAAGTCAATCTATCTTTCAACTCTTGGAAACTGCGTTCACAAGCATCTGTCCATTGAAACTTTGCTGACTTCTGGGTCAACTTTGTGAGTGGTGCGGAAATAGAAGAAAAACCTTCAACGAATCTCCTGTAATAACCTGTTAAGCCCAGAAAGCTACGAACCTCCGTAGGAGTCGTGGGCCTTGGCTAAGTCTTCACAGACTCAATCTTTTGGCCATCCACTCGAATACCATCGGCTGCAACAATATGGCCCAGAAATGACACTGAGTTCAACCAAAACTCACACTTGTAGAATTTTGCAAACAACTCTCGAGTTCGAAGAACTCCAAGGACAATACGCAAATGATCCGCATGTTCTGCCTCGGACCTAGAATACACCAAGATATCATCGATGAATACAATCACGAATAGATCTAAAAAGGGCCTGAACACATTGTTCATCGAATCCATAAACACTGCCGGCGCATTAGTTAGCCCAAATGACATTACGCGGAACTCAAAATGGCCATATCTTGTTCTGAAGGCTGTCTTAGGGATATCTTTCTCCCTAACCCCCACTTGGTGATACCCGGACCTCAAATCAATCTTTGAAAACCATTTGGCACCTTGCAATTGATCAAATAAATCATCGATCCTCGGAAGAGGATATTTGTTCTTAATCGTTACCTTATTCAATTGGCGATAATCGATGCACATTCTCAAGGAGCCATCTTTCTTTCGGACGAACAATACGGGTGCTCCCCACGGGGAGGAACTAGGCCTAATGAAGCCTTTATCAAGCAAGTCTTTCAATTGCTCCTTCAACTCTTTCAATTCTGCGGGTGCCATTCTATAGGGAGGAATAGATATGGGCTTAGTTTTTGGCAACACATCAATAGCAAAATCAATCTCCCGCTCGGGAGGAAGGCCTGGAAGCTCTTCCGGGAAAACATCCGAAAATTCACTCACCACTGAAACTGACTGAAGATTCGGCGACTCAGCTTCTACATCTTGAACTCGCACTAGATAATAAATGCACCCTTTCGTGATCATTTTTCTTGCCTTTAAATAGGAAATAAACCTACCTTTTGGTGACGCCGTATTCCCTGTCCATTCTAGAACTGGTTCTCCCGGAAACTGGAAACGAACCATCTTCATCCGGCAATCAACATTGGCATAACAAGAAGCCAACCAATCCATGCCCATAATGACATCAAAATCCACCATCTTTAGTTCATGCAAGTCAACTATAGTACGGTGGTCACATATCACAACTACACAACCTCTATATACTCGGCTAGCTATTACCGATTCACCCACGGGTGTAGACACCTCAAAAGGGTTGATCGACTCCGGGTCGACTATAAATCGACCCGCAATATATGGAGTAACATACGATAATGTGGATCCCGGATAAATCAAAGCATATACATCATGAGAGAGTACTGATAATATACATATGACCACGTCAGGAGAAGACTCAAGATCTTGGTGTCCATCCAAAGCATAAATACGGTGCTGAGGACCGCTAGAACTGGGAGCTCTCCCTCTGCCTCTACCATGGCCAACTGGGGCATGTGAACCTGGCCCCGTAGAGCGTACGGATGCTGAAGATCGGATACCGACCCTGCTGGCTGGGTCCCACCTCTACCACGAACTGAGGGGCAATCACGCATAATATGGCCTGGCCGACCACATGAATAGCAAACGTCTGAACCTGATCGGCATTGTCCCCAATCCAACTTCCCACACTAGGAACATCGTGGTACGGGTGGCCTCGCCTGACCCGAATCACCTCTAAACTGAGACCCTGAAAAACTCTGACTCGGCCCTGAACGGGTAGACCTATCAAATCTCTGGCCTAAAAATCGTGGAGGTGCATTGGTCATAGAATAGCCTTAATGTCTAGGGAACTGCTGCCTGTGCCCACCTCTAAACTCGCTCGTCGAACCCGACGATCTGGCCCTCTTGATATGGCCCCTATCTTGCTCACATTCACTTCTCTGCTGCTGCTGGCTTTCTTCTAAGTTCTGAGCATGGGCGTGAATGCGTGCAATATCCATACCGTCCTAAAGGGACGCAATCAAGCATCTATCCATCAAGTGTGGCCCTAGGCCATTCACAAATCGGTGTACCCGGTCACCCATATCCGCTACCATAGTCGAAGCATACCTGGCCAAGGAATTGAAGCGGAGGCTATACTCTAAGGCACTCATACTACCTTGCCTCTAGTTCAAGAATTTATCGGCCCTAGCTCGCCGAACTTCTGGAGGCATATAATGACGGAGAAAAGCATCAACAAACTCTTGCCATACCGGGGGAGGTGCATTGGCTCCCCGTGAAGCCATCCAAACCGTATACCATTGGATCGAGACATCTCTCAATCTATATGATGCTAGCTCCACCGACTCGGTGTCCGAAGCATGTATCAATCGAAGCGTCCTTAACATACCATCAATAAAATCCTGAGGGTCCTCCTCCGGCTTTGATCTAAAGAATTTTGGAGGGTTCAAAGTAATGAAATCACGGGCCCTTGCACAAACAGCCCTATCACCTTGCCCTGAACTTTGCCTCTGAGTCTGGGCCGCAACCAATTGAGTCAGAAAATTAATGGCCTCTTTTACATCTTGACCCGAAGCATCTGGTGGAGGAGCTGGAGCTGGGGCGGAGGCTGCCTCACACTCCTCAGTAATAGCCACTGTCTGGGAGGACTGAGATTGAGCCACACTATGGGACTCACTTTCCTCTACTACCGGTGGCGGTGCTCTTTTAGCCCGCTTTTCTGCCACCGTCTTGCCCTTTTGGGCTGCTGTAGCCTTTCTCTTTTTATGCATCTCTGAAATACACAACACACGATTAAGGAACACGAATTTCTTATATCATAGCTCTATCGCACGATTCTTATGAAGAAAGAAGGTCAATCATTCCTAAAATATCCGCAGCTTCTTGTTTATAAGTGTGGCGCGCAACACACCCATAACCAAGACTCTACTAGACACGGCTCGTAGACACACCCTAGGACTGAACTGCTCTGATACCACTTTTGTCACGACCCAAATAGGGCCGCGACGAGCACCCGGCGCTACCCCACCTGCGCACCCTTTTAACATACTTTCACATAACGTCTAGGTGAGCCATAAATCAAATCATGCATTCTAGTCATCAATCATACTAGTCCCATTTGGGCGAAAACATTTCCTATATAACATCATAGGCATCTATGCCACATCAAACGTACATGGGCCGACGTGGCCGACAAAATAATATACAAAACACGGGCCAACAAGGCCAGACATAGCTAACCATATACACGTGACTACGAGCCTCTAAGAAGAGTATAACATATCACATGAGCGGGACAGGACCCCGCTATGCCCATAATTATATACACAAAAGAATAAGTACCCAAAAGCTATGACTCCAAAGCAAATGGAGCTCTGCTATGTAATCTCTGAATAAGCAGCTATGGACCAAGTCTGTCTTCCTGTGCACCTGCGGGCATGACGCAGCGTCCACAAACAAAAGGACGTCAGTACGAAAAATGTACTGAGTATGTAAAGCATGATCAACATTGATATAGAAGCATAATGAACAACATGTGAAGTAGCATAGAAGGGGAGACAATAATACCATCATCATGGCACTTACTTGCTTTCCATAGAGACATTCCGTTTCTATTGCGTATCCGCATACATACATCCATATCCGTACTTAAATACCCTCATAATCATTTACATCTCATATACATAACATATTCGTACTCTTAATGATGTCATATACATAGCATATACACATATATACAGATATACATAGCATGCCCGACCATAAAGGTTCGGTGTTTCATACATACTTGGCCAACCAAGGCTCAAGGTTATATCTACCTGGCCCTACCAAGGAATCAGGGTTATCCGTACCATCTGCAGATGTGCGCGCGCGTTACGTAATCATATACATACATATACATATATTCTACCCGGCGTTATAATCTCGGGGTTTCATTATAGCCCTTCATAGGCACACATAAGTATAATAGCCCATAGGCACCTTTAGCATCATTTTTATTATCATCATCATTTCTATCATCATTATTATCGTCATCATTACTATCATCATCATTATTATCGTTACGTCTGCATTATAGGCTTACTCGTCGTGTGAGGAACGTAGTACACATCAAGGATCGCAGGCTCAGTAGCTTTGAGAATTGAATCATATGGAGCACATCATGAGCTCATAGAAGGATAAATGATTGGCCAAAGAACCATGCCTAATGAACGAAGGGTTAGCCTTACATACCTTTTCGTTGAACTATTCTACACTTGCACGTACTCCTCTGATGCTCACGTTTCTACCTTCATTAAGGTCATACTATCGTTAGAATTGACAACTAACATACATGGCTAAAGCTAGGGAAAATCGGACAACATCTCCTTTATTTATACAACATTCCTCCATATCGTAATTCAACTCCCAAACGTCAACAATACATTTACAATATCATAACAATAGCCTTTAGTCATCTACATTATCCATATTCTCAATTCACTTTCAATTTTCCATATTCAAGACCATAACACACGATTTCGTCCATTCACATACAATGCCTATTTCATGATCTTAACGTCATTTATAACCCATTCATGTCACAATACAACAACAATCATGATTCAATTCAAACTATTTCTCAAAACGTCACTATTCATCTTTCATGACCCATTTTGCTATACTCTTCTAAAATCCAAGAATTTCAACGTCCAAATACCTTAAAAAATATATAAATACCATAAATCTTACCTTAGATGTTATAGGAACAAGCCTTAGTCGAAACACTCCACTTGAGCAAAAATCCTAGTTTTTCTCCATTTGGATTTCTTGACTTGGATGATCTTTAATGGGTGTTTCTTACACTTGATTCACTTGATTAATATTGTTGATGACTAATGATCCTTGAAAACTTGTATAATAAATGTATAGAGATGTTTTAGAGAGAAGGGGTGTGATGTAGAAGTGAAATGAAACAAGTCTTGGTCCCCTTATTTAATGACTTAAAAATCTGAATTGAAGTGCACAGTGGTCGTAAACTTGGTTTACGGTCCGTATTCCAGTTTACGGACCGTCCTTCGTGGTCGTTTTAACCATAACAGAATCAGAAACTCAGGCTGCGACATGGTGATTTACGACCATGGTTTACGGGCCGTAAATCACTTTACGGTCCGTATTCCAGGTCGTATTTAACCATTCATCATCTGGCAGAAAGTTGAAGTCTCAAATGCCAAAATACGACAGGCCAGTTTACGGACCGTACACCATTTTACGGTCCGTATTTCACTTTACGACCGACTGGCCTGATTGCAAACCTGCAACTTTTCACATTTTGTGACTCTTCATTCTAATCATCCACATCCATTTGCCTACCTTGCTCATCACATACCATGCCTTATCTTAGCTAACATTTTCGTCTTGCATCGGATGCCTTTGAAATCTCGCCTAAGGTCGTCGAACGTTATTTCTTACTCATGGAGCGTCATACACTCGTACTCATCACTAGTTCATTCACTTTCGTACCAACGGAAGATTTTTCGAGGTGTAACAGAAGCAATGCCAAAATACGGCGATAATCATCGGGGTAGGATATTTTAGCAAGAAGTCATCCAAAATAACGTAATCCAAACTTTCGATAATTTTTGTATTGCAAGTATTTGTACATACATGATATGAGAATTTTTGTTTTCTTCTGCTTTTGCTGCAGCAAATACTAAATGGACACGATTCATTCTGATCGTTTGGTCCTTACATCGAAACCTAATGCAGAAGGTCCGGTCTTGGTTTTGCCATAGCAAATGAGTGGACACGATTCATTCTGATCGTTTGGTCCTTACATCGAAACCTAATATAGAAGGTTCGGTCTTGGTTTGTTGAGCTCCTCCGTTTTTCACCAACCGAGGTAAACCTCGATGTGGGTATAATAGCCCCCTAGTGCTTATCCGAGCTGCAAGATCGGGCAAGCGCTATTAAGCCCCCACTCGTAGGCCGGGACCCCGAGTTTTTGGGCGTTTGTCCTCGTCTTTGTCAATTAACGCGTTGTACTTGTTGCCTCATTAAAAACCTTGTCGAAAAACCCATTTTGGGACAAAACCGTACTAAGAAAAAGAGTGCAACACGTGTTTTCAGACCTAGATTCAAACTTTATCCGGTACTTGACTTCCTGCCAAAAGGAAAAGGGGTTAATAGTAAAATACGAGGTGTACATACCTTAGCAGTAGTATCTCTTCAAATGAGCCACATTCCAGTTATTGCGCAACCGTTGTCCGTCCATGGATTCCAGCTGATACGATCCTTTGCCCGTTACCTCGGTTATCTTGTACGGTCCTTCCCAGTTCGGACCCAGTTTTCCTTCGTTGGGATTCTTGGTGTTCAAGGTAACTTTCCAAAGCACCAAGTCCCCAACTTGGAAATGTCGAAAATTGGCTCTCCGATTATAGTACCTTTCCATTCTCTGCTTCTGGGCTGCAATACGGACCAATGCGTTTTCGCGAAGTTCATCCGTGAGATCGAGTTTTACGGCCATGGCCTCCTCGTTTGACTCTTTGGTGGTATACCTGAACCGGAGACTCGGTTCACCAACCTCTACGGGAATGAGGGCTTCAGCCCCGTAGACCAACTAGAAAGGTGTTTCCCCCGTGCTTGATTTCG
Source organism: Lycium barbarum (assembly GCF_019175385.1). Classification (NCBI taxonomy): domain Eukaryota; kingdom Viridiplantae; phylum Streptophyta; class Magnoliopsida; order Solanales; family Solanaceae; genus Lycium; species Lycium barbarum. The sequence goes on from NC_083348.1 coordinate 32,393,190, forward strand.
ATATGGTTCTGTAAGCCCACAATACCTCCGGTAGTATTTCCCTCCAGTGATGCTTCGACGCTTCAAGTCTTTTCCTCAGATTTTGAATTATTGTTTTATTCGTGGATTCCGCCTGTCCGTTCGCACACGGGTGGTATGGAGTTGATACGATTTTCTTGATCTTCAACCCTTCGAGAAAATCATTGACTTTGCCGCCCATGAACTGAGGTCCATTATCACAAGTTATCTCAGTCGGGATGCCGAAACGACAGATGATGTGGTCCCATATGAAGTCAATGACTTCCTTCTCTCTAATTTTTTCGAAGGCCTGCGCTTCAACCCATTTGGATAAATAGTCAGTCATAAATAGAATAAAACGGGCTTTACCTGGTGCCCATGGCAATGGACCAACAATGTCCATTCCCCATTTCATGAAAGGCCAAGGTGACACCACCGAATGCAGCAACTCCCCAGGCTGATGAATCATCGGGGCATGTCTTTGACACCCATCGCATTTCCAGACAAAATTCTTAAAATCTTCCTCCATCCGGTTCCAGTAATAACCGGCTCTGATAATCTTTCGGACCAGGGCTTCAGCACCGGAGTGGTTGCCGCAGGTCCCATCGTGCACCTCTCTCATCACATACGCCGTTTCACCGGGACCCAAACATTTGGCCAGGGGTCCGAAGAAAGACCGTCGATACAATTGGTCGTCTACCAAGCAGAAATGCGCAACTTTTGTCCTTAGTGACCGTGATTCTTTTGGGTCATTCGGGAGCTTTCCGTCTCTCAAGTAGTTGACGTATTTGTTGCGCCAATCCCAAGTTAAACCCATTGAGTTTATTTCGGCATGTCCGTTTTCTATTGTTGAATTCATCAAGTGCACCGTAGTCCCGGGGTTGATTTCTTCCCCTTTGACCGAAGATCCCAAATTGGCCAATGCATCGGCTTCGCTGTTCTGCTCCCTCGGTACATGCTGCATGGTCCATTCTTTAAACCGGTGTATTATCACTTGGATTTTTTCCAGATACCTTTGCATCCGTTCGACCTTGACCTCGAAGATGCCATTCATCTGGTTAACGACCAAAAGAGAATCGCTCTTTCCCTCGATTATTTCGGCCCCCATACTCTAGGCTAATTCCAAACCTGCAATCATAGCCTCATACTCGGCTTCATTGTTAGTCAATTTAGCAGTTCTAATGGATTGTCGAACGACATCCCCGGCGAGGGTTCTAAGGACGATTCCTAGCCCGAAACCTTTGAGGTTCGAGGCTCCGTCCGTGTGTAGCGACCAAATACCCGAAGCTTTCCCCGAGGTTGGCAAAAGTTCTTTCTCAACCTCGGGGACCATAGCCGAGGTGAAGTCCGCCACAAAGTCGGCCACGATCTGGGACTTGATGGCCGTCCGAGGCTTGTATTCGATATCATATCCGCTAATTTCTACGGCCCATTTAGTTAGTCTACCCGATAATTCCGGTTTGTGCATGATGTTTTTTAGGATAATTCCGGTTTGTACAACATAAAGCCCTTTTGAATAAAGAAAAATCCTAAAAAGGATAAGGTTTTGTCGTACGGTCTGACACCCGTACGATTGGCAGTACAATGTGGTAGAACGGTATTGACGCGTGGCAATTGTGTAACGGATCAACCGGACCAACGGCCACGATCAACCGGACCAACGGCCACGATCAACCGGTCCAACGGCCATGATCAACCGGGCCAACGTCCACGATCAACTCGGCTATGGAGAAATCGGACCAAACGATGTCCTTCGCCTTCTTCGGATCAAGCACTCCTCGGGTCCCAAAAGAAAGTCTTCATGCTCGTGCTTGTTTCTTTCTTCCCTCGATCTCCGGTCTCACCGGCCCAGTATATATCCGGATTTTATCGTATACAATACCGAACACGGAAAATAATATAATAACGTTTGAGGATGAAGTAATAGAAAAGAGATCAACCTGTGTCTCTGAATGCCCTTTTAAGGCGAATGTCGTGCATGCTTAAAAGTTTTCCATATATACATATACAATATCTTGCCCGGCCGTTAAGGTGCGGTAATATATTTAGCATCTTGCCCGGCCATTAAGGCACGGTAATATATACAGCATCTTACCCGGCCATATAGGCACGGTGCTATGTTGCCCGGCCATGTAGGCACGGTATTATCTTGCCCGGCCATGTAGGCGCGGTGTTATCTTGCCCGGCCATGTAGGCGCGGTATTATCTCCAGCTGATCAGTGGGATGCAATGCATACATACATACATACACATAAAAATACATAAATGAAATCAATATCATCATTAGTATTACCATTGTCACCATATCATTCCTTGAAGGATTAACCATCGTAAGATGAAATCGACGATGTCATGGGAGTCTCAAGAATCATGAACTTAAATAGCACTGAAAATAGAATCATTATCTTCGATATATCTCACCTCGAAGGAACGAATGACATGAGGTGAGACCATCAACAATAAGTAAGATCAAGGGATTCATGGAATGGCTCAATAATCTCATAATGCTCTCAAATCATAGCTTCGGAATTTCTAGAATAGAGTCACCATCATCGTCACAATCATTATAGAACATTTTCCATTTATCATCATAAGAAGCTTTAAGAGTCATGAACTTCTAGCTTTTGAAAACAAGGGGGTTATGGAAACATTTATGGAATAATAACATAGGAATCATGCCTTTGAAAGAAAGGGACGAGCCTTAACATACCTGTTCGACCTCCTATTATCTACACTTATTCGTCCGAGCTCGCAAGTCTACATTTAAGAGGATTTACACTAACGTTAGACTCATCATCGCACACTTGTTCCATGTTTTCAAATTAAACTATTTTATATTCTGCCGAAAATCGGGCAGCATCTCCCCTGTTTATATGCCTAGCCCGAATTCTCAATTCAACAACCAACAACAACAACAACAATACCAACATCAATAACATTATTTCCAACACCAAAGTATTCTATAAAACATCCCACACACTATTTTCCAACTTCCATAACTAATCAACTCACTATACAATTATTTAACCACTCTATTTTCATGAATAAGCCGGTATTAACATGAATAGGAAGAGATTCATACCTTTCTCTTGGTAATATTGCTATATATTCACTCCTCCACCTTGAGCTTAAACCACAACACCCCGCTATAAATTTTATAGTTGCAACTATATCCTGTCCGGATCTGAATTCGGGAATTATACCTGGTTTTGGCTTAAAAGTGGGTGTTGGAATGTTAGGGAAATTTCTGGAAGATTGGAGAGGATTTGGGGTGGTTTGGCTGGAGAAAATAAGGGGATAACCCCTTTATATAGTGGTCCAGGTTCTGCCTGGACCGACTTAAAATTTGCTCAGCGCTATCGCGTTGCAAAGTGGCGCGTTCGCGCAGGGTTAATTCCCTGCCCTGACAACCGATCTTAAAACGCGCATAACGTTTGATCCCGATATCATATGAGATCCCACGACCTATTGTTGGAAAGATATTTCAATTATCTACAACTTTCATTCTTGGTATTTTTCCAAAATCCAAACTTATAATGGCGTTTTGGCCTCTCCAAGTCAGATCCTCCAAAAACGTATCCTTAAATCATCCTTTTGGAGGGCTTATGCCCATTTTCGGCTTAAGGGTCCTTCTTAAGACTTGCTCAACTTCCCACGTACTACTCATATCACTTTTCATATGTCCTTTACAAAACCCCGGCATGTGGGCCCCACCTTGACTTACGGTTACAAGGGCTACTTCAAAGTCCATACTTGAAACAACCAATACTTGCGAATTTCAACGTACAGAATCACGGGGTGTAACAGTAATCAACGTACTCATCATCTTCTGGTTCGGAGGCCGGGGGAGAAGGAGGCATACCAAATCGTCCACATGCAATGTGGTTTTTAACTTGTTCCTGGTGCAAATCGAGGTTCGCTTTCATAACCCTACTTTCCGCAACTCTTTGTGCCTCAGTTGCGCTAATTTCCGATTAAGTTCTTCGATTTTCTGTGCCATAGATGCGACCTGAACACCATCAAATCCCTCAATTTGTCGAGAAGACCCTTCACCTCGCAATCCTAACCGAATGTGACTTAAGTTGCTCCTTGGGCCTAAACCGTACGCTCTACCCTTTTGTACTCCCCCAACTGCTCTATATCAAAATTCTTATCTCTAATTCTGATGGAGGATAGCTCGGCTGGCCTGCAGGCTGAGTTGGTTGTGCTGATCCACTTCTTGCATAAATTGATTTTGTATATTTAAAATGAAAGTTAGTATATAACAAATATATCATAATTAGACTTATATAATTACTTAAATGATAAAATTATCACTTACATAAGAATTCTCAGCCCTGTTCTCGACCCATTCGATCTGATCCGACTCTGACTTCTTTTTTGTGTGGTCTTTAGGAATAACTCATCCTGAGTCGGCATCTGTCTCGTAGCTTTTTTCTATAAAAAAGGTTTAAGATAGAATTAATAACTCAATAATGACATATTGATCGTAGGTAACTTTAAAAGTATAAAGCTACTTACCATTGTCCTAGCCACGTGCCCCTGACTTCTTGCACCTGCAATATGCAAAGAGCCACCTTTTTGGGATGCACGGACAGTCTTTGCCTGCTCAGACTTGGCGATAAACTCAGGAGTTCTCCAATATGTCTGACGTTTCTCCCACTTCCCGTCGATTAGCCATTGGGGCTTCTTCATATGCTTTCTAGCCCTCGAAAACCAGTTAGACAACCTTGCACTCCCCTTTTTCTCAAAGTTCGCAGGAACCCTTTCATTATGTATTGGATCCCATGTACACAACATCTACAAATCAAATGGCTAATGTTAGATGATATATAAAATCAAATTCAAATTATGAAATATATAATAAGATGCATACGTTAAACTCTCTAAACATAGCCTGTCGAGTATCATATGGAATTTCACCCCATGTAGTATAAAATCGATCGCCATAAAGCCTCCGAACAACATCCAGTATGGCTATTTTAGTTTCGTGGTCTGGATAGTACCAGCAGTTAAAAATTTCAACGCATATAAGATTAAGATGAAAAAAACTTTAGGAAAACTTAATAAAAGGCAATCTTACCCAGCTCCCTCAGGCACGATGAAAACCCGACCCATCGAATCTGTATCTCCCGGCTGTAGACCATGATTTTTCGATACCAGTGCAAGTGCAGGACGCCGGGTCTGAGCCTGGCTCAGAGCTGGTGTTGATGGTTGTGACTCAGGCTCAGAATTGCTATCTCCAAGGCGCAAATTAGATAGACTGGGAGATGTACCACATAGAGAAGGAGAAGGAAACAAAGTGGCCAATGTGGACGGAGAGAAGCCTCGTGGTGGGCAATACATAGGTGTAGGTATAAAAGTAAGATGGGTAAATGAAGGCGACTGAGGTGGTGCGGCCTGGAAGACCCACTAACCAGATTAGGGCTGCATAGTATAACCATGCATAAAAAAAGGAGGCGGAGTAGAGTGCATATGTGGAGTGGAGCGAATGGATTGGCTAGTAGTAGCATTAGGATCTATAAGTCTCTTATCTTTTTTTTCTTACCAGTACCTCGACCTCTACCTCTACCTCTACCTCCACCTTGATCACTACCACCTGATTATATCTGCATACAAATTTACGTTAGTATAAAAGAATTAATATAATTAACAAGTACAGAAAGTTAATTACGTTAGAATAAAAAATTAACAAGTATAGAATTGTTTCATTAGAAAATATAAAATAAACTAACATGCAACTAGTCATCCACCCCGTCATCCTCCCACTCATCCTCGCTTGTTTCAGCTTCATCAGATGATTCTTCCCCATTGCTTGTTTCATGTCCATCGGTTGATTCTTCCTCAACCTTTTCTACGACAATTACCTCATTTTCGCCAACTTCTTCTAATATGTGTTGAGGATGTTCCAGACTATTTTCTAACTCTGTGTCCACCGTTTGATGAACAACTAGTACATCCTTTTGATACGCCACATCGAACACATTATCGACCTCAATCCTCCCTATAGGCTAGTCTTTATAACCACCCACCAATCAGTCTTATCCCTACGTAAAGGATATGGAGCATAATACACTTGCTTAGACTTTTGTACAATTATAAAGGGACCATAGCAATTGTATTGTCTTGTGTGTTTGACTTTAATTACGTTATGCTGACAATTCATCCTTGTACCTCTTTGGGTTGGATCAAACCACTTGCACCGAAATAATGTTATCTTCTTCTAAGGATAACCAGGATACTTAAGTTGTATGATCTCTTACAGCACACTGTAATAATCAACAGTTACACCGCTACCATCAGCATTGCCTTTAATGCACGCTCCACTATTATTTGTCTTCTTATATTGAGAAAATTCTTTGATTTGAAACTTGTAACCATTCACAATGTACTTTTTCATTGTCTTAACTTTACTGCCAGGTCCGAGGGCTATATCTTTCACAAATTGGGTATGTTCTCCTGTATGATAAACCTATATAATAAGGAGGAAAATTAAAAATCAATAACTTATATATAACCTACATTTAATTGAAATTATGCAATGAACTTCCACACTTACAAAATTGTACAGCCAATGGGTAAACTTCGAATATATGGCTTCATCGGCCTCAAGTTCTACAAAGTAACTGTTCGACATATGCAAGATTTTCATTAGTTTCACCCTTATCAGTTACCCATGTAATTCAATAACATAATTTTATACTTACCGAATATATACTTGAATTTCAGGGCAATTGAGCAAAACATGTGTCACAGCTGATTGCATCTCCATACTACTCAAGGTTCATTTTGGAGGCTTTTTAGAACCTCGGCCTGCTTGATTAAAGATGGAAATTGGTGGGTAGTTAGGACCAACCTCACCCTCATTATTACGGTTGGGCCTATTTCTTATACACGACACTTGCTCTCCGAAGTAATATGAACAGAAATGCATTGTTTTCTTAGCAAGATACGCTTTGCAAATAGATCCTTCAATTTAAATCTCTGCTTAGCCAATTTTTTGCATTTGCCAATGGTCCTGCACATGTTTAATATCATGTTATACAGTAATTAATTAAAAAAATACATTAAAGAAGAGGTAGTAAGTTTGGGTTTGTTACACTCGAAAGGATACATCCATCTAGTTTGAACTGGGCCTCCAAGGAGTGCCTCTTGTACTGGATGAATAGGCATATTTTGTTCCATTCTTTGAAGGTATTCTACCCTCAAAGTGTTACAACATAAATCCTTGAAGAACAAACTTAACTCTGTGATTGTTATTCATATTCTTTCTGGTAGGGGGATAAATTCAATAGGAATCAAAATTTCCATGAAAACGTGGCAATCATGACTTTTCATACCAATCAATTTTCCTTCATTCATATTAGCACGCTTGTCAAAACTGGACCATACCTCTCTAGCATCCACAAATTCTTAACCCACTGACAATTCTCTCGTTTCTCCTCCAAAGTGAATGAAAAACCAGCCTTGGGCTTGAACACTTTATTATTCGCTAACTCTTGCAAGTTCAATTCAAGGCACCTATAATATTCCTTTAAGTCCAATCTAGCTTTTGGGTTATCTTTTGTCTCGCCCTTAACATTCATAACGGTGTTGAATAAAAAAAAATCAATATGTATCACATCAAGATTATGCCGTAAAAGATTATCCTTCCAATATGGTAACTCTCAGAATATGCGTTGTTTAGTCCAATTGCGTTCAACACTATAACCAGGTAGTCTATAAGGGGCAACTTTTGTGACCTTAGGTAAGTGACAAACCCTCTTCCAAATTTTCTCTCCTGACAATGTTTGAGGTGGCAGATCATTTTCAATTTTATTATTTCTAAATGCCTGTTTCATTTTCCTGAATTCGTGATCCATAGGCAAGAACTGACGATGACAATCAAACCATGAATTTTTGTGGCCATATTTTAAAGTGAATGCTTTACTATTTTCCATGTAATGAGGACAAGCCAGCTTTCCAGCAATCATCCAACCAGACAACATCCATACGCATGAAAATCGTTAATAGTCCACATTAAAGAAGCACACAAATTGCAATTTGTCTTAGTTGATACATCATATGTCACTATTCCTTCACATCACAATTATTTTGACTTATCAATCAAAGGTTGTAGATAGACATCAATCAAAACTTTTGGATTACAGGGACCAGAGATAACACAATTTAGGAATATGTAGGGACTTGTCATACACATCTCAGACGGGAGATTATACGGAGTACGAAATACAGGCTAACAAGAATAGGGTGTAGCCGAAACAGAGTATGGTGTGAAACCATCCGCACACAGACCCAAACGAATGTTCCTTGGTTCACTAGCAAAATCAGGATAAGTTCTATCAAAATGTTTCCATATTTCTCCATCCGATGGATGACACATAATACTAGGCGTCCTTCTATTTTCGTTGTTCAATCTCATGTGAGGAGCAGAACTCGGCGATGCAAACAACCTCTTTAACCTAGGTATAAGAGGTAAATCATGCATCGCCTTAATTGGAACCATCTTCCCACTAGGAGCCCGCCTAAAACGTGCATGTCCACACAATTCACATTCATTTAAATATGCATCTTGCTTATAGAACAACATACAACTATTTCGGCAACAATGAATTCTATCATACGATAATCCTAACTTGCAAACCAATCTCTTTGCTTGATAGTAAATCTTAGGTATGTCGAATTCCGGACTAACTAGTTCCCCCGAAAGCTTAATCATTGAGTCCATAGCAGCTTCAGCAACAGTCCAATCTGATTTGATATTAATCATTCTAACTGCAACAGACAACTTAGAATGCTGACTCCCTACCCAAAGTGGACTAGCCTCTTCTAATTCTTGATAGAAGCGCATTCCTTCTTTCATTAGGAGGTTGCTCAAAATTTTGCTCAGGTTCAAACCCAGAATGTACCCCAAAAGCATCATTAACCATATCATAATGGACGGGACTATTTTCCTGCGACCTACTACTTTCACCAATAACCATATTATAAAATGTACCATTGATCCCATAAGTCTCTCCATAATCAGTCCAAACAAGATATCTCTCCTTAAACCCACGACTATATAAATGAAGCTTAACGGTTTCCGATTTCAAATACTTCTTACACTTGCAACGCAAACAAGTACCCCTTTATTATGAAAAGGGTGAAGTGACATTGCATGTATGATAAACCCTTTAACAACTTCAACAAATTCATCACTCACACCCATATGATCACTATTATTCATAGTATACATCCACATACGATCCATTTACAAAAATATACCCACAAATTACTGAGGTTATAGAAATATTATAACGTAAGAATTCTAACTTAAAATATAACTTAAGAAAGCACAATCTCAATCAATTATAACTTTGAATTCTCAATAACAATTCTAACTTTAATAACTTTTGGATTCTGACTTTAATAACTTTGAAAAACACAATCTCAACCAGTTCTAAAAATTGAAAAGTAAAATTTAAAGTCTACATTTTAGTTTTGAGGTTATAGAAATATTCTAAAGCTAACTTGAGTCATTCCCCTACTGAGAGCCGAAACCCTAAACCTAAACCTAGCTGAAACCCTAAAATTTTTTCAACCTTTTCACGGCAAAAATGGCCTCTCCGGCCACTGGACAACCGCCTATTATGGCTGTCCAGGCTAACACAACAATACCTACACAACCAAATCACCTTTTACCAAACCAAACGTATGCAACAACCCTAAATCCTACTATTTCTACTACTACGTACAACCTTACTTTACCCATGAAAAATATTACATATTTGCATGGAGAGCCCATGGTCGTATGGGAGGAAAAGGAGATTGATCACATGATTATTAAAGAAAAATTACAATATGCAGTCATGGGGAAATTCTCATATGGTTGGCCTGACGTGAAAGAATTGAAAACATTAATTCCAAAGCAATGTGGATTGAAAGGAGAAGCTATTATCGGATTGTTGAGCAATAGATATGTCCTAATACGTGCTTCTTCTTTGGAAGATTATGTGACATTATTGTCTAAGCCTGCATATTACATTATGCATAAAAATTGGTCATATCCCATGCGCACCTTCAAATGGGATCCATGGTTTGATCCAGAGGAGGAAATGAAGATAGCAATTGCATGGATATCATACCCATCATTACCTCCTAATTATTTTATGAAAGAAGCAATTTTTTCACTTGCCTCTACAGTTGGAAAGCCATTACAAGTTGATATGGCCACAGCCAATAAAACCAGGCCAAGCTGTGCGAGAGTGAAGGTAGAGGTTGACTTGCTTGGAGAATTTCCAAAGAGAATCAATATAAGAATGAAGAAGAAGAGTACTGGGGAGATTGTGGATAAATGGATAAAGATTAACTATGATTATGTTCCTAAGTACTGCAAAAACTACAAAGTTCAAGGACATAATGAACAAGACTGCTATGTCATACATCCAGAATTGTATCCCAAGGAAGAAGAACAATGCTCAGACAAAGAACAGGAGGTCAACAATAAGGCAGATCAAAGGAAGAATAACGAGAAAAAGAACACAAAGAATAGCAGACTTGACATTAAGGAGTACAAAGGGACCAATCTTGGCATAATGAAAAGAAAAGAAATAGCAGACAAGGTGCAGTCTGCAGATGGCAATGATGATGATGGATTCAAGGAGAAGAAAGGAAAACAAAGGAATAACAGGCACTTTCATAGAAGCAAATATGATGAAAATGCTTGGAAACCAAAGGAGAATCAAACTCTGCAGAACAATCAATATGCAGCATTGCAGAACACAGATGAGGAGATAATAGATGTGACTGATGTGCAGAAATCCTCAGATGTAGAAGCAAAGATTCCTGATGCTTCAGACCAAATCATTACAATGCAGCAAATTGTAGACAATAATGACAAAGTCAATGAAAAGCAGATGGAAGAAGCAAAGGAAAAACAGATAGATGAATTAAAAAAGGTGGAGAAAATATCAGCAAAGGAATGGATTGAGAAGAATTTTGGTAAACAACTCAATGATAAGGGGGAGATTATATCTCAGCTGGTATCTAAGGTGTCTTCAGGTACAATTAGTCAAGAAACGGAACATGATGTGCTGCAGGAGCAAGAAAGGGAACATGAGGTGCTGCAGGGAGATGTGTCACAAGAATATAGTGACATCTTAATCAACAAAAACATGAAGGAACAAAACAAGTGTGGTGATGTGCTGCAAGAGGATAATAATCATGAAGGGACTCCACTATAGGAGGTGGAGAATAATCATGGAAAAGAAGGACAAGATGGTACAAAGCCACCTGAGAGTAATACTTCTGTCACTGTGTCTGTGGAACAGATTGAGAATTCACAACATGGTAAGCATGAGGAGATACAGGTTCAAGCTGATATTGATTGTCAAGATGAGGAAGATTTATCTCAGAACATTGATGATATAACACAGGAAGCAGATTTATCCCCTAGAAGTGTGCAAAAATTGAAACAGGCAACAAATAAACAAAAACCTGTCAGAAGTAACAGTAATCCAGTGGAAGGAGTTTCAACAAGGAGGAGTAAGAACCAAATTAATAATTATCAATGATAGACAAAGCTTTATTTTGGAATATTAGGTCAGTTAACACTCAGAAATCTTTTGAGAGGTTAATTGAACTAAAGAAGAGATATCATTATTCTATCATAGGCCTAATGGAACCTTTTCAAGATCCTATTGCTATTGAAGATTATAGAAGGAAGTTAGGCTTTCAGAATTGCAAGGTGAATAGTTCAGGAAAAATCTGGATTTTTTGGACAGATGAATGGCTAGGTGTAGTTGTATCTGAATCAGAACAGCAGGTGACCTTGCAACTAACTCACTCATCCTTGAATCAAACAGTGCTGGTGTCAGTAGTCTATGCTAAATGTGATAGACAGGAGAGGGAGGATTTGTGGGAAGATATAGTAGCTTTGGCAAATAAGCAGGACTTTCCTTGGATAATAGGAGGGGATTTTAATGTCATAGTGTTTGATGAGGAAAAGCAAGGTGGCCTTCCAGTCTCATCCAATGAGACCTTGGATTTTTCTACCTGTATACAAAGTTGTGGTTTGATTGATGTAGGATTCAATGGAAGTAAATTCACTTGGTGGAATGGGAGGACTGAAGAAGATTGCATATTTAAAAGGTTAGATAGAATGCTGGTGAATCAGCAAGTTCTGGATATCATGCCATCCACAACACATTGTCAAATCTTTTAAGTTTCTTAACTTCTGGACAAAGCATCATACATTTATGGAGGTGGTAAAGGAGAATTGGACTGCTGATTTCTGTGGAAATCCATTCTATGTATTTCATCACAAGCTGAAGAAACTTAAAAAAGCACTGGTTCAATGGAGCAGAAACACATATGGGAATATATTTTAGCAGATTGCCACTATAGAAGATACTATAAAGGTGAAGGAGTTGCAGTTTGAAAAAATGCTTCAAGGGAGAATAGAATGCTGTTACATCAGGCACAGGCTGAACTAACTAGATTTTTACACTTGGAGGAAGAGTATTGGAAGCAGAAAGCTGGTATGAAATGGTTCAATGATGGAGATAGAAATACAAAATTCTTCCATTCTTATGTGAGGGGCAGGAGGAATAAGTTAACTTTGAAAAGAATACAAGATCCTTCTGGTACATGGTTGGAAAATGAAGTAGATATTGGTTCTGAGGCAATCAGATTTTTCGAGGCACAGTTTAGTGAACAAAATTCAGGAGGGGATTATGCATTATTGAAAAATATTCCTAAATTGATAATTGAAGAACAACAAAAGAATATGGAAGAGTTGCCATCTGAAAGTGAAGTAAAGGAGGTTGTATTTTCACACAATGGGGATAGTGCTAGTGGGCCTGATGGATTCACAGGACAGTTCTATCAAAAGTGTTGGGAGGTTATCAAATTGGATGTGATTCAAATGGTTAGAGCCTTCTTTTGTGGGTGTGAGATACCACATTTCATCACACACACTAATTTGGTTTTGTTACCAAAGAAGAAGGTGATTACTACTTTTAGTGATATGAGGCCTATCAGTCTCAGTTCTTTCTCCAACAAGATAATGTCAAAAATACTGCATAATAGATTGGCAAAGGTTCTTCCTAATATTATTTCTCACAATCAGACAGGATTTGTGAAAGGAAGGAGCATTGCAGAAAACGTATTGCTGGCATAGGAGATGATCAGAGATATTAACTTGAGAGCTAAACATACTAATGTGGTGATCAAATTAGACATGGAAAAGGCATATGATAGACTTTCCTGGATATTTTTGACTAAAATATTGAGACAGTTTGGGTTTGGAGAGGTTATCATTGATTTAGTATGGAGATTGCTTTCAAACAACTAGTATTCAGTATTAATCAATGGACAAAGTCATGGTTTTTTCAGATCAAGTAGGGGGGTAAAACAAGGTGATCCACTTTCTCCTACATTGTTCATTATAGCAGCAGAGGTTTTAACAAGGAGTCTGAATAAGCTGCATGAGAAGCCAAGTTTCATAGGCTATGGAATGCCAAAATGGAGTCCTCAAATCAATCATCTATCATATGCTGATGACACAATATTATTCTGTTCTGGGGATGGATGTTCTCTGAAACTAATGATGAAGAGACTGAGGAATTATGAAAAGGCTTCAGGACAGCTGGTCAATACTGATAAAAGCTGTTATTATATTCATCACAAAGTCTCAGCCAGAGTTAATAGAAGGATTAAAAGACATACAAAGATGAGAAATGGATCCTTTCCTTTCACATATTTAGGCTGTCCAGTGTTCTATGGAAGAAGGAAATTGATATACTATGAGGATCTGATAAAAAAAGTGATGAAAAGGATTCTATCTTGGCAAAACAAACTGCTATCTTTTGGAGGCAGATATGTGCTGATCAATCATGTGTTGCAAACCATGCCAGTGCATTTACTATCAGCCATGAATCCTCCTTCTGGGGTGATAAAGCAACTGCACAAGATCTTTGCCAAATTCTTCTGGAGCAATACAGTAGGGGTGAAAAGCAAACATTGGGTGGCATGGGACAAATTATGTTTACCAAAAGATGAAGGAGGCATTGGTCTTGGATCACTAACTGATATATCCAAGGCTTTATTTGCTAAGTTGTGGTGGAATTTTAGATGTGGAAGAAGCTTATGGGGTAGTTACATGTTGAATAAATATTGCAAGAAATGGCATCCTATTATGGCAGTAGAGAGAGGAGGATCTCACACATGGAAGAAGATGGTAAATATAAGAGATGAAGTTGAGCCACAGATATTCTGGTATCTGAGAAATGGAACTTCAAGTTTCTGGTATGAGAACTGGACAAGGCTTGGGGCATTATATTATATCATTCCTGATGCTGCTAGAGAGGAAGAAATAGAGGTTAGACAGTTTGTGAAGAATGGGGAATGGAACATGGAACTGTTAACAGCCACTCTAGATCAGGAATTGGCTCAGCATATCAAAGAAAATATCAAGGTACCAGTTGAAGAAGAGGATGATGAACCAAGTTGGATGCTGGAAACAAATGGCAGATTTTCAGTTAAATCTGCATGGGAATTTCTCAGACACAGAGAAAGTAAACAAGCAAGTTATAAGTTCATGTGGGAGAAAGGGCTGCCAATAAAGATAAGTTTTTTCATGTGGAGAGTATGGAAAGGGAGAATCTCTACAGATGATATATAAAAAAGGATGATGATCAATATTCCATCAAGATGCTGGTGTTGTGAGGAGCATAAGGAGGAAACTGTAGGCCATTTATTTCTAACATCTTCCATAGCTGTCAAGTTATGGAAGTTTTTTGCTTCTTGTGCAGGTATCCCCACAGATGGAGTTGGTCTACATCAAATGATCATGGCATGGTGGACTGCTGACAAAAAACAAAAATTGCGGCCTATGTATAGAGCAATACCTGCAGTGATCATGTGGTCATTATGGAAGAGAAGAAACTCCATTAAACATGGAGGATCAGTGTCCTTTTTCAGACTGAAACAGCAAGTACAACATATACTACATCAACTGATAAGGAAGAGATTCCCATGGCTGCACATTGTATCTGCTGAGTGGGAATATATGCATCATCACCTTAGTAGATATAAACCAAAAGTTTATTATGCTAAGGTGGTCTGGATAATGCCACCTTCAGGGAGATTAAAATGCAATACAGATGGGGCAAGCAGGGGCAATCCTGGACTCAGTTCATATGGTTTCTGCATCAGAGATAGTAATGGGGATCTGGTCTATGCTGAAGCACAACAAATGGGAATGGCAACAAACATGGAAGCTAAAACTGTGGCTCTAAAACAAGCATTGAAGTTCTGTAAAGAGCACAACCTTCAACAAGTGCAATTGGAAACTGATTCACTTGTCCTCCTAAACATCTTACAAGATACATGGACCACTCTATGGGAACTGAGGAGTCAGATAGAAGAGGTCAAACAGGATATGAGAGTTATGCAGGTACAGATTAACCATATATTCAGAGAAAGCAACAGGTTGGCAGACTTTCTAGCAAACCAGGCTTTAGATCATGCAGGCATCAAAGTTCATGACTTTATATTCATGCCATCAGAAGGAAGAAGAATTATCAACATGGACAAATTACAACTGCCTCAGCTGAGGTGTTATGTCCCGTATTTTCGTATAACGGGAAATCAAGAAATAAATAAGGCTTGTGTGTGTTGAGGAAATAATTTGATTCAAGTTGCTATGCTCATGTGATTATGAAATCATTGAAATCAAGACCTCGGGGAAGGCCGAGGGTAAATTTGGAACTTCGGAAATTAGTTTCGGAAATTACAAAACGGGACTTTTAATGAATCGGGCCAAGAAAATTGAATACAAGAATTTAGGCCCAATGAATAAGGTGGCCGGCCAAGGAGGCAAGCCCAAGCCCACTTTTAATGAGTCATGTGCTATGCACATGACTCCTACTTGGATATATATTATACACACTTGAGGGATTTCAAGATAAACACAAAAAAAAATTTCAAGAACACCCACAAAAGAGGGCATTCGGCCGAAAAAGAAAGAGAAAGAAAAAAAAAATTCGTGGCTTGTTTCTAATCCCGTCACTTAGCCTCTTTGGAATAATTGGTGAGTTCGAGGTGCTCTTCGTTGTGATACAAGCAGTTCGGAGAAAGAGCGACGTTTGCGGCAAGTCGGAAACTCAAGAAAAAGGTAAGATTTTTATGTTTTAATGTTATGAAATGGATATGTATGTGTTGGTGATTGAATTAGTGTGAAGATTGTGGGATGGGGTTGTGTTTGTGCATGGTGTGTGTGTGTAAAAAGTGTGGGTTTGGCCGTGAGTTTTGTGTGGTGCAAGCCATAAGCATTTTATCTTGTTTAGTGTGAATAATGTGTTGTTGCGGTCTTTATGTTGTAAAGGATTGATTAAGGAATTGAGTTGGTGTTAGAAAATAATTTCGGACGTTATCGGAAAGCGTATACATTTGGTATATTTGTGTATATCATAGTATATTTATGACACTAAAGACCTTAAATAAGATTTATGGTTGATGATAATGAGTTTGGAATGAAACGACGTAAGTTAGAACGTTCGTCGTAACTTTTGGTGTTTTGAATAAAAATTGGAAAGTAGTGAACCTTGGGGATGATTGTATATGGTTTGGAACTTGTTTGCTATGTAATGGAATAATCTTGAATGAATGAATACAATAATGTGGGTATGAGTTGAAATTGTGAAGTTTGGAAATAGGACTATCAACTTATGAAATAAGGTGCAATTATGAAGTTAGTGTGTTTGATTGTGATTCGTATTGTGTAATGATGTTTGGGCTGTTGATGTTGTTATATTTTGAGCCGAGCTAAGTCTCGGGGGCGTTAGATTTATAGGGGAAGTGCTGCCGAAATTTCGGTAGCCAAATATAGCCCAAAGACTAAAATGTTAATTCTCATGAATAGTAACTGGTAAAAGTGACCATTTGCAGTTTCTGGACGAAACGGGAATTGCGATTTGAGGAGCGTAAGGCGCCAACCAGGTATGTAAAGCCTACCTCTCATTCTTTTGGCATGTCCTAGACCCACTAGGTAAATTTCGGAATCACGGGAATAACTCTGCTCTCGGAAATCGAGGTTCAAGTTCGAGCACTATTCATTCAGCGCGATTGAAACCTTTTGGTCCCATTTGGGTAAAAGAACGCTCGTACCTCCATAACTTGTGCTGTTGAGTCCGAAACTCTTCGAAACTTTTGTAAATGACTCTATGGAGCCAAAAATCTGCGATTTGTGTCCGCCGCCTCAATTTGACCCGAGGTGGGCCCGCGAGCCCCGAGGCTCCCCTTATTCGGTTTGTTTGATTCGTTTGTGTCCGTTATGATCCGCAACCGTCTGTTTATGACCCAAAGATGTGTTTGAAACTTCCTATGCCATTAATGTACGTTCTGTACTTTGAATGATGTGAGATTTTCGGAAAATGACTTATAAACAGTTCTTCTTACGAATTTGACAGTTTGGAACTTCGTAACCTTTATATGCCTACTTTTATCAATTCGATTCCTACTCCGAGCCTTCTGGCGTCAGTATCTACCTATATGTAAACGATATGTTGAGTCCGACAAATTATTTTGATATGCATATGGTTTCTGCACTACTCTGTTCGTGCTGTCTGTTGTGACTTCGTTCGTCGGTACCCGGGCCGACTTTGTGATCGTGCGCGCTATAATATATTCGGGAGTTATGATGTGTTACGGTTTCCGAGGCCTCGCCATAGGGCCGGTTACCGTTTATGGAGTTATGATGTGATATGGCATTTGATATGTTCTGATGATATGATGTGTGTGTGATATGCTGTGTCTGGAGACTGTACGGAGATTTGAAAACTTCTGGAGTTATGATGTGTTGTGGCACCAGCGTCGGGGGGTGACCACGTTCCTATACCCTATGCATGATTTGATTTGCATTTGTACGTTCGCCTCCCGCACAGGTTTGCTTTGTTTACGATGTTGGTGTGTTTGTTCTTCCTGACTCCAGCTGTGTTTGTAATTTCTGTACCTTCTGCTTTACATACTCAGTACGTCTCCCGTACTGACCCCCGTTTCTTCGGGGGCTGTGTTTCATGCCCGCAGGTACCGAAGCTCGTTTGGATGGTCCTCCAGTTTAGGCTACTCTTTCGGCTGTGTTGAAGAGCTCCCCTTGATCCGGAGCCTACTTTCGGTACATATCTTTTGGTTGTGTCTGTACTCTGTATATTTGGATGAGTGGGTACGGCGGGGCCCTGTCCCGTCCTAAGTTTGTATGTTCTGTTTTGTCTAGAGGCCTGTAGTCAGATGTGTGGGTCGTGGGTCCGGTGTGTTTGCATGTGAGTCTGTTTTACGATCTTAAGCGGCCCGTACGCTACTATGGCCAAGTCGGCCTCTGAGTTTGTATGTATGTGTATGCATTTGGGGGCGATGTGCATTCCGCCACCCTTCTGATGTGTGTGTGTGAAATTTGGCGATGTACATTCCGCCTCCTTTCTGATTTGTGATTTGTCTGATCAGTACGGGCGACTGCTTAGGATAAGTGTTTGGTAGATGTCTGATTCCGATGTTGAGTTCGAATAACGTACGTTGAGTTTGGACGAGTCTGATTACGATGGTCTGGGTGTGAGTTCGTTTGGGGTGTCCCAGCAGGACACCAGTCGCGGCCCACGGGGCTGGGTCGTGACAAAAGTGGTATCAGAGCGGTTTGTCCTCGGAATGTCTACAGGCCGTGTCTAGTAGAGTCTTGTTTATCGATGTGTTGTGCACCACATCTATAAACGGGAAGCTACAGGGCATTTAGGATGTTACCCCTTCTTTGGATTCTTAGATCGTGCGATAAAGCTCTATGATTAGGATGATTCTCCTTTACGAATTGCTGTGCCTACAACAAGGCTCCATGGAGCAGAAGTGTCGGTATTTGGGAAAAAATGATTCTGACCCTCTTCCTGCAGGTGATTGTAGGTTGGTGAAGGATGAAGAGGACGGCTTCCGACGATGAGGATGGGGGTGCCAAGAAGGCCCCCAGGCTGTCACCAGGGCCAAGTAGGCAGGGCCCCAGTTACTCGATCGAGACGGATCCTTCGGAGGATTCCCCGGAGGATAGCTACGATACGGATCCGTCGGAGGACCCCTCTACGACTCCTCCAGAGTCCCCGATCCCTGGGGCGGAGGATCCCGTGGAGGATGGCTACGACACAGATATCTCGGAGGGTCTGGCGATGACCCCTCCGGAGTTTCTTACCTCCGCGGAGGAGGATAGTGATGAGGCAGGCCCATCGGAGCATTCTTCTGGGATGACGCAGGAGGAGATTTTCAAATACGCGCCAGCTCTTGTCATTAGGGAGAACCCTGATAGCCCGGCCACCTCGGAGAGTGCTATGGATTTCTCCGGTTCTTGGCCTGGGTCACCGGTGAGCCGGGATTTGTCTGATCGTCCGTACCCCTCCGATTCAGATGCAGGTGATAGTGGAGACCGGATAGGCAGGGAGCAGACAGACGTGGATGATAGTGGACATACCTCTCACGGCAGCTCCCCAGGTCAGACCCGATATTGACTATTTATAAGTGTATGAGTTTTTAGAATTTTCTAAATGTGTATGATATTCGCAAAAACGTTGTCCTATGAAGACGACGGAAATTTAAGGGAATTAGAGACCGGGTGACCCAAGGCAAGGGCGACTAAATATCCCCACCGTTCGAGTGATTTTGGAAATCCTGGATGAAGGTAAACAGGGAGGTGCCCCGATGCCGTTCGAGTTGGGCACGTGTGGTAAGTGTCGACGATGTTATAATTTCTATTTGAAGTCATCAGCCCTGTGTGGCTGCGTTACGACGTGATATGATATGTATGTGTGTGCATATGTGTTGGCCCTGTGAGGCGTGGTTGGTATTTCTGGTGTACAGGTTTCGGATAGTAAGAAATACAGAGGAAACTCTGCCCAAATTTTTCCAGAAATATAGGAGTAAAAAAATGGAGACCAAGTACAAAAGGCCCCGCGATACTTATCGGGCTTTAGTTTTCTTCTGACGGTAGCCAGAGAACACCTTACGGTGGCATTCCTATCGGATCACATCGATTATTTGGAGGCTTAGACTCGTGGGTTAGTTGTGATCATATGTATATGTGTATGAAAGTGAATGTTGGGAATTCAGAAGGGCGACAAGGTAATGGTACGGCTTAGCCGAGAGTGGGACCCGCTACGAAAAATTTCCGAAAAATTTGCTAAGACCCCGTTTGGCCTAAAATTACGTGACAAAGGTAGTGCGAGGCAATTGGCGAAATTATATCAGCCCTAACGTGTCAAACTGCGCGAAAGTTTCGGAGTTAAGCGTGCTCAAGCCAGAGCAATCCTGGATGGGTGACCCCCTGGGAAGTAATGCAAAAATTTTGCACAAGTGTAAGTATGACTAACGTAAATGAAAACTTGGGGTAACCAAAGGCAAATAGGATGTGTGTGAAGTAATTAGTGCCCTTTCGAGAGTCGCGCGGAACGAGGCGGACTAAATGGGCAAAAGGGGAAGGGTACAACACCTCTTGGGAAATTGAACGAATTTGAATAACAGTCAGAGATGTTCGCCAGTAAGGTATGAGTAAACGTGTGTATGTGTATGTGTATGTGTATGTGTGTGTGTATGATTTCCATTCAGGGCCATGAGGGCTAAGAGCCGAGCCCCGGAAACTAATGTTGTGATAAATAAAAGATAAGCAGTGTGAGTAGTTGGAATGTTTGAAGAAGCCGATACGTAAGACGCAAGGTAAATTGTGTGACGACTGATGGGTGAGTTTGCAAATAAAGGAAAATTCTCATAAATTCTTGGAGCCTTAATATAAATGATTTAATCCCAAATTGACATTCTATCCATAGTGCTTCTGCACTTCCGATGCCGATGAGGCTCTACCTAGTACGCCTCTATATTTCTGAGTTCGACTGCGTTCTTGTTCGATGAACCTTTTGTGCGTTTGATTCTGAAACCGTTTCCGTCTGGCACACCTCTGTGGGTCTGACTCTGGATATAAATCCGTCTGATATGCTTCTGTACGTTTGATTTTGACCGCGTGTGTGTTCGATACACTTCGGTTTGACTGGTCACGACTTTGTATGAAACAACCCTGTATATTTGATTCCGATTTCGGATCTGTCCGATATGAGTCCGTACATCTGACTTCGATTGTGAATCTGTTTGGTATACCTTCGTGTGTTTAATTCTGCTTACGAATTCGTCCGATACTCCTTTGTACGTCTGACTCCGATCTCAGATGTGTCTGATATGCTTCCGTACCTTCGATGTTGACTACGAATCCGTCCGCCATAGTTGAGTATGTCTGCCTCCGATTATGAATCTGTCCGGTTTTAGTTCTGAATCTGTTTGGCATGAAGTGTCTGATAGGGAGTAAAGTGAGATTTCGATGATGTGGTGAGGAAACTCAGGAGTGTGAAAAGAAGATGATATTGACGATGGTGTCTGGAAAGCGTCCGTCCCTTACAAGAATATAGTGCAGAGTTCGGTGATCACGTAGAGTATGAGAAAATGTATTATGAAGGTATTTGAGTCAGCGATGTGAAAAATCTACCCTAGTATTGGTAGAGGAGACATATCGGAGAAATCGATAAAGGACAACTATCAAGAGAACCCTCCCGGAGTAGTACGACACCCATGGGTTCGATTCAACATTCGAGGACGAATGTTCTTAAGGGGGGGAGAATGTTATGTCCCGTATTTTCGTATAACGGGAAATCAAGAAATAAATAAGGCTTGTGTGTGTTGAGGAAATAATTTGATTCAAGTTGCTATGCTCATGTGATTATGAAATCATTGAAATCAAGACCTCGGGGAAGGCCGAGGGTAAATTTGGAACTTCGGAAATTAGTTTCGGAAATTACAAAACGAGACTTTTAATGAATCGGGCCAAGAAAATTGAATACAAGAATTTAGGCCCAATGAATAAGGTGGCCGGCCAAGGAGGCAAGCCCAAGCCCACTTTTAATGAGTCATGTGCTATGCACATGACTCCTACTTGGATATATATTATACACACTTGAGGGATTTCAAGATAAACACAAAAAAAAAATTCAAGAACACCCACAAAAGAGGGCATTCGGCCGAAAAAGAAAGAGAAAGAAAAAAAAAATTCGTGGCTTGTTTCTAATCCCGTCACTTAGCCTCTTTGGAATAATTGGTGAGTTCGAGGTGCTCTTCGTTGTGATACAAGCAGTTCGGAGAAAGAGCGACGTTTGCGGCAAGTCGGAAACTCAAGAAAAAGGTAAGATTTTTATGTTTTAATGTTATGAAATGGATATGTATGTGTTGGTGATTGAATTAGTGTGAAGATTGTGGGATGGGGTTGTGTTTGTGCATGGTGTGTGTGTGTAAAAAGTGTGGGTTTGGCCGTGAGTTTTGTGTGGTGCAAGCCATAAGCATTTTATCTTGTTTAGTGTGAATAATGTGTTGTTGCGGTCTTTATGTTGTAAAGGATTGATTAAGGAATTGAGTTGGTGTTAGAAAATAATTTCGGACGTTATCGGAAAGCGTATACATTTGGTATATTTGTGTATATCATAGTATATTTATGACACTAAAGACCTTAAATAAGATTTATGGTTGATGATAATGAGTTTGGAATGAAACGACGTAAGTTAGAACGTTCGTCGTAACTTTTGGTGTTTTGAATAAAAATTGGAAAGTAGTGAACCTTGGGGATGATTGTATATGGTTTGGAACTTGTTTGCTATGTAATGGAATAATCTTGAATGAATGAATACAATAATGTGGGTATGAGTTGAAATTGTGAAGTTTGGAAATAGGACTATCAACTTATGAAATAAGGTGCAATTATGAAGTTAGTGTGTTTGATTGTGATTCGTATTGTGTAATGATGTTTGGGCTGTTGATGTTGTTATATTTTGAGCCGAGCTAAGTCTCGGGGGCGTTAGATTTATAGGGGAAGTGCTGCCGAAATTTCGGTAGCCAAATATAGCCCAAAGACTAAAATGTTAATTCTCATGAATAGTAACTGGTAAAAGTGACCATTTGCAGTTTCTGGACGAAACGGGAATTGCGATTTGAGGAGCGTAAGGCGCCAACCAGGTATGTAAAGCCTACCTCTCATTCTTTTGGCATGTCCTAGACCCACTAGGTAAATTTCGGAATCACGGGAATAACTCTGCTCTCGGAAATCGAGGTTCAAGTTCGAGCACTATTCATTCAGCGCGATTGAAACCTTTTGGTCCCATTTGGGTAAAAGAACGCTCGTACCTCCATAACTTGTGCTGTTGAGTCCGAAACTCTTCGAAACTTTTGTAAATGACTCTATGGAGCCAAAAATCTGCGATTTGTGTCCGCCGCCTCAATTTGACCCGAGGTGGGCCCGCGAGCCCCGAGGCTCCCCTTATTCGGTTTGTTTGATTCGTTTGTGTCCGTTATGATCCGCAACCGTCTGTTTATGACCCAAAGATGTGTTTGAAACTTCCTATGCCATTAATGTACGTTCTGTACTTTGAATGATGTGAGATTTTCGGAAAATGACTTATAAACAGTTCTTCTTACGAATTTGACAGTTTGGAACTTCGTAACCTTTATATGCCTACTTTTATCAATTCGATTCCTACTCCGAGCCTTCTGGCGTCAGTATCTACCTATATGTAAACGATATGTTGAGTCCGACAAATTATTTTGATATGCATATGGTTTCTGCACTACTCTGTTCGTGCTGTCTGTTGTGACTTCGTTCGTCGGTACCCGGGCCGACTTTGTGATCGTGCGCGCTATAATATATTCGGGAGTTATGATGTGTTACGGTTTCCGAGGCCTCGCCATAGGGCCGGTTACCGTTTATGGAGTTATGATGTGATATGGCATTTGATATGTTCTGATGATATGATGTGTGTGTGATATGCTGTGTCTGGAGACTGTACGGAGATTTGAAAACTTCTGGAGTTATGATGTGTTGTGGCACCAGCGTCGGGGGGTGACCACGTTCCTATACCCTATGCATGATTTGATTTGCATTTGTACGTTCGCCTCCCGCACAGGTTTGCTTTGTTTACGATGTTGGTGTGTTTGTTCTTCCTGACTCCAGCTGTGTTTGTAATTTCTGTACCTTCTGCTTTACATACTCAGTACGTCTCCCGTACTGACCCCCCTTTCTTCGGGGGCTGTGTTTCATGCCCGCAGGTACCGAAGCTCGTTTGGATGGTCCTCCAGTTTAGGCTACTCTTTCGGCTGTGTTGAAGAGCTCCCCTTGATCCGGAGCCTACTTTCGGTACATATCTTTTGGTTGTGTCTGTACTCTGTATATTTGGATGAGTGGGTACGGCGGGGCCCTGTCCCGTCCTAAGTTTGTATGTTCTGTTTTGTCTAGAGGCCTGTAGTCAGATGTGTGGGTCGTGGGTCCGGTGTGTTTGCATGTGAGTCTGTTTTACGATCTTAAGCGGCCCGTACGCTACTATGGCCAAGTCGGCCTCTGAGTTTGTATGTATGTGTATGCATTTGGGGGCGATGTGCATTCCGCCACCCTTCTGATGTGTGTGTGTGAAATTTGGCGATGTACATTCCGCCTCCTTTCTGATTTGTGATTTGTCTGATCAGTACGGGCGACTGCTTAGGATAAGTGTTTGGTAGATGTCTGATTCCGATGTTGAGTTCGAATAACGTACGTTGAGTTTGGACGAGTCTGATTACGATGGTCTGGGTGTGAGTTCGTTTGGGGTGTCCCAGCAGGACACCAGTCGCGGCCCACGGGGCTGGGTCGTGACATGAGGATTAGAACAAGGAGGATCCAGCAGATTGATCATCAACAATGATACTACATATATGTATAATCATATGGTGTGTACACAACTTTGGGTACAGACTTCAGCTATCATCAAATCAGATTCAACATGATCACAAAGGGCAGACTAGTTTAGGCTTACAGGATAGAACTAGAGAAATGTCTCTTAGTTTTTTAATTTTAGCTAGTTCATATTATAGACATGATGTAATAGACCAATTTTTCTTACCTAATTCATTTATTAATAAAAAGTTCTGACAGGCCTGGCCTGGTAGAACACAATTATTTTTTTTAAAAAAAGGTTATACAAATATTATAGCTTAACAATTCTAACTTTGAAAAGCACAATATCAACCAATTCTAACTTTGAATGCTCAATAATAATTTTAACTTTAATAACTTATGGATGCTAACAAAAAGCACAATCCCAACCAATTCTAAAAATCGAAAAATAAAACTAATCAAATAAAGTACACATTTTTGCACAAATTCAGCATCAATAATATTACAAACGATTTTAACTAAGCTAACATAAATACATTGACAATGAACATAAAATATAGCACAATCTCAAGCAAAAATAAAAATATGAAAAGTAAACTAGTTAAATAAAGTTTACATTTTTTCACAAATTCAACATCAATAACATTACAAATGATATTTAACAAAGCTAAATAGACTAACATTAGGCCTAAAATCTACAAATAAAACTAACATTGAAAGAAATTTAAAAGCCCTAATTTGAGTACTAACCTCAATTTTTTCATTAAAAACCCGGCTGGGGTGGTCGGCACAGGTAGGGTGGTCGGTGCGGCGTACGTGGTTGGGGGTGAGGATTTTTGGTTTTGGGGAAAAGGGGGAAATGAGGTTGAAAACCCGTCTGGGTCTAATTGTATTAAAAAAAGCTGACGCAGTTAGTTGGCTTTTTTAATACTTTTGACCCGAGTTTGACCCAAAAAAAAAAAAAAAAATTAAAGAACCGACGTAGTCCGTCGGTTTCTTTAAAAAATATTCGTTTATTAATATTTAAAAAAACAAAATGAACTATAAATTATTTAACATATTTTCAAAATTAAAACCGACTTAGTCCGTCGGTTTTTAATTATTTTATTTTTATTTATTTTTAATAAAACCGATGTCCCACGTCGGTGTTGTTGTAAAAAATTTGACAGAATTATAAGCGCCAATTTCCGCAAAATAAAACGGACCTAGTCCGTCGGTTTTTTAATTCAAAAAATGAAAAATAATTACAGATCTTTATCATATCAATTTTTTCACCAAATTGATATGATATAAGTTGTGTTATTTTATTCTCTTCTACTATAAAGAACATGAGAACATGACACACGTACACATATTATGGTGTTCCTGTAGTTTCGTTTTTAGCTTAATATTTATGGAGTAATTCTTATGTTTAGATTAAGGAACCAGCTTTCTTTATTTTTAAGTTCATCTATATGATAGTCAGAAGTACCAGATTGGGTGTTATTCGTCTTGACCTCAAAGGGCTATTTTACAAGATTATAAATAGGTATCTCCACTGCAGCATGGATCAAAATAGGGTAGAGCGAAGAAATTGCTGATAAATACAATACTAAAAGATTGGATAATACTGTAAATAATGCTACAGTGTCAGCATGTCCATCTTTGCCTGGTCTGGAAATCATCGGCTTGTAACTTTTGGATATGATTTTTCTACTGTTCAGTAATTCTTTTCTCTCTCTCTCTTTTTTTTTTTTTTTTTTTTTTTTAAGTTACTGATAAATTTGAGCAGAAGTCCCATGGATATGGTGGCTTCACGTTTGATTGTTGAAATCAATAGGTTCTTAGAAAATCATAATGGCCTTTTGAGGTCAAGATGAATAGCATCTAAAGTATTCCATTACGTGGAAAAATAGCTACAGTGCACCTTAACGTTTGGTCAGATTATTTATAGCACACTCAACCTTTACGGGGCCTAATTTCCCCATTACGTGCACTTGTATAGCAATTACCGTCACAAGTGAAGTAGTAGTTTCTATTTGGATTAAAGTTAAAAAAATAATTTTCTGAAATATATAGTTTTTTTTTTATCTGAAATATTTAGTTGATTGTTAATTTAGCAAAATAATCAGAATATTAACCTTTTCTCTCTTTTTTTTCTTGCAAAATGTGTTTTACCATTTTTAATTGAGGATAATAGTATTTTTGGTCCCTCAGTTATGGGTAAATTCTAATTTTGGTCCTTGTGAGATACGACTAAGATATTTGACCTCAATTAATTAAAATGTGTGTATTTTTATCCCTTTAGATAGAAAATATGCTACATTTAAATTATTTTTAAATGGGTTCGAATTAGTGTTACTCCTTCTGTCGCAATTGATGTGGCACTGTTTGACAACGCATGAAGTTTAAGAAAGAAATGATTTTTGAAATTTGTGGTCTAGAACAAACCTTAAACATTTGTGTCGCTATAAATCATAAGTTAACTCACGGTATAATTGCTCTAATCATATTAGGAACCTAACTCACATTCCTACTTTTTTATCCTAATGTGCACTATTCCCGGAGTTATAAGTAGGGGTGGGCGTTCGAGCCATCAGATTGGATATGAAATTTTCGGTTTGGATATTCGGTTTTCGGATTGAAGAAATTACAATCCAAATAAGTTCGGATTGGAATGGATATTTTAAGTTCGGATTCAGATTATTCGGTTTAGATATTTCGAATTTTCGGATTTGACTCTTGAGACTTAAGGTAAACCTATTAGGAACGAAATTCATGTGTTAGCTCCACAGAGGTAAATCTAAATCTTAATTGCTCGGTAAAGAAAGTCTTCCAGTTCAAGTTAGGATTAACAAATCCAAGTCATGTCCAACATAATAAATCCATACTAAATAAAAGCATTATGGAAAAGTGGAAATGAACAAAATAAAATCTAAGTAGTGATCTGGAAAAATAACAAAGACCATTGCCTTGGGTGACACTGACGTGAGACTTTTGAGACTTGAGAAGTAAGAAAACCCTATATTATATTTGATTTAGTAGAGAATTGTATATTGGATTTAATATTTTAATGGGTAGGGCCTTAGGTACTAGTCTATTGGACCTTTAGAAACTAGACTTATTAGTACATATTGTCACACCCTAACAATGGTAGGGCATGACGGGCACCCAACTCTCATCAGAGTCGAGCGAACCCTTAGACATTCGCTCTATCAAAACTTGTCATTTCAAAAACTTTTAAAAACATGAAACTTTTCCAAATAGAAATCATTATCTTTATAACGATTATGAAAACTTTCAATCAAATAAGTACTTTAAACCAATTGAAATCATCTAAAATACATACTCTTTTAAAATCCACAAATGACTCAACTGACATCACTTTGTTGACATCTCGACAAATATACCACAGGACACTGTCAGCAGAAGTCTCTAAGAAGTGAACTGAACATTATGAGTCAGGACAGGGCCCTGACATACCCATAATCATACATATCGATACATGACTCAGCACAGCTCCATAATGAGGTGGAACTTACCAATCTCAGCTGACGTCCAAGCATCCTAGCTATACACTTAACTTGCCAAACAATCTGGGGCAACGGGCATGAACGCAGCATCCCCAGGCAAAAGGACGTCAGTACAGACAATGAACTGAGTATGTAAGATGGTAACAAATCATAATCATAATTTGATTTAGGAGAGAAGAAATCACAATCTAACTCAATACTTGCAGCCTTCGCTGGAAGAAACATAAATGTGCACACAAAGTCTCAAAACAATCTTTAAGTAACTAATGCAATCCAACACACATGCCGCTTCCGACATGTTAACCGAATGATCCCTTCGGACAGCCGCTTCCGGCTAGTATCACAATAGTCCCTTCGGACGGCCGCTTCCGGCATAATAATAATGGCCCCTTCGGGCAGCCGCTTCCGGCATAATAATGATTGCCCCTTCGGGCAGCCGCTTCCGGCTTAATAATGATGGTCCCTTCAGGCAGCCGCTTCCGGCTTAATAATGATGGCCCTTTCGGGCAGCCGCTTCTGGCTTAATAATGATGGCCCCTTCGGGAAGCTGCTTCCGGCTTAATAATAATGGTCCCTTTGGGCAGCCGCTTTCGGCTTAATAATGATGGCCCCTTCGGGCAGCCGCTTCCGGCTTAATATCACCATCATATCAACACAAACTCAATCCACAAATATCAATTTCAATTCATATCATAAGTCACTAATCAATTCATCACAATCTAGTTATTACCCTTAGTCTTTCATAAGAAGTTATCAAATTTGTATCTCACTAGACTTAGGAGGACATACTTCCAGGTTTAAAGGTAGAATTGTTATAAAATTCTTACTACTTATATTCTACTCAATTTCATCTTATTGCCCTACCTCAAGAATAAATGATCATATCAATACAAAGGGATGATACTATGGAATGTAAACATAAATCGTAAATGAAATGAAGTAGTAAAATCTCGCACCCCCTTCGGAGTGGTTTTGAAAATCAAACTTTATGTTTCCTTTAGTATAAAACTAATTTCCTCGAAAGTAAAACCATATACACAACTCAACTTGGCACCTTATGGGTGTTCCCTTAGGAACAGAATAGGAGTACAATATCAATAAGCCATCACAAGAAACATTTAGACCTTACTCGTCTAAGAATGAAATTATATGGAGTACATATAGAATGAATAGCAACAAGAATCATGCCAAAGGAAGAAAGGTTTGCCTTACATACCTTTGCCGCTTTCCAGCTAACCACAGCCCATCTTCGGGTAATGCTAATCTATCAACAATACCAATTTACCAACAATCAATCCAATATATATCCTTATAATCAATCCCTTAAACTTATCTTTATTTCTAACGGAATTTCGACAGCATTTCCTTTATAAACTCGACAACCCCAAGAATCCAATTCAGCTAAATTAACAACAACAAGAACCATCTCATATAAGCCTTTTTAAACTCAAAGAATCAACTCCCAAGGATATACACCAAAACGGCCCGGTATACGCTTTGTATACGATATCTTCATACACTTTATTCTCCTAAATTCAAGAACAGCAACTTATCAACAACATCAACAACAATATCAACAATTATTTTATATCAATATCCAACTAATCCTATCCATTTAATCATACCAAAACAGCCCCCAAGTCATTTGTTATCCAAAAATTATAACTGAACTTTCAATGTCATTTTCTCTATTCTAACCCGTCAAATCTATCAATGATCAGGGTAAGAACATCATTAAAATCTTAAAAATACCTTATATGAGCAGCCACCACGAAAACAACATCCCCCAAGTTAAATTTTTAGCTTAAAACGACGGCAACAACTTGTACTACACTTTACTCTTCACGAGCCTCGAAATTCGGGACCTCGAACATGATCAATTCTCCACTTTCTCTCTCTAACTCTCCTTTCTCTCTATCGAAAATATTCTGGACCTTTGGTATGAAAATGAGGCAGATAAGGCTGAAAATTGCCCTTAAATAGCAAGGAAAGTGGGCCTGACCCGACTTGGAATCGGGTTGGGCCGAGCCCACTGCCTAGCCTGAGCTTTCTGCCTTAAAACGTCCATAACGCTTTATCCCTATGTCGCATGCAGGCCCATGACCTATGGTTGGAAAGGTATTTCAATTATATACAACTTTTATTTTAGGAGTGTTCCCAAATTACCAAATAATGATGGGGTTATGGCCTCCCGAAGTCAGATCACCCGAAAACGTAACTTAAAAACATCTTTTTGGAGGGCTTCCACTTTGATTTGGCTCAAGGGTCCTTCTTGAGTTGTGTTTAACTTCACATATATTATCCATATAACTTGTCATATGTCCTTTATAAAATCTTGACATGTGGACCCCACCTCAGCTTACGATTACGAGGGCTATATATCTTTTAACGTATCATTCCAATCATATTGTACGAATTCCAAATATCATACTCATGCTATCCTCATGCTAATACAGTAGAATTTCATCCTTTATACTTGTAATATTTGCTACTCCTTGAGCTCACATTAAGCCGTCTGCAGCCTTAGTAACATGAAATTTTCTAGGGCGTAACATCCTTCCCCCCTCAGAAACAGTCGTCCTCCAATTCCTATGCTTATTAATATCACTCAACCCTTCACAATTCCTAAATTCCTCTATAAAATTCAACTTCCCTTAACCCCATTGATGCTTTCAGTTATATTGATTTCTATAAGGGACACATTACTCCATTTCCTCAGATACATGTAATCATGTTTCTTTCTCTTCCCTGTTTCATTCTTTACTCATTTAAGCTTACTCTTTCTTATACTAACTCACCTTTCAAATGACTCCTTGCTTATCATTGCTTCCCCTCTTAAGTCTTTTCTCATAATCTTATCACATTATTCGAATCACATTAATCTTAGTTCATCAACCTTACTTCTAATTCCCGAGAGAACTTAACTTAACCCTCGACTCACTTCTATATCCACGAGTAATTTCAACCTAACTCTCAAACTCATTCTGAACCCATCTCATAACCCTCCTTTCAACCGATTTACAATTATTATTAATCTTTCATTCTTCAGTTTACACTTGTGCATCTTACTGATCATAGTACACATATATATACTGATCACAATCATTTTTTAACCACATTTTGGTAGAACCTCCTCTGTAATTTGTACTACCCACCTGTACACAGCTAACCAACAAGCCTCACAGGGCAACAATCAAAATATATCAACATGCCTCACAAGGCCACAATCATATTACAACACCCTATGCATACCTGTACAAATGCTGTTCACAAATGGCATTCTCAATTCGATAAGAATCATACCTTTCTTACTGCAATCCTTAACCTGCAGCACTCACCTCATATAGCAATCATTAATCATCAGAGAACTTACCTTTCTTACGAACAATTCCAATTTCGCAATCATAGCAGCACCTTACAATCACTTAATCAAAATTCAAATCTTAAAGTTAGTGGCAAAGATTTAAGGTCTATAACACAGCTCTATAGCACAATCTATGATCTGAATGAAGGGAAACCATCCTAGATGCCCTGTAGCCTCCTGTTCAGAAGTGTGGTCGACAACACACCCATGAACAAAACTCTACCTGACACGACTTTGCAGACAACCCCTAGAACGAACAACTCTGATACCACTTTGTCACACCCTAACAATGGTAGGGCATGACGGGCACCCAACTCTCATCAGAGTCGAGCGAACCCTTAGACATTCGCTCTATCAAAACCTGTCATTTCAAAAACTTTTAAAAACATGAAACTTTTCCAAATAGAAATCATTATCTTTATAACGTTTATGAAAACTTTCAATCAAATAAGTACTTTAAACCAATTGAAATCATCTAAAATACATACTCTTTTAAAATCCACAAATGACTCAACTGACATCACTTTGTCGACATCTCGACAAATATACCACAGGACACTGTCAGTACAAGTTAGAGATGATAAAGTCTATTTATCATTCTGGAGCTGTGCTGGTAATTCAACTGATAAAATTTACATTTGTGATAAAATTTACATTTGAAAGAGGTGTCGACAAATAGACTTTATCATCTCCGAGGTTTCTGCCGACGATATGATCATTTATTCTTTGGGTAGGGCAATAAGATGAAAATGAGTAGAATATAAGTAGTAAGAATTTGATAACATTTCTACCTTTAAACCTGAAACTATGTCCTCCTAAGTCTAGTGAGATACAAATTTGATAACTTCTTATGAAAGACTAAGGCTAATAACTGGATTGTGATGAATTGATCAGTGACTTATGATATGAATTGAAATTGATATTTGTGGATTGAGTTTGTGTCGATATGATGGTGCTATTAAGTCGGAAGCGGCTGCCCGAAGGGGCCATCATTATTAAGCCGGAAGCGGCTGCCCGAAGGGGCCATCATTATTAAGCCGGAAGTGGCTGCCCGAAGGGGCCATCATTATTAAGCCGGAAGCGGCTGCCCGAAGGGGCCATTATTATTATGCCGGAAGCGGCCGTCCGAAGGGACTATTGTGATACTAGCCAGAAGCGGCTATCCGAAGGGATCATTCGGTTAACATGCCGGAAGCAACATGTGAGTTGGATTGCATTATTTACTTAAAGATTGTTTTGAGACTTCGTGTGCATATTTATGTTTCTTCCAGCGAAGGCTGCAAGTATTGAGTTAGATTGTGATTTCTTCTCTCCTAAATCAAATTATGATTATGATTTGTTACCACCTTACATACTCAGTACATTGTCCGTACTGATGTCTTTTTGCCTGGGGACGCTGCGTTCATGCCCGAAGCCCCAGATTGTTTGGCAGGTTAAATGTATAGCTAGGATGTTTGGACGTCAGCTGGGATTGACAAGTTTCACCTCATTCTGGAGCTGTGCTGAGTCATGTATCGATATGTATGATTATGGTTATGTCAGGGCCCTGTCCTGACTCATAATGTTCAGTTCACTTCTTAGAGACTTCTGCTGACAGTGTCCTGTGGTATATTTGTAGAGATGTCGACAAAGTGATGTCAGTTGAGTCATTTGTGGATTTTAAAAGAGTATGTATTTTAGATGATTTCAATTGGTTTAAAGTACTTATTTGATTGAAAGTTTTCATAATCGTTATAAAGATAATGATTTCTATTTGGAAAAGTTTCATGTTTTTAAAAGTTTTTGAAATGACAGGTTTTGATAGAGCGAATGTCTAAGGGTTCGCTCGACTCTGATGAGAGTTGGGTGCCCGTCATGCCCTACCATTGTTAGGGTGTGACAAAGTGGTATCAGAGTTGTTCGTTCTAGGGGTTGTCTGCAAAGTCGTGTCAGGTAGAGTCTTGTTCATGGGTTTGTTGTCGACCACACTTATGAACAGGAGGCTACAGGGCATCTAGGATGGTTTCCCTTCATTCAGATCATAGATTGTGCTATAGAGCTGTGTTATAGACCTTAAATCTTTGCCACTAACTTTAAGATTTGAATTTTGATTAAGTGATTGTAAGGTGCTGCTATGATTGCAAAATTGGAATTGTTCGTAAGAAAGGTAAGTTCTCTGATGATTAAAGATTACTATATGAGGTGAGTGTTGCAGGTTAAGGATTGCAGTAAGAAAGGTATGCTTCTTATCGAATTGAGAATGCCATTTGTGAAGAGCATTTGTACAGGTATGCATAAGGTGCTGTAATATGATTATGGCCTTGTGAGGCATGTTGATATATTTTGATTGTTGCCCTGTGAGGCTTGTTGGTTAGCTGTGTACAGGTGGGTAGTACAAATTACAGAGGAGGTTCTACCAAAATTTGGTTAAAATTTTTTTGATCAGTATATATATGTGTGCTATGATCAGTAAGATGCACAAGTGTAAACTGAAGAATGAAATATTTATAATAATTGTAAATCGGTTGAAAAGTGGGTTATGAGATGGGTTCCGAATGAGTTTGAGAGTTAGGTTGAAATTACTCGTGGATATAGAAGTAAGTCGAGGGTTAAGTTAAGTTCTCTCGGGGATGAGAAGTAAGGTTGAGTGCTATCAGGACTGCTTCGAGTTTACAGGGTGAGCACGAGACGTTCGCTGCCTTGAAGACTCATCTTATTATCTCTTACTTTTCCAATCTGAGTGATACACAGATTTGATGTATTATTATAGTCCAAACTTGTATATTTTCATTTAGATGCTCTTGTATGGCTTAGACCAGACCCTGGGTGTATTTCTTATTTCCGCACTTTCTTCTATATTATTATCGTAAGACTTACGTGATTATTCTCTTCTGCTTAATTGATTTAATTATTTACGTCTTTATTTTTGTTGGGTTGAGGGTTCACTTACCGAGGTGGGAAAGGTAAGTGCCCGCACTGCTTAGCCAAATTGGGTCATGACATTTAGCTAGAACGAACCCATTCATGTGAGGCCCATAAGTTCCAGCGTGTATTTCTTCTAGCAATTTTGTGGCCTCTGTGGCATCCGCGCTTTTGAGTAATCTAAGATCTGGCGTCCTCTTGTAGAGTATCTCCTTGTTCAGGAAGAATCCGTTAGCCATTCTCCTGATGGTTTTCCTTTGATTCCTCGTGGTAGTTTCGGGGTACTCTCTCTTCTCCAAATATGTGCTTACATCGGCGTACCATCGGTTTCCATCGGGTTCCGCCTCCACATTAGAATAGTAGGCATGTTCTTCTCTCAAACTTATCTCAAGTGGGTAAATGTGGCTGATTTTGGGACGTTGTATCTTGGATGTTGTGGTAGCAAGAGCTTCGGGGAATTCATTTTGAGCCCTTAGCGTATGCTTGAATTTGATGTTCTTGAAGTTTTTGCACAATCGTTGTGCGAGGTTGACATACGCAAGATTTTGGCATTCTTAGTGGCCCATTCTTCTGTACTTGGCAAATTAGAAGATCTGAATCTCCTATTACCAATAACTCGTGGATATCCATGTCCAGAGCTATTCTGAGGCCTAAAATAGATGCCTCGTATTCCGCCATATTGTTGGTGCATCGGAACTTGAGCTTTGTGACCATCGGATAATGCTGTCCTGTTTCTGATACTAAGACTGCTCCGATTCCTGAACCCTTGTAATTGACTGCACCATCGAAAAAAAAAAAATCCAGCCTGAATATGGCTCGACTATGTCTTCGTCCACTGTTAACACTTTTTCTCTGGCAAGTAAGTTTGAAGTGGCTTGAAATCCTTATCGACCAGGCTTTATGCCAGTAGGTCAGCTAATGCTTGTCCTTTGACGGTGTAACGACCTGTTTGGTCGTTATTGTATCTCCGACACTTTTGACCTTTTTCCGAGCTTGGTTAGCTCACTTTTGACCTGAGGTGACCGTTGACACGCTTCTCGAGGTGTTTAGATTTGATTAGGGTGACCTTTTATGAAAATTGGGCTTAAACCAAAAAATAGTTGAGTCACAGTTGACTTTTAGGTAAACGGACCTTTTTCGAAAATTCGTCGATTCCGAGAGGTCCGGATGGTCATTGAGAACTTGTGTGCATATTTGGTTCGGTTCCTAATGTACTCAGGTGCATTTTGGGACTTGGGTTGGAAAGTTAGTTTTGAGGTATCGGGGGTTGACTCGATCAACGAGATCTCCAATGGGAATTCCGAGGCCACGAGTGCGTTCGTAGTGTGTTTTTATGTATATATGCCTATTTGGTCTGTGTTCGGGAGGTTCCAGGATGGTTTCGAGGGTCGATTTCTAGTTTGGAAGACACCAAAAAAATCTAGTGTCTGTTGACTGCTTTGGCGCCAAAGCGGTAGCACGGAAGCGCGCGCAAAAGCACGGCCGAACCGCTATAGCGGTAGCGCTAAAGCGCTGGCCGAACTGCCAATGTGGTAGCGCGAAAGCGCTGGCCTGCTCGCGGAAGCGGCCGACGGACCAAATTTTCTTTTTAAAAGGCCCTAAGTCTTTCATTCATTACCCACTCCGAAATTGAGCTTTTGGGAGCATTTCAAGGCATTTCTTGGGGAATAATCATTGTGGTAAGTTCTTCCATCTTCGTTACCATTCCTTATTCCATTAATCGTCACAGGAAAATCTATAAAATGTGCTAGTTTCTTTAAGAACTTGTGGATTAAAAGAGAGTTTTTATGAGTTCTTCTTTCTAGGCTTTTTAAAGATGAAATTAATTGGGTTAAGCTAGATTATGATATATCTAAGGTTCTTAATCAAATATCTTCGATTATTAGAGTTGAATTCTTGAATCAAAGAGTTAGGATTTATACCCAATTTTGGGGGTTTTGCCTGAACTATGAAATTAGGCCTATCCTTGAGTTAATTCAACAATTAGTAGTTTTGTTATGATCACCTAGTGCTTAATTTAATATTTTTCTTCTGAATTTTCTGTTTTGACCTTGTCGGCCCCGTTTTCCCAAATTCTAGGGTTGGTTTTGACCTGAATTGAATAGTAGCAATATTAGTATCATTCTTCATGATTTCTAATCTAGATTTCGATTATGCTTAGACTATTTTAGTTCTGAGGCTCAGCGGAAAGGCAGGGCAAAGGAGTGAGTTGTTGGTGTTGCGGTTCGACCATCCAGGTAGGTTATGGCTTACCCTTGACGAGACTTCGTATAGCGAAGCATATATTTAGATTATATTGTCGGAGAGATCATGTAAACTTTCGGGTGATAAGTTGGGTTGAATATTGTCTTAGGTTGGGCCCTGTTGCGTGATTAGGGCTAGCCACCCCGTTGTGTTGTGACTTGATTGTTCTATTGTGTTGGCTTAATGCCATGTGTTGTTAGTTGCTATTGGAATCTATTGTCCATATTGATTGTGATATTGTAGTATCTTACGGCTTGATGTCGATACGAGGACAGAGTTCTAAATGACTTGTGTAGTTTTCACTGTATTGTTGGTGTACCCATGTTTGTACTTTTGACTTTGATATGTTATTGGCGTACCCATGTTGGTACTTGTGACTTTGATATATTATTGGCGTACCCATGTTGGTACTTGTGACATACATTATATTGTTGGCCTACCCATGTTGGTACTTGTGATATTGATCAGATTATTGATGTTGACATATGCATTGCACACATTCTCATCCATTCATGATACACTGTTGATACCTTGATGATACTTGATGAAACACTGTGATGATCTAGTTTCGGCATTGGCCTAGGGCTCGATACATGTCGGCAAGGACCACGGGGACCAAATCAAAGTATTTGGCTTCTTCATTTGTGGCTATGCCATGAAAGATAACATGGGTGATAGAAATGACTCAGGTGTCTGGCTTGGTGTCTATCTTTGGAAAAGACCATGAGTCCCAATATGCATATGGCAAAGGCTAAGGGGTGGGTAGCTTTCCAATCAGCAAAGGTTCAGAATTCCATGGAGTATTCGAAGAATCCTCTTTTGGTTTCGAATCGGTTGTATAAATACCTAAAGGCTATGGTCAGACCGAAGATCCAATTGGCATGGACTAAGGATAGTAGTTTCAGGATTTCATCGGGGGTAGGCTTACGTGGGATTAAAAGGTAATGGTCGAGTTTCTTCCTCCTGCTTAAGCAAGTTCCATTGCTATCTATGCAATCTTGGATTTCCTCCAAAGTGGGGGTCATCTCTACATCTACAAACCTAAACACCATCCTATCACAATCCCAATATCCCGCAAGCACTTCGATTAGCTCATTACAACCCTTCATAGTTATCAACGGGCGTGGTCTTAAGCAGTTTGTGACTTCCCTTTGTTGTGCATCATCTGACCAACCCCACCAAATTTTCAACATATCTGGTGCCTCGAGAACCATGTCGAACTTTAGATTGGTCGGCATCTACAATACAAAACACAGTTAATTTTCTTCCCCTTCCCTCCAAAGGACAATGGTTCAACACGTAGGCACAAATCATGTTTCCAATTAGCACATAGCGGGATACGGTGTCTTCGGGTCATAGACCGTCTTGTGTGGCTGATAGTCGCTATCAGGACTGCTTCGAGTTTGGATAAGTGCTTGACTGCGTCACTTCAAGATGGTATGGACATTTCTCGCATTCAAGCCCATGCCCAGAATTTGGAGAAAAGCCAACAACAGCAAAGAAGTGAGCGCGAGCATGATAGAGGTTATAGCAAGAGAGCTAGATCTTCGGGTCCGACTAGTGAGTTTAGGGGAGGGCAAAGACAACCGTTTTCTAGGAATTCAGGCCATTCTATGACTAGTGCGCCTCCAAGGTTTACGGGCCAGAGATCTAATAGACCTATTCACTCCGGGGCCGAGTCAGAGTTTTAGAGCTTCAGGTTCTTATTACAGAGGTGACTCGGGCCAGGCAAGATCACCCATACCACGATGTTCTCAGTGTGGGAAGTTACATTGGGGCTAGTGCCGATTGGGTTCAGATGTTTGCTATGCATGCGGTCGGCCAGGCGATATCATGCGTGACTGCCCCTCGATTGGTGGTAGGGATAGTGTTACACCTCGAAAAATTTCATGCCATTGTGCGGTAAATAGGCTAACGCAGAGTAAGATGTATATGGTGTCTCTACAAGTAAGAAGGGGTACTTAACAATTCTAATTAAGATTCCAAAGACATTGGAAGCAAGAGAAGAAAGTTCGTTGAGAAAAGCGAAGTATAAGTCGTGTTTTGGAGAGGTTTTGCAAAGTACCGAACTAATATTGATTTAATAACGTTTTGAGGAAGAGTTAATGCTCCTTATATTTCTAATGAAGTGTTAAAAAAGTGTTAAGAAGGTCCCATAAGGATTGGAGATCAAACGGAACGACGAGAACAAGTTGGGAGGAAGGTGAGTTATACAACCCATTATATGGTCCGTATAACTTTATACGGTCCGTATAATGGTTCGTATAACAGTCACAGTGAGGGGTGAATACTTGAAGCATTATACAGTCACTTATACAGACCGTATAAAATTATACAGACAGTATAAGTGTCCGTATAATTCGTGTCGGGCAGCCTTGTCTCTTTTTATAAATATAAGACCCCAAAGTTATTATTTTCATTTCTCATTTCCTCCACACTTCTTGAAACCTCTAGAACACTCCATACATCTTATGAACACAAATTCAAGAGAGATTAAAGATCAAATACCGAAAATTAGTGGAATCAAGTGCTAGGATGCTAATTAGGGTTAAGGGAAGCCAAGAATTTCTTTGGTGTTGAAGTTGGGTTTTCTCCAAGTGAAGTATTTTCATCCAAAGCTCATTCCTACATAATCAAAGGTGAGTTTTGTATCCATTTTATGTTAATAAGAGTATTGAATGGTTGAATAACTTGGGTTGAGGAAGAAAGTAGAATATGGAGTTCAAATATGGAAATAGTGGTATTCTTGAATAGTGACTTGACTTGAATGGTAGTTCTTGACATGTTATGGGTATAATCTTGTTATGAATGATATATAGGGTGTTAGAGAAGCATTATATGTGAATGAATACGACGTTGGGTGGTAACTATGGTTATGGATGACTTTGAGAGGGAATTTTGAGAATTGAATAATGTCTAGCATAACAAAGTTCATTGATTATGATATTATGGATGTTGTTATTGATGCTTGGGAGTTGTTATATTATATGGAGAAAGTTGTAGAAACAAAGGAAGTGCTGCCCAATTTTCGTTAGCCCTTAGTCGCCTTAGCTTAGCTTCAAGTACGTTTCCAGTTATCTAATCTTAGTACAAATTCTCTTGAATGGAGAATCGTGAACTTGGAGGGAAGCGTTAGTCGGCGAAGTTAGAGAGACATAAAGGTATGTAAGGCTAGTCCCCTTCTTTCAAAGGCATGACTCTTGTATTGTGATTTCTCCCCTATATTCCCATGATCTTCTTACATCCTCGAATATGAAAGTTAAAGGTTCTTAAGAGCTCCTTATGAGATAGAAATGAGATATGTTCTATGACGATGACGATGATAATGAGGTTTTCATGAGTTTGATAATTCTATTTTCCTTATGATTCCATTGACGTGGCTTCTTGTTGTTGTCCCACCTCATGTTATTAAATCTCCCAAGGTGAGACATAGCGGTGATGCCTATTCCATAATGTAATCAGAGGTTCCCGACCTTATGTCACTCCGATGGAGTTACAGTTCTCACTTGAGCTCTTATGCACGCTTCATGTTAGGAATATAATGATGATTACACCATGCCTAGATAGTTGGGCGGCACCGCTAAGGTGGGCAGCTTACCACACCATGGCTATATGGCATGGGCAGAGACCACTAGTGGGCGGCGTGACATGATTACCCCGGACGCGGGCTAATGATGTATTTTTGTTCAGATAGTTTGTGCATGTATATGTGATATGTTTTAAAGGTAAAAGTGAGCATGTATGATTCTGCCATAAGAGGCCAGAAGTTACAGTTACCTATTCTTCCTATGCCTTATATATTTCCTTATTATGTTATCGTATATGCCTTACATACTCAGTACATTGTTCGTACTGGCGTCCTTTTCTTTTATAGACGTTGTGTTCATGCCCACAGGTAGACTGGGAGACGGTGCAGACGCTTAGGAGCTTGTTCGGCATATCACAGGAGCACCCCATTACTCCGGAGGTGCAGCCCATTGGTATATTCTTTTGTCTACAGACATAGGGCATGGCGGGGTCCTGTCCCGTCACTAGGATTCCAGTATTCCCGTTAGAGGTTCGTAGATGCATACGTGTGGGTTGTAGATGCTATGTGACCCCTTTATTGAAGATTTTGTACATCATTTTTGTAACCTTATGGCCTATGCTTATATACATATTTTGGGAGATTCAGAAATTGGTTTATGACAAGTTCCATGTTGAAACTGATATATATATATATATATATATATGCCTGGGTTGTGTATGATAGTCAGCATGATAAGTGGTGCTCTATAGTCAGCTCCGGGTACCCGTCATGGCCCCTAGTTGGGTCGTGACAAAAGTGGTATCAGAGCAGTTTCGTCCTAGGGTGTGTCTACGAGCCGTGTCCAGTAGAGTCTTGTTTATGGGTGTGAAGCGCGTCACACTTATAAACAAAAGGCTGCGTGGCATTTAGGAATACTTTCTTCTTCATAGATGGTGCGATAGAGCTATGTTATAAGATTTCCTTTCCCCTAATTGTGCGTTATAATTTCAGCGATACTGATAAAGAGGAAAGCAACAGCCGCCCAGAAGGGCAAGACTGTGGCAGGAAGGCGGGTTGAATCGGAGCCACCGGTAAATATAGAAGAGGGTCAGTCCCACAATGAGGCTCTATCTCACACCTCTCATACTCCGCCAATTTTGGAAGAGCATGAAGGGGCCTCAGCTCCAGCTCCAGTGCCTCCAGTTCCTCCACCGGGTGCTTCGGTTCAGCAGATGACCGAGGCTATTAAGTTGTTGACACAGCTAGTTGCCGCCCAGGCTCAGCGGCAGAGTGCGGGTCTGGGTGATAGAGCC
Organism: Lycium barbarum; assembly: GCF_019175385.1. Classification (NCBI taxonomy): domain Eukaryota; kingdom Viridiplantae; phylum Streptophyta; class Magnoliopsida; order Solanales; family Solanaceae; genus Lycium; species Lycium barbarum. Next base: position 32,434,768 of record NC_083348.1, read on the forward strand.
ACTAGTGCCAGAGCCTGTGATTTTATGAGTTTGAATCCGCCAGAATTTTTTGGGTCAAAGCCGGATGAAGACCTGCAAGGTTTTATGGAGGAGGTGTTGAGGAAGCTGAGGATTATTCATGCTTCCGATACGGAGTCCGTGGAGTTCGCATATTATAGGCTCCGTGATGTGGCGGTTCTATGGTATAATAATTGGATAGCTTCAAGAAAGGAAAATGCACCTCCCCTGGTTTGGCAGGAATTCGTAAATGCTTTCCTTCGTTACTATTTGCCACCCGAGGTTCGAAGGGCCCGAGCTGATAGGTTTCTGAATCTAAAGCAAGGAAATATGAGTGCTCGGGAGTATAGTCTCCGTTTTAATTCATTGGCGTCGTATGCTCCGACTATGGTAGCCAATATAGGAGACAGAGTACATTGATATGTGAGTGGCTTAAGGCCACATTTGTTCAAAGATTGCTTGACAGCTTCATTGCAGGAAGGAATGGACATCTCCCGTATCCAGGCCCATGCCCAGAATTTAGAAGAGCAGCAGCAACCGCACCGAGGTGAGCGTGATGTAGACAGAGGGCATAGTAAGTGGGTCAGATCTGTTGGTGCTAGTAGCGAGTATAAAGGGGGTCAGAGGCAGTCATATTCCAGGTATTCAGGTCAGTCTGCGACTAGTGTACCTTCTCGATTTGCGGGCAAGAGATTTGATCGCCTCATTTATTCAGGACGGGGTCAGAGCTAGAGAGTTTCAAGTTCCCAGTTTGGAGGAGAGCCTAGTCAGAGGAGACCACCGGTCCCACAATGCAATCAGTATAGGAGATTACATTCGGGTCCGTGTCGCCAAGACTCAGATGCTTGTTATGCCTGTGGTCAGGTTGGGCATATAATGCATGATTGCCCCTCGATGGGTGGCAGAGTTGGGGCTCAACCTACAGGATCAGTAGCCGGCTCTTCTTCGTCCGTGCGCCCTATCAAGCAGACTCCCCAGGCTTCAATAGGCCGTGGTAGGGGCCAAAGGGGAGCTCCCAGTTCAAGTGGTCCTCAGCAGCCCCATATTTATACTTTAGCCGGATGCCAGGATCTTGAGTCGTCCCCTGATGTGGTTATAGGTACATTGACCATATTATCTTATGATGTCTATGCATTGATTGATCCAGGTTCTACATTGTCTTATATCACTCCTTATATTGCTGGCTGAATCGAGGTGAAACCCGAGCCAATCAAACCTTTCGAGGTATCTACTCGGTTGGTGATCCAATAATAGCTAGACAAGTATACAAAAATTATGTTGTTGTGGTATGTGATCTCCAGACTACAACTGATTTGATTGAACTAGAAATGTTAGATTTTGATGTGATTATGGGCATGGATTGGTTGGCCTCTTGTTATGCTAATGTGGATTATAGAATGAAAATAGTTTAGTTCCAATTCTCGGGCGAACCAATGCTTGAATGGAAGGGTAACACAACATCCCCAAGAGGTAGGTTTATTTCCTACTTTAAGGCAAGAAAGATGATCGCTAAAGGCTATATTTATCATCTAGTCCGAGTTCATGACATCGAAGCACAACCGCTGACTTTTCAATCCGTCCCGGTAGTAAATGAGTTTCCAGATGTATTTCCAGATGAACTTCCAAGTTTTCCACCGAAACGAGAAATTGATTTTACCATTGATGTGCTGCCGGACACCGAGCCTATATCTATTCCTCCTTACAGAATGGCTCCTGCAGAATTGAAAGAGCTAAAGGCGCAATTGAAGGATTTGCTTGAGAAAGGATTTATTAGACCCAGTTCATCGCCATGGGGAGCACCTGTCTTATTCGTAAGAAAGAAAGATGGTGCTTTACGAATGTGCGTTGACTATAGGCAGCTGAACAAGGTGACGGTAAAGAATAAACATCCGCTTCCAAGAATCGACGATTTATTTGATCATCTGCAGGGTGCTAAGTGGTTTTCCAAGATTGATCTGAGATCGGGGTATCACCAAGTGAGAGTCAAGGAGGAAGACATTCCGAAAATGGCTTTCCGAACTAGATATGGTCATTATGAATTTCGGGTGATGTCATTTTGGTAGTAGAGCATGCAGATCATCTACTTACTGCCCTCGGAATTCTTCGGACTCGTGAATTGTATGCTAAGTTTTCAAAATGTGAATTTTGGATGAATTATGTGACTTTTCTGGGCCATATTATCTCAGCTGATGGTATTCGCGTGGATACTCAAAAGATCGAGGTCGTGAAGACTTGGCCAAGGCCTACAACGCCTACAGAAGTCCGTAGCTTTCTGGGATTGGCAGGTTACTATAGAAGATTTGTGGAAGGGTTTTCTTCTATCTCAGCACCAATGACGAAGTTAACTCAGAAATCAGCAAAATTTCAATGGACTGATGCCTGTGAACGTAATTTCCAGGAATTGAAAGATAGATTGACTTCGGCCCCAGTCCTGACACTTCCAGACGGGTCAGAAGGCTATGTTGTTTATTGTGATGCTTCCGGTGTTGGGTTAGGCTGTGTGTTAATGCAGCATGGGAATGTTATAGCCTATGCCTCCAGACAGTTGAGGAAACATGAGAAGAATTATCTGACCCATGATCTTGAATTGGCTGCGGTTATTCATGTACTAAAGATATGGAGACGTTACTTATATGGTGTACATGTTGATATTTATACAGATCATAAGAGTCTTCAGTATATTTTCAAGCAGAAGGAGTTGAATTTACAGCAGAGGCGGTGGTTAGAGCTATTGAAAGACTATGATGTGAATATACTATATCATCCGGGAAAAGAAAATGTGGTGGACGATGCTCTTAGCCACAAATCCATGGGCAGTTTATGTGACATTCAAACGGAGAAGAAAGAATTATTTCGTGAGCTCCACCAACTAGCTAGCCTCGGAGTTCGTTTAAGTGATTTAGGCAATGCAGGAGTTGCTGTTTATAACCCAACTATTTCATCCTTAGATATGGGGGTGAGAGAGTGCCAATATGAAGATCCCCAGTTGAGTCACTATAGAGATACATTTCCTGAGAAAGAGAAGTCGCCATTTGAAGTTTTTGCAGATGGAGTTCTCAGGTATCGAGGCAGGCTATGTGTGCCAGATGTGGCAGGACTACGTTGTCAGATTCTGGAAGAAGCTCATTATTCCCAGTATTCTATTCACCCAGGAGTGACAAAGATGTACCATGATCTTAAGTTAATATATTGTTGGAATGGAATGAAGATGGATATAGCAGAATTTGTAGCTCAATGTCCAAATTGCCAACAAGTGTAAATTGAGCATCAAAAGCCTGGAGGATTGTTACAAGCCATAGAAATTCCAACCTGGAAATGGAAAGTGATCAACATGGATTTCATTTTAGGTTTGCCTCGTTCTCGGCGTAAGTATGAATCCATATGGGTAATCGTAGACACACAGACAAAATCAGCTCATTTTCTTCCAGTCAGGACTACATATGCAGCATAAGATTATGCAAGGTTGTATCTTAAGGAGATAGTGCGACTTCATGGTGTTCCAGTGTCTATTATCACAAACAGAGGAGCACAATTTACTGCTAAATTCTAGAAATCCTTTCAAGAAGAACTCAAGTAAGATTTAGCACAGCATTTCATCCGTAGACCGATGGACAAGCTGAGCGCACTATTCAGACCTTGGAAGATATGTTGCGGGCATGTGTATTGGATTTCGGAGGCAATTTGGAGGATCATTTACCACTTATTGAATTTTCCTATAACAACAGTTATCATTCCACCATCCAGATGGCTCCGTACGAAGCTCTGTATGGGAGGAGATGCAGGTCGCCAATTAGATGGTTTGAAGTCGGGGAGACACTACTGATAGGTCCAGAATTGATTCAGCAAGCGGTGGAAAAGATCAAGCTTATCAGAGACCGATTGTTGACAGCCCAAAGTTTCCAAAAATCTTATGCAGCCAATCGTCGGCGAAACCTGAAATTTCAAATCATGATGTTTTATGTAAATGTAGTGTTTTGAACCCAAAAGGGGGAAGGTCAATACATAACGTAATGAAGTATAAACTTAATGAAAGATCTCATCCTAACATTCAATCTCACAATCGTCAATCAAACAAATGTTCCAGAATTCGATTTAACAGATCAGCGAAGGGAAAACATAGTGAAGAATTCATGATTCGGAATCCATCTGTTGTATACTCACATTCAATCTACTAGTTAAAGTCTCTATAATATATAATCTCAAAAGCTTGTGCATTGCAATGCATCATAATGTCCAAAGCCATGGAACAGGACCTTAATGGGACTGTCCTTAATATATTCCTACCATTAATACTTCACCTTCTTTTAAGAAAATAATCCTTTCCCAATCATCTCAACATACACACAGGTAAGATTTTATCCTAGATGATCTACGAACAGACACACTAGACCAGTAATTACGTAACTACAACTTCAAGGAAATATACCTTTTGAACTACGACAGAAAAGACTAAAGGCTGATTATTTAACTGATGACGAGAACAGACTCAAATGAAAACAGGATTGCAGACTAAATACATATGCATTTGAATGCTAAATCATACAATCTAAAAGCCCATACTAAGTCATTTTTTGAACAGATAAAGAGCACAAAAATCGTAAACGATTCATACTTCACAATTCACAGACCAAAACAAAGTAAAGCTTCGATGCTTACAAAATCAATTAAGCCATGTTAAACTCTAAATAAAACAAAAACGCAGAATGAAGAAATTAATTGGAGTTATTAAGCAGCAACGGAACATATACAGTTTCAAGTCTAACCATGATTTCAACACAACATCCTTGGCTAAAGAAACTAAACAAGAGATGATATTTAATTTTTGTGGTACAGTGAACGAGGCGTCGGGTCTCGAATCTACCCTCGATCTTAAAGTAGCAGTAGAATTGAAAGAGTGAACACTTAATACTTCAAAAATATTCTGAGATACAGTGATTGAAAATGTATATCTTTCAAAAAAGGGGTTTATGCGGCTGAAAAAATAAACTCTGGAACAGAATGGAATTTGAACCAAGCTAAGACTTAAAGTAGTGGTGGAAAGGTGGAAATGTTGAGTATGGTAATATTCCCCGATTGTTCTTTCTCGGCTGAACGATTAAGACAATATTTATAAGTGCAAATCAAACCTACGGTTTCGATTTGGGCGGGATCTTTTGGTCAAAACTCTCCACCCCAAATCAACGTTCGTATTTCAAATCCTTGGTCAGAAAAATAAAGAAGTGGACAAACATAATTAAAGTTCCCGTACCCGAAAAAAAAAAAAAGAACTGATAAAAACTGATTTGAAGTCGCAAGTAGACAAAGCTCATCAAGGATGTTTCAGATCGAACAGAGAGAAAGAAGGGGAAAACAAAATTCAACCTCTTTCAAGGGTTGAATCCAGATGGGGCATTAAATTCATTCCTGAATTTGGCCATGCATGGCCTGGGGAAGGTGAAAGGCGACTGGGACTTTGTTGTTTTCGTTGAAGAGGAAGAGAGAGAGAGAGAGAGAGAGAGAGAGAGAGAGAGAGAGAGAGAGAGAGAGAGAGTAGGTGAAAGAGATGGAAGAGCGGCGCTGGTTCTATTTTTTTTAGGGTTCGTTTAGGTGTTGATGATGAATAAGTGAAGTGGGCCGGTTCGGGCAGTTTGGAGGAGATGGGCTGGTTCGGGTAGAGGGCTGACGGGTTTTGGGCTGGTCGGGTGAGCTGATTTGGGCTGACAGATTTAAAGTGTGGGCTGGTGGATGGGATAATGGGCTGAAGGGTAATGGATTTAAAGTGTGGGCTGGGTGAAATCCGAATTTGGCCCTTTTCTTCCTCTAATTAATTTATTTGGACATCTTTATCTTAATAATTTGGACTAGAATTAACCACTTTCAAATATATAATATAACTTCTTATTAAAATAAATAACCGTGCAATAAATATTGAAAATATTAATACAGTGCTTTCTTAAGTAAAGTTGAAATAACTTGTCCAAATTATTAACGATCAAGAAGCGCAGATAAAATTAATTAAAGGAAAAGTGGGACAAAATTGCGTGTCAACAAGCCTTGTGAATCACCTAGTTATATTTGTGAAAGTATGATGAGAGGTGCCGGGTGGGTTAACTCCGGCTGCCCGTCATGGCCCTCTGGTTGGGTCGTGACAATTATTGAGGTTGATTTCATACGAGGCATGCATCCTATATTCCATGTGTTATTTGATGTGATTATCACCTAGTTGTTGTATCTTTGTCACATACTAGCTCACTCATCTCATTAAAAGGAAGGGTAATATTGATGATTGAACAGTGGAAAATAATATGACTTGTACTTGTTGATTACATATTGGTGATATAGTTGAGCCTGAAATCATGCATGACATGCTTCCATATTACTCTTATGTTACCCTGATGGTGAAGTGAGTGATTGAGAGACTCTGAGGTCTTTGCCAGAGATTGAGAGTGACAGAGAGACTGCGAGGTCTTTGCCAGAGATTGAGAGTGACAGAGAGACTCCGAGGTCTTTGCCGGAGATTGAGAGTGATTTATAGCCTCCGAGGTTTCTGCCGGAAAGCACGAGTGGTACATGGACTTCACGGGTCCCCCATGGGTCATGACTATGAGGCATTACCATAGCATGTGTGTACGAGAGTACAGCGTGAGAGGTGACTACTGCATTGCATAGCACGGCATTGCATTGCATTACACTCCATTGGAATTTCTATCCATGCCATTACATGGCACATTCTCTGATTGATTCCTGATTGGTGACTTATTGAGTTGTTGTTGTTTGTAAGGTAGTTATTTTAGTGGCTTGATGGACTCGAGGTTTAGAGATTTCCACCTAGGATTATAACCTGAGATATTGAAATCCCTTGTGACTATCGTTACTGCAAGACTTCCATATTTGCTAGAGTGTGTCTGCGTTTGGTTACTTATCTGCTTACTTGTTAGTTGATTCTTGTTTATATGCGTGAACTAACCATTGTCGACCTATGATACCTATGAGCCTTGTGTTGTGCTCATACTACTCTTCCTATACTCCTTGTGGAGTGTAGAGTTGTTTTCAGGTGATGTTCGAAGTCTCACGACAGTTTCAAGGCATTCGTCGAGGCGTTTGAGTGAGCTATTTGAGATCTTGCAACCCAGAGTCTCTTCTTAGATTTCTATTGTTCCTTATCCTTAAACAGAATTCGTATCCAGTTTGAGTCTATTATTTACTTCAAATTGTAAACTTCGTAGAAGCTCTTGTACGAGTCGAGACCAGGTTTTGGGAATTTCTTATAATAAACGTACTTCTTCCGCATTGGTTTTAATATTTAAACTATGGAGTGTATTTACATATTGTATTCTTCATGTTGTATCAAATTGAGGTAGTTAGGGAAAGGGTTCGCCCACCAGGGGAGGTTAGTGTGGGTGCCCGCATGATCCGTGATTTGGGTTGTGACAGATATAGATATAGACTAGTGTTCGTACCCGCGCGATGCGCGGTTGATATTAAAGGAAATTAAGTATGTACAATTATTATCTTGTTTGTTTGAGCACATTAAATTATTTTAATAAAGTTGTTCCTGTAATTTTGCTCCCTATATATGCGATGTATCCTAGAACAAAAAATTATGTAATCAGAGATGGTAAAAACTTACTCAAACAAGTGTTTACATTAAACTAATAAGTACATGACACATGTCTTCATATACACGCTTATTACTAAACATTAATTAATTACATAATTTTCCTTAACTTAAACTAAACCATAATAAATTAGTATGATTTAGTTTCAAAACATAAAACTTTACCACCAAAAACTGCTTTATCAACTGTAATCAGCTATGAGCTATACATAATGCTGATATTCCTTCAATCACCATAAAAAGTTACTTGGCAACTGATATCTATTTTTTCATTATCTAATCTCTTCATATGCCATACAACTTAGACGACAAAAAAAAATCTTTTATTCAAATTGATGTTCACCTACAACTAATAATTCAAGCATGTTAGAGATACAATTAATTAACAAATTAACTATTTCTTCACCAAAGCATCATCAGATCAACAACTAATTTAATAAATTCATAATCGTACAAACTGGGATTATCCTCATTCAGTAGATGAAATCTAATCAAATTAAAGTAAGTATGCATGTGTGTATGTATATATATATTGGAAATATTACAAGAAAAATGTACTCATACACAAATACAGAAACAACTAAAACAAAATGAAATGAGTTTTTGTAAGAATATGGTATACACTACTCAAAGTTACGATAAGGATAATTATATTAAAAACTAATTAGATTGAAGATCACCCCAAAGCTCCCTTGTCACTTCTAAGTTGGATATAGAAAAAAAAGGGCAAGAATGAAAAAGGATCAACCAACAATACCTACGATAAATATATTTTAAAAGGCGGCTTTTTAAAAAAATTTAGGTCACCCATGGTAGTGGCTTAAAAGGAAAATCTGACGTTACATTACTAATGCCATATTATTATTATTTTAGTCATGTGGTGTTATTCAGAATATTTCCTTTCTCACCATAACTAAAAAAAAAATATCAGTATAATATTAAATTCAAATACTTAACTCTTTTCTTTCGGTACAACTACACTGAAATTTTGGATTACTTTTATTTCCCTCTCGTTTGTTACTCCTTTGTCGATAATGTATTTATCCATATTATTGGTATAGTTACATTGTCATATAATTTTTTATTAGCGTGTCACTTCACATTAAAAAAAATGAATATTTCTCAATTACGTTACAAACTCCAGCTATTTTCACAATAGTACTCCATCAGACTATCCCACCTACTATAACGTAAGAATATTCTGAATTAGACAATGTTAGAGGCAGTGTTTTAAGCTTGTAAGTTTTGTTTAATGCTTAATAACATTATAAAAGGTTTTTGAGAGTATAGCCATAACTGTGTTATCATAGTATTTCCCTTACCTCTCCATGACTTTCCTACCTTCCGGAAAACTAAGAGCCTATGTTTATGAATAGCCATATGGGATAAGATAAGAGGTATGTTACGAATACTATAATGATGATGATGAGTCTAAGTCTAAAGATTCTAAGGCCTATAATATCATGGCTCTACAAGGCTAATGATCCATATTACGATCCATTGATGTTGTTCATTGACTACACTCACCTTATATGCTAATTCCTTCAAGGTCAGGCATAATGCTTATGAATGCTCCATAATGGAATCGGGGCTCTCGACCTTATGTCACCCCGACATTATTATATATTGACTATAAGCTCTAATACTTGTCCTATGACCAATGTTCCGAAAAGTTACGAGCCTATGTTCACAAGGGGTTCCATATGAGATTAAGATAGGAGATATGCCATAGATATGATGATAGTAATGATGAGCCTAAGTTAGAGATGATAAAGTCTATTATGCGATATTACTACGAAATTCATGCTACGAATACGATGCGATTTTCATAGATTGTCTTTAAATCCAAATATATGCTCTATGATAAGTTTATGAGATATATGTGATGATGATAATGACGATATTGATAGTGATGATGATAATGATGACGCTAAAGATATTTATGGGCTTTCATGTATATATGTGCCTATGTATGGCTACTATGAAACCTCGAGCTTATAAGGCCGGGTAGAATATGTATGTTTATGTAACGCGCGCGCACCACTGCAGTTGAGTACGGATAACACTGAGCGTTGGTAGGGCCAGGTACGGATATCACTGAGCCTTGGTAGGGCCAGGTACGCATAACACCAAGCTTTATTATAGCTGGGAACGTAAGACACCAAGCTTTATTATAGTTGGGTACGTAAGACACCAAACTTATATAGTCGGGTATGATACTACTATGTAATCCAATGTATGAAAAGCCTGAAAGACATGTATGTGATATTGTCGAGCCACTATGTGGCCAAATACGGATAATGTTTAATGTGTAAGCGCAAATATGGTACTATGTTATACATATGATATGATGACGTATACGCTATGATGATACATGTATTATGATTATATATGAGATAGGCATGAAAGGTATACACCCTTAAAAGTTACGCAGGTTATGTCTACATCTTATGCCTTATGATTTCTTTAATATGTTTATTTCATTCATGACTTACATACTCAGTACAATATTCGTACTGACGTCCGTTTTCTTTGGACGCTGTGTTCATGCCCACAGGTAGACAGGGAGGCGACCCAGGTTTGTAGAAGCTGATAAGCAGAGTTTTGAAAGCACTCCATTATTCCGGAGGTGCCATTGATTTACCATTTTATGTACATGTATGTTTTGGGCACGACGGGGTCCTGTCCCATCCATATGTCTAGTACTCTAGTAGAGGCTCGTAGATACGTATGTGTGGGTAGTATGGTCTCACGATTTTGATAAGCGTATATATGTATATATATGTATGTGTGTATTATTTGATAGCCGAAAGGCTTACGTATATAAAGGTAATTATGTTTCCAAATGAAAAACGATTTTCCTATGATTTGAATATGAATTTGATGAATGAAGGTTTAACGAGTATGATAAGTAGCAGAATGAGCGGTGCTCGGTGGATAGCCCCGGGTACCCGTCATGGCCCCTAGTCGGGTCGTGACAAAAACAATTTATCCTTATTCTTGATTTGGATTCTGAGAACTTGGTTTAATTTTGAGAAAATATGTGTGCTTTGTTTTCAAAACCCAGTCTGTTTTGCTTAAGAAAAAGCCGTTTACATCCTTTTGGTTATGAAAAATTCCTTTTATTTCTTGTTAGCCTGTGTTAAAACTAGTTTGGTTGATTATCCATTTGATTTTGACGAAATCATTATGCTAAATCCGGATTTTGGAAATGGTTTTGGGGACTTAAAGTCAATCTAAACGACATAAGTACTGTTATCCTAAGACGACTAGTTCATACAATAAGGATTCCACTATATGAGTTTGTACAAGTTTTTTGTACAAATACACACAAATCTCAAATGAAGGATATGGAAATAAAATAAAGGAAAGAGAAAGACTAGGAGCGTACCAAGCCCCTAGTTGGCCATTTTCACCTATGGCTGGGCCTTCTGCACGCCAAGCTACTCAATTATATCTTTGCGGACTCGATATCTTCGGAGAAAGAATTTTCCTTATTGGGCCTAAGGCCCAATAGGTAGGCTGACCTTGACCCGAGTGGTCGTGTGGTGAAGGAAAAAAAGAAAAAGAAACCCAGTTAGTTTATAATATTCAGAACTTATTACATGTATAACCATGCACATATATATCAAACTCTTGCAAGTTACATAATTATGGCATTTTTTATTATGCTGTTGGTTTTACTAGTCGAGACCTTCACAACACAAAGGGAAAAAGCAGTCGTCACCACCCGTATAACCATGCACATATATATCAAACTCTTCGATGCATGACTCAGCACATCTCCAGAATGAGGTGGAACTTGCAAATCCCAGCTGACGTCCAAGCATCCTAGCTATACACTTAACCTGCCAAACAATCTAGGGCTGCGAGCATGAACGTCTTGACTATAATAATACATCAAATCTGTGTATCACTCATATTGGAAAAGTAAGAGATAATAAGAGGAGTCTTCAAGGCAGCGAACGTCTCGTGCTCACCCTGTAAACTCGAAGCAGTCCTGATAGCACTCAACCTTACTTCTAATCCCCGAGAGAACTTAACTTAACCCTCGACTCACTTCTATATCCACGAGTAATTTCAACCTAACTCTCAAACTCATTCTGAACCCATCTCATAACCCCCCTTTCAACCGATTTACAATTATTATTAATCTTTCATTCTTCAGTTTACACTTGTGCATCTTACTGATCATAGCACACATATATATACTGATCACAATCAATTTTTAACCAAATTTTGGTAGAACCTCCTCTGTAATTTGTACTACCCACCTGTACACAGCTAACCAACAAGCCTCACAGGGCAACAATCAAAATATATCAACATGCCTCACAAGGCCACAATTATATTACAACACCCTATGCATACCTGCACAAATGCTCTTCACAAATGGCATTCTCAATTCGATAAGAAGCATACCTTTCTTACTGCAATCCTTAACCTGCAGCACTCACCTCATATAGCAATCATTAATCATCAGAGAACTTACCTTTCTTACGAACAATTCCAATTTCGCAATCATAGCAGCACCTTACAATCACTTAATCAAAATTCAAATCTTAAAGTTAGTGGCAAAGATTTAAGGTCTATAACACAGCTCTCTATAGCACAATCTATGATCTGAATGAAGGGAAACCATCCTAGATGCCCTGTAACCTCCTGTTCATAAGTGTGGTCGACAACACACCCATGAACAAGACTCTACCTGACACGACTTTGAAGACAACCCCTAGAACGAACTGCTCTGATACCACTTTGTCACACCCTAACAATGGTAGGGCATGACGGGCACCCAACTCTCATCAGAGTCGAGCGAACCCTTAGACATTCGCTATATCAAAACCTGTCATTTCAAAAACTTTTAAACACATGAAACTTTTCCAAATAGAGATCATTATCTTTATAACGATTAGGAAAACTTTCAATCAAAAAAGTACTTTAAACCAATTGAAATCATTCAAAATACATACTCTTTTAAAATCCACAAATGACTCAACTGACATCACTTTGTCGACATCTCGACAAATATACCACAGGACGCTGTCAGCAGAAGTCTCTAAGAAGTGAACTGAACATTATGAGTCAGGACAGGGCCCTGACATACCCATAATCATACATATCGATACATGACTCAGCACAGCTCCCGAATGACGTGGAACTTGCCAATCCCAGCTGACGTCCAAGCATCCTAGCTATACACTTAACCTGCCAAACAATCTGGGGCTGCGGGCATGAACGCAGCATCCCCAGGCAAAAGGACGTCAGTACGGACAATGTACTGAGTATGTAAGGTGGTAACAAATCATAATCATAATTTGATTTAGCAGAGAAGAAATCACAATCTAACTCAATACTTGCAGCCTTCGCTGGAAGAAACATAAATGTGCACACGAAGTCTTAAAACAATCTTTAAGTAAATAATGCAATCCAACACACATGCCGCTTCCGACATGTTAACCAAATGATCCCTTCGGACAGCCGCTTCCGGCTAGTATCACAATAGTCCCTTCGGACGGCCACTTCCGGCATAATAATAATGGCCCCTTCGGGCAGCCGCTTTCGGCTTAATAATGATGGCCCCTTCGAGTAGCCGCTTCCGGCTTAATAATGATAGCCCCTTCGGGCAGCCGCTTCCGGCTTAATATTATTATTAATCTTTCAAATTTTGGTAGAACCTCCTCTGTAATTTGTACTACCCACCTGTACACAGCTAACCAACAAGTCTCACAGGGCAACAATCAAAATATATCAACATGCCTCACAAGGCCACAATTATATTACAACACCCTATACATACCTGTACAAATGCTCTTCACAAATGGCATTCTCAATTCGATAAGAAGCATACCTTTCTTACTGCAATCCTTAACCTGCAGCACTCACCTCATATAGCAATCATTAATCATCAGAGAACTTACCTTTCTTACGAACAATTCCAATTTTGCAATCATAGCAGCACCTTACAATCACTTAATCAAAATTCAAATCTTAAAGTTAGTGGCAAAGATTTAAGGTCTATAACACAGCTCTCTATAGCACAATCTATGATCTGAATGAAGGGAAACCATCCTAGATGCCCTGTATCCTCCTGTTCATAAGTGTGGTCGACAACACACCCATGAACAAGACTCTACCTGACACGACTTTGCGGACAACCCCTAGAAGGAACTGCTCTGATACCACTTTGTCACACCCTAACAATGGTAGGGCATGACGGGCACCCAACTCTCATCAGAGTCGAGCGAACCCTTAGACATTACCTGTCATTTCAAAAACTTTTAAAAACATGAAACTTTTCCAAATAGAAATCATTATCTTTATAACGATTATGAAAACTTTCAATCAAATATGTACTTTAAACCAATTGAAATCATCTAAAATACATACTCTTTTAAAATCCACAAATGACTCAACTGACATCACTTTGTCCACATCTCGACAAATATACCACAGGACACTGTCAGCAGAAATCTCTAAGAAGTGAACTGAACATTATGAGTCAGGACAGGGCCCTAACATACCCATAATCATACGTATCGATACATGACTCAGCACAGCTCCCGAATGAGGTGGAACTTGCCAATCCCAGCTGACGTCCAAGAATCCTAGCTATACACTTAACCTACCAAACAATCTGGGGCTGCGGGCATGAACGCAGCGTCCCCAGGCAAAAGGACGTTAGTACGGACAATGTACTGAGTAAAATTGGTAACAAATCATAATCATAATTTGATTTAGGAGGGAAGATATCACAATCTAACTCAATACTTGCAGCCTTCGCTGGAAGAAACATAAATGTGCACACGAAGTCTCAAAACAATCTTTAAGTAAAAATGCAATCCAACACACATGCCGCTTCCAACATGTTAACCGAATGATCCCTTCGGACAGCCACTTACGGCTAGTATCACAATAGTCCCTTCGGACGATCGCTTCCGGCATAATAATAATGGCCCCTTCGGGCAGCCGCTTCCGGCTTAATAATGATGGCCCCTTCAGGCAGCCGCTTCCGGCTTAATAATGATGGCCCCTTCGGGCAGCCGCTTCCGGCTTAATAATGATGGCCCCTTCGGGCAGCCGCTTCCATCTTAATAATGATGGCCCCTTCGGGCAGCCGCTTTCGGCTTAATATCACCATCATATCAACACAAACTCAATCCACACATATCAATTTCAATTCATATCATAAGTCACTAATCAATTCATCACAATCCGGTTATTAGCCTTAGTCTTTCATAAGAAGTTATTAAATTTGTATCTCACTAGACTTAGGAGGACATACTTCCAGGTTTAAAGGTAGAATTGTTATAAAAATTTTACTACTTATATTCTACTCAATTTCATCTTATTGCCCTACCTCAAGAATAAATGATCATATCAATACAAAGGGATGATACTATGGAAAGTAAACATAAATCGTAAACGAAATGAAGTAGTAAAATCTCGCACCCCCTTCGCAGTGGTTTTGAAAATCAAACTTTATGTTTCCTTTAGTATAAAACTAATTTCCTCGAAATCATTAGTAAAACCATATACACAACTCAACTTGGCACCTTATGGATGTTCCCTTAGGAACAGAATAGGAGTACAATATCAATAAGCCATCACAAGAAACATTTAGACCTTATTCATCTAAGAATGGAATTATATGGAGTACATATAGAATGAATAGCAACAAGAATCATGCCAAAGGAAGAAAGGTTTGCCTTACATACCTTTGCCGCTTTCCAGCTAACCACAGCCCATCTTCGGGTCATGCTAATCTATCAACAATACCAATTTACCAACAATCAATCCAATATATATCCTTATAATCAATCCCTTAAACTTATCTTTATTTCTAACGGAATTTCGACAGCATTTCCTTTATAAACTCGACAACCCCAAGAATCCAATTCAGCTAAATTAACAACAACAAGAACCATCTCATATAAGCCTTTTTAAACTTAAAGTATCAACTCCCAAGGATATACACCAAAACGGCCCGGTATACGCTGTGTATACAATATCTTCATACACTTTATTCTCCCAAATTCAAGAACAGCAACTTATCAACAACATTAACAACAATATCAACAATTATTTTATATAATTATCCAACTAATCCTATCCATTTAATCATACCAAAACCGCCCCCGAGTCATTTGATATCCAAAAATTATAACCGAACTTTCAATGTCATTTTCTCTATTCTAACCCGTCAAATCTATCAATGATCAGGGTAAGAACATCATTAAAATATTTAAAATACCTTATATGAGCAGCCACCACGAAAACAACATCCCCCAAGTTCAATTTTTAGCTTAAAACGACGGCAACAACTTGTACTACACTTTACTCTTCATGAGCCTCGGAATTCGGGACCTCGAACATGATCAATTCTCCACTTTATCTCTCTAACTCTCCTCTCTCTCTATCTAAAATATTCTGGACCTTTGGTATGAAAATGAGGCAGATAAGGCTGAAAATTTCCCTTAAATAGCAAGGGAAGTGGGCCTGACCCGACTTTGAATTGGGTTGGGCCGAGCCCACTGCCCAGCCTGACCTTTCTGCCTTAAAACGTCCATAACTCTTTATCCCTATGTCCCATGCAGGCCCACGATCTATGGTTGGAAAGGTATTTCAATTATCTACAACTTTAAATTTAGGAGTTTTCTCAAATTACCAAATAATGATGGGGTTATGGCCTCCCGAAGTCAGATCACCCGAAAACGTAACTTAAAAACATCTTTTTGGAGGGCTTCCACTTTGATTTGGCTCAAGGGTCCTTCTTGAGTTGTGTTTAAATTTACATATATTATCCATATAATTTGTCATATTTCCTTTATAAAATCTCGATATGTGGACCCCACCTCAGCTTACGATTACGAGGGCTATATATCTTTTAACGTATCATTCCAATCATATTATACGAATTCCAAATATCATACTCATGCTATCCTCATGCTAATACAGTAGAATTTTATCCTTTATACTTGTAATACTTGCTCTTCCTTGAGCTTACATTAAGCCGTCTGCAGCCTTAGTAATATGAAATTTTCCGGGGCGTAACACATATGATATAGGTAGGTTTAGATAAAAGGTATAAAAATTTTGGATTTTCGGATATCCAAAAATCCATAGTACTAAATCCATATCCAATCCGAAATCCATAAATTTTAAAAATAAAATCCGAAGTCCAATTCATAATCCAAATATCCAAACCAAATATTTAAAAAGTTCGAATTTCGGGTTGGCCCAAACTGTGCCCACCCCTAGTTATAAGAAGTCTCAATTAGTCAGATTATATAATAACTAAGACAACTATATATAATAATAAACTAAAAGACTAATTGTAAGCTAACTAAAATTTATATAGAACAAAATAACTTCATATTGGATAAAAACAAAATATCAAGAACTAATCAAATAGGTCTCTGATGGTTTAACCTCTGTATTATTAGTAATCATTTCAAATTAGTTTTTGTAGGTTGGTCGAAAGTAATCACTATTTTGTAACGACCCATTTGGTAACGGGTCGTTATTGCTTTTTCGGTGCGTTTGACCCTTCCCCGAGCTTGTTTAGCTCACATTTGAATCGAGAGGACCGTTGGCACACTTTTCGAGGTCTTTGAATTTGATTTGGGTGACTTCGTGGGAAGTTTGGGCTTAAAGCGAAAAAGAGTTGACTCAAAGTTGACTTTTGGGTAAACGGATCTTTTCGGGAATTCGCCAATTTTGAGAGGTTCGGATGGTCTTTTAGAACTTGTGTGTATATTCGGTTCGGTTTCCAATGCACTCGAGTGCATTTGGGACTTGGATTGGGAAGTTGGTTTTGGGGTATCGGGAGTTGACTCGGTGTAACGATCCACTTGGCCTTTATAGTATTTTCGGCTCTTTTGACCTTTTCCCGAGCTTTCTTAGCTCACATTTGACCCGAGGAGACCATTGACACACTTCCCGAGGTGTTTGGATTTGATTTGGGTGACTTTTTGGAAAATTTGGGCTTAAAGCGAAAAAAAGTTGACTCAAAATTGACTTTTGAGTAAACGGACCTTTTTTGGAAATCCGTCGATTCCCAGAGGTCTGGATGGTCTTTTAGAACTTGTGCGTACATTCGGTTCAGTTCCCAATGCACTCGGGTGCATTTTGGGACTTGGGTTGGGAAGTTGATGTTGAGGCATCAGGGGTTGACTCGGTGGGATTTCCACTACAGCGGCCTAGTATAATGTTGGCTGACTGCCGCAGTGGTCTGAGAGATCATCGAGGCGGGACCGCTGCGTTGCCGCACAGACGGTATCGGGCTGATTATTTCATTAACTGAGCATTAAAATCCCTAAGTCCCCCATTCTTTATTATTTCGACTTTAGAGTTTTTGAGAGCTTTTCAAGGTGATTCTTGGGGGAAACTCTTAGTGGTAAGTTCTTCTATTTCCTTTACTATTCCATTATCCTTAATCACCTTAGAATTTCTTTATCATGATAGTTCATTAAGTATTTGATTAATAAAATAGGGTTCATGAGTTCTTCTTTCGAGGCTTCTAAACCTTGATTTATTGTTTGGGTTAAATTCATTAAGCATGGAATTGATGACTAGAACCTATAATTGTATGATTTCTTCCAAATTAGTGGCTAAATTATGGGATTGGAGGTTAGGGTTTGTACCCAAATTTGGGGGTTTTGCCTAGACTCCGAATTTGAGTAAATTGTTGGTTCTTCTAGCTTGATATTGATGGCAATTTATCACCTAGAGCTTTAATTTCATGTTGAGACCTTTAGATTCCAAATTTCACCCTTCTACTTCATAAATCCCTATTCCATAGGTTGGGGATTTGGGTCTTGAATAGAAGTAGGGTTTGAATGATGTTCTTTTTTATTCTAATTTCATGATTCGGATATGTTAGATTTTCATTATCTTGAGGCTCAAAGGAAAGGGAAGACTAAGGAGTGATTGTTGGAGACTTTGCTATTCGGACTTCCAGGTAGGTTACGGTTTACGTTATAGTGAGACTTCGATTAGCGAAGCGTATGTTCGATATTGTCAGAAAATGCATGAAAACCTTCGGGTACAAAGTTGGGATGGATATTGTCTTAGGTTGGGCCTTGTTGTATTATTTAGGGTTAGCCACCCCGTTGTGTTGTTGACTCTTCTTGATCTATTTACTTGTTGGTTCGTTGACACGTTGTGACATTGGTAATTATGGCTAGGGATATATCATGGATTTGATATTACGGTATTTACTCGTTCGATACTGAGATGAGAATGGTAATTCATTGTGGCTTATTATGTAGCCTTACAGTTGATGTTACTTATGTGCCATATGTGGTACTTTTTCGGATTACATTGGTTGTTGATATAGCATTTCATCATATTCATACGCATTTCCATGAAACATTAACATATGCATGGTTCTGGTACTGATAATGATATGTGAGAGAGTGTAGCCTCCGAGGTTTCTGTCGAAGAGCGTAAAAGAGAGATGAGTGTTCATTGCCCGAGGTTTCTTGCCATGAACAATGAAGTGTCTGATGCCCGAGGTCTTTGCTGGGATTGTGAGAGTGTACTCTTGATCCGAGGTCATATTTCGGAGTGAGTGGTACACGGATTTCACGGGTCCCCTATGGGTTATGATCGCCGAGATGTGGAGTCATTTCGTCCAGGATATGTTGTACAAAGCTGCATATGCATTGCATTCATCCTACATACATTACTGTATTGCATTGTATCTAATTTCTTTGGTTTGATGAAATTAAACCAAACATCAGTTGAATTACATTTGAGACAGGATAGCGGTCAAGCACTTATCCACAGAGTTCAACCAGAACTCGCACTTTGAAAACTTCGCATATAACTTTCTATCCCGCAGAACTCTAAGCACTGCGCGTAGATGATCTGCATGCTCAGCCTCTGACGGTGAATACACCAAAATATCATCTATGAATACAATCACGAACAAATCTAGAAAGGGTCTGAATACACGGTTCATCAGGTCCATAAATACAGCTGGGGCATTAGTTAACCCGAATGACATGACACGAAACTCATAGTGCCCGTATCTAGTCCTGAATGTCGTCTTCGAAATGTCTGCCTCCTTCACTCTAACCTAATGATACCCCGATCTCAAGTCTATCTTCGAGAAATACTTGGCACGCTGCAGCTGATCAAATAAGTCATCAATCCTCGGAACTGGATACTTATTCTTTATAGTCACTTTATTTAATTGCCTATAATCAATACACATTCGCAAAGATCCATCCTTCTTTCTTACAAATAATACTGGTGCTCCCCACGGCGATGTACTGGGCCTAATAAAGCCCTTCTCAAGTAAATCCCTCAGTTACTCCTTCAATTCCTTCAACTCGGCAGGTGACATTCTATAAGGAGGAATGGATATTAGCTGAGTATCTGGTAATAGATCAATAGTAAAATCAATCTCCCGCTCCGGCGGAATGCCTGGAAGCTCATCTGGAAACACCTCCGGGAATTCATTAACCACAGGAACAGACTCAAGGGTCGGTGACTCTACTTGTACATCCTGCACCCGAACCAGGTGATAGATATAACTTTTCCTGATCATCTTGCTTGCTTTAAGGTAGGAAATAAACCTACCCCTCGGTGAAGCAGCATTACCTTTCTACTCTAAAACCGGTTCGCCTGGAAACTGGAACCGGACAACCTTCGTTCTACAATTGACATTCACATAGCAGGAAGCTAACCAATCCATACCCATAATGACATCAAAATCGATCATATCTAGTTCAACCAAATCTGCTATGGTATGACGATTACACACTATAACTACACAACCTCGATTCACCCGCCTAGCTATGACTGGGTCACCTACTGGCGTAGATACCTCTAAAGGTTTAATTGACTCGGGCTCTACCCTAAATTTACCAGCAACAAACAGAGTAATACATGATAAGGTAGAACTTGGATCGATCAGTGCATACACATCATAGGAGGAAACTGATAATATACCTGTAACAACGTCAGGCGACGACTCACGATCCTGTCTACCGGCTAGTGCATAGATGCGGTGCTGAGGTCCACTCGAGTTAGACGCTCCACTTCTCCCTCTACCACGTCCTGCTGGTACGTGAGAACCTTTCCCTGAAGGACGTACCGAAGAAGAAGAGCCAGCTACGGATCCTGTAGGCTGAATAATACCTACACCACCTCCTAACGGATAGTTTTTCATTATATGACTTGGTTGACCACAAGAATAATAGGCATTTGATCCCAATCGACACTGTCTGGTATATTGCCTACCACACTGGGCACACCGTGGAAAAAGTGGCCTCATCTGTCTCGACGCTTGATGATACTGAGAACCGGAAGCTCTAGAACTCTGATCTGCTTCGGAATAAGAAGGCCGATCAAATCTCAGACCTGAAAACCGTTGAGGTGCACTCCCTGCTGAATAAAATGGGTATCGAGAATGTTGTTGTCTCTGTCTTCCTCTGAACCCACCGGCAATAGCTAAAGATCTAGCCCTTTTGCCATGGCCCCGGTCGCGCTCACACTCTGTCCTCCGCTGACGCTTACGATCCTCCAAATTTTGTGCGTATGCGCATACGGGAGATATCCATGCCCAGTTGTAATGCAGCAGTCGTAACTCATCTATCAAGTATGGCCCTAGACCTGCCACGAAACGATGAACTCTGTCCTCCACCTCAGCCACCACGGCTGGGGCATATCTGGCCAAAGAATCAAAGTGTACATAATACTCCTGAACACTCATACTGCCCTGCTCAATACGCAAGCACCTATCTGCCCAGGCCCATCGAACTTCTGGTGGTAAGTAATGGCGAATAAAAGCATCTGAAAACTCTCGCCACACGGCTGGAGGGGTATTCTCTCCCCTAGACAGCTCCCACGTCTGATACCACTGCACTGCAATATCACGGAGCTGAAAAGAAGCCAACTCCACGGACTCAACCTCATCAGCGTGAATAACCCTCAAGGTCCTCTGTATACCATCAATAAAGTCCTGAGGGTCCATAATTTGCTTTAACACAGAGAACTCTGGAGGGTCTAACCCTAGGAAAGTCTTAACCCTCGCACTACCTGCTCGGTCAACCTGGTCAACGCCAACTCCCTGCTGCTAGGCCTGAACGGCTACCAATTTGGTCAATAGTTATACAGCATCCCATACATCCTGGCCCGGTGCATCTGGCAGAGGAACTGGGGGCACTGAGGCAGGTACTGGAGGTGGGGTATGTGAAGTCTGAGACGGGCTCTCACTCTGAGACTAGCCCCGAGCTCTGTTAGCCTGCTGAGTAAGGCTAGTGGCCTCACCAGCCACTCCCTTGCCCTTCTGGCCAGCTGTAGCCTTCTTGCGAGGCATCGCAGAAATCAGAACAAATTATTAGAAGGCGAACTCTTAACACACGGCTCTATTGCATGATCTAAAAGAAAAAAAATGACACTTTCCTAAATGTCCTATAGCCTCCTGTTTATAAGTTTGGTGCACGACACACCCATAACCAAGACTCTACGAGACACGGTCTGTAGACAACCCTAGGACGGAACTGCTCTGATACCACTTTTGTCACGACCCAATTAGATGAGTCGTGACGGGTGCCGGATCTCTAATGACCAAACACCCCTATACTCGTATATAAATAACAGTAAATAACAAGGGCCCACAAATAGCTCAAAACGAACTTATACTAACTCATGAAAGGATGTCATCATGAAATCTGCACAATCTGTACATATACAAGCTGGAAAGAACAATGCAAGCTGACTAGGCCGCTACATATACTGTGCAACAAAATAAGAGCCGTCAAGGCTACACAGCATTCTAACTATGTACAACTGTCTATAGACCTCTAATGGAGTACAAGCTGTAGAGAGGAGAGGACAGAGCTCCGTCATACCCGTATATGAAAGTCAAAATAACATACCAAAACAAACTGCAACCCCGAGCCAAGTGGAGCGCACTGACTACTGCTGGGTAGAGGACCCACTAAGCTGGGCCGCTTGTCTATCTACCTGAGCCTGCGGGCATGAACGCAGCCCCCCGAGCAATAGGGTAGTCAGTACGGATAATGTACTGAGTATGTAAAGCATAGAAGTAACATAAACATAAGAATCATGAACTGAATCTGAACTCAAAGACCAACTGACTGTCTGTATGCATCTGTATGACTGAGTATCCGAAAGCATTTGCATAAATCTGTGTACTCTCAATGCCTCTGTGGGTGCATAACATGCATGCTCTCACTGATAATCATGCTCATGTATATATGTAGGTCATAGTGCTGAGGAACGTTCAGCCCGATCCATTATCTCATATCCCATCGGCCTCTCCGCGGCCATCATCATCATCATCATATACCTTGCAGCGGAACGTGCAGCCTGATCCATATATCATCATCATGGTGCACCAGCTGATCAGGTGGTAATGCGTATATAACGCCTATCCCTTTCCCCGTATCCCATATACATATAATATACGCTTATATAACGCCTTCTGGTCATGGGACAATATGCATATGTAAATGAATGAAGTGAATATGTAAAATGAACTAATAAAACTCTTAGAATAATATGATGTCACACTAACTCTGGTGGTCAACTGCTGAGCTAACATTATTAATACATGAAATCTCAAGACCCATGGACAGAAGGATCATAATAACAGGGGTACAGGATCATCAAAGACTGAAGTACTCCTAGTGCTTCTAAGAGTAAAGTAATATGGAAGCTCGTTTGTTCGTTCATATCATAAGATCATGCTAAAATGAAAGAAAGGATAGCCTTAACATACCTTTTCGGCCGCCTTAACTTTAACTACATAACGCTTGTCCTCCCAAGCTCGTAAATCTATATTCAAGAAAATTTATACTATTGTTAGGCTTATCATCATATGCTTGTCTTAAGCCTTCAAATTAAATTCTTTCAGAGCCGAAATTTGGGCAGCATCAACCCCTGTTTATACCCCTAGCCCGAAATCACAATACCAACAACCAACAACAACAACAATACTAACGTTAACAACATCAGCATCAGTACCAAAATATTCCATAAACATCCCACGCGATGTTTATCCGATTTCTCAACCAACAAATCCATTATACGATGATTTAATAACTCTATCCTCGTAAGTAAACCTAGATCAATATCAATAAGGAGAGAATCATACCTTATTCTTACTAGAACAATAAGATCTTCAATTTTCACCTTGAATCCAAGCCAAGATCCACCGCAATACGATACTATACTCACAACTATAAGCTGTCCGAACCTAAATCCTAAGAATTCCGCTTAATCCACGCTAAAATTTTGTAACTAGAAGTTGGGGGAATATTCCAGAAAGTTTGGGAATTTAGAGGGGTGTTTGGATGAAACATGAGGGGGTAAACCCCCTTATATAAGGTTCTAGAGTCGGTTTCCACCGACTCAAAATTTGTCCTTCACTTTAGCAGCCTTGGGTCGCGTTCGCGAAGGGTTATGTAGTCCTCCTCTTCACGTTTGCGGCCCTTTGGTCGCGTTCGCGAAGGGTTAATTTCTGCTTTGGCGGCCTAACTTGTAACGTCCGTAACTCTCTACTCCGATGTCCTATAGATGAGCGGTTTTTTGCGTTGGAAACTAGACTTCATGAACTTCAATTTAGGCTTTTGCTTTGATATCAAACTAATCATATACTAAAAGATACTCTTTCTCCAAGTTGGACTAAAATTGCCCCTCATATTTTCTCCAAAGTCCAACAAACTTAATTTCCTTGATTCACTTGCCCTCTAATCCTTCCGTAGCTTATTTTATAAACTTAAACCCTCATATTCATAAGGTAGGCAGATATAACCTTATATATCTTAGAAGGTACTCCAGTATCCACAATTACATAGCTAACACCTAATGAATCTCAACGTACAAAACTATGAGGTGTAACGGGTCATTAGTGCAAATTTGTTTTAATTGGTTAATTAATACCAAAATAAGGCTATATTTAAAATAACTAATCAGATTAAGATTAGTCAAGGATATTTTTGCAATTAGCTAGATAAAAGGTTATAATTGCAAGAAATCATTTAGTTTTAAAGGCAATTGAGGCCAGGTCTACAAAAATGGTTTTAATAGTTGTGTTTTAAATTAATTGCGTTCTAATTTGGTCATGCTTAAAGTATCATGGTTAATAATTGAAATTTTTAGTTTAAACTATTTGTTGGACTGCTTTTGGTCCCTTTATACATATATACACACTGTGTATACATATATATATACACTATGTATGCATATATGTATACATTGTGTGTATACGTGTATGTCAAAAGGGCCCCTCCTTTTTTTCTTTCATCTTGCCGAGCACAGGCCTAATTGCCCAGACCCGATCCATCCTAGCGTATAATACTCCCTCTCTAATTAATCAGACCCCTAAGGGGTTCATTACCCTCTCAAGCGGCTAGGGTTTCCACCTAACCCTAGCTCCGCCTCACCCTTCTCCCTCTCTCCTGCTGTCCCATTGCCGGTTTTAAGTGGCATAGGCTTGTAAGATGCGGTAATGGTAGGGAAGAGGACGAAGCATTCGTCCTTTTTTGCATTTTCTCCGACCAATCTCTCCAAACACGGCCTTAAAGGTACAATCTTTGCCTTTTCTTTTGATTTCTTTAAACTTGCAAGTGGTTTGAGGGTATTGGGCTCAAAATGAGCCGTTGATTACCATCCTACTCTCAAATCTATCCGTTCAAGTTGATGTCAAGTGAAACTTGTGAGGAAAACTCACAAGTCTCATATCGAATTATCATACTCAACCGGTGCACACATCATTCTCAACACAAGATTTATCATAAAACGGACGTCAATGCGCCAAAAAACATGAATAGACATAAGCCCTCGAAGCTACAAAATGATGTACAACACATACACTGATGAGGTCTCATAACATCTACAACCCACGCATGAGTATCTACGAGCCGCTAACTGAAGACTGAAATCATAAGGACGGGACAGGACCCCGCCATGCCCTAATGTAGACACAAAAGAATGTACCCAGAAGTGGCAACTCCGGAGTAGTGGAATGCTCCTGTAAATCCGCTGAGTAAGCTCCTAAGCGTCTGCGCCATCTCCTTATCTACCTGTGGGCATGAACACAACGTCCATAAAAGAAAAAGACGTCAGTACGAACAATGTACTGAGCATGTAGGGCATATATGGTAACATAATAAGGAAATATAGAAAGCATAAGAAGAAAAGATAACTGTAACCGCTTGCCTCTTGAGGCAGAAACATGCATGCTTACTTTTACCCTTAAAACATATCACATATACATATGTAAGCTATCTGAATCAAATACATCATCAGCCCGCGACCGGGCCTCCCACATCCGGGGTAATCATCTCGCGCCGCCCACTAGTGGTGTCATGCCCGGCCAAATAGGCGCGGTGTTATCATTATCCATAAGCCACCCACCGGAGTGGTGTCATGCCCGACCAACTAGGCGCGGTGTAATCATACATATATACTTATCCTGAAGCATGCATAAAAGCTCAAATAAAAGTTATCAACCGATCAGAGTGACGTAAGGTCGGGAACCTCCGATTACATTATGAAACATCATCATCGCTATGCCTCGCCTTGAAAGAACTAGTATCATGAGGTGAGGCAACAACAAGGAATAACATCAATGAATCATAAACATAGGATTCTCAAGCTCATGAAGACATCATTATCACCACCACTATCGTAGAACATATCTCATAAGAAGCTCTTAAGGACCTTTAACTTTCATCTTTAGGGATGTAAGAAGGTCATGGGAATATAGAAAAGAAATCATAATATAGGAGTCATGCCTTTGAAAGAAGGGGACTAGCCTCACATACCTTTATATCTCTTTGACTCTATCATCTAATTGTTTGCCTTTCAAGCTTGCAATTCTACCTTCAAGAAAATTTGTACTAAGATTAGACAACCGGAAACATACTTAAGCTACTAAGAGTTAATGACAATTTGGCGACATTTCCTTTGTTTTGACCACTTCTTCCATAAAATAAGACAACTCCCAAACATCAATAAGAACACCCATAATAACATAATCAATAAATTCTTCAAGTTAAACATTGTTTACTCCTCAAATCCACCTTCAATGTCATTCATAACCATAACTATAATACAACACCTTATTCATTCTCATATAATATGTCACGACCCAACTAGTGGGCCATGACGGGTAGCCGGAGCTGACTACCGAGCACCACTCATCATGCTGTCTATCATACTCAGCCTGAACATACATCCTTCTCAACACCAGGCTCATTGTGAAACAATCTCCAAATATCTCTCAAAACATAGGTGCATACATAGGCCCATAGGGCTAAAAAATGATATACAAAGTATAGGCTAAAGAAGTCTCATAACATCTATTACCCACACATAAGTATTTACGAGCCTCTAACCTGAATACTGAAGTCATAAGGACGGGACAGGACCCCGCCATGCCCCAAATATGTATACAAAAGAATATACCAATAGGTTGAACCTCCAGAGTAGTGGGTTGCTCCTGTACAACTGCTGAGTAAGCTCCTAAGCGTCTGCACCGTCTCCCTGTGGGCATAAACACAGCGTCCATAAAGAAAAGGACGTCAGTACGAACAATGTACTGAGTATGTAAGGCATATATAGTAACATAATAAGGAAATGTAGAAAGCACAAGAAGAAAAGATAACTGTAACTACTTGCCTCTTGAGGCGGAATCATACATGCTCACTTTTTACCTTTATAACAAATAACATATCACACATACATACATCAGCTATCCGAATCAATAACATCATTAGCCCGCGTTCGGTGTAATCATCTCACACCGCCCACTAGTGGTGTCATGTCCGACCAAATAGGCACGGTGTTATCATTATCCATAAGCCACCCACCGAAGTGGTGTCATGTTCGGCCAAATAGGCACTGTGTTATCATTATCCATAAGCTGCCCACCGAAGTGGTGTCATGTCCGGCCAAATAGGCACGGTGTTATCATTATCCATAAGCTGCCCACCGAAATGGTGTCATGTCCAGCCAAATAGGCACGGTGTTATCATTATCCATAAGCTGCCCACCGAAATGGTGTCATGTTCAGCCAAATAGGCACGGTGTTATCATTATCCATAAGCCGCCCACTGAAGTGGTGTCATGTCCGGCCAAATAGGCATGGTGTAATAATCATCATATACTTAACATGAAGCATGCATAAGAGCGCAAGTAAAAGTCATAACTCTATCGGAGTGATAAGAACATCATTAATATCTTAAAAATACCTTATACGAGCAGCCACCACGAAAACAACATCCCACAAGTTCAACTTTTAGCTTAAAACGACGGCAACAACTTGTACTACACTTTACTCTTCACGAGCCTCGGAATTCAGGACCTCGAACATGATCAATTCTCCACTTTCTCTCTCTAACTCTCCTCTCTCTCTATCTAAAATATTCTGGACCTTTGGTATGAAAATGAGGCAGATAAGGCTGAAAATTTCCCTTAAATAGCAAGGGAAGTGGGCCTGACCCGACTTGGAATCGGGTTGGGCCGAGCCCACTGCCCAGCCTGACCTTTCTACCTTAATACGTCCATAAATCTTTATCCCTATGTCACATGCAGGAACACGACCTATGGTTGGAAAGGTATTTCAATTATCTATAACTTTTATTTTAAGAGTTTTCCCAAATTCCCAAATAATGATGGGGTTATGGCCTCCCGAAGTCAGATCACCCGAAAACGTAACTTAAAAACATCTTTTTGGAGGGCTTCCACTTTGATTTGGCTCAAGGGTCCTTCATTAGTTGTGTTTAACTTCACATATATTATCCATATAACTTGTCATATGTCCTTTATAAAATCTCAACATGTGGACCCCACCTCAGCTTATGATTACGAGGGTTATATATCTTTTAACGTATCATTCCAATCACATTGTACGAATTCCAAATATCATACTCATGCTATCCTCATGCTAATACAGTAGAATTTCATCCTTTATACTTGTAATATTTGCTCCTCCTTGAGCTCACATTAAATCGTCTGCAGCCTTAGTAACATGAAATTTTCTGGGGCGTAACACATGATATAGGTAGGTCTAGATAAACGGTATAAAAATTTTGGATTTTCGGATATCCAAAAATCCATAGTACTAAATCCATATCCAATCCGAAATCCATAAATTTTAAAAATAAAATCCGAAGTCCAATTCATAATTCAAATATCCAAACCAAATATTTAAAAAGTTCGGATTTCGGGTTGGCCCAAACTGTGCCTACCCCTAGTTATAAGAAGTCTCAATTAGTCAGATTATATAAGAACTAAGACAACTATATATAATAATAAACTAAAAGACTAATTGTAAGCTAACTAAATTTTATATAGAACAAAATAACTTCATATTGGATAAAAACAAAATATCAAGAACTAATCAAATAGGTCTCTGATGGTTTAATCTCTGTATTATTAGTAATCATTTCAAATTAGTTTTTGTATGTTGGTCGAAAGTAATCACTATTTTGTAACGACCCATTTGGTAACGGGTCGTTATTGCTTTTACGGTGCGTTTGACCCTTCCCCGAGCTTGTTTAGCTCACATTTGACCCGAGAGGACCGTTGGCACACTTTTCGACGTCTTTGGATTTGATTTGGGTGACTTCGTGGGAAGTTTGGGCTTAAAGCGAAAAAGAGTTGACTCAAAGTTGACTTTTGGTTAAACGGATCTTTTCGGGAATCCGCCGATTTTGAGAGGTTTGGATGGTCTTTTAGAACTTGTGTGTATATTCGGTTCGATTCCCAATGCACTCGAGTGCATTTTGGGACTTGGATTGGGAAGTTGGTTTTGGGGTATCGGGAGTTGACTCGGTGTAACGATCCACTTGGTCGTTATAGTCTTTTCGGCACTTTTGACCTTTTCCCGAGCTTGATTAGCTCACATTTGACCCGAGGAGACCATTGACACACTTCCCGAGGTGTTTGGATTTGATTTGGGTGACTTTTTGGAAAATGTGGGCTTAAAGCGAAAAAAAGTTGACTCAAAATTGACTTTTGAGTAAACGGACCTTTTTTGGAAATCCGTCGATTCCCAGAGGTCTGGATGGTCTTTTAGAACTTATGCGTACATTCGGTTCAGTTCCCAATGCACTCGGGTGCATTTTGGGACTTGGGTTGGGAAGTTGATGTTGCGGCATCAGGGGTTGACTCGGTGGGATTTCCACTACAGCGGCCTAGTATAATGTTGGCTGACTGCCACAGTGGTCTGAGAGATCATCGAGGCGGGACCGCTGCGTTGCCGCACAGACGGTATCGGGCTGATTATTTCATTAACTGAGCATTAAAAGCCCTAAGTCCCCCATTCTTTATTATTTCGACTTTAGAGTTTTTGAGAGCTTTTCAAGGTGATTCTTGGGGGAAACTCTTAGTGGTAAGTTCTTCTATTTCCTTTACTATTCCATTATCCTTAATCACCTTAGAATTTCTTTATCATGATAGTTCATTAAGTGTTTGATTAATAAAATAGGGTTCATGAGTTCTTCTTTCGAGGCTTCTAAACCTTGATTTATTGTTTGGGTTAAATTCATTAAGCATGGAATTGATGACTAGAACCTATAATTGTATGATTTCTTCCTAATTAGTGGCTAAATTATGGGATTGGAGGTTAGGGTTTGTACCCAAATTTGGGGGTTTTGCCTAGACTCCGAATTTGAGTAAATTGTTGGTTCTTCTAGCTTGATATTGATGGCAATTTATCACCTAGAGCTTTAATTTCATGTTGAGACCTTTAGATTCCAAATTTCACCCTTCTACTTCATAAATCCCTATTCCATAGGTTGGGGATTTGGGTCTTGAATAGAAGTAGGGTTTGAATGATGTTCTTTTTTATTCTAATTTCATGATTCGGATATGTTAGATTTTCATTATCTTGAGGCTCAAAGGAAAGGGAAGACTAAGGAGTGATTGTTGGAGACTTTGCTATTCAGACTTCCAGGTAGGTTACGGTTTACGTTATAGTGAGACTTCGATTAGCGAAGCGTATGTTCGATATTGTCAGAAAATGCATGAAAACCTTCGGGTACAAAGTTGGGATGGATATTGTCTTAGGTTGGGCCTTGTTGTATTATTTAGGGTTAGCCACCCCGTTGTGTTGTTGACTCTTCTTGATCTATTTACTTGTTGGTTCGTTGACACGTTGTGACATTGGTAATTATGGCTAGAGATATATCATGGATTTGATATTACTGTACTTACTCGTTCGATACTGAGATGAGAATGGTGATTCATTGTGGCTTATTATGTAGCCTTACAGTTGATGTTATTTATGTGCCATATGTGGTACTTTTTCGGATTACATTGGTTGTTGATATAGCATTTCTTCATATTCATACGCATTTCCATGAGACATTGACATATGCATGGTTCTGGTACTGGTGATGATGTGTGAGAAAGTGTAGCCTCCGAGGTTTCTGTCGAAGAGCGTAAAAGAGAGATGAGTGTTCGTTGCCCAAGGTTTCTTGCCAAGAACGATGAAGTGTCTGATGCCCGAGGTCTTTGCCGGGATTGTGAGAGTGTACTTTTGATCCTAGGTCATATTTCGGAGTGAGTGGTACACGGATTTCACGGGTCCCCTATGGGTCATGATCGTCGAGATATGGAGTCATTTCGTCCAGGATATGTTGTACAAAGCTGCATATGCATTGCATTCATCCTACATACATTACTGCATTGCATTGTATCTTGATTACTGTTGATTGTTGTGATACTACTATGATGTACTGATTCGGATTGCTATATTGAGACTTGGCACAGTTGGGTTTAGATGCTACAACATAGGTGATGACTTGTACCGTGGATTTGGCTTATTGTTGACTTATACTTGTTGGTATATGTGTTTATCTTGCTTTGTTATCTTTATATACGTTAGCTAGTCTTAGTTGGCCTATGATACCTATCAGTACTTGTTGCTTGTACTGACCTGTACTTATTGCATTTTTTTATGAATGTAGAGTATCAGGAGGGATCGACTTCTACTCTTCGTGGCTGACTGTTCGAGGATTTGCTGATTCGAGTCTTTCAGGGTGAGCATGGGGACGTTCTCTACCCGAAGACTCCTCTATCTACTATGTCTTTATTTTTGTTCTAAGACATATGTTTTGAGACTATTGATGTATTTCTATTGTTCAGCCTTATAGTATCTAGTTAGATGCTCTTGTATGATTAGACCAGATTCTGGGGTGGTTTTGATGTATTTTCTTACTTCCGTATTTTCTTATATCATTTTCGTCAGACTTACGTATTTCTATCTCCTCCACTTATTTAATTAATTATTCATGTTTTTAAGATTATTGAGATAAGTGTTCGCTTACCGAGTTAGGAAAGGTAGGTACCTGTGCGACTTAGCGAAATTGGATCGTGACAAGTTGGTATCAGAGCCCTAGGTTACTCGGTCTATAATACAAGAGCATGTCTAGTAGATTCTAGTGGATCGGTACGATGAGCTCCGTACTTATTTACGAGGGGCTATAAGAC
Source organism: Lycium barbarum (assembly GCF_019175385.1). Classification (NCBI taxonomy): domain Eukaryota; kingdom Viridiplantae; phylum Streptophyta; class Magnoliopsida; order Solanales; family Solanaceae; genus Lycium; species Lycium barbarum. The sequence continues at coordinate 32,466,845 of NC_083348.1, forward strand.
ATTTAAGAAAATTCACTTTCTTTCCTTCTTTCGTGCTACTTTATTCTAATTGGTATCTGGAACAATCAAATTGGTATCTGACTCTTATCTCTTCTCTCACAGATGGTGAGGACTCGAGCTATGATGGCCCGAGACCAGGTGTCAGAGCCTGCAGCTACGGCTGGCACCAGGGGCGAGCTATAGCTAGAGGACGCGGTAGAGCTACAGGCCGCGCGGCTGCCCCAGCCAGGGGCAGGGCTCTTACGGTAGGGCAGCGGCGTGAGAGGTCTCCGTCTCCAGAGCCTGAGGTTCAGTAGGTTCGAGACCAGGCCGCTGAGGATGATGTGGCTCGAGCACGGGGACACCCCGAGGCCACTTGAGAGCAGATGATGTAGGATACTATGGCTCGTGATCTACTCCATTTGGATGCCCAGCAGGATGTCGCTGGTGTAACCTCTCCGGGACGAGAAGTGTATACTAGAGTTGGGGCGTAGACCCGTGAGCAGAGACCGACTCATGTAGCTCACCCTGCTACGGCTATGGCTCCACGGATGGATGTCGTGCCAGCCCAGGGAGATGATCTTAGACCCATGGCAGGCCCTGTTATGACCTTGACTGATCTGGAGTTAGTTGGGAGGTTCAAAAAGTTGGAGCCGCCGAGATTCTCGAGTACTTCTAGAAAGGATGCATATGAGTTCACCTTGGACATGCATGAGTTGTTACACATGATGGGGATCGTTTAGTCCTATGGAGTTGATTATGTGTCCTACCAGTTTCTGGGGGACGCGAAGACTTGGTGGAGGTATTTCATTGCTTGCAGACCTGAGGGTTCTCCTCCACTGACTTGGACACAGTTTTATCGAGCCTTCCTTGAGAAGTATGTACCCCGGGCTCTGAGAGAGGCACGTAGGGATGATTTCCTCCATTTGTAGCAGAGGGGACTGTCTGTGGATGCCTATGTTACTCGCTACTTGCATTTGGCTCGTTATTCAGCTCTCTTGATCCCTACTGAGCCTGACAGGATACGACATTTTGTTGATGGACTTGTTAGTTCTCTTCAGATTCCTTCCCTTCAGCTTGAGGCCGTGGGGGCTTCCTTCCGGTCCATAATTATGCATGCTTCTTTAGTCGAGGCCGCTAAGGCCCGCGTATTTGGAGGTGTTAGTGAGAAGAGGCAACGAAAGTCTGGGAGTTATGGTGGTTCCAGCTCGAGGGGCACCGGTTAGTCCTCTAGGCCCTATCAGCCCTAGTCTGGCCACTCTATGCATTCAACTTTGCTATCTTCCTCTAGTGGGCTACCCAGGCAGAGAGCTCCTGAGAGCTCGTTTTATCGACCAGTAGATAGGGTTGTTCCAGCCAGTTTTTCAGCTTCAGCCTATCAGTCTCCGCCTTCTAAAGGTTATTTTACGTGTGGAGGATTTGGTCATATTGCTCGGGATTGTCTACGACCCAAGCAGGGTTATCACCCCCAGAGGACTCCAGTATCCTCAGGTAGGTGAGGTGGTGCTTCTTTGAGGGGTGGCGTTCAGTCAGGTCGCGGTGGTCATCAGGCTTCTAGAGGGGGATCCCAGGATGGTAGAGGTGGGTCCTAGAGTTTGAAAGGTAGATCACAGTCTGAACATAATGGGGCTCAGTGTTATTCCTTCCCTGGTAGACTTGAGGCGGATGCCTCCGATGCTATCATAGTAGGTACTATTTCTGTCCGACATAGAGCAGCATTTGTATTATTTGATCCTGGATCCACTTATTTGTATGTGTCTGCATATCATGCCGTTGATTGGGATTTGCCTTGTGATAGCATAGCTGTACCTGTTCATGTGTCTACTCCAGTCGGAGAGTCTGTTGTGGTTGATCGAGTTTATCGGTCGTGTTTGATTAATTTTATGGGATATGACACTTGGGTAGATTTGATGATACTTGACATAGTGGATTTTGATATTATTTTCGGTATGACCTGGTTTTCTCCTTATCATGCGATCTTGGACTGTCACGCCAAGACAGTCACTTTAGCCATGCTGGGCATTCCTAGACTTGAGTGGAGGGATACTCCTAGCCCTGCTCCGAAGAAGATTATTTCCTTCCTTCAGGCGAAGAAATTAGTCAACAAGGGGTGTTTAGCTTATTTGGCTCATGTACATGACACTACTGTTGCATCTTCACCCATTGAGTCCATTCCTATTGTGAGCTATTTCGCTGAGGTATTCCCATCTGATCTTCTGGGTATGCCACCCAATCGAGATATTGACTTCTGTATTGACTTGGATCCGGGCACTCGCCCTATTTCTATTCCACCATATCGGATGGCATCTGCCGAGTTAAGAGAGCTTAAGGAGCAATTGCAGGATTTGTTGAGCAAGGGGTTCATTAGATCGAGTGTCTCCCCTTGGGGTGCTCCTGTGTTGTTTATGAAGAAGAAGGATGGATCTATGAGGATGTGTATTGATTATTGGCAGCTGAATAAGGTTACTATTCGGAACAAGTGTCCTATGCCTCGTATTGATGATTTATTTGACCAGCTTCAGGGTGCTTCAGTGTTCTCGAAGATTGACTTGCGTTCAGGCTACCACCAGCTGAGGATTAGGGCTGAGGATATTCCGATGATAGCCTTTCGGACGAGATATAGACATTATGAGTTTCTAGTGATGTCATTTGGCCTTCCCAATGCCCCGGCTGCATTCATGACTTTGATGAATGGCATCTTTAGGCCATTCCTTGAGTCCTTTGTGATTGTGTTTATTGATGAGATCTTGGTGTATTCCAAGAGTAGAGAGGAGCATGAGAGCCGTCTTTGCCCTGTACTTGGGTTATTGAAGAAGAATAGCTTGTTTGCTAAGTTTTTGAAGTACGCCTTTTGGTTGGAGTCTGTGGCATTCTTGGGCCACGTTGTGTCTAAAGACGGGATCATGGTTGATCCTTAGAAGATTGAGGCTGTGAGGGATTGGGCAAGGCCTACTACTATGATCGAGATCTGTAGTTTCGTGGGGTTGGCCAGTTATTACTGCCGATTTGTAAAGGGTTTTCCTTCCATTGCTTCGTCATTGACTAGATTGACACAGAAAGATGTTCCCTTCTAGTGGTCCGATAATTGTGAGGAGAGCTTTCAAAAGCTCAAGACTCTTTTGACTTCAGCCCCGATTCTAGCATTACCCATGGAGCGTAAGAATTTCTCAGTTTATTGTGATTCTTCCCGTATAGGTTTGGGTGATGTTTTGATGCAGGAGGGTAGAGTTATAGCCTATGCTTCCCGTCAGTTGAAGATCCATGAGAAGAATTACCCTACCCATGATTTGAAGTTGTTGGTTGTGGTCTTCTCTTTGAAGATTTGGAGGCATTACTTGTATGGTGTCCATTGTGAGGTTTTCACCGATCACCGTAGCCTTCAGCATGTGTTTACTCAGAGAGATCTTAATTCCAGGCAGCGCCGATGGATGGAGCTCCTGAAGGACTATGACATCTCTATTCTTTATCATCTAAGGAAAGCCAATGTTGTTGCTGATGCCTTGAGTCGCAAGGCCACAAGGATGGGGAGTTTAGCCCGTTTGATTGCTTCCGAGCGTCTGTTTGCCATGGAGGTTCAGACTCTGGCCAACAGTTTCGTTCGTCTTGATATTTCAGCCCCAGGCAGAGTATTTTCTTGTGTAGAAGCGAGATCATCCTTGCTAGATCAGATCCGGACTCTTCAGTTTAAGGATTCTCAGTTGAGCAAGATTCGAGATAGGGTTATGAGGGGTGAGGCCAAGGAGGCCATGATTGATTCTGAGGGTACTTTGAGGATCGATGGGCGCGTGTGCGTTTCTCGTGTTGGTGACTTGATTCATTTGATTTTGATTGAGGCTCATTGCTCTCAATATTCCATCCATCCGGGGGCGACTAAGATGTATCGTGATTTGAGACAGCTTTACTGGTGGCACCGTATGAAGAGGGATATAGCCGATTTTGTGGCTAAGTGTGGTAATTGTCAGCAAGTTAAGTATGAGCACCAACGACCTAGTGGTGTGCTTCAGAGGATGCCAATTCCCGAGTGAAAGTGGGAGAGAATTGCCATGGATTTCGTTGTGGCTCTTTGGAAGACCCTGGGTAAGTTTGATTCGATTTGGGTGATAGTTGAGCAGTTATTTACTCAGAGAGAACTTAATTCCAGGCAGCGCCAATGGATGGAGCTCCTGAAGGACTATGACATCTCTATTCTTTATCATCCAGGGAAAGCCAATGTTGTTGATGATGCCTTGAGTCGCAAGGCCACGAGTATGGGGAGTTTAGCCCGTTTGATTATTTCCGAGCGTCTGTTGGACATGGAGGTTCAGACTCTGGCCAACAGTTTCGTTCGTCTTGATATTTTAGCCCCATGCAGAGTATTGACTTGTGTAGAAGCGAGATCATCCTTGCTAGATCAGATTCGGACTCATCAGTTTAAGGATTCTCAGTTGAGCAAGATTCAAGATAGGGTTCTGAGGGGTGAGGCCAAGGAGGCCATGATTGATTCTGAGGGTACTTTGAGGATCGATGGGCGCGTGTGCGTTTCTCGTGTTGGTGACTTGATTCATTTGATTTTGATTGAGGCTCATTGCTCTCAATATTCCATCCATCCGGGAGTGACTAAGATGTATTGTGATTTGAGGCAGCTTTACTGATGGCAGCATATGAAAAGGAATATAGCCGATTTTGTGGCTAAGTGTGGTAATTGTCAGCAAGTTAAGTATGAGCACCAACGACCTAGTGGTGTGCTTCAGAGGATTCCCATTCCCGAGTGGAAGTGGGAGAGAATTTCCATGGATTTCGTTATGGCTCTTTGGAAGACCCTGGGTAAGTTTGATTCGATTTGGGTGATAGTTGATCAGTTGATTAAGTCCGCTCATTTCATTTCGGTTCAGTCTTGCCATCGTTATTATGGGCATGAACGCAGCGTCCCCAGGCAAAAGGACGTCAATACGGACAATGTACTGAGTATGTAAGGTGGTAACAAATCATAATCATAATTTGATTTAGCAAAGAAGAAATCACAATCTAACTCAATACTTGCAGCCTTCGTAGGAAGAAACATAAATGTGCACACGAAGTCCCAAAACAATCTTTAAGTAAATAATGCAATCCAACACGCATGCCGCTTCCGACATGTTAACTGAATGATCCCTTCGGACAGCCGCTTCCGGCTAGTATCACAATAGTCCCTTCGGACGGCCACTTCCGGCATAATAATAATGGCCCCTTTGGGCAGCCGCTTCCGGCTTAATAATGATGGCCCCTTCGGGCAGCCGCTTCCAACTTAATAATGATGGCCCCTTCGGGCAGCCGCTTCCGGCTTAATAATGCTGGCCTCTTCGGGCAGCCGCTTCCGGCTTAATAATGTTGGCCCCTTCGGGCAGCCGCTTCCGGCTTAATAATGATAGCCCCTTCGGGCAGCCGCTTCCGACTTAATATCAGCATCATATCAACACAAACTCAATCCACAAATATCAATTTCAATTCATATCATAAGTCACTAATCAATTCATCACAATCCAGTTATTAGCCTTAGTCTTTCATAAAAAGTTATCAAATTTGTAACATGATTTGGATTTTGATGTGATTATGGGCATGGATTGGTTGGCCTCTTGTTATGCTAATGTGGATTATAGAATGAAAATAGTTTAGTTCCAATTCCCGAGCGAACCAATGCTTGAATGGAAGGGTAACACAACATCCCAAGAGGTAGGTTTATTTCCTACTTTAAGGCAAGAAAGATGATCGCTAAAGGCTATATTTATCATCTAGTCCGAGTTCATGACATCGAAGCACAGCCGCCGACTTTTCAATCCGTCCCGGTAGTAAATGAGTTTCCAGATGTATTTCCGGATGAACTTCCAGGTCTTCCACCGAAACGAGAAATTGATTTTACCATTGATGTACTGCCGGACACCGAGCCTATATCTATTCCTCCTTACAGAATGGCTCCTGCAGAATTGAAAGAGCTAAAGGCGCAATTGAAGGATTTGCTTGAGAAAGGATTTATTAGACCCAGTTCATCGCCATGGGGAGCACCTGTCTTATTCGTAAGAAAGAAAGATGATTCTTTACGAATGTGCATTGACTATAAGCAGCTGAACAAGGTGACGGTAAGAATAAATATCCGCTTCCAAGAATCGACGATTTATTTGATCATCTGTAGGGTGCTAAGTGGTTTTCCAAGATTGATCTAAGATCGGGGTATCACCAAGTGAGAGTCAAGGAGGAAGACATTCCGAAAATGGCTTTTTGGGCCATATTATCTCAGCTGATGGTATTCGCGTGGATACTCAAAAGATCGAGGTCGTGAAGACTTGGCCAAAGCCTACAACGCCTACAGAAGTCCGTAGCTTTCTGGGATTGGAAGGTTACTATAGAAGATTTATGAAAGGGTTTTCTTCTATCTCAGCACCAATGACGAAGTTAACTCAGAAATCAGTAAAATTTCAATGGACTGATGCCTGTGAACGTAATTTCCAGGAATTGAAAGATAGATTGACTTCGGCCCCAGTCCTGACACTTCCAGACGGGTCAGCAGGCTATGTTGTTTATTGTGATGCTTCCGGTGTTGGGTTAGGCTGTGTGTTAATGCAGCATGGGAAGGTTATAGCCTATGCCTCCAGACAGTTGAGGAAACATGAGAAGAATTATCCAACCCATGATCTTGAATTGGCTGCGGTTATTCATGCACTAAAGATATGGAGACATTACTTATATGGTGTACATGTTGATATTTATACAGATCATAAGAGTCTTCAGTATATTTTCAAGCAGAAGGAGTTGAATTTACAGGAGAGGCGGTGGTTAGAGCTATTGAAAGACTATGATGTGAGTATACTATATCATCCGGGAAAAGCAAATGTGGTGGCCGATGCTCTTAGCCATAAATCCATGGGCAGTTTATGTGACATTCAACCGGAGAAGAAAGAATTAGTTCGTGAGCTGCACCAGCTAGCTAGCCTCGGAGTTCGTTTAAGTGATTCAGGCAATGCAGGAGTTGCTGTTTATAACCCAACTATTTCATCCTTAGATATGGGGGTGAGAGAGCGCCAATATGAAGATCCCCAGTTGAGTCACTATAGAGATACATTTCCTGAGAAAGAGAAGTCGCCATTTGAAGTTTCTGCAGATGGAGTTCTCAGGTATCGAGGCAGGCTATGTGTGCCAGATGTGGCAGGACTACGTTGTCAGCTTCTGGAAGAAGCTCATTATTCCTAGTATTCTATTCACCCAGGAGCGACAAAGATGTACCATGATCTTAAGTCAATATATTGGTGGAATGGAATGAAGAAGGATATAGCAGAATTTGTAGCTCAATGTCCAAATTGCCAACAAGTGAAAATTGAGCATCAAAAGCCCGGAGGATTGTTACAAGCCATAGAAATTCCAACCTGGAAATGGAAAGTGATCAACATGGATTTCATTTTAGGTTTGCCTCGTTCTCAGCGTAAGTATGAATCCATATGGGTAATCGTAGACAGACTGACAAAATCAGCTCATTTTCTTCCAGTCAGGACTACATATGCAGCAGAAGATTATGCAAGGTTGTATCTTAAGGAGATAATGCGACTTCATGGTGTTCCAGTGTCTATTATCACAGACAGAGGAGCACAATTTACTGCTAAATTCTGGAAATCCTTTCAAGAAGAACTCAAGTAAGATTTAGCACAGCATTTCATCCGTAGACCGATGGACAAGCTGAGCGCACTATTCAAACCTTGGAAGATATGTTGCGGGCATGTGTATTGGATTTCGGAGGCAATTGGGAGGATCATTTACCACTTATTGAATTTTCCTATAACAACAGTTATCATTCCAACATCCAGATGGCTCCGTACGAAGTCCTGTATGGGAGGAGATGCAGGTCGCCAATTGGATGGTTTGAAGTCGGGGAGACACTACTGATAGATCCAGAATTGATTCAGCAAGCGGTGGAAAAGATCAAGCTTATCAGAGACCGATTGTTGACAGCCCAAAGTTGCCAAAAATCTTATGCAGCCAATCACCGGTGAAACCTAAAATTTCAAATCAATGATTGGGTATTCCTAAAAGTGTCGCCGATGAAAGGTGTAATGAGATTCGGTAAGAAGGGAAAACTTAGTCCACGATATATTGGACCTTATAAGATTGTCCGTAAAGTGGGCCAAGTGGCTTATGAGCTGGACTTACCTCCAGAGCTTGAATTAGTCCACCCAGTTTTCCATGTGTCGATGCTCTATAAGTGTGTTGGAGATCCCTCCAGAATTATGCCGACACATGATGTCCAGATTACTGAGAAGTTGACTTATGAAGAGATACCTATTGCTATACTAGATAGGCAAGTGCAGAAGCTTAGGAACAAAGAGGTAGCCTCAGTCAAGGTCTTGTGGAGAAACAACAACCGAGAGGAAATGACTTGGGAAACGGAAGAAGACATGAAGTCCAAATATCCGCAATTGTTTCCACCTCCGGAAGAGATTAGAGATGAGACACCATTATCGTAAGGTATGTAATGCTTCTTTTAATGCTTTTGGTCGTTTGTGGCCATACTTTCTTGCCATTGTGTTATAGCCCTATGAGGTGATGTTATTGTGGGTTGTTGTGACAGGGTGGTAGTGCCATATTACAAGGGAAACTCTGGCGAAATTTCTGTAGTATTCTCGAGAACTTAACATTCGAGGACAAATGTTTTTAAGGGGGGCAGAGTGTTACACCTCAAAATATTTCATGTCGTTATGCGGTAAATAGACTATCGCAGGGTAAGATGTATATGGTGTCCCTAAAAGTAAGAAGGGGTACTTAACGATTCTAATTAAGATTCCAAAGACATTGGAGGCAAGAGAAGAAAGTTCATTGAGGAAAGCGAAGTATAAGTCATGTTTTGGAGAGGTTTTGCAAAGTACCGAGCTAATGTTGATTTAATAATGTTTTGAGGAAGAGTTAATGCTCCTTATATTGCTAATGAAATGTTAAACAAGTGTTAAAAAGGTCCTATAAGGATTGGAGATCAAACGGAATGACGATAACAAGTCGGGAGAAAGGTGAGTTATACGACCCATTATACGGTCCATATAATGGTCTGTATAACAGTCACGGTGAGGGGTGAATACTGGAAGCATTATACGGTCACTTATATGTACCGTATAAAATTATACGGACCGTATAAGTGTCCGTATAATTCGTGTCGAGCAGTCTTGTCTCTTTTTAAAAATATAAGACCCCAAAGTTATTATTTTCATTTCTCATTTCCTCCACACTTCTTGAAACCTCTAGAACACGCCATACATCTTATGAACACAAATTCAAGAGAGATCAAAGATCAAATACCAAAAATTAGTAGAATCAAGTGCTAGGATGCTAATTAGGGTTAAGGGAAGCCAAGAATTTCTTTGGTGTTGAAGTTGGGTTTTCTCCAAGTGAAGTATTTTCATCCAAAGCCCATTCCTACATAATCAAAGGTGATTTTTGTATCCATTTTATGTTAATAAGAGTATTGAATGGTCGAATAACTTAGGTTGAGGAAGAAAGTAGAATATGGAGTTCAAATATGGAAATAGTGGTATTCTTGAATAGTGACTTGACTTGAATGGTAGTTCTTAACATGTTATGGGTATACTCTTGTTATGAATGATATAAAGGGTGTTAAAGAAGCATTATATATGAATGAATACGACGTTGGGTGGTAACTATGGTTATGGATGACTTTGAGAGGGAATTTTGAGAATTGAATAATGTCTAGCTTAACAAAGTTCATTGATTATGATATTATGGATGTTGTTATTGATGCTTGGGAGTTGTTATATTATATGGAGAAAGTTGTAGAAACAAAGGAAGTGTTGTCCAATTTTCGTTAGCCCTTAGTCCCCTTAGCTTAGCTTCAAGTACGTTTCCGGTTATCTAATCTTAGTACGAATTCTCTTGAATGTAGAATCGTGAACTTGGAGCGAAGCGTTAGTCGGCGAAGTTAGAGATATGTAAAGGTATGTAAGGCTAGTCCCCTTCTTTCAAAGGCATGACTCTTGTATTGTGATTTCTCCCCTATATTCCTATGATCTTCTTACATCCTCGAAGATGAAAGTTAAAGGTTCTTAAGAGCTCCTTATGAGATAGAAATGAGATATGTTCTATGACGATGACGATGATAATGAGGTTTTCATGAGTTTGATAATTCTATTTTCCTTATGATTCCATTGACATGGCTTCTTGTTGTTGTCCCACCTCATATTATTAGCTCTTCCAAGGTGAGACATAGCGGTGATGATTATTCCATAATGTAATCAGAGGTTCCCGACCTTATGTCACTCCGATGGAGATACAGTTCTTACTTGAGCTCCTATGCACGCTTCATGTTAGGAATATAATGATGACTACGCCATGCCTAGATGGTCGGGCGGCACCGCTAAGGCGGGCGGCTTACCACACCATGTCTATATGGCATGGGCAGACACCACTAGTGGGCGGCATGACATGATTACCCCGGACGCGGCCTAATGATGTATTTGGTTCAGACAGTTTATGCATGTATATGTGATATGTTTTAAAGGTAAAAGTGAACATGTATGATTCCGCCGTAAGAGGCAAGCAGTTACAGTTACCTGTTCTTCCTATGCCTTATATATTTCTTTATTATGTTGTCATATATGCCTTACATACTCAGTACATTGTTCGTACTGACGTCCTTTTCTTTTATGGACGCTGTGTTCATGCCCACAGGTAGACAGGGAGACGACGCAGACACTTAGGAGCTTATTCGGCAGATCATAGGAGCACCCCACTACTCCAGAGGTGCAGCCCATTGGTATATTCTTTTGTCTACAGACATAGGGCATTGCGGGGTCCTGTCCCGTCACTAGGATTCCAGTATTCCAGTTAGAGGTTCGTAGATGCATACGTGTAGGTTGTAGATGCTATGTGACCCCTTTATTGAAGATTTTGTACACCATTTTTGTAACCTTATGGGCCTATGCTTATATACATGTTTTGGGAGATTCAGAAATTGGTTTATGACAAGTTCCATGTTGAAAATGATATATATATATATATATATATATATATATATATATATATATATATATATATATATATATATATATATATGCCTAGGTTGAGTATGATAGTCAGCATGATAAGTGGTGCTCAGTAGTCAGCTCCGGGTACCCGTCATAGCCCCTAGTCTGGTCGTGACAGGTAGAGTCCAGCCCTCAGGGTCAGCAGCTGGGTCTTCACCATCTATACGCCCTCCAGGGCAAGGCTTATAGACACCAGTTAGTCATGGTAGAGGTAGAGGAGGAGCACCTAGTTTGAGTGGCCCTCAGCACCGTATTTACGCATTGGCTGGACGGCAGGATCTTGAGTCCTCCCCTGATGTTGTCACAGGTATATTATCGGTATTTTCTCTTGATGTATATGCATTGATCGATCAAGGCTCCACATTTCCATATGTTACTCCCTATATTGCTAGTCGATTTGGGGTGAAACCGGAGTCAATTAAACCTTTCGAGGTATCGACACCCGTTGGTGATTCGGTAATAGCTAGTCGAGTATATAGAAATTGTGTAGTTTTGATTTGTGATCATCGTACTATGGTTGATTTACATGAGTTGAAAATAGTGGACTTTGATGTTATTATGGGCATGGATTGGTTGGCTTCTTTCTATGCCAATGTTGATTGTAGAACAAAAATGGTTCGCTTCCAGTTTCTGGGAGAGCCAGTTTTAGAATGGAAGGGAAATACGCTTTTGTCACGACCCAACCAGAGGGCCATGACAGGCACTCGGAGTTAACCCACCCGGGCACCTCTCATCATACTTTCACAAACATAACTAGGTGAGCCACAAGGCTAACTCGCAATTCAAGTGCATCAATAATGCAAATATTATCGGGCAAGAGCACTTTTATATTAACATCATCAACTACGCCCATATACATATACACAAGTTGACGAGGCTAACAAAATGATATACAAAATATGAGACGACAAGGCTAAGAGACATCTAGCTATACACAATTGTCTACGAGCCTCTAAAAAGAGTATGTAACATCATCAAGACGAGACAGGGACCTGCCATACCCATATATATACACAAAAGAATAATACCAACAGCTGCAGCTCTGAATCAAATGGAGCTCCTCTAAGCAGTCTCTGGATAAGCAGTCTAAGGATCAAGTCTATCTCCCTGTCCACCTGCGGGCATAACGCAGCGTCCACAAACAAAAGGACGTCAGTACGAACAATGTACTGAGTATGTAAGGCATAAGCAGTAACATAATGATAACATAAAGGATAACATGAGATAGAAGAGCTATGAGATAGGAGAACTGTACATATACCTCTTAAGACGTTCATCATATTTACTTACCCTTTTTCTAATAGATACCTTCCATACATATGCACACATATATAGTAGTACCATACCCGACCATAGAGGTTCGGTGACACACATACCCGGCTATAGCAAGGCTCGGTGTTGTCCATACCCAACTGCAGTGGTGTGCGCGCAATGAATATCATACCCGACCATACAAGCTCGGTGTTACATAATGGTCATACATATATACATAATTATACACATAGGAGTACATAAGTAGCGTCAACATCATCATCATCATCGATATATCTTCCTTTAGAGGGCCAACTATCATAGGATGAGATCAACAATATCATGAGAGTATCAAGACTTATGAGCTTTAGCACTTCTAGAAATGGAGGCGTCATGGAAGACATGGTGAATTTCATGAATAGGTGTACAACAATGGAATCATGCCTTAAGAAGGAAGGGTTAGCCTTACATAACTTTACGCCTTCTTAACTACTTAACGTTCACCTCCAAAGCTTGAGAATTTTTTTATCACATAGGAATGAGCTTTGGATCAAGTTATCAACTTGAATAAAACCCTAACTTCAACACCCATGGAATTCTTGAATCCTACAAACCCCAATGAGTCTCCCAACACTTGAATATCTTGATTCTTGCTATTTGATCTTTGATTTCTCTTGGGTTTGGGTGGAATATGCTTGGTGGAAAGTTCTAGAGCTTTTGAGGGTTTGGGGAAAGTGGGAAATGAAAAAAAAAAAAAAACAAGGGTCGTTCATATATAATAATAAAAAACTGGCCCGACCCGGATATACGACCATTTATACGGTCCGTATAAATGGACCGTATAATCCCACTAGGGGATTCACCCTACTCTGGAATAGTTCTACAGACCATTATACGGGCCGTATAAATTATATAGTCCGTATAAATGACCGTACAACCCATCTTTTCCCGAAACTTACTCTCGTCGATTCGTTCAACCTCAAATCCTTATGGAACCTTATTGTCACTTGTATAACACTTCATTAACCATCTAAGGGGCCCTATAGCTCCCCCTCAAAACATTACTAAACACATAATAGCTCACTTGTTGCGAAACCTTCCCAAATATGACTTACATTTCCACTTCCTTCGACGAACTTAGTTTCATCGATTCATATGACTCCAAAATCTTATGGTACGCGCTTAAAGTTATCAAATACTCTCCTTAATATCCTAAGTACTTCGTGTTCACCTTAAGCTCGCGTTATCCTACTCACAACGCAACAAGCGAAAATCTCCGAGATGTAACAATAATCACCGCAATCATAGGTTCCACAGATTCATACTATAAAATGCAATTCAATACTCAATTTCTCAGTAATAACCTTCCTCTTCCATATGACAAGTGAGATAACAAGAGAGAGAGACAATTATATCAAGTACATGAAATCACAGCAATGGTGACAAGCCCACATAACAATATCGCAATAATGGTGACAAGCCCACATAACAATATCACAATAACGGCGATAAGCCCACATAACAGCTGACAATACCAACCTAGATGGAATTCACCTCCACACCATGCCTAAAGACCTATCATGCTTTCCCTGTCAATCACTACTATCTACATACGTTTCGCTAATCGGAGTCTAGATATAAAGTAAACTGTAACCTACCTCAATGCCGAGCAGGTGCCACGAACGATCAAACCAATGCCTTTCTTTTTCATAGAGCCTCTGAACGATCGAAATCTATCAAATATGCGATCTACGTTATAATACGACTCTAAGGACACCCATATTGCTATACTTATATTCGAAACCCAAAAACGCACCCCGAAAAGTGACCTCGGGTCCACAAGGGCAAAATTGGAATTTTATTGAAAAATCATTTCCTCCATTACCTAAGGGTCATATATTTTGAAAATTAGTCAATTTCATCCATAACTGGACTCTCAAATCATTAATTCTCATTTCTTAAGACTAGGGCTCAAATCCTTCAACTACCCCATAATCTTAACTTGGGATTAAAATCTCATTTCCCACAACTCAAATACCACGAATAAGAAGGTGTTCGTATAATCTAATACACCTATATTCAATTGCATAAATCCAAGATGCCAAAAATGAAGTGCAACGTGATAGCATAAGAAAATCCGAAAATTGATGATAAGCTTACAAAACAGTAACTTTAAACCAAGAAACCAGAGAAATGCTTGCTAGCTTACATGCCATTTTCTTTCTTCTTCTTCGTTAAAATTCATGAGAGACTTGAAACCATAAACCTTTAGTTTTGTCAAAAACAACACCTTTTTCATCTATGCACTTGAACAAAAGACACTTCATAAAGGTAAGTTTAAGACTTTAAAGTTGTAAACATGAGTGGTTAAATGCCACACCATCCCAATAAAAATATGCAGAACCTAGCAATTCACTAATGATGTTGAACGGCATATGTAGAGCTATAGTCAAATGCTTAATTGCAAGTTGCAACTATAGATAGTTAGTTCATATATGCACTCATTCTCTAATTCTACTCTTTTAGTAAAATACAAGAAAGATCAATACACCTAGGGCAAATCTTGGTATGAATTACTTTTCCTTTATTTATAAAATATGGAACTAGTAACTTGTAGCATGATTGTTTACGGAAAGGAAAACTGTTTGGTACCATACTTAATAACAAAGTACTCGTATTGAGTACTGACCATAAAATTGGTTGTAATTTCTTTGGTGCTACAGCAAATCTAAAAGGACATACGAACAACAAAAACCAACAAATCAATAAATGACAAAATTCCTTACCCGTTACTGACCAAAGGATTTAGAGCTTAAGTACTACCCACAATTTAAAACTGAATTTACACTCAAAATTTACTCATCATCACCTCATATCATCTCATCATTGGCACCATTGCTATACAATGATTACCATTAGCCTCTTTAAGTGAACAAGTATAATAAAGTCACAAAAGTGATAGTCCATACTGCCCCTAAATTGTTCCACAAATATCTCTCTTCCCGTTGTTGATGTCCAATTGTAGTGTCAAGGGTGTTTCTCCTTTCTTTTCTTTACCACGCTAAAGGTGGATATGTTATTTTGAAACCCTAAGTCACTAAGATACACGGGTCATAAGAAGTGAGTTTGACCCAATAATTTATCTCAATAGTTTCCCAATTCACTTATTCTCTTAACCATTTGCATACTTCAAAATATAGCCATTCCATTAAATGCTTTATTTACCAACTTGTACCTTGTATTTGTCAAAATCATATTCCTATGAATAAACTATTCACACACATTAAATAGATAAATTCTAAAATTTACCCGTCAATTATATAACCGTACCACATATCCCTGCAAGTCAAGAATATCATTTCCAAGCTACAGAAAGGGTAATTTGGGGAAAAGACTCCAAAACGCCAAAACGACCAAACAGGTCGTTACAATATCTATATCTATATATATAAAATAGGAGAGGTGCAAGCAATGTGGTTAAGTCAAGTGACAAGCCACTAACAAGCCACTTGGCAATTTTAAGACAAAACTATTTAAATTATGTACAGTAATAACTAACAATTAATAATTTAATATCCACTTTCTTATGAATATAAAAAGATAAATCTAAGAAAATATTCAAAATTCAAACCTTACGTAGAGATATAAAAAACCCAAGAATCCAAGAATATATATCTGCCGTAATCAAGTGTGAAATTTGAATTTAATTTGGAATTCAATTTTTTTAATTTGAGTTGAACATAAAGATATTCTAGAGTTTCAAACCTAAAATTTAGTAGAAGATAAATATATTGTAAAGTTTAAACATTAAATTTAGAACGTAGGCATGATTAAATTTAATATTTGGTGTATAACAGAATTTTGTAATTTTTTTTAATAAATTTAATAAAAAGACCTTTTGGATACATGTTTTATTTTTCCATGATAATTGAAGAAAATATTTTCAAATTTGAACTTAAAGCTATTTATTTAGAAAAAATATTATCTAAAAGATCCACTAGATAATAATAATAATAATAATAATAATAATAATAATAATAATAATAATAATAATAATAATAATAATCCTCTACATTATAAAGTGATTATAATAATCCTCTACATAAAACTCACGTGCTATTCAGAGAATAATATTTCGTAATCCGAAACTTAAAGAATGTATATGTTGCATTGTTTTTGAATAATTGTTACGACAATGATGGAAAAAATGATGAACTATTTCGAATTTTAAAAATCTGAACTGATTTGAAGCATATCGAATTGAGATAAGAAAAAAAAATTGAATTTGAAATTAATTTTGAATCTGAATTTAAAGATAGAAGTATTTGGAATGAGATTAGAAAAAATAAGTTTAATCTATATTATTATTATTATTATTATTATTATTATTATTATTGTTGTTATTATTATTATTATTATTATTATTATTATTATTATTATTATCTATATCTATATATATAAAATAGGAGAGGTGCAAGCAACGTGGTTAAGCCTAGTGACTAGCTAATAACAAGCCACTTGACAATTTTAAGACAAACTTTATTTGGTATGTAATAAAACTTTTGAATTGTTTAGTTTGAGATTAAATATATGTAGAAGTATTTGAATTTGAAAATATTAGATTTCTAAATGACTTTCGGAGTAAAATTAGACTTATAGCCTGTTTGGGCAAGCTTATTTTTCTCCCAAGAGTACTTATTTTTTCAATAAGTGATTATTTTAAAAAAAGTGAGGTGTTTGGCCAAGCTTTTAGGAGAAAATAAGTGTTTTTGGGAAGTAGAAGAAGCAGTTTTTCAGAAGCTAAAAAAATAGCTTTTGCCCAAAAGTACTTTTTTGAAAAGTACTTTTGAGAAAAATACAACTCCGCCTGTGTGAGCTCGCTCACATTGCCGGTCCCAAGCCCGGATAAAGGAGGAGGGCTGCCGAGGGTCAATCGGAAACAGCCTCCCTACCCAGGTAGGGATAAAACTGCGTACATCTTACCCTCCCCAGACCCCACTATTGTGGGATTACACTGGGTGGTGACCAAGACCAAGACCACTTTTGAGAAAAATACAGATAGAAGCACTTTTTAAAAGTTTGGCCAAACATTAATTGCTGCTCAAAAGTACTTTTTAAATTAATTAGCCAAAAGTATTTTTTAAAATAAACTGTTTTTAGTAGCTTGGCCAAACAGGCTAGTACTTAGAGACACCCACGGCTTAAGAGTTCTACATGAACTCTTACTATAGCCAAAACTTATCCTATCATATATTATAAAATATATATAAATACATTTTCTTGAAGAAATAAAATTAACTGCATTCCATTCTTTATTTTTCTTTAATTTGAATTCAAAAGATATATATTTTAAAGACAACATATTTAAATCCTCTAGAATTGTGATCACGATACATTGGCTTCTCTTAAACCATATCGGCAAATAATAATAATAATAATAAAAAAAAAAAAAAGTGTGGAAAAGATAAAACAAGAATATTAGGGATGATACAGAAATCTTCTTCTATCTTTTTAAATACACATTACATTATTGTTTTTTAAAAAAATGCCAACAAATTGAGATAATATTTGAATTTGAATTTAAACCAAATTTGAGTTGGAATGAAGTTCTAACTTCTTAACCTTTTATATATAAAAAATATATATACCCCTTCAGTCATACATAATGTTAGATGTTCTCCTCTTTTATTTATTAATCATTACCTATATTTATGAATTTATATTTACTGCATCTTCATATTCTTCATTTTTCAAAGATTTCTTCAATTTTAACATTTTCATTTTCTATACGTAGATGGTGATCGTCGTATTATGGGAAATGAAGCCACTCAAATTGATTTTTCTTGCCTACTATACCCAGAGCTTAACTCAAACAGGTAGTTTTTCTTAATGTAATTATTTTAGTTTTCTTCATTTGTTTGTTTGACTTTTGATTGAAAAAAATACACTTGACTATGTAAATAATAAAATCACTTTCGTATTGAGAATTTAATTAGTCGACCCAGCGATTTCTAATTGCTAACTTTTGTAAATGTTTTCATATTATTATTTATCGAAATAATGCTCATAGTATGATGATGTTTTGGTTTATTTTATGTGTTTTTTTTATTGCTTAATGATGGTGATAGTCTTCTATTTAATGCAGTTTTCAGTGAAACTTTTGATGGATTACCTAAATAAAAGAAGATTGAGAATTTGATAATCTTAATAACTTCTGTTTCAATAGAAAAGTATATTTTCTTATTTACTATCCGCTGTCATACTTGAGGCATTCTTTCACAGCCATTTACACAACTGTTTTTCTTAATACTTCATTGATGCCCTGAATTTTCATAACCCATTCTACTCAAATATGTTGCACATGCAAGTAATTTTTTTAAAAGAGTATGTTTTTTTTCTTAGCTGGCTGTCCCTTATATTTATTTTTATTAGTTTTCGTTTAGTTGTAGAATGTATGAAGACGAACAAAACTAGATGATAATTTATAATTTACTTTTTGAATATAGCGTATGAAATTAGCATTCTTTGTGATTTGTATGTGATCCGAGATTTACTTAGAATTTGAAATTAGTATTTTATTGAAACTTCAGAGAGAACTTTTAAATTTAATTTGATGTAACCTCGTTGTTTTTTGTGCAATTGATTAACACCTACATATGAGAATGCATGGAAGAAAAATTTCAAGAGGGTCAAATAAAAAAATTGAATTAATAAATGATATTAGTTTTTAATGAAAATATGAAGTTGAACTGCAATAAAAATCTTGAAATGATATATTAGAGTGCTTTTAATTGAAACATAAAGCTTACATGCTTTCCTAGAATTGCTTCATCGTAGGACGATAAATTAAGTAATTCTTCCTAAAGTTAGTTTATGAACTCTTTTCTGCTTCATCTTCATGTCCTTCTCAAGATCTGTTTTAGTGCCTTTTGAATGACATTCCTAAGTTTGAACTATACAAATTATTTTACTGAATACGCGGAAATAATACATCTTAATAACTTTCCAGGTTTGAAATAAAGCAAGTGTCTTTTTGAACGTTTTGTTTGTGCTTTTCTTAAATTGGTGTTATTACAAATAAGTTTGGTTGAGATTAATTGGCAAGTTTTATTAGAGTACTAGCACTCAAGCTTTACTCAATTAACTCAAACCATTGAGGATATCATCACTCTTATTAATGATAAGTGCAACTGAGTTATTGGACAAATATATAAATGAATTAAAGCATGTGAATTACTATCTGATTTGCGCTTCTAAAGTACAACAACAACAACCCAGTGAAATCCCACATCGTAGGGTCTGGGGAGGGTAGAGTGTACGCAGACCTGACTCCTACCAAGGTAGGACATTTGCGCTTCTAAAGTAAATGTATTTTATTTGAATGATTTTTATTTTCTAATTTTAACAATTAACAGAGGTTCTCTGCTTTAAACATGGTGGGGAGGGTTGGGGGGGGGGGGGGGGGGAGGGGTGTAAGTGTTTAGTTTAATAACATGGTTGTGGGATGTCAATGTCTAAGCTGCTAACAAGTAGGGTGCTTGAACAAAAAATAAACCTTCTAAATTTTTTGTTAAGATATTGTATTTTTTTTTTTTACATAATTGCTCAATGCGGAAATGTAAATAACTTTTCATGTTTAGAAAAATAAAAATTGAGTTATGAAGAGAAAAAATGCTTACAAGTAAGATGCCTCTCCACTATTATTATGTATTTTATAGTTTGTTTACCTGCCTTGATACACTGTTAATGTAATCAGGGCCACTTTTCATTAGTAGTAAGTACAGTTGATTATTATTTGAAAACATGTGCTAGCTGATTGAAGTAGTATGCAGTTGCTCGATGTTTTGTAGGTTGTTGTAGAAGGTTCATACATCGTTTGATGCAAAAACAACCAAATATACGTGATTTCATAGTTGTATGAGTTTTAAATCAATGCATATGATATATGTGTCCTGTATTACTATTGATGTTGTAGTATCTGGTGTAACATTCTAATAGTGTAAGTAGAACTTCATCTGCATTTCAACTAATAGTGTAAGTAGAACTTCAACTGCATTTCAACTGCTCCGTTAGCATAATCCGTTAAATTTGGAGCTTGAAGCAAGGATTTTACCCATGAGATGCTAGAAATTGGAATAAGTTTGCTATGAGGGTCAAGTTCAATATAGGCTCCTTATATTTGGAGATGATATTCTAAATTGAAGTATGCTCTCTGTCCTAAATGAAACAAATTACACACAATTGTTTTTTTTTGCAGACTACTTATGCTGAAGGACATAATGGCTATTCAATTTGCGGGGAGGTTTGGGATATATGCGATGCCGATTTCTAATATTCATGATAGTTATATGAGAATGAACAAGGCAGACTTCTTAACAATATGCGCTAGCATATAATTCTGACAAGAAACTATTATAAATATAGGGAGGTGAATAGTTGAGTTTGAAAACTTAACCGTTATACTTTTATAAATTACTAATATCTTTTATTGATATTGATTGCGTGGGTACGAATACTAGTATATAAAATAGGAGAGGTACAAGCAACGTGATTAAGCCAAGTGGCAAGCTAATAGCAAGTCACTTGGCAAATTTAAGACAAAGTTAATAAGGATTGTAATAAGAATTAACTTTAATTGAAATATATAGTTTTTACTCAAATGTTATTAATTTTAAATTTTAAATTGAAAATCCTTCTTATTCGTCACTGATCTGATAGGTGGTTTTGAATTTAGTTTGATAGCTATCAATATAAAATTTTTTTGGAGGATAGATATTTTAATTTGGTTTTAAAGATAAACATCGATAAATAAAACAGAATTACTACCCTATGTATAATATTTGAAGCTAAGTATCTTTTGAAAGATAAAAGCTACTTACGTGATTTGAAAATTTAAACCTAAGTAATTAAAAATATTTACCCGTAAGTATATTTCAATAATTAAATTAATGAGTATTTTTTTCTCGATAATTAGGACAAACTTAATAATAATTGTGATAAACTTTTTGAATTTGGATTAAAAAAAAATTGAGTTAATAGGTAAACATAATAGAACTCAGATTAAAAATATTTGAATTTAAATGGAAAGATCAAGATTTTTCAAATTGAGATAATAGCATAGAGCATATTTTCGTAAACTTAAATTTAAATATAAAAAAAAATCCATGAAATTGAAAAAAAAAATCCGTGTATACTTATCTGTTTTCTGTATGTCTTTTAATATAGAGTAAAATAACAAAATTTAAATAAGTAAAGTTGGTGAAAGTAGGAGTCTTTACAACTTGAAAACAGCAACAACAATTTAAATTAAAAAGCTGGAAAACCAAAACACAGGCCATATAGCTGTGGCCAACAACAAACCTTTGTAGCTTTAAGTAAGTTCGTAAGACTAGGAATCTTTGGCACTTGAAAAGAGCAAAAGATATATTCAAATAAACTTTGAGTTTGAATTCAAAATATTCAACTTTACCCTTATCACGGATAATTATCAATTAGAAGCCCACATATGTATATATATATATATAGTTAGATCAATTTGAAAATATTGGAGAGCACACTAGATCAAGCATATATAGCAAAATATAGCTATGAAAACTGATGTCATCAACGAAATATCTGTTATTAAGATGTGATGGAACTTAAAGGTTTGTGTTATGACATTATAGCAACAGCCAAATTAGGGGAAGCCATACAATCCATTTTCTTTGAATTATAAAGTATATATTATACAACCCTTTTAGATTTAATTCTACATGTATATATAGTTCCTTTTTTTCTTGCATATCTTTTTATATTTAATTCTATTCTACACCTCACATTCATGAGTCTTTGAAAAAATATTCCACAAGCACTTGCAATGTAGGCGTTGATGTGGTTTTGTGGAAGTGTTGCTATGTTTTCATGAACGGGGAACTCACTGTTACAATTTTTGTCTTTTCAGGTACCACAAGTATCAATACAAATGAAAGCATATGTGGCTAATTTTGTTAGCAAGTCAGCTGCCATGTATTATGTAACAAAATTCAGTCATACTTCAAGTCTTGATTAAAAAGGTAAGTTCTAGAAGTCCATCTTCAGTTCTATTTGTGATTCTACATATTTTTAATTTGTACTATTTTCCCCTCAAATTTTGATATGATAGTTCAGCAAAGAAAGGAGGCATAATGAATCAGTAATTTACAAAAAAACATGAATTAAGGATTATTTTTTTTAATCGTAACCCCGGCCCTTTTAAATCACAATAAACTATAATAGAGTGGATGGTAATTATGTTTTTTTGGATTAAAATAACATGCTTTTGTAAATATAGATGCAGGTCAAATCCCATTCGAAGGATATATATATATATATATCGTGGACACGACAAACAAAAATGAAGTTTCTGTTTGATAATTCTGAGTCAAGAAGGTGTGTATCAAGTGGTGAGGGAAGTAATCTACTTCTGGAAGTCACTGCGGCAAACTAGGTTAATTATACGGTGAATGACTACCAAAATGTTTGATATATGGGGTTGATGCCGTTCATGGACACAACAATATTTTCAACGCCACTATATTTTCATATATAACATTGGGATTGGTGCAGCTAGGTAAGAAAATTTACATGACTTCAAGTACAAATTAAATACTCTATCTATTAATATATCGAATTTATATCAGTTGTTTAATGGTTTATATAAGACTATATTCTCAGTTGGAGTGTGAATCTGTCATCAAAATGTACCATCACAAAATTTTGTGATCTAACTCAACTTTCGTATTTCTTTGGAGAAAATAGTTTAATAATTTGATTTGATATTTAGCTGACATTGTGATAAGTGAAGCTGGGTGTTAATAAGCAGCTCTGCTAAATGATCTCTCACAAAAATCATACCGGATAGCAAATAAGTTTTGTTATTAATAAAAAAGTGATAGTCATAAAATCAACTATAAGTGCCAGTCTTACGGGGGGTGGAAAAACCATGCTAATACTTTTGGTGGTGTATTTGAATTTATTCACAGAAAATGCCACATTGAATTTTACCTAGCAAAATGTCCAATTAAACGCTTTATTTTTATTTTTATTTCTTTTGTTATTTATTGGAACCGAAAAAAGGAACTAATTATTGGATAAGTACTTTTTTATCCAATCTTATGTATATCAGGAAAAAAAAAGTCATGTAAGCACATCAAATTAAACTTAAAAAATAAAGCTTTTTAATAAATATCCTTATATATAGATTTATTAAAACATTAAAGATAAAGCATCATGTGGATAAGACTATTTGACTGAAATCAGAAACGATAAAATCAGAAGGTAAAAATAATAAAGAAAATTTTCAAGCAAAAATTAAATAAGATAAGGATATCTTAGAATTATGTTTCGTATAAAAAATTTGAATTGATCTCATAAGATAAGGATATCTTAGAATTCTTATCTTTTTGCCAATTATATTATCAAAAAAATATTTCAAACAAATTGATATAATATTTTAATTTGAAAGAGTCTATTGATACACACTACGGTGATATATAGACTTTAGAGCTTTAATTATCACTAATATATTATTTTCAGATTATATGAAATTCATTAAAGTATAATATCGAATCACTAGGCAATTGTTATTAAATATACCGTTATTGACAATAATTATTTTTGTATGTCACATGCATTAGATATATGTTTGGAAGGTTTTTTTTTGTTTTCTCTCAAATAAAAAGATTGAGTTTTGGTGACTATTATCAAATTACTTATACGAATAAATTATTCTAATTAAAATGTTATTGTGTTCAATCATTTTATTTTTCCAACATTAGAATGTCTTAAAATTATTTTTCACATTTTGACTTAATAAATAAGATTATTTGTTCTATAAGTATAGATTATAATTCCATAATAAATGTTAAAAAGAGAAAAAAAATCGTAATATTAAAAATTACATTAAGAAATTAGTTAATAATTTAGAGGGTAAAAAGGTACTTGACATGTTCAATTGGGAGAGGGTGGGGTAGGGGGAGCGGGGGAGGTGGAGGAGGTGCAATTGTTAAAAGTTGGGGCATGTGTTTGATTTTTAAAGCAAACTTGAAAGGGAAAAATAATTTTCACCTACAAAAGATAGTGATATGGTTTTGAGCAATAGATTAAATAATAATATTAAACATATTATTAAAAGAGTAAAATAAATTGGATATCTATTTAAGGAACTAACAAGATATTCTAGCACTATATATCATTTGTTTCATTAATTTCATAAATTTTTTATTATTAAGTACATTGCAATATAAGAAACAATATCACAATTTAATTTACTTATTTATTAAAAATAATATGGTCTAATGCACTTCAACAAGCCAGATTATAATTTGTTATAATTATGTCCTTTAACACTTTCTGCGCATCGCGCGGGTATGGATACTAGTATATAAAATAGGAGAGGTACAAGCAACGTGGTTAAGCCAAATGGCAAGCTAATAACAAGCCACTTGGCAATTTTAGAACAAATTTAATGGAGATTGTAATAAAAGTTTTGAATTGGTTAATTTGAATTGAAACATATCTTGAAGTATTTGAAGTTGAAAATATTAGATTTTTGAAGTAAAATTAGATTTTCATTAGTATTAAACTACAAACCCACGGCTGAAGAGTCCTAAATGAACTCCTACTATTGTCAAAACTTATCCTATTAGTTATTATAAAATAAACCACATTTTCTTGAAGATCTTTTTAATTGCATTGAATTCTCTATTATTCTTTGTTTGAATTAAAAGATAATTTTTAGAGATAACATTTTAAATCCTCCGAGATTTATGATCACGATATTGGCTTCTCTTAAACAATATCTGGATTTTTTTTTTACTAACTATGGCTTATCTAAACTTATATTTTAATAAAGTTAAAAATGGCTATAATGCAAGTGTATGTGCAGAAACAAAAATATATGAATCTTTTAACAAATAAATTAAGGTTTAACATTTAAATTGAAGCTATTCAAATCAAATGAAATTATAAGTGATGAGTCTATAATACATCAATAAAATTTCATATATATATATATATATATATACACACACTGCTCTTCTTTTGTTTCGTCTCTGTTTAGTTTTAAAAAAAATTAATTTATCTCCTCGGTTTCAAATGTTTTTCTCAATTCAAATATATAATAAATTATAAGATAATGATCTTTGGGAGGCCTATCTAATAAAGTGATATGATATTTGAATTCGAATTTAAAATGAAATTTGAGTTGGAATGAATATCCAACTTCTTGACCTCTTATATATATATATATATATATATATATATATATATATATATATATATATATATATATACCATATAATGTTAAACTTTCTCCTCCTCCAACTCTATTCGTGAATTTTACATTTTATTGCATTCATATTCTTTATCTTTTAGAAACTTATTCAGTGTTAATGTTTTTATTTTCTATCTGCAGATGTGTGATGTACCTATTATAGAAAAGGATGTTACAAGATTATTCCTTCTATTCATTATATTCTTGCTTGAACTCAAGTAAGTACTCTCCAATGTAATTATTCCGATTTTATCGTTTGATTTTTGATAAAATTAAATACATTAGATTACATAAAACAGAAAATCACTCTCTTATTAGTCGAGTTGGCCCTTTTTAATGCTAACTTTTCTTACTATTTTAAATTATTATTTTATTGAAACTAAAATAATGATTTTTGTTCCAAATGTTTGTTTGCTTTTTAATTTTGTCTATAGACAATCATTTTTCAAAACTATTTGTGTAGATGACAATATGTGGTACTCTAAATTCTCTTCTTGAAGAACAAATATATACGGATCCGAAGATCTTTGTAATGGACGAAGATGTATAATGAATATATTTTTCCCTAATTTCATAGAAGATAATTAATACTTGCATCTCCGATTTCTGTTATGCAAAACATATCTATTATTTTAATTCTCATAAAAAAATTATGATGAAACAAGTTAGTGAATATCATATTGTTTATAAGTTAGAGATGTTCTTTTCTCACCTTTATTTCTATTCATTTATTATAATTTTAAAGCTTGCTCTACACCCATGTATTTATTGCATATGTATTTTTTTAACCAACTTTTGTTATTTTTGAACTTTTGTTTTACTCCGATTTTTAAGAACTCGCTGGATAAACATAATTCATAATTACTAAGGTTGATCCTTGGAGTTCGAGCATTAGCTTTTTATCATCTTTAATGCTCTTCGTAAAGTCAATACTAAAATCACCAATTTAAGGACGTGATTTACATTCTCCTTGAACAAGCAACTTTGATAATTTCCTTAAGGTAAGATAAGAAGTATAAAGTTGAAAATTCTTTTGATGGTCATAGTTAATTTGTGAGTGATTTTATCGGATTCAAAATGGCAACCCACTCATAATTGGTGACCCACTCATAATTTTCAGTTACGATTTAATAGCTTCTATCAATCATATTCCTCAGAGTCGATCTTGCAATTGAAAGTTCAAGTTCATGTAATTTCCTTTTTTGTTTGTCTCACAGTCTTTTGGTCACAATATATTTAGCTGCAAGAAATCTTTTTAGAAAAAATCAAGGTTGTAAGTTATATACTAGATATTGTTGGGGGAAAAAATCAAGATTGCAAGTTATACATCAAAATTCGTAGGCCTGTGGGCAAGCCATGATTTCTTTGATGTTTGTGTATCTCTCCCATCTAAATTTTTTCTTAGAGTTTATTAACAGAAACTACACAGTTTGCCGAAAAATTAGTATTGTGGAGATGATTTTCACGCCTATTGAAGGAGCTCTCCATGCTGCCATGGATGAAAAAAAGCGAAAAGTGATCGCCACTCAATCAGGGTCTTCTTAGTTGCTCATATTTGGTTGAGATATTTCAATGGCTAAATAATATCTTTCTATTCTTTTCTCTAAGGAATGGACCAACAATATTTGAAATATCCAAGGAGAGAAAGAAATAAAGTGATGATGGGAAGTTATATGCTTTTTCGGTAAATAACTATGATAAATGACTCTAGCATAGCTTATGTGTACAAATGCACAAATATTATTATCAAAATTGGTGTATCTCCTTTAAGTATGTGTTTACTTTTATTTAAGAGTTTAAGGTAAATTACAAGTTTTAGGCAATTGCTTAAGACTATTTCTTTTCTCAACTTTAAAAAGCTTTTTATCACTTAAAGAAACCTTATTTATTTAATGTGTAGGGGTATTATAAATTGACTTATAAAGAGAAAATAAACGGCCCCGGTAAAAAAGACAATTTAAATATTGAAGAAATTTGATTTGATGCAAAAAATGAATACTAATACACTTTGATTAGTTCGTCTCATATGGACTAAAAATATTTCAAATATTATAGATTAGAGCGCTTTTAGAAGACATAAAAACATGTTCTTTATCAATTTAACAACCCTTAATTTATTTTTCATATATTGGCGTATTAAAAATTGACTTATAATTAAAGAGATAATAAATGGCCCCAGTAAAAAACAAGTTTAAATGTTGAAGAAACTAAATTTGATTTGATAATACAAATAAGATATGAATACTAATATGTTATGATTAATTTTGTTTGATATGGACTTAATTTCTTTTCAAATAATATTATTATTGATTGAGCGGATAAATTATTTTAAATAGTATTTGTGAAAGAAAGTTACTATAAAACTTTATCATCTCAACCTCCAATCTTTAGATTATGGATTTGAGTCATCAAAGAAGTAAATAGGGGAGTTTGTAGGGAGAGGTAAAAAAAGAAGTTTCTCTTTTCATAAGTCATAACATGTTCTTCATCTCTTTAACAATCCGTATCTTAGTTATCATGTGTAGGACTATTATAAATTGACTTATAAAGAAAATAACTAAATAACCTCAGTAGAATCGTAGAAATTTAGTCACATCTAGGACTATTACGAATTGACTTATAAAGAAAATAAATAATTAATCTTAGTAGAAATTCAATACTTGTGGGATTACACTAGATATGTAGTTATTGTTGTTGCGAATGGTCTTAGTAGAAAGGACAATTTAAAAATTGAATAGATGAGATTTGAGCGGAAAAATTATTGGAATAGTATTTCTGAAAGAAAGTTACTATAAAACATGAATTTTAAATATTGAATAGATGGGATTTGATGTGATATTATAAAATAAGATAAGATTACTAATACACTATGCATTTGTTCCATTAAGCTTCTCGAAAGTATTATAGTTATATTGAATCAACAAAATTGGTCTAATAAGTTCAATTAATAAAAAATATTTATAACTGTGCATTTGATTTCTCCAATATAAGTGGAAATCTTTAGCTATAACTTTAATAAGAAACCATTAGAAATATCAATTAAAGACATGCGGTTGGTGAATAATTGAGTTTAATACTTAATAATTATAGTGTTACATATATAAAATTTGCTATGGTTAATTCTTATGACATCGACCGCGCATCGCGCGAGTACTAAAACTAGTATATAAAATAGGAGAGGTACAAACAACATGCTTAAGCCAAATGGCAAGCCAATAATAAGCCACTTGGCAAATTTAAGACAAAGTTAATATGCTTTGTAATAAACTTTTTGAATTGTTAAATTTGAATTTAAAGATATAAAATTATTTAAAAGATTTGAAATGATATGATTAGGATAAATTAGAGGTAGTATAACTTCTATAGGGAAAATATTTACCACGGCTAAAGAGTCCTAATAGAACTCTTATTGTTGTCTAATCCCATCAGATATTGAATTTCAAAATAAATTGGAACTTGAAGTAATTACACATTTTCTTATCAAGTTTAAGTGCTTACAATGCCTTGGTTTTATTATCGTAATTGCAAGACTTTTTAAATTTAAAAATCTTCATTTAATTAATTATATATATATATATATATATATGTATGTATGTATGTATGTATAATGGGACAGGTGCTAGCAATATGGTTAAGCCAAGTTTTAAATTTGAATTTATAGATAAATATCTAAAAAAATATTATCAATAAAATCTACTAGATACTCCCATAGAGATGATAAATAATTTTTAATATCTTAAATGCAAACCTTATGCTGATAAATAATTAGTTATGTTTTCAGTTTCTTTAAGTACTTAAAAAATAAAATTGTAATACATAAATAAGGTAGTATCGGATATATACTAAAAGTCAATTTGAATTAAGGTATGATAAGTTCTTGCGTTTCACTAGAAAAATAATTTTTTTCTTATTACAGATTTTTTATCCTTATCTAAAGAATAATTAATCGTGATACAGATACATTAAATTTAAATAATATATTTAATCAGATTAGAAATAATTATTGTAATTAAATGTTAATTGGGCATGAAAGATAAAATATTTAAATTTAAGTACTTGTTTTTTTTTTTCGTTAGAAGAAAAATTGAAACAAAAGAAGAAGAAAAAAGGATAAGGTTAGCTCATTTTATGGAGAAATTTATTTCCATGAGTACATAGTATTTTTCTTGCAGTTTAGTAAAACGTTAATAAATTTTTAGTTTTAATTTGAAAATACTTTTACGAATTTGAATTGGGTATTAGAAAAATTACTAAAAGATGGCAGAATCAAGAAAATAAAAAATTGAGTTTGAGTTTGAATTGAGAAAAATAATTAATTTAATTTAAAATATGTGACAAAACTATTTTGAATTTGAAATGATCCAAATGATATTTTTAGCATAATATGCACAATTTTAAAAATATATATATGTGTAATTAAACTGAACAAACTAATAAAAATATCTGAAATATGTAATAATTAATGTCACACCCCATTTTTGGGCTCCCGCGCAATAAGCACGCTGAGTTTTTATTATTAAAGGGTTTTTCCAATTGAAGTGACGATTTTTGAATAGGGATTAATTATTTTACAGAGTCGCCACTTGGAATTGAGTTTTTGTGTTCCAAGTCACCTTATGAATCTCTAATCAAAAGGAAATGACTCTTTTATTATGGTCCGCGAAAACAAAAGACCGGGTAAGAAATTCTGTTGACCGGGGAAAAGGTGTTAGGCATTCTTCGAGTTCCGTGGTTCTAGCATGGTCGCTTTATCGACTTAGACTTAGCTTAAACTAATTTTGGATAAATTGCGTTATGCCTTGATTTGCTCGTACTTTTATTGTCGAACTTTTATCAGTCTTAATCCTGATACGTAACCGCATTCCGGATCTTTTAAGTGTCTCAAAATAAGATGCGTAACCGCATTCTCAATCGAAACAAGATTAATCATTAAAACGAGATTGGCCAAGGTGCGTAACCGCATCCTTGAGTTGTTTAAAGCGTCTCAAAATAAAATGCGTAACCGCATTCTTAATCGAAAACGAACATCTTAAAACGTGCCTAAAGCTCATCTAGCGTTAAAAAGCAATTATTTGTCTCTAAAATCCAAGACTTACTATTATTGGTTATTATTAATTATTATTATTTTCACTCTTTTGACAATGAGTTTTGAAACGTGTTCGCAACCCATCTCGCTCCCTCACAATTGATTTTTCCGCTCTTTTCTTTTCTACTTGACAATGAGATTTGAAATAATTCGCACCTCGTCTCGCTCGTCTCCCAATTAATTATAAATAAGTCATGGACTAAAATTAAAACCTCCCGACCCATTAAATTCTCAAGACCAATCAGTGACCGACTTTAGGAAACTGACCCATTTATAACCAAAGTGTTGCATTCTTTAAAAGCTAACATAAGCGAATAAAAGGCCCACTTTATTTTAATCAATTTCTTCAATAACTGCTAGTTTATACCAAATTCTAAATAACACCAATAGTATCAAACTTATTTAATTTAATGGATTATCTTTTAGCCAAATAATCAAACATCTAAATAATATTTTGCCAGTCATAAAACAAAGCAAGAAAAAAAATGCTAAAACATTTAATAAACAAAATAAGAAACCAAACAGAATCATATTCGTACTAGCACGTGAAAAAGCTAATCATGACAACTATGTCAAATAAATACAATCATAACGTTAGTCATTTTGCATTTAATCACAAGAAGAAGAAAAAATATATAAATAGTACTTGACATATAAAGAGAGCAAACCAGTGAAATAATTAATAGGCAAAAGAGTAGGCCATCAACTGAAGCATTTCTCAGGACTAAATTAAAAGAAGATTCAATTTCCAGTTACGTATTAATCGGCAAGCAATACATCAATATATACAACAGTGAATCGGAACAACCATCCAAGGAGCTCAAATAATTACCACCAAATGTTAAACTCAAAACCTATGAAACAACCTATCCAACGTAACGGAAAAAAAAAATGACAAATATTTTATTTCAGTAATTTAAACCAAGTTCCATGAACAATACATAGGCCCATTTAAACAACATGGTCCAAGCTAAAACACGAAACCAAAATTATCAGAGAGACAAGATAAGAGCGGACCTCAAAATAGTTCATTACTTTGCTTCAGTGAATCAGAACCGAAGCTTCATGACCAGCGGAACCTCAACCCACTTTTGACACTGTTGTTTTGATCGTTTTATGGTGTTTATTGGCTGGTGTGAACACCTAATTTTTTACCAAACTTAAGTTTTACGTCATTTTAGTGTTTAAATATTTCTTTAAAGTCTAAATTATATATTCTGGTTTTTATCTCATTTTAAGTAGGTTTATTGAAAACTAAAAAAATAGAGTCACATTTTAGGATAAGTTTTGTTTTAAAAAGAAAAGAAAATTTACAAAAAAGTATATTTTTCTTCTAATTTAGATTTTAATAAATAAGCTAGTGATTTTTAGTAGTTTTCTTAGTTATATTTTTTTATTGGATTAGCTATTTGACTTTTTTATATTTTTAGTAGTCTAAAGATGGTTAATTAATATTTTTATGATATATCTTTTAAGCAAAACAAAACAAATAAACAAAAAAATAAAAAATAGATTTTCCTAAAAAAGTTCTAATTACCTCACCAGCACATCTCCTTTATCCCTACAAATTCTCACCCTAACCTAAACCTCACCACCGGAACCAAAGTGACCCCAAAAAAAATATTTTGAACCAAAATACCCCAATAACAAAAAAGGTTACATAAGTACCTTTAGCGCAGTAAAATACTGCGCTAAAGCACTTAACCGTGACAGAGCCGTTAAGTGCTTTAGCGCAGTATTTTACTGTGCTAAACCAAAGTTTCTCTCACCTATAGTGCATTAAAATACTGCGCTATAGGAGTCCACCATTTTCCAAAAATAGCCTCTTATTACATTTTCACTCTTTTTTACGTAGTTTAGTCGTATATTAATCATGCTTTGAGACTCCGGAACTTCAATATTTTATATAGAACCCTACTTATATTTGTACAATTAATAAAGTGGGCTCAATACATCAAGGATATGCAAAAGTTTGGATTGTCGTTTTAATGGTTGAAAAGTGCTCGAAGTCCTTTTTTGTTTGAAGACTTATAGTCATTAGCTTTACGTTATTTATCTTTTAGGGTTTCGTGTTATTTCTAAATTAATGGTTAACTTTATTTCGAATGTGTCACGTTTTTTTTTATTATCAATTTAGGATGTGAAACTATAAACAATAATAAAGACTAAGATAATATTTATAAATATGCAAACAATATATAAAATTTACGATAAACTGTACAACACTAATGTATATAGACTATCGTGGATGGGTCTCACATGTGGTATGCCTGAGACTATCCTTAGGCCTAAGGCTCACACCATCCCCACCGCCCTCTCCATCGTCTCCATCGCCCTTTTTCCTCTTAATAACCGGGCGCACCAAGTCATGATCATCTCCTCTTCCCCTGGCCCGTGCGCCCTTGACTAGAATGTGCTTCTTCTTGGGATCTAGTCCCGCTAGCACGGGCAGAACCTCATGTTGACCTGGGTTTGGAAACTCGACCTCTTCCTCGTCGGGAGTCGCCACCGCAGGCATTGAAGGATGAACCTGAAAAGTATATAATAATTAGTACCATTTCTTATTTATATTGAATACATTAACGTTTGTTGAATAATCAAACCTGTGTATCAACGGGCGCCTGAGTAGGCTCTTGAGATGGGTCTGTAGGCTCCTGAGATAGGTCTAGTGGTGAATATGAGGTAGTCTTCTGGACGAGATGTTGTTCGAAGTCCAAATAAAGGTTATAAAAATTAAATAAATATTTACCTTATATTGAATAAAATTGATTTTAAGTAAAAATATTACCTGCGCCTCGATAGTCTCATGAGAAGACACCTCTGCCTCGGTAGGCTGATGAGAATGCTCCTGAATGGGTCGCTCTTGTGGACCCACTGGCGCCGAATCCTAAAATATGAAAAACGAAATAATAAGTAACATACATATTTAAAATAAGTACTTTAAATAATCAAATATGAATATTAAATATTGACCTTATATTGAATAAAACTAATTTTAATAAAAAGCTTACATGTGGCTCGACAGTCACATGGGAAGACACCACTGTCTCGGCAGGCCCATGAGAAAACACCTGAGTGGGTGGCTCTGGTGGACCCGCTGGCGCCGAATCCTAAAATATAAAATATTACTAAATAATGAGTAACATATATATTTAAAATAAGTAATTTAAATGAACAAATAAGTATTTTAAATACTAACTGGGATCAAAAGCTCATCGAAGTCAAGAATCCTGGCTCTCTCTAAATTCCTCACAAGCCGCTCATCAGCTAATGAAGCGTGTAACACCGCCCAATCGATGTTATCACGCTCCTCCATGTATGCATTCTAGCTCGGCTGTGATGAAGACCCAGGTATCTCAGTAAGTAGGAGCGTCGGCATAAACATAGGTGAGTCCCCAGGTGAGCTGCCACTGGCCTGGAACGGCTGCGGATGGACTAGAACGGGAACATCCTCTGGAATGGGATCGGCCTCATCTGCCTCATCTTCCTCATCTACCAGATGGTGTCCTCCACCACCAGGTCCTCTAGCAATAGCACCGCGTCCTCTACGCACAAGGCGTCCTCTGGCAGCACGACCTCCTCCTCTGGGAGCACCCGGTCCTCCTCCTGGCGCTGGCTGATACTCAGCCTCTGGAACAGGCTCCTCCATGCGCCTAATCTCTCCTGCCTGCCGGATACCATCCTCGGATATCCGTACCATCTCCGACGCAAGCCCCGCAAGCCCGGGGTAAGGCATATGCTCTAACCCCAACATACGTAATCATTGTACGACCACCAGCTGCATTTGTGTTCAACAGTTAAAAAAAAAAAGTTATTTTTTAAAACGTAACAATTAATGCAATTAAATAAATCTGAATACGATAAACTTACCAATGCCTCGTACTGCCCCGCGAGTGCTACATCCCTAGCGGGACGCAAAGCTGGGTTGCCGATCAATCGGCGTGTGATCTGATGATACCAGCGCATGTAATCCTTAATGGGAGTCAAATGGCCGACCACCGCTAAAGTGCTCAACCTGTTCTCCCAACGGTGGAGCTGGATAGCCATGAAAGCCAGAAAATCATCATCAACGGTAGCCCGATCGTCCCGCTGGTAGTGTCGAAGCTCATGACGGACGTCAGGGGGTATACTCTGTGTATGCCCAAACTGTCGTAAGACACGCTCGGGCATGTGGTCCTCTACGATGTCCAGGTGTATCAATGGACACCGCAACCTCCAAACCCCTTGACTTGCCCTGCAAAAGGCCGGCAAACCATCTAATATAACAGCGTACGGCGTCTATATAAATAGCTGCATAAAATATTAATACAAATCAGTGAACACCAAGTAGAAAAGACATTTAATTACATTAATAATGTAAAGTTAAATAGTTTTACCGCATCGTCCGTCATGTGATCAAGCTGGTCCCGGAATGGAAGAATACTGTGGTGCGTATCCACATCCCGTTCAAAACCCGCTGTCCACCTCCTCGCATAAGGCATGTCAATCTCGAGGTGATGCCTAGGTACGGGCTGAAAAGGCAGCATCCTCTCCCACGCCCATAACTATAAGCGATATTAGAAAATATGATTTTTTAGTCGTCGTTTCAAGAGATTTTTTTACATTAAAGGAACGCACACTTAAAATATTACCTGGAGAAGAGAAAAAAATCCACACACATCTCTGACAACACCAATAGACGCTTGGCATAGGCATCTATAAAGATACGCCAAAACAGCACCGCCCCAGCTGTAGTCTCCCAAGCAATCCAGATGCTCTAAGAAAACCAAATAACGTAAACTGACAAAGGCACCCGATGAGTTCGGGAACAAGATGCCCCCGAATATAATAAACAGGTACAAATGGGTATGACGATCAACATTGTCCTGCTGGGTGCCGTCCACAACCTGATCCAGACCCTCCAAATAAATGCAGAGTGCACTAAGCTGAACTCGACTCTGTCCCGATATCTGGGCCACGGCATCAGGCACGAAGTGGGTGAGCCTAGTCAACTCTATCACCCATGTTCGACCAGGAGGAGGCTCGTACCGAGTGTATAGTGGTTCTCCATCTACCCGCAATCCAAAGAGGACCTCCACATCCTGAAATGTAATCGTGGCCTCACCAGTGCGAAGATGGAAGGTATGTATCTCCGGCCTCCACCGCTCAACCATGGCCATAATGAGCGCCCAATCATGCTGTACTCGACCAACGGACACGTAACGATAGATGCCGCCCCGAAATAATATCTCTAAGACGCGAGGGTGTGGGGGGTGCTCGCGTAAAAGAGTCCACGCTCTCTGCAGCCTACGGGGACGGAGCCTAGTCGATATCCCTATAGTACCGGCCCATAATAACTCTGACCTATGATTGCCTTGCAAAGACAATACTGATCTATCAGCGGGCCCCGGGTGATCATCAGGCCTCGGGTGATCATCGGGCCCAGGGGGGACATTCGGATCCATGAAAGAGTCCGGTCAGTACAAACTAAATTAGTCATTATTCTTGAAATGAAAGATAAATTATATTAACAAATTAATAGTTTGTAGGGAATATGTGAATTATGTGGTATTATATCTTGTGAATAATTAACATGGGATAAACAATTTCACAAATAAATAAAATAACAATGGCATAATTAACATAATAGGAGATTACTATATTTTGGGGGTATATAGTCTCTATGTACGTGCGTTGCACGAATATTTCTTGTCGATTTTTATAATATTATTTATACTCTATTGATAAGAAACTTGGAAAAAAAATATCTACTTATTATCTTGAATACAATATTTATTTTGAATGTATAAATCTTTATTAGATAGTCTTTTCCAAAAATTATTTTCACTCTCCAATCAAATATTGGAATAAAAATAATTATTTTCAACATAACTTTCATCATATTAAATGTGCAGTAAATTTAATATGTGATAGTAAGGACACATATGTGATGGCAAAGACTTTTAAGTTAATTAGTTTTGAATTATGTGATGGCAAAGACTTTTAAGTTAATTAGTTTAGGAATCGAAATTCAGCAGTAATATTTGTTTAGAACTCTATTTTGAATATGTGATATATTTTGAGTTGACCAAATAGCCAACACAACTATGATAAAATTAGACTAAAAGAGTATATTTGTCGACCACATATTTTCCTACAAACTTTACATTTTTATCGTTAACTTATGTATTTATGAAAAGAAGAACTTTAACTATTCTTTTTCAGATAATCTTTTTTTATTTAACATATATATTCATGCTTTTAAAATAATATAGATTAACAATTAATAATCATTTACAACTTGTTTGGATGGTTGTTACCTATTGTATTATATTGTGTTGTTAGTTTAAATACAATGTTTGCTTTGATTGTTACTTTAATTTTATTGTATCGTATCGTTAAATCCATCGTTATGTAACGACGAAAGGTCCTATTTTATGTAACGACTGATTTGGTCCTATACAGTACAACACAATACGATACATTATGAAACAATACATAACAATCATCCAAACAAAGTGTTAACAAAATAATAATTCATTACCAATCAACTTCTTTCAATTCATAACCAATATTTAACAACTAATTAATTCATAATCAATATTTAACAAATAATCAATTAACAAAATAATAATTCATTAACAAATAACAATTAAAAATTCATAAACAATTAAGAAATTAACAACTCATAAGCATATAACAAATTAAGAATTCATAAACATTTAACAAATTAACAATTCATAAACATTTAACAAATAATGAATTAAACAAAAAAATAAAAATAAATCGAAACAGTGGCAAAAGCCACTGCCCAGTCCGATCAATTTTTTTTTTGAAAATTAATGGCGATTAAATTTTAAACATGCGTACAATATAATGTATATAACAAAAGTTCATAGTAGAAAACCTTAATCGAAGATTTTTTGTAGGGTTGTGTTAATCGAGTTGTACATCGCTTTTTCCCAAAATTCGAGCTTAGAATCTTGCTCCTTGACTTGAATATACCGAGAATATAAACTTTCTCGACGAAAATGAATAGAAAACGACGTATTTTGATGTGGGGACCACCTTGAAATCGCCTCCAGTGGCGTTTTTTAAATTTGTTTTGCCACTAGAGGGACCAGTGGTGGAACCCGATGGGTTTTTATGTTGGGTGATATAGCGCAACATTTTACTGCGCTATAGGGGAGAGAAAATATTGTTTAGCATAGTAAAATACTGCGCTAAAGCAGTTAACGGCTCCGTCACGGTTAAGTGCTTTAGCGCAGTATTTTACTGCCCTAAAAATACTTCTGTAACCTTTTTTTGTTGGGGTATTTTGGTTCAAAAGATTTTTTTTTGGGGTCATTTGGGTTCCAGACTCCCAGCAACTCACTCTAAAATTTAAACACTTAAGGATCACCGAATTAAGTAACAACTTGTCGCCCCTTCATTAAGTAACAACTTAAGCCTTATCTATACTAACGGCTGTTTACCCCAAATTTGGATAATCAATTAAATTTGTGGGTGAGGTACAGGATATGTGGTTGTGCCTTGAACCCCTTTAATAGAGAAAAGAAATATATGAATATACTATGAGGAAGCAACTAATAATCGACGGTTTGCTATATACTTGTGTGTTTACTAATATATGTATGTTACTCGATTGAAGAAATGCAATAGAGATGAAGATAACGAATTCGGATTGCAACACAATAATAAGAGAGAGATTTGTATATATTTCTAGTACAAAGGAATGTTCTTGATGTGAAGGAGCCAACCCCTTAAAAGTGGGCATTGGCCCTTATTTATAGTGTTGCCTCATGTGCTCCATACAATAAGAGAAAACTAAAAAATAAAGAAAACTGTGACTTGGATTAGGTTGGGTTAGGTTGGCCGTACGGTCTGACACCCGTACGATTGGCAGTTGAGCGTGACAGGACGTTATCGACGCGTGGCAATTGCACAACGGATCTCCCGGACCAACGGCCACGAATAAACGGACTAACGGCCACGACCCAACGGATCAACGGCAACGACTAAATCGGCCATGAAGGAAACCGGACCAAATGATGCCAACCTGGCCTTGGTCCGGGCATTCCTCCGATTCAGAATGAAAGTCTTCATGCACGTTCTTGTCCCATTCTTCCCTCGGTTCCGGGTCTCACTGATTTAACGCATATCCGGTTTTTACCGTATACAGATAGTCCCCACACTTCCCGGACCTTAGATTTATCGGAGCAACGGGAAGTGGATGAATCAAGAAACCGATGACTCTATTTGCCCTTTGTTATCTTTTCATTTTTGGCGGGAACAGTTGCATCACGTCCTATTTTCCTCGGTCATGTGTCTTATTCCGGATGGTCAACTCTGACAACCGCCGTAACACACGTCGCTTTAGGTCATTCCTCATTAATTATGGGACACGTGGCTCCCCTTGGTTGGCCGGCATCGGTAACCGTCCCATTCCCATGCCTATATAAGGCTCTTCACCTCTTCATTCAAACATTTTCACGATTCATTTCTCTTCATCTTCACTCTTCGCTGCATTTCTTCATCTTCACCATATCTAATTTATCCTCCATATCAAATTTGTTGCTGATTCATTGCTTATACCACGTGAAAGGAAGCAACTTCGCCACCATCTTTACTAGCTGCTCTTGCTTGAGTGTTGCTTACTCTGTCATTTCTTGAACCGTCTGTTCCCCTACTCTTTTTTAACTTCCTTTCTGAATCCACTCAACTTCCTCCTTTCATATTTTCAAATGTCTGAAACCACTTCCCATGATATTCCCTCGGTTTCATCTCAAGAAACCGACCCCGCATCTCCAGCAAAGCAAAGAGCACCTTCGAGCCCACTGCCTCGGACATTATACCGGCCAAGCCTAACTTCAACAAAGATCTTGAGGTCGAAAAACCTTCTTCGGTATCCGATAGGGGGTTTGATATGAGGCGATATCCCTCATCCATTACTGAGGAAAAACTCGACTTAGTCCGGGATGATTGCGGGTGGGACACCCGTTCAGTTCAAGTTTTTGCCCCCGGGCCAAGTGAATCAGTCACTGACCACCGGGAAGGTTTTTTTATATGTGTACACTTACCCTTTCACTCTCAAGCTCGACCCTCCGGTCGATCCGGTCATCTTGGACATGTGCCGGACCTATGACGTGACCTTGGCACAGATTGGTCCGATCGTTTGGAGGGTCGTGGCATGCCTCCGGTTGTTGGCCAACAATGCTGGGAAGGAGCTCACGCTGGCCCACTTGATATGCTTATATTCCCCGAGGCTGTTCCGGGGTGGCGTAATAAAACTCGCAAAGCGTAGCCGGAATCCATTTTTCTCGAAAATGGATGAAGATAGAGACAGGGGCTGGTTGGAGCGATATGTCTGGGTGAGGACCTCAGACATCATTCCGGAAAGTTACATGCCTTTTCCGGAAACATGGAACAACAAGCGTAAGCCTGAACTCTAAGTAATTGCTTTTGTATGTTTTATCGAACTTTGGTTCCACTTTCTCAGCGCTTTTCTTGTTTATTTTAGCCAATGGATGGATTCCCCTGGTCGTCCGGAATCTGAACGAATGGGTTACTGCACTCCTTCGCCAGCATGTCCACGACGACCGGACGTGGGGCCACCTGTCATGAGGCCGATGGGTCGCCCAGAACCACAGTAATGCTCTGATGCTACCCGTGTTTACTGCATCTTCTACCACTCGTATTCATTGCATCTTCGATTTTCAGGTTTGCCCAAGGGCTCGGTGGATCCCAGACCGGAGTCGGCAGTCGAACCCACAACGTCGGCATAGGAGTTCGATTCAGCAGGTGCATCTCGTATCATTGCTGCTGCTGCTGCCAAGAGAAAAAGGCCATCGGACAAAGGGCAGAAACCAAAGAAATGGGCGAGGAGCGTCGTTAGGACCTTAAGGGACAAAGCAGAGCCTGAGCTCCTCGTTCGGAGAATCAGTGAGGCCCCTTCCATGGCCCCTATTCCGGAAGGGGTTGTCACTGTTTCACCCCTTCCTTCAACTGGGGAAGGACCCTCGGCTCCCGTACTATACACAGGTGAGGAAGAAATTCATTTCCCAACTCCTCTAAGGTCGATTGAATTCATCGATATTTCAAGCGACGCTTCTTCCGAGGAGACCCCCCTTCAAAGGACAAGAAGATCCAGGGAGGCGGCTGCTGCCGAAGCCGGTCAAAGGATCGAATCGGTCGTAGAGATCGAAGTCCCCCTTGACGTTCATCCGGTGCCCGAGCACGAGCCTGCTGCGACTTCGGAGATCCCTGCTTTTGCAGAAGCTGCTGAAGTCCTTCCGAGTTCCCTAATTCAGCCCTCGAGATCAGATGAATTCAAAGACATGTTCTCAGATACTCCTTCCGCAACCGGCGAAGCTGCTGGATTCGGTCATCTCCCGATTCCCCGGGCTACGAGGGCGTCTAGTCGGACCACCGAGTCCGGTGCTAGGGACAACTTAGTTTGCACCTTCCTGGCCCCAAGTGTGGAGCCGAGGAGGACAAGATCGGCTGTGATCACCGTTCCCGAGGATTGCAGCTTCCTTTCTCGCCCGGTGGGCGTGGCCAGCTATCTCAGGCCCCTGGTCTCGGACGCGGACAAGAGGAAGATGAACGGGGTCCCTTGGCAGTGCCTCATTAACAAGGGTATGCATGCGGGTAACCGGGTAAGTTTATCAGCCTTCTTTGCAGAATTCCACCGAGAGTTTTAGCCTTATTTGCTCAAGTTTTTAACTTGCTTCATTTGCAAAGTGTGGTGCTTGTCAACGAGGCTTTCGTCTGTGCTCTGCAAGAGGTGGACGATCTCAAGGGCCAATTGGATGCCCAAGGCCGGGAAACGGAGAAATGTCTGCACCTTCTTCAGGAGAAGGAGGAGGAGCTGAACCAAGCAGTTGCTCTTTCCAACCTCCGACCCGAGCTCGATGCAGCAAAGGCTGAAAACCATCGATTGAAGGGTGAGCTGGCCGAGATGGTTGAATACAACTGGAGTCTCGAAGCGGACAAGATCGGCCTTAGCCGAGATAACGCTCAATTTTCCTCGAGGCTCGATGAGCTCGAAACCACCCTTTCTCAACTCTGAGGGGAGCTGGATTCGGTGAAGTCTGATGCTGCGAGCTTGGCAGAGAGGAACCAGCTGCTGGAATCTGAGAGTGCCCGGTACAAAGAGCGCATGAGGGTGTTCGAGGAGAAGGCGGAGCAGAGGGGCCAGATATGCGATGATCTAAAAACCGAGCTTAAGCAGACGACCGATGCTAATAATGCCCTCAAGGCCGAGCTCGAGTCAGCCATCCGCATGCAAGATGTCCTCGGAGAGCCTCGGGATGTTCTGGCGGCAAAGTTAGCCCAGGCCGAGGATGATTTGGAGGAAGCTCTAAAGAGCGTGGAGGCCGCCGAGGCTCATGCCACTATCGCTGCTGAGTACGAAAAATGGAAGTCTCGGAGGATCACCCTTGAGCAAGCCGAGCATGGCTTTACGGATCTTCCGGCCCTTATTCTCGAGGCTAGAAGAATCGAGGAAGAGGATAAGGGTGCCCTCGGGGATGACTCCGATGACTCTGAGCGGACAGTGTCTGAACACTCTGGCTCCAGCCATTCCGGATAGATTTAGGGCCTGTACTTAGCTTTTTATTTTTTTGCCTTTGTTGGGGTCTCTGATGTAAAATCCTCTGTATAAATAGAACATGTGTTTTTCTTGATTCTTTTCTTTGAATGA
This sequence comes from Lycium barbarum, assembly GCF_019175385.1. Classification (NCBI taxonomy): domain Eukaryota; kingdom Viridiplantae; phylum Streptophyta; class Magnoliopsida; order Solanales; family Solanaceae; genus Lycium; species Lycium barbarum. Next base: position 32,509,165 of record NC_083348.1, read on the forward strand.
CTGTTTGTTGTGACTTTCGCCCGAATTGTCGGTTCGTTTAAATAGTCGTTATTTCTGACTATGCCTGAATATCGGCTTCTCACTTCATCCAGCACATCTTGTCCGAGAATTTTATTGAGGTTTTACCCATGGGACTTATTTTCATGCTTTGTGAATTCGGACGTCTCCGAATCACGACGGGCATTTTTAGGGCCGAAAATTTTCGGCTATTTTTCTCTTTTAGGGCCGGTATTTTTCGGACACCCGAATCTCAGCCTTAGCTAGATTTTGATGTAAAAGTCCCCATTCGTGGGATTACTGACTTTGGCTTGGTTCGCTATGACCTTGTTGCCTTTGTCGAATTTTGACCGTAGTGCCCGGTATAGGATGTATGAATGAAATAGTGCCGAAATACGACAGTTATTACCGGGGTGAACTATTTTGACAGGAAGACATCCGAGATATTTTTTATCCAAACTTTTGATAATTTTTGCATTGCAAGTATTTGTGTACATGAGAATGATTTTTTACCTTCCGCTTTTGCTGTAGCAAATACTAAATGGACACGATTCATTCTGATCGTTTGGTCCTTACATCGGAACCTAGTGCAGAAGATCCGGTTCTTGGTTTTGCCGTAGCAAATGTTATGTGGACACGATTCGTTTTGATCGTTTAGTCCTTACATCAGAACCTAATATTGAAGGTCCGATTTTATTTTGTTGAGGGCGGCCTCCGGTTTCAGCCAACCGAGGTAAACTTTGGAGTGGGTGTGATAGTCCCCTAGCTCTTATCTGAGCTGTAAGATCGGGTGGGTGTGATAGTCCCCTAACTCTTATCCGAGCTGTAAGATCGGGTGAGTGCTATTAAGTCCCCACTCGTTGGGTGTGACCCCGAGTTTCTGGGCGTCTGTCTTCGTCTTCGTTGAGTAACACGTTGTACTTGTTGCCTCACTAAAAACCTTGTCGGAAAACCCATTTTGGGACAAAACCGCACTAAGAAAAAGAGTGAAACACGTGTTTTCAGGCCTAAATTCTAACTTTATTCGGCTCTCGATTTTTCTGCAAAAGAGAAAGGTCAAACAGAAAACATGGGGAATCCATACCTTAGCAGTAGTATCTTTTCAGATAAGCCACGTTCCAATTGTTGCGCAACCGTTGCCCGTCCATGGACTCCAACTGATACAATCCTTTGCCCGTGATCCCGGTTATCTTATACGGACCTTCCCAGTTTGGACCTAGTTTTCCTTCGTTGGGATTTTTGGTGTTCAAGGTAACTTTTCGAAGCACCAAGTCCCTAACTTGGAAATGCCGAAAATTGGCTCTTCGATTGTAGTACCTTTCCATTCTCTGTTTTTGGGCTGCAATACGGACTAACGCATTTTCGCGAAGTTCATCTGTGAGGTCGAGTTTTACGGCCATGGCCTCCTCGTTTGACTCCTCGGTAGTGTAGCTGAACCGGAGAGTGGGTTCACCAACTTCCACGGGAATAAGGGCTTCAGCCCCGTAGACCAACGAGAAAGGAGTCTCTCCCTTACTTGATTTTGATGTGGTTCTGTACGCCCATAACACCTTCGTTAATATTTCCCTCCAGTGATGCTTTGAAGCTTCAAGTCTTTTCCTCAGATTTTGTATTATTGCCTTGTTCGTGGATTCCGCTTGTCCGTTTGCACACGGATGATACGGGGTTGATACAATTTTCTTGATCTTCAACCCCTCGAGGAAATAGTTGACTTTGCCACCTATGAACTGGGGTCCGTTATCGCAGGTTATCTCAGCAGGGATGCCGAAGCGACAGATGATGTGGTCCCATATGAAGTCAATGACTTCCTTCTCTCTGATTTTTTCAAAGGCTTGCGCGTCAACCCATTTAGAGAAATAATAAATCATAAACAGAATGAAACGGGCTTTACCTGGTGCCCATGGTAATGGGCCGACAATTTCCATTCCCCACTTCATGAAAGGCCAAGGTGAAACCACCGAATGCAGCAACTCCCCGAGCTGGTGAATCATCGGAGCATGTCTTTGACACCCATCACATTTTCGGACAAATTTTTCGAGTCTTCGTCCATCCGGTTCTAGTAATAACCTGCCCTGATGATCTTTCGGACCAGAGCTTTAGCACCGGAGTGGTTGCCACAGGTTCCTTCGTGCACCTCCCTCAACACATACTCCGTCTCTCCGGGACCCAAAAACTTAGCCAGGGGGCCGAAGAAAGATCGTCGATACAATTGGCTGTCTACCAAGCAGAAACGCGCAGCTTTGGTCCTTAATGACCGTGATTATTTTGGGTCGTTCGGGAGCTTTCCATCACGCAAGTAGTCGATGTACTTGTTTTGCCAATCCCAAGTCAAAACCCATTGTGTTTATTTCGGCATGTCCGTTTTCTACTGTCGTGTTCGACAAGTGCACCGTAGTCCCGGGGTTGATTTCTTCCCCTTCGACCGAGGATCCCAAATTTACTAATGCATCGGCTTCGCTGTTCTGTTCCCTCAGTATATGCTGCATAGTCCATTCTTTAAACCGATGTAGTATCACTTGGATTTTTTCAAGATACCTCTGCATCCATTCGTCCTTGACCTCGAAGACGCCGTTCACCTGGTTTACAACCAAGAGCGAATCGCACTTTGCCTCGATTATTTCGGCCCCCATATTTCGGGCCAGTTCCAAACCTGCAATCATAGCCTCATACTCGGCTTCATTGTTAGTCAATTTAGCAGTTCTAATAAACTGTCGAATGGCATCCCCGGCCAGGGTTCTAAGGACGATCCCTAGCCCGGAACTTTTGAGGTTCGAGGCTCCGTCCGTATGCAGCGACCAAATACCCGAGACTTTCCCCGAGGTCAGCAGAAGCTATTTGTCAACCTCGGGGACCATAGCCAGGGTGAAATCTGTCACAAAATCGGCTAAGATCTGGGACTTGATGGCTGTTCGAGGTTTGTACTCGATATTATATCCGCTAATTTCGACGGCCCATTTAGTTAGTCTACCCGATAATTTTAGTTTATGCATGATGTTTTTCAGGGGTAAGTAGTTACTACACATATTGGGTGGCATTGAAAGTAGGGCTTGAGCTTTCTAGAAGCACTTACCAGTACCAATGCCAATTTTTCCAAGTGGGGATAACGGGTCTCCGCATCCCCCAAAGTTCTACTTACATAATAGATAGGGAATTGCGTACCTGATTCTTCTCGGACCAAAACGCCACTTACTGCTACCTCGGAGACAACAAGGTAGAGAAAAAACGTCTCGTCTGCCTTTGGCGTATGCAACAGCGGTGGGCTAGATAAGTACCTTTTCAATTCTTGTAAAGCTCTTTGGCACTCCGGTGTCCAAACGAAGTCGTTCTTCTTCCTCAGTAAGGAGAAGAAACGATGACTCTTGTCCGAGGACCTTGATATGAAACAACTCAACGCCGCTATCCTTCCGGTGAGCCTCTGTACTCCTTTGACGTTATTTACCACCTCGATATCTTCGATGGCCTTGATCTTGTCCGAGTTGATTTCGATCCCCCGGTTTGACACCATGAAACCCAGAAATTTGCCAGACCTTACCCCGAAGGCACATTTTTCCTGGTTGAGCTTCATGTTGTACTTGCGGAGCACGTCGAAGATTTCCTGCAAATGTTTTAAATGGTCCTCTGTTTCCAAGGACTTGACCACCATGTCGTCAATATAAACTTCTATTGTTTTCCCTATTTGTTCTTCGAACAGCTCATTAACTAGGCGTTGGTAAGTTGCACCGGCATTTTTAGTCCAAAAGGCATGACATTATAACAGTAAGTCTCATATCGGGTGATGAAGGATGTTTTCTCTTGATCCTCCGGGTGCATCCGAATCTTGTTATACCCGGAGTAGGCATCGAGAAAACTTAACATCTCATGCCCGACCGTCGCATCGATCATTCAATCGATGTGAGGCAACGGGAATGAATCCTTCGGGAATGCTTTATTTAAATCCTTGTAATCAACACACATTCGAAATTTATTACCTTTCTTGGGCACCACTACCACGTTAGCTAGCCGGTCCGGGTATTTTACCTCCCGGATAGAACCTATATTTAAAAGCTTTGTTACCTCGTCTTTTACGAAGGCGTGTTTTGCTTCTGCCATGGGCCTTCTCTTCTGCTTCACCGGGTGAAACTTCCCGTCTAAGCTGAGCTTGTGAGTTGCTACGTCCGGTGATATTCCTGTCATATCTATACGGGACCATGCAAAGCAATCTGCGTTAGCTCGAAGAAATTCAATTAACTTGTTCCTGAGCTCCGGGGTTAACCCCGTGCCCAGGTATACCTTTCTGTCCGGTAGATACTTGAACAAGATTATCTGCTCCAGCTCCTCTACTGTTGACTTGGTTACGTCCGAGTCATCCGGCATGACGAACGATCTGGGCACACCGAAGTCATCCTCTTCGCACCCCGGGTCCAACCCTGTATGCTGTGATTGCTATTTGGTGTCTGTTTCCCCGGTTGAGTCCTTCTCCCTTTGATCTGATTTTTCGGGCTGAGGTGTCGTTTCCTCGACCGCGAACATCTCCCTTGCAGCGGACTGTTCGCCTCGGATGGTTATTATCCCCTCCGGTGTCGGGAATTTCAGCAACTGATGCAATGTCGATGGCACGGCCCTCATGCTATGTATCCAGGGTCTGCCCAGTAATGCGTTATACTTCATGTCCCCTTCGATCACATAGAACACCGTTTGCTGGATAGGGCCATTGATGTTGACCGGCAACGACATCTCCCTCTTTGTGGTTTCGCTCGCCATGTTGAACCCGCTAAGTACCCGGGCTACCAGTACGATCTGATCGAGCAGCCCTAGCTGTTCGACCACTCTCCACCGGATGATGTTGGCCGAGCTACCTGGGTCAATCAAAATACGTTTAATCTGAGTTTTAAAGATAAGAATAGAAATTACCAATGCATCATTGTGCGGTTGAATGATGCCTTCTGCATCCTCGTTGCTGAAAGAGATGGAAACCTCAGGGAAATAATCCCGGCTGTACTTTTCGCGAACTACAAAAACCTTGGCCCGTTTCATCACCGGCCCTCGAGGGGCATCGGTGCCCCCAACTATCATGTTGATTACATGCTGGGGTTCTACTGGCTCGGCCCTTCGATGAGCCTCCCTTTCCTTGTAGTGATTTTGGCTCGTTCACTCAGCAATTCTCGGAGATGACCATTCTTCAGTAACCGGGCTACCTCCTCTCTTAGCTGGCGGCAATCCTCGGTTCTTTGACCATGGGTTCCATGGTATTCACACACCATGCTCGGGTCTCGTTGGCCCGGATCCGACCTTAGAGGTCTTGGCCATCTTATCCGGGACACGGCCAATGGCCGAGAATAGGCCCGAGGTACTGACGTTGAAGTTGTACTCCGATATCTTTGGTAAATCCTTGTTGCCGGCAGAGCTTTCGGCACCGCTCCTGAATGAGAGGCCCCGACTGTTCGACGGGCGCTCGACCCGTTTACTACCCCGACCGGAGAAATGGCTTGGGCTAACCCTTGATTTCTCCGACCTAAAGCTTGGCTTCTTCGAATGGGAGTATGGCCGATACCTTTCCCTCGATGACTCGGCCTTCGTTTCGTAACCTTTCCTTGGTCTCTCAAAACTTTTGTTCACATTTATCGGCCCCGGGGGAAGTTCGAATTGATCATCCTCCACCCGAATCTTCGACTCGTATCGGTTATGGACATCAGCCCATGTCACTGCCTCGTACTCGAGCAAGCTTTCCTTTAATTTGAACGAAGACGTTGAGCTCTGAACATTGAGCCCCTTTGTGAAAGCTTGTGCAGCCCATTCTTCTGGAACCGGGGGGAGCTCCATTCGTTCCCTTTGGAATCGGTTGACAAATTCACGCAGTAATTCATCGTCTCTTTGAGTTATACGGAAAATATCTGCCTTACGGGCCTGCATTTTCTTGGCACCGGCGTGAGCTTTTATGAAGGCATCGGCGAGCATTTCGAATGAAGTGATCGAATGCTCGGGCAGATGGTTGTACCATGTCAATGGCCCTTTTGAGAAAGTTTCCCCGAACTTTTTCAGCAATACCGATTCCATTTCGTCCTCCTCCATATCATTGCCTTTTATAGCGCATGTGTATGAGGTCACGTGTTCGTGTGGGTCCGTTGTGCCGTCATATTTCTGGATATCCGGCATCTTGAACCTCTTCGGGATTAGTTTTGGAGCTGCACTCGGAGGAAAAGGCCTTTGGATGTACCTCTTCGAATCCGGTCCTTTCAGTAAAGGCGGAGCCCCCGGGATTTGGTCTACCCGAGAGTTGTATGTTTCCACCCTCTTCTCGGTTGATTCTACCCGTTTTTCCAAAGTTTCGAGCATTCTCAGAACCTCGGTGGAGGACCCAGCTCCGGACCCATCACTCTCAACCATATGTGCCTCATCTCTTCTGGGTTCAGCAACATCCTTTGCCTCCTCCGAGGTCGTTTTATCCCCTCCGTTTTGCAACCGGGCTATTGCGATTCCCTGTTCGGCAATCGCCGCTCTCTGTTCCTGCAACATTTCAAAGATTAAACGTAAGTCAACATTATCCTTTGGGGTATCCGGTTCTTTCCGGCCCTGAGTCCGGGACAAAGTAATCGAATTGTGTGTATTTAAAGGGTCGGTAGCCGGTTGGGCTGCATTCTCTTAGTCCACGGTGTGTTGATGGTTGAGGCCCTCCGTCAAATTAACGGGGTTAGGATCAGCGGGGTTTGGTAATCCTCGTGGACCGCTGCCTTCGTTTTCGGCCACGATCTCGTTGTTGTTGACGTGACCGGATTTCCCACTGTCAGCCATTTAGTCCATTCTTTCAGTGACGAACAGAAGATGTTTTCGATTTTGACGGGTAAGGTAGAGATCAAGATAAAAGACCACTATTATCCTAGCCCCACGGTGGGTGCCAAACTGTTTACCCCGAATTTGGATAATCAATTAAATTTTTGGGTGAGGTATATGATATGTGGTTGTGTCTTAAACCTCTTTGATAGAGAAAAGAAATATATGAATATACTATGAGGAAGCAACTAATAATCGGCGGTTTGCTATATACTTGTTTGTTTACTAATATATGTATGTTACTCGATTGAAGAAATGCAATAGAGATGAAGACAATGAATTCGGATTGCAACACAATAATAAGAGAGAGATTTGTATATATTTCTAGTACAAAGGAATGTTCTTGATGTTAAGGAGCCAACCCCTTAAAAGTGGGCATTGACCCTTATTTATAGTGTTGCCTCATGGGCTCCATACAATAAGAGAAAACTAAAAAATAAAGAAAACTGTGACTTGGATTAGGTTGGGTTAGGTTGGCCGTACGGTCTGACACCCGTACGATTGGCAGTTGAGCGTGACAGGACGTTATCGACGCGTGGCAATTGCACAACGGATCTCCCGGACCAACGGCCACGAATAAACGGACTAACGGCCACGACCAAACGGATCAACGACAACGACTAAATCGGCCATGAAGGAAACCGGACCAAATGATGCCCTACCTGGCCTTGGTCCGGGCGTTTCTCCGGTTCAGAACCAAAGTTTTCATGCACGTTCTTGTCCCATTCTTCCCTCGGTTCCGGGTCTCACCGGTTTAACGCATATCCGGTTTTTACCGTATACAACGGCTAAACACTTATTTTGATTATTATGTTGGTGAAGATAATTAAATCCAGTAAAAAAAAATTGGTTTATCTTTTTCTTGTTACACCAAATAGACATTCAATTTACAAGCTTATGTTACAGTCTATCAAGGTCTTCCAGTGAGACTCCGAAATTGAAACACAAGGACACTATTGTATTTGTAGGGCAGCAGCAGACAGCCAGAACATTCTGTACCTGAAGTCAATAAAGATGCTAAATATCCCTTTGAATAGAAGATTTGGTTAAGACAGCACTTTGGAAAGGCAATTATATATAAAAGAGGAATGTGTGGAAGGGAAGAGATTAGCTAAGGGAAGATATGTAACTAGCCACATTGCCCATTTTACGACCACAATTATTTGCAGCTTTTCATCTTTGAAAGTGCCTAGACAATTCTTATCCCTTCTGTCATTTTCAAACAAATAATAATCTTATACCTACTGTAGCCTAGAAATTTAATTAAGATGGCTCTATATATAGATGCTTAAATTTTACTATTGAATTGAATCAATACAAAGTTCGCGAGATCTTAAAATTTAAGAAATATCGGCCCGGATCAACACTAACTATTGCTCCCTCCGTTCCAATTTATGTGACACTTTTCGTTTTTCAAGAGTCAATTTGACTAAACTTGAAAGCTAAATTGAATTAAATTAACTCAATATTTTTACATTAAAATTTATATATTTGAAAACTACATGAAAAGTATTATAAGTTGCAACTTTTCTCATATCTGTAAACACCTAATTTTTGACCGAACATAAGGTTTTACGCCCTGTTTAGCTTTTAAATATTTCTTTTAAGTCTAGATTAGATATTTTAATTTTTATTTCATTTTTAGTAACTTTTATTTTAAAAATTGAAATCTTCAAAAATAGATTCACATTTTAGGATAAGTCTTGTTTTTCTTTCAAAAGAGGAAAGAAAAGAAAAATTAAAAAAATAATATTTTTCTTCTAATTTGGGTTAATAAATAAGCTAGTATTTTTTCTTAGTTACATTTTGTTTTTGGACTAGCTCTTTAGCTATTCTGCATTCTTATTAGTCTAAACATAGTTAGTTAGTATTCTTTTTTTATCTTTATATTTTAAACATAAAAAAAGGACCAAAAAGAAAAAAAAAAAAGTAAATCAAAACCTAACCTAAAAAATAAACTCACCAGCACTTACGTTACCCTACTCCTATCCACCAAAAAAATAATTCCAAAAAAACTAATCCCCTTAACCCCCTCTCCCTAATAACTCTCAGCAATACTTATCTTCCATTCTCCCACTCTTACACGATTGCTCACCAATACACATGCACACAACCATCTACACATACACACACCTATATAAACGCATATACACGCACAGAAACGATACATACAAAAAAAAAAAAAAAAAAGAACAACAGAGAGTAAAAAAAAAAAAACACATCAGAAGCAGTAGAGAATTTATTTTTAGAGAAAACAGTAAAAATAGAGCAAAACAGTGAGCAAAAAAATACCGAGAGATAAAGAATACCAGTATTCGAAAAGGTTTTTCTTTGAAAATTAAGTTGGAGTTCGAGGTTTTCCGTTTCGCGGTTTCGAGTTCGCGGACTTGAAGTTAGTCGTTATTAACTGGGAAATCGGTAGAATATTGTAGCTTCATATTATTATTTTTCAGCGAGGTATTTACGCAAAGGTAACACGCAATCTTCTTTGTATAATTTAATATCATGATTATATGAGACCTTATTCCATTATTATAAAGTTTTTCTCACATTTCACGCGTGTCTAACTGATTATTATTCTTCAACGTTATAACATGATGTATGTTGGATTTTTTTTTTTGTGGTTGTTAAATTTGGAGCAAAATTGACAAAACACGTGATTATTTCTTGCGTGTTAGAAGTCCAATTTTTTTCCAAAATCTCTCAATTGCTTCATATAATTTATGTAAAATATTTGGCATTTTTTTTTGTATATTGAAATTATGAGGTATTTGATGGGTTGATATGTTAATATTTTTCCACGTTTGCTACTGTGGGGTGTGATGATGAAGTTTTTATTTAAAATGTGTCATTAATGGCAAAAGAGGGTATAATAGGATTTGGGGACTAAATTTGTTTTGTATTCGCTAGTGGACCGAATAATTACTTTAATTGTTTTTTTTTTTGTTTTTTTTTTGTTTTTTAAAAAACATAAGAGATACTTGTATTGGTTTAGTTGACCCCACATTTGTTAACTACGAAACGATTTAAGGACAATAACGTTTTTTTTTGTTTAAAATAAATAAATAAAGAAGAATTAGTACAAAAGATGAATGCAGATAAAGATTGAGATGTAGGTGAAGAATTAACTAGTATAACGATTGTTGTTTCGTAGTTTATCTAGGCTATCTATTAAAGTCATGTAGTTAAGAAATTAAAAAAAAAAAAAAAAAAGAACAGCTGCTACTCAGCTTTGGGTCATTGGATTTCTTTTGGATGATTTGTATGTATACGTTGATGCATCATTACATACTTTTATCTGTAATCGTCATTAGCCATGCGTGGAGGGTTTGAACCAGTTTGTACTTAAGTTTAATTTGCGATAGAACAGTATTTGGTCTGATAATGTTGCCAACTTCCATATTAAGGCCTAACTAAATTAATTATGATGAGTTTGAGCGAGATGGGATATGAATTTATTCAAGACCCATTGCAAACTCGAAAAGAAAATAGTGGTAAAAATATTGGTAAGGGAGTGAGATAAGTTGCGAATTGGCTTCAAAACCCATTATAAAAGAATGGAAAAGGGACGCAAAGGCAAGTTGGTTAAAATTTTTAGGTGCGATACGCAAGTTAAGGTCGCGTTTACGTGTCTAGCTGGCGTATGTCGAGGTTGAGGTCGCAACTACGTGTCTTAGTCAAGACTAGTAAAAGGTCAACAATATTTAAGCGAATCATAGGCATAGCTAAACAAATACATTTTATCCAAAATAATTTAAGCCGAACACAAGTTGATAAAGCGACCGTGCTAGAACCACGGGACTCGGGGAATGCCTAATACCTTCTCCCCGATCAACAGAATTCCTTACCCGGACTTTTGTTTTCGCAGACCAATAATTAAAGAGTCAATTTTCCTTTTGATCAGGGATTCAATAAGGTGACTTGGAACACCAAACCTCAATTCCAAGTGACGACTCTGAATAAATAAAATAATCCCTTTTCAAAACGTCACTTTAATTGGAAAAACCCTTTTAAATAAATTTATAACTAATTTGTTTTTTATTTATTTAAGGAAAAAAAGGGGTGTGACAGATGGCGACTCCGCTGGGGACCGAACCCAGAATCTCTGGGTTTCGTAGACCAGAATTCGAGCTTTATATATTGGCTTGCATTTGGCTTTCTTTATTTCCTGGATATTTGTATATATGGGACTAATGTGCTCTATGCCTGCTTATTTACTGCTTTGATATTATTGAACTGTAATATATTTGTCTTCTCTCGCGTACCCCCTCTGAGTCTTCAATAATACATTTTTTCCACAAAAACGGGAATTGCGACTATGCACCCCACTTCTGCCGAGATAAAGCTAGTGAGCCCTTGGTCCCTGGTGAAGGATTTATAGTCACACATGTTTAGGATGGGGAGAACTCACAACAAAGCCGGAAAGCGCTGCTACCGGTACATTGTCCCTCGCCCGACTCGAGTCGTCCGCTCGTTTTACGGCCAGTCTAGATACCTTTCTCCATTAGGTTTAACCTTAGTAGAACTGGAATACAGACATGGTACTCCTAGTAGGCCGTGCTTTGTTTGCATCACTTGCATTTAACCTAGTGGGGCTCGGCACAGGGGCCGAGTCCGTCTAAGACAGGCACCTGTTTCTGTTGACCAACATGTGCATCATATGTGCTATTTGCAATGTTATTCGGAATGGTTGTTCATTGTTGATCGGCTTTTAGGGTGATTAGTAAAACAAAGAAAAAGATCTATTATATACCCATTTTTTTTATAAACAACCAGAAAGAATCTAGTCTTTTGTCTTTTCACAAAAATTCTCAAAAAAAAAAAAGTTTTTTTTTTAGTAAAAAAAAAGGTCTTTTTTTTATTAATTTTTTTTTTTTTAAAAAAAACCCTTTATTGTAGGAAACCTCCCTCAGGTTTGGCCCATTTTTTTTTTTTTTTTAAAAAAACAGAAATAAAAAAAATCATTATAGTACTTTAGTTTTCGCGTCTGGCCGTTTTGCCAAGATAACCCTAAAATCTTGCTACAAAAAGCATATAAGGGTTGTTTTTGTGAAAAATAGCCACTTTTTACATTTTTTAAACTTTTTATTTTATTTTATTTTTCTTTTGTGTTTAGGTCTTAATTCGAAGTCCTTTTTATTTTTCTAAATAGGCCAAAATGATACCGAAGAGATGTGATAAGAGGCCAAGAGATGAAGCAGTTGAAGAAGTCAATGAACCCCCAGAGTTTATGATTGCAAACAAAACCCCACCGCTACTCTTGGCTTGGTGGAACGACATGGGTCATTATCTACAGACCTCGATATTTAAACATCTGGCATTCCTCACAGATATTATGAGAATCAGCCCTGACAGGGACCTAATTGCGGCTTTAATTCCGTTCTGGGACTCTGCAAACAACGTCTTCCGCTTTAGAGATTTTGAGTTGACTCCTACACTGGAAGAACTAGGTGGTTTCACGGGGTTAGGAAAGAACCTTCGTAACAAAACGCCTCTAGCTCCAAGAAATGTTAGTGGAAATAATGTTTTGGAGCAAATACACCTTAACCACCCTCGTATGTTATGTTTGGACAATGGATGGGTTACTTTGGAGTTCTTATATGCGAGATATGGAAACAAACAAGGATTTCTACAATATGGAAAGCAACTAAAAAATGGGAATCACTACTTTACATGGGAAAAGCATAGGCAAGAAGAATTCATGGTAGCATTCCTGGGAACCATGGTTTTTCCTAGACGAGACAGAAAAATCGACATTCGTTTGTCTGGGATAGTCACAGCTATGATGAAGAGAGAAGATTCCACCATCTTACCAATGATCCTAGCTGATATATATCATGCTTTGACTGAATGCAGAGAGGGTGAAAAATATTTTGAAGGTTGTAACACTTTATTACAAGTGTGGTTTCTAGAGCACTTATACCGCCATCATTACCAGTCAAAATTCAAATCGGATTGGAAGAGCAATATCTTAGATCATCTAGATAGGGTGGAGGAATTAAGGAAAAATTTGCCAGAAGGCGTCAAGGCTTGGGCAGAGTATCTTCGTGAGTTGACAGCTTCTCAGATTACTTGGAATTATCATTGGTTTCCTTCGGCTGAGGTGATCTGCATGTCTTTTTATCGGCCCTTTTTTGTTCTAATGGGCCTCAGAGGGTTTCAGCCGTATGCTCCACTTCGAGTTTTACGCCAGCTAGGTCGGAGGCAAATCGTACCTATTGTTGAGAACATGCAGAATTTTGTATGGGAGGTAAAATCAGAAGATCGGCGTCGAGAATTAGAAGCTAAAAGAATTTGGGGCGGCCATCGGGTCCTAGGTTTGAGTACAATGATAGAGGATCGTGATCAAGGAGAGGTAGATCTCTTGTACTTTCACTGGTTTCATGATCAAGCTCCCCTCAAGGTTAGGCCTGAAGGGTCTGTAAAAGAAGCAAGAGACAAGGAGGCAGAGGTTGAGGTCAGAATCAAGCAAGCTCGATTTGAAGTTGAAGAGAACTATCAGTCCACTCTACATGCTATCGATAAAGAACTAAAAACTGCTAGAGAGGATTTGGCCCAGATGGAGGTAGAGATGGGTGCTAGAGCTAGAGCAGCCCAAAAAACGGCTGAGAGGAAACATCGCTCTACAATTCAGACCTTATACGAGGATTTGGGCATTGTTAGAGAAGTCGTTGATGTGTTACAGAGGGAACTCGATAAGAAGGGAGACTTCTTTGATGCGGAGAAAGCGCGTTTTGAAGACGAGAAAGCTCAATTCTTGGCCCTGCAAACTCGACAACAAGCTGAATTCGATAAAGAGAGAGTTCAGTTTGATGTAGAAAGGAACCAATTAATGAATGACCGAGAAAGGATTCGAAACCAGCTTGAATTGGCATTGCACCGTGAGGTAGGTATAAGAGAGATAGCCAATACTCGCCAGCAGCAAGTCCAAGACCCGGAGCGGAATTATCGAGATGTTAGAGAACATGTCCACAATTTAGCTGTTCATGTTGCTCAAAGTTGTCTGGACTGTCAGGGGATGGGTTATGAGCAATTTGCTAGAGAGGTGCCTACCTTCGCACGCCACTTCACAGCAGAACTGAAGCAGATATATCGCATGTTAGGGGGTCAGCCTGGGCCAGAAGCACCATGAGCAGATATGCATTAGTTCACATACAATATTGAGGATTTCGCAAGATTGAAGTTTAGTTATAATTATTAGGAGTTCTAGTTCAGTAGTTGTATTTTGAGACTGACTCTTTTCGAGTCTTTATTTTTAGTTTGTTTTGGATATTCTAGTCCCGATTTAGTCTTTTCAGTCTATGGTGCCTTTCTTTTTGGTTATTTTCCTTTACGTCTTTGTATTGAAAAATACTAATTTGAAAGTCAATAAAAATATTTTTAGTTGATTCAAAAAATCCAAATTTGTTCTTTTTCATGAACTACGTAATGATCTGATTCATGTTTAACATGATACGTAGGCATCCCTTAATGGGTTCGATCAAAATAATTCAAAATCACCGAAAGAGAACGAAAAAAATGAGAAATGAATTCACCTAAAAGCCGGGATGAAACATGAAAGCCTTCTGATGCTCATATTAGATGGGAAATAATTTAGGTGCATGGCATACAACGTGTGATTAATATCTGCAAAATGCTAAACCCTAACTTGTTTGTTCTCGTCTTTGAGATAAGGTGGTTGGTTTGTGGTTGAACTGGCTCCTCACGAATATAACACAAGGTCCAAAAGTAAGGGGATAATGGCCCATAAGGATGGAAACGAGTCAGACGGTGATGAATCTCGAGGTCAGATGGTTCAACATGAATCAGCATTAGCAGAGGAAGTAAGGATGTTGAGACAACAAATGGCTGACATGTACCAGGCTTGGATGAATGGGCAAGCTCCACCATCTTCAATCCCTGGATTCCCGGATGTGACTATGTCAATCCCCATTGAAACCCCGACAAGTGATCCACTTTTTCCTCCTGGATTTGGTCCACATGTTAACATATCCAACACTTTTGGAACTTCCACTGTGCGCCCTCCAAATGCACCCCTCAGAAATAACCCACTTTTCATCCCCGCTGTACAAACTACTACAATCCCTCAACCAACATTGGTACAGAAGTCCAATAATGAGCCTCCATCTAAAGGTCAACACGATCAATATTATTCTCCGGAATTGACCTTTAAAGTCCCAGACTCGTATAACCCCTTTCAGCTGTATAGTTCCCCCGTCGAGATTGAGAAAACTGCTAAGAATGAGGGACAAGAAGAAATGGCTAGAAAAATGAAGAGTCTAGAGCAGAGTGTGAGGACTATGCAAGGATTAAGAGGTCCAAAAAGCGTCTCATACAGAGATTTGTGTATGTTCCCCAATGTTCATTTGCCCCCTGGTTTTAAGACTCCGAAGTTTAAGAAGTACGATGGTCACGGTGACCCTGTATCACACTTGAAGAAGTATTATAATCAACTAAGAGGGGCAGGGAGTAAGGAAGAATTACTCATGGCATATTTTGGAGAAAGTCTAGTGGGAATTGCCTCAGAATGGTTCATCGATCAAGATATTTCTAATTGGCCTACATGGGATGACATGGCAGGAGATTTTGTTCGACAATTTCAATATAACATTGATATTGTGCCTGATCGCACTTCTCTCGCCAGTATAAGAAAAAAGCCTACCGAGAGTTTTAGAGAATATGCTATCAAGTGGAGGGAACAAGCTGCCAGGGTCAAACCACCGATGAAGGAGTCGGAAATGATTGATGTTTTCCTCCAGGCACAAGAACCTGATTACTTCCATTGCTTGCTTTCCATAGTGGGAAAGACATTCGCAGAAGCAATTAAAGTTGGGGAAATGGTTGAAAATGGCATCAAGTCCGACAAAATTGTGAGTCAGGTAGCACTCAAGGCTACCACCCAAGCAATTCAAAATGGGTCTGGTGGTTTTGGAAATCGAAAAAAGAAAGAGGAAGGATCCATGATGGCATCAGGGTCCAGTGCTGCTCAAAGGGGGACAAACCACCAAATCTTACGAGGACAATCCAACTCACCTCAACATTTTTATCCGCATCAGGATCCCCACTACTTAATTGCTCCACCCCAATTTACGGTTTTCAACACCCAGGCATATGCCCGACCTCCTCAACGCCAACAATGGAGGGCGCCTGCTCCACAAGGCTTTCGTCCCCAACAACAAAATTTTCAAGCACCTTATAATCCACGTCCTAAGACTTATTATGTAAGAGAACAAAGACAGAGGGAA
Source organism: Lycium barbarum (assembly GCF_019175385.1). NCBI lineage: Eukaryota > Viridiplantae > Streptophyta > Magnoliopsida > Solanales > Solanaceae > Lycium > Lycium barbarum. Next base: position 32,525,214 of record NC_083348.1, read on the forward strand.
AATTTCACCCCAATTGGAGAATCATACACAAGCCTGTTGCGGAAATTGATACAATTGGGTTTGATTGAACCTATCATGTCGTATAATGTCAACCCAAATGCAAGAGGTTTTGACCCCACTGTCAGGTGCGAATATCATTCTAACGCTCAGGGTCATAGCACAGAAAATTGTTTTACTTTGAAGAGAGCCATTGAGAAGCTAATTGATGACAAAGCGATTGTGATACATGACAAAGAGGCTCCGAATGTCACCAACAACCCACTTCCTTCTCACAACAATGCTCATGTTGTTGGGATGATCTGTGACGATAAGGAATACAAGCAAACAGGCAAAACAATAATGGAAATTGACACCTTAAAAGAAGGGTTGGGTATGGTGACAAAGTCTGCACGAGAAGCACTATTGTGTGTAAAAGTTGCAAGTTCTAATGTGAATCTCAAAGGCTCAGGGAAGTTGATATTGTATGTTCCTGGAGCCACAAAGAAAAAAGAGACATTAGTAACTGGACCAAAATTATATGTTCCTAGTGGTTTTCCCAGGTTTGGTCAAAACCAGAATGGTTTAGGAAAGATGACAGAACCAATTGTGATAAAGCACACGACACAACTTCCGGTGACAAACATGAAAACTGTCCTATGGAACTACAACAAAATCACTGTGACTTACAAGGGCAAGGAGATTGTTGAAGAAATAGACGAAACCGGTGGCTTAACGCGTTCTGGGAGGTGTTATGCTCCAGAAGAATTAAGGAGAGCCAAACAAGCTAGGGATAGCCAATTTCCAGTGAAAAAACCTATCACTGAAGAGGAGGCTGAAGAGTTCATGAAGAAGATGCAAGTTCAGGATTACTCTATTGTTGATCAGTTGAGAAAAACTCCTGCTCAGATTTCATAGCTATCTTTTCTCATACATTCTAAAGAGCACTGTCAAGCATTGATTAGAATTCTGAATGAGGCACATGTTTCAGACAAAACAACTGTAAGTCACTTGGAAACGATGGCCAATAGAATATTTGAGGTGAATAGAATCACTTTCACCGACGATGAGTTGCCTGTGGAAGGAGCTGGACATAATAAGGCTTTGCATTTAACTGTCAAATGTGAAGAACATTATGTGAAAAGAGTCATGATTGATGGAGGCTCGGGTGTGGACATCTGCCCCCTCTCTACTTTGCAAAGTTTGAAAATTAGCACAGATAGAATTCGTACTAACAATGTGTGTGTTCGAGCTTTCGATGGCGCAAAAAGAGACACCATTGGTGAGATTGATCTTACTTTAAAAATTGGACCTGTTAATTTTGGGATCACATTCCAAGTTATAGACATGGACACTTCCTACAACTTGCTTTTAGGAAGGCCATGGATCCATGCAGCCAGAGTGGTACCATCTACTTTACACCAAGTGGTCAAGTTTGAATATGAGAAGCAAGAAATTATTGTTCACGGTGAAGATGATCTTTCAATATATAGAGACCCTTCTGTCCCATGTGTCGAGGCTAAGGAAGGTTGTGAATCCCTCATATTTCAGACCTTTGAAATAGTGGCAGCTGATCAGTTTATGGAAGGGAAGCCTATCCTAGAGCCTTGTCTATCCTCTACTTCAGTCATGGTGGCTACACAAATGCTGCAAAACGGTTATGAGCCAGGAAAGGGCTTGGGGGTGTCATTGCAAGGAATTGTTGACCCTATCTCTCCATTTGGTAATCAAGATACTTTTGGTTTGGGTTTTAGACCAACTAATGCTAACAGGAAATGGGCAAAAGAGTAGAAAAATAAGGTTTGGAAATTGCCAAAGCCCATTCCCCACATTGCCAAGTCTTTTACTAGGTCACGTCTTGAAGAGGATAAGGACATGTCTGTCCAAGATGATGTGGACGAAATATGTCAAGGTCTCAAAGAAATGTTCTATGGAGTAAACATGGTTCAGATTGGTGAAGGCCCTAGTCATGCAGATGTGCAACGTATTGGCCCAGAAGTCAAGCTCGCCAACTGGGAAGCCACTCCTCTCCCCACGAAGAAGGAGTCTTGGTAGTTTATTTTGCTGTTTTTTTCTATATTTGGATTATTCTCTGGGTGGTAATCCAAATAGTTTAGTTGCTATACTCTAATGTTAACCCTTCTATCCTTTCCAATTCAATAAAATGAAGTTTCAGTTTCTTAGTCAATTTTATCTTCTCCTTTTCCCTAATTTTGTTATTTAATTTTCATTTCAGTTTCATTAACGCCGACTTTAATAACATGACATGCATGCGGAATTCACGTACAAATCTTAAAGAGCTGTTTAATCTCGAAACAATGAATCAAGAGGTTAATGAATATGATGAAGAAGAGGCTTTTGAAGAAATAAAAAGGGAACTGGATCAATTTGAGAATAAGCCTAAGCCTAATCTAAATGAAACCGAGGCAATTAATTTGGGAACTTCTGAAGAAACTAGAGAAACAAAGATAAGCATTCATGCCGAACAAAAGACCAGAGATGACATAATCCAGGTTTTGTTTGAATATAAATATGTGTTCGCTTGGTCTTATGATGACATGCCAGGTTTGAGCGTTGATCTGGTAGTGCACAAACTTCCTACATACCCTGATTTCCCACCAGTCCAACAAAAGCAAAGAAAATTTAAGAAAGAGGTGAGTGATAAGATTAAAGAGGAAATCATGAAGCAATTGAGTGCAAATGTGATCAGGGTCGTCCGATTTACTACATGGCTAGCAAATGTTGTGCCCGTACCAAAGAAGGATGGGAAAACCAGAGTTTGTGTTGACTATAGAGATTTGAACAAAGCCAGTCCAAAGGACAACTTTCCTTTGCCTAACATCCACATTCTTGTTGACAATTATGCCAAACACGAGATTCAATCTTTTGTTGATTGTTATGCTGGGTATCACCAAATTTTGATGGATGAAGAGGATGCAGAAAAGACCGCCTTCACCACCCCATGGGGTACTTACTGTTACAGGGTTATGCCATTTGGTTTGAAGAACGCAGGGGAAACTTACATGAGAGCTATGACTACTATCTTGCACGACATGATGCATAAATAAATTGAAGTGTACATCGATGATGTGATCATTATGTCCAAAACTCAAGCTGACCATGTGCGTGATCTGAGAAAGTTCTTCGAAAGATTGCACAAGTACAACCTCAAGCTCAATCCAGCCAAGTGTCCATTTGGAGTTCCATCTGGGAAACTTCTAGGGTTTATAGTTAGTCGGCGAGGAATTGAATTATACCCCTCCAAGATAAAGGCCATTCGGGAATTACCGCCCCCGAAGAATAGAACTGAAGTCATGAGTCTTCTTGGTAGGTTGAACTACATCAGTAGGTTCATCGCTCAGCTCACCACTACATGTGAGCCCATATTCAAGCTGTTGAAGAAGGATGCCGCTGTCAAGTGGACAGACGAGTGTCAAGAGGCTTTTGATAAGATTAAGGAATATTTATCTAACCCTCCAGTGCTTGTCCCACCAGAACCGGGTAGGCCTTTGTTTTTGTATCTATCAGTGATGGATAATTCCTTTGGTTGCGTTCTAGGACAACATGATGCCACAGGCAAGAAGGAACAAGCGATATATTATTTGAGCAAGAAGTTCACAAGCTATGAGGTAAAATACACATTTTTAGAAAGAACGTGTTGTGCTTTGACTTGGGTCGCCCAGAAACTGAAGCACTATCTTTCATCCTATACGACTCACCTCATATCTCGAATGGATCCTTTGAAGTATATCTTTCAGAAACCTATGCCGAGTGGAAGGTTAGCAAAGTGGCAGATTTTACTTACGGAGTTCGACATTGTCTATGTTACCCGCACCGCTATAAAAGCACAAGCATTGGCTGATCATTTGGCAGAAAACCCAGTTGACGATGAGTATGAGCCTTTGAATACTTACTTTCCTGACGAAGAGATTAATTCAGTTGAGGAGGAAGTTCGCGATGACAGTCACGTCTGGAAATTATACTTTGATGGAGCGGTCAACATTAAAGGTGTGGGGATTGGGGCAATTCTCATTTCACCAATGGGGCATCATTATTCCGCCATGGCACGACTTTGTTTCTTCTGTACCAATAATACAGCGGAATATGAAGCTTGTATAATGGGTTTAAACATGGCAATACATCTGGATACACACGAGTTAATAGTTTTGGGAGATTCTGACTTACTCATTCGGCAGGCTCAAGGTGAATGGGAAACTCGAGACATCAAGCTCATTCCGTACAAACAATGTTTGGAGGACCTTAGCAAAAGGTTTAAGTCAATCGAGTTCAGATATATTCCCAGATTTCACAATGAGTTGGCTGATGCTTTGGCCATTTTAGCTTCAATGCTTCCATACCCAGGCAATGCTTACATTAATCCATTGGAGATTCAGATTAGGGATCAACATGGTTATTGCAATACAATTGAAGTAGAGCTAGATGGTGAGCCATGGTATCACGATATCAAAAGATTCTTAAAAACACAACAATATCCAATACATGTCGATGGAGATCAAAAAAGAACTATCAGGCGACTTTCTAATGGTTTCTTTCTGAGTGGGGAGATCTTATACAAAAGGACCCCGGATTTGAATTTGTTGAGATGTGTGAATACCCAAGAAGCTGAAATGATCATGAATGAAGTGCACTCTAGAGTATGTGGCCCGCACATGAACGGTTATGTTCTAGCAAAGAAGATTCTTCGAGCAGGATACTATTGGCTTACCATGGAGCGAGATTGTTTTTGCTTTGTTCGCAAGTGTCATCAATGCCAAATTCACAGCGACCGAATTCATTCTCCCCCTTCGGAGTTGCACCCTATGTCTGCTCCTTGGCCTTTCGTAGCTTGGGGGATAGATGTTATTGGGCCAATTGAGCCAAAAGCTTCTAATGGGCATAGATTCATTCTAGTTGCCATTGACTACTTCACCAAATGGGTAGAAGCTGTTACGTTCAAATCAGTCACCAAGAAAGCAGTGGTAGACTTTGTTCACTCTAACATCATATGTCATTTTGGTATACCAAAGACCATTATCACGGACAATGCGGCCAATCTTAATAGTCATCTCATGAAGGAGGTATGTGAGCAATTTAAAATTGTGCATCACAACTCTACCCCTTATCGACCCAAAGCCAATGGAGCTGTTGAAGCTGCAAACAAAAACATCAAGAAGATCCTCAGGAAGATGGTACAAGGATCCAGGCAATGGCAAGAGAAATTGCCTTTTGCTCTTTTAGGGTACCGCACGACTATCCGTACGTCTGTTGGCGCAACTCCTTACTTATTGGTTTATGGAACTGAGGCGGTCATACTAGCAGAAGTAGAGATCCCCTCTCTTCGAATCATTGTTAAAGCAGAGATTGATGACACTGAATGGGTGAAGTCTAGACTAGAACAACTATCGTTAATCGATGAAAAGCGGTTGACGGCGGTTTGTTTTGGCCAGTTATACCAGCAAAGGATGGCTCGCACTTACAACAAGAAAGTGCGTCCAAGACATTTTGAGGTGGGCCAACTTATTATGAAAGGAATCCTTCCGCACCAAGAAGAAGCGACGGGAAAATTCGCCCCAAATTGGCAGGGCCCTTATGTTATCAAACAGGTGTTGTCAAAGGGAGCTTTGCAGTTGTCCGATATAGAAGGAAAGGTGACTGACATAGCCATTAACACAGACTCAGTCAAAAGATATTATGTTTGATATGTTTTGACTTCGACGCTATGGTACTTGGCATTTTCAATTTGGGATGATGAAAGGCTGTCGTTCTCACTATCCAAACACCGGTCACCCTTTTCTAGCCCCTTTGAACTTTATTTACATTTTCTTTGTTTTCCCCTCTTTGGAACTAATGTAGCGCCAAAAATAAAAAAATAAATAAATATATATATATATATATATATATATATATATAACCAAAAAAAAAAATCAAATGTGTTTATCGAACTACGTTCGACCTGATTCCTAAAAGGATACGTAGGCAGCCTTATTTCGGGGTTCGGTCCCACAAAAAAAAGTGTTTATTGAACTACGTTCGACCTGATTCCTAAAAGGATACGTAGGCAGCCCTATTCCGGGGTTCGGTCCCACAAAAAAAAAAATCATATTTCCCTAGTATTCGAAGAAACTGGGACATTTTTTTTTATTTTATTTCATAAAAAGGTTCCAAAGTTATAATTCAATCTATGATTCTTTTTGCCTTTCCCCTTTAATACCTTCTAATCGATCTTTGAGAATGCCAAATCAGCGTGCCACGACTTTGGTGTTGTATACAACGCTTTATTTGAATGCAAAGGAGGAAAGAAAAAATGAGAGAGTCTTACTAGTGAAAACCCTTACGGGCACTATAAGGCGATAATGAGTTCAAAATAAAAAATAAAAAAATAAGAGAGTCTTATTGGTGAAAACCCTCACGGACACTATAAGACGATTGTAAGTTAAAAAAATAAAAAATGAGAGAGTCTTATTGGTGAAAACCCTCAAAGGCACTATAAGATGATTGTTAGTTGAGAAAGGTCAGTTGGTAAAGACCCGCAAAGGGAACCGTTGATCGAATGAGTTTCTTCTATTCTGGCATGAACACGATCTAGGTAGAAAGCTCGGTTTTGGATTGAAGGGTACTATATTTTGAGATTTAGACAGCTCAGACGGATCAAGCGCCCAGTCCAAAATGCATGTCATGATTCGTTGAAGTCGGTATATACCTCCAGATAAGTCTCTTCCCTCTTTCCCCGAAGGGACACCTTTTTGTTTAAACATAACTCCTTTTATTTTTTATTTTTTATTTTTTGTCATTTTCTTCTCCTTATCTTTAGTATGTTCTTTGAGTCCCTTTCGGTATAATCTTGTGTCAAATTCAAGAGCAAAGAAAAGGCTGCAAAATTGACTATAGTTTCCCAGCGGTACAGAGCGAAGACTACTGGGCACGCACCGCATCGGCAACGACATAAAGCCATTCGTGATCTATCCAGAAAAGTGAATTGCCCGAACAAGCAAAGCATTATTTCGAGGTACTAGGGGGAAGGATCACCACAACAAAAATTCGCTCTAAGAATAAGATCGGTTACACCACATACGCAAAATGATACGGAGTACAAAATAGTCAAGGTGGGCATTGGAAGATCATGGTCTCTCGCAAGCAAAGATAGTTTCTAAGCAATTTGGTCGATCACATGTCAGCCTCGTTTTTCGTAAAGTGGGATGGGCTCTAAGATAATTTCCACAGCGAGTGAAGGCCACAAACTGACCGCCATTTTAAGACTAACAAATTTTTCTTTGTTGAAAATAGGGGCGAAGAAATTTAGGAAAACAGTTCTTAAAAAATTGATGAACGCTATAAAGTAAAGTTCTCAAATGTTTGTTTTTCCTTTGATATGCATATAATCCTGTTATTATTGATTGCATTTTAGGAAACAAAAACCCCTATTTCTTTTCATGTCTTCACAGGGTACGACATTCCCTGGTTGCATTTTAGGGAACAAAAATCCCTGCTTTTCTCATATTTTTAGGTTGACTACCTCTAAATAAAGTCATATTTTCAGGTTGACTACCTCAGAATACAGTCACGTATTTAAATTTCAGGTTGACTACCTCAGAATACAGTCACGTTTTTAAATTTCAGGTTGACTACCTCAGAACACAGTCACGTATTTTAAATTTCAGGTTGACTACCTCAGAATACGGTCACGTATTTAAATTTCAGGTTGACTACCTCAGAATACAGTCATGTTTTTATTTTCAGGTTGACTACCTCAGAATGCAGCCACGTTTTTAAATTTTAGGTTGACTACCTCCAAATAAAGTCATATTTTCAGGTTGACTACCTCAGAATACAGTCACGTATTTAAATTTCAGGTTGACTACCTCAGAATACAGTCACGTTTTTAAATTTCAGGGTGACTACCTCAAAATGCAGTCACGTTTTTAAATTTTAGGTTGACTACCCCCAAATAAAGTCATATTTTCAGGTTGACTACCTCAGAATGCAGTCACGTATTTAAATTTCAGGTTGACTACCTCAGAATACAGTCACGTTTTTAAATTTCAGGTTGACTACCTCAAAATGCAGTCACGTTTTTAAATTTTAGGTTGACTACCTCCAAATAAAGTCATATTTTCAGGTTGACTACCTCAGAATACAGTCACGTATTTAAATTTCAGGTTGACTACCTCAGAATACAGTCACGTATTTAAATTTCAGGTTGACTACCTCAGAATACAGTCACGTTTTTAAATTTCAGGTTGACTACCTCAGAATGCAGTCACGTTCATATTTTCAGGTTGACTACCTCCAAATGAAGTCATATTTTCAGGTTGACTACCTCAGAATACAGTCACGTATTTAAATTTTAGGTTGACTACCTCCGAATAAAGTTATTTTTTTCAGGTCGACTACCTCAAAATAAAGTCATGTTTTATTTAAAAATTTCAGGTTGACTACCTCAGAATACAGTCCCAAGTGGTTCATGATTTTGCTAACACTCACAAAACTTTCCTGGTACAAACTGGGACAGAATTTTTTTTTTCGTCTTGTTTGTCTTTGATGGCTTGCAGGTTCTCCCGCAAGCACAAAATTGATATTCAAGAATGGAGTTCCATCTCTGATCAGAGAAAAGAAGAATGTTCAAATCTCGAAGGCAAACAGAGTTAGCTTTGACACATAAGGTGGCCCAACGTCTCAAGATACACCTTCTCAACTTCTAATCAATAAACAAGCATCCAAGAATATTCTGCGAACTGTTATTCGGAACAGCATCAAAAACTCATTCCAAGTTGCAAGTTGAAGTCTCAAATTCTTACTTCAAGATCATACTTTGAGATCAAGGTACCCACCGAACGAAGGTGAGGTGATAACTGAAAATCCAAGTGAAGGTCTAAGAGAAAGTTTCAAGACAAGTAGAGTAAATAGGACCTTGTATTTCATTTCATGTTTTATTGTACTTTTTATTCTTTTTATAACAAGAGTCACGGACCGGAACCTCGAAAGGACCTCACTCGACTCTCCAACTCATCATTCCATGCATATACTCACTTGAACTACACGTGACCTGATTCCCTTATAACTTGGGATATGTAGGATGCCCAAAACCAGGACTCGGTCACATCCTTTTCTTTTATATCTTGTCGCCTTTCAAATAATAGTCAGGTCAAAAATCAGTCACAGTGTTCACATCTTTGCCTGAAAACTCTTCATGTTTTCAAGCAAAGAGGGACATTCTGTAAACACCTAATTTTTGACCGAACATAAGTTTTTACGCCCTGTTTAGCTTTTAAATATTTCTTTTAAGTCTAGATTAGATATTTTAATTTTTATTTCATTTTTAGTAACTTTTATTTTAAAAATTGAAATCTTCAAAAATAGATTCACATTTTAGGATAAGTCTTGTTTTTCTTTCAAAAGAGGAAAGAAAAGAAAAATTAAAAAAAACAAATTCTTCTAATTTGGGTTAATAAATAAGCTAGTATTTTTTCTTAGTTACATTTTGTTTTTGGACTAGCTCTTTAGCTATTCTGTATTCTTATTAGTCTAAACATAGTTCGTTAGTATTCTTTTTTTATCTTTATATTTTAAACATAAAAAAAGGATCAAAAAGAAAAAAAAAAAAGTAAATCAAAACCTAACCTAAAAAATAAACTCACCAGCACTTACGTTACCCTACTCCTATCCACCAAAAAAATAATTCTAAAAAAACTAATCCCCTTAACCCCCTCTCCCTAATAACTCTCAGCAATACTTATCTTCCATTCTCCCACTCTTACACGATTGCTCACCAATACACATGCACACAACCATCTACACATACACACACCTATATAAACGCATATATACGCACAGAAACGATACATACAACAACAACAAAAAAAAAAGAACAACAGAGAGTAAAAAAAAAAAAAAAAAAAAAACAAAACAAAACAAAAAAGAACAGCTGCTACTCAGCTTTGGGTCATTGGATTTCTTTTGGATGATTTGTATGTATACGTTGATGAATCATTACATACTTTTATCTGTAATCGTCATTAGCCATGCGTGGAGGGTTTGAACCAGTTTGTACTTAAGTTTAATTTGCGACAGAACAATATTTGGTCTGATAATGTTGCCAACTTCCATATTAAGGCCTAACTAAATTAATTATGATGAGTTTGAGCGAGATGGGATATGAATTTATTCAAGACCCATTGCAAACTCGAAAAGAAAAGAGTGGTAAAAACATTGGTAAGGGAGTGAGATAAGTTGCGAATTGGCTTCAAAACCCATTGTAAAAGAATGGAAAAGGGACCAAATAATCATCATGTTTTAAGCAAAGGCAAGTTGGTTAAAATTTTTAGGTGCGATACGCAAGTTAAGGTCGCGTTTACGTGTCTAGCTGGCGTATGTCGAGGTTGAGGTCGCAACTACGTGTCTTAGTCAAGACTAGTAAAAGGTCAACAATATTTAAGCGAATCATAGGCATAGCTAAACAAATACATTTTATCCAAAATAATTTAAGCCGAACACAAGTTGATAAAGCGACCGTGCTAGAACCACGGGACTCGGGGAATGCCTAATACCTTCTCCCCGATCAACAGAATTCCTTACCCGGACTTTTGTTTTCGCAGACCAATAATTAAAGAGTCAATTTTCCTTTTGATTAGGGATTTAATAAGGTGACTTGGAACACCAAAACTCAATTCCAAGTGGCGACTCTGAATAAATAAAATAATCCCTTTTCAAAATGTCACTTTAATTGGAAAAACCCTTTTAAATAAATTTATAACTAATTTGTTTTTTATTTATTTAAGGAAAAAAAGGGGTGTGACAATATCAATTTGGTGAAAAAATACATCTTAAAATGTTAGTCAAATTTCATGCAATTTGTTAGCCAGAAAACATTTTTGGTATTTTTCAAATGTTGGGATTTTCTACAAAGAATAATCCTAAAAATAAGGTAAAATCTTTTTTTGGATTTTTTGAATAAGGAAAACTCTTTTTTTTTTAAAGGATCACCGAACCCAAGAAGGGCTCCCTACGTATCTCATCGAGGTGAGAATTAGGTGCGTGTAGTTCGTGATACTAGATTGGACTCTTGAATTTTATTTTTTTAACACCAACTATCTTCGAATTTTTTGCTAAGCAAGAATTTTTAAAAATTGGAGGATACTTATTTCTTCTTATTTTTCCTAATCGCCCTAAAAATTGGTCAAAATGAAATTTTAGCATGACCGTCATTTTAGTGTTTAAATATTTCTTTAAAGTCTAAATTATATATTCTGGTTATTATCTCATTTTTAAGTAGGTTTATTGAAAACTACAAAAATAGAGTCACATTTTAGGATAAGTTTTGTTTTAAAAAGAAAAGAAAATTTACAAAAAAATATATTTTTCTTCTAATTTAGATTTTAATAAATAAGCTAGTGATTTTTAGTAGTTTTCTTAGTTATATTTTATTTTGGATTAGCTATTTGACTTTTCTATATTTTTAGTAGTCTAAAGATGGTTAGTTAATATTTTTATGATATATCTTTTAAGCAAAACAAAACAAATAAACAAAAAAAAATTATTTTCCTAAAAAAGTTCTAATTACCTCACCTGCACATCTCCTTTATCCCTACAAATTCTCACCCTAACCTAAACCTCACCAGCAACTCACTCTCACGTCTCTCAACCATAGCTAGCCTCCCAAAATCCCATTCCTAATCCCCTTAAACCCTTGTCCCTTAAATCACTCCACAACATTATCCTTTAGCTTTCCATTCTCCCTAACATCTCTAAAAACCCATCCTAAACTAACTACCCAACACCACTTCCCCAACTCCTGCTCCTTCACGTCCCTTTTAATATGCTGCACGCACTCACACAACACACAACATAAATATAAACCCACAACACAGAACAAAGAGGGGACGCCCAAAAAATAAACAGAACGTAGACAAAAACACACGCACAAAGCATAGAACAGTAAGTTGGAGTTTGAGGTTTTCATTCGCGGCTTCGAGTTCGTGGCTTTAAAGTTAGCTTTGCTAGCTTTGGAAATCTGTAGATTGTACTTGCTTTCCGTTGTTAATCGAAAGAATCTGAAGGTTCTTTCTCGCTATTTTCTATCTCTAATATTTCATATGGGGTTTCCTTTCTACATGTTTAAATCTTTGCCTTAATATTTATTGATTAGGAACTTTTGAGTTAAATGAAATAGATGTTTAAGTGGATAATTTTTTTTTAAGTTTCAGGATGTAAAACAAGTCAATGAGTAACAAATTATTAGTTACGTGATTAAGAATTTATGTCATTGATATGTGTATTATTTTCAAGTGTTTAAATGTATAGCATGTCTCCTGTCACTACAACACAAGGCATCCATTGCTATAGAATACGTTGTAACTAAAGATGAAATTTTCTGTGGCTAAACACTTTAGTCACATTTTTTTTTTTCGTAGCATTCGTAGCAAAATGTAGCGTAGCTAAAAGTTAGCTACAAACTTTACATGGTCCGTGACTAACGACTAATACTTATTGCTACGAAATTTTGTGTCTTGTAGCCAAAATGGTAAAAACATTCTTGCCACGGAAAATATACTTATAGCAAATGATTTTTATTCTTTTGCCACGCCAAACCAACTCTATGACTAACTTCATGCTTTAGCCACAAAGTGAAACATTGTGGCAAAAGAAGTAATCTATCTTGCCGCAAAATTTTAAATATATAGCTATGCTACAAATTAACCTCTTAGTATTAAAAAATATGTTTAGCTTCAAATTTAAAGTTTCGTAGCTAGAAATCTCACATAAGATCAGAGGTTGATTTTTTAAATTAAATTTATTGATAAAAATAATTTATTGGTAGCAGAAATCTTTCCATTTCAAATTTATTGTTATTTTTCCCTAATTAACTATTTTAAATATTCCATATTCATTTATATTATGAATAGTTGTTTTTCCCTAATTAACTATTTTCAGATATTCCATATTCATACCTATATTATGAGTAGTAGCAACAAAACTTTAGGCATGACTTGTTTCATACAAATAATACACAATTATACAACTAAATTTCATGGCATTCACGATACATATTCCAAATTACACAAATGAAGTTTGCAGAATAAAACTAGATACGCTTGATAGTCACAAACATCACATTCAAATTCTTGTCAAACTAAATATAATATTTACAAACTTACAAACTATGTACAATATGTTTTACATTTCAATTTTAATCTATAAAATTCTAAAGTATCTCATATCCAAAAATAAATTAAGTATTTATCTGAAATTTGTGATTCTCCCACCCGCCGAATGATCTTCTTGCATTCAATGAAAGGTTGAAGTAGGTTTACCCTGCATTAATAGGCTGAAAGCCCGAAACAATAAAATAAAAATATTTTGTCAACAAACTTATATGTGAATCATAAAATAAAAATAATATCGATAAGTAAATTTTTATATATCTCCATACCATAGACGAAACGGCCAAACAAATGTCTGCGAAGTCATCTTCCTCTTCTCTAACTCCAGCTACTAAAATGAATCTGTAAATTCGAAAAATAAGAATAATCAGCACAAAAAGATTGAGTAAACCCAAAATAAACTTTAATACAATGATGAAGACATGAAGTTTGAAAAATAAAAACGCCAATAGAATCTCAAGGACAAAAAATTATATGCGTTGATAATTCTTGCCAATTCTTTTAGCATATAACAAAAAGCGAAAACGCAAAACAATAAATAAAGCAAAGAGAATGTGTACACATCTATGGAAAAGAGGGTCTTCTCTGTGGGTTCGTCCTCTAATGAGAGTACAGATTCAAGATCACCATCTTCATCTAGATGGATACCAGTGTAGTCCTCTATTTCAGTAAGAAGCTTGATCGACCTTCTGGATTGGGGATAATTTTTTGCATAATGCCCAATCTTGTTGCAGATGAAGCATCTATCATTTTTCCGGGACTTGCCCGGCCTCTTTCTCCTGAAATATTTCGTGCGCCTCCTGAACTGGGATCCTTCTCGTGAAGGCCTTGGCCATTTGAATCGCTTGAACCTTCCCTTTCGTCTGGGGACATGGCATGAACAGCTTGACCCAATAATTAGGTTAGACTTTCCGCAAGCTTTATCAAGGGCTGGATTGTTTCGTATGATCTGCTTCAAAACAGATCTCTTTGGGCAGATATCATCCAACGCTAGAAATATGGCTTGCCTGATGTAGCCGATCGGTGGGATCGTTATTGATTAAAACTTCTCCTCAACGATCGTCATGGTCCGGCTTGCTAACATCTTCGGAAGTGATGAAACAAATGCTTGCTTGAGACTAGCTTCTCCACCTAACTCAAAGAACACTTTAGCCATCTTCTGAATATGGATATCGATGGCATCTAAACGATATGCATGTTTAACAGTTTATTACTTGCATATCGGTGGCATCTAAAAGATTACTAAGACATTAAAAGTTTATTACTTGTATTAAACGGTCCAAAATATTTATTTTAAATTTAATATGCATGTTTAACAGCACACAACTTCAATGTGTACTTATTTATCATATGGCGTTGGAGCCTTCATGCTTTAAGTATTTTTTTTGTTCTTTGAGATAAATGCATGTTCCATTTTATTTGATTAAAATTAGTTGGGTGGTGATGAGTAAATTTGATTATAGTTTCGTTAGTATTTTTTACGTTATAATCGGGCAAGCAGTGGATTCAATTTGCCTTGGCCAAGCGTTGTGTTGGTTTTCTTATTAAAAAGAAATATCCTTTCCAGTTTGGGCGAGATGGGATACAAATTTATTTCAATCACATTGTCAAATAAAAGAAAGAGCAGAAAGAATATGTGTAAGGGAGTGAGACGAGTTGTACACTCGTCGCAGAAAAATAATAAAGTATATAAAAGAGAAGACCGCAATAAATTAAATCAATTCGAGTGCAACCACGTGTGCGAATATGCTCCTTGGTCGACTCTTATAAAAATGCTCTGTGTGCGGTTATGCTCCTAGGCCAAAAATATAAGTCACAGTTTAAGCGAATAAACTGGGCAAACGTAGTTACGAATTAAGGCAAGCATGATTTTATCCAAGATTAATTTAAGTCGAATATTAGTCAATAAAAGCGACCGTGGTAGAACCACGGGACTCGGGGAATGCCTAATACCTTCTCCCCGGTTAACAAAATTCCTTACCCAGTCTTTTGTTTTCACGGACCAATAATAAATAGAGTCATTTCCTTTAAGGTGACTTGGAACACCAAAACTCAATTTCAAGTGGCGACTCTGTAAAAAATAAATAATCCCTTCTCAAAACGTCACTTCAATTGGAAAAACCCTTTTAAAATCCTTTAAGCGGGGGAAAAAAAAAGGGGTGTGACAGATGGCGACTCCACTGGGGATAACCAGAATTCGAGCTTTACATATTGATTTGCATTTGGCCTTTTTTTTTTTTTTTTTTTTTAATTTCTTGGATATATTCTGTGATTGTTGGCCTAATGTGCTATTATCTGCTTATTTATCGCTTTGATATTATGTGCCTGAATATATAAACTGTCTTCTCTTGCGCACCCCTCTGAGTCTCTGAACAGATTCACCACTATTCACTGTGTGTGCGGATACGCTCCACAAAATTTTCTGTCTGAATGAGCCTGTGGGCGGTTACGCTCCTGGTTCAGGATAATTAGCAGTTACACATGTTAGGTGGGGTTGGACCACCAGTGAAGCTGGAAAAGCTCTGCCACTGGCGATCTGGCCCTTTCCCGGCTCGAGTTGTCCGCTCGGGTAAGCCAGTCTAGACACCTTCTCCTTTACGATGTTAAACCTAGCATAACAAGCCACAAGTAGTGATTATCCCTAGTAGGCTACACGTTGTTTGCATCACGTGCATTTAACCTAATGGGGCTCGGCACAGGGGCCGGGTCCGTCTAAGACAGTTATCCATTTCAAAAGAGCACCACGCTCATTTTATATGCTATGTGAAAATATATTTATTTGGAAGGATTTTGGATGTTGACCAATTTTTAGGGCGATTAGGAAAAACAAGAAGAAATAAGTATCCTCCAATTTTTTAAAAATCTTGCTTAGCAAAAAATTCGAAGATAGTTGGTGTTAAAAAAATAAAATTCAAGAGTCCAATCTAGTATCACGAACTACGCGCACCTAATTCTCACCTCGATGAGATACGTAGGGAGCCCTTCTTGGGTTTGGTGATCCTTAAAAAAAAAAGAGTTTTCCTTATTCAAAAAATCCAAAAAAAGATTTTACCTTATTTTTAGGATTATTCTTTGTAGAAAATCCCAACATTTGAAAAATACGAAAAAAAAATTCTTTTATTTCTCTTTTATTTATTCATTCCTTGGAAAATAAAAAAAAAGGTTTCTTTTCTTTTAAAGATAAAAAAAGAGAAAATTCAATAAAAACAAAAAGTTTCTCCATTATCATCACGAACTACGTACACCTGATTCTCATCTCGATGAGATACGTAAGCAGCCCTTCTTGGGTTCGGTGATCCTTTTTCAAAAAAAAAAAAAAAAGAGTTTTCCTTATTCAAAAAATCCAAAAAAAGATTTTACCTTATTTTTAGGATTATTCTTTGTAGAAAATTCCAACATTTGAAAAATACCAAAAATGTTTTCTTTTATTTCTCTTTTATTTATTCATTCCTTAGAAAAATAAAAAAAAGTTTTCTTTTCTTTTAAAGATAAAAAAAAAAGAGATAAATCAAGGAAAAAAAAAGTTTCTCCATTATCTTCACGAACTACGCGCACCTGATTCTCACCTCGATGAGATATGTAGGCAGCCCTCTTGGGTTCGGTGATCCTTATTCAATTTTTTGTTTTAAAAGAGATTTTTATTCCTTATTCAAAAAATCCAAAAAGATTTTACCTAATTTTTAGAATTATTCTTTGTAGAAAATTCCAACATTTCAAATATACCAAAAATATTTTCTTTTATTTCTCTTTTATTTATTCATTCCTTGGAAAATTAAAAAAAATGTTTTCTTTTCTTTTAAAGATTAAAAAAAGAGAAAATTCAAGAAAAAAAAAACAAGTTTCTCCATTCTCATCACGAACTACGCACACCTAATTTTCATCCCGATGAGATCCCTAGGTAGCCCTTTTTGGGTTCGGTATTCCTATTCAAAAGTAATCTAAAAAAAGTTATTATTCTTATTAAAAAACGACCTTTTATTTCCTTATCACATAATTAAAAAAAAAGAATTATTTGTATAGTTTTTTTCATGAACTACGTTTGAACTGATTGTTGATTCAACGAGATACGTAGGCAACCCTTCTGTTGGGTTCGGTCCCCCCAAAAAAAAGAATAACAAAAAAAAAATATTTTGACTTGGTTGGTACCAAGCGGAAACCAACCGCCTCTGATCCCTGAGCTCCACCCTCTGCTTCTCAATGACGACACCCAGTCGAAGCATTGGCTAAGCAAATCCCATCTTGAAGTGATATTTAGGAGTATGCATGAGAGTGAAACAAGTACTAAAAACTGGAATGATAAAGAGGACCAACTTTGTTGTGAACCATAGATTCTTTTGGTACCTCTTGTTTATACCTAAGTGACACTTGAGAAATTATTTTGCTAAAAGTTATTGTTAAAATGAATCTGACCTCATCGTTTCATGTGCATTGTGTGGTGAGCATTAGATTGAAAATTCAATGACATTGCTTTGTTGATCTAGAACTTGACCCAAATGTTTGTTGAGGCGAAATTTTGAGCAACACTAGGTTTGAGAAATGATTGTATGCTTTCTTTGACCCGATTGTGTCTTTTAAGCCTACCAAATGACATATGATCCCTAATGTTACCCTTTCGAGCCTAAACCTTTTTCTTTGGATAAACCACAATTTAGCCTATACCTTTTGAGTGCTTAAATGCACTACCCCTCTTTTCGCCCCACCTCCCTGAGCGCACTAACAAAATCAAAGTTGGGTGACAAAGTGGAAAGGTGAAAATGTAAAAGTCCAAGAAAATTACAAAAAATAAAAGAAACAGCTGTAAAAAAAAAAAAGAAAGAAAAACTCCAAAAAAAAAAAAAAGGAGGAAAGCTCAAAAAAGAGATGAGAAAAGTCAAAAGAAAAAAAAAAAGCAACAAAGCAAATAAAGATCATGTGCGAACATCCAAAAAAAATATATAGAAGTATAGTGCTATGCTCAACGATGGAATAGTCACTTTATCACAAATATATATCCTACCCATCTGTAAGCCTACATTACAAGCCAATAACAAGTCCTACTTGATCCCATTCTGAGTGTCCTCACATTAGTGGACACTTACATGAAGGCCAAGCATATGGTATCTCAACTGCATGCATTGAACATCTTTCTGAGTGTGAGTTTACTTCTTGAACGTCCTAAGATCTAAATGCTTAAATTGAGCGTGAATTAGGATTTTACTTGTGGTAAGGGCACTTGAAACACGAGGATAGGAAGAATTCATGACCTCTAATTTGTCACGACCCAACCCCGTAGGCCGTGACTAGTGCCCGATCTGGGCACCCGAACCCATCTATCAAATATTATCTCAAATTCTATCAACTCATTCTAGTATATGGCGGAAGCCGACTAGACTTTATTTCAAATTTAGGTAATTTCCAGAAAATTTCGACAGAGTTTCCTTTGTTTTACGGACTATCCAATATACCCTGCACGCAGAAAATACCAACAAAAGCCACACAGGGCTAACCAAGCAATATATAAACATATGCGGACCGGCCGTCTCGGCGTATAGGATCGTCCAAACAACATATGCGGACCGGCCGCCTCGGCGTATGGGATCGCCCAAACGACATGTACATACATCTATACAGAAAGACCCTAACCCACAAACATGTCCACAGACCTCTAAACAGACCGACAGAATCATATGACGGGACAGGGCCCCGCCGTACCCATGAACGAATATATACAAATGCACTAATAAATATATATACCAAAAGTATAAGCTCCGGAAAGAGAGGAGCACTCCGAATAGCAGAAAGGGTGTCCTAAACAGGTGGATCACCAGGCTGTGCGTCTGTACCTGCGGGCATGAAACGCAGCCCCCGGAGAAGGGGGTCAGTACGAAATATGTACTGAGTATGCAAAGCAGAAGGTACAGAAATAAATCTGAACAATAATCGGATCAGATATATAGAAAGTAATACATATAAAAAAAATATCAAAATGTTTATTTCCAAAGTATAAATTATGCATAGGGCACAGGAAAATGTGGTCGCCCGCCTGTCGATGGCGCCACAACACAGCATAACACCAGAAAGTTTCAAATCTCCGAATCCCCGTCACACATCACAACACAGCATAACGCCATACACAGCATAACACCAAATATATGTGGAACCCGACCCTCTTTTGCGAGTAGCTCGGTGAACCATAAACACAGCATAACACCGGAGTATATCAAAGTGCGCACGACAACAGAACCGGCGAAAGATATAGCAGAACGCACGAGCAGAGTCATGAGTAACCATATGCATAAAATCATTATCATAGACTCAAATATAAGTAAATGACCATACTTGAAATTCGAAATGATAATCATACCAAATTCTTTCAAAAGTCGTCCAAAGTACATAACGGAAAGTCGCGGGACCCACGGACTGGTATTGACCCGAGTCGGGCCCGCCTATGGAAAACATACTCATTATACATCATGCAAACTCCTATAAAAATATTGGAGCAATCCGAGCCTTTATGCGAAAGATATGGCATTTCGTAGTTACGGAATTCTTTAAAACAACTTTTTGTACAAAGTTTGGAAATCAATGCTTTCGAAGACATAATGGTTCATACTTCATCACAACATACATAAGAATGCCAAAAAATATATATAAGGATCATAACGTGCTCGGATTTCGAATTTGGAATTTCCTCGAGGCTCGTGATATAGCCTATTGAAAACTAAGGCATGCCAAAAGAAAGAAGGGTTGCCTTACATACCTCGTACGCACTCCAAGATGGCCAACCTTAAGTAAATATCCAATC
Organism: Lycium barbarum; assembly: GCF_019175385.1. Lineage (NCBI taxonomy): Eukaryota > Viridiplantae > Streptophyta > Magnoliopsida > Solanales > Solanaceae > Lycium > Lycium barbarum. Next base: position 32,545,131 of record NC_083348.1, read on the forward strand.
TACGCCTCAGGCTCCCCAAGGTCTACAAATATGCCAACGAATACCAAACATCAGCTAAGGGCACTTAAGCCATTCTTCCCAACTAACCATTAAATTCTACAGAAAATTCGGCAGCATTTCCCCTGTAAATGCTACCATCCCCGAGAATTCCACTCGGCTATATCATCAACAATAAATCCGAGAATTTAACTCGGCCAAAACATCAACAACCATACCAACAATATCAACAACCATACCAATAACATCAATAATCAATTCAAAACACATTCTAACATTAGTAACCTTCCTTTCAACATAATTCATCAACACTCATTTCAATTACGAATTTTCAAGTCGATATCGGCACTTGCATATTCACTACCAATTCAAGACCATTCAAGTGCAATTCAAAAGCATTTTGTACCATTCTACAAAACACACAAAAAAAATCCCACCAAAACTATAATTCACCCGAAACCTCCAACCTTCGACACAAAATTCACAACACACTTTTCATCTTCCAATTTCATCAACTACAACCACAATTTGCATCTTAACAATTCCATTTTCATAATTACATAAAAATCATTTATCCGATTTCCCGCAATTAATTTCGTAGTTCCCATCTAACAATTTAGCTATACCGGGATGAATTTAAATATACTTAGGGGAGAATAAATCTTACCTTATATGCCAAGAAATGATCTTCTTCCGCTTTACTTTCCTTCGAAGAAAGCCCAAATTTAATAACGCGATAAAATAAAAACAACGATATCAAAGCGGTGAACGAAACTCGGATATTGTTCCTGAGAAATAGTAGAATTTGCTTCCTAAAAATAATAATTATGTTGCTACTATCATGAACTGCTCGTTGATGTAGCTAAGAGGAAATGACTGTTTGTTGCAAAAATATGCCTTTAGATAGCATTATACAGTGAGACAAGTAAAATGGCTAATTGCCTTTACACGTGCCAAACATATGGAATCCCCTTAATATTCATCTTGTCTACAACCTTACGTGTCCTTGAGTGTGGACATATTGTTGTCCATTTGTGAACCGAACATGTGGAGTATGTCCACATTAATGATTATTCAATAAACCCAATTAATTGTTTTACTTCCACTACAATTCTAACATTGGTCAATCACACACATAATTAATTTTTTGATCTCAGTTCACTTAAATAATAATCATTTTTAACACACTTCACATACTCATTATCATAATCATGTGGTATAATCCTAGTTCATAGCCTCTTTATATCTAAACAAATATTATTCTCAACCACCGTCGTCATGCTTGTTAAGGCCTAAATTATATCGGGACTTCTTTCTTTATATACAAGGCCTTTTTGCACAAGATTTTTTTCAATTCCAATTATATCACTTTTGGTCCTAAATTTTCCTAAGTGTTTAATGTCAACAATTTTCATGCACAACTTATCTCTCAAAATAAAATCAAAGGCCAAAAGTCCCGACTTCAAATCCCGGAATGGTCTTGGCCTTAAATTATCATAGTTAATCCGGGTTGTCCAATGTATAAAAATACGGGACGCGGAATGTATCAAAAAGCGCACGACAACAGAACCGGCCCGGGAACCGGCGAACGATATCATAGTAGGCACGAGCGGAGTAGTGAGGAATCATATGCATAAAATCATTATTATAAATCCGAAGGATAAGTAAAATAGTCATATTCGAAATCGGAATAATAATTATCACTTTTTGATTCAAAGTTGTCGAATTTACATAAAGGGCGTCGCGGGACCTACGGACGAGTATAGACCCGAACTGAGCCCGCCTATGAAAAACATACCCATTATACATCAAGCAAACTCCTATAAAAATTATTGGAGCGATCCGAGCCTCTATGCGAAAAATATGGCATTCAGAGATTACAAAATTCCTTAAAGTGAACATTTTCTATGCGAATTTCGGAAAGCGATTACTTCAAATACATCATGGTTCATATTTCATAAAAACATACATAAGAGTGCCAAAGAATATATATATGGATCATAACATGCTCGGATCTCGAATTTGGAATTCCCTTAAAGCTCTAATCTAGCCTATGTGAAACTAAGGCATGCCAAAAGAAGGAAGGTTGCTTTACATACCTCAAACGCTCTCCAATATGATCCAACTCAAGCTAAGTCCAAACTATGATTCGGGCTGCCCACGATCTAAAAATAAGCCATAAAATGCCAAACATTAGCTAAAAGACTCTTTGGGCATTAAATTGTTCTTCACCTTACAATGATCATAATCAAATAACTAGGCATTAATTCATAATTTCAATCACAACACAACAACACCCATTTACACGGCTCAAGCTCCACATACACAACTCACCTCCAACATTTCATATTTCATGATTTTCCTCCATTATAACATACTACAACATGGATATAACCTTCATAACGCAAAAACAAAATCAAATCTTACCTGTTCTTCTTCAACTTTACAATAGCCTAGGGTTTGCAATTGGATACAATGAATGGTTAGATGACCCAAACAACTCTTCCACGCTACTTAGGGACTTCAATATAGTGGGTTAACACCAAGAAATTAATTTTTGAAGGCAAAGAAATGGGGGTTGGTTTTCTTGCTCCTAGCCGTGAGCTCCCCCTTGGTTCTTCCACTTTTGTTTTGTTTTTTTTGTTTTTTGCTAAGTATAGAATGGTGAGGAGATGACTTAAGGTCATCTTTTTAAGTCCCCATAATATCTCTTATGGTTTGTGGCCCACACAATGTGGTGGACCAATTAAAATTGAACACCATTTGTGTGGGCCAACCATGGAAATTGTGAATAATTTTTATCTTCCAATTTTTATCACTTTTGGTCCCAAATTTTCCTAATTGTTCCATACCAATAAATTCATGCACCACATATATCTCAAAATAAAATCGAAGGTCAAGAATCCCGACTTTGTATCCCGAAATAATTTTTTTGTCCTTAACTTATCATAATTAAATCCGGATTATTCCACTGTACAAAAATACGGGTTCTAACATCCTCCCCCCTTTAGAACATTCGTTCTCGAATGTCAGATTAACCTTACCGGTCATACAACAATTTGGGGAAGTTTCCTTACTAACTATCACAACAATACAATCATTGATCAACGATTCATTTATCAAACAACATAGTCAAATAGAGAATTGGATTACCTGTAGGCTCTGAAAATAAATGAGGATACTTCTTCTTCATATGCTCCTCAGCTTCCCAGGTCATTTCCTCTCGGTTATTGTTCCGCCACAACACTTTAACAGAAGCCATATCTTTGTTCCGCAACCTTTTTACCTGGCGATCCAATATGGCTATAGGCTGCTCCTCATAAGATAGCTCCTCTGTGACCTGAATGTCATCTACAGGAAAGACTCTGGAAGGGTCACCAATACACTTACGAAGCATAGAAACATGAAATACCGGGTGTACCGCTCCCAAGTCAGCTGGCAAATCCAATTCGTAGGCCACCTTGCCTATTTTGCGAATAATCAGATAGGGCCCAATATATCTCGGACTGAGCTTTCCTTTCTTGCCAAATCGCATAACACCTTTCATCGGTGACACTTTCAGGAACACCCAATCGCCAATCTGAAACTCTAACGGTCGACGTCGCTTATCGGCATAAGATTTCTGTCGGCTCTGGGCTGCCAACAATCTTTCTCGAATAAGTTTCACCTTATCCACGGCCTGCTGGACCACATCTGGGCCAATCAACTCAGTCTCCCCAACATCAAACCAACCGATCGGTGATCTACACTTCCTGCCATACAAAGCCTCATATGGTGCCATCTGAATACTGGAGTGGTAGCTGTTATTATACGCAAACTCAACAAGCGGTAAATGGTCGTCCCAGCTACCCCTGAAATCAATAACACAGGCACGCAACATATCTTCCAATGTCTGAATAGTGCGCTTGGCCTGTCCGTCGGACTGGGGATGGAAGGCTGTACTCAGGCTCACCTGGGTCCCCAATCCCTCCTGAAACGATCTCCAGAACTTAGCTGTAAACTGGGCACCTCTATCTGAAATAACAGACACAGGAACTCCATGAAGTCGTACAATCTCCCTGACATAAAGCCTGACATAATCCTCAGCTGAATAGGTGGTCCGAACCGGAAGAAAATGGGCTGATTTCGTCAGCCGATCAACAATAACCCAAATAGAATCATACCTCCGTGGAGTGCGAGGTAGACCTGTAATAAAGTCCATATTAATGATCTCCCACTTCCACGTCGGTATCTCCATCTCCTGCAATAGCCCACCGGGCTTCTGGTGCTCAATCTTAACCTGCTGGCAATTTGGACACTGAGCAACGAACTCTGCTATATCTCTTTTCATACCGTCCCACCAATATAGGCATCTGATATCATGGTACATCTTCGTCGACCCTGGGTGAACAGAATATCGGGCGTAATGTGCCTCGCCCATAACCTGTCGCCGCAACCCTGCAACGTCAGGTACACACAATCTGCCTCTGTGAAATAACACTCCATTAGGTGACATCTCAAACGGAGTCTTCTCCTCTGCCAGCGCTGCGTCTCTGTTCTGTGCCAGAATAGGATCCTCATACTGATGCCGCTTAATATCTTCTGTAATAGAGGACTCAGCAATACCTCGAACAGAAACCCCAACATCTCCAGAATCAGCCAAGCGAACTCCAAGACTAGCCAACTGATGAATATCGCGAACCATTTCTTTACTCTCTGATGGCACGTCTGCTAGGCTGCCCATAGACTTGCGGCTGAGTGCATCCGCCACAACATTAGCTTTCCCAGGATGGTAGAGAATGTCAACATCATAATCTTTCAGCAACTCTAACCACCTCCGCTGCCGCAAGTTCAGCTCCTTTTGCCTAAAGATGTACTGAAGGCTCTTATGATCTGTATAAATGTCAACGTGAACCCCATATAAATAATGTCTCCACATCTTCAAAGCATGAATGACCGCGGCCAGCTCCAAATCGTGAGTAGGATAATTCTTTTCATGTTTTCTGAGCTGCCGGGAAGCATAAGCTATCACCCTGCCGTGCTGCATCAACACACATCCCAAACCAATACCAAAGGCATCACAATAAATCACATACCCATTTGGACCCTCCGGAACAGTCAGGACTGGAGCCGTAGTTAACTTCTCTTTCAGCAACTGGAAGCTACGCTCGCAAGCATCTGACCACTGAAACTTAGCTCCCTTCTGAGTCAGCCTTGGCAAAGGCGCTGAAATGGAAGCAAACTTCTCCACGAATCTCCGATAATAACCAGCCAATCCCAGAAAGCTACGCACCTCTGTCGGCGTCGTAGGTCTAGGCCAATTCTTTACGGCCTCGATCTTCTGGGTATCCACCCGGACGCCATCAGCCCCAATAATATGTCCCAGAAATGCCACTGAAGATAACCAGAATTCACACTTAGAAAATTTAGCATATAATTCCTGGTGCCGAAGTGTGCCAAGTACCGTCCTCAAATGGTCCGCATGCTCTGCCTCTGACCGAGAATAAACCAGAATATCATCGATAAATACGATCACAAACATATCCAAGAACGGTCTGAACACCCGATTCATCAGGTCCATAAATACTGCTGGGGCATTTGTCAGCCCAAAAGACATAACTCTGAACTCATAGTGCCCATATCGGGTCCTGAATGCTGTCTTGGGAATATCAGCCTCTCGTACCCGTACCTGATGGTAACCCGATCGCAGGTCTATCTTCGAGAAGTACCTGGCACCCTGCAGCTGATCAAACAAATCATCAATCCTGGGGAGGGGATATTTATTCTTGATGGTTACCTTATTCAACTGCCGATAATCAATGCACATCCGCAGCGAGCCGTCTTTCTTCCTCACAAATAATACCGGAGCTCCCCAGGGTGACGCACTAGGCCGAATGAAACCCTTCTCCAATAAATCTCTCAGCTGCTCTTTCAATTCTTTCAATTCTGCAGGTGCCATTCTGTACGGAGGAATAGAGATAGGCTGAGTGTCTGGCAACAGATCAATAGCAAACTCTATCTCCCGGTCGGGAGGAAGACCCGGAAGCTCATCTGGGAATACATCTACAAATTCATTAACCACTGGGACTGACTGAAGAGTCGGTGCCTCTGCCTCTAAATCATGAACACGGACCAGATGATAAATATACCCCTTTCTGATCATTTTCTCAGCCTTGAGGTATGAAATAAACTTACCCCTCGGCGATACTGTATTACCTGCCCACTCTATAACTGGCTCCCCTGGGAATTGGAATCGGACTATCTTCTTTTGACAATCAACATTAGCATAGCAAGAAGCTAGCCAATCCATACCCATAATCACGTCAAACTCGATCATATCTAACTCTACCAAATCCGCCTTAGTGCAGCGGCCACAGATAATCACGGAACAATCTCTATAAATCTGACTGGCTATAACAGAATCCCCTATTGGTGTAGCTACCTCAAAAGGCTCTATCGGTTCGGATTCTATCCCAATTTTATCAGCAACGAGTGGAGATATAAATGATAATGTAGAACCAGGATCAATCAATGCATACACATCACGAGAGAAAACCAGTAATATACCTGTGACGACATTAGGCGAAGCCTCCTGGTCCTGTCTGCTGGCTAAGGCATAAATGCGGTTCGAAGGACCGCTAGAACCCGAAGCTCCGCCACGACCCCTGCCGCGGCCTGCTGGTGCTGGAGTACCTCGCCCCGCAGGGCGCATCGCCACCGAGGCTGAAGATGAACCACCGGCTGACCCGGTAGACTGAGCTGAACTGCCTGTACCACCTCTAGCCGGACAGTCTCTCATATGATGACCCTGACGGCCGCACACAAAGCATGCACCCGTAGCTCGGAAACACTCTCCCGGGTGCTGTCTCCCACAATAGGAACACAAAGGTCTGGGTGGCCTCATCTGACTGCTGGAACCTCTGTCCAACTGTGAACCTGAAGCCCTAGAGCTCGGGCCTGCCCCTGAATATCCGGCACCCTCAGATCTCCTGCCGGTAAACTTCGGGGGTGTACCCCGGCCTGACGGAGGAGGATGTCTGCCTGACTGCTGCTGCTGAGGCTGTCTGCCTCGAGAATCTCCAGAATAACCTGCGAATCTGGCCCTCTTGGGTGGCCTCCTGTCCCGATCTCTGCTAGAATAATCAGCTCTATGTCGGTCCTCCATACCCAGGGCATAAGCCTGTAGTCGGGCAATATCCATGTCTGCCTGCAATGCCACCGCCATACAGCCATCAATCAAATAGCGGTCTAACCCCATCACGTATCTGTGCATCCGATCGGCCATATCTGCTACTATGGCAGGTGCATACCGGGCCAAAGAATCAAACTCCATATTATACTCACGGACGCTCCGACCCCTCTGCTGCAGATGCAAAAATCGGTCAACCCGCGCCCGCCGTAACTCTGGGGGCAAAAAGTGGTGAGTGAAAGCAGTCACGAACTCTTCCCAAGTAGCTGGGGTAGCACTCTCACCCCTGGATAGCTCCCAGGACTCATACCAGTGAGCAACAACATCCCGTAGTCTATGCGAAGCCAACTCAACAGACTCAGTCTCTGAAGCCCTGACCAAATCTAATAAGCGCCGCATCCCCCGAATAAAGTCATGGGGGTCCTCGTCGGGCTTAGACCCGTAAAACTCTAGAGGGCCACATAATAGAAACTCTCGAACCCTCAGGCTGTCACGCCTATCGTCATCATCATCATCTCTCCGCCCGCGTCAGCGAGCCTGTCCCGCTACCAGAGTGGTCAATAACTGCACAGCCTCTCTCAGTGTCCTGTCCTCCGCCCCTGGCTGAGGAGCTGGAGGCGCGGGAGCTGAAGCCCCTGGAGCTAATGGTGAAGCTGCTCCAGACTCCTCTGACGATGAAGACGTAGCAGAGTCGGCTGGCCGGGACGTAATATCACGCATCATCTGAGCAAGGGTCCGAGTACCCTTCTGAGCCCGGCTGGTCTCTCCTACTACGCCCTTTTTCTTCTGGGCGGCCGTCGCCTTTTTCGGAGGCATCACTGAAAGAAAAACAACAACAGATCAAAACAGAATCATCCTAATAGCACAGTTCTATCGCACGATCTAAGATCAGAAGAAAAGACAACATCCTAAATGTCCTGTAGCCTCCTGTTTATAGATGTGGTGCACAACACACCGATAAACAAGACTCTACTAAACACGATCTGTGGACACTCCGAGGACAAACCGCTCACAGTTGGACAGAGGTTCCAGCAGTCAGATGAGGCCACCCAGACCTTTGTGTTCCTATTGTGGGAGACAGCACCTGGGAGAGTGTTTCCGAGCTACGGGTGCATGCTTTGTGTGCGGCCGTCAGGGCCATCATATGAGAGACTGTCCGGCTAGAGGTGGTACAGGTAGTTCAGCTCAGTCTACCGGGTCAGCCGGTGGTTCATCTTCAGCCTCGGTGGCGATGCGCCCTGCGGGGCGAGGTACTCCAGCACCAGCAGGCCGCGGCAGGGGTCGTGGCGGAGCTTCGGGTTCTAGCGGTCCTTCGAACCGCATTTATGCCTTAGCCAGCAGACAGGACCAGGAGGCTTCGCCTAATGTCGTCACAGGTATATTACTGGTTTTCTCTCGTGATGTGTATGCATTGATTGATCCTGGTTCTACATTATCATTTATATCTCCACTCGTTGCTGATAAAATTGGGATAGAATCCGAACCGATAGAGCCTTTTGAGGTAGCTACACCAATAGGGGATTCTGTTATAGCCAGTCAGATTTATAGAGATTGTTCCGTGATTATCTGTGGCCGCTGCACTAAGGCGGATTTGGTAGAGTTAGATATGATCGAGTTTGACGTGATTATGGGTATGGATTGGCTAGCTTCTTGCTATGCTAATGTTGATTGTCAAAAGAAGATAGTCCGATTCCAATTCCCAGGGGAGCCAGTTATAGAGTGGGCAGGTAATACAGTATCGCCGAGGGGTAAGTTTATTTCATACCTCAAGGCTGAGAAAATGATCAGAAAAGGGTATATTTATCATCTGGTCCGTGTTCATGATTTAGAGGCAGAGGCACCGACTCTTCAGTCAGTCCCAGTGGTTAATGAATTTGTAGATGTATTCCCAGATGAGCTTCCGGGTCTTCCTCCCGACCGGGAGATAGAGTTTGCTATTGATCTGTTGCCAGACACTCAGCCTATCTCTATTCCTCCGTACAGAATGGCACCTGCAGAATTGAAAGAATTGAAAGAGCAGCTGAGAGATTTATTGGAGAAGGGTTTCATTCGGCCTAGTGCGTCACCCTGGGGAGCTCCGGTATTATTTGTGAGGAAGAAAGACGGCTCGCTGCGGATGTGCATTGATTATCGGCAGTTGAATAAGGTAACCATCAAGAATAAATATCCCCTCCCCAGGATTGATGATTTGTTTGATCAGCTGCAGGGTGCCAGGTACTTCTCGAAGATAGACCTGCGATCGGGTTACCATCAGGTACGGGTACGAGAGGCTGATATTCCCAAGACAGCATTCAGGACCCGATATGGGCACTATGAGTTCAGAGTTATGTCTTTTGGGCTGACAAATGCCCCAGCAGTATTTATGGACCTGATGAATCGGGTGTTCAGACCGTTCTTGGATATGTTTGTGATCGTATTTATCGATGATATTCTGGTTTATTCTCGGTCAGAGGCAGAGCATGCGGACCATTTGAGGACGGTACTTGGCACACTTCGGCACCAGGAATTATATGCTAAATTTTCTAAGTGTGAATTCTGGTTATCTTCAGTGGCATTTCTGGGACATATTATTGGGGCTGATGGCATCCGGGTGGATACCCAGAAGATCGAGGCCGTAAAGAATTGGCCTAGACCTACGACGCCGACAGAGGTGCGTAGCTTTCTGGGATTGGCTGGTTATTATCGGAGATTCGTGGAGAAGTTTGCTTCCATTTCAGCGCCTTTGACAAGGCTGACTCAGAAGGGAGCTAAGTTTCAGTGGTCAGATGCTTGCGAGCGTAGCTTCCAGTTGCTGAAAGAGAAGTTAACTACGGCTCCAGTCCTGACTGTTCCGGAGGGTCCAGATGGGTATGTAGCCGTGTATATGGCCTCCAATTTGTAGCAAAGAATGAATTAATATCGCTTAGCGTCGAAATGGTTGTTGTGATGACTTTTGTGTTGGAAATGAGCAATTAATAACTCAAGATTGATGTTGAGAATTTGTGGGCTGTTTTGAGGTTAGTTGTGCGTTTGACGTAAGTTGTATATTTTATGAAAATCATATCGTTCTATTGTGGATTGTGATACAAAACATGACTTGAAAATGAGGAAAGTGAAAAAAAAAAAGGGGGTTGCTCGGCTAAGGGGACTGTTTTCGGGCAACATAGAGAAAAATTCTTGGCTTGTTGGAAAAATTATGTGAATTGTTTAGAATGTTCTTGAATGTTGTTAGTATGGATTTGGGTTAATAATCGAATGTACGAACGATATTGTGGCTTGAAAGTAAGCCGTTGAAACGAATATTTGGAAAGTTGTTGAAAGATGTAAAAGAGAGCTATTACTGTTGTTTTGCCTTTCGAATTGATTATTGATGTTGCTAGGTTGGTTATTGTGGTTGTTGTTGTTGATTTTGAGCGAGATAAATTCTCGGGATGGCCTATTTATAGGGGAAGTGCTGCCGAATTTTCTGTAGAATTTAATGATTAGTTGGAAAGAATGGCTCAAGTGCCCTTAACTAATGTTTGGTATTCGTTGGCGTATTTGTAGACCTTGGGGAGCCCGAGGCGTGGATTGGAAATTTACTTTAGATTGGCTATTTTGGAAGTGCGTACGAGGTATGTAAAGCAACCTTCCTTCTTTTGGCATGCCGTAGTTTCACATAGGCTAGATTAGAGCTTTAAGGGAATTCCAAATTCGAGATCCGAGCATGTTATGATCCATATATATATTCTTTGGCACTCTTATGTATGTTTTTATGAAATATGAACCATGATGTATTTGAAGTAATCGCTTTCCGACATTCGCATAGAAAATGTTCACTTTAAGGAATTTTGTAATCTCTGAATGCCATATTTTTCGCATAGAGGCTCGGATCGCTCCAATAATTTTTATAGGAGTTTGCTTGATGTATAATGGGTATGTTTTTCATAGGCGGGCTCAGTTCGGGTCTATACTCGTCTGTGGGTCCCGCGACGCCCTTTATGTAAATTTGACAACTTTGAATCAAAAAGTGATAATTATCATTCCGATTTCGAATATGACTATTTTACTTATCCTTCGGATTTATAATAATGATTTTATGCATATGATTCCTCACTACTCCGCTCGTGCCTACTATGATATCGTTCGCCGGTTCCCGGGCCGGTTCTGTTGTCGTGCGCTTTTTGATACATTCCGGTGTTATGCTGTGTTTATGGTTCACCGTGCTCCTCGCTCGAGGGCCGGGTTCCACTTATGTTTGGCGTTATGCTGTGTTGTGATGTGTGACGGGGATTCGGAGATTTGAAACTTTCTGGTGTTATGCTGTGTTGTGGCGCCATCGACAGGCGGGCGACCACATTTTCCAGTGCCCTATGCATAATTTATACTTTGGAAATAAACATTTTGATATGTATTATTTTCTATATATCTGATTCGATTATTATTTAGATTTATTTCTGTACCTTCTGCTTTGCATACTCAGTACATATTTCGTACTGACCCCCTTCTCCGGGGGCTGCGTTTCATGCCCGCAGGTACAGACGCACAGCCTGGTGATCCACCTGTTTAGGACACCCTTTTTGCTATTCGGAGTGCTCCTCTCTTTCCGGAGCTTATACTTTTGGTATATATATTTATTAGTGCATTTGTATATATTCGTTCATGGGTACGACGGGGCCCTGTCCCGTCATATGATTCTGTCGGTCTGTTTAGAGGTCTGTGGACATGTTTGTGGGTTGGGGTCTTTCTGTATAGATGTATGTACATGTCGTTTGGGCGATCCCATACGCCGAGGCGGCCGGTCCGCATATGTTGTTTGGGCGATCCTATACGCCGAGGCGGCCGGTCCGCATATGTTTATATATTTCTTGGTTAGCCCTGTGTGGCTTTTGTTGGTATTTTCTGCGTGCAGGGTATATGGGATAGTTCGTAAAACAAAGGAAACTCTGCCGAAATTTTCTGGAAATTACCTAAATTTGAAATAAAGTCTTGTCGGCTTCCGCCATATACTAGAATGAGTTGATAGAATTTGAGATAATATTTGATAGATGGGTTCGGGTGCCCAGATCGGGCACTAGTCACGGCCTACGGGGTTGGGTCGTCAACTCTTACCTTAGCAAGTTGCTCCTTAATTTGCTGAATTTAATGGCTTCAATTTAAAGACCATTCTTGCTGCTCTCAAGGACCAATTCATGTTCCCAAAGACCTCCATTTGATTTACAACACCATGGAAAAATTAATTGGACCAAGCTTGGTGAACATGGATTTTTTTCACCATGGCCGTAAGCCCCCCCTTCTCTATCTCTAGGTTTTTCTCTTTTCTTGTAATGTTGAAGATGATAAAATGAACACTTAAACATCAGATTTTTCCTTATATTTTAGGACGAATTTGCTTGTGTTGTGGATGGTTTGAATGTGTTATGGTGAGTATAAATGAATGAAAATCATGAAATTATGTATCTTGATATTGAAGCATGGTTGAAGCCACGAAATTATGTAGCTTGATGTTGAAACATAGTTGTAACTTGGTAACATGAATTGTACGAATGTTGGAATGTTGTTGAATGGCGTAGGGGCTGTTTTAATTGAAATTTGCTGAACTGATTTGAATTAATATTTTGGTTGTTGTAATCATGGATTATGTGATGAGAATGAAGGAATTTAATGGTTAAAGTTGGAGTAAAAAAATTGTTGTGAGTTGATGTAAGAATTATAGAGACAATAATGTGATTTACTTGCATATGAATGGATGATGTGGTGTCGTGTGGCTGCTGTTGTATTTCCCTGAAATTTGCTGGAAATATTGTGTAACTTGTTTGGAATGTCCTTGGACATTGTTAGTATGGGTTCGGGTTAGTATGTGAATATATAAGCGTCGATTTTGGCTTGAACGTAAGTAGTTGAATTGAATTTATGTAAGTTGTTGAATAATGGAAAAGAAAGCTATTATTGTTGTTTTGTCTTTCGGATTGGTTGTTGATGTTGTTAGGTTGGTTGTTGTTGTTGGTTGATATGGCCGAATCAAATTCTCGGGGTAGCCTATTTACAGGGGAAATGCTGCCCAAATTTCTGTAGAATTAAGGGCGAATTTGGAATTTAATGCCCAAAAAGTCTTTAGCTAATGTTTGGCATTTTATGGCTTGTTTGTAGACCTTGGGCACCCGAATCATAGGTTGGATTTAGCTTGAGTTTGGATCGTATTGGAGAGCGTTTGAGGTATGTAAAGTAATCTTCCTTCTTCGGCATGCCTTAGTTAAAATAGGCTATGATATAAGCCTCGAGGAAACTCTATTCTCACAATCCGAGCATGTTTATGAATCGCATTTGTTCTTTGGCATCCTTGCCTTGTCATGGCAAAACGTTGATCCTTATGTTCTTGGAATCCATAATTTGTAAAGATTAAATGAAAGCTGATTTTTGTTTTAAAGTTCATTCTTTAGCGATTCCAAGACTTCAAACGCCCATAATTTCCTCAGAAAAGCTCGGATTGCTTTGAAATTTTCGTAGGAGTTTGTATGATATAAAATGAGTATGTTTTTCATAGGCGGGCTCAGTTCGGGTCTATACTCGTCCGTGGGTCCCGCGACGCCCTTTTTGAAATTCGACAACTTTGAAACAAAAAGTGATAATTTTTATTCTGATTTCGAATATGACTATTTTACTTATCCTTCAGATTTATAATAATTATTTTATGCATATGATTCCTCACTACTCCGCTCGTGCCTACTGTGATATCGTTCACCGGTTCCCGGGCCGGTTCTGTTGTCGTGCGCTTTGTGATACATTCCGGTGTTATGCTGTGATTATGGTTCACCGTGCTCCTCGCTCGAGGGCCGGGTTCCACTTATGTTTGGCGTTATGCTGTGTTTGACGTTATGCTGTGTTGTGATGTGTGACGGGGATTCGGAGATTTGAAACTTTCTGGTGTTATGCTGTGTTGTGGCGCCATCGACAGGCGGGCGACCACATTTTCCAGTGCCCTATGCATAATTTATACTTTGGAAATAAACATTTTGATATGTATTATTTTCTATATATCTGATTCGATTATTATTCAGATTTATTTCTGTACCTTCTGCTTTGCATACTCAGTACATATTTCGTACTGACCCCCTTCTCCGGGGGCTGCGTTTCATGCCCGCAGGTACAGACGCACACCCTGGTGATCCACCTGTTTAGGACACCCTTTCTGCTATTCGGAGTGCTCCTCTCTTTCCGGAGCTTATACTTTTGGTATATATATTTATTAGTGCATTTGTATATATTCGTTCATGGGTACGGCGGGGCCCTGTCCCGTCATATGATTCTGTCGGTCTGTTTAGAGGTCTGTGGACATGTTTGTGGGTTGGGGTCTTTCTGTATAGATGTATGTACATGTCGTTTGGGCGATCCCATACGCCGAGGCGGCCGGTCCGCATATGTTTATACGTTGCTTTGCTAGCCCTGTGTGGCCTTTGTTGGTGTTTGCTGTGTACAGTGTTATTTTGGATAGTCTGTAAAACAGAGGAAACTTTGTCGAAATTTTTCTTGGAATTGTCTAAATTTAGAATATAGCCTCGTCGGCTTCTGGTATATACTTGAATGCATTTGATAGATGGGTTTGGGTGCCCAGATCGGGCACTAGTCACGGCCTACGAGGTTGGGTCGTGACAAAAGTGCTCTGATACCACTTTTGTCACGACCCAGCCCCGTGGGCCGCGACTGGCACCCTACCTGGGTACCCAGACCAAATCACATATTCATTTACCAAATCCGAACGTATTTCAGAATTTCATAAAAGTCATATCAAACATAGATTATATCAAAATATGTCTTGAGCGGTCGCGCAAATCAAAATGTCATATCGAATCCAAACGGAGCGGCGGAATAGACATCGCCGGTCATAAGTGCAAATATAAGCATAAGGGCCATTTAGGGCCATTATCACAAACTGACCGCTGTAAGACCAGAAAACAAAATCAAACAAACATACATAGGACCCTCGCCCCACATATATGACTACAGGCCTCTACGAATTCAAAACAAAGACATATGGCGAGACAGGACCCCGCCATACCCAAATAGTCAAATGTACAGAATATATACATAGCAAAGAAGTCTGTACCAAAAGTGGACTCCGAGTCAAGAAGGAGTACTCCGAAATAGCAGAGAGTGAAGCCTACAACGGAGGATCACCAATGTCTATACCTGCGGGCATGAAATGCAGCCCCCGAAGAAAGGGGGTCAGTACGAAATATGTACTGAGTATCTAAAGCACGGAGTACAGAAATATGAGCCAAAACTGAAAGCAAACCGGATATCAAAGGGAAGTACCAATCAGTATGTCAAAATCCGTATCAAATCATATACATATACATAATGCAAACGAAATCCTGCAAACGCTCAAGAACGTGGTCGCCACTCCGACGCTGGCGCCACACACAGCATAACACCAGAAGGTTTCGAATCTCCGTACATCCCCGAACACTAACATAAGTGAGCGTATTGCATCACTAGCCATATCACAGCATAACTCCAAACGGAACCCGGCCCTATGGCGAGGTCTCGGGAACCGTAACACAGCATACGGCCAAATTATCATAGGGCGCACGAATCATAACCGGCCCGGGAACCGGTGAACGAAGTCAAAATAAGGCACGAGCGGAGTCGTGAGCAAACAAATGCAAATCATATTTCAAAATAGCCTTTCAAAACATAATGATTTCATAAGTCATTTCATAACCCAAAATAATCGAATACTTAGCTGATACGAAGGTTTATTTCACAAAATGTTTCCAAAGTGGTACGTATGGCTCAAAACAAAACTTAACATGTCGTAATAGTCAAAACATATTTCATAGAGGGAAGTTTCAAGGTCGAAGATCTCATATCGAAGTTCATCCAAAAAGGGAGCCCAATAGGACAAATAGGGCGTCTCGGGGTTAGCGGGCCCACCTCGAGTCAGATTGAGGTGGCGAACATAATTTACGAACATTTAAAGGCCAAAAGATCATATATAATGATTTCAAAGTGACCCGATCACATTTCGATAGGTTTCGAACATTTGGTTGCATTCTAGCCAAAATAGAGCCTTTAGGCTTCAATTGAATTGAATGAATAGTAGTCGTTTTGTAGATCGGGTTTCGAGGAGCAGAAATGCTCCAGAGGTTCCAATATCCACCTAACATACTAAGACATGCCAAACGAAGAAGTGGGAAGCTTTACATACCTTATGGACGTCTTATGCTTTCCTTAAAATCAAATCCCGTTTCGTCCAGAATCTGCAAATGGTCAAAGTTACCAATTAGAGATTCTTAGGCTTAAGATTTCCATTAACTTGATTTTTGTCTACCGAAATTTCGGCAGCATTTCCCCTATAAATCTAACACCCCCGAGACTTAGCTCGGCTCAAAATACATCAACAACAACAACCCAAACGTCATCAAACAACACAAACCATAATCAAATCATTCTAGCTTCAAAGTTCTATCTTACTACCCAACTTGGCAACTTTCATTCAAACTCCACAATTCCAAACTTATATCCACATTATTGTATTCATTCACTCATTTAAGATTATTCAATCACATCCCAATTATGTTCCAAACCATATACAAAATTTCCCGAAGTTCATTACTTTCCATATTCTATCCAAAACATCAAAAGCCACGACGAACATTCTAACTTGCATCGTTTCATTCCGAATTCACTAACATCAACTATAAGTCACATTTAAAGTCTTTTAGTATCATAGATGTACAATGATATACACAAATATACCAAAGGTATATACTTTCCGATAATGTTCCGAAATCATTTTCCAACACCAATTCAATTCGTTAAACAATCATTTACGTCATAAATGTCACAACGACACAATAAACAAACCAAACAAGATCAATTCACATTTCTTTCTTCTTCCTAGGGCACACGACCATGACATCAAATATACATACACCCACGGTTTTGCACACACATCAAAACGACGGAATTCTCGTCTATTCTCAATCCTTAACACATTCATACCAATTCCATAACATTAGAGTAACAAAATTCTTACCTTTTCTTGAAAATCCGACTTGTCGCAAACGTGATTCTTCCGCCAAATAAATTATATCACGTTGAAGAGCGTCTTGAGTACACTACAAATATGGGAAGAACAAGATTTTTGGATGAGAATCAAAGCTAGGAAAATTATTTTTGTTTCTTGGAGAGGGTTCGGCCGAGAGCCTCTTGGCTTGGAGCTCTTCAATTTTTTTTTTGTGTTTGTTTGGTTTCTTGAAGATTCTAAAGACCAAGCATGATATATATCTATATAAGAGTCATGTGCATAGCACATGACATTAAAAAAAATGGGTTTGGGCCAAGCCAAGTGGTCGGCCACCCCACTACTCTTGGGCCTAAATTTTCTTTTATTTTTGTTGAGCCCAATTCGTTAAAACTCTCGTTTTGTAATTCCCGAAACTAATTCCCGAAATTCCAAATTTGACCTCGGCCTCCCCCGATGTCTCCGCACCAATACTTTCATAAACGACATAGACATATTAACTAGAATCAAATTATTGCCTTTTAACATACAAGTCTTAATTATTTCTCGAATTCCAATTATACGAAAACACGGGACATAACATTCTCCCACCCTTAAGAACATTCGTCCCCGAATGTTAAATTAACCTTATAAGGTCTTATGACCAAGGCGGGGAGTTCTTTATTACTAGTGGCATACAAAATTATTTTTATCAACCAACATAACAAACTGAAAGGTTTAGATTACCTGTGGACGTCGGGAACAAATGGGGGTATTTCTTCTTCATCTCGTCCTCCGCCTCCCAAGTCATCTCCTCCCGATTATTGTTGTGCCACAGGACTTTGACGGAGGGCACTTCTTTAGTGCGTAGTCTCCGCACCTGTCGATCCAGAATAGATACAGGCTGCTCGTCATAAGATAACTGCTCCGTCACCTGAATGTCATCAACTGGGAATATCCTGGAAGGATCACCAATACATTTCCGCAACATAGACACATGAAACACGCGTCTGTACCTGCGGGCATGAAACGCAGCCCCCCGAAGAAAGGGGGTCAGTACGAAATATGTACTGAGTATGCAAAACAGATAATACAGGAACAAATCTGAGGCATAAACGAAATAGTAGTACAGAACATAAGTATAAATCCAACATTTCAAAATGTTTACTTTCAAAATATAAGTCATGCATAAGGTACAGAAGAATATGGTCGCCCGCCCGTCGATGGCGCCATAACACAACATAACACCAGAATGTTTCAAATCTCCGTATCCCCGTCACATATCGCATCACAACATAACGCCATACACAGCATAACTCCAAATATATGTGGAACCCGACCCTCTTTTGCGAGTAGCTCGGTGAACCATAAACACAGCATAACTCCGGAGTATATCAAAGTGCGCACGACAACAGAACCGGCGAAAGATATAACAGAACGCACGAGCAGAGTCATGAGTAACCATATGCATAAAATCATTACCATAGACTCAAATATAAGTAAATGACCATACTTGAAATTCGAAATGATAATCATACCAAATTCTTTCAAAAGTCGTCCGAATTACATAAAGGAAAGTCGCGGGACCCACGGACGGGTATTGACCCGAGTCGGGCCTGCCTATGGAAAACATACTCATTATACATCATGCAAACTCCTATAAAAATATTGGAGCAATCCGAGCCTTTATGCAAAAGATATGGCATTTCGTAGTTACGGAATTCTTTAAAACAATTTTTTGTACAAAGTTTGGAAATCAATGCTTTCGAAGACATAATGGTTCATACTTCATCACAACATACATAAGAATGCCAAGAAATATATATAAGGATCATAACGTGCTCGGATTTCGAATTTGGAATTTCCTCGAGGCTCGTGATATAGCCTATTGAAAACTAAGGCATGCCAAAAGAAAGAAGGGTTGCGCTTTACATACCTTTTGCGTTTAGTCGTATTATACTTGTACTTGCTGCCCAATGGTACTTATCCTATATCAAGATATCAAGAGCTACAATTAGTCTACAACGGAATTTAATACGTATTTTGACGCTCACAATCCCTTTCTAACATTTAAACGACGTTTCGTTCGCATTCAAACCAACTAGTGCTACAAGCTAACATTGCTAATCATTCTTTCATATATCAATCCAAACTTGTTTAACATGACTTAGGGGACATAACAAAATCAGCCCCATATGCACTACCTACACCATTGTTATCACTCTTTCTCTTTACATCCATGGAGTACAACAACCACAACAACAAAGTGATTAATACACTAATTCCTTATGTTTATCCAGCCTCTTTTTCAATGTTAGACCAGCCATCATGAACAGCCCATACTCCAGCAAATACACTACATATATTTTACATAATCATAACTACAATCCCTGCATTTCGACTCAATAAGAGCAGCCACGAAAATTACAACAAACAGCCCCCCAAATGTCACCACAAAACAGCCACGAAATTTATAACAAGCAGCCCCAAAACAGCCACAAAATTCATCACAAAACAGCCATGAAATTCATCACAAAACAGCCACGAAATTTATTACAAAACAGCCCCAAAACAGCCCTTATTTACCACATAACATTGACCGATAATCTCACGAACATCTAAGAATATACCAAGCAGATCGCACACACTTCGCATACGATATTTTATACGCTTCTTTCCTCTAAGTTTGATGATTCACATCAGCAACAACACAACAACAACATCAACCTCTATATGCAAGAAAACTATCGTAACATTACAACAAGTTCTAAAACAGCCCCGTCCATTATAACGTCACAATACAAATCTTAACTATCCTTAGTTCTCCAATTCCTCAAGAACAGCCCCTAACTACAATTTAACCATAACAATGACAACCTCAAATAGCCATATAATCACATGAGATTTTCCACCAAAAACCTTATCAAAACAGCCCACAACAACAACAACATCAACTATTAAATGCAAGGAAACTGCTCTAATTTCACAACAAGTTCTAACATGATTTAAATTTTCCTTTCACCTTTTACACATAATCCATAACATTAATAACAACAACCATCCATGTACAAGAATTACTTCAATTTTGTTTCAATAGGAAACCCAAAACAGTCTATCAACACTACAACATCGAAATACAATTTTCGACCTTTATTCCACAAAATCATAAACACATGGAATCAAGTATAATTTTTACCATTGACAACTCCATTTTAATTCGGAGCCCACACTTTGGTATATGCCTTTTTGTCATACATATGCTTCTGTATATTTGACTATTTGGGGTACGGCGGGGCCCTGTCCCATCATATGTTCCGATATGATTTGTAGAGGCTTGTAGTCATATATGTGGGTCATGGGTCACGTGTGTGTTTGTTTGTGCATGATCTGCGTTTTAGTACAGTCCCGTTTGCTAGTATGGCCAAAACGGCCCATTTGTCTGCACACGTATATGTATCTGGCGATGTATATTCCGCCAACCTATCAGATTTGGATACGGCCAAAATGGCCTGTATATTTGTATATGTGCATATGTACGGCGATGTGTATTCCGCCGCAGACAGACATACAAGCCAAATTGGCATATTAAGGCTTAACTTACATTTCTTATTCATCATCTTAAACAAAACTGAAAATGAATAATATCTTAAGCGGTCGCGTATACAGAATATCATATCAAATCAAAAGGGTCGGCGGAATACACATCGCCGTACATATGCACATATACAAATATACAGGCCATTTTGGCCGTATCCAAATCTGATAGGTTGGCGGAATATACATCGCCAGATACATATACGTGTGCAGACAAATGGGCCGTTTTGGCCATACTAGCAAACGGGACTGTACTAAAACGCAGATCATGCACAAACAAACACACACGTGACCCATGACCCACATATATGACTACAAGCCTCTACAAATCATATCGGAACATATGATGGGACAGGGCCCCGCCGTACCCCAAATAGTCAAATATACAGAAGCATATGTATGACAAAAAGGCATATACCAAAGTGTGGGCTCCGAATTAAAATGGAGCTCTCTGTAGTAGCAGAATGTGTGGCCTACATTGGCAGATCACGAACCTCTGTACCTGCGGGCATGAAACGCAGCCCTCGAAGAAAGGGGGTCAGTACGAAAGATGTACTGAGTATGTAAAGCATAGAGTACAGAAATACAAACCATAACTGCCATAAAAAGGTACAGAGAGAAGATACCGAATCAGTACATCAGAGTCTGCGCTGAAAGCATATGTATATTTATATATATCATGCAAGTAAAAATCATGCATAAGGCTCAGGAACGTGGTCACCACTCCGACGCTAGTGCCACACACAGCATAACTCCAGAAGGTTTCAAATCTCCGTACATCTCCGAACATAACATATCACATCATCAAATCATATCATAAGCCATATCACAGCATAACTCCATAAACGGTACCCGGCCCTATGGCGAGGTCTCGGGAACCGTAACACAGCATACAGCCGAATATATCATAGTGCGCACGATCACAAAACCGGCCCGGGAACCGGCGAACGATGTCATAATAGCAGGCACGAGCAGAGTAGTGCGGAAATCATATGCATATACATAATTAAATTCCCAGACTCGACAAATAAGTACGTATACATATATTTGAGATCAGAAGGTCCAAAGTAAGTATCGAGTCTGTCGGAAGTAGCATACAAAAGATATAAGCCTTTAAGTTTACAAACTTTCGAAAATATATTTCATGAGCCTTTTTCTGAAAATTTGGTATCATTCACAGTGGGGAGCTTTCAAATACCTTATGGAACAAATCAAACGGAACCTTAGAGTCATAGGCAAAAGTCTCTCTTTTATATCATACGAATTTAGATCAAATCAGACAAACGAAGGAAATCTCGGGGGTAATGGGCCCACCTCGGGTCAAGTCGAGGTGGCGGACATAAATCACGAACATTAGACTCTATGGGGTCGTCCATGAAAGTTTCAAAGCGATTCTATCATATTTGTGCAAGTTACGAATGTTTGAACAAGTTTCCAACAAAACATAAGGATTATAGTTCAATTGCACTGAATGAATATATGTGATGTTGTATAGACAATATGAGTTGAATTTTATGTTGTATTCTAGTTGTGGTTATGGTGGAATTTATATTGGAAATGAAAGCTGAATGAATTTGGTGGAAGTTGGAAATATAGGGTGTGGCCGTGTGGTGTATGGAAGTAGAATGGAAATGGATTAATTTTGTTTAATATGTTAGTTGTGTTGTTGCGATCTTTATAATGTAAATGAAGTTGTTAAAGTGTGGATTGTTGTTGGTATGGTTGTTGATATTTGAGCCGAGTTAAATCTCGGGGATGTTGTATGTATAGGGGAGATGCTGCCCAAATTTCTGTAGACAAGTATCGGTTAAGATTGAACTTTTAAACCTTATGATTAATATTTGGTAAATGTGACCAAATGTAGATTTTGGACGAAACGGGATTTGAATTTGGAGAGGCGTAAGGAGCGAATAAGGTATGTAAAGCTATCCCTTTCCTTCTCTTGGCAAGATGAATAGATCTTGTCAATACTTAGATATGTTTGAGGTACCATTTGAAACTATAGGAATCACTTCTAATTTGACCTTCGGTTAGTCCGAGAGTAATTGATGGTAATTTCCGATGCATAATACTAATAGTTGATGCCAACTAAAGTCAAGATATGCTAAACCGATGAATTGATTTCTTTATATTCATCCTCTGGTGCTCTTTATAAGATACACCCTTTCGAAAAAGAAAAAGAAAAAAAAAAGAAGCAAAAAAAAAAATCTTAATTTTTTATGAACTACGTTTGACCTGATTCTTGCTACAGCAGGATACGTAGGAGGTCCTACAATGGGGTTCGGTCTCGCTTAATAAAAAGTCTCATATCCCCAAAAGATCAAAACTGGGACATATTTTTTTTAAGGAAAAAACTAATTCCATGTCAAAACAAAAAAGCGAAAAAAAAAAAAGAATTTCAAAATTGGGACAGTGTATTTTAGAAATTTCAATTAAGAAAAATCCAAAAAAAAAAAAAGTTTCAAAGTTCCTCAGTTTAAAAAACCTGGGCTTTTTAAAAAAAAAACTATTTTATTCATGCTTCACAGGGTACGACATTCCCTGGTTGTATTTTAGGGAACAAAAACCCCGACTTTGTTTTCCTCCATGCCTTCACAGGGTACGACATTCTCTGGTTGCATTTTAGGGAACTAAATACCCTACTTTTTTAATGACTTCACAGGGTACGACACTCCCTGGTTGCATTTTAGGCAACAAAAATTCCCTATTTTTTTTTCATGCCTTCACAGGATACAACAATCCATGGTTGCATTTTTAGGGAACAAAAACCCTATTTCTTATTTCATGACTTCACAGGGTACAACATTCCCTGGTTGCATTTTAGGGAACTAAAATCCCTACTTTTTTTTTCATGACTTCACAGGGTACGACACTCCCTGGTTGCATTTTAGGGACAAAAATCCCTATTTCTTTTCATGCCTTCACAGGGTACGACATTCCTTGGTTGCATTTTAGGGAACTAAAACCCCTACCTTTTTTTCATGCCTTCACAGAGTACGACACTCCCTGGTTGCATTTTAAGGAACGATAACCCCTTAAATCTTATTTCATGACTTCACAGGGTACAACAATCCCTGGTTGCATTTTAGGGAGCAAAAACCCCTATTTCTTTTCATGCTTTCATAGGGTATAACATTCCCTGGTTGCATTTTAGGGAACAAATACCCCTAAATTTTTCATGACTTCACAGGGTACGACAGTCCCTGGTTGCATTTTAGGGAACAAATACCGCTACTTTTTTCTTGCCTTCACAGGGTGCAACTGCAATATTCCCTGGATGATTTTGATTTTATTTTTGTACATTGCTTATATTCTTATCATTGTTGTTTTTTAGTAGTTAGTTTCTAGTTTTTACTAATAAGTCACAAAAATTTTCCTAGTGCAAATTGGGGCAGAAATATTTTGTTCATTTTGTTCGTCTTTGATGGCTTGCAGGTTCCCGGCAAAGCACGGATTTGGTAACAAATGGAGTTCCATCTCTAATCGGAGAAAAGAAGACTGTTCAATCTCGAAGACAACTAGCATCAGCTTTGACACATAAGGCGGCCCAACGTCTCAAGATACATCTTCTCAGCTTCTAATCAAGAAAAAAATAACATCCAAGAATATTCTACGAACTGTCATTTGGAAAAGCATCAACAACTCATTCTAAGTCGCAAGTTCAAGTCTCAAATTCTACTTCAAGATCAAACTTTGAGATCAAGGTACCCACTGAAAGAAGATGAGGTGATAACTGAAGATCCAAGTGAAGGCCTAAAGGAAGGCTCAAGACAAGTAGAACAGATAGGATCTTGTATTTCATTTCGTCTTTTGTTGTATTTTTCATTCTTTTTATGTAATAACAGGAGCCACGGACCGGAACCTCGAAGGAACCTCACTCGATTCTCCAACTCATCATTCCATCCTTCTACCCACTAGAACTACACGTGACCTGATTCTCTTATAACCCGAGATATGTAGGTTGCCCAAAACCATGACTCTGTCACATCCTTTTCTATTATTTTTTTCGCCTTTCAAATAATTGTCAGGTCAAAAATCAGTCACAGTGTTCACTTTTTTGCTTGAAAACTCTTCATGTTTCCAAGCAAAGAGGGACATTCTGTGAACACCTAATTTTATACCAAACTTAAGTTTTACGTCATTTTAGTGTTTAAATATTTCTTTAAAGTCTAAATTATATATTCTGGTTTTTATCTCATTTTTAAGTAGGTTTATTGAAAACTACAAAAATAGAGTCACATTTTAGGATAAGTTTTGTTTTAAAAAGAAAAGAAAATTTACAAAAAAATATATTTTTCTTCTAATTTAGATTTTAATAAATAAGCTAGTGATTTTTAGTAGTTTTCTTAGTTATATTTTATTTTGGATTAGCTATTTGACTTTTCTATATTTTTAGTAGTCTAAAGATGGTTAGTTAATATTTTTATGATATATCTTTTAAGCAAAACAAAACAAATAAACAAAAAAAATATATATATTTTCCTAAAAAAGTTCTAATTACCTCACCTGCACATCTCCTTTATCCCTACAAATTCTCACCCTAACCTAAACCTCACCAGCAACTCACTCTCACGTCTCTCAACCATAGCTAGCCTCCCAAAATCCCATTCCTAATCCCCTTAAACCCTTGTCCCTTAAATCACTCCACAACATTATCCTTTAGCTTTCCATTCTCCCTAACGTCTCTAAAAACCCATCCTAAACTAACTACCCAACACCACTTCCCCAACTCCTGCTCCTTCACGTCCCTTTTAATATGCTGCACGCACTCACACAACATACAACATAAATATAAACCCAAAACACAGAACAAAGAGGGGACACCCAAAAAATAAACAAAACGTAGACAAAAACACACGCACAAAGCATAGAACAGTAAGTTGGAGTTTGAGGTTTTGATTCGCGGCTTCAAGTTCGTGGCTTTAAAGTTAGCTTTGCTAGCTTTGGAAATCTGTAGATTGTACTTGCTTTCCGTTGTTAATCGAAAGAATTTGAAGGTTCTTTCTCGCTATTTTCTATCTTTAATATTTCATATGGGGTTTCCTGTCTACATGTTTAAATCTTTGCCTTAATATTTATTGATTAGGAACTTTTGAGTTAAATGAAATAGATGTTTAAGTGGATAATTTTTTTTTTAAGTTTCAGGATGTAAAACTAGTCAATGAGTAACAAATTATTAGTTACGTGATTAAGAATTTATGTCATTAATATGTGTATTCTTTTCAAGTGTTTAAATGTATAGCGTGTCTCCTATTACTGTTAGCTATTGAGATTACTAAGACATTTAAAGTTTATTACTTGTATTAAACGGTCCAAAATATTTATTTTAAATTTAATATGTATGTTTAACAGCACACAACTTCAATGTGTACTTATTTATCATATGGTGTTGGAGCCTTCATGCTTTAAGTATTTTTTTGTTCTTTGAGATAAATGCATGCTCCATTTTATTTGATTAAAATTAGTTGGGTGGTGATGAGTAAATTTGATTATAGTTTCGTTAGTATTTTTTACGTTATAATCGGGCAAGCAGCGGATTCAATTAGCCTTGGCCAAGCGTTGTGTTGCTTTTCTTATTAAAAAGAAATATCCTTTCGAGTTTGAGCGAGATGGGATACAAATTTATTTCAATCACATTGTCAAATAAAAGAAAGAGCGGAAAGAATATATGTGAGGGAGTGAGACGAGTTGTACACTTGTCACAGAAAAATAATAAAGTATATAAAAGAGAAGACCGCAATAAATAAAATCAATTCGAGTTCAACCACGTGTGTAGATACGCTCCTTGGTCGACTCTTATAAAAAAGCTCTGTGTACGGTTACGCTCCTAGGCCAAAAATATAAGTCACATTTTAAGCGAATAAACTGGGAAAACGTAGTTAAGAATTAAGGCAAGCATGATTTTATCCAAGATTAATTTAAGCCAAATATTAGTCAATAAAAGCAACCGTGCTAGAATCACGGGACTCGAGGAATGCCTAATACCTTCTCCCGGGTCAACAGAATTCCTTACCCGGTCTTTTGTTTTCGTGGACCAATAATAAATAGAGTCATTTCGTTTTGATTAGGGATTCAATAAGGTGGCTTGGAACACCAAAACTCAATTTCAAATGGCGACTCTTGTAAAAAATAAATAAACTCTTCTCAAAACGTCACTTCAATTGGAAAAACCCTTTTAAAATCCATTAAGAGAGGAAAAAAAAGGGGGTGTGATAGCTGGTCTGTTTTGAGTTGGAATTTTGGGTAGATAAAAGGTGGTGGTAGTGAAGTTTTCTAGAAAATAAACAAAAAATTGTCACCTAGAGAAAACAGTCCATGGCTGCTGTTCTTAGTTCTTCCCCTCTAATCATTGATCTCTTTTTCAAAAAATATTTCTAGCTTCTTAGATGTATTATGTATTGCGGCTGATTATCATTGTGTGTGTCTATTCTCTATTGTGCTTTTGTTTAAGTTTCTATGATTTAAGTCATAGTCTTTATATATATTGTGCATAGAAAGAGGCTTTGGGTAATGGGCCTTGAAAAGTGGGTTCAGATGGGTTTTCTCTTCTTTCTTTTTTAAAAAAAAATGGAAAAGGGCATTTTTGTTTTTTATTGTTTTGTTGTTATTTTAAGAAAAATTACATAAAAGGGTGCATGTGATATGTGTGTGTAGATGCGGTATTAAAATTGACTGGTGAAATGACATATAATTAACAAGTGAGAATATAAAATATACTACTACTAAATTAAAATAGCAAGATTAAAATATGTACTTACTCTATATTTATTTATTAAAACTTTTAACTTGGAAATTAAACTAAATATAGATAACATATTTTTGGACATTTTCTTTCTTTTTGTACTAATAAAAAAAAACGAAACTAAACATATATTCTAAAATGTGACTCTTTTTTGCGATTTTCGAATATTCAAACAAAACCTACTAAAATAAAAATAAATGTCAAAACTATCGAGATTAAGCCTAGATGCAACAATTAACTCAAAAAAAATGGTGTAAAACCTGAGGGTCAAAAATCACGTGTCTACATCTGCCCCTGTTTGACTGAGAACACGAAGAGTTTTCAGACAAACAAGTAGACAAAGAGACTAGTTTGACCCGACCATTATTTAAAAGGAGGGGGAAAACAACCAAAGGGTGCGACCGAGCCCCGATTTTGGGCATCCTACATATCTCAGGTTATAAGAGAATCAGGTCACGTGTAGTTCAAGAGTAAGATGGGTGGTGGAACATACTGAGTTGGAGAGTCAAGTGAGGTCCTGTCGAGGTTCCGGTCAGCGGCTTCTTGCTATTGCATCGAATCTTGACTTGAATCTTCATGCTTTCCCAAGTGATGGGATAAGCGCTCGGATCTCGAGTTGAACTCGAAAGTAAACCCTGTTCTTCAGGCAGGGCTCCTGTTACTTCTGACTGAACTTGAAACCAACTGAAAGTATACCCTATTCTTCAGGCGGGCTCCTGCTACTTCCGACTGAATCCGAAACCAACTGAAAGTACACCCTATTCTTCAGGCGGGCTCCTGAGCTTGAAATTAAAATCAGAAACTAACCCAAGAAACTAACCCAAAAAAGGTAAAATCTTTTGATTTTTTTTTTTGAATAAGGTATAGAAATACTCCTCTTTTTTTTCATTTTTGAATAGGGATCAAGACTATCTTTTTTTTTTTTAAGACGGAATAAAAATTTCGTTCTTTTTTTTTTGGATTTTTTGAATAAGGATCACCGAACCCGACGAGGGCTTCCTACATATCTCACCGAGTTAGGAATCAGGTGTGCGTAGTTAGTCCAGATTGGACAGTCGAGTTGTCTTTAAAAATAAATAAATAAATAAACTCGTCACGAGTTGAACTCTTTTTTTCTTATTTTTAGCATGAGCCAGACAAATTAGAGGTTTAAGGAAAATGGGTGCGTAAAAAAAGTCAGATGAATGCTTCTCTCTCTTCTGTTTCACTGGTTAGCCTAGAGCCGATCAACAATCAAGCAAGCCTTAAACATAATATTACAAATAGCACATAAGATGTACAAGTCGGTCAGAAAAAGGGATACCTGTCCTAGACGGATCCGACCCCTGTGCCGAGTCCCACTAAGTCAAATGCAAGTGATGCAGATAAGCGGATCCTACTAGGGATAATCATGTTTGCGTTTCAATTCGGCTAGGTTTAAAACCTAATGGAAAAAGGTGTCTAGACTGGCTCACCTGAGCGAACAACTCGAGCCAGGCAGGGGCAATACTATCGGTAGCAGTGCTATTCCGACTTCATTGCTTATCCAGCCCCGCCTAACATGTGTGACTAAAATCCTTCACCGGGAGCCAAATCGCTCCGGTTTTATCTTGACAGAAAGTAGGATGCATAGCTGCATTCCTGTGACTGTGTGTGAAGTGTTTTCAGAGACTCAGAGGGGTGCGCGACAGAAGACAGTTCATAATACAGTTCAACAATATCAAAGCGGTAAATGAGCAGCAAATAGCATATTAGGCCAACAAACACAATATATCCAAAGAATAACAATAAAAGCCAAGTAAGAGTCAATATCACAAAGCTCGAATTCTGGTTATCCCCAGCAGAGTAGCTAGAGATGTCACACCCCTTTTTTGAGCCCCCGCGGTATAAGCACGCGAGGTTTTTATTATTAAAGGGTTTTTCCAATTGAAGTGACGATTTTTGAATAGGGATTAATTATTTTACAGAGTCGCCATTTGGAATTGAGTTTTGTTGTTCCAAGTCACCTTATGAATCCCTAATCAAAAGGAAATGACTCTTTTATTATGGTCCGCGAAAATAAAAGACCGGGTAAGAAATTGTGTTGACCAGGGAGAAGGTGTTAGGCATTCCCCGAGTCCCGTGGTTCTAGCATGGTCGCTTTATCGACTTATACTTAGCTTAAACTAATTTTGGATAAATTGCGTTATGAGCCTTGATTTGCTCGTACTTTTATTGTCGAACTTTTATCAGTCTTAATCCGGATACGTAACCGCATTCCGGATCTTTTAAGTGTCTCAAAATAAGATGTGTAACCGCATTCTCAATCGAAACAAGATTAATCATTAAAACGAGATTGGCCAAGGTGCGTAACCGCATCCTTGAGTTGTTTAAAGCGTCTCAAAATAAGATGCGTAACCGCATTCTTAATCGAAAACGAGCATCTTGAAATGTGCCTAAAGTTCATCTAGCGTTAAAAAACAATTATTTGTCTCTAAAATTTGAGACTTACTATTATCGGTTATTATTAATTATTATTATTTTCACTCTTTTGACAATGGGTTTTGAAACGTGTTCGCAACCCATCTCGCTCCCTAACAATTGATTTTTCCGCTCTTTTCTCTTGACAATGAGATTTGAAATAATTCGGTTCTCGTCTCGCTCGTCTCCCAATTAATTATAAATAAGTCATGGACTAAAATTAAAACCTCCCGACCCATTAAATTCTCAAGACCAATCAGTGACCGACTTTAGGAAAACACCACTATGTTTAACAGACCCATTTATAACCGAAGTGTTGCATTCTTCAAAAGCTAACATAAGCGAATAAAAGGCCCACTTTATTTTAATCAATTTCTTCAATAACTGCTAGTTTATACCAAATTCTAAACAATACCAATAGTATCAAACTTATTTAATTTAATGGATTATCTTTTAGCCAAATAACCAAACATCTACATAATATTTTGCCAGTCACAAATCAAAGCAAGAAAAAAAAAGGCTAAAACATTTAATAAGCAAAATAAGAAACCAAACAGAATCATATTCGTACTAGCACGTGAAAAAGCTAATCATGACAACTATGTCAAATAAATACAATCATAAGGTTAGTCATTTTGCATTTAATCACAAGAAGAAGAAGAAATTAATAAATAGTACTTAACATATAAAGAGGGCAAACCAGTGAAATAACAATAGGCAAAAGAGTAGGCCATCAACTGAAGCATTTCTCAGGACTAAATTAAAAGAAGATTCAATTTCCAGTTACGTATTAATCGGCAAGCAATATATCAATATATACAACTGTGAATCGGAACAACCACGGTCGTCGCAATATAATTTACCTAACTATGAGTCGGGGTCAATCCCACAAGAAACAATATACTAGGCGATTTAAACAAGTAAGGAATTATCACTTTCTACGCTTAGCCAAACAATTTTTCAATATTGATTTATTGATTTAACAACTAACAAAGATAAACTAATCTAGAAAGCAAGTAAAATGATCAATGACTACAAGTATGGATACAAAGGAAATTACGCTCAAGTAACGATCCAATGTATTTCACGATTTTATAACTAAGAGTGAGTTTATGCTAATTAGATAATGATCTCTAAAATCTCGTCAAAAGTCTCTCGACCAAATCAATGAATTTCACTCTAAGCTTTCTCAAGCCTTAGAGTGTGATTTTAAGCACAATCAATATAATCTCAAGTAACTTTCCTATCTCTAGCTCAAGTTATTAGATGAGATTTAATGACCAAAATTCTTGTTAATTAATTTTTTCCAACCTCAATCTTCCTCTCTTGAGCTCAAATCGAAGTAAATGGGCGGGTCTTAGGGTTAGTTAATCCCTTAAGAAACATTAAAGAGCAAGATTAGTTAAAACAACATTAACCCACTTCATTAGCAATAAAAATCATTCAATATATAAGCAAAACAAGAGTTTCAGCCAACACTTTAATCATAGAATATTTCCATAAACAAGATTCAAGTGAAGAAAATAAATACTATACACTTAGATATTCATTACAAAGCAAGAAATTAAAGAAATGAAGTAAAGATTCAAGAAAGTGCTCAATCAAATCTTCAAATCTTCAACTTCAAAGTGGTGTAAAACCCTAGCTCCCAAACTTGTGTAAAAATGGCCAAAGATGAAAAATAATTTCACCAAGTCTTGCTTTTATAGTTGCCCATTTTTTCCAAGTCCAAAAATGACAAAATATACCCCAGATTTCAATTTTTTGTAGTTCTGTCCATTTTTGCAAATCTGTCCCCTTTTTGCATTTTTAGCGACGTTTTCAGTTTTCTTCAATTTGGTCTCTTTTTGACTTGTTTTTCACTTGGTTTCTTCCAAAGCTTTTCTCAATCATATGAACCTATAAAATGCAAGTAAATAACATTAAATGCACTATTTTCTCAATCAAAACATAACAACAATCTAAGATTAAAGAAAAAATAAGTTGGTAAAATATCAACTTATCAAACCCCCAAACTTAAACTATTGCTTGTCCTCAAGCAAATCAAAACTTACAATTCCCTTCAAAGGACTCAACTCAATAGTGCACCAATACTATACCAAGTCAAAAGGTCCACTTTAAGCACAAAAACATGACTTTGATTGGTACCAACAATTCATCCAAAACGTATGAATCACCAACTTCTCAAAAACTCCTTTTAAGTGTGCAAATACCAAACTAATCAAAGTAGCAATCAAGTCATGACACTAAAGCTTCAAAATTTGCTTCTTTATCACAAAACAACATTCTTTTGTTCATTCATCTCAATTGAAATTTGGAACAAATTCACAACTCAAGTTCTCATGTGCCCTCATAATTAAGAGAGAATCCCAACTCACAAAATGCAATTTAAAACACAAATGGGATATCAAATGGAAAGAATTAGCTCTATCTCTCACAAAGATGTTCAAATGCACACAAGTAGTACCATAAACTTTCCCTTCATGTATTTCTCCACTAATGTAGACACACATGGTTCAAAATCAATTAGGACTTAAGGGGTTGCAATGTAGGCTTTTGGTTAAGGTAGGTCATAATTTTGAAATAGTGACTCAAAAACCTCCCTAAGCACTACAATTTGCAACAATCAAAGCACACTTCCTTCAAAACTTTTCCATCCTTTTCTTCATTTTTCATTGCACCAACTAGTCTTTCCTTTATTCACAACTTTTATTCTTCCTTCCCATTTTTCTTCTTTTTGTTGTAATTCTTTTTTTTTCTTTTTCAAAATACCAAGGAAGTTTTCACTTTTATTTATTTTTTTATTTATAGTATTCTCACCTTTTAAGCAACTCTCACATTACAATCCAACCATCACCCCCAAACTTAGGCTTTTAGCCTATGTTTGCACTTTTAAAGGACTTAGGGTGCAAAAAAAAAAATAGATCAATAAAGCACAAAAGGCTAAAGTTTGTAACATGGTTGCCAAAGAAAAAGTTAAAGGCTCAAAGGGGGTTGACTAGGGAAAATATGCAAGGGTAGGAAATTTAAGGCAAAAACGATCCAAAGAAGGCCTAACATCATTTTTCAAACCAAGTGTAACATAGAGTTTCGCCTTGAAACACATTCCGGGCAAGTTCTAGACCACAAATAATGCAAAAGAACTCACAAAAACCTCACCACACATGGCACATGCAAACTCAAGTGAAATATGTATCCAAAACCCAATTGAAACAAATGAACTAAAAAAAAAAAGTCACTCATAGCCTAAAGAGATTACTTAGCGAACTTCAGAGCCAAACATTGAATCTAAAAGTCACAACAAGAATCATTACTTCAATCCTTTTTTCTTTTTTAAAAATCAAGAATTCATATGCCAAGGTTTAAATAAGTTGGTACCAAGCAAACCAAAATTGGTCAAGGAGCAAAAATCACATCCCACACCGCTTTTACTCCTAACAAAAACTAAAGAAGCTAGTAAAAAAAAAAATCATACTAATATAAATATGTAATAAAAAAAAATTTACCAAAATAAAGTCAATCTACCAAATTGTCATCCATCATATGACATATCACACCCCATCACAAAAATATCTATCAAAATGGTCTCACCCCTCAACTAAAAATGTTGCATTGTCCTCAATGTAACTAAACAGTGAAAATCAACGTTAGAAGGGACTCCCTGAAAAAAATGATGTTGTGAAGCAGGAATGTAAGGGCGAGGAGTCTGTGTGCTTGGCAGCGGCTAGCTTTGGCATATACTCATTATTCAACTCTTTCATGAATTGTTTCAGATGAACTAGGGACATTTAATATAAGAAAATTGAAAATACTAATTGATTCTCATCCTTGAAAAAAGAAGTACCAATCTTAACAAGTTCAACATTACAATCGATGGTACCAAATTAGCAGTGACAGCTGAAGATATCCATGTAGCATTCCATTCTCATTTTTTTTTAATCCAACTCAAGCAATTTATAAACCAACAACCCAAAAGGATAACTCTAGCCATTTTTGCTTTAGCATTACCATGAAAGTACATAAAATATCCAACCGTGGAAATATGCGTTCGGAAAAAGAAAGTTACAGTCGAACTCACTTCCTCTTCCATTTACACATTATGCCATATTTGAAAAGACTCAGCAAAACTTCCTCCCATACCCGAACCACACATTAAAATTGACTCCTACACATCTCTTAATGTCGCTCGGTTACTCAGACTTCACAGCGAACTAGTTTCTGTCTCAGGCAATTTATTGAGTTGGTTGTGTGCATCACTTTCACTAAGATTTTTGTCTCATTTAGGAGGTTGAATTACCCTTCCAAAAAGTATGGGAATTATAGTTCAATCAAAGCTTCATCTCAATCAAACAACAACACAACAACAATTTCACAATTTGAGCACAAAACTCAACACCAAACCAACCACGTGAAAAGAAAAGAAAGAAAGGAAAAAGGGAGAAAAAAAATCTGCAAAGAGAGAGAACGTGAGGGAGCGAGAGAGAGAGGAGAAGAGGAGAGATGACTTACCTGGTGGTCGGTTGGTTGTGAGATACGGAGCTGGTGACAGCTGCGTGTGAGGGTAGAAAACAGAACATATAGGCAAGGGAGTTGGACTAGAGTTTGGTTTAAAAGTAAACTGCTTGCTGTATCTTGAATATGTGCCACTAACCAGAATATGATTATGCACTTTTTCCAGAATATGGTTATGCATTTTTTTTTTCTTTTTTTCCTACCATATGGTTATGCACTTAGCCTTTCAACCCTTTGTGACACATGAACAATTGCTTGTTTTGCACAGTTTGTTGCTGCTCCATCCCTCTAACTTGTCCAAAATAATTATAAAAATTGTGAAACTTGGTAGAATGGAAAAAAATAATAAAAAGAAATTTATCTAAAAACTAAAATTTCAAAATTGAATTAAAAATAGGGAAATTATGGGTTGCCTTCCATAAAGCGCAAACATTTAACGTCGTGGCACGATGTTTACCAATTTTACCACTTTTCTCTCCACTTGGAGGATATGAATTTCCGCCTCATCTTTGAATCAAGATTATGATAACGTTCATAGGGTGGGCATCTTGCACTTTTTGGCCTTTAAGTGAGGGATGTCATTTTGTCTTCTTGGCATAGCAAACTTAAAAATAAAAACGCTTTGTTCTTCATCTCCAAAATCCTCTATCGGCTTGGTTAGTTTAACTTCCATTTTACCAACCAAGCATAAAGTTGAAAAATGGTTGGAATGTGGTTTGAGGCGCTCCATTTTCAAATTCGCTCCATTTTTGACATCCTCACCCCCAAATGAACTAGAGTCTTCAAAAATTATTTTGTGAACCTTTTTATTCAACTCTAGTATCATTTCTTCAATTTCGGCATCATTGACTATTTTTGGATTGATCGGTTTGCAATTCACCATTAGCTCTTTAAAATCAATCTTGACCTCATCTTCAATTGAAGTCCACTCAAAATTACTCTCCATGGCCCTTTGATGTTGAGCATCACATGCCTCAATTTTTGCAATTAATTTGGCCTCTAATTCCCGGATAGCAATTTCAAGTAGCTCATTTCTTGACTTCGCTCAACATGCAATTTAAGAAATTCTTCCATCATCCATGAAATGCCTTCACGGTGATCCCCGTAGACTCCAAGTTGTTGAACTTGATTCATAAGCCAATATTGGCTCACAATTTCCACTTTTTCAAGTTCTTCATCATGGTGAGAGTCGTTCAAAGCTTGTAAAAATCCACCCATTGTGAAATCCATGTTCTCGACACTTTCTTGACTACTTTCAACATCCTTAAGTTGGCGAGAATTATGTGCCTCCACCAATAATTTCATCTTATCCTCCAAGGTGTAAATAACTATGTCATTGCATTTAATTGCTTACCTCAAGTCATTGAGTGGTTGCCTCAAGTCCTCGAGTGCTAAGTTCAACTTTTCCTCTTTTTCAAGAATGGTCTCCAACATGAGCATTATCCTCTCATTTTGAGCATTTGAGACTTCTTCCACTTCCGTAACCCTATCATCATCAAAACCAAAAGTAGAATCGTCATAGTGGGGGCTCGGGGAAGGGAAGGACAAATAAGCACAATAACCATTTTGACCACCACACCTATCACAAATACTCCACTCATAGGTTTGAGATTGTACGCACAATCCTCCCCCGGGAGAATTCATACAATTTTGCCATGAGTGTGGTCCTCCATAATAAGGACAAGGGTCATCAAAGTAAGAACAACTACCATCCGACTAATTTTCATTATATGGTGTCACAAAAAATATAAAAAATAAACAAAAAAAATAACCACACAAATATTCACAAGTTTGGACTAAAGCAAGTAAGCTTAC